>NC_041709.1:3775329-5037829 GCF_900700375.1 Denticeps clupeoides
TGATTGATGCCCAACCCCCCCCCCCCCCCCCCCCCCCCCCCACACACACACACACACACACACACACACACACTTTGCTTACACACACACGTACACACATACACACATGCATTTCCCTGAAGCCTGAGATATGGAAATAACAAGAAGAAACATAAATGCAAATTAGCGGAGTAGCTTTAGGTAAAGCTCCGGCTGTCTGTGAAGACAACTGGCTTCACTCTCAGAATGTTAAGCAGCGGTGCCCCCTCATAAAAATGCTGCCTCTATTCTGTTTTCAATTGCCTTAATTAGAACGAATGAGAACCTTGCACGCCAAGCAAAAGTTTTTGTCGGTGGGAGTAGGCTGCAGATGGAGGCATGGCCAGGGAGATAAAGTTGCTTGTGAGCAACAGCCAATCACCGGACTACAAAAGCGCCCTGGCCGGCAAAGGATGGAGGAAAAAACGAATTTAGGGTTGAGCAAACATGCTAGTGCGCATATCTCCGGGAAATATTATGAGTTCTGACCCCCTCAAAGGCCTTCAAAGGCCGGTGGCCACCTGAAACCCTTTGTAGCCTGTCCACAACGGGGCCCTTTCGCTGAGGTTCAGAGGGACGCTGTGGCTTCATCCGGGTCGGAATTCATTTGTGGGCAGGAGCTTCACCCATCAAAGTGCTCATTTTCATTTAGCGTCAAGATGTTTCCCGTTACTGGGAATCCTCCAGAACATGCAGCTGTTCGGCAGGTTTCTTATGTTATTCAAGAGTAATACGGCTGTATTATAAGCATGACTACAAAGTATATTAGAAGACTATTGCATTTTTGATTTGTATTATTAAATTTTTATGGGAAAAATGTTTGCTATTGCTTTGTTAATTAATGCCCCCTTGTGGTCTTTCTGTGGCACCTATGTATGGACATTAGCTACGTACCAGCAAGAAAAGACAGTTTATGCTCTGATCTGCTGTGCTATTTTAATTGCAGATTTTAATGAATTTATTTATTTTCTGTAAGGGGTAACAAACATGCTGTTGACACTAATTAGCCAAGTTTTTTTACCCAGAAAAAAAAAAAAAAAAACTCATCAAATTACTCCTGTTACTGCCCCCTGGTGTTCTAAGCATTTGTCTTCAAGTGCCTCATTAATTAAAAATATGGATTTGTTTTACAGAGGATACGTCAAAATAATCCAGTAATGGAAAAAGTACCTGCACGGGCTTTTTATTCTTAGTTCTGGCTGTGAAACAAACAGCAATTCCCTCCTTCGTATCACAGTGCAGGAAACAGAACGTTCTGGTGCAATATTTATTTTGTAAAGATCACATTAGACCATAAAGCCCCTTTTAGAAGCCTGGCTTTAGCTGCTCAACAACCCTCATTTTTGGGCACAGACCCCCATTTTCAAAGTCATTGGTGCAAACTAAGTGGTCACCATCCGATGTGTTCAAACACAAACATGTCTTCGGTATTGACTTTGTGTCAACCTGCCAGTTGCCCTTTTGTTTCAGAGGATGGCCTGTCATTAGAGCGGCGAGCTGGTGAAGACTGCACTCTCTGAGGAAGAATCAAGAGAAAGGTCATGGTGAATGAGAGCTTTTTGTCGGCAGGCCCCCTTCAGCACATGCCCTGGGAATATCAAAGTCACCCACTCACCAGCCATCGAGGTGAGGACAGTCAACGCTTCTTTTTCCATTGCTCTCCCTCCTTATCCCTCACCTCACCCTCTGCTTTGTTGTTTCATGCTTTGGTGTTCAAGGTTCCCATGGGCTTTGAAAGAAAGGTAAGATGCTTTCAATGGCAGAGGGGTTTCTTTGGAGTGGGATAAGAACAAGTGTGGAGCTGCTTCAGGCTTCTTTGCACTGGCCACCCACAGGAAAACAAAACTTAGTGAACAAATTGCACAAACGATTGGATGTTTTTAGAAAACCTTGGACTAAGGCATCACTCAAGATCTCAAGATGTCTTTTACATCAAGACACATAATGTTTTGCAAATATCACATCATCATAACTTCCATCATGTACCTGAGTCCTGCAGCGCCATCTTCTTCCACAAACACAATATGTCTTGATATAAATAAATACCTTGTAAGTTTCAACTTTGTGTCTCCTTGTCATATCCAACTGGCAGTCATGGTTGAGTGCTTCAAATCCATCTTTGTATTGGTCTCTTCTGGAAACATAGGAATCTACATTTTGTTCACTGTCTCTTTCTTTGTTCCAACTATCAACCTTTTTTTCTTCACTCCACTTCACATCTCTGACCACCACTTTCGGTCCTTCACCCTCACTCTACCTACTGGATCCAAAACTGACTACCAACCATCCTTCATTCGACATAATCTTCACTCTGTCTCGCCTATCTTCCTGCACTTTTTCACCTCTCAACCTCGGACTCATTCTACTCCTTACCACTGAAATCGGCCACTAACTCTCCTCTCCTCACTTCCCCTATCTATGGATCATCTCGGTCCTCTATTTTCCGAACCCAAAACGACTTCTCCCCCTGCTCTCTTGCTCTCTGATACGCTCGGCAATCACAGAGAACTAAGAGCAGCAGAGAGGAAATAGAAGAAATCACAACTTGACTCAGACCTGTTGCATTATGAGCATCTTCTATGCAAATTTTCCACTAACCTCACCTCTGCTAATACTGCTTTCTACAGAGAAAAACTGGAAGCCTCAGTCTACAACATTCAAAAACTCTAGAATGTATTTTCATCTCCACTCAATGAGACAACTTATCTTCTCTTTTCCTCACACAGATGTACACATCTCTGCATGTCTAACTGACATTTCACCTTGGATGGCAGCCCATCATCTAAAACTCAGTCACACCAAAACCAAACTAATATTCATTCTTCACCTCATCAGGATTTTGCTATCTACCTGAACAATCTCTCTGTCTGCAACTGCACACATCCTTAAAGTAACTATAGACAAGTAATTCTCCTTCTGTCATGTCCGTGAAGGAAGCGCAGAGACGGGACATTGTGCAAATGGGATTTATTGAACCCAACAAAGGAAAACTGGCACCATCACAAAACTGGGGAAACAACAAAGGAACAAAAAACCCACAGGCGTGTAGCGATTGCCAGGAACTGAAAACATACATACATTACAGAATCCTCTGTAATGTCGCAGCTATGGACTGCCTGCTGCATTCCGGTTTTATTGAGTCTCGATCCATTAAGCCCAATTGCTGCCAGGTGCAATGGATCAGGACTCCCTAATCAGGTGCATGGGCACCTGCTGTGACAGACCCATGGCCCTGTGGCGTCACACCTTCTCGACTCACATCACCAATCTTTCCTACTCATGTAGATTCAAAAGTGAAGAGAGCTTTATTGTCAGTACAAAAGCATACACTGTACATGAAATGCTGTTTCACACAGACACCCCATAGTGAAATCACACATATATATATATATATATATATATATATATATATATACACACACACACACACACACACACACACACACACACACACACACACTAAACTATAATAACTAAAGCTGATAGTAGGGTGGTAGTAGCCTAGTGGGTAACACACTCGCCTATGAACCAGAAGATCCAGGATCAAATCCTACTTACTACCACTGTGTCCCTGAGCAAGACACTTAACCCTAAGTTTCTCCAGGGGGGGACTGTCCCCCCTGATGCTTGTAAGAGGATACACAGGGTATTTCAAACATGACACAAAGGACCAGACATACATGAAAAATGAGCAGAAATGTGCAAAAACAGCACACATGTGCAAAATGAGCAGAATGTTAGAAGGTGCTTAATGTGTATTGTTGTTGAGTTTAACAGTTTTTTGGCAATGTCAGTGCATTGAGAGCTCTGACTGCTTGGGTGTCTTGGCAGTTACAGTTCTGATGCTGCGGAACCGTCTGCCAAAAGATAAGAGGGAGAACAGGATAAGAGCAGAGGGATGGGTGGAACTGAACCCCAATGATGTGCTCTGCTGTCTTCACTATCCACTGCAGGGGCCTTCTGCCCAGCGACAGTGCAGATCTCGTACCAGACAGTGATGTAGCAGCAGAGAACACTCTCAATGGTCCCCCGGTAGAATGATGTGAGGATGGGAAGAGGGAGGTTGGCCTTCTTCAACTTTCTGAGGAAGTGTAGACGTTGCTGGGCTTTCTTGGTGGTGGAGGTGGTGTTGAGGTTCCAGGAGAGGTTGTCTGTCATGTGCACACCAAGGATCTCAACAGCAGATCCATCGATGTGCAGTGGGGTAGGGACAGTTTGTTTCTTCCTGAAGTTGACAACCATCTGTTGTCAACATTCCTGTGGGGAACCTGTGCTCAGTCTGAGGATCCTGGAGGTGTTAGTTCCTATAGACACAGACTGATGCCTGTCAGTTAGGAAGTCCAGATCCAGCTGCAGAGTGGAGAACTTATTCCCAGCAGGTCCAACTTCATTACAAGCTTCTGAGAGATGACAGTGCTGTGCTGAAGTCAATTAACAGCGTTCTGGCGTAAGTGTCTTTTTTTTTCATGGTGGAAGAGGGTTGCATGAAGGGCAGACAAGATTGCATTGTCCGTGGAGTGGTTTGGCCGGTAGGCAAACTGAAGTGGGGGCAGATACTTACAGGAGTTGTTTCTTCATGTGCCTCAGTACCAGCCTCTCAAAGCACTTCATAATGATGGGTGTGAGTGCTATGGGCCAGTAATCAGGAGGAGGGGTTGTCTTCCTCAGTGGATCCCTGATCTCTGCCTCAAACCGTGCAAAGAAGTCGTTCAACTCACCTGGCATGGAGGGGTCGCTTCTGTAGGCCTGATGTGTTGGCTTGTAGCCTGTGATGGTCTGGATCCTCTGCACAAGCTCGCTTTGCCTCCTTAATGGCCCGTAACAGGTTGGCTCTAGCTGTAGAATAAGCCTCTTTGTCTTTGGACTGGAAGGCAGAGTTCCTGATTTTCACCAGGTTGCGCAGCTTAGTGGAGCACCAGGGTTCGTGGTTTGAGTGATGATGGTCTTGGAAATGGATGATGGTCTTTCTGATGTAGCTGGTAACCTAGGTTATGTACTCCTCCAAGTCTTCAGAGTGGTCATAGGTGGCTGCCCCTCTAAACATCTCCCAGTCTGTGCAGTCAAAACATTCCTGGAGGGCAGAGGACCTTAGAGGCCCTAGGGCCACGTTCTCACCTCTCTGATGGCTGGTCTGAACTGCTTGATAATGGGTCTGTAGGTTGGGATGAGAAGTATGGATATGTGGTCTGATTGTCCAAGGTGGGGTAGGGGTGTAGCCTTGTATGTAAACAAGGTCTAATATGCTGTCCCCTCGTGTAGATACTCTTCTACAATATTAGATAGATCTGTCCTTATCTATCAACACAGGCCACCCAGATGTAATCTCACAACTGGATTACTTTACTTCCCTTCTAGCAGGTCTACCTCTGAATGCCATCTGACCTCTACATCTAATAGAGAATGCAGCAGAATTTCAACCTTCTCAAATTCTGTCACACCACCCCACTGGTACGCTCCCTCCACCGGCTCCCAGTAACCAGATTCTAAATACTGATGCTGGCCTACAAAGCCACTATCCTATCTTATTATACTTTGCACTGCATCTCGGGCTCTCCGACCCTCCAATGCTGCTCACCTGGTTCCTCCACCGCTGAAGGTATGAGGAAGGCCCGAGACTCTTCTGTCTTGGCCCCTAGGGGTAGAAGGAACTTCTAGGTCAGAACAGCACAGTTGCTGAATATTTTCAAATGGCAGCTTTTGACCCTCCTCTTTAGAGAAGACTATCTTGTAACTCTCTTATAGTCTAACTTATTCAAGAAAGACTGTAATCGAGCATATAAAATGATTTGTATTCATAGTTGGCCCTTGTGAACCAAAACTGATTACTTAATTGATCGTAACGTTGATGGTCTATCAAAAGCAAATGTACAAATAAGAGAACAATAAGCTGCCATTAAGATAATAATAATAATAACAATTAATTAGTCATTATTATTATTATTCATTCTTGTCCCTTTAATCACAAGTCATGCCCTCTGATAACCAGCCACACCTGAACCCTGTCATCATTGTTCTTTATGAATCCATCATGTTGGAATGGCAAGCTGTCTATAACTGCAATGCTTCGGATGGCCATTCTTCTTTTAGTCCATAAATGACGTCTATAACTTCCTCACACCACATTTTGTCCAAAAATTGCAATGTGATGCATGTACAAGTAAGCTTGTCTTGAATAATTAATTGTTGCAATTAATAATTAATTAATTTCTGTTCAGTAAATGTCACCCAAAGTTTGGAATTTTGTCAGTTGATGTGATGAGGTGACATCAGGTGTTGTTCCATTAAATACACTCCTTATCTTCAGCTTAATGACACATTATCGCACATCTGCTTGTAGAGGGTGTCAAGAGCGGTTGCCATGGAGACCCAGGAAGTACGGTAAGGTGATAAAGTGAATTTTTTCGACTGATCTTCTCCCAGTAGCTCTCACAACAAATGCACGTTTGCGGGACTTCTGTCTTTGGCGTCGGAAGTGTTGGATAAGCACCGAGCGGGGCCACTGTTTTTCCACAGCCCTTGGGACCGCCTGGCCAGTCCATTAGATGTGAAGTGGAATCATGTTTTTTCACAAGAGTAGGTCCAAACATCCATCTTGTCACACTTCTACCCGCTAAAGGGACCCGGTGCCTTTCCGACAGGATTTGTAAAGATTGCGGTTCTGTCTGTGTGTTCAGTATATAGCATGCCACAGCAGAAACCGACAGGGGAGGCCATAGCTGTTAATGCCAAGCCTCCACGTTTCTGTATATCTGTCATCAGTCGGGGGCCCCGGCCCAACACTGTCACGGCGAAACTTAATTTTGGCCTCGTTTGATAAAGCGTGGCTGTCATAGTGGTTTTGCGTGGCAGGCTGAACAGGGGTGCGCAGGTGATAATTGCCAGGCACTTTTATTTATTTATTTATTGGCTCTGTTGAGAGGAAGATGTCCCTATTTTTAGCTGCCCGTGTATCATAGCTTAATAATAATATGTCTGAGTGTTGGGGCGGGGGGCAGTGGGGTGGGGGGGGCTTATATGTCTGGGCTGACACTTCCATTCTGTGCGTGGATATAATATCTCGGTGCAAAGTGTTTCTCATGCGCCGGGAATAATGTGTCTCACTAGCCATCCGTCAGGAAATCATTGCTCCAAAACAAGCTCTAATTGCACTCGGGCCCCCTAGTGACCAGCACGGCAGCTCTTGAGTCTCGTCTGCCCGAGTCCAGCAGAGCCGCTGCATTTCTCTTCCTTCCTTCCTTCTTTCTTTCTTTCTTTTTTTTGTGGGGCACTGTCACTGTTCTCTTTGCTTCTGATTCATGTATACAGTTCAGGGCAAAAGTCTGGACACACCTTCTCATTCAATGGGTTTTCTTTATTTTCATGACCATTTACATGATTCTCACTGACCAGCAAGGCAGCTATATATATATATATATATATATATATATATACACACACACACACACACACACACACACACACACACATATGAGGATGGGTTGTGGACATGAACGACAGCTGAGTCCTGCAGGTCCTGTTTTGTTTGTCACAGATTCCACTTCCAGATCAATGGTGGCATCAGACACAGTCGCTCCCCAAAGTATTTTTTCTGGCATCAGGGAGACTCGCTCTGCTGCCCTGACACAGACACTTTTAAACATCACATTACTTTCTGTGTATAACAACAACACATTAACCTGACAGGAAAGAAAATTATTATTATTCTTCTTTTTTTCTGTTTACCACTTCTTCAACATCCACCAGGGCTTTTTTTGTCGGAAAGACCCCCACCTCATTTTCTTCGCCAGATATGCGGGAAAGAGTCGGGTCAGTCATTAGGGATGCTTCCAGTCCTTTCGGTCTGCTGGGAGGGTCTGTTATCAGCATGAGACACAAATGGGGCTTCTCCTGCACCCACTAATGGCCACTAATGCACCCTGCACTCTCCATGCTGGCCGGAGTAGGACCATCCCATGCGCCAGTTTACACAAACATGCAAGTCAGACAGAAACATCGCTTATTACACATGAATCTTCTTGGGGTTTTATTACCAAAATAATGTCATGACGCTGTAGGTCTTCAAACACTAATCGTGTTAAAAAGATTATTTCATATCTACGACAAAAGTTTCACAATATATACATATAAACTAATGTATAGCATAATACATCACGTGGCAACACAGAGGCAAAGGAACCTTCAGCACCATTGAACCTTTTGCTGATCTAATAAAAAGGCCTTTCACTTATACTCATTGAATGTTTTTCTCAAGTCTTATTAACATTAATAGTGCGAGCTGTTAGACCTGGCCTTGCTGCTCTTTCATCTGGTTACTATGGCTACAAAGACTGTTCTGGTGCATTAGGGCTACTGCATTCATTCAGAATGGGGATTGAATTTAACAGGAACAGTGCAAGCATTGCATGACATTGGCATACGCCTACCAGCCAATCAGAATGGACTGTTCAGCCAGACTGTGGTGTAAATATCGACAGTGTAATACAGGATGCTGGTGAGAAAAAAAAAACAAGGAAAAAGTTCAAACTGGGCAACTGAAGGTATGCAAGTACATACTTCCCTTTCATTTATCTTTATCCTTGCTATCTTTCCATTAGATTAAGGGGCGGTATTTTAAAATGACAGTGACACATTACTGCTTTGAATCAAAGGAGTGGAGAAAACCTTTTTTTTGTTTTAATGAAACTTGAAAATCTAGTCACCTGACTGATGAGGCAAAAAATCTTGAAGAAGAAGAAAAAGTTGGACTTAGATCAATTAAAACAGTGAGTCTTTCAGGTCCAGTTCAATATCAAGGAGCTGGCATGCGATTGTGCCGAGAAGATTAGAATATCCAAGGCAGTCTATAAGTGAGCTGAAGCACTTGGCAGGGATATCGTTGCGTGTTTGTGGGTGATGGCAATCTCCTTTCGAACAAGTGTCAAGTCAGCAGAGCAACGTAATTGAGAAATTGTAATAGAAAAAGAGTCTATTCTTCCTCCTGGGTTTTACAGTCAGATTCGGAACAAGGTGGGCGTCGAAGAGCATGAAGAGCAGAACACTAGGGCTTTTGATTACCTCACCGGCCCATGGAGAGACGGGAGTTATCGAAGCCCTGAGTGCACAGCGTAAGTGAACATTCGAAACAAGGTGGGCATTTTCTAGTGAAAGCCATTTCTTGGCATTATTGATTCATTTCCCTGGGAGAAGTGAATTGCATTCGATCCAATTTGGTTTCCCACACATTTCCCCTGCTGGGGGGCGGCCTGATTTACATGAGAAACGCTGTTAATAAACAGCTCAGGTGTATCAGAGGAGCCAAGTTCTTCAGACATGGGTGGGTGGCAGATCAAATGACACTTCTAACCGTACTGTGTGTGAATTACTGCAGAATAGGTGGTAGTAGCCTAGTGTGTAACGCACTCGCCTATGAACCAGAAGACCCAGGTTCAAACCCCACTTACTACCATTGTGTCCCTGAGCAAGATACTTAACCCTAAGTTGCTCCAGGGGGGGGACTGTCCCTGTAACTACTGATTGTAAGTCGCTCTGGATAAGGGCGTCTGATAAATGCTGTAAATGTAAATGTAAATGTAAATAATACTTCATTAAGTTGGAAGGTTTTTCAAATATGATTTTTCAAAAAAAAATTCTCAGTAGGAACAATGAAAGTAATGTTATTTGCGATAATCACAACATGTAGGGTTATCCCCATGGAGTTAAAATAAATACATAGTATTTATTTTACAAGAAGAAGTAGCAAAGCACAGTATTTACACATTACTGTAGAAAGCAATGCTTACTGTTTGTGCTCAGGTGTATGTAACAGTGCAGGCTAAGCTGGTTTAGACGCCATTTACATCGTTTGTAAGTACATTTACATTTATAGCGTTTAGCAAACACCCTTATCAGACCGACTTTAAAATGGACTTGTTCAGAGCATTGTGACTTTGTGCTTTTCCTGGTAACAAAGCCTACTATTTACATCCTAGTAAGAGCCCTAAAATGTGCAAGTTGTTGTGTTATTTAGATATTTAAAGATATTTGGAAGAAAGATATTTATTCCTGGTGAAATGTATACAATTTTAACTCTGTTAAAGGTATTAATTACACCTTGATTTACATGTTACTTATACCCACGTATACGCGACACTTTATGTACAACCTCTAGTTCTTGCATTTGGGTTTCAGTAGAGGTGTATGCTTGCATAATTAGGCAACACTTAAATTTAATCTGTAAAGTTGGATCATTTGGATGGGCATGCTTAAAATCATTATCAAACCATTAAATTGGTACAGATGTGTGGCCAGTGCTACTTCGCCCGAGTGTAACTGGGTATTTTTTTGCAGTATTTTGCAATCGGTGATGTTTTTTCATCCCAGCAAAGCTCTAACACGGCAAGGTAGACAGTGTGACTCAAGTCCTGCTTGGCCAGATTGCATGATGTGCCGTGTGTGTGTAGCTGATTTGGGGCAATTTGCTGGTGCCATCACCTGCGCGCCACCATTGATCTCTGGGAGATCCTTCGGGCTGCGCCATTGACTCTTTGGCCTTTCTGGTGGCAGCACTCATTATTTGCAAACACGGGACCTCCAGCCTGTCACATGCAATCACCTACAGGCCAGACAATAATGACAATCAGCGGCCTCATATCTTCAGAAAATGAATGCTTTATATAATGTCACCTCCAGATAGAAAAAAACAAACAGCTGAGTACCTGTCTGGTATCAGTGTGGTATCAGAGCAGACAAAACCAGATTATAATGCTCCTCAGATGCATGGAGGCACAAATGCATGCAGTTCAATATCGTCCAGCTGTTAAATATCCAAGCTGACAGGGCGGGAGGCTCGTTAATGATTGGCTCCAGCAGGAGCTCCCCCATTTTGTGTCTTTCGACCTTTATCTCTGAAGGAGAAAGTCAATGAACTGCCACTGAGCACAGTCAGCCATGCACCTCTCTGTCGTTGTGGTTCGGATGGGTCAAACAGGCGCGTAGGCCGGTCATTATGTTTTTAACGTTATTGTCAGAGTCATTCAGTCAGAAATCTGTATTTATCCATAGAGCACAAAAACAACAACTCAATAATTATGCCTTTCAAAATTAATGGATTAATCGCTAAAATAATTCGTTAACTGTGCGTTGACATGTTTCCGCTGCACAGGGAGCACAACAATTAAATTTCTTTTTTTTTATCTCAACTCAGCATTATCTGACTGACTGTTGTTCATGCCAGTTAACTGGTGTAAATGTGACTCATTGCTTATCTCGTACGCAGGGATATTTTCATAAAATCTTTCACAAACAAAGTGAACCCACAGACACATGACTCACTTCAGAGGTGCTTGAATGGAAAGTGCCTCCGTTGACGTCTTCATCATGTTCGTGTGAACGCATTGTTACGACTGTGTATGTGACAAATAAAATTTGAATTTGAGCTCCTTTCCCACACTTGCAAGATGTGGGATTAATTAGCTATACATTTGTAATCAACTCACATCCGAATAAATAAATAAAATGATGTGTTAGACATATAAGAATGCTCCATGAACAAACCCCTTTTAATAGGGACTATCCCTATTTAAATATTGTCCAGCGCTGAACGTATTTAATGTATTATGTGCTTTTGACACAATAAAACAGCAATCAACCAATCACTTTATACATGGTGCTTTATATTTATTCAAACGCTTTGTCATGATCTGCATGAGAACGAAAGCCCAAACGCAATGACAGTTGGCCTTCGATTGCAAGCAAGACAAACCTTCTTCATGGATGCAATCAGCACAGGGATAGAAATAGATGTACTCATTAGGTACAATTGATGTCAAAAGGGGGCGTGGCAAGGCACCCAGTTAGTGATCTGTCATTGGGTAATAGATTTCCGCAAATTCAAAATAAGTCTGTGAGCCACGTTAGCAACAAGCCAGCGAATCAGAGTGACTTTCCACTGTAAAGGATTAGAATGTAGGCACATTTTAAAATAACGAGGCGGTCCTTTTGTCCAAAATGTCACGCTAAGTGAGGGATAATTTGTGATTGTCGGTTGTGTTTTCATCAAGTTCATCCGAGTTATTGGTAATAATGGGCTGTCAAATCTGTCACTTTCTAGTAGCTTCCATGAACAACGTGAAAATTATTTGAATCACACCCTTGAAAATCTGGGAAAGGGGAAAAAAGTGGCCAAGGTGTAATTACCCATAAAATGCAAATCAAGCATGGATGCAACTTTGCGAACTTCATGTAGTGATGTTTGAAAAATAAAAACTGAAAGACAAAACGGAACATTTTAGTTCAGCTATTTGGCAATGGTTTACATTGTAGAAATTGAATTTTTGAACTCAGGAGAGGAAACTCTCTGGCCAAGAAGTCGTTTTAATTAATGAAACCATGCACTATCATTTGCCACATCAGACAGCCATCAATCAACTTGGCCGCCTCTCCTGCACCGCAAGTGTAGTGTTTTTGAAAAACATTTCCTCTTCATTTGCAGTGCTGGCTTGGGAATAAAATAGGCCATTTCATTTCGGTACATTCAGTGTGTGCCACATATTTTGAGGTTTATTCAAGACGGACTACTTGCAGATATGTAGAAGTGGAAAAAGGCAACAAACACAGCATTTTCCAACATTTCAGCAGATTGCCAGAAAATAACTATCAGCATGCTGGTGACAGGTAGTCAGTCATCTTTTAACCCTTCATCAGTTTGTGTCACGGCCAATACACCTCCATCCCACCAGAGAGCGCCAGACCAGCTGGGGGGTCCCAGAGATGCCAGCCTTATTTACCCACGCCCATGAATCCATGATCTACAACTTTGCCTGGCCCTTTTGTGACGACGATCTCCAGACGGATTCTACATTGTGACCACGACCTTCGCCTGCCCCTTTTGTTAAGACGATCTCCATTAGTAATAATAACACAACAATGGAAACAAAACCAGGCACAAGGTTCGAAAACAGTGAAACCAAAAGTGGAACAACATGAACAGACCCACAGGCGTGTGGTGATTGCCAGAACTGAAAAACTAGAAACATACATAAATTGGTCCACAAAGAATGTTGCAGCAGCTGATGGGGCACAGATGCGTCCCCAGGTGCCCCTATCCTGACATCAGTTCTGGTTCACTGGGACTCAAACCATGAATACAAATCATTTTATTCACTCTTGCATAAGTCAAACTATAAGAAAGTTACAAGTTAGTCTAAGAATTCTCTAAAGAGGAAAGTCTTAATTTGCCGTTTGAAAATTCACAGCGACTGTGCTGTTCTGACCTCAAAGGGGAAGATCATTCCACCGCCTAGGGGCCAAGGGTCTAAATGAATGTCTCACTCGTACCTTCAGAGGTGGAGGAACCAGGTGAGCAGAACTGGAGGGTCAGAGAATACGAGGTGCAGTGCGAGGTATAATAAGGACTCGGGCTTAGGATGGTGCAGCCCCGTGTTTGGCTTTGTAAGTCAGCGTCAGTATTTTGAGTCTGATACAGGCAGCTAATGGGAGTGCAGGGAGTGTAGCAGTGGATTGGTTTGACAGAATCTTGGGAAGATTGAAAAACAATTATGCTGCTGTATTCTGTATTAGTTGTAGAGGCCAAATGGCATTCCGAGGTAAACCTGCAAGGAAAAGTTACAGTAACCCAGTCATGTTGATAGATAAGGGCAGATCTGTCTGATATTGTAGAGAAGGAATCTACATGATTGGTTGTCTATAGCTACTCCAAGGCCCTGAAAGATCTGAGGAGAATCTGCTGGAATGATTATTATTTCTGTTTTGGTGGAATTGAGTTTTAGATGATGGGCTGCCATCCAAGATGAAATGTCAGATTTGGAAGCGGCATGTACATCTGAGGGGGAAAAAAAGAAGATGAGTTGTGTGTTGTCGGCATAGCAGTGGTAGGATAACCCACGTGAGGACATTACCTCACTAAGTGATCTCATGTAGAGCGAGAAAAGTTGAGGACAGAGTACTGAGCCCTGAGGGATACCAGTGGAGAGTCTGCGTGAAGAATATGTGGATCCTTTTCATGTCACTTGGTAAGACCGCTCATCAAGGTAGCAGTCAAACTATTTAAATGCAGAGCCCCAAATTCCAAGTCTCTTCAAGATGGACAGGAGAGTCTTATGGTTAACTGTATCAAATGCTGCAGAGAAGTTGAGGAGAATAAGAACAGATGAGAGGATTGCTGATCTGGCCGCATGTAGCTTCTCAGAAACTGCCAGAAGGGCTGGTTGGGATCTAGAATGTTGTTCTGAGACAGATGAAGTGATAGCTGATTATAGACACAGCGCTCAAGGACTTTAGAAAGAAATGATAGAAGAGACACTGGTCTGTAGTTGTTGATGTCTGCAGGATCAGCGGTGGGTTTCTTCAGGACTGGAAGAGCTCTGGCTGTTTTAAAGACAGATGTACATGACCAGATGCAATTGAACCATTTCGAGGTAAATGGATCCAAGCTTGAACTGAATGGATCATACAGGCTGGTGGATGCTACATACTACTGAACCTCATTTTGACTTATTTTAAGGGCATAGCATCAGAGTTTGATTAGACTGTAGTGTGTTTTTACACTTTAATTTTGAGTGTGACTACAAATCCAGACCCCAATGGGTTGATAAATTCGATTTTCATCAATAATTTTTTTTTATTTTATTTTCAGCACATTCAACTATGTAAAGAACAAAGTATTTAATAAGAAAATGTCATTAATTCAGATCTAGGATGTCTTATTTTTTAGTTACCTTTATTTTTTGAGCAGTGTATATCATTAGGCCAATTGATCATCTTGACCTAAGACATTCACTTTATTCTCTTTAATGTAAAAGCTAAATACCCATGAAGTTTGTACAACTAATAAAGCAAGTACAAGGTAAAGTACCTCTAATACATGTGCTGGTGAGTGTGTCCTGAGATGAATTGAAATTGAAGCTTGCTAGACTGATAAAGCTGCCTGACAGAACAAAGGGTCAACATTCTTACTGTGAATTATAAACCGTGTGATATATATAAATAAATCTTCTATTGTGTGTGTGTGTGTGTGTGTATATATATATATATAAAAACCTTCCACTGTCCTACACATGCATTTTAAGGTCAAGGCTGTAATTATTTGACTAAATCAAATTAAAACGTCACGTTTGCGCCTTGCAGTAAGTTTTAAATTGTTGTTGCTGGCAGAGCTCTAATTAGGAAATACCTAGAAAAGTAAATGAAAGTAAGGCAAGTAATTAAATGATGCTCTTGTGGACATGCTTTTCTAATTCCATTTGCAAAGGTCAGTCATTGCCTGAGACACTGCAGCATGCAGCTCTGAACAAAAAAAAATGTGTTTGCAGTCACAGAATGTCATTCTTTCCTCAGGTCATATTTATATTCGCTGTGACTGATATAACCTGCAGGTTAAACAGCAAAAGAATGAATTGATAGAATAATTAATCATTTGGAAATACATTGTAAATTAAATAAATAAATAAACCAAATCACACCCATTCTTTTTTTCCATGTATTACATGGTCGATGCATTTGCTGAATACTAAAAGACTCATATATGGTAGCTGTCAGGTTGTAGTATCTGCTTCCAGTGCTGGATTCAAGCTCAAGCCAAAAAAATACTGTACTGTTTAAAACTACAATTTGTCAGTGACAGGTGCTTATGAACTACTATCAAATTTTAAAGGTCACTTAGAATTGTATCCGTGTTTTTCCATGGAAAAACAACATCATGAAATAGGTTTGAATTGAAGAAAAAATACAAAAAACACGTTCACACTCTACTAGTGTGAACGTGCCCAATTTTATAGGAGCTTTTTTGATTGAGAAATACAGCACGAAATGTGTCCTCTTCTTTTAACCCATCACCCTTGGTGAGCAGCGGTGCTTTGCTCAGTAGCACCTTGGCAGTTCAGGATTCGAACTGGGAACCTTCCGATTACGGGTCCACTTCTTTACCCACTAGACCACTACTGCCCCAGAAACACACACATCATTTGAATGAATTTAGCAACTGATTCTCAAAAGAAAAAGACATTTTAAAATGTTGTATACTCTATCAAACTTTACCTTATCACATTCTATTATATTGTTCCATTGCATAGTATGTTTCATGTCTAATGATTTGTGTTTTTTAATTTCCAGAACAAGCTCTAATTTGACAAATTCCTGCCCATGATCATTAATTGTGAAGTTCCTTCTGTATTATTCGCCAGGTGTCAGAGTAGCAGTGTCAGAATGTCAGAATGTATTATTATTCTGGGTACAATGACAACATGTGTGTTGATATGCAGGAATGCAAGAATAGTATCAACATTTTTTTTGCAGCTTGTGCTACAGCAGCATCAGCTCGGATCTTTGCATGGAAGGTTCAAGGCATTCTTTGATTTTGCACAGACACCTCAGATATTATGTGAACTGTCAGTGGGTGACAACAAATTACCATTGCTTCTTTTAACACAACATGCAGTAGATTTGCCATTATTTAAACAAGCATTTAGGTCAATTATTTTAGTTTATTTACTTATTGGGTTACTTCTGATTACTGGCATTTTTTCATTGTTCAGTCTTTGGCAATTGAATAAACAAAGACTCTTAATAAGCAAAATTTTAATTTACTTCCCAGGTTACATTTACTCGCCGATGAAAGTCAAATGCACAATGTAGATCTTTATCTATAAATGTATCTACGCCAGCAAAAATTGGTAATTTGCCACTTACTAATTTTTTTTTTAAGAACCTGGTTAGGTTTGCATGTGCTGTATGTGCTGTGTATGTTCTTTGGTTGTGTTTCTTTTTTTAAGCCCTGCTTGATGTCTCCCCAGAAATCAGCAGCGGTGCTTGCCGAGAGAAACCGCTGAGTGAAGGGACTTCCTGTGAGTGACTCTGAGAGGCTGTTCCCATTACTGCGCCTATCACACCGCACCCGCTGCGGCTGAGGGCAATCAGGTGCCTTCTTTTGTAACCCCGGTGTCAAAAAAGTGCATTATCACTTATCTCAATTGCCATCCAGTTTCTGTGAGATGACTTTCTGAGGAGGTTTGTACCTTTTCTGCTTCGTAATTTGAATTAAAGTGCCTTTCAGCAGCTGATCAGCAGTTGCTGACCTAGGCAGCTTGAACCTGATCTTTGGATTTGCTTGGGACAGAAATGTGCAAATTGTGATTGTGATGATTAATCTAAAGCGTCGCTCCACAGTAATGTATCTTACTGGTTGCTTTCTAAAAGACCTTCTAAATGATGAAGCCTTTTAGTCAAATCAGATTTCCCCCCAATTATGCCTATGATGCTTGAAGATCCTACATCCCAGAGGATGGCAATGGATACAGACTGCCTACATATTGCTAACCAGCATATTATGGGACATCCATTAAAAATGTATTGCATCATTTCCCAGCTGAATCTTAATGTGATTTTATTTAATCAGATGTCAGAGTTGTCTGGACGTCTGGAGAGAGAGAGAGAGAGAGAGAGAAAAATAGAGAAGGCGAAAAAAATTTGTCTAAGTGACCTTGTTTTAGCTTATGATTATTGTTCCTGTCACTAAGACAAGACATCTTGTTCTGAACGATTTTGATTAAATTGCTTTTTGGTGGCAAGTGAATTTCTATGATTGTGACAATATTGAGAGGGGGGGGGGGATCTCTGACAAAGTTGTTCAACATTTTTATTGCAGCCTGCGGCTTGTTGGCAACATAACAGGTGATACGCAGAAGGATCTAGAATAAACAGAATGACAAGGAGCCCACCGGCTCACAATGTGTGTCCTGTTGATGATGCCTATTGCTTTCATAGCACCCCGTTTGCCTTTCGCTTACGCTGCCGTGCTTCAGTACACTTTTCATTGTTGCGCTGCGTCTCCACTGCCAGGGCACCTGCAGCGTTGCTTATGAGCACTTTAATTTGCCTCATGTCCCAATCTACATCTTCTCTGAGACATGACTGGATGCTGCCGAGGTAACAAGTCTCAAATGAGGGACACACAAACATGGAGAACCATGTTAACATTGTCTCTGCCATGCACAGACATAAAATTAACAAAAGATTTGACAATTTGACTTTTACTTTCTATGTTTTCAGTGATTTTTTTTCTATATTTATTCTTTAAGTTTATGGTAAACTTCTCAATCTGCATGCATGTGTAACCAGCTGAAGGCATCATTCATGAAAGCATCAAACACAACTTTTCAGCATCTGCTTGTAAGCAGCCACTCAGAATCTATGCTAATGGCCATATGGGCTTGAATATGGAGGAGATGATGTTGACCTCCTTGCAATACTGAGACAATACATTCTTACATGAAGCAATATATTTTAGACATGCTGCTACGTCCTGGTGTTTCGGTGTGCTTTCCTTCTGTGTTTTGTGCTGTGTTGCAGGATGCCTGGTGATTGCCAGTTGAACCCGTCTGTTCCTGCTGCGGACAGCCAGAATAATAGGGGCCTCGACCTCCTGCCGCACCATCCATCCGCCCGCCTCCCTAGCATTTCCTGTTGGTGTCACTTCCGGTTTCCCCTGCGCTTCCCCAGAGAGGCGACGCAAATTGTTGTGTCTGGCTGCTTGTCCATTTTGTTTGTCGTTATTCATTGCAATTCGTTTTGTATGCATTTCGTATTTATTTATTTGTTTATTTATCTTTTTCATTAATAAATTACTCGTCTTAGTGGGTTTCGTCTTTTATCTTCTTTTGTTATGGGCTGTACCCCTAGACTGGCATGTTTCAATGTATTTAATATATTTACACATTTATGAGCCTTATTTTATTTGTATTTTAAATATAAATTTCAAAATGGCAGAAAGCAGCTTTTTTTTCTTCTTGCATGCTTCAATTCTAGTCTCACTCTCTCGCCACCAAAATGTAAGTTTTATGATGTTATTTATATTTTATGAGTGCTGAGATGATGTGTGTGCAACCTGCACACATCAAAATATTAAAAACTACACAAAAAATGGGTGAAAACGAGATGGTGTCACATACTCCTAATTATGCAGGACTACATTACAATTCTGCAGCCTAATTAATGTCTTAAGATGAAAAATTACCCTGGGATCAAGAAACTGCCTTGAAAGATACTGACAAATGTAAATGCGCTCAAAGAAAACAAAATGGGCTCTTAGTCAGGATCAAAGCCTAGCTGTGAGAAACAGTCAATGCTCGGTGAATGAGAGTGAACATGAGACTGGCTGGAGCCATTAGGATAGCGGAGCCTTTAAAAACAGATGGCGAACTTTTCATCAAAGGTCTGTTTATTTGTATGCCTCTCACAATAAGGACAAAAATCCAATTCTGCAACTCAAGAGTATGGTATCAGGGGTGTTAAAAAAGGCAGTATTACTTGAAAAAGTATGGCGCTGAAATGTCCCACATGCTACCTGAGTGAAATCAAAAGAGATGTGCAGAAGAATCTGGCGAATTGTTGAAATTCAGATTTCTTATAAGCTTTATTGCCACTTCTTGTGCACCCGGCCGAAATAACTGAATGTAGATTGCATCAATAAAATTGGCCCTCCACCCCCCTCTAATCTTCAGCCTCAGAAATACCAACATGCCACTAATAGTCCCATTTTCGCTCAAAAGGATATTATGATCTTGACGGATCAATGCCCCGCACCGAATTAAGGGATTATGGCAAGCAAGATGGATACTCTCTCTCCATGGCTGTGGGCCGGAGCTGCCACACTGGAGGGTGCATGATAAGGACGAAACCTGAACACCTGCCAGACTCTGGGATGAGGCCTGACTTATGCCCCCATATTTTATTGCCTCTTGATGAGGAGCCTCATAGTGCCATTAATCAAGTGCCACGTGGCAGAGAGAAATGCCTGAGCAGCACCCTCTCCATCTCGCTCCTCCCTCTTGCTCACTTCTTCATATTGCATGCAGAGAATTTAGCCTGATGCTCCCCGACAAGGCTCTGTGAGGAGAGCTCTTCACCCGTTGCTGCTGCCTCAGCAGGGTCCATTGTACCTTCGCACTGAGAGCAGTCAATGTTCGCTCTCTCTCCAAAAAAAAAAAGATTATTATTATTATTTGCATTTTGAAAAATGATTCTTCATATTAGTCTGGGTTTAGAGCCAGAGTCTCCATTCTTAACCACAAGGGGCCAGTGTGTATGCAGGCTTTTGGGATTGCCTCTGGATTTGAGGTGACAGCCAATCAAATGGAATCACCTATCACTTGTCATTTATACACTGATAAAAGAAATCTGAAGAAAGTTGAACAAATTTTTTCTTACATTTTTTTTTATTTTTTACTCTTGTACAAATTCTCCTTTCACTTTACTCATTTGCACACCTTCACTCTACCTGTTACACATATTTTATGTTAAAAACATTGTAAGATTGGACATCACAGGAGCATACTTTTGTTTTGCATAGCGACCGTCTACAAGAAGATATGTGACATTCCTGTGCCAATAGTTGTGTGTGAAAATTCAACACCTCTGGCTTAGGAATGTCACATATCTTCTTGTAGATGGTCGCTATGCAAAACAAAAGCATGCTCCTGTGATGTCCAATCTTACAACATAAAGGTGTAATATTTGGTTATGTTTGCAATATTTGCATATTGGTTCATTGTATACTTGCAATATTTGCAATACTGTGGTCTGTAGCAGTCGCTAAAGCATTTTGCTGCATATCATACCGTGTATGACTGTGTATGTGACAAATAAAATTTGAATTTGAGTTAGAGACAAAATTACAAATGGAAGGGTTCTTTTGCCAGACTGTAACTCAGTAGAAAGAGTCCCTCATTTCATTTAGGAATGGTGTAATTCATTAAAAGCTATTTTTTTGTTCTTATCACTCATGGTAAAACAAACTATGACTAATTAACATTATTTGGGTGCCTGTCAAGTTTTGTTTATTTGCTATTGGTCAGGCCATGCAGTACTGTATCGCCATTGCAGGAGAGGAGAAAGTCCCACCCTCATTTGTACTATCAAGTTAGTCAGTACAAGGCAGCACCACAAAGAGGGCGCGCAAACGAGAGAGAGAATTGAACCCCCAAATTGTTTTAACCCCCAAAACCAGTGTTAATAGAAATACCCAAAGCACCTGAAATTACCCAGAACCTGTGATTGTCTGTGTACGGACCGTCTTTCTGAGCTAAAGTAGCTAACTGCAGTTGCTTGCTGCTAGCGCAATTTAATGTGAAATGATGCTTTATGGTTACTTTTACAGTAAAATTGTAATTTATGAGTACAGTTCACTTCATGAATGTTCTGTGACTTGAATTGTTAAGAAAATCATTTCTTGAGGAAAAGAAGTGTTTTGAGACATTTAATTTTGAATGATGTTGGGAGCATCATAAAGTTAAATGTTAATTGTATGGTAACACTTGAAATCATAATTAATGGTTAAAAGAGTAACTAATCATAATTTAATCATTAATTGTTAAAACATGTGGCATTTCATTGATTTAGCTTCCTGTTTCTCTGGAGGCCTGGGTTTCTCAATGCTCGCACTGAGTTCAAATCCTTGATGCTGCCTACAGGGCTGTAAATGGAAGAGCACCCTCTTATATCAATACACTACTAGCCAGCTACAATCCTGCACGCTCTCTCAGATCTGCAAACGAAATGAGACTGAAAATTCCATCCTCACGGGGTTCTTTTCCTGACAAGTTAGGCCTTATCAGTTCTGTAAACTCAAAATCTATAGAAACCGAACGAGAATTGCTGCTGCCTTCCTCTTGTAAGTCGCTTTGGATAAAAGCATCTGCTAAGTACAGTAAAGTAAAGTAAAGTAGAGTAAAACAACACCTCATAGAAGGATATGGACAAAAAACTAGTATTCCATGCTATGTAAATTGGAAGATTATTTCATTTTGAGAAACCAAGTATTTTACAGAGGCCATAATGATTTTAAGGTTATGCCTGAAACAATCAGGTTGTATGTTGTTGTTATACAAGCTAGGTTTTTTCCCTATCACCTTAGTGAGCCTTCCTTGGATGTCGGAATTGAAAGCCGGATTTCTCTCCCTGACGAGGGGGAAAGCGGACGTTCTTCACCAATCTGAGAGGGAACTTCTCCATTCCTTCTCCATCAAACAAGTCACCGGTGTGGTAGGACTTGACCTGACATCATTGACTTTGACTGTTACATGGGTGCACTTACTGACTAAGACATACTGACTAAGACCTAAAGACTAAACTATAATGCACTGACTGAGAAGAGAAATCTGAACTGAACCCAGCACTGTTGCATCGTTGCTGATCAGGAGAAAACAACTCAACTTGGGAGGAAGGAAAAAGACAGAGACTTTAAAATTATTGAAATTGTTATGCATGAATTATTAAGTTATGGTTGTATAAGAGAGACGTTTTTGTTGTGTTTTTTTTATAGTGAATACCGGCTGTTTGTTTGTACATTTTATTTTCCCATTTAAATATAATAGCAAGTTCAACTGTCTCCCCTGGTCTGAGCATCTTTTTCAATGACTATCACATAGCACAGCATTTACCTCCATGAACCTAGACACTGGTCCCCCACCTAGGTGAATCACCTGAGCTTGTACATATCTGCTATAAGGGTAGTTACATTCATCATAGCGGTTACAAGACACTATACAATACGTGTTTATTTAGGGGCAGCAGTGGAAGGGTTGCGGGATCAAACCGTCAAACCGTAGAGGTGGTAGTAGCCTAGTGGGTAACACACTCGCCTATGAACCAGAAGG
The DNA here is from genome assembly GCF_900700375.1 of Denticeps clupeoides. Lineage (NCBI taxonomy): Eukaryota > Metazoa > Chordata > Actinopteri > Clupeiformes > Denticipitidae > Denticeps > Denticeps clupeoides. Next base: position 3,797,994 of record NC_041709.1, read on the forward strand.
TTCAAATCCAGAAGATCCACTTGCTACTATTGTGTCCCTGAGCAAGACACTTAACCCTAAGTTACTTCAGGGGGACTGTCCCTGTAACTACTGACTGCAAGTTGCTCTGGATAAGGGCGTCTGATAAATGCTGGATGATAAATGCTGTAAATGTAAATGTCAAGGTGCCACTGTGATCCCTTTGAGCAAAGTACTGTCCCCAGTGCTCCCCGGGTGCTTTTCACGGCTGCCAACTGCTCACTAAGGTGATAGGTTAAATGGGTGGTAGTAGCCTATGGTTAGGAGCCCATCTTGGCTCTACCTGAGCTCTGGAATGGCACTGAGAGAAATGGTGAAGCCGTGTATACCACTCTGTCTCTCATTTATGAGTTGTAGCTGAGCCGTTGACCCTATTCCCGGACCCAGATCACCTTTGTAGATGACCAGAAAACCACTTAAGCAGGAACCACTGGCCATCAAACTATTTCTCTGTGCCTTCACCTGGATGTTCACACCAAAACCATTGGTTTCATGATCACCAACATTGTCCCCGCACCCCTCATTTTGGGTTATCCCTGGCTGGCCAGCCATTAGCCCCATCTCTCCAGGTTCTCAGGTCTGGTTTTGGTCCCGTCTGCCACCGCCAATGCCTCCAGCCTCAGCCCTCTTCTTCACTGTATCCTGCACCATCCATATCACCCCAGGCAGCACGACTTCCACCACACCAACCGGTTGATATGGCTATTGACCTACTCCCAGGCATCACACCACCCCGGGGAAACCTATACTCCCGAGAACCAGGCCATGGAGCAGTTTGTGGCAGGGGCTCTTCACAATGGCACCATCCGTCCATCCACTTCACCGGCCGCGGCAGGGTTCTTTTTCATTTCTAAGAAGGATCACAACCAAGATAGCCCTCTCGAGTGCAACTTACTTAAAACAATCACCACCAAGATCGCCCTCTCGAGTGCAACTTACTTCACAACGTTGGATCTTTGCTCGATATTCAATCTGATCTGCATCGGAGAGGGCAATGAGTGGAAGAGAGCTTTCATCACTCCCACTGGGCACTATGAGAGTCTCTTTTGGTCTATACAACACACCTGCCGTCTTCCAGCAGTTCATCAACAATGTCCTCCATGACATCCCTGGATGGTAGGTGTATGCTTACCTCTTATACTCTCCATCACTGGAGACCCAGGGTGGTATGTACAGACCCTCCCTAACCACACTCACAATGAACTCATGACGTATTTTTCACATGACCCCTGCTACTATTCAAACCTTTCAGTCACTTCATCACCGGTTCACCACATATCCCATCTTCCAACAGCTGGATCCTGCTCTTTTATTCATCATAGAAGTGGATGCATCAGATGTAGGAGCTTGTGCTGTCCTGTCTCAATGCGGTCCTAATCAGAAATGCCATCCATGATTCTACTTCTACATATCATACGAGCTGGCAGCCAATACAACAATGGACCATGCCCTCTCTCGTCGGCATGCTCCCAACATCATCTCCTCAGAACCCGCTCCATTGGTCCCTGGAGACACAAATCCAGAATGCTCAGGGATCCAACCCAGACCAACCAACATCCCCCAAGGGTTCCTGTACGTCCTTGCATTCATCCTCCTTATTTAAATAGTCTGTTCCACCTTAAATACTGCAGGCTGCAATACTATTTATTTTACATGGAAATGTCCCTATTTTTCATAAATCTATGAGTTGCACATGAGTTCCCAGGTAAATTGTACAGTGAAAAATGTTTTGGGCCAGGTAGTAATTTGGGCTGGTAGTTATAGTAGTTGATTTCTACACATCCAATTTTACAATAAACAAGTGAGTATTCAGTGGCCCAAAGCTTTTAAACTGTGTTTTTTTGTAAAAGAATGCCAGTCATCAATCCAATGGACAGTTCCATTTTGAAACTGATTTTTATTTTTTTAATTTTCAGTGAAAACATAGTCGGGCCAGACAAGTAACACTGGATACCATTTCTAATCGTTCAGAATTTTGAGTGGGCACAGAGATTTACAGATTTAAAAAGTGTTTTGTTTTTGAAACAGAAATTCAACTGTATAGAGAAAAAAAAGAAAAGAAGTATAGTGCAATACAGGCATTGTACAGGCATGTTGCCCAAACTGCCAATGTCAATGATTGGGAAAAATCATTAATTGTAATGATTAGTCAGACTGTAGGTGATTCTGGACCATGTGAGGGTGTGAATGAGTCTAATGGTCAAGAGTTCAGAGGTCTGCTGGCCTGGTGAAAGAGATTGGATTGATTACGTAGATGCAAATGAAGGCAGTACATGCTCTGGGCCCTGCTGGATGAGACTGGCCAACTGTGGCTAAACAAATGGGGGGATTTAAACTTCATTCAACCTAGGGTTATTACAAAGTTGTGAATTGAAAAATGCTCATTGAAAACACTCCAGTTTAAATTTTTGCAAATTAGCGGTTGTGTAGGACACGGTCGACTCCAGGGTTGAATGTTTAAAAGACCCAGCATGGCCTTGGATGTTGAATTCTTATCTTGCCATGAGATGAGAAAAGGAAGACTCATTTGCATAACAGCTGTTTATGCCAACACAGCATAACACGCCCTTTGAAAATGGAAAGAGAAAAAATCTGGAACAAAAACATGCTTAATGAAAAGACTGTACCAAATTTCAACCACTGAACATTTACATGGCTAGAGGTGAAATTACAGGCATCACCTGGTCTATAGCATGATGTTTTATTGTGTTAATTTATGTTTTTAATTAGTGTTTGCTTTAATGTGTATTGATGTGTGAATATCTGAAATTATGTGAAGCTGAATATCTGAATTATATGTGAAACTGAATTTCCTCGTAGGTATGAATAAATGCCATAATGTGGCAATCTGACAAATAGCACAGAAAAAAACACTTAAAAACACGTGGGTCCAAGTCCATTTTTCAGTCGAAGATTAGCAGAATTTTTTATATTTACAGCACAAACTCCACATGTACTGTGCACAACACATGCTATCTATCTACCCATCCATCCATCCATTCATCTATCCATCCATCCATCAATCCATCTTTGTAAAAAATTGTGTTGTGTTTCTCACAACTCTCCATATTTACTGCCATCTTATCTCACCACCTCTCTCTCTCTCTCTCTCTCTCTCTCTCCTTTACTCTTTCTCTTACCTATTCTCTATGCCTGGCTCCACTTTCACTCTCTGTCTCTGACAGTTCCTCCCTGACACTCACTTTGCACCCCAGCACAAATAGACTTTCATCAAGCCGAGTTCCCCCTTACTCCCTCATCTCTTGTCAATCTGTCATCCTGACCCCCCACCGAGACACCTTCCTCCAACCAATATTAACCTGCTTTCTCTCTTTACAAGTGCTGATGAGCTTATCCTCGCTGCGCTTTATAGAGGCGCGCTGTGCCGTGCTCGGGCCTAGAGACAGTCGCAATGTCAAAACTCTACGAGTGCGGTGTCATAATGGTGCTCCTGCGAGGCGTATGGAATTTAGGCTATAAATGGCCGTCTGAACATGTCACAAGGCAGCGACAACAAGAATAAAGGACAACAGCAACTGACGGCTCCCCTGCATCAATTTAATAAAAATGTAATAAAAAGTTAACATTAAACGCTAAACTATCACGAGATTGAGCTGTATGCTTTATCATGAAATAAAAAACTGATTTGAATAAAAATGGAAAATGCTGTCGAAGATGACTCACAGTAAAAAAATATTGTATGTAATTTTTTTCAGTTTAAAGTTCCCACAGAGTCCTTTTCCTTCCGGTATTGTGCTCTACAGTGCTCAAATGCACGGAAAACAAAAGGCCGCCTCTGCAGTTCGACGTGCATCGAACTCATAGAACATAAAGCAGGCTGGTGCTGCTGGATCTGAGCTCAGAAATGGGGATGTGCTCTGACAGGCAGTCTGCAAGGCACTCAGGGCTTCCGAATTTTAAAATAAACCTTAAAGGCACAGAGACACACCGTAGCGAGCAGTAATGACATTCAGAAATGAATGCCCAACATTAAACACTGAATCCAAAGAAGATACAGACATACACGCACACACACACACACACACACACACACACACAATGTCCAACAGTAATACAGTTATGAGGTGCACCTAACCTTGTGATGTATCTGTACAGCATCTTATTATGCAGTTATTATATTTTTTAGTATTAGGTGATCTTTATCTCTTCTACTTTTTCTGCATCCCTCTCACTCCACACTAGTTTCAGCTACATCAACGGTGATATGTTTCGCCAAAGAATCTCAAACGCTACTTTTTCTCTAATCATTATTCATATGTGTGCATGTCTGGCTGATTATAAGAATATACCGTACGTGCAAACACAATAACTGCTGCTTGCCTGGCTTTTGAAAATCGTTCACGTGACATGCATGCTGTTATTATAAACGGTGTTAAATACATGTGCTAATTAACACTTAGGACCTGGTCGAGGAGTGTGAGGAGCGTGTTATATATCGGAGTTGGAGCGCATCCAGCAGCTCTGCCTCTAAAGTGATAGCTTCATTGTCTTCCTAAGCTCATTAGAGGCATATAGGTCATTATTAAAGAGATTTGCAGCCTCCGTTTTAAGCTGTGAAGGCTCATTTTTATATTATTTAATGATGTATCAGGAGACCACAAGAACAATTACTGCAGCAGTCAGCTGCACCACCTCCTTTTTAGCCAAGGCTCCTTTGGTTTAACAGGCTTAAAGGAGTGCGCCAGTTTTCTCTATGTGTGCTTTTATGTGTGAAGACTGAGGCAAGTTACGCCAATCCCTTTAAATCACACAAGTGAATTACACTAAATAATGAGGCTGTCAACCAGGCCCAGAGTCTTGTTAAAAAAAAAAATCATGGATTCTTAGCATACAGATGGAAGTCACTGGAAGTGCCACAGACGTTCCACACCATTTCCACTCATTTCAGCAGCATCATGTTCAGGCAAGAAAACCTGGTGTGTGCATTAAAGTATGTTTCCTGTCATGTGCAGACTGATGTACATATATTATTCAACATGTTATTATGACTGAATATATCATGTTATGTGTGAATTTTGTAATGCTTGTCCTAGCAGTATAAGGTATTCTTCCCCACAAGAGCACAGATTTGACAGCTGAAAAAAGCTGAAAAAAGAAACCAGGGAAAGAAGAATAGATCTTTTTTGCCATTGCCCAAGGGCCAACTAATTGGATCCCAATCATAAATATTATTATAAATAATAGCTTTACTAGTAGCAATAGCAAAAGCTTATGATTTTTACTGTGCATGAAAGTTGTTGTTGTATGACATCAAAATATGAATATGGGAGAACAGAGTCTCTATTTACATTCCCTGGTTTTTACAGCTAGACATTTTTTGAGTTACGCAAGTGCACTGGAACATGACAAGCAATTGGTGTTCCTTTATAGGTGTGCCATACAAGACCGAACATTCATGAATATCTAATCTCATAAAAAGATGTAGTGTTCATCCACGAAGACTGTATATGTGGTTAATAAACAATGGCAACGTTATGACATAATGTCAAAATATGAACAGAAATGACTGCACAGTTGCATGCCAGCGACATGCTCCCACAAGTTTACATGCTCTCCTTGTGTTAGTGTAGGTGTCTTCTTGCCAACCATAGGCACATACACTTGGTGAATTGTTGACTCAAAATTGCCCATGTGTGGGAGTGAAATGTGTGTCTGTGTGCCCTGAGGTGGACTGGCTCAACATCAGTCCCTGCCCTGAGCACCATGTCCTGGGATTGGTTCCAGTACCCAAGTCCCTGATTAGAAATAAATGCTTATGGACAGCGAGTGAGCGAATCAGTCAACACCCATCATGTTTGTTGTGTTGGATTATCGGTAATGCATGTTCTACCCCAATCCATTGATCAGTTACTACTTATGGCTGATCTTTATTATTCTTTAGTTTCATGTTACTATCACAGGGTATGGGATAAATACATGGAGTGGTGTTGTGGACTCCACTAGCCTATGTGAAACAAATGACAGCTTTTCTTACAGCTTGTGTTGACTTCATGTCTATTTCAGGAAGTGTTACTCTTAATGCATTCAATTCACAATTGCTTGCCAAATTTGGTGTGAAGCAGCGCAAGTAGGATGCCTGTGAATTTTCACCCCTTCAGCCGGGAGATGTGATCAGGCCCAAAACGGCACATGGTTTTCCGCAGCACATGGTAAAAATCAGGTCTCGTGCAAATTCTTCTAGGCGGAATAATTGCTCCTTAAAAAGAACAAAATTGTGCAGTAATGGTTATGGTTTCAGCAGACTGTTCAAGACACTGCTCCCTTCTCTCTTAACATCTCAGGACCAGTGAAGCACCAGGGGTTTCACCAAAAAATGGGCGGGGAGTGGGGGGCGGAGATCCTGTATACACTAACAGGACCTTTTACCTCACCTCTGAGGCTTAACACATTTTAGAGCTATTTATAACTTGCCTGTGAAGAAGGCTATCAAAGCCTGATTAACTACTCTTGAGCATTGAGAAGAGACTACAGACACTCAGTGGGTGGGAATTGTTGTCAGAAGAAATTGTCCAGGGGCACACACCATCCGAGCTGTAATCGACAAGGCCTGACCTCACTTTTTATTTTTTCTCTTTTTCTTTTCATTAAACTGCGCCAAAACGACACAAAGCCCTTTTGATCCGCTCACTAAAAGGCATGGTTAAAATAACTGGGCTAGATTAATACCTTGTACATACCCACTGATCCTTAATTTGATCTCCCCGCCTCAAGGCCATGCTCGGCTGCCCTGTCGTACACTGACATTACCCTCGTAATGGACACTGTGGAAAATGGCAACTCTTGGCCACGGGGCAGAACTTGCGTCCTCTGCTTTATGTCTCTCTGATCCTCGGCGCCCCCTCCCAAATCTGGGGAATTGGGCTAATGTTGTCTGAAATTAAAACGCTGGCATAACGGGTGAAACAACACATCTGTCTGAGCCTTTGGCTGCAGCGAAAAGTGGTAATTCTTAGTGTGATATGCACAGTGTTGGGGAATAATGTGTTACATATAACAGCGCTAAATAAGTTAATTGCACAAAAAATGTTATTGTAATCCATTTTATTTACTGGATGAAACAGTATAATTAAATTAAAGCTACTTATCGAAAAATTGTAGTTGCATCTTAATATTGTAGGGGCAGTGGTGGCCTAGCGGTTAAGGAAGTGGCCCCGTAATCAGAAGGTTGCAGGTTCAAATCCCGATATGCCAAGGTGCCACTGAGGTGCCACTGAGCAAAACACCGTCCCCACGCACTGCTCCCTGGGCGCCTGTCATGGCTGCCCACTGCTCACTCAGGGCGACAGGTTAAATGCAGAGGACAAATTTCACTGTGTGCACCATGTGCTGTGCTGCTGTGTATCACATGTGACAATCAATTCACTTTATAAACATAAAATTATAAACATATTGTATGCAACACCGTACCAATATGTTTCAGCCAATTCCTAAAAATCCCTATGAAGCAGACATTGTTAGTTGAATGTAACGAATTGCCGGTCCTGATTTGGTAGCTACATGTTTGTTTGCAGCTTTATCCTGCCACCAAAAGCCATCAATAAGGATTAAAGTGAGTGACATCTTTTTCATGCGCTTCATTTGCTTTCGTACAGTTTCTGTTTCTTCTTATAAAGTAGAGTAACGCTGCAGTATTTCTATTGGTAGAAATGATCAAGTAAATATTTCATTGTTGGAAATATAATATAATTGACATTATAATTGACAATAACAGTGCCCAGGATTACGGAAGAATTACAATAAGCATATATGAGACAATGTGGATAAATGAATCTAAACCACAACCAGGTCCCACCCAGTTTGTTGAGCTCATTTATATATAAGATGGACACCATTAAGCCAGTTTTATACTAAACAGAAATCAGTGAATGCACTGTTCTGCTCAGAAAATAGGCGTGGTTAGCAGTGGGTGGCCATGACAGGCACCCGGGGAGCAGTGTGTGGGGACGGTGCTTTGCTGAGTGGCTCCTCATTGGCCCCTTGGAGGATCGGCAACCATCTGGTTACAGGGCCGGTTCCTTAACTCCTACGCCACCACTGCCTCTTACAACCCTGCAGAAGCTTGAAGCATGTGCGCCCAAAGAGCAATTTTGCACCGCGGCTAGCAATTAGCTATAGAAACAGAGGTCAAAGGTGAATTAGATGGGATCATCTAAAACCAATAAGGAAGTTGATAATAGTAATTTAATTCAATATTTGCCTCACTGCCCTGTCCTTCATTAACCTCACAGTAAGGTGTTGAATAATACGTTATAGTTATTTTTTACTGGCTTGTAGTATTTTTTGGATTATTCTTATCCTCTTATTCTAATTATCTGATGGTGCTACTATAACAAGTTCTAGCTTTAGCCAGTAGTCTGGGCAGCTGGCAGCTCTGGCAGAAGCGACACTGCGCAGCAAGTATCTGGTCATTAAGTCCAATAGAAGGACAGGGACTGTTTTTAGCAAAGAGCTTCTGTAAAAGGAAGGAACTATTCTCTGCAATAGGCCAATAAGAAACGAAAATTGCTTGCTGCCGTAAAATAAGACATTTGTGGATAATAGATGAAAGTTTAAGAAAGCTCTGCTGAATTCACTGTGAGATTATGGTTCAACATTTAACAAACGTGTAGGGAATAACAACACACCGTGGGACACAATTTCCCATATGGTCCTTTATCAGCTCCCTTCCAGAAATATATTGAAGCATCTGCTGAGATGTTTCAGTAGCATGGAGATCAGAGAGAATTACTAAAACACTCTGATCAGAGAGTTGTGTAAAGCTCTTCTGCTCTCCAAGCTTTTTTTTTTTTTAACCACCTCAACATCGTTTGAGTTGAGCTTGCAGTGCAGCACGTTCCATGAATTTGCTCATTTAATTTGAGTTGTTTAATTGATTCACCCTGCAATCTGTGTTATATTTGATAGATACCAGACCACTGTTTTGCTTCAAATCATCATTACACCAGTTGAAGGATAAAATGTCTTTTTTTTTTACAATATGAGGAAATTTGTCCTTTTGAGTTTATTTATTTATTTCTGTTGAAGCTAGGTTATAGTTATGTATAGGTTAAATTCAGAGGTGGAAAGTAATTAATTACATTAACTCACGTTACTGTAATTGAGTAGTTTTTGTGAGTAATTTTTTAAGTTGTTTTTGAAATAGGTCATTTTACTTTTACTCAAGTATATTTTTACCCACGTATTTTACTTATATAGATGTTATATAGTCCTGCAGTGGCTAGAAATGGGGGTATGTGTAAAGAGTGCTTTGGCCATTCAGAGAGGGCAGCTCATGTGGTCGGATCTGCATTGTTTCCCCTTATATCATCATGAGGGGAAAGGTTTCCTTATTGTTTTTGCCCACCCACGGATTTTCCCACCCCTTCCCTAAAACTCCACCGACCGTCATTTCAAACATGCGAAGCATTCCAATTGCTCATAGATTGGATGTGAAAATTAGCACAAATGTTCCATCAGGTGATATGCTGGAGAACTGGTGGGTTAATACATTTTTTTTCTGGAAAAAGGGAAACACTACGCCATACAGGATGTGCTGTAATTCTGCACCATTTTAGAAAAGAGACTTCAGATACAGTATTAAGGGACCACTAAGACATGTATAAAAGCAAAAAATAAAAAAATAAAAATAAATAAACCTTTAAGGAGTTGTTTCCATCTGGCCACTCTACCATATAGACCTTATTGGTGGATTGCTGAATTTGCATTCGTGCCTGGAGACGATCCCGTCTCGGAGGTCTATAGACAATTCCGTTGACATGATGCTTGGTTTGTGCTCTGACATGGATTGTTAACTGTGGGACCTTATATAGTCAGGTCTTTCCACTGGTGGACTCCAATTAAGCTGCAGATACATCTCAAGGATGATCAAACAAGATGCACCAGAATTTTTTTTCACGTTGTCATTATGGGGTGTTGTTTGTAGAATTCTGAGCGAAAACATTCATTTAATCCATTCTGGAATAAGGCTGCAAGTGATGTGCTGTAAATACTTTTCGGATGCACTGTATATGATTTTTGCCTGTTATGTTGCTCAAACTAAACAAGAGTTTTACGGTTTAATACTGTAGTAGTCTGTTGGGCAGGACGCTTTATTTTATTTCTTTTATCAGCAGTCAGTGAGCTAATTTTTCATTAAAGACAACTAATACATTTGCTATAGAAAGAACAAAGCACAGTTTATTAATAAGGAGTTTTTAAACAATTTCACCATTTTGGGAAAGTAGCAGCCTAGTGGGTAACACACTCGCCTATGAACCCAGACCCAGGTTCAAATCCCACTTACTACCATTGTGTCCCTGAGCAAGACACTTAACCCTAAGTTGCTCCAGAGGAGGACTGTCCCTGTAACTTGTGATTGTAAGTTGCTCTGGATAAGGGTGTCTGATAAACGCTGTAAATGTAAATGTACAGTAAATGTTTTGAATACTTGTATTTTGGCTTTACTTTCTCTTTTTTATTGTAATGTTTGAGTTGGACCATACAATTCAGAATTTGCAACTGTGCTTAAAAATGTTTTACATTTGTACATTTATACTGCCTAAAAGTTGAATAAAAACAAATAGTTCTGTATTGGATTTATGACAAGTCAGTTTTTACATCAAGTAATTGAAAGTAACTTTCAAAGTAAATTCTAAATCAAGTCATTTTTTGCTTTTACTCACGATAGGTACATTTACTTTTACTTGAGTAGAATTGAGTAGAAGTTAAAATACCTTTTCTTAATTACATTTTTCCAGGACTTTTTCCACCTCTGCTTAAATTACCAGAGGTCTGGCCCTTGCATCGAAGCACCAGGTAAATATGACATGCCCACTCCTCTGTCAGACATCAGGTGGAGTAGTGAAGAAACCCCAGCGACACGCTGATGAGAAATCATCCTTTGCATCATGAAGTGTAATGACCTGGTCATTTCCTGCTAAGATGCAATGTATATGTGGTGAAATTGGGGTCAATCAGCTGACTGGGAGGCGGTTTTCAAGGTGAGTCATCAGTGATTGGTAGGAGTTATCGTTTAATCTTGACACTCGTCAAAAATGCTTGATAGAATTGCTACCTGGTGCAGGGATAAATCACGCTGCTCTAAGAAAAAAAAAAAAAAAAGTCCATCATATGCAATCTCTGGTTTAATGGTGCATTCGTAACAGGTTTAGCCCTTTTTTCTGATATTCTCAATGAGCCTTGTACCTCTCCGCAACAGCGGAATAGCAAAGAGCCCAGCGTATAGAAATAAACAAAGTCAGGCACCCTGGTGATAAATAAGCTACGCCAACAAATGTATCTGCAGAAGCTGTCTGAGGAGGCCAACAGATGGAGTACAGCTGAAGCACCAGCCTCTGAGACGTGTCGTTCCTCTGACTAAGATGAGTCACATTTCAAAACGGGGGCACAGGCCAGGAGGCAGATGCTCCAGAGTGGCTGAAAATCATTGCCAAAGGTAATGGCGGTAGAATTACCCCCCCCCCCCTGTATTTTAAATGATTAGGAAGCTTTGCATCAGTTTTTTTTATGTCAGATATATCTACAGAAAAAGAAACATGCATGAATATGTTAAAATGAACACTTATAATTAGAGGTTTATTATGCGCACATTCCAATTCATTGGGATGACTTTCTTCTATTCTGTACAGACAGGAATAATAGCTTTTGGCCGAAATAAAATATACTTGTTGTATATGCTAATATTATATACCTAGTTTCCTTACTCACCTGACAAGTTGAATGTTCATAATTGGGCCGGTCTGTGTTTTATTGTATGACACTGATGACTTCAATGCAGATGGTAGCTGGCACTGTTGTGAAAGTGAAGTGATTGTCACAGCACAACAAAATGTGTCCTCTGCTTTTAACCCACCAACCTTGGCGTGCAATGGGCAGCCATGACAGGCACCTGGGGAGCATTGTGTGGGGACGGTGCTTTGGTCAGTGGCACCTCGAACCGGCAACCTTCTGATTCCTTTCTTAGCTGTTAGGCCACCACTGCCCCCAAAAAGTGCAGAACATTCTATGTGCTAAGTACAAATTCTAAGTACAAACTTAGGTCATGTTGTTTCTGAATGAGCCTGAAACTCATTCAGAAAATAATCTAAGTCAGAAAACAAAAGTCAAAAAAATGCAGCAAGCTTCTTTAATTAAGATGAAGCAGCCGTGGTCCCGTGGACGAAGTGCACTCTGCTCGTCCCAACATGGTCCTATATACAATATTAATTAGCATAGTTACATCCTTTAGTGGGCATTTCTCCAACATTTCCAACTTATTGATTTGTCCCCATCATGTGTGGGTTGGCCATTACTATGTATTAGGTGTGGCCATTGAAACATGGCGAATCCCTGATGCACACAACGGGGACTCCCAGTGAGAGCTTCTGCAAACATGGCATCTCCCATTGAGATTGAAACCCCTCGCATTCCATCACTTTTAATTGGCCACATCAAAAGAACAACCCATGATCATGGCAATCTCTGCGGACATCCCTCACATCCCATCATATGGCTTAATACTTATTGCTTTTAATTAAATAGACCAAAAGAAAGAACAGCAAAACATCTCTGCAGACATCCCATCATGCCAAGTGGCTGTCCCATCATGCCAAGTGGCTAACATATTTGGTCTGCTTGACCTGGAGGTGCTGTTGAGGTTACCAGACAGCTGTGGTCATGTGCGCTGCGAGCGCATAGTGTTGGACGTGCTCCAAAGCATCAGCAAGTTCACACCAAATATCTGCATGGATGGTCTAAGTCTTCAAAAACTACATAGGGTCACAAAAATACACAATGTTTGAGTCCACTTAAACAAGTATTTATAAAATATATGGTTATTAATACAAAGTTGAATAAAGAATACATACAACTAGTACATTGTGATAAACAGTAAAATTAATGTTCCATTATAATGTATTTAAATTGGTTATTATTATGGAACATACGTTACACACACCAAATTTATGGAGATTATTATAAAGAAAACATTTTGGAAAGTGTGTTTTAATTAGTTTTAACACACATTTATTAGTAACACACATTTACCTACTGTTACCACTGATAACTTTATTGATATATGAAAAGTGTGCAGGGGTGGTCATCATGTGAGCTCATTAGGGGAGCTTTTCTTATATTCAGTTCAGTATGGTATAATATACAGTACATTATTAGTATGCGAGAAAAGATACTCAAGTCTAGCGGTTATATGTTCCTGTAAGTCATCATCCTGTAAGCGCTGAGAACAAAATGGTGAGTTTTGAGTGCTTTTTACAATTTATGTCTGACCTCTCAACCAGCGCACATTCCATGTAGCTGCTCAATTTACTTGTTTGGCAAAATGACCGATGTAGAGACAGGACAGGATGACACTGGGGCTTTAGACATGGTATGAAATAAAACAGAATGTAGCAGCAGGATGGGGTTATGCAACCCTCCCACACAGTCCAACCTACCTCCCAACAAGCCCCGGACTCATAATGCTGTAATGAACACTATTTCTTTTCACCAGGATGTGGTTAGAAATAACAAAAAGTTCCTGTCGCCTTTCCATTCGGAGCCTGTACTCTCTCCTCTGTCCATCATGTCCTGAACAGAAACTTTCCGTCTTACCTGCACGTCTTGTAAATGTATTTTTATTTATTACATTTTATTTTTGGTATTTTAAACATATTGTACACACAACGGCAGCTATCAAGTGGAAACGAGGTGCTAAGCGGGAGGCCGGTCTGTGGCGGTTAGATTGTATTTCAGGAAACAATTACGGCTGAGGCAGAAGGTGTGGGGGGACGACACGGGCGCAGTGGGTAGTCCTGGGCTTGAGTGACTAATGAGGCTCAGCTTAGCCAGAGCGGCCCCGTAAATGAGTGCTGGAGATGAATCACGCTCCCTGCCATCTTCTCCCCCTCACTCCTGGGGCTGTCTTCATGGTAGTGTAGGTGGAGCTGGGGATTTCAGCGTTACTGTCCTCTTGGCTCAGTCCCTGGCCTGGGCATATTGATTTGGGGAGAAGTGCTCAATCACGCCTTCTCCCATCTTGCTTGGCCAGCACAAGATACACTCCAGGTTCCGGGAGTCAATGATACTTGACTATTGTGTGGGTGGAGACGCTCGCTAAATGTGTGTCCACAACGTCTGTGCATTCATGCTTCCTTTCATTAATCTCTGCAAAATCTCCCCAAAGGTCCACATTTAAAAGCAGTCGTGGCCAACACCCCCAACACCCCGAACACCCTCCATTTGGGAATAAGAATAACATGAGACAGTGATACTCCAATAAACCAGGGCGGTAAGTAAACGCAATGTAACTGACATGCTGTTGACAGACTACTAGACTACTACAAATCTAGTGTAAAAATACAGACACGATTCATTACGAATTGCGCACCAGGGCATGTGGGTTTTTGACCTTGTTCCCGTCCATGAAGACAGAGGTTAAAGTGTTGACCTCTGGCTGAGGAAGGGACTCGTGAGAGGTTGTTAGTCGATATACCAGTGGTATAGGGGAAAGAGGGCCACGTTGTAACACTGCTCTTTTATAACCAGCCATGCCACAAGGTTTCATCTGTTAATTTTGGGAGGATCAGAGATCCCACTAGTTGGATTTTTATATGTATTTGCAGATGCAGCAAAATCATTGTAATTGTTAACAGTGTTAATATGTGACAACCATATTTTTGCTAATTTTTTGCTAATTAGTTACTGTTTCAGATTGATTGTGGATACTCCAACTGGCTTAGTCATACTATTAAGAGCAAATGTAGAGCACCTTTTCACAGTATAATTCAACTGAAAACTGTGTAACAGTAATGGAAAAAAGGTGAATGTGTTTATTGAATTTTCTCAGCCCAATGAGGTCAGTAAATCACAGGTCATGGCATTTGCAGGGATTCATAAAGAGTCTCACAGATTAATAACATTCACGTTTCTTGTTGTGCTCAGCCACCTACTGTGACTCCATTTCCCACAATCTGCTGTGGCTTGCATATATTAAATGATTTCTGTTGACTTCTTCCCATCACAAATGAACCAGCTTGTAATGTCCTTGCAAATTGACTTTTCATTGAGAGGAGCAATGGCTTTTCATTTTTTCTATCCTGTTTTATCTACCCTGAGAACAGCTTTTGAGGTGCAAGTAACACCTAAGATTGGGATTTCTTAAACGCTCCCTGTTTCTGCTTTCATTTTCAGGGGGACAGGCAATATGATGAGCAGCATGGGACAACTTCTTCCAAAAAGTAAAGCATCAGAAACATGTACAGGCAGAAAGTAACGTCAGGACTTGACAGATTCAATTATTTTTGAGATCTTCATGAAGTTTTATTGTTAACTTTGGGAAAGTTCAGACATAACTTTTGAATAAATAAAAGGAAAGTATTGAAGTATTTATTGAGTTTCATTACTGTGCCCATGTTACATGGATCCACATTAATACATATCATAAAACAAAATGCAATACACAATAATACCATCTAATTTCAAACCAAGCTATAAAAACACTGTACATTTTGTTGCGTGGTGTGTTGCAACCCATTCAAACGTCCCTTTTGGGTTGACTGCTCACATGCTATCTCACCATGACAGTTTATAACATTATATGGGGCAGTGGTTGCCCAGCAGTTAAGGAAGCAGGCCTGTAATCAGAAGGTTGCCGGTTCGAATCCCGAGCCGCTAAGGTGCCACTGAGGTGTCGCTGAGCAAAGCACCTGTTATGGCTGCCCACTGCTCACCAAGGGTGATGGTTAAAATCAGAGGACACATTTCATACTTTTTCTATTTACATTTACGGCATTTGGCAGACACCCTTATCCAGAGCGACTTACAACGTGCTTTCAAGTTACCATCGATGAAGAGATCAGTTCCAGTTCATTAGGACCCCCAACTATGAAACAATCTTTTTATTCACTCTGTTGTAGATTCTATACACAAGTTCGACAATAAGAAAGTTACAAGTTAATCTAAATATTCTTTAAAGAGGAAGGTCTTGAGCTGCCGTTTGAAAATACTCAGTGACTGAGCTGTTCTGACCTCGAGGGGAAGTTCATTCCACCACCGAGGGGCCAAGACGGAGAAGAGTCTAGATGAATGTTTTCCTTTAACCTTCAGAGATGGAGGGACCAGGCGAGCAGTACTGGAGGCTCGGAGTATATGAGGTGCAGTGCGAGGTGTAATAAGGGCTGTGAGGTAGGATGGTGCTACTCCATGTTTGGCTTTGTAGGCCAGCATCAGTATTTTGAACCTGATGCGTGCAGCTACTGGGAGCCAGTGGAGGGAGCATAGCAGAGGGGTGGTATGGGAGAATTTGGGAAGGTTGAAGATCAGTCGTGCTGCTGCATTTTGTATGAGTTGTAGAGGTCGGATGGTGCATAGTGGTAGACCAGCTAGAAGGGAGTTAAAGTAGTCCAGTCGTGAGATACTAAGGACTGAACCAGTAGTTGGGAGGCCTGGTTTGACAGATGAGGGCGGATTCATCTGATATTGTAGAGAAAGAATCTACATGAGTGGGAAAGGTTGCTGATGTGAGTCGAGAAGGAGAGTTGGTTGTCTATTGTTGGTTGACTATTTCATTGTGTGCACCGTGTGCTCTGCTGCAGTGTTTCACAATGAAAATCACTTTGTTTTGTGATGTGATTGTCATTGTGTGCTGTGCTGCAGTGTATCACAATGACAATCACTTCACATCACAAAAAAAATGATTTTCATTGTGAAACTGACTTCTGGCAATTGCAACTACTCCCATTATTTTTAAATCACTTATAAGCAGAGATAAAAGAACATTTGGTATTAGATATTGGATATTTAGTTATTACATATTTCTTCCATATGATTCTGTAAATGGCAACATTTAAAATACATGTTAAAAATCTTGTGTCTACTTTTCTCCAATGAAAAGATATCAAGTAGAACAAACCAAACAGCAGGACTGATAGAAAGTTCACAATAATTAAACTTGGTAATTTCAAATGCTTCCATAATTATAATGGTGCAAAATGCAAGGCTGTCATTTATGCTTCACATTCTTTGAGAATAATTGAAAGTCTTTTTTTTTTTTTTGTTTCTCCCAAGAGGGTCTTCTGTCAGATCAGAAAAATACGAATATGCAAATATGGTGCTTGAACTTATTTTTTTGCAACTGGTAGCTGGTTGTAGCCTAACCCCACTTACTACCATTGTGTGCCTGAGCAAGACACGTAACCCTGAGTGTCTCCAGGGGGACTGTCCTTGTAACTACTGATTGTGAGTAGCTCTGTATAAGGGTGTCTCATAAATGTTGTACATTTAAATGTATATCAAATAGTATCAAATTCAAAAAGATGACAAATGCATACAGAGGGAGTTTATCATTAGCAGCTGTCTGACGGTTGCTTAAAAGCGGCGCTTAGACAGTATGTACAGTATCTGTGCAAGCGCTCTAGAGCAGCTGCATGCTGTTAATCCCTGTGCGCATATATAATTATCGCAGCACTCTCATGACAACCTATATAGTTTTGCTCTCGAGTGTGACACCCTGATTACATTTTTTTTTTTTTTTAAATAACAGCTTATTTGGAAAGTTACAAAGTGTTTATGATTATGACATGGAACTAATTTGTCTCTATTGCTGGTGACTGACTTGCTTCCAGGAAACAGTAAAACAGACAGTAAAGGGACACAAAGAGATCGGAAAATTATAATTAAAAAATCAAACAGGATATTAACGAGAAGGCAGCCTTTTCAATGAAACGGTTAAGAATACATTAGTTTACACTCTTTACTCATGTTATAGGTTCATGACACTAGACCCAGGGCTCTAATCCAGAGTCTTGTTTTGCCTTAATGTTGTTGTCTTGTTTATTAACATGCAGTACTTTTACATCATGCAGAGCATTGTGGGTAGGAGGGTCAGTGTGGTGGCTTAAGTGGTCACAAAAGGTCTCAGCAATAGGAAAACAGGACATTCTGTTGGAGCAAATAAAAAGGCAAAAGGTTTAGGTTTATGAAAATGTATGATATTTATGTTGCATATGAACTACCTTCTAGTGATCTACTCGTCTTCACTCCTTATCTCCTTCTACAACAGCCCGCAACCTTGGCATAACAATAGACAACCAACGCTCCTTCTCGACTCACATCAGCAACCTTTCCCGCTCATGTAGATTCCTTCTCTACAATATAAGATGAATCCGCCCTTATCTGTCAAACCAGGCCTCCCAACTACTGGTTCAGTCCTTAGTAATCTCACAACTGGACAACTGCAACTCCCTTCTAGCTGGTCTACCACTATGTACCATCCGACATCTACAACTACTACAAAATGCAGCAGCACGACTGATCTTCAACCTTCCCAAATTCTCCCACACCACCCCTCTGCTACGCTCCCTCCACCGGCTCCCAGTAGCTGCACGCATCAGGTTCAAAATACTGATGCTGGCCTACAAAGCCAAACATGGAGTAGCACCATCCTACCTCACAGCCCTTATTATACCTCGCACTGCACCTCGTATACTCCGAGCCTCCAGTACTGCTCGCCTGGTCCCTCCATCTCTGAAGGTTAAAGGAAAACATTCATCTAGACTCTTCTCCGTCTTGGCCCCTCGGTGGTGGAATGAACTTCCCCTCGAGGTCAGAACAGCTCAGTCACTGAGTATTTTCAAACGGCAGCTCAAGACCTTCCTCTTTAAAGAATATCTAGATTAACGTGTAACTTTTCTTATTGTCGAACTTGTGTACAGAATCTACAACAGAGTGAATAAAAAGATTGTATTCATATTTGGGGGTCCTAGTGAACCGGAAATTATCTCTTCATCGATGGTAACTTGAAAGCACATTGTAAGTTGCTCTGGATAAGGGCATCTGCCAAATGCCGTAAATGTAAAATGTAAATGTGTGTGTGTGTGTGTGTGTGTGTGTGTGAGTGTGTCATTACATGCTGTGAATAATTTTCTCAGCATTTAAGTTTTTCTTGGAATACAGGCCATCTACGATTTCTTGATTTTACCACAATGTTTCCCATCAGCTAAAACTATTAATCTGTACCTTTTCATGTCAATTTAAGTGCTCTTAAATACCTTACATGTTGAAATGCTGTTATTATATTTAATGGCAATAAAACTAGAACTAAATGTTTCTAGAGTGTATGTGAGTTAAAAGGATCTTGTCTGCGATATTTACATGGATGATCTGCAGACTTCCTCAGTGAATGCCCTACACAGCCAAAAATGTTTTACGGAAGTAACATGAAATTGCATGTGTTACTGCCTGAGAAGGAATCACAAGTTTTGCCAATTACTGCTCAAGGACCTCTGCAGCACTACACTGAAATAGCAACTAAATGAATATGTGTGGAAATGTTGCTTGAAATAATATTCCATTGAGTTCATTTGCTACAGCCTTCACATGCTCCATGCAACTGTACTGATCAAAAAAGAGATTGCTAAAAGACAGAAGGGGGGAGAGAAAGATTTAGGAGTTATCCTCAGAGTTTTGAGAGAGATAGACAGATAGATAGATAGATAGATAGAGAGAGAGAGAGAGAGAGAGAGAGAAAGCTCATTAAAAACAGCGGTCATCTGAGACTTACCTTAACTTAGAGCCAAATCAATCAGTCTGTTCTAGTTATTCATTATCATATAAAATACCTGATCTGCACTGCATAGGCTCTCATCTCTGTGCCCTGATGCTATCGGATCCACTGCTAGAGGACAAAAGACAATGGTAGAGATTACCACCGATAGAGTCTTACAATTAATCAACACAGGAAGAGACTTTCATTGTTTTCCCTTCCTTACAAAAGGAAGAATTTCTTCTTAAGATCAGCAAGAAATATGAAAGGCTTTGCAGAGCAGTCACCTACGAGGTTCAAGCGTTTAATGTTAAAAAGAGTTATGAATTTGCTTGACAAATATTCAGTACTATTGAACACATTTGCAAATAGCACCACAATGTTCAAATACGTTTGTAAGTAAACACAAATGAAATAATGTGGTTCGCACCATGACAGTAGATGTATATTTAAGGTGGTATTTTGTTCTGTTTGTGTTCTTCATAATTGTATCCTACAAACTTTGGATTTGTTCACAAAAAAAAAAAATTCCTGTTATGCAATAGTCTGGCCATCAAAGTCAATGCCCCAAATTTCAAAACTAGCATTACTCTTAAATGGCACTGACACTACTACATTTCAAACCACAAAAGTACAATAAAACCATTGAAATATTCTTCATTCTTTTGACGAAGAGCAGCATGACACAAATTTTAAGATACTCTATAATTATTGTACATGCAAAATTCTCCACCCTATGACATCATAGCAGCATTTCATGAACAGCAAAAGATCAGTAAGGCTACTTTTCAAAGATCAAAAGGCACAGGTTCTTTTTTCGGATTCTGTGAAGACATTAATTATGGCCAAAAATTATCTGTCCACTTATCCTTTCAACTTCATGCGAACAAAACCAAGGCTTGTAAGCCATAATTATATCTACAGCAATATCCCGAGGCTTCAAATGATGGCAGAATTACCATGCCTTACATGGTGATCCAAGAACAAAAAATATCTTCTGTTCCTTAAATAAAAAATACATTAAAACGAGTGTCTGCCATTTGAATTTAATTCAACACAGCCTGACATATGGAACATTACAAAATGTGTCTGTCACAAACCTGAAGATGTCTTCTGCTAAATTACAATTCTGCACAGAAATGTATTTGTTGCTAGGTGACATTCCGCTGGCAAATTTCACATCTTGTATCTCACTTTAAACACCCGAAATCATTCTCATCAAGAAAGCGGATGTGTTTTTGGTGCAGAAAATGATGCCGCATGTTAGTGGACAAACAACATGACCCTAAAAGGTCCTTTCAATCTTGCCAGCATTTTTAACATTTTGTACAGGTCTTTCAGTCTGTGTGTTTTTCCTTTCTGCTTCAAAATACATCGAGCTGCCACTGCATTAAGACCACTGACAAGTGAAGGATGTAACATAAATTATTAGGTTGGCACCTGTCAAGGGGTGGAAGTTTTAGGCATCAAGTGACCAGTCAGTTCTTGATGTTTAGTGTTCCTGGAAAAAGTCAAGTGTAAGGTACTGAAAGACTTTGATGAAGGTCAAATGGTGATGCTAAAAAACTGTGTCAGAGCATTTCTACAATGAGGGGTCTTGTAGGGTTCTGCCAGAATGTGGTAGTTAGTACCAATCAAAAGTGGTAAAGGAAGGACAACCAGGGTCAGGAGTGTGGAGAGTGAAAGCTAGCCTGTCTGCTTTGATCCCACAAAAGAGCTACTGACCATAATAGAAAAGTGTCAGACCCCACAATGCATGACAGCTTGCTGCATGATGGGTCCATACCGACCTTTGTCCACCACTCAAAGTACCTTCGATGGGCAATGGAGCAGGTAAAAAAACTTATATTAATAAATATTGCAATGGTGGGATTGTGACTATGGTTGATTGGTGTTCCTTGCATTATCATACTGTTAATCTGTGAATCCATAATGTCCAAACTTCTTTTTGTAACAGTATCTAATAATTCCCATTAATTTCTTTGGGCTCTAAGTAGAAGATAAAATCTTTTCAAATGGCTAGAGCCATCTCACAATGTGCAAAAAATAAGGGATGTGCTCATTGTGACTACAGATGTCTGTTGTATAGCTGTATGAAGGGAAGGTGATGAGTATTCTGATGGAGAGAATACTCATCACACAAGAGAAAACCATTGTTTCTATAAATGCTGCATTTGTGATAAATTCATTCCACACCAAGCAATTTAGTTTTGACAGCATTGCCTATCTGTTAAGAGCGATTAAATACATTCACATCAAAATGCAAATGAACTCAAGTCTTACAGATGCAGTACATATAATGCAGGAGGACCATTTGAAGGGAACGTGAATTATTTACTCCTCAGTGAAAGCACCTTTTCAGAGATGAATAACAGCTCAATTAATTTCTGATGATAATTTTCTACTTTCAAATAGATAAATCTTCGTATTATTTTTTTGTTTTAAGATTATCTTTAGAATTTTCTTAATTCACAGTTTGTTGACTCTAAGTCAAAGGAATCAAAGGAAATGTGGAATGTGTTTTTTGTCTTCCATTTTCTCTGGTAATTTCTAAGATAGATAAAATAGAAAAAAGATATGAAAATTCAAGTGAAAGTGAGGTGATTGCTATTGTAATACACATCACAACACATGGTACACACAACAAAAAGTGTTAAACTTTATAGGAAATAATACATTTTGGTAATGAGTTTAGCATTTAATTTCTTTATAGCAGCGATATCAGTTCTGCATCAGATATGCACTAATTTTAAATAAAATAAATACATAGATAATTTTGCTATTTGCCATTTACCAAGGCCATTTACCATTAGGCCTGAGACCACAGTAGACTGATTCCTTTATTTAATACTACAACATAATGTTAAATAGTTAACCTGTTAATATGTATATATAGAATAAATAATAATAAAGTGAAGTGATTGTCATTGTGATACAATGACAAGGTGCACACAGTGAAATTTGTCCTCGGCATTTAACCCATTACCCTTAGTGAGCAGTGGGCAGCCATGACAGGCGCCCGGGGAGCAGTGTGTGGGGACGGTGCGATGCTCAGTGGCACCTCAGTGGCACCTTGGCGGATCGGGATTCGAACCGGCAACCTTCTGATTACGAGGCCACTTCCTTAATCGCTAGGCCACCACTGCCCCATGTATATATAATGTCCGTTGTATTCCTACAATCACTTTCAATGAAAACCAGCGTTTTTGTAGAAACTCAATAAGCATCATAGTCATCCTCAGAGGTGCAAAACTAATTTCCTGGAGGACCGGGAGGCAGCGACAGAGTTTAGTCCCTCCCCTGCAGCCGCACACCTGATTTAGCTCATTTATGGCTTGACAACTAGCTGATTAGCCAAATCAGTTGAGTAACAGCAGGGAAAATGTTGAAACCCGCAGCCCACTGAGGTGGAGCTGAGGGTGAAATACATTAAAATTGCATGGGTCTATCGTTTTCACAGACCGGTGGGTTCATATGGGGGGCTTCAGAAGGAGACTTATTACGGAGGCGCTCACATTTTCGGAGTGCCTCTGCTACGATTCAGAATGTGTTTTCCAGGATTCAACAAAAGGTTTAATGAGCACCAGGCATGCTGCCTCGTGTGTTTACCAAATGACTGTGAGACCAGAATATGATGAAAACCGCTCAATGCATTTCATTGGTGGAGGACAAGGACGCCAAGGACATGGAGAGGGGCTGGTGATAAAGCTGATGATGAGGCGGTGTGAAAGAAATGAAGCAGATTAACCCTTTAGGACATTACTATCATCTATTCATTCCAAACAGTGACCATAGCAGAATCATCTAGTTACTGAAATGACACAATCTGTCCTTGCTTCCGATATTGCACTGTTGTCCCTTTTTTACACATGAATGTGTTTCAGATAGATCGATCTGTGTAGCCACATTCTTTGCATGTTTTGCAGGGATGTAGCAGGGATGTGGTATTGCAGGATTTGTCCTCTGCATTTAACCCATCACCCTGAGTGAGCAGTGGGCAGCCATAACAGGTGCCCGGGGAGCAGTGTGTGGGGACGGTGCTTTGCTCAGTGGCAACTCAGTGGCACCTTGGCCAATCGGGATTTGAACCGGCAACCTTCTGAACCGGCAACCTTCTGGAGGTCGTGCCTCAAAGGCACGACCTCCAGATGTGCCACACAAAACGGTCCATGAAAGGGGGGAGGAAGGATGAGTGGCGGCTGTCCTGTACTGGCGGCTTCAGGCCCGGGCCAAAGCATGGCTCATCCTTGGGGGACCGGCATTCTGTCCGCCATTCGCAGGCACCTGTCACTCAGTCAGTCTCTGGGTGAACCATTTATGAAACCTTGGAATACCACAAGACATGGAACTATGGCGCAGTCGTCCTCCCGACGAACCACGTCTCTTTGAGTCTCTGCCTTCAAATATGGTCGGGTCATTCTGTTTCGCTGGCTGGACAGGGCAAGGAAGTAGGACGCATATGCACGACGTCACAGAACAGGGGTTTAATACATAATACACAGGACAGGGGACACATCACCAGACAATGACCCCTCCACGAACAGACACAACAGGGCAGTTTTATACGCTCATATAATTATACACAAGTGAACACGATCCGGGAACATTACACAGGACGAACATGAAACTCCGGGCCGAACTCCGGACCCGGAGTAACCCCTGCCGGACCGGATCATGACAACATTACATGACGGAGACTGTGACTGTGATTTGATCCAGCTTCCGAAATATGGTTTTGTTTAACCAATCAAACACAATGGCATCTGTCAAATGAGTCATATAGTTCCCAAACGTTTCTGAAGAGGGATGAAGCATCTACTAATAGTTGATGTTGCTCATTGCTTGATAGAGTTTGCATGATTTTGGGGAGTTGTCATTCACCCACTTGCTTTGTTATTATTCATAAATTAAAGATGACACACTTTTTACAAAGAATGTTCCAGAAATAACTTGTGGATGCAGAGAAAAAGTAAATGATTGTTCATTTTGGGGTGAAAAGACAAGAAATTACTGTAATTCTGCCAAGCCTCCACCTGTAATGGTTCACGGATAAAGGCTCCAGGTATCCGAACTCTATAAGAGTGAGCACGCCATTGGCAAAATGCACTGCTAATAATTAGGGGCAACCTTTCCATTTTTAAATGTCCCATGGTGCTCTGCAAATTTAGAGTACTGCTCTTTCAGTGCTATAATTTTACAGGGGTTTTTCTTTGTGGGATTCTAGGGTCAGCACACCCCAAACTTCACAGATAATTATCCTTGCTTGGTTCATTTTGATTGGATGAAATGAATCTAGTAATGACTGTAACTCTTAAATACAATTTCACTTTAGCCTGTTTGTTTCAACAAAAAAAAGCTAGAAAAAAATAATGGGTAAACTGAGGTATGATCACAATTACACAATATACTGTGAGACACTGGTAGTGGTGTGCTTAACTTTAAATTCCTGCCATGGTTAAGGTGCTTAATGGTGTCTCCAGGTGACCATTATCAACCTATGGCCTAAGGATTTAAAAGGTTTTTTTTTTTTATATTTTTCACCAGTCAGTTAAAAGACACCTAAAAGTAACTGTAGTTTTTATTCACTGATATGAACCCAGCAGTTTAGTTGTTTAAATCCCTGGAAAAAAGGGGTCAATCAGTTCGGGAAAGCGGAAGGCATGAAGTCATGTCAAGGAATTTGGGTTCATTAATATTCTTTACAGCAGTTCAGATAGTGAAATAAATCTAAGAACATTATTCTTATATTGATCTAAGCACGTTTAAAGAGAGCACTTGTTCCTGGCCAAATAGCAGATGTCTGCACGCCTGCAGGATTCACATGGGGCCTGACATAAAATCTTGGCAGGGGGCTCAGTTTTAATGCTGCATGCAGGAGCAGTTGGTCAGAAAATGAACCACAAGAATAGATTTTTTTTGACAGTGTAAAATGTTCCTTCCTATCTTCATATCCATCTCATGGCGGTAATTTAAATCAGTTAAATCAATGGCAATTTTCATCTCAAAATCACGACGGCAGCCATTATATTTTCAAATGATATCTGGAATCCTGCAGTGTGTGTCTGTCTGTGTTGAGATGTTGAAGTATTCATTGATTTTTCATAATACATGGTTATTATATAATTATTAATGTTTATGTGTGTGTGTGTGTGTGTGTGTGTGTGTGTGGATGTATGTATAAATATTCAGCAGTAATACAAGCTAAAGATAAATGGTGAACACCTTATGTGTAAAACAACACTATTTTCGTGTAAACATGTGATCTGTGTGATGTGTTATTCTATATATTCCTGAAGTTCATATCATCATGAAGTTTATTCTTTAGATATAATTTGGGTTGGAATGTTTTGAACATAAAACATTCCAACATATGGAGAATCAACCACAGTCATTTTATTTATTTATTGTTCAACATCATTGCTGATCATTAGCCAACATTAGTGTCTGATTGATGACACAGTGCAATATCAGAGCATGTTACTATATTGTAAAATTATGTAGAAGGTACATGCTGATTGTAATTTCATTTGACAAGATAATCACTTTATAATAACACACTGATATGCATCTCTCCTTCACTTGTATAATGAAGGACATGCTATCTATGGATTTATCTGACCTTTTCCACAGATGCTGCTGCACAAAAAGAGGGATATATATTCATTTATTTCAGCGACTGTGCTGTCCCGAATGGTATCACAATCCTAGAACTAGTACCTGTTCTCCAGCTCCGATGTGCACTGGACCCTGAAATGGAGACAGCAAAGCGTGCGTCGGAACAGGCCCACAGCGATGAGTTATTTAAGTGCAGAGGTATGCAAATCCACTGTGCCTGAATGACTTTCAACAGATCTACAGACTCGCCGCAAACTTGCTCATTTCACTCAGTCAAAGGTGATTGTTAAAATACATGGCTGCAGGCTGTCAGCAGCAAACCGCTGTTTGGTTGGCATGGGCTTCTTGCTTTAATGAGAATTAGGTAGGCAAGCCGGTTAAGCAAATCAGGTTCACTGATCAATCTTTTTTTTACTGTCAACAACAGATTGGCTTCATGGAAATGAGGTTTACCACCTGAAGTACATACTCATATATCCATCTACCAGATCAATGCATCGTTACAAGCAACCTATTTTTAATCTTTACAATCACATGAAGCAAATGAAGCATGCATTAACTATTGCACAGTATTGCATATTGAGAATGACGTTGCAAATTACTTCCTTTATTTTAGATACATGCAGTCACAAATCCAATCAATTTTAAGCTGGGATTCGTTGCTGTGGACGTAACCATCCACTTTTAATCAGTAGAATTTTCAGTCAGTGGTTTATTGATGATAGTCAATGTGTATTTTTTGCCACATACCAATTAATTGAGAAATTTGTGAAAACAGCGTCACATCACCAACCAATTATCTGTCACATATTTATGCTGATGGTTTAGATGCATCCCTGGCAACAGAACGCATTTATTTTCAGTCGGGACAGCAAAATTCCTGTGGTTCATGCACATCTGGAAAAGCTTGCTGGAGTTGCCTGATTCAGGTCGCTCCACGTCACTGCGACCGAAGTCAGGATTTCTTCTGCCCGAGTCACTCTGCTACTGCTTTCCTTTTATGTTTTGGGTCACTGTCACTGTTTCAGTCTTACACCCCCCCTTACATGGGATTAAAAATAAGTGTGTATTGCAACACCAAACGTGTTCACCTTGTGGCACCGCCCTCGACTACAAGACACTGGTAGTCCAGCTTCTGTGAAACCTTGACCTGTTGAATTTCAACTACACCATCATTTTCATGTCTAGGCCGACCAAGGAAGCCCCCACACAATAACTCTCCATCTCTTTATTCCATATCACCAAACAAAAAAGTTCACTTTCTTGGCCAAAGGTCTCACCTGTCCATCATTATTCCTGTGGGGGTACATGTAGGTGGTAGTTTGACTTAAAATGCTCAAAGGTAGCCTCCTGTGAACACCTCCCCTGCTCTATGTTTTTTCTTACGGATGCCAGGTCCTGAGGACGCCCTGCAGATCCTTAGCTGTCACTCGAGGTTTTTGTCTCTTATTTGATGATTCCATTCCACACCCTTGCATTGATCTTTGCAGGATGTCCGTACCCTAAGAGATCTGGAGACGTGCTTAAGCTTCGACTGTTTTTCTGCAAACTGCATTTATAAATGCTTCATTGCAGGATGAGCAAGGTCTTTGCCCTTGGTTCTAGCTTAATGATTGGCAGCTTCTGTTACCAGTCTGCATTAGGTTCTGGGTTAATGGGTTTGGTTGAATTTGCTTTGAATGCAGTTTGTTTTTTAATTTAATTTTAACATTTTCCAAATCAGCAGAGACATTTTTAACAGTCATGGATTTCTTCCGCTGTTCTGCTGGTGTGCCATGGGACTGCCAGACAATCAAGGTTATTACATCTTGATTGAAAAAAGTGTGCGCCTAGCAAATATGCTTGCTTTCTCCACTGAAAACACAATACATTTTCTTTTTTTTATTCATTTAAAGGTGCTTCAGATTATCCTAAACAGATCTCTGGCAGAACTCTTGTGCATATTGTCTGTGTGTGTGTGTGTGTGTGTGTGCACATGCTTGCTATAAGTGTGTGGGGGGCTGACATTTTCCACATGTCAGCAGTTAGAACATGGTAATCACTAGGACAGATAAGAGACACTGGGGCCATTTCAACAAGGAAGTCAATATCTGTCAAGGCTAACCATCAGTATCTTAAGACTTCCTCTCTGACCCCCCATGGCAGAGCTGTCAATACACCTTGTGTGAGGCTTCATTTCAAAAACTGAAGGCATTTTTTTATGTAGACAGCAGAATAATAAGGGATGTACATCTTATATTTGAATTCAATAATAGAATCATTGAATAACAACTGGGAAATTCAAATGAATATAAAGTGAATGCTTGGGCTGGTTGTAGCCTGGTGGATATTACACTTGCACATGAACACTTGCACAGAAGACCACAGAGTCCTAGGTTTAAAGTCCATTGTATCCCCCATTGTGTCACTGAGCAAGACACTTAACCCAGAGTATCTCTCTGTAAGTCTCTCTGGATAAGGGCATCTGATAAATGGAAAAAAAAAGCCCCATAACATCCCCATGAACTGTCAGTTGATCCAAACTAATTTTCTCACTTAATAAACATAGTTGGTGAATTGATTGATATAGAGTGTTAATAAAGCTTCAGACTTTATTCACAAATTACATTATATTAATGCAATAACCACATGGAATAGATGGGACCACTTACTGTAGAATTCAGATATGCATTGTGGCACAACGGCATGAGATTAAAATAATAAACAACAGCAACAGCTGAACTGCTCATGCAATAATAATTTCACTCGCACTTTATTTTACAGAGCCCTTATTATAGAAGAGTTGTAATGTATGTAAAATCCCTCCACATTTGCGACACTGTAAATAATCCTAATTTAATAGATGTTCTCCGGATTGTTTATACCACACGCACAAACACACACACACACACACACACACACACACACACATATAGAGAGATATATAGATATAGATATATCATTGAATTGTTCTCATAACTTTCAAAATAAACACTTTCATTTTGTACTTTAACACAGCTATTTTTCAAAGACTCACTTTAAAAAGCTGCAGAAATACTGCTGCAGTACACTTTATTACACGCCCACCAACCCATCCATCAGAGGTCAGGGCCACTGCTTACCAGAACCGATTTAGGTATGGGACCGTTCTCAACACAGAAGTGACTGCAGTGATGGGGTGGTGGGATGTAGGTGTTGTGCTGGCAGGACAGGCTGATGAAGATAAAGATGATAAACAGGCATGAGATCAGTGCATTAGTCATGTATCGATCATCAAAAACATTCACAATAATTTTTTCACAATGTGTTTGAATATAAACAGGAAAATACAAATTTTAGATTGCCCCCTTGTGGCCCACAAAGTTCTGTATTGCATTGAACAAAAGGCTTAAAGGTCAAAAACAGCTCTCAAAATAGTCTTTCACAATATGAATCATTCCCTTCAGTTAAATTTTTTAGAGGATGGTGCAAATGAGAGCAGTTGTGAAATGTGCCATAGCACATTCACGCTGAGGATAAAGTGTAAGCTTGGAGGTTCTCATTCGCTGTTTAAGGTGCTGTTTGCTGCACAGATGGAACACACTGGAGAATGTAGATTCTCAGTGCGAATAAAAATGTCAGTGTGCCTCAGTTTAACCTAAAAAGTGGCAAACATGAGATGCCTTCATTGAAAGTTGGCACAGCTACAAATAAGTGGGTAGAATTTGGATTCTTTTTATCCCACGGTTTCTTTCTAAAGTTCTCCAGTTTTCACACAGAGGCTCAGAGGTCTTTGTAAGATTGTTTTTATTTTTTTCTTCGGTTTTCTGATAAAATCCAGGGCTGATGAAAAAATTCCCATTTTCCAATTCCATATGAAATGCTGAAGAAGAGATGGGGAAGGGGGAAGAAACATGTGGCCTTCAAGGGCCTCCGCTGAAAAAGCAATGCTTCATTTTAACGAATCATGAGACATGGTCAATACTCATAAAATTATTAACACGATAGTAAAAAAAAGTACAAATGTATACAGTCTCACCTGCCTGCCTGGCAGCTAGTTTAAATTAAAAAACGGATAAAAATTAACTCAGGGCCTGGGCTAATGCCAATACGCTTTTGCTTGAAAAAAAAAAATTGCATTTCATTAATGCAATGTGCCCCGGAGGCTCTGGTGTGCATGGTTTACCTCCATCCCTAACTCTTTAATTACTGAGAAACTGTAATAGATGGGCTTCTTCCACTGCCTGCTGCCCTGCAGAATGCCATCGAGGGGACAGAGGGAGGTGAGCGATAGATAATAGTGGCCATGATTCTGACAAACAGTGAGTAAAGGCCTGTCAGGCAATGACAAGCTTTGCTTCAAAGGGCATAATGAAATGAGAGTAGCGAGCGGGGAGTCGCCACTGCCTGGCTGTCTTTGTTCTCTGCGGATTGCTGAGCTGCAGTCCACTTTGTGACAAACGCCATTATCCAAGGCCAAAGGAAGAACGCCACAAATCAGCCAGACAACTTCCTTTTTATTTCCTTCAGAAGGAAGAATACTACAAAAAAAAACTTCTCTTCATGCAAACCCCAGCACTGCAGAGTTCATGATTTTGAGGTGGACCTTTTATTAGTCGATTTTTTCCTTGTGTGCAGAACGGTCAAATGTAGTGCCTGGCAAAACCCATTGAGATGTACTGTATGTGTTTATGGGCTATATAAGAAATAAATGTTATTGTTGTGGCTTTGCACTAAAATTATGAAAAGGGTTTGCCCACATGACTGATGCAATGGCAGAAAATGCATTGATTGTTTGGAATAATTAAAGAAAGGCACACTGAGAGCGGGTCAGGGGACTGATCCATAGGCCCAGACTCACACGGGGGTGGGTTGAGAGGTGTTCTGCAAAAACTCTATGTGTCTGATCATGCTCATTCTTTGAAAACGTGGGCTTCTCAGCGCCGCTTCACTTTGGAAGATTTGCGCCGCGGGCTCCGGCGCCATTATTTTTGCATTAGCCACTGCTGCAGTAATGGCAGTGGTGCAGCTGAAGGTTAAAATAATAAAGGGAAACACAGGTTGTAGTGATGGCCGTTGTATCATGCAGGAATAAAAACACAGGGACCGGACTGACCTGCACTCGGTGGTCACACGGACCCGGCCAATTCATGCGCAGAGTGTTGCTCATGCTCGATTTCCTAAAGGTCACAGGTGTGGGTTGCGGTCGCTCTGGAACGTGCCGCACCAGGCGCACAAGAATTTAGTCGTTTTTATTTTTTTAAATTCAGTTGCTTTTTCAATTTTGTATTTTTTTATTACTTTTCTAAGCCACACTATGGCACAGCTTGATGTCAGAAATAACGGCTCTTCAATCGACCCCCGGTGGGTCTCTGTGTGAGGTTCGAAATAAATAAATAAAAACAATAAATATAAAAAAGGGGAAGGATGGAAATGGGGAAATATTGCCTGATTTAAAATTAAATCATGAAAGCAACGTCTCATTCTTATACACACGCAAGTCCCTTGAGCTACCAAGGCGGTAAATGCATTCTAAAAGCAAATACTATCAGGAGGGAGGAGCGGGGGCGACATTTGCATGGAAGAGAAAAAAAATGAGCGCTGAAAACTGGTTTTGCGTCAAAAGCAGGTTACTTTCCTCATGGACAGTGGGAAAATTTATCTCTACTGAAGTTGGGAAAAAACTTAATAATTTTGTTAGAGACAAAACGATATATTTTTTGTTAGAAAGACTTTGCTTTTGGACAAAAAAATTGCCCCATATAGACTTGCAATTTAGTAATTGACATGCATCTCTGCAGGGGGCTGATTAGATAAAAAAAAAAAAAACCTAGTGCTGAAAAAAATACTGATAATAATTGTAGCTATTACAATTATTATCATGGGAAAAATTCCAGCAGTCGGGATGGAGCTGCTAGCGCAGCATGCTCCAATGCACATTAATCAAAACCCTCTATTGATCAAGTAATTGATTGGGATTCGGCTTGGCTGAGGCTGGGGCTTTTAATTAAGGCAGACACACAGAAGGGTGATGTCTCTTTAAGACATGTTAAGTGATGTAATTACCACTGAACAAGCAATTACCACAGTGGAGTGCTGAAAGCTGGCTGCTAGGCCGCTACAGCTTGGTGTGAGCAGGAGGTCAGAGAATAGAGGGGCAGGTGTCTCCTTTTTTTTCTCTTAAAGAACATCTCTTTTGGGCCTACTCATTAACAATTAGACATTACTAATTGAATGGCACTCTATGGGGAAGCATGTACCCTGATTCCACAAAACGCAGGGAAAATCATAGCAGATCATTCCAAAATGTCTTTTTGATGAAGTGATTAATAAATTAGTAAAATATTCTAGCATTTGTTTGATTTAAAAAAGTTGCAAATCACAATTTACACCCCAGGCAAGGCATCCCATGCATACCCTTCCCAACTGAATTTTTTATTTATTGCACAGTGGCTCTGTCTTTGTCCGAATTTCACTGCAGATCTGCAGATACATGAATTTCATTTGCAAAGCAATTCCCCAGATTTGTGGCAATACATACCAACTGTGACCCTGATTAGTCAGGTTGAAAGCAGTCAAGATTTACAAAAATTTTTTTTTTTATTCACAGGGCGTCGGCATTCAGGTGAGGACCTTTTATGAACTCAAAAAGAAATATCAGATGTTTGTAAATGGTTGAATTGTGTCGCCTTGCTGAAAAGGTTTTCTAATTGGTCTGTCATACCGACTGAGGCCAATAAAAGATATAGCGATTTTTGTGCATCTTCATGGGGATCCAGGCGTTGGCCGATTTCTCAAAAATAAACCATGTCACTTCTCGACAATCCCATCCCATCCGGCGGAGAAAGTGCAGGGCAGGTGTCGTGATGAGGTTTTATGAGTTTGCCCTCGCCGGCCTTTTGAGACGCTCTCACCATTACGCCCGAACAACACGCCGCATCTCGGGAGAATTCATGACCTGCATTTTGGCCAAGGCTGAGCTCAGTGTGGTGTTTGATGTACCATGACGCAGTAACACACTCCGACGTCGCTAAACGAATGTGGCTGCTGTCTTTCTGTGTTTATTTCATGTTTTTTTAATGATCAAGAGGACATCTGGGTCATCATCCTAGCTGGGGTTCTTGTTCCTGTTGAAGACTGATAACTTTCGTTTTTACCTAAACCTGTTTTCAAGTGTTAAAGGATTCCGGTGGCATCTGCCGGAAGGCCCTGGATAGGTCAACAGTCCAAAGATATCCATAAAAGTTTTCGAAAGATGGTTTGTTAAACAAAAAGGCGTTCCCTTGTCAGTGTACATCCCATTGTCCTTCTCCTACTCTATTCTCACTATTTTTTTCAACGCACGCAAGAAAGAAATATTTAGGCTTTTAAGAGATGATGTCAGCTGAGCGGAAGTGGTCCCTTCAAAAGGGCCTTTTAATGATTCCTCTGGCACATACCAACTGCACAGAGTCTTTCCAACACTGCAAGCCACTGGCGACTCTTGGGAAACCAGCATCCGAGTGTGGAAAAATCCAGCATCAGTGGGACAATTACACGCTTTTTTTTTTTAGCAGGAGACGCTCGACCAGTGCGCTAGTTCAAGATGACCTCGACCGGCCGGGGTCAATTCATCTCATCTGTACAGTTTGCTTGGTGCGTTCACGGAAACGTGATCGTGCAGATCCAGGGCAGACTGGCACGGCAAGGCTTCCGGTGAACTGATCAGCTCTGCGGCGCCAAACGAAGAAGATCCACGCGTCAGGGTGGCTGGGAACAGATGCCTGCGCTCGGAAACGACTGCATTATTTACACGCGCTGGGGAAGAAAAGTGTGATAAATAGCCCGTTTTCCTCGCTGAATGGGAACGGGCGCGCGACGAAACGGAAGCAGAGGCTGGCCTTTTAATCTGCTTAGTAGCCAGTGGCTTTAGTATGCACGGCAGCTCGCTCCGCCGAGGACGCCGGTCAAGTGTGTGTGTGTGTGTGTGTGTGTGTGTGTGTAACGGGAAGATGGGAAAGAGAGAGAGAGAGAGACGGGGAGCGGGCTGGAGCGAGAGTGAATCCGCCCCTGTGGGCTTTTGATCCATTTCACATTGTGTACGGTCCGCGGAACACTCAAAAAGCGCCAATGCCGTGCAAGGGTGGCCCGGGCCATAAATCATTGACGAAGCCGAGGGGGAGCTGAGGTTGTGCACCTTGCTGAGGGACCTGTGGACAGACCTCTGAACTCTTGCAGCGGCACACGGGACGCCAGGCGAGTTTCGTCCGCCGCGGCGGAGTAATCAGCGAGGCTGAGACGAGCCGGCGTTGGTGGGGGTGAAGGGGGTGAGGAGAGCAGAGGGGCCGAACACCGAGCCACTTGCTTTTATATAAAATCCCTCGCTCTCCTGTGCCAGTGTGAGTGTACCGGAGAGATCCCAAACGGAAGCCACGTTCCTCCCACAGCCACGCACCGGTGTAGAGACGGTCGATAAAATCGCCCACCAGCCTCATGAAGAGGCAAACTGCGTGCTGCATTGCTGAGCAGCTGGGAGTCACCGCGCCACGATGTTGATTCGCCAGCTCGGCAAAACGATTAGAACCTGAAACGAATCAACAGCCGGACCCAATATGCAACTGTACAGTTCTACGCCGCGTTTTGTTTTCACAGCCAATCAACATCCATGGCAAGCAGATCAATGGCCGCTAATTTCCCTTTCGGTCGGCCGTTAATTAACTGTGACTTTTCATTCCGGAAAGAAAGCAGGCACTGAGGGGACAGCTACGGCAGGCGGTCATATTTTAATGCATGTTCACCAGGGTGCAGTAAAGCTCTGGATGATGCCTGCCGCAATACATTTACATCTACGCCCCTTATCCAGAGCGACTTACAGTCAGTAGTTACAGGGACAGTCCCCCCCCTGGAGACACTCAGGGTTAAGTGTCCTGCTCAGGGACACGATGGTAGTAAGTGGGATTTGAACCTGGGTCTTCTGGTTCATAGGCGTGCTACTACCACCCAATAAACCCTTGGTTTGAAGCTTGAAGAAGTGTTAACAGTTCACAGGTCGGTCATTAGCGATAGTAGCTCTCTCTCTCTCTCTCTCTCTCTCTCTCTCTCTCTCTGAATGGCAGCAGGGTTCAACTGATAGGTGTCCGTGGGAACAGGAGGTCCGCAGAGTGTTTCTTTTGTTTGCGATTAAGGGCACCCACTCATCTCAGAGCGGTGGAGTAGCCCGCAAGGTGACCCAGGCTGACTCATCTGCCGAGGCGCAGCCATGCAGAGTCGACGCGAGGTTTAAAATAGGGACCCGGCCAGGCTGTGCGAGAAGATCGCTCTTAATACTGCCGCGTGCCACGTCGCCGCGGCTCACATGACTGTGTCGTCGGTTTGTGCGGTTGGAGTGCCGGCAGATATCCTCCACTTTAACGTCCGTGCGAGATATTTCAGCATGACAGGCCATTCTCCTGAAAATGGCTCGCCGTTCAGACTCCTTCTACATGCTGGAGTCCTCTGTCGTTACTATTTTTTTGAACGTCTTTTACCAAATAGTGGCATTGTCCAATTGTAAAAGTAATTTATACTTTTTTTGTGCAACCTTCCATAATAAAATAGTTTTATTTGAACAGTTTTTCATGAATTGTGCAACATACTTGCCATGTTTTTATTTATTCATTTGTTTTTTGTGGAGAACCGTCTTTTTTTTTCATTTTAAATCTCCTCCTCTCTCCTCATGTAATTCGGTTTTTCTCTGTTCTTCCTATATTCCCTGTCTTCCTGACCTGTCTACCCCTGTAATGTGATGTATATGTATCGGTGGGTTGATGACCAGCTTTTTTTCCACTAGTACATGTAACTAGTGACATGGTGTATTGCAACAGTAACAAAGGGTTTCATTTTCATCATACGTTCAATTTGCCCTCCATTTAACTCTCTGGCCTTCTTCTTTTTTAATTATTGTACCTGCCCACTGTTCACTAAGGGTGATGGGTTAAATGCAGAGGATACATTTCGTTGTGCTAGGCTGCGCTTCACAACTACAAAAAAACTTGCCATGGCCTGAATATCAGATGTTATTATTTTTTCCTTTTGCTGTTTACATCAGAAAATGGTGTCTTTTATTAGACAGGCATACCAGTCGACAGCAACAAATGCAATGTTTTTGGAATAAAGTGTTTTATTTAGTTTAGAAAAATTTTAGATTCGAGGGCCATCTCCTCTGGCCCAATATGGTAATAAACCACATGGGGGCAATAAATCTAGAGGTCTTGTTGTTACCTTGCCAACCCGTTTACTATCAGGCAGGATCTGTTTGTTGATTCTTATTTATGACACGAAGAGTTGCCTGTTTTTGCAATAACATGCTGATACATGCTGTGAAAATCAGATTATTGATTGATGAAAGGTACAGGGGCCCCAAGCCTTATTGAAGAGCATGTTGAAGTCACGTTTACACTTTAAACCATTGAATCACGGTCAATTATGGGAACTCTACCTATTAAAATGAAGAAACCTGTTCTGTATCAATGCCATATAATATGCATTATGTATGATGTATTTTTGGTCTCTGCGTATTAGATTTTGTGAAATTTGTGAAATAGTTATACTTGTTGAAGCGGAGATGTGTTCTTTGTGCTCTTTGTTATCCCAGATGTTTGTGAGTCAGCGTTTGCTCGGGCTTGTTCCAGATATAACAGAGAGGGCATGATGTTCAGTGGTTTTAATTGAGGTGATACGCATGTTAATGCCGCAGAGCTATTACGTTCCTTGTTGGTGGTTGAGCACAAACAGAGTTTGCTCGTGCTCTGAAGAAATTGTTGGGAAAATAATGAAAGAAAAACCCACCACCGGCACCGACAACAGCGGCGAAACGCTAGATCACAAACAAACCGTTTGGTTACGTAAAGGCTTACACAACGGCTTGCTAATAATGTTTTTTCCTCTCTACTTCAACACCACTATTGCTGGTTCACATCTAATTTCTGTATTTGCATGTGAACCACGGTCAACAGAAAAAGAAAAAAAAAAACCCAACAGCATCAACAAACAGACAGAGACACAAACAGACAAAAAGAATTCGTGCAACAAAAGGGTGCGGGTTAAGCTGTAAGGGCGTAAGACCCAAACAATGTGCAGTGAGATGCTGAACGTGCGCCTCGGTGAGCGGCCTTTGTTGTCTCGGGTCTGGTTCCTGCCGTGCCATGAAGCAGGGGTATAGAAACCTCTCCTGTCTCCGCGCTGGCCGCTCACCGTCCCCCTCGTAACACCACTCCTCGGGTGACCGGGCCGGCGTGACGTCGGCGGGTCAGGCGCGTGCCTCGGAGCCTTTTTGAAACCGATGAACTGGCTGCGCGTTGAAGGAGCGGCGCCTCCCGCAGCCCGGTCTTAATTGAAAGGTTTTCGCGACGCACCGCTGCACCAGGCCGTGAACCCCGTTCAGCATCCTTTTGAGAGGCTTAGAACATTCTAGCAACTTGGGGGTGCAAATGCAAAAAAACAATGGACAGTGTCGTTTCACTTCACTCTGAGGTTCAGCTGCCAAAAAAAAAAAAAAGGCACAACAATCTCGAGGGTAATTGTTGGCTTGTTAGCGCTGTTAATTGTCTGCCGTGTCTTCAGGGACTTCTGGGGGAAACAGGTGTTTATTTAACCTGTGTACAAAAAGTGGCTTGGAATGGGAATTATTTCTATCCCAGAAACAGATCAGAAAATCAGAAAAAAAAAAAAAACACCCTCCAGAAGAGTTTGCATTGGGGGAGTGAGTGATTGTCCCCAATTCACCTAGCGTGAGTGTTTTTGCCCAGCAGGGGGAAACCGGAGGACCCGGCAGAAACCCACGCCAACACGGGGAGAACGCGGTGGGCAGTGGTGGTCTTGCAGGGAAGAAAATGGACCCACAATCAGAAGGTTGCCAGTTCGCCAAGGTGCCACTGAAAGGTCACTGAGCAAAGTACTGTCCCACAATGCAAAACGACCCAAACAGCAGGGATAAAAACGATTAGAAATATGCTCTCATGGCAGGTCGCCTAGGTCTTTCAAACGACAGACTTCCCTTTTTTTGGCTATCCCGGCGCAGCTATTCCACTTACAGAGCTTGACAGGGGCATGATTTGCATGTCTATCGTATGTACCGCACCTCGTCGGCTCCACGTGAAATCTGCCGGTGGCTGTCTGACAGTGAGCATGAGAGGGCGAGAGGCTGCTTGTTTACCCTCGGATAATGCGATTTCAAATCACTAATTGACTGGAGCTGTGTTACGTCCTCAGACCTATAACTGACAAATTAATCTGCTCAGTCACCAGGAGACGGCACATAAGCAGCCTTCTTATTCCTTCTATTTCTAGCCCTGAGATATTTTTGTGGTGAGCATTTTTTATTTATTTATTTATTTTTGGGTGGGGGGTGGACTGAACCTCTGATTCTGGATCAGTGCCCT
This sequence comes from Denticeps clupeoides, assembly GCF_900700375.1. Taxonomy (NCBI): domain Eukaryota; kingdom Metazoa; phylum Chordata; class Actinopteri; order Clupeiformes; family Denticipitidae; genus Denticeps; species Denticeps clupeoides. The sequence goes on from NC_041709.1 coordinate 3,836,520, forward strand.
TTCACAGGGGCTGTGAGCAAGATGCTACAACTGGCCTTGGAACAGTTTTTTTTTTATATATACAGTATTGTGTTTAGTCAGAAAAAAAAAATTCTCAGTGCAATTACGTTGACACACTTTGGCTTAACGATGCAGATAAAAAAGATCTTTTTATTTCAGGACCTTGTCCGTGAAATCACAATGAATAAAGAATTGATAAAACAGCCACGTTGTTTATTAGTCTCAGGACATTAAGCCAGAATATGTTTATGCACATTAGGGTCCTTTTGCAGGTTTATTATCACTGTCTTCCTTTGCATTATTCAAAGACAGGAGCTCCGGATAACAGTCTGCCAATTGTTTATTCGGGATTCTAATTTTATTTCCTTGCACTCAAATGTATCACTCTGTTCCGGTCATTTCAGTATGCAAATGCGAATGGGCGACCTTCCAAAAGCCAAGCATCGGCCATTTTTTTTAAAAGAAAGGCCGGCACCGAAGCTGAACCAGTTCTGCCACACAACTGTGGAAACTATTGAACAATGGCTATTGTTCTAGTGTGTAAACAGGGTGGGATTGGTTGCGGCGCAGCTCTGTCAAAAGCAATGGTGCTGTAGGCCGTCAGGCGCCCAAATCCATGCCCACAAGCAGCCGACTCCGTTATCCGTCTGACATAAATCGGTCTGACAGTGTGATGGCACTCCTGCAGCCGCACATCTGTGGGGTTTAATCAAGATTTATCAGAGCAATTATGCATCATGCATGTTCCTTCACTCAACATCTGTGTGTGTGTGTGTGTGTGTGTGAGAGAGGTAAAGTGAGAGCTTGCAGTTTTCAGGTGAGCAGCGCCGATTGGCTGTCAGTGGCACGGAGAGCGAAGGCGCCGGGCTGCCGCATGTCAGGAAAGCTGCGACATCGTTTAATCTAATTACATTTTGCATACAACAGAGACCTGGGATCAGCATGAGGAGATCCACGCTAATTACATTAGAGCAGGGGCGGATTTGCCCCGGTGATCGAGCGATTTGGCCACAGGCGGGCAAGCCGGCTTTTCCCAATAACTCCGGACATCCCGGTTCTTTATGAGATTGGCCTGCCACCGGGTCATCACTCTTCTTTAAGAGCTCCTCTCCAGGCAGCGCGGTGGGCCGCGCGCTTCCACCGGGTGCGATCGTTTGATCCGACGTGGAGGAGGAGAGTCTTTCGGACGCCCAGCTGAGTGGGTGTAAAAAGAAAAGCGTTAAACGAGTGGACGACTCATTCCCAGGTCTGCTCGTCACACCGCAGCCATATTTCATTCGCACGCCGCTTTTTAAAAGCGGGAAGGATAAGAGCCCCTCTTGACAGAAAAATAACCTTTTCCATAAAGCTTAGTGTGGCCCTACAACAAAGGTTTGGGCAAATAGATTTAATGCTGTTATGTGACAGCCTGGTGCAGGAGGCTATCCAAGCGATGGTAGTCATTTATTGATAAGGGTGAAATGTGTCATTTTAAACAGTTTTTTGGTATCAGGACATACCATGTTTATAAATGGGTTGTCAGTGAATGGAACCCGAACTGTGCTTGAATATGTAAAAATTATAAAATCATAAAAGTTTATATAAACCAGGTGGCGAAAACATATTTCTTACAAACAAGATAAATTTGAATGAATAAGTTAAACAAACAAACAAATAAATAAATAAAACACACACACACACACACACACACACACACACACACACACACACACACACACATTACAGGCCAAAAGTTTGGACACACCTTCTCATTCAATGTATTTTCTTTATTTTCATGACCATTTACTGATGATGGGGTGGTAGTGGTAGTAGCCTAGTGGGTAACACACTCGCCTATGAACCAGAAGACCCAGGTTCAAATCCCACATTCTACCATTGTGTTCCTGAGCAAGACACTTAACCCTAAGTTGCTCCAGGGGGACTGTCCCCTGTAACTACTGATTGTAAGTCACTCTGGATAAGGGCGTCTGATAAATGCCGTAAATGTAAATGTAAATTTACATTAGTAGATTCTCACTGAAGGCATCAAAACTAAATGAACACATGTGGAGTTATGTACTTAAAAAAAGTGGAGACCTGGCCTCCACAGTCACCGGACCTGAACCCAATCCAGATGGTTTGGGGTGAGCTGGACCGCAGAGTGAAGGCAAAGGGGCCAACAAGTGCTAAACACCTCTGGGAACTCCTTCAAGACTGTTAAATGCAGAGGACAAATTTCACTGTGTACACTGTGTGCTGTGCTGCTGTGTATCACGTGTGACAATCACTTCACTTTTTTATTTTAAATATAGTCCCAGAGTAATTACTTTATTACATTGGTATTTTTATCTTTATTAGCAAACTCTTACACTTTGGATATTTTAACGTGCACGTACACCACCTGCGTCTACAGCAAATATCTGTTTTTCACATTTGGCTTCCTTGTCTAGTCTTTATTTACAATACTGCATGAGAACTGTACATGTTTACAGTGTGTGCACGGATACGTAATCCTGTCCCACATTTTGCAGAGAGTCCCTCACCGTCTCAACTCTGCCGACACCTTTAAAAGGTTCTCCGCAGTTCCGTCCTTTGAGGCTGTCAACAGCACTCAGTGTGTTTTTTTTTCCATTTTTTTCCAGTTTTCTTAGAACGAGGGCGAGAGAGGGAGACACATCCCTCTCGCTTTTACCGCATGGCTTTCAAACATGACTCGACGTCTTCTGTTGACACAAAGAGCTTTTTGTAGTTGAACTTCTGAGGAAGAAAGTGTCAGTGCGAGATGTCACATTTCATATCACGAGAGCAACACTGCTGACGTGGAGCTCTCCAGCACAAGGGGATTCTGTTTCAGACGGTGACTCCAGATTACGATCAACGGCGCTGGTAATGACGCTAAAACGTGCAGCGGGCGAGAGAGAAAATATGTATGTCTATATATACAGCAGGCCTTCATTTATCTCCAATAATTAATTTGCCAATTCTATGTAATTTATTTCTTTTCTTATAAAATTAATGAAAGATGCAAAGGCTACGTGATTCGCATATTGTGAAAGAGTGAAGTGATGGTGAATCACTGCAGCACAGCACACGGTGACACAATGAAATGTGTCCTCTGCTATTAACCATCACCTTGGTGAGCAGTGGACAGCCATGACAGGCGCCCGGTGAGTGGCACCACTGGTTCCTTATCCGCTAGGCCATCACTGCCCCATCTAAAGCAGATCATTCAGTGGGAAAGCGCATACTGACCTAATGTTCACAGGCTTTATTTAAGAGGCAGGCCTGAGATTCGACAAGAAAAAAAAAAAATTCATAATTCATTTGTGATTAACTTCCCCCTCTTGTTTGCCCATGTCTACCACTCTCAAAAGCTTCACCAGACCATCTAATAACTGGTATTATTTATAATTAATACTATGTGTACACAGGCTGGGCAGTTAAGTGTGCAGCTTGTGTAATTTTGAGAAGGTTAAAGTGTTGTTCAGAATCCATAGATTTGTCAGTGAGCAAAATGCTGGGCCTGTGTTACCTAATATTTTAGTCCAGAACCACAGACTTGCCTTATGTAGCTATCACAGCATTGTGCAATATCTCAGCATGCACTCACCCACACATTCCCCTTATGGGAGGTGATTATGTTATCATCCGAATGCAAATAGTTGCTTTGCAAGACCAGTGATTCCACTTGGGATGAGGAAACTGAAAACAACTGTGCCAAGCATAGAAATTAAGACGACACCTTGAAGATGAAATGTCAATGAAAATGTCATCAGTGTAATCCATCACTCGGCTATAAGGAGACAAAAAAACTAAACAAAAACGCAGGTGAAACCATGGTTAAAACAATGAATGATTCCTGGGAAGAGGCCATAAACATTTAGAATGCTTTACAGGACAGAAGAAAATGTGGGAGAGCGATAATCCAAGATAGAAAGAGAGGAAGTGAGAAAAAAATTCTGTTCACTGCTAACTACATAGACTGTTAACAAGAGTCCAGGCATGTTGATGATTTTTTATTTCGACGTGTAAAGACATAAAGACTATGTAACTGTATTAAAACAAAGAAACTAAATAGCACGGGGTACATGCAACTTTCGTATTAAAATATGTGTAAGATGGGAAATCCCAGGTCCACGGCATGTTGTGCTATTCTCTTTCATGAAGGACTTTCTTTTATTTTGGGTTTTTCTGTAACGTTGGTATCATTTTTACATACAATATTTACATGTAACTGCAATAGTAATTTACTGGTGTTAATAAATTAGATTGTCTTCATTCTTTTATCCTCTATTGTGCCATGCCTCTTTCATGCCAGGTAACATCAGATGAGTGTTTAATACAATGTGTGTGCGTCCATTTTACATATGCAATAACAATATATAGTATTACAATTAATACTGAACTGATACATGAAAACTTCCTGTTTACAGATAATAATACAACGTCATAATACAACTAGTTTTGTTTAGAAGTAGCATTCAAAAAAGCTATTATTGTGTATTTCCATGTGTAAATCCCAACCCTGCACTACTGCCATTAGACTCATTCTGGTCTCTGCATAGTCTTTTCCAGTTATTATGACATTTATGCTTGACAGATGTTTTGCTCATATTGCAATGAATCTTGATTTAATGAACACAATATAACAAATAATATACAATGATTAAAACCAATGAAAAACTGAAATTTTGCAGAAATGTAGAGTAGGACAAGGCAGCCCCCATCCCCCAAACCTCACAGCAACCTGCTTATCCACTGACCCATCCTCAAGCCTCCTGTCAAATGATCCATTGTGTTCTGGTGTCTAAATTATATCTGTGATCATTACAGATTTTGGACACTTCGGCGCAATTGCAAAGCAAAATTCATTATGTGTCTTGTCAGCTCCAGTGAACAGCAAAATTTACGCCCATCCCTGGTTCTTGAATATAAAGCAATTAGATGCTTAAAGATTTAGATGCCCCTGCTCAGAGGCCTCAGCTTTTGATGGGGTGGTATATGAACGGTGGTGGAGGAGCTTATGACGGCCCCGTTAACCTTTGCAGATGAGATTGTTTCTCATTAGGCAATATGGAAGGCCAGGCTGTCAGCGCCTCCATTGCTCTCATGCTCCCGCCGACTGATCGGTCTCGGTTTTTTGCCCTTAGCACCGCCGATCGGAAATCTTCATGCAAATATAATGATGGATGCACCTGCTGGCTGTTTGGACATCTGTCTTCCCGTTTCGGGATGCAGCCGGCGATGTAGAAGGTGCGTGACGGGTTATAGAGACTTGAAATAGCACACGAGAGAAGAAATTATCTCCAGCATGTGCGCCCTCGCGCTCGGGGAGCTGTGATTAGGAGCTTGTCAGCGTAACGAACACCTCGCTGGGAAACGCTGTTGCACTGTCCATGGATATGTCGCGTCACTTTGCCAGAACTTCTGTGGCTCTCTTCATGGTGGCCAATCAGACATTTTTAACAAACGTGATTCCAACATACGCATTAACAAGCAAAAAACTAGAACTCTATAAGTGCATGCACACACATTATTATCTACAATTTCAGGAATATTCTGATTGCTTGAGGCTTTTAATTTCCGGAACCTCTTTCAGATGACTGAATCGCTGTAAAAGTATACATTTTTGTAATTGGATAAAAAGTGGACAGAGTTTTACACTTTCTTACTCAGTGATGTCCAGTACAGGCCAAAAATTTGGACACATTCTCATTCTCTTGGTAGATTCTTACTGAAGGCATCACTGAGGGTGGTAGTAGCCTAGTGGGTAACACACTCGCCTATGAACCAGAAGACCCAGGTTCGAATCCCACTTACTACCATTGTGTCCCTGAGCAAGACACTTAACCCTAAATTGCTCCAGGGGGGACTGTCCCTGTAAATACTGATTGTAAGTCGCTCTGGATAAGGGCGTCTGATAAATGCTGTAAATGTAAATGTAAAATGTGGAGTTATGTACTTAACAAAAAGTGGAGACCCGGCCTCCACAGTCACCGGACCTGAACCCAATCGAGATGGTTTGGGGTGAGCTGGACCGCAGAGTGAAGGCAACAAGTGCCTCTGGGAACTCCTTCAGTGAGAATCTACTAATGTAAATGGTCATGAAAATAAATAAAACACATTGAATGAGAAGGTCTGTCCAAACTTTTGGCTTGTACTGTATTTTCTGATTCATACACTTCTGCAGTAGTCTAAGAAGTGTTGTCTTTTTAATGACACCCAAATTATACCAATAGATACTGCCTACAGTCTAAATCAGACTGCTGGTGCAATGGTTCATCATTCTTGTCAGAGATACAATTTTAGAGGGTCTAGGGTTATCTATGGTTATCTAAAACACACTGGTGTTGGGAAACAAAGTCTCCAACCCATTTCTTGGCATTTAATCTGTGTCATGTACTGCAGAGCTGTTTATGGTAATGGAGATTTTGTGGGGTTAGCCTTGTTCCTAGGAGTGCTGATGCCAACTGAAAAGCATGAGTGGCAGGTTTCAGAGGTCAGCAGATCCCGATTGATGCTGTGCTACCTTGCACTTGCAGCATTACGAAACAGCAGTCACTGCTTAGTAGTGCCATTTTTTAAAGATTGCAATAATTGGCTAAAGCAGCATCATTATGTCGGCACAGAGCTTCCAATTTGGAAGGATCCAGAGAGAGTTGGTGTAAGTCTCAGCTAAATCTCCAGGTTTAGCTTAATTATTGAAAACAAACATCTGACCATTCTGCCCAAGAAGAACAGAGTGATGACTATTTGACTGATGGGTGCCTTTGTGGAAAAGCTTCTTTCAAAAATTGGCTTCTATACATCAAACAAATCTACAAAGAACCACAATCTCTAACACATATAAATTATTTTTTTTATGAAGCACCCATTGAACCCCTTCCAGTTATTCCATTTATCCATTATTTATTCCATCAGTTATGTGCAGTTGTGATTCTGTATGGAAGCATCCATTGGCCAACAACTTGGTGGTGGACATCAGAGATTGTGTTGACCTTGTTCATTGGACTAATCACCACAGACCAGTCAGAATGTCCTTTGATTTTTCTGCCATGTCCAGATGGAACTCATGAAATTGAAATGTCATGGACGAGTCACAGTCCTGAAATCTTGCACCTTATAATGTTGTAAGAGTTCTGGGTGTTGGGCTCAGAAGAAGACATAAGTTGAAGTTGAGCTTTATTGTCATTTCAGCTATATACATGTTAGACAGCACATAGTGAAATGAAATAACGTTTCTCCAGAACCAGGTGCAAACAATTAGACAAAGTTACACATTGACAAAGTGCATGTGTGCGCCACAGAAAAACTGGGCTACATAAGAGCAAACAGGCCGTGCAAGTGTAACATTTAACTAAAACATGTAGACAACAATGACAATGACTAAACAAGTGAAATGAATAATAAATGTGCAAATATTGCAGTCCAAAATGGAATGGAGCATTAATATAAATATATATATATATATATATATACACACACACACACACACACACACACACACACACATGCACACATGGGTGGTAGTAGCCTAGTGGGTAACACAGCCTATGAACCAGAAGACCCGGGTTCGAATCCCACTTACTACCATTGTGTCCCTGAGCAAGACACTTAACCCTAAATTGCTCCAGGGAGACTGTCCCTGTAACTACTGATTGTAAGTCGCTCTGGATAAGGGCGTCTGATAAATGCTGTAAATGTAAATGTAATGCACACGCACACACACACACACACACACACACACACACACACACACACACACACACACACACACACACATATATATCATTGTGTACATACCACCCAACGCCAATGCGAAGGCAGAGCTCTGCATGCTGTATGGAGCTATTAATGATCTGCAGAATGTACACCCTGACAGAAAGTTCATTGACTCCGGAGATTTCAACCATGCAAATCTCAAGTCAGTTCTAGCACCAGCTTGATGGCCAGGAGATTCCAATCGCCCATATTGTAGTTGTGCTTGCCAGAATACAGGCGATGGGAGAAGAAAGCACATGGGTGTAGTTTGTTGTCTAGGGGGTTCCTCTGCGAGAGGATGGAGTTAGAGGCATCCAGCTCCTTGATAAAGGACAACAGAGGGTCAGGGTGGACAAGGATCGAAGCGAAGCTTGAAGGCCACCTGGGAGTCGAAGGCCACCTCGGCTTGGGGTTTCCAGTTCAGGTTTGTGGGTTTCTCCTTCAACAACAATATCATGGGGAAGGTCATCTGACTGTAGTTTCTGATGAACCGCCGATAGAAATTGGCAAAGCCCAGAAACTGTTTGAGTTGTTCTGCTGTGGAGGAGGGCAGTTTCGGGAACATTAAACACGCTCTACTCGCGCTTCACATAGTCTGTTCTCTAGCAGATGAGGATGAAGATCTTATCGAGATAAACAAAGGTCAAACATGTCATGCAGCACGTCGTTGACCAACGCCTGAATGGCCCACAGGCTATTGGAGAGTCTAAACGACATGATCCTATACCCGTAATGCCCGGTTGGCATGATGAACCCTGTGTACCTTTTGTCCCCTTCCTGGATCTGGACCAACTGGTAGATGTTTTGGAGGTCCTGTTTGTAAAGATGGTGACCCTGCCTGGGACTCAAAAGCCATGTACAGGAGGGGCAGCAGGTAGCGGTTCTTCCAGGTGATGTTGTTGAGCTGTCTGTAGTCGATGCACGGCTGGAGGCTGCTGTCCTTCTTGCTTATGAAAAAGAAGGGCGACTGGGACGTGGAAGGAGGCGAGCGATGCATCACCTTTACTGTGACGAACTGGAAGAACTACTTTGCAGCTTCAAGAGGTGAGCGCCTTGCGGGGATGACTCGGCCAGCTTTGTCCAGGAGCGTCCAGTAGCATCAGTAGGTTAGTGGGACGTTCAGGAGGGTTGGTCAGATTCCTGGTATGGAGACACAGGCAAAGGTACAAGCAGGCAACACAGCTTGAAGAAAAAAAAACAGGTGAGAAGCAATACTGGGAAATAAACCACAATTGATGAGCGGGTGTTGGATTCAAGAGGGCGTCCAGCCTTTATGACATTCGCTGACCCTTACGATCCCCCTGACAGTGTATTTCGACAAGACATGCTGTCAGTGTGCTGATCCATGGTGTCTTGTGGGAGACGGAACCATATGCTCAGTTGGGTCCGTTAGTTTGGCTTTGCGTGTTTGTGACCGAGAGCGAGACAGAGAGAGGGAGGTCAGAGCACAACTACGGTAAACGACGCAGTTTCTACGTAAATCAGGCGGGGAGCGACATTTCAGCACCGCGTAGAGCGCGTGGTCCTGAATCCTGCGTCAACTTAGATGCCGCGTACCGACGACTACCTGTCCCAGGAGGATGGGGAATCTGGTGCCCTTGGAGGTTGCACAAGAAGGCCCCACCCCCCCCACCCACCTGCATTAATAAAAAAAAAAATAATAATAAAATAAAAAAAAAAAACAGGAAGATGGAGGGATACATCCCGGCACTCCGAACATGCTTATATTTAACGATCTGCGTGGAGAACCATAAGCATCACAGCGCTGCTCCATCACTGGCTGGAGGCAGCTTCCACCTCCACCTCCTCTCCTCCGCCACACGCCTGATGTGGTCCAGTCCCTCCCCTCGCTGTCTGGCAGGGGCGTCCACCACAATACAAAACTGTATCCTCGGCGCCTCCCCCTCGATTCTCCTCCTCCTCCTCCTCCTCCTCTTCCTCTCTGCCTGCGCCCCGATCTCCCGAGCTTCCTCTCCAGCTGCCCGAGCGCGCCTGCACACATCTCTCCGCCCAGATCCGCATTTATTCTTATTATTTTTTATATATATATATATATATAAATACTATCCCTCCTCCTCCACCACCCTCCCCAACACCAACCAACCAGCCAACACCAACCCCTCCGGACATTTTTTTTTTTTCCTCTCCCCCCTCCTCCTCCTCCTCCTCCTCCTCTTTTCTTTCTTTATTTCTCAGCGCTGTACTGGTGGCCGACGCTGATCGCCCTGGCGAGCCGGAGGATTTCTCTCTCCCGAGCATGAGAGGGGCTGCCAACTCGTCCGCAACCCACGAACACCCGAGACCGCGCCACCAGCATGAGCCCCGGACACGTACGCGCCAGCAGAAGTTTGCCGCTAATAAAATAAAAGGCGTCGGACGGCAGATCGCGGCCACCGGGGAGGATCGGTTTTAGGTAAGAGCTGCGGCGAGGGGGGGGGACGGGACGGGACGGCGGGGGTCGCGTGTCGCGTCCCTGCTTTCTGACGCCGATGATGATGATGATGATGCCGCCGCTGGTGCTGATGCTGATGCTGCTGCCCACTGTTTGCCATGTTGCGATGTTGCGCGATCAGCACGTTGCAGCGCCGTTTAACCACCTTATTTTATGACACTCTCCGGAATATGACCCTAAACGTGGCTTTCGCCTCGTGTTTACTTTGTGCACGGCTGGAGGAAAAGGGGGCGAACGCGAGGTGAAGAGTCCGGGAGGGAGAGAAAGAAGAGAGGGATGGCGCGCGAGAAAGGGAGAGATCGCATCTGTTTTCTTCCTCTCGATCACCTTCGTCGTATCGTAAATACGATCGTATCGAGGTACCGGTCCGTCTGGACGGCTGGAACCCCAGCGCGCACCCCGCGGAGACAAAAAAAAAATCCCCCAATAAATCCGGGGATCAAACTTCAAACTTGCCTTTCACCGCGTTCCGATCACAGCCAGAGCCGAACCGATCATTATCCGAACCCTTAACCTTTCACTGCCCAGAGGTTAATGTGTCATGACAGCAAACATTTTAAAATTGTATACATATATATATATGTATGTATATATGTATATATTTATATGAATATATATATATATACCCGCGCGTCATTATTGTGGAGTTTGGACGCAATGCGCTGAGGGAGAAGTTGCTGCATCTCCTCGTACCTTCCGGGTGAACTTGGTGCTTGTGCGCTTCTGACGTCCAACTGCGGGGGGAGCTCGCGCACTTTTGCGTCCAAGTGTCCGGTTGGACTTTAGACATGAACTAATTGAGTGATTAGGACGGTCGCGAAGACGGGGTTCTTTTTCTTAGGAAAGGGGGGGGTACGTTTTAATTTCCAACAGCGGAAAAAAATATCATCTTTAATCTGGTTGCACGGTCTTCTGTAAGCCTTTCGTCAGAAACAAAGACACTTCGGACCGACATGCGCCTAATGGGTCATGGAGTTTTTTGATTTCTGTATTAACAACTCTGAAATAAACCACACGGTCGTTTTGCTGAACCCACGGTCACCTGTTAAATCCAGATGAAGTTGTTGATGCTGTAAAGTTAAGGCTTCGCTGTAAAGGCAGCGGTTGCTCGAGGCTAAAGCGGTGGCCCTGGCGCCGCTGACCCCTACTTCTGGAATCCCTTCAAAAGCTGGGACGACTCGGCCGGTGCCGTGGTGATGAATTGACCGTCTCGCCCCGTGTTGCACATCAAGGTGTGCACAAGTTTGGATGCCATGCAGACAGGCGCAGGGGCGAGTCGGGCTCGGCTCTCACCGGCGTGGACAGGAATATCAACTACGGGGTCCTTCTAGCAGAAGGAATAGAAAGCACTGTTTCTGGTTGGCAAGAGCCGGCTCCTCGGCTCGCAGTGAAAGGCGACTAGTTGCAGCTGTAATGGCAGACTAGTGAGTTCCCACTGAATGTGCTTCTTCAGCTCAAAATAATAGACCGGGGAAGAGGCATCATATTCAGAAAGGGGTTTAAACTATGCACGGATTCGAGAGCTTGGGGAGGTCGTGGCGAAAGGCAGAGTTTAATTATTTGTTCATAAGAACCAAACTCTTGTCAAGTAAATATCTCCAATTTTTCATTAGTCTGATGAGAAGTGAGCAAAACAGTATTTCATTCAGATTGAAAGAATTAATTGATTGGGGCATCAACCAATTAAATAAAGACCATAGCAGTTTCAGCGTAAAGTTGAAAATTTGTTGCGCATGCACATTGTGTGCTACAGTTTCTCCATTTCGATTTCCCCGTGCCTTCGTCCAATACGCATATGCAAATAAGAAGGATGGAGAAGCCACAGAGCCCAGCAGGAGGTGTTCCTTACAGCTGAGGGGGGACCAATAGATGGATGTCACTGGATCAATCAATGCATAAATCATTTTGCGGTGCTTGACCAATAAAGACATTTCGATCAATAATTTACAAACAAAATACAGGCGTCCGGCCCCACCGGGGGAAGGCCTTTAGCCCAGTAGAAAACACACACCGCGTTGCTACAAAATGCTCTCAGTGGGACTTGTTGGGATCTTTTTGTGTGTTAATATATAATATTTGTTACAAATGGCTGTGGCATGCAGCAGGCTGGCAGGACGTTGACGGCCAGTCTAGGTGAATGTTTTCGAGGTGACCTTTCAATGAGCCAATAATCTACATGGCTATACTCACCTTTATGATGGGGTCAGAGAGAGTTCCAACACGAAACTAGGGCCTACTCCGAACCTCCATGGAGCAGACATACAAGGTGACATACAAGGTGCAGTGGGATTTTTTTATTTGATTTTATTACTATTCTTTTGGATTTCAGAAAAGAAAAGCCAAGGAAATTACAGTTTTGGAGGACCTTTGCATTTTTTTAATCTTTCATTTTCGCATATTAATGTGATAATTAAAAGGACAGATTCTTTATTGTGAAATGTCTCTGTGTCTCCAAAATGTAAAATAACAATAAAGTAATTTTTGGCAGAATTTAAATGAAATATGTGTTTTTTTGTGCATGTGCGTGGCAGACAGTCCATGTGTTGTGTGGCTCGCCGCATTCTGGACTCAGACGGCCTGGGCCAGCATTAGCACTGTGGCGGCCCGGCCCTTGATCTTCAAAACACTGAGGCACAATTAATGTGCCAGGCTTCCTCTTTCATGTGTTTTGCGCTGATCCCCGTGATCCACCAATCATGCTCCGCTTGCGTCTTGTCTGGCTTTCCGGGGGTGGGTGGCGGTGCTCTTGTTAGGTGCCCACAGACTGCACGCTTGATCTTCATGAATCACAAAAGCCATGGTCATTTAGGGAGATTAACCTCAATAATTCATACAATTATGTAATTAAAGGCTGGAATGGAAAAAAAAAAGAAAAAAGAAAGTGTACCCGGTGGCTAGCGTTGCACTCAAGGCCAACAAATGCCTACATGTTGGTTTGGGGAGCCCCAGTGACAAGACTGGGGGAAAACACCCTGCCGCCCCCTCCTCCAGCAGGCCCACCGATTGGTTTGCCATCGCTGTAGCCCATGGAGACAGCAGGGATTATTAATAAACAATGGTAACCTGGCGGTTGGAAGGTATCCTGCCAGCTGGCTCCTCCTCGCTTCTGGTACAACCTTCCCCAGTGAGGTGGTGGCTGCCAGGCCCTGAAAAATGAAATTCCATGTGTGTCCCCCTCCCCTGTCTCGGCAGAATTAAAGAATTAGCAGTGTCTAGAGCTAAGCCTGCATTTGAAATACAGCTTTAAAAAAAAAAAAACATCACTGTGTGTGTGTACGTGTGCGTATTTTTTTCTACCCTTGGGCAACACTGTAAGCCTCCTTACCTTTTCACCGAAAAAAAGGAGAAAAGATGAAAGGGAATACCTTAGGTTTGTATGAATTCTGTATTAAGCAGCGACCCCGATCTCTTAAATTACAACAGAGGGAATTTTAAACAACATTTCAAGTACAAAGACTGAATATTGTGCCTCGCCATTGTGTGTCTATAGTTCTAACTTTTCTGGCATTTATAATCTGGAGCAGCCAATCACTTGGCCTGCCTCCTTGCAACTCGTGAATATTTATGGTCGTGCCATGTACTAGCACAATGCCTATTTCCACTTCAGTTAATTGCACTGATGATGTTTTCATACGCACAGTCCAGTGTACGCGGTGAATTGGCTGCCGAGGGGTCCCGAGGGGTTCTAACCCCGCTCCGTTTGCACGCTCATTTCACTTTCTGGCATTTCTGAGAGTTTCAGGCTGTGGGATGGTCGGGCTTACTGCAGAGGAGGGCTCCCGTGACTGGGCATAATGAAGCAAGGCTTTCGAGGGGATTCATCTAGAAAGGTTCTCTTTGTGCTGCCCAAGAATCTTCCTACTCACATATCCAGACTAAATGAAGGAAATTGGAATCAAACAGAAAAGGATCGATGCATCTGCCTGCCTGTCTGTCTGTCTGTCTGTCATGGTTCATCAAGTTTGAAGCTTGTGGATTCCATATACCCCATGTGCACTCTGCTATTAAAGTGATTATTATTGTTGTTTTTTTAATTCACAATTTTTTCAAGCGTAAGACATTTCATTCAAATTGTTGTCTTGATAATATGAAATGCAATGGACTGTATTAAATTAGAAAATTATGCAAAATTGAAGCGTTTCCGCTAGAGCTCGCAGGCTCGTTTGAATCCACTATAAAGGGAAGGGAAGAATCCAAATGCAAAACTGAGCTTGCATACACAACTATTTACTCTTCAGCATGAGGATTAAGACTAATAAGGGCTAATTATAGTCGGAAATGTATGAACACTCCTATTCTTTGAACAATTTCCTCTTATAATGAGTCACTAACAAATAGTTAAAAAGAATAGAGATTGCCATGTATAGAAACACCCCTGACTTGCAGTGGTGCACTGACCCAGTATTCCCAGGCTAGTCAGTATTTCCATGCCTTCTCACAGTAGGATAAGCTCTTCATCTTGTCCCATTGTGTTTCGGTTTCAGCTGCTTTTCAGCAGCATGTATAATGGCACCGACTTCAAAGCACGGCCTGATAGTCTCCGTTTGCCCTTAGTCCTGAATTTAAACTGCTACATCAGCGCAGGGAGAAGTGCCACGTGAGGCCACGCTTCGGATTTCACCTGCCGGGACTCGTGACGTTCGCGCCGAGGGAGGGGTGGTTTGTGGCAGTCTGCTTGATTCAACAGTAATTACCCTCGGTTATTTCCTCTGTCTCTGTGCTGTCAGGGTAGCCATTCTTTAATCTTGTCACTTTGTGATCATGGAGCAGGGGCAAGGTGCCAATTAGAGGTGGGAAATTGCAGGGGGGGGCTTTCCCTTGCCCCCTTCAGGGGTAGTTAGTGTAATGGGGGAAAAAAAGAGGTGCGCGTTCGGAAGCGGAGAAGGCGGCAGAGGTGGGAAGGCCGAGGCTAGCCAACACTCGGGAGAGTTTCCGAGGCAACGTCCAAGCCTCAGCTCGGATAATGGATCTCTGCCGTCTCTCGTGTGTGAGTACACTGCAGAGGAGTAATGTGGAAGAGCTCTTTGGCACTGCCTCCCTATGCTTGGTGAATTGTCTCTCTCTGGGTTTTTTGACTCGCAATTTCCATAAGAGTATTATATCAAGATTAGGCTTTATTGATTATTTATGGCATTTTAATGGCCCAGTCGACAGACACACTCGCTTACCTTTTCATAAATGTTGTTGCAGCCACTGCGAAGGTGCCAAGTGTGCGGACTTTACAGGCAAGATATGGGAAGGTGTGCGAGAGCCAAGAGAGGGTTTATAGACTGTTCAGCATTGCTTCGCTGACACCTCTCTACATTATCACAGCTTCAAGTATCTCTGGAAAAAACATTTATTCAGCCATGGACCTTCCGGTGCAATAGGTGATAGGTGATGCAATAGGTGCTAAAATGCACATTTCAACTTTAATGGAGAAAGTAACCCATTAGTTTGGATGTTGTTGCAGTAGTTAGCAGTGGGGCAGTGGTGACCTAGCGGTTAAGGAAGCGGCCCCGTAATCAGAAGGTTGCCGGTTCGAATCCTGAGCAAAGCACTGTTTTTTCTTGTGTTCAGAAGAGGAGAATTTAATTGAAAGCTGTGGTTGAAACCACTGAAATCAGCTCGGAATACTCTCATTGTTATACCAGAGTGCATGGATAAAAAAAAAGAAAAAAAAGAAAAATTGTGGATGATTTATTGGTTATATTATGTATTCAAAATTGAAATGAATTCTGCAATCCCTGTAAGAAAACAGCACTGTTAAATTTCAGGATTACAGTAAACCAGAGGGCGGAGTAAACCTTTTTTATATGGATACTTGGATGGATCGAGGGTAATAACGTAGCTCTGCTAACCAGAGTATGCTAACCACGTAATGAAAATAAGCCATCCTTTTTATGCAGTGGCATGCCCCACCTTTATGTTCCGACAGATTTTATGTCACACAGTCAACAGCTAGAGAAGTGTCACTGAGTGGAACTTCATTGCAGCCACACCTTCATGGCAGACCTCCCTCTGGAGCATCTGGCTCCTGGAAAATCACGTCCACTGTAAGATACACTTGCATTTTTTAGCGACATTATTGCTCTACTGCTCCTTGTGTTTATCTCAATTTATGCTGACACAATTCCACAGACTTCCCTCTCAAAACAGAGAAATGGTTTGAAATTTTAATGTCCTGTGCTCCTCTCTACTTTAAAGATTTATAGCAGGTGCACACAATGGGCAAAATTGAAATGCCTCTTCCTTATGGTGCTGACAGGTGGCCTGTGTTCCAGACAGGGAATGATTGACAGCAGCCGTCTATGCTGGCCAGGGTGCAGGCTGTAGCATTTTTGTTACAAGCTGCAAAAAAGAAAACGAAATATAGAAAATAAGGTCATTTTGTAATTTTGTGCACAGTCAGTAATTTTATATCATTTTATATAATTCTTTAGCATTTTAGTGCATCCAAAAAAAAAAATCCACAGCACACAATCAGTGCATTTAGAAAAAGGCTCTGCACCTTTTTTTCTAAATGCTACTGTCCCTGCCCAACACATTGCATCAGCATAGAAATTGCATATTCCACACAACAGAGAAATATGCATTCAATCTCATTCAAAAATCATTACAACAAAAATATGTATTTTACTGCCCTATTTTCGTCCGTTTTTGCTGGTTTGGGACGTCACCACAGAGGTGCTGTCTCCAGGCCTGCTGACGTTTGGGCAGCAGTTTTAATGATTGGAGGGCACTATAGGTGAATTCACAAGGGAAGTGCATGCTGACTGTACACTACTGCATCACAGTCAGCAATCTATATTGCGCGCGCATACGAACCGACCAAAAGGCTTACAAGCACTGCTGGAATCGAAGCATGGCAATGGGCCGTTGCTGCTCGCGGTTTTCCCTTCACCACGCTGAACGGAGAGAATCGGTTTGGAAGGCGTCCCCTGAGAATGCGGGGGTCATCGGTGTGCGACAAATACTATACGAGTGTGACCCTCCTCCAGGAAGGTGACGGCAACTTAGCCTAGCCGCCAACAGTGCTTGCATTTGCAGTGCTGCCGTCCTCTCTGGTGGCTCGGAGAGTAAGATTGGAAATCTGGCCGTTGAATAATTTAGAAGGGGAGACTTGGTCCTTACGGCAGACATGAAACAGGGATTTGTTTGGCCTTCCCTGCCTGGGCACAGTTCAGTTGCACGCTATTCAGACTTGTTTACACATGTGACGGACGTCGTCCCGCATTGGTGCTCTTCTCGCATTGGCACTAACGGTGATTTTTTTTTTTCCATTTGACTGCAAAAGCATCGTGGTCTTTGGCCTGTAGGATATAAAAAGATGATTGAGCTCAAGGGAGTGTGGAGCAAAGATTTCAAAGGCATTGGGTCAAGCATGTGCTATTTGAGGAAATAAAGTCAGTGCCATGACGAAAACCAAGAGCAGATTGCTCATTAAGCTAAACGGCTCTATGGCACAAAAAAATGAAAGATAAAGTATGTTTTTCCTGTGTTTTTCCTCCTCTCAGAGTGACTTTAGACACTGATCTTTTAATGCCTGGATGGGTGTTTCTTTTATGACCATCTTTTATTTGAAAAGGTGGTTCATGCATCTATATTTATTCAAGGTTTTATATGTTGTATATTGTTTCATATATGTTGTTGTCAACATATATGGTTTCTCCCGTACATATTGCATATAGTTTATTGGGTGAATATAGAGGATTTTACTTAATACATGCTGTAACAAATCGCACATTATTTAGTTCTTCTGCATTTATTTCACAAAACCCCAGAGGCGAATCTGACTTCGTGTTAGCGAACATGCCCATTGGCCTGGCTACTATTTGAGCTATTCATGGCGCCATTATAGCACAAAGCCTGCAGTGTTGGTGAAGCAAACATGCAGGAAACATATGGTCTTCAGTAGCGCTTCTATAGGCCCGTACAGCGATCTTTGAATACATTCATAAGCAGGGCGTTTCAATGAATAACAGCGCTCATGTTTATTTCTACCCCATTGACCTCATCAGGGGAGACCACACAGAAGGCTTACGCACCCCCCCCCCCCCCCCCCCCCCCCCCACTGCCACCACCTTGGCAGCTTCTTGTTTACATCTGCCGGGCACCGGTGCCAAACTGTTGATACTTGCTTCCAGTTATAATTATTTTTGTCTCAATTTGAGTCGCGGATGATTATCATTGGTGAGGGAGCCCTTGACACTGGGGTAATCAGTTGACTGAAATGCATCCAGTTCTGTCAGGCGCCGCCATTTAATTTCACTTGAGACCGGAGCAAATTAAACAGACCTTAAGAAAGCGATTGAGGAGAAAACTGAATCTATTAATGTAACGTCATTTTAGGAACACAGCGTCTCCATATACAATTCAGAGAATGTAAGAAGGGGGGGTGAGTATTACTTCCCAGTTCATTTCATTCGAAGACCCATTAGAAATATGAAGGACGTTTCTCAGATATGTAAAGCCTTTGTTCATTCATTCTCTGGAGGCGTCACTCATACTGTTCTGCAGGCTGTAACCATTAAACTTACACAGTTTACTGCAGCACACTTTTAAGATATTACATAACATGTGGCAATTTGCCTTAAATAGGGTTCACAATATGTTTAAATGTATTTTATGTCATAACTGGTTTCTCACATATACATTCATATAAAGTATTTAAGAAAGACTTCCTCAGTTTGAACTAATGCTGCTTAAAAATGGTCTATTAGACTTTTACTGTAGTTCATTGTTGATGAGACATACGTTTATGGATGTTTGCAGATCTATTTATGTATATTTAATGTGGCACCACATTAGCATTAGCAAAGGTGTGAATTCACCTTGTGCTTATATAGATCACATTTTGAAGATAAAATTTGTCAGAAACAGATCAAGTGGTCATTCGGGCATGCAGATTGTGTCTTGAGGATCTCAACACATCTTCGGTTCTGAGTGTTCTGTCAGGAGGTATTTCATGGGTGTGCTGTATATAGGAAAAGCCTTGAATAATAAAAACGTGATGATCAGACCACATGGGTTTCACCTAAAGACACTTTTCACCTTAAGGTGTGGGGCTCAGCAAAGCTTAATCTAGGCGGAATTGAAGAAGCCTGGTGCGAGCCTTTTTTTCACCATCTGTTTTCCGTCCCTGTAGATTTGACTGATTTATGGTCCCCACCTTTTACGCTTACTCCGGGCACGGTCGGCCCTTTCGCAAATCACACTTTAATAAGGACAATGGATCAGCTGAACGAATCCTGAATGAATCCCTTTTTTTTTTGTCACCGCCTCCTTAACGCCACACAGAACGCTCCGTACCCCGGGGGTGAAGTCGAGCCGGAATGAGGGATAAACAGCATGGTGCACAGCAAAAAAAATAGGTCACTAAATTCAGACGGGCCTTTTCATTTGAGGAGTCAAGCCTGGTCCGAAAATAAAGCTCGGGACGGGACTCCGTTCCATGCGGCGCGTTAGGTCCACTCCCCGGAGACGGGAGCAGCTGCTCCATATTCCTGTCAGGGGACAGAGAGGAGGCAGGACGGAGCTGACTACAAACATGCCCGTCTTTGGAAACTTCGCTTAAAGGTTAGCGTGGCAAACAAAGAGAACGAGAAAGTCTCGCACACACACACACACACACAGAAAAAGTGCTGCCCCTAACATTTTTTTTTTTTTTTTTTTTGGGGGGGGGGACAGGGGTTTGATATAGGGCATGAGCAGCCACTAGGCTTTGCTGAGTAGCGCTGGGTGCCAAGATCTTTTATGAACGTCACCTTGTGAAATTTTTCTGCGAGCACGCAGACACAGGGACGGCTCTCCAGAGCTGGCGAGTGGAGTCATCCATCTTTTCTTCTGATAAGGAGGGCAATTTCCACACGAATTTCCAGTGATAAACTATTGCTTCCGTGGCTCTATCTGAAACCCCCGATTAGAAGGCGGCTGTCTCCATACGAGGCGTCTTCCCCACCCCGCAATCCCGGGCAATTATGACGGAGCCGCCTTGGCAGGAGGCAACAGGAGTCATGTTGATCAATTTAATTCCGAGGTAATTGATGGAATTATCAACGGCGCAACAATGCGAGGTGTGCCGTTGACACATTTCCAGAAAAGCGTTTGGGGATAAAGTGCACGTGCTGAGCAATTACGCTGCTAACTGCCTCTGTGCACCTTCACGTAAAACAAATTCTTCATTTTAAATTCGCTCCTATGCTCCTCATCAACCATGTCGTCAGACTATTACTGATGTATGATAAACGTTTGTATATGAATAGAGATGCTCAATGCTTACGTCTGTGAAACACCTTTATGACAGCTCGCTTTTCATCACATGACTCATCCTTTGGAAGCATTACAATTTATATATGTATATGATGTCAGTCCATCATAATTAATGTGCTGTTTGAGCAAATATTTCCGACTCCATGACTCTTTTCCTCACTCCCACAGCTTAAATATTTTTGCTGCAGTTGTTCACAGTGTCTGTTCATAATATTGGTCAGGTCTCCATGAAGACAGACCAGAACAGCGAGATGTTTTCAGCACTAAACCTATTTTTCCAATGCAGGCCAATGATTCCTGACACAACTGCAGTGTTAAAAGACTTTTTGAAATGGAAGATGTTACTGTCTGTTACTGATGCTATCTTCATACTGTCCTCAACCTGCTCACAGTGGTATCAGTGGACATCACACATGTGATCTCTTTTATAATGGTCCTTGGACCACATCTGTTACTAAACCAAACCATCAAATTTGTGGGGAGATTATCTATATCACTTACTTTCCATGACTTCTTAGTCCAGGTACATTGGGCACAGGGCGGGGCACCAGCTCTCAAACACTCACACGTGTGTAGAAATTAGAGTTGCCAATGGCGTTTAAAGTTTAGATGGTGAGAGGAAACTGGAGGACCCAGAGGAAACGCGCACCAACACAAGGAGAGCATGCAAACTCCATGTGCACAAGGTCGAGGGCCAGATTTAAATACACAATCTTGGATGTGTGGTACCAAGATTAACTGTGCTACCCAAATCCAGCTTTTTTAAGACCTCAAATGCTGAATTAGTGAAACATTCTGGGCCGAATCTAAAATGTATTAGATAATGCTTTGAAAATATACCAGCCAATAGTTAAGCTAATAATGGAAAACAATAACAGGTCTGATATGATTGTAATAATGTACTAGTGTGATTAGTGACTAAAATTTGAATTACTTACAATGGTAATTAGCATCAATTTGCTAAATTCCACAAACTCATTAACCAGGTGTGGACATCATTTATCATCATACCTGCCACATATTCCATATTTATTGATAAATGATCATTATGTGCCACAATCTAATGGTTTTTGAGTTTGACCTCTGCCTTCATGGAAAATGTCACTATATGTGTAAGCTGGGTATTGGGATCCAAACAAAAGCTGATGTCTAGCAATGCACTCACAACTCAAATCACACCCAATGAAATATTTCTCAAAGTGACAATAAATATCGCACCAACATCCGTCCATCTCTGGTGTGAGTTGTGACTCACTCTGAATGGGCAGGCTGGTATAAAAACTGTCAGTTAATATAGCTTGACATTTACACAAATTACCCGAGAACACAGACTGGAGTGTTGTCATTTACATGGTCCTCCTGGTCATGTTGACTTGACTTGACTGCTGTTCAGGGTCCTTTGGGTACACTGGCTTTGGCCTCTGTTGGAATAACGGTTTAATGTGTGTCCTCACCTTTCATGTCACATCAGCTCAAGGAGTCATTACAGCCTTTAACTTCATGAAAGACCTGTTTGCTGAAAGGTCTCCTTATTGCTCCTCTTGAGGAACTGAAAGGCCAGCGAGAAATGTCCTTGGTAGTTACAAGAATCCCAAATCTAATAATGTCAGGGCCAACGTACGACCTCCATCCCACCAGAGGGAGCAAGATCATCTAGGGAGACAATGAGTCCAGAATAAAAGTCTGGTGGCCAGATGGGACGCTGCCCACTCTTTGGCGATTTATATTATCAGAGACGCTAGCCTGCTTTTTGACCATGACCTTTTCCTGCCCTCGACCTTGAGTTTGCCTGCCCCCTTTTGCAACAACCACTGCATGCTGCCCCACCTTCCTGCCACCCAGAGCCAGGCAACAGGGACCGCCTGTGCCACCCAAGACCCATCATCCTCAAGCCAGCCGACTTCCTGTTCTCCTCTTCCCCTGTCCACACCAGCACCACCCCCCTTGCCCTCCTTCCTCTGAGTTTCCCTCCCACCATCCTCTGCCCCACTACCCTTCCCACTCACCTTCTGGCTGTCTCCCTCAGGCCAAGCGCCTCCAGTGCCCCAAACTCGCGTGATGACAAATCATCATGGTGATTAGAAATTTCCACACGAATTTCCAGTGATAAACTATTGCTTCCGTGGCTCTATCTGAAACCCCCGATTAGAAGGCGGCTGTCTCCATACGAGGCGTCTTCCCCACCCCGCAATCCCGGGCAATTATGACGGAGCCGCCTTGGCAGGAGGCAACAGGAGTCATGTTGATCAATTTAATTCCGAGGTAATTGATGGAATTATCAACGGCGCAACAATGCGAGGTGTGCCGTTGACACATTTCCAGAAAAGCGTTTGGGGATAAAGTGCACGTGCTGAGCAATTACGCTGCTAACTGCCTCTGTGCACCTTCACGTAAAACAAATTCTTCATTTTAAATTCGCTCCTATGCTCCTCATCAACCATGTCGTCAGACTATTACTGATGTATGATAAACGTTTGTATATGAATAGAGATGCTCAATGCTTACGTCTGTGAAACACCTTTATGACAGCTCGCTTTTCATCACATGACTCATCCTTTGGAAGCATTACAATTTATATATGTATATGATGTCAGTCCATCATAATTAATGTGCTGTTTGAGCAAATATTTCCGACTCCATGACTCTTTTCCTCACTCCCACAGCTTAAATATTTTTGCTGCAGTTGTTCACAGTGTCTGTTCATAATATTGGTCAGGTCTCCATGAAGACAGACCAGAACAGCGAGATGTTTTCAGCACTAAACCTATTTTTCCAATGCAGGCCAATGATTCCTGACACAACTGCAGTGTTAAAAGACTTTTTGAAATGGAAGATGTTACTGTCTGTTACTGATGCTATCTTCATACTGTCCTCAACCTGCTCACAGTGGTATCAGTGGACATCACACATGTGATCTCTTTTATAATGGTCCTTGGACCACATCTGTTACTAAACCAAACCATCAAATTTGTGGGGAGATTATCTATATCACTTACTTTCCATGACTTCTTAGTCCAGGTACATTGGGCACAGGGCGGGGCACCAGCTCTCAAACACTCACACGTGTGTAGAAATTAGAGTTACCAATGGCGTTTAAAGTTTAGATGGCGAGAGGAAACTGGAGGACCCAGAGGAAACGCGCACCAACACAAGGAGAGCATGCAAACTCCATGTGCACAAGGTCGAGGGCCAGATTTAAATACACAATCTTGGATGTGTGGTACCAAGATTAACTGTGCTACCCAAATCCAGCTTTTTTAAGACCTCAAATGCTGAATTAGTGAAACATTCTGGGCCGAATCTAAAATGTATTAGATAATGCTTTGAAAATATACCAGCCAATAGTTAAGCTAATAATGGAAAACAATAACAGGTCTGATATGATTGTAATAATGTACTAGTGTGATTAGTGACTAAAATTTGAATTACTTACAATGGTAATTAGCATCAATTTGCTAAATTCCACAAACTCATTAACCAGGTGTGGACATCATTTATCATCATACCTGCCACATATTCCATATTTATTGATAAATGATCATTATGTGCCACAATCTAATGGTTTTTGAGTTTGACCTCTGCCTTCATGGAAAATGTCACTATATGTGTAAGCTGGGTATTGGGATCCAAACAAAAGCTGATGTCTAGCAATGCACTCACAACTCAAATCACACCCAATGAAATATTTCTCAAAGTGACAATAAATATCGCACCAACATCCGTCCATCTCTGGTGTGAGTTGTGACTCACTCTGAATGGGCAGGCTGGTATAAAAACTGTCAGTTAATATAGCTTGACATTTACACAAATTACCCGAGAACACAGACTGGAGTGTTGTCATTTACATGGTCCTCCTGGTCATGTTGACTTGACTTGACTGCTGTTCAGGGTCCTTTGGGTACACTGGCTTTGGCCTCTGTTGGAATAACGGTTTAATGTGTGTCCTCACCTTTCATGTCACATCAGCTCAAGGAGTCATTACAGCCTTTAACTTCATGAAAGACCTGTTTGCTGAAAGGTCTCCTTATTGCTCCTCTTGAGGAACTGAAAGGCCAGCGAGAAATGTCCTTGGTAGTTACAAGAATCCCAAATCTAATAATGTCAGGGCCAACGTACGACCTCCATCCCACCAGAGGGAGCAAGATCATCTAGGGAGACAATGAGTCCAGAATAAAAGTCTGGTGGCCAGATGGGACGCTGCCCACTCTTTGGCGATTTATATTATCAGAGACGCTAGCCTGCTTTTTGACCATGACCTTTTCCTGCCCTCGACCTTGAGTTTGCCTGCCCCCTTTTGCAACAACCACTGCATGCTGCCCCACCTTCCTGCCACCCAGAGCCAGGCAACAGGGACCGCCTGTGCCACCCAAGACCCATCATCCTCAAGCCAGCCGACTTCCTGTTCTCCTCTTCCCCTGTCCACACCAGCACCACCCCCTTGCCCTCCTTCCTCTGAGTTTCCCTCCCACCATCCTCTGCCCCACTACCCTTCCCACTCACCTTCTGGCTGTCTCCCTCAGGCCAAGCGCCTCCAGTGCCCCAAACTCGCGTGATGACAAATCATCATGGTGATTAGAAATTCGCCGGGGCGTCAAGGCAATAAAAATAAATACACAAGAAAAAGTTAGAAAAAAAAAATATTCTCCATCCATCAAGCACAGTGAATTTTAAGTGCCGAAGCAGATCCAAGGTCTCCAATGCTGACCAGGCACAACACAACATTTTCATGGGCAAAAACCCTGAATGTCTCTTCTAAGCACCAGCATTTGTACTAGTAAGTTTTTTTTTCCCCTTCTTCTCGCACAGTAAGTGGACAGTTTTTTTTAAAAGAATACGACTTTTGCCTAGACTGATTAGCATACTGACTTCAGAACAGAGCCTTGAGCCAAAATCGCACATTCAGGCAGGATTTAACAATCTATGGTGCCTAAGCCTGAAAGTCCCAAAGCAACCATTTCTGGATATGGACCAATAGATAGAGGGATGCAAATAAAGCAACTTGTTTTTTTTCCAATAAAATAAAACTCCAAACATCAGTACTAAAATGCTCTTGAGGTTTCTCACAATGTACTGTCCTATTGACTGTTAAAAAAAGAGTTATGGCTTGGATACATATAGTTATGGCTTGGATGAATATACAGACATAGATAACTTGCACCATTACCAGTGAGTGGCTCTCCTTTGTTTAATTTAATTCTGTGTTGGTCTAACGTGTCTAATTTATCTGGACCATATACTGCAACACCTTCAGCAGCCAAGCTGTTGCTCTGAGCCACTCAAACCTTGTTAATTAGTTGGCTTAACGACAGGGCCAGTGCTCCTTAAAAGGACAGCAGGACATGGGCCGAACGGGCAATTCCGTGGGCATCTGATCAGAGAAGGGCCCCTGGGTGCGTGAACAGACCGACACCAACGGCCTCACGTCCGTGGCCGGGCTCACATTGATTCCCCCTTCTAATAGATTGGCGCACAATAATTCACTGCACAGGTAAATTGAGACAATAACTCAGACCATTAGTGAATTAGTTTGTTTTTAAAATCTCCCATTGATTCCGGCCGCCGCTGATTGGTTCTGGATCCGCACAGGCATTTATTTATCGAGCCGGCCTGCTGAGCCATGACTTCTGAAGGTCAGGGTGCTACCACAGTCCTAAATAAAGCAACAAAAGACAAGAGAATCCAGTACAAATGAAGTTAGGTTGCTCCGTTCGCTGCCAGCCTCCCAGTGATTACGAGTGGCAGGCCATTAGCATGACTGTCCAGACATGGCTGCGGGGAGGGCAGGGGATAATTTTAATAATTTGGAGGCTCTGTGGATTTCTGTCCTGAAGGTCCCTTGCAGCTCATAATCTGAGCCACTGACAAATATCAAACTGGAATATGCATCCGCCAGCGCAGGCAGGGTGTGGGAACTCCCAGAGGACTCGGGCTTCACAGTGATTGACAGCTGCTCCTATTTTTTATAAATATTTAGCACTATTACACAGAAGGTTTCAATATGTTCTTTATATGGCACTAACAGCACAAAGAGCATGTTATGATAACACACAATTGTAACTCACAATTTATGGAAATTGCTGGAGTCTTCTCCTTGTAAGTCTGCCAAGTAAAGTAAAGAAAAGTATGATAATACACTGATCTTAAAATCACAATTCAACATAATATACGTTAATACTAGATAATATGCTATATTAAAACCACTGACATTTGATGTGAATAAATGTGGTTATAGTGTTATCTGTCATGAGGAAGATCAGTTAAGTCACTTTCTTAATGTTGTGGAAGTGGGGAAAAATAAACCAGGCAGTGCTAAATTACAAGAGCCAAGGCACGATGCTTGATAATTCCAAAGCTGCAGGTCATAAAGGGGTTCCTTCTATCCACTGATTATTACATATTTTTGGTGGTAGCGTCACGTGCAATAACTGATGGACACCCAGCGATCCAATTTCCATAGAACTTGCTGAAAACTTTCTCACACACACACCTGACACACACCTAAGATCTTAAATAATGCATTATTAAGCAAACCATTTACAGCAGCATTTTACAGTACAGTACAGTGATGGTTTGCACTATGGCAAGAAGACAAGCTGTAGGAAGCAGTATTGTGCTCTGGGCAATGTTCTGCTCAGAGATCTTCAAATTCAAATTTTATTTGTCACATACACAGTCATACACGGTATGATATGCAGTGAAATGCTTTTGCGACTGCTATAGATCTCAATATTGCAAATATTGCAAGTATTCAAGTGAACCAATATGCAAATATTGCAAACATAACCAAATATTACAATTTTATGTTTTTAAATATAAAATATGTGTAATAGGTAGGGTGAAGGTGTGCAAATGTGTAAAGTGAAAGTAAGGTGAAAGGTTTAGCAAAATTCTGGGGGGATAGAATCCAGAAGTGGTTGAAAGTGCTGGAGTATACTAGGGTTCTGTCCTATGTAGTGTTGTTGTTGTTGAGAGCTCGTATAGCCTGCGGGAAGAAGCTCCTCCTCATTCTCTCTGAGTTGGACTTCAGGGAGCGGAAGCGCTTCCCTGATCGCAACAGAGAGAACAGTACATTGTTGGGGTGGCTGAGGTCCTTCACTATCTTCCTGGACCTGGTCCAGCACCGCTTGCTGTAGACGATGCGTTCAGCTGATCGAACCGCCCTCTGTAGAGCTCGCCTGTCCTGCATGGTGCTGTTCCCCAACCAGGTTGAGATGTTTCCCACCAGGATGCTCTCTATGGTGCAGGAGTAGAAATTCCTAAGCACCTTGGAGGGCAGTCTAATATCTGAGGTGGTTGAGACGCTGCCGGGCCTTTTTCACCACGGTGTTGATGTGACAGGACCATGACAGGTCCTGCGTGATGTAAACATCAAAAATGTGGAGTGCTTCACGGATTTGCCTGTCATCCTTTTGCAGGGGCCATGCTAATCGTCTCTGTATCCAATTTTAGTATATGTGCAAGAACCTTGGGTCCTGTGTTCATGTAGATGTTACTGTGTTCATGTAGATGTCACCTACCTAAATATTGCAGAGCATGAACACCTCTTCATGGAAGTCCTAATCCCTGATGCTTGACAATTTAAAAAGTTATGATGCCACACTGTGGCATGGTGGTTAGCGATGTGGCCCCACACCTCCAAGGTCATGAGTTCAAATCACAATTCTGGCTTTGTGTTTGCGGAGTGTTCACGTGGGTTTTGTCCAGCTTCTCCGGATTCCTCCCACAGCCCAAGTGTGAATTGCTCACTCTAAATTGTGTGTTGTTGTGAGTGTGGAAGTAAATGGTGCATGTGTATGCCATGAGGTAGGATAGCTCCCCACCCTCATTAAGTGAGTAGTCATTATTTCCTACTCATTTCAGATGCATAAATTGTAACATTCAAGCAATAGCTGCATTTAAAAACTAAAACCAGGGATATTTTTTTCTTCATTAAACCACAGCCTCATTAATGTGCTGTAAATATTTAGTTATATTTAAAATGGTATTTGCTCTACTCTTCCCTGAGAATTTCCATTTTTCTTGGAAAAAGATAAAACTAGATATCCTATTAAACTATGTGTTATTTCATTTGCTTAAAAAACACACTTTGAATTTTGAAGTCGCCAGCAGGGCCGAGACCACCTCTGTTCCAGCACTTCTGCTTGAGAATAGCTTTGCAGTGCAGAATACAGCCTGTGCTGAAAGGAAACTGAAATTAAGGGATTTGAGGGCTTCTGCAGGCAGCCCAAATATTCCCTTGGCGGAACTCAGTTCTGAGCTCAGGTGTGTTTAAAATGAGTCTCTCTGATGAAGTTGTATGAAAGGAAGTGCCAGTTTCAGACCAGCTCCTCTTCCTGCCACACCAGAAAGTTGTCCGCAGTCTTTGAAAGTATTGCATTCGTGGAACCGCTAGGCTCTCCTGATCTTCTGCGTTAAAACTGGTTCTACTCAGAAAGCCTTACTGCTGCTTCCCTCAGGAGCACAGTATTACCTGTATGTTTAATAAACCTCTATAAACCCAGGATTCTACTAGCACCGTGCCTTAAGTTCCATCATGCTGACAGAACAGATGAAGACGAGCCTTTCCCTCCAGCCGCCTCAGAGGAACAAAGCATTGCCAGGCCGACTTTGCTGTCGCCGATCCGGACCCTAATACATGCGCATTAAAACAGAGAGGACAAGTTAATGTGAATTTTTGGGGTCCAGCATAAACAGGTTTATCCAGTCTTTTTTATTTTAATTTGAACTAATGAAGTCGGGAAAATGCATTCCGGTCGCAGTGTTTCTCAAAATCACTTCATCTTCTCTAATATACATGTGGTTAAGTTGTTACCGGCTCAGGTGTGCCGGTACATAATTCATATTTTACTTGCTGAGCTAGATGCAATTGTGAAGAGAATCACTTTATCCGCTAATGTCGTCAATAAGTGAAATATGCGCGAGCATGTGGGCCCTCTGGGTAATTGCGGGAAAATGATCAGAGATTTGCGAGCAGCGTGTGTCCTGTACCATGCAAGAAAACAAAAGCAAAACAGTGGCATGGGGAGGAATGTTAAAAAATTCAATCTCTTTGGGAACAAGCCTGACAGCCTCCCCAGGAAGGCAGCTCTAGTGCGCTGTCACATCCTCAAAACCAGACATGATTAGGTAAACATCATGGAAATACTCCATCACGCTCATGCTCCCCTGACTCACTTGTTCAGCATTATGTGATAATATCTATATTTTTAAAAACTGGGATCTATATTCTGATTCCCATTCTGATTCTCTGCATTAGTGCAGGTTGCCATAATGTATAAATAAATGTAATTAATTCATAGTAAAATCATCCATTCATTTATTTTCAAAATCCACTTACGCAGGTCAGAGTTATAGAGTAGCTGGAGTCTATCCCAGAAATCTTTGGGCCCAGGGCAGAAACACTCCCCCTGGACCAGTAGACACTGCAATCCAGGGTGTACACAGCAATACGCCAACACACACACAATCGTCCTCTCTAGAGCACCCAGGACAAGGCTTGAGTATTGGCAGTTTCCAGGTTTACCATAATTTTCATTACCGTTGCTACAGTAACGTTCTCTTTAAAGTGAAGTGATTGTCACTTGTGATACACAGTACACGGTGCACACAGTGAAATTTGTCCTCTGCATTTAACCCATCACCCTGAGTGAGCAGTGCAATGGTGAAGAGAATCACACCCCGGGAAGCAGTGTGTGGGGACGGTGCTTTGCTCAGTGGCACCTCAGTGGCACCTTGGCAGATCGGGATTCGAACTGGCAATCTTCTGATTACAGGGCTAGACCACCGCTAGACCACCTCTGCTTGCCCATGCTCTTTGCATGCCCTTACTTTTAAGTAAGATTAGATTAGATTAGATTAGATTCAACTTTATTGTCATTACACATGTACAAGGACAGGGCAACGAAATGTAGTTTAGGTCTAACCAGAAGTGCAATAAGCAGCAAGTGCAGGATACAGGTCAAATAAGTTAAGTTATATATATATACATAAAGTGATATGTGCTATACATAAAGTGATATGTGCTATACATAAAGTGATATGTGCAGTACAAAGTGATATGTGCAGTACAAAGTGATATGTGCAGGAGTAGTACAGTGCAGTGATTATCAAGAGTGTATGGGGGGGGCAGAGGAGTTCAGCAAGGAAACAGCTCTGGGAAAAAAGCTGTTCCTAAGTCTGCTGGTTCTTGTCCGTGGTAGCCTGAACCGTCTGCCTGAAGGCAGGAGAGAGAACAGTTCGTGGGCCGGGTGGGAGGAGTCCTTAAGAATACTGCGAGCTCGACGCAGACAGTGCTTCCTCTGGATTTCCTCAATGGATGGAAGTGGAGTCCCTGTGATGCGCTGGGCAGTTTTCACCACCCGCTGCATCGCCTTACGCTCAGCAACAGTGCAGCTTCCATACCACACTGTGAGACAGCTGGTAAGGATGCTCTCTATTGTAGAGCGGTAAAAGTTCAACAGGATGGTAGTGGGTAGCTGGTTCTTTTTTAATGTTCTCAAGAAGAAGAGGCGCTGGTGAGCCTTCTTGACCAGGCTGGAGGTGTTAATGCTCCAGGACAGGTCCTCTGAGATGTGGGTCCCCAGGAACTTGAAGGATGTAACAGGCTGCACAGTCATCCCATTGATGTGGATGGGATCATGCGAGCCTCTTCTCTCCCTCCTGAAGTCCACAATGAGCTCCTTGGTCTTGGTGGTGTTTAAAAGAAGGTTATTTTCTGTGCACCAAGTGGCCAGATGCTGGACCTCCTCCCTGTAGGCAGTCTCATCGTTGTTGTCGATGAGACCTATCACCGTGGTGTCATCTGCAAACTTAATAACGGAGTTTGATCCATACATAGGTCGGCAGTCATGGGTGAAGAGGGAGTAGAGGAAGGGGCTCAGCACACAGCCCTGTGGTACACCAGTGTTGAGCGTGACAGTAGTGGAGCGGATGTGGCCTGACCTTACATGCTGTGGTCTGCTGGTCAGAAAGTCCATAATCCAGTTGCAAAGTGAGGTGTTGATGTCCAGGGCTCTAAGTTTAGAGATTAGCTTAGAGGGGATGACAGTGTTAAATGCTGAGCTGAAATCAACAAACAGCATCCGTGCATATGTGTTTTGCTTGTCCAGGTGTGTGAGTACAGAGTGCAGCGCTATGGAGACTGCATCCTCTGTGCTCCTATTGCTATGGTACGCAAACTGGTGTGGGTCCAGAGTTGGTGGGAGGAAGTCCCTCAAATGTGCCAGGACTAACCGCTCAAAGCACTTCATGATTATGGGTGTGAGTGCTACAGGGCGGTAGTCATTCAGGCATGTTGGGCTAGAATGTTTCGGCACTGGTACAATGGAGGTGGATTTGAGGCATGTTGGAACAGCTGCTTGGGCGAGAGACATGTTAAAAATGTCCGTGAATACGCCTGCGAGCTGCTCTGCACATGCTCTAAGAACGCGCCCCGGGATGCCGTCTGGTCCAGCAGCCCTGCGCGCGTTTATCCGGCTCAGTGCAGTGCAAACATCTGAGGAGGTGAGTATGATGGCCGAGTGGTCGGTAGATGAGGGGATCTTGACAGCAGGTTGCTTGTTGTCTCTTTCAAAGCGAGCATAAAAGTCGTTGAGCTCATTCAGAAAGAGGACATTTGTGGTTGTGGGGGCTGAGGTGCTGAAACCTTACAAAGTTTCCCTGACCGGGAATCGAACCCGGGCCGCGGCGATGAAAGCGCCGAAACCTAACCACTAGACCACCAGGGATGTCACATCATAGATTTTATTCACATTTATATGTGAATACCATTGCTTTGTGTGTTTAAACCAACATGTATGTTTAGCAATGTTTTAAATATTTAATATGATAACAGAAATGAAAATATATATATTTTTTGCTGGACATTTTGAGCAGTGGTGGCCTAGCAGGTAATGAAGCGCACCTGTAATTAGAAGATTGCAGGTGCAAATTCCAAGCCATCAATGTGCCATTGAGGTGCCACCGAGCAAAGCACCGTCCCCACACATGGCTGCCCACTGCTCACCAAGGGTGATGGCTAAAAGCAGAGGACACATTTTGTTGTGTGCTGTGACACATTTCACCATGTGCTGTGCTTCACAATCACTTCACTTTACCATTTCAAATGAACACATTTTTACAGCTCACACACTTTCCATAACCACGTATTCTAATCCTATGACACCATGATATTCTTGCTTAACGTTATCATACCATTAAAATTTCATAGTAGCCCATGCTTACACATGTACTTGTCCAAAAACGAGTATACATACTTGTCACGGGTGGGCTGGACATGGCGATGAAGGAGGACGCATACACACGATTTAACGTGACAGGGGCTTAATACAAACTGCACGAGACAAGGGAACATAAACACGCACAATGACCCGATGGCGAACAGACACGAACAGGATAGTTTTATACAATTATATAAATAGACACCCGGTGAGCACGATCAGGGAACATTACACAGGACAAACATGAAACTCCGGTCCGAACTCCGGATCCGGAGCCACCCCTGCCGGTCCGGATCATGACAATACTGTTATAAGTAACTTACTGTTTAACAACAGACCTGAGGTTCTCATTACCATAGATGGTACTTTTTTTTTTTTTTTTTTTTTTATGTTCTACATTTGCTGTCCACAATCTCTGAATCGAGACATGGGTCACGGGATCCAGATCCCATCCTAGGATGTCAAGCACAGGGCAGTATGCAAGCTCCACACACACAGCCTAGATTCAAACTCATGACCTTGGAGGAGTGAGAAAACTACACAATCCGCTGTATCACAGCGTGAAAATAGTGTATATACGTGGAATTAATGCAAAAAATGTGTGTTGTCTTAATATGTCCAATTCCATTACTGCAATGGCCCAATAAACATTACAGTAAAACTACACTTCACATCATCGTTCAGCACATGCAATCAGTAATAGTGATATAAGATATAAATGTAAAACTTTCATCAGAGCTATAAAGGGACTTATTGAGTCCAGAAATATAGGGCTCAGCTCAAGGCCAGTTCTTGGCTCAATGCAATCAGAACACCGTGTGCCTGGAAAAATACCATGCTAAGAATGACCATTCAGAAAGCTTATTTAGCCTTTGGGGAAAGTACTGTAGACCAGTTGCCAGTTGAGTGTGTGCAGGGTGAGGCTTTTGTTCCCAACTGAATGCCATTGTAAAGCCCCCCTGGGGCAGGCAATCAAACCTCCGACTGCTCCGGTAAAAAAGTCCAGTCGGGGAGCGCCGTTACGGAGGCTTTCCTGCCGGGCGGCGGCTGATGTCATCTGGCGAGGAGGCTGACCTGGCTGAAGGGTCTGTGAACAGACAGCCCCGTCAGCAGCTCGGGGCCTGTGATATCACCAGCCTGTCTGAGTGAAGGGAAGGCAGGGCCAGGCAGACTCTGCTGTCGCGCGGAGAGCCCGAGTCTGCGACTCGTTGCCAATGCCTCCGTTGGCGCTTTGATCACTGAGGTTTGAAACAAATGCAAGCAAACGCGCTGTCTTGTTTTGTTTGTTTCAGGCAGCTTTTTTTTTTTTTTTTTTTTTTAAAGCAGGTGTAACGCTGGTTCACATTTACCTCAAAACTGGGACTTTGGAGATGAACTGAACGGCAGTTTGCATAATGCGCATCTATCATCGTTTGGTGTTGTGCTGATGAGGCTCTGCAGTATTTCAGATATATTTGGCACTGTCTACGGCAGGAGTGATTTCATCTACAGATCACACCCAGTAGGGATTAGAAACAGCTTGCAGAATTAAGAAAAAAAGGAAAACGATCACAATATTACAGCGACTTCAATCAATCATATTCACCAAACCCACAAGAGGTGTAGTATAGCAAATGGCTTTAAATATTGCAGTTTGTCATAGCATTAGACAAGTGTGCTGGATTTAATCTTCCAGCTCTTCAAACAGCACCGTATTTTGCACCCCATCTTCTCTATTCAACAAATACAAAAAAAATCCCCCCAAAACATAAGAAAATCACTTCGATTAAAATGTATATTTGAACAAATGCAAATTAGATAATATTGTTATCTACTCTTCTGTAGCATTCTATATCTGCAAGTTACTGACAGGAGAGGTCAGTGTGCAGCATGATGGCAGAAACTTAAAAATGGCATATTTCATTTTTAATCCCTGGCATTTTACCTCCCCATTTACTCCTATGTGCAGAATGTTAGCAGCCGTATTGGTGAAAGCATTATTGGGCAAAGTCCCCTCTAACGACGCTTCCATTAACCTTTTGAATAATACAATATTCATTTGGTAAGTGGCCATTTATTAATATTGCAGCGGCGCATATGCATAAATGCATGTGTCGCCAGGCACTCCGCAGGGGGCACATGTGGCGGTGGCGCACCTGCACTCGCCAGGCAGCGCCATCACCGCCGCTTCCCTCGACCGTCTCCCCGCTCGTCTCGCAATTAAGTGATGCATTGTTATGTTCTGACAGGCAACCTCAAATTAGTCTAAACTAATTATCCTAAAGGAGGCCTCATTAGATTATGCTGGCATGGATTTGTCATTGCCAAAGCGTCCTGGGTTAGCCACGCCGCCACATACACGAGGACACCAATTGGCCTTGAGCTCTCAATCCTATAAGTGATGTGGACAAGCCAAGGTTTTAAGAGCCTTTAACGCGTTTGTGCGCATGCGATTATGCACCACAAGTCTCTATTTGTGTACGACAGGGAGAAATAAGAGTTGAGGCGACGGACGCTTTATGCAGAGAAGCGTATCTGCAGATAATGGCGCTAGTGATTCGTTCCTTTAGCTATAAAGTCACTCTTCACACCTTTTTTTTTTCTGACCGCTGCCTCCCAGCTTCATGATGAGAATGAGTCCGTATGGGATCGATTCCTCCTTAATTTTCACTTGACAGCTGAAATATGATCCCAGAATGAAAGAAATTTCTTCCCCCGAAAAGCAAAAAAAAAAAAAAAGAAGACGAGCTCCATTACATTTTCCCCTCCTCTGTCATGTCCTTATTGTCTAATAAAGCATGAAAAGGGGAGAATTTCTGCCTACAATAGCACTAATTTAATAGGGCTGTGTTAGGCCTCTGCAGCTGGGGGCCAAAGTTCTTAAGCATAATTACTGATGGAAATGGCTTCCTTATCGGGAAGTATAGACATGATTCCACTGGCAAGTGGATAATAATGTGCCGCGCTGACACTTTATCATAAACCAATGCATTTCTCTGTGACATTTAGTAGCTTCGGCTGATACTGTTGCATGGTGCAACGAGGTTGCCTGGTCTGAGGCAAAGAATATTGTTTTTATAATCTGAAACAAGGGCTCAGGAAGCAATATGGGGTCTAAGCATGGCTTATTTTGGGTGTTTTAAGAATGTCCAGTATGTTTTTTTTCCCGATTGTGGACAGAAACAGGATTTTCACTACAGCTGAATAATTCATAGGGACAGTCATTACATTGACTTTGGATGTCACAATTGTTTCGAACAAGAGCTGTTATGGATGCACATGAGGTGATAAAGTAGACTTTAATCTTTAAAGCTTACAACTTTAAACAATGAGCCAATTTGACAAATTGAATATTGCTCTGCAAATGTACATTGTGCAGGTAGTCGTGGCGTGTCTAGGTCAGTGTGCATAATCTAGGTCTC
Source organism: Denticeps clupeoides (assembly GCF_900700375.1). Classification (NCBI taxonomy): domain Eukaryota; kingdom Metazoa; phylum Chordata; class Actinopteri; order Clupeiformes; family Denticipitidae; genus Denticeps; species Denticeps clupeoides. Next base: position 3,872,582 of record NC_041709.1, read on the forward strand.
TGTGGATATCTGAGGGTGAAATGGGACGTCTGACTCTTTGTTGCTATGAACAATGGTCAAAACTTGTGTTAGTGTTGCTGTCCAGACAAACTGCTGAATATATCATAAAAAATGTCCCCTGTCAAAAAATTTTTTCTGATATTGATCTGTATTCAGACTGATTATGATTATTATTTTCCTAGAATGTCATGAAACTGACATATTTTTGGTCAGATTGGTTTTACAGTAGTAGACAGAATTGAGCATGAACCACATGTGGAACAAGCCTAGCTCTTTTATGAGGTCCCCACCATGACACCGTCTGGAGTTCAGGATTAACACATGTCTCCTCTGATATGTTTGATGTCAGCGGGGAACCTAACCCTCCTCTCAGTGGCGTGCTGGTGGCAGTTTGGCTGTAGTCAATTTTACTTTATGGCCCTCTCACTCAGACAGGGTTACAAACGTAGGATGCTATATCGACTCATGTGGGCATGTGTTGGCTCATCTTTATTCAGCATTAGCTACATTCAAGGTAAAAAAACAGCGATAGCTATTGAATAATTAACCAATTTTAGTTTCAACAGATTAATATTCTCCTGATGCTGACATTCAGATTCTATTTAAACTGAGTAAGTCGGTTTGTCTGGAAGTTAAGTTAATACAGTCTTGCCATTAATTACTTTTTTTTTTTTTTTTTTTTTTTTTTTTAAGACAACACTCTTCTGCTCAACCAACTACATGTCACAACATATCATAAAGCAGCCTCTTAACCTTGTCTGAACTTATCATGGAACCAATTAGTCTGGATAAAGAGAAGGCCACCCGTCCCAGGTTGTAATTCATTCTCATCTGTGAAAAGGGCAGCCTTCCTCATTAGTATGGAGGACTACAATCTGGCACTGATCACTCTGTAGAAGGAAGAAGTGTTCATTTTTCCTCCCCCAGTTTTTAGGTGGAAAAAAGGTCACTTAGTATGTGTATATATAATGTGTATGTGTGTATATACATATATGTATATATATACATATATAATTTTATATATTTCATAATATATTATTTATTTAAAATAAAGTGTTTAAAGTGTTAAATCTCTTTCTCTCTCTCCATCTGTACCCCCCCCCCCCCCCAACCCTCTCTCTCGCTCTCTCTCTTTTTTTGTCTTTCCCCTGTCTCTAGGTCTCCACAGAATGGAGCGAGAATGAACAGAGAGCGGCTTAAGGAAAAGCATGAACTGGAGGTGTATTGAGGTCATCTGCTTCCTGTTTATATGGGACCATATAACAGTTCAGTCTTCCCGCCAGGATCCGTCCGCTACCGAGCAACATGTCACCAAGCAGTTTGATTGGCTCATCTCCGACCGCGGACCTTTCCACCACTCTCGGAGTTACCTCTCCTTTGTGGAAAGATTCCGCCAAGGATTTACAACCAGATATAAAATGTATAGGTGAGTGCTATTTATGTATTTATTGACCCTTTTTTACCTACTCTATTTGAAATGATCTTCTGCCCCTCCCCTACAGAAAAGGCTTATAAATAAACCCCCTTCAGACTGATCTTTTATATTTCCCTTTACATATTAATGCATTTATGGCATAGATTAGGTACTGCTAAAGTTTTGAATTGAATTGGATGGAAAGACCACCAAGTTACAACTCAAATGTTAATGATGTCTGTCGGCAGTGTGGCCGACAAAGGAAGCCGTCAGTCTCTCACCGTAATCAGACATGAGTTCAGCCTGTCGAAGTGTTCAACTTTTGGTGGATAAAAGTAAATGTCTGCACTCTTAGTTGCTTCCTCCCGGATGTGCTTCTGCGCCACTGGTCTTTAAAAGAATAAAAGCCCCCCTCAATTATCCGCATTTACTGTTCATCGTGTCTCAATCCTCCAGCAGAGAAATCACACATTATTCTTACACATTTCTTTTTTTTTTCCGTCCCGTTTCTTTGTAAATTCTCTGCAACTTGACTGACAAGGTACAGAAGACAGATAACGAGGAGCCGGTCTGCATTTCATAAGGGGAGGCTTTGATTACTTGTCATGCTTGTCTTCACTGCGGAACTGTTGAGTGGGGAACAGTGAGACAGACCATACATGTTTGATTAATATACTTTGGGAGCTACAGACAGACGAGGGGGGTTTTGGTGGGAGGGGTGAGGTGTCTGAGGGCTCTCGCCCTCTCAAACACACACAGAGGCACAGAGACAGACTTCATTGTGAGTCTCAAATGAAGGATGTATCCTGTAGAGTCGAATTTGTTCATTTATTTTGGAGTCTTGATAAAGACGTAAGAGTTGAATTGGCCTGGTTTAGCAATTTGGGCCTGATTCTCTAAATCTGCACTAAGCATTTTGTGTGGGGCTAAGCGTAAGGTCAAATGTTTTTTTAATGATACACATGTGACATATTGTGCAGAAAAAAGCAGGTAGTTGTTCAGTTTTTGCCTTAACATAACGTAGCATAACAAATTACAAGATAGCAATAATAACCAATGAAACATAAGAATTTGGAGATTAAACTTGATTGCTTTATTGCATGTATTTGTAACATTAGCTTTGCAGCCTTCTACGTAACCCAAATAAAAGTAAGAATTAAACTTAAAGTGGTGTAAAGTAAAAAAAAAAAAACGAAAAAACAACTGTGTCCAAAATATCATGTCGTGCTACGTCAGAGTGAGAAGAGTTTGACATTCTGAAAAACTGGCATGTTGGCTGGAGTGAGTGGTGGATAGTAAATGTAACTCATTACTGTGCTTAAGAAGTTTTTGGTGTATCGGTACTTTACTAAAGCATTTACATTTGTGGAGAATTTTTACTTTTACTCTGGTACATTTCAATGTCAAAAATATTTTACTTCAGGCTTATTTCAAAATGCAGTTGTTTCTTTTTTACATTTAAAAAAACTAACATTTGACCTGCCAGCTCAAAACTAAGATGCGGAGTGGCGGACAGAGTCAGAGAAAGGTGAATGTTACGCGTCTCACCAATTGAATTACAGCACGCAGCTATTCACCTGCATTATTCCAATTTGCCAAAACACCCTTGGCCTTATTTCAGAGATGTAGAAGGTTTAGAAAAGAAGCATTCTTTCTCTTTCAAATGTCTTTTGTGCCTTACAGGAGTTCACCATCTAATCTAAGGAATCAGGTAGATTCTGATTGAAATCTTTGATGCTAGTTTTGCTGCCGTTAGCTAGCATGTATAATGAAACTTTTGATTACAGAACGACTCACATTCGGCAAGCAACCAAAGCATTGCATTATGGAATTTGTGTGTTATCAGTGCTTGAAATCACCAGGCCATAATAATTGATTTATATGTAATTGGACGTAATTGTACGGCGGGCGGGATGTGACACACGGGTCAAGAGTTTGACACCTATGTGTTACATCATGCAATGATTAGCTATAAAGGCACGTGGGCGACTGCACATAAACAAGCCAAGTATACCTCTGCAATGAGATGAAAAAAGAAATGATTACTTGCTTGTGCTAATGAAATAACTTTATTTCATTAGCACAAAACTCTAAAAGTCTGAAACTCCAGATTCTGGAGTTTCAGCAAGGCGCATATTTTACGTCTGCTGCATTAACAAGTCAAAATAGATCATATTTACAGTATTTTTAAATGCGTAAACCACATATCTAGAAAATTTTGCTTACATTATAAAATTCAAGCCGTTATATTATATAATGATCACCCAAAGGTCTAAAGCCACAGTCCCTGAGCAAGACGCTTAACCCTGAGTGTCTCCAGGATGACCTGTCCCTGTTCACTACTTGTAAGTTGTTCTGGATAAGGTGTCTGAGAAATGTTGTTAAAGTAATTAGAAGTTCATTTTAATCGTTAAAGAGTAATTAGTGGTATTCCACTAAAAATGTTGTTAAAAAATATCTACCTATAATGAATAGATTTGTTCTTATGTTCTTATGTGAAGTGAAATACTTTTCTACTGTTACTCAAGGTGATATTTAAATTTGACTTTCACTAGAGTAAACTTTTACCCTACATAACTCTACTTCTACCCAAGTACATAGTTTGTCTACTTTATCAACCACTGGCTGGAATCATACCAACAGGTAACTGAAAAACACATAGCACAATTTTATAAGGGCACAGGGGTGTAGGAAAAGCTAACATATTATAGCAAATAAGCTCATTGATGGGGAGAAATAAAAATTTACATTCAAGGCTTAAAATAACACTTAGGTGTTAAATAAGTTTTCAACTGTAAATGAAAACAAACAAACAAACAAACAAACAAACAAATAAATAAATAAATAGTTTGGAGTGTGGCTGGCGCAGGGTGAGCTGCTGTGAAGTGTTAACAAAAGAACAAATATGGAAGAAGATGAGCATGAAAGTGAAAGTGAAGTGATTGTTATAGTGAAACACTGCAGCACAGCACACGGTGCACACAATGAAATGTGTCCCCTGCATTTAACCCATCACCCTTGGTGAGCAGTGGGCAGCCATGACAGGCACTCAGGGAGCAGTGTGTGGGGATGGTGCTTTGCTCAGTGGCACCTCAGTGGTTCCTTGGCGGATCTGGATTCGAACCAGAAACCTTCTGATTAGAGGGCCACTTACTGAACCGCTAGGCCACCACTGCCCCCGCTAGGCCAACACTGAGGATAGGGCACTGCGGAAATTTACTGATTAACTATGCGGTTAGTGTGAAATCTTTCAGACTAAGGCGTTGACATAAAAATTACACAACATTTAATTATTTAATTATTAACATTATTGGATAATTGACTGATTCTTTCAGCCCCAGTTAGTGCATCATGCCATACTTGGTGCCAGTTTGAAAATAGTGCCCTTTGTTGTGAGCCTTTTCTCTCTGGTGCTACAATTTTTGATGATCCAATCATGACTATTGCGTGGTTGCGTGTTGGCAGCGTCGAGCTTTTTGATGCTTTTTTGTTCTTGTGGTGTCTATTTCAAACAGAAGGACACATCAAATTCAACCAACGATGCAGGATATCACCTTGCTGGTGACAAGACAATTAAATTGAGCATCAACACCGCGTGGAATATGCTACACTTCTCATTAAAAAATTAATCAGAAAATCTGCAGTCGCATCTGTGAGACATATGCACAACTGTCAGACAAACCACCACACTCATCTGTCAAGTGTTCTTGTATGTAAAACTTACAGTGTTGATGCCCCTCCTTCTTCCTTTCTTCTCGGAGATGCAAGTAAACATTTACCAAAAAGTAAAATGCTGCGAAAGCCACTGGACAGGGCCATCTGTCAGCAGAATGTAATTCACATAAAATTAAACACCATTACACTAAGCTACTTTTAAATGCCAATTGCAGTTACTATCTGTTACTAGGATTCTTATTTGAGAAAATGTTCTATGTAGCATAGTTATGTATAACACTAATAAGACCCCTTTTTTTATTATCCTACCAAATACATTTTACTATGGGGGAAAAAGAAGACAACAAATGTGTGGCGATTTCCCACGTGGTTCTTTTGTCTCAGCAATTTCAGAGCAGGTCCAGCGTGAATCTGATTTCGCTCGGGGAGAAAGCCTCCCCGTGAGTCCTTTTATCTCGTAAGAGATTAGTGCCAGTGCAACGCTGGACAATGCCAGCCACATCAGCAACGAACTAATCTCCCCCTGCCTTTAATAACCTGGGCGTGTTGCCTCATTCTGGAGGCCAAGCGTAGCGATCTGAGATCTGGCCGGCTCTCGCAGGGCTTAGGGAAAAGGTCACAGTCACTTTGAAGAAGATGCAGAGCGTAGCTACAGTGGCTTGCCTAAAGGTGTGCCCCCGTAATTAAAAGGCTCTGGTCGGCTTAGCAGTTTCAATGCTGCGTTGCTTTAGCTCGGTCTCCAGCAATGGCCCTCCCCTGTATCCTACAAATCGGTAAGTGAATAAGAAAAAAAAAAAAAAAAAAAAAAAAACTTTGATCAAAAATTATTCTTCAGAGTTGAAGAGCTTCTTGTGGCACAAAAGACGTTGAGAGCATAAAGAGCGCCGTTGGATGTCGATGTCTTCAAGGCTCCCCTTATGTTGTACATGTGTGTTAGATGATGTGTTCTCTGTGGTCATTGTTCAGAAAGGCTCTTGTATCTCAAGCGCTTGTGTGTGGACGAGAAATCCAATATAAATGCAAATATGTCAGATATTGTGTTTTAAAGGCAACAAATGAGCAGCACGCCCCAATCAAAAGAACAAGTCGGCGCACTGTGTTTACAGTGACGCATTTCTGGAAATTTTATGCAGTGTATTGGCCAGGTGTTGCAAAGGTAGCGCCTTCCCTTCCTAAACAGGCCTTCATAATATGACAACTTGTTTGCACGGCCTTTTTTTTCGGGGCAGCAGTCGGCATAATCTCGACTCGTGTCACGCGGCACAAGAACGAGGAAAAACTCGACCACGTCCTCCGTCACACTTTAATGTCACGTGTGCTAGTCAGATTGTGGGATACGAATGACTAATCTAAATCCTGAGCTGCAGATGAGGGCCATCTGCTTGTGTCACCCACCTGGGCTGTCTTCTGTTAAGCGTGGGGGGAATGAATGAATGAATTATCAACAGAAGGACTGCTGGTTCTTCGCTGTTGAGCCGCGTGGTGACCAGGAAATCTACCTGATAGAATCCAGATAGTACAAAAAGCTTCTTCTGGTTTTACAGTGTGTAAAGCTTCTCTTAATTTACAGTAGTTACACTTACTCAATGATTATAGAGCAACAGGCTGACCAATCCCTATAAAGCAAAAACTAATGTGAATTCAAGTGAAATAAAGAAATACACTAAATGATGGATTATAATTCCTGTTTGGACATTGACTGCCTGGTCACCCTAACAACATCAGATATGGTGATCTTTTCTTGTTTTGCTCATTCTTTCATTTAGTGTTGCTATAGGGCTCCTCTGTTGAAGACACAAAAATGGCTGACATCGTGAGGAATTTAGATTTTGGTTATGTTGCCTGTGACAGATCCTGTTGCTACCGTTATACCTTTGGAGAATTCCTCTGAAGACGTGTCTGAGTATCACCCACTGAGAACCCAGACATGAATACAGAAAGCCGAGACACTGAGGGAACATTGTACAAGTGCCACATTGGGCTGATCTGCAATTCAATTTGGTCCTTCCCAATCCCGAGATTGGGCCAAAATTTGATGAGCATGTATAGGTACTTATCACCTCAATTGCCTCGGGTTGAAGGGACTCGTGAAGAAATTGTTCTCTTCAGCAAATGACTGCTTTGCTTTTGCAGCAGCGACAATGTTATTATCAAAGATGCTGTCAAGGTCAAACAAAAAAAGAGAAAAATTTGTACTTTCCGCCGTAGTATGACAGATGTCAGATGTATTTCAACAAGTGTCAATTTCTCAGAAGTCCTTGCACTTAACTCGATGACTTTGGCACTTGGTCTTCAGCATTTTTTTTTTTTATTCCAGTTGAGACTTCATCTTTGGAGAGATATTTTATTGCGACAGAGACAGTGAGGAGCCCTCATGCCCCCACCCCTCGCAAATCAAACATGCAGAGACATATTTACTCCACAACGCAATCAAGAGACCCTTTTTCAAATGAAACGCCAATGGAAAAAAGCTGCAGCTGCTCTTGAGAGACTTCTGCTAGAATTTAATTCATAGTTTATTATTGAAAATCAGCCAACTTATTATTCTTTTATTTCGTCTTCTTCTTATTATTATTATTATTGTTATTATATTTAGCATTTTTGTTAGCGTCCAGTCAAAGCATCGTAATTTATAGATTATCATTACACCTGAACATGTTGTACGTTTATTACTTATAATATTATTGGTCGCCTCCCTGGTCGCCAGTCATGGCTGCCCACTGCTCACTAAGGTGATGGGCTAAATGCAGAGGACACGTTTTGTTCTATCACCGTGTGCTGTGATGTGTTTCACAAATACAATCACTTCACTTTCACTTTCAATTAATGATTCTGAGGAGCTGCTTACTGCTTTCTGATTTTATTTCTTATACATAAAGGTGAATATGATGTTACATCCTAAATTTAATCACATAATCAAATATTTAATTCTAATCCATGAATCTCTTTTATTGTGAGTGCAGGAATACCACACTAACCACTAACCGCACTAACCAGCAACACATTTACATTTACATTTACAGCATTTATCAGACGCTCTTATCCAGAGTGACTTACAATCAGTAGTTACAGGGACAGTCCCCCCTGGAGCAACTTAGGGTCAAGTGTCTTGCTCAGGGACACAATGGTAGTAAGTGGGATTTGAACCTGGGTCTTCTGGTTCATAGGCGAGTGTGTTAACCACTAGGCTACAACACAGGCTTTCTCTAGTTTTTCTCTAACACTCCCAAACTCTCCTCTCTATCCTCCTCAGTTATACTTCTGTACTGTAATTTGGCTGTTATAACTACAACATAGCTCGCTGAATTTGAACCTGGTTTGTGACTGTTGGTGGCTGCTTCTCCCAAATTTGTTGCAAAGTCCTTGGAATGGATGTTGTTCATGTCTGTCATACGTTATGAATAAAAAAAAAATGTATGCACACAATGTATCTGTGTTCTCACAGACAATGTATGTAATGCATGACCTTCTTTATAAAATTTGAGGTTCTGGTTTTGGACTGGTTTGTGATGTGAAACAAAGTGAAGTGAAACCAAAATGCAGTAAACAAAGGCAGTCCTTCTTGTTTTATAGGTTAATAAGGTTTAAATGGTTTAATAAGGTTTTGTTCCTTTGTTGTGGTTGTTTTGTTTTTTTGTGTAATGTGTTGTATTGTTGTACATGTTTGTAACAATGGAGTGGAGTATTTTCCTTGTGTATTATCAGTACATATCAATCTGTTTTGTTCATGTCTTCCCAATCGTTCTGATTTACCTCATTAGCCATTAAGCCTCCCGGTACACCTATGGCTAGTTTGTATGTAATTGTGTTCTGCTTGATTTCTTTGGGCAATATTTAACCCCAAATTATTAAATGTCAGAGTAGACAGGGTTGTGATAGCTATAGTTTGTTTGCATGATTCCACACTGTATTTTTTCCTCTCAGCTGAGAACAAATGTTGGGCCCAACAGTTTTCTTCTATGTCGTGTCACTTTTTAATGTTCTGTTTGTATAAATTTTGGCTTATGTCTTTGTAAGAGCTGGTTCTCATTGATGTCACCACATACTATAATAGGTGAGCAATCAGATTTGGCATAAACTTCGATAGCCTTTAATCTGGTGGTCAATAAACAGTAACAATAATCAAATGTTTATGGTCTTAACATAACATTAACATAACATTAACATTCTAGGTCTGTTATGTACTACACAAGATGTGCCAGCACTTTTCAAGTTTAAAGTTCATTTTGACATTGAAGACTTCCATTTTGCACTTCCATTTACCTCCACTCATTTTTAATCTTAATCCACGAATCCTTTTTATTGTGAATGCAGGAATATTTACCCACTTTTTATGATATTTTCCATAAAAGGTGTTTATTACACTTTAACATACAGTGGGGTTGTGTACTTATAAGCAATAAAGCAGTTGGACTTTTATTTCATAAAAGGAAATTCAATTTTATCTAGTATGTTAATACCTTACTATTAACAGACTTACTTTTACCATTATGATCGTTACTATTAAGTGCACTTGTCCCTGAATGTTTTGATTCAAAGTTTAATTTGTCCATCCATCACTTATGTCCTTGGAAATTTCATAAATTGATAATTTTTTTTTGTAAATCCTTTAATTAATAGATTTTTCCCACATCATTTATTCAGCAGTATACACCATTTTTTATGCGTTTGTCAGACTGCTGATTGGGTCATTTATCTGATGTATGAGGGTGTGCTGGATTGTGCACTTTCATGAATATGGATATCACTCCCCGTCCTCTGGAGCCAGGCACTGCTCTTCTGGAGTTCACCACGAGCATCGCCCTTGCTCAAGAATTTTTTTCCTGCATCTCGCGGCCTGCCGGCACAGCGGTGATTTGACACTGTGCTTTGAGTGCTGGCGGCTCAAAATGCAAAAGCATCACTTTGGATTATGTATACATATTTTTTCATGTCACCTCATTTACTCCAACAGCACATATCTGTTAGCACATTTATGCTAAAGACAGCTCTAGGTAGGTGGGTGGCTCAGGCATCACAATGTATGTGGACCAATCTTCACGCAACGTCATTTAAAATTGCAGGCGGTGTGTTTATGTTAATGAGGGAAAATCCTGCTTATGCAGCTCAGCATTATACGAAGGCCAGCTATCTTCAGGCATAAAAAAAAAACCTCCACAGGGTGCTAAACCATGGTGTTGGCACAACACACCATGGACCAATGTTGCCAGATGCTGCAAGAACAGAAACCCTTGAGGGGAAAAGAATCCAAGGGAAACGAAGGTGGAGGTGAGGACGCTGATCCTTGTTCTACACTCAAACCTCTCAAACAAACCATTTCAATTCAGGCTAAACATACAGCAACATCTACATGATGCACATCCACACAAAAGGACTAAAATCCCCAGATAGAAAATCGTATCTACACAAAAGACAATTTCAACTGATTCAGTGGGACTCACCTTACTCAGTTTAGATCTACCAGCTAATGTCCTCCTAATGTAACAGTGTGCCAATCATGACCTTGAAACTTGACCTTATTAAACTAATAAACAAACTCTTTAACCATTAAAAAATTAATCAGTATCAAGTGTTATGGAGTTAATCTGCACATTTTCTCAATTTTCTTCCTCTGCCATCAGTGAATTGCCTTGAAAGTCCCAGCAAGCAACAGTGTAGGTGTCATATGACCACACCGGTGCATATGACACCTAATTTCAGAGCTTGTTCAAAAAAAAGAAAAATCTCTTGACGCCCATTTGGCCACAATGCACCTGTTTTCACCTGGATCAAGCAGGTAAAGGGATCATAGCTTCCATATGGATTCGGCTGCTTATCTCCCAGCTCGTCTCCTTTATTTTGCCTCGCCGACATTGCAGCTTTAATTGGAATTGATTTGACCAAGTTTACTCGTGCGGTATAACCGAGTGTCCTTTTCTTCTTCTGTGTATGTCGGCTTTGAGCAGTGACACACAGAAGAATATGGCTGGGTGGAAATTTAATACACCATTAGGCTCCCCAACCCCCCCTGAAAATGCACACACACATACACAGACACAAGGTGAAAGAAGATTCCAGATATTGATCTTATGTGGAAAGGAAAGGGTGAGAGAATGGAGAGCACGCACTTATTTCCCCCGAATTGGACGTTGGAGGAGCGTCGCTCTGCCCTTTTGTTTTGGCCATAAGGATAAAAATCTTTTGTCCTAATCTGGCAGACATAAATGAGTTAGGCTGATCCATCAGTAATTAATTGGAGTAAGGGCGGCTCATTTAGATTCCGGCGGCAGATTTGCGCCGAAGCGAGGGGAATTCGTGATGTGTGTGTGCATGTGTGGGTGTGTTACAGGTGTGTGTGGGAGTCAAGTCTGTCTTGTGCAGCAGCCTGGACACATGGAGGGGTGCGTCAGATAGGAACAGACAGACAAGCTCTCAAAAAAGGTCAAGATGAAGGTGGGAAATAATCAGTGGCTCACGGTGTCCCTCAGCTGCCTCCGGCACCACGCCCCGTTCGCATGTCATCGGCCACATTTGCGCAAATCTGAATTTTATGGATTGTGAGCCTTGGCGATTTATATCGGCAGGTTAAGGTTTACTGTGGAGGATCCTGCATTATACTGCCTGTATGAGGCATTTTATGGCCACAAATATATTAAAGATACACTCTGGCGTTGCCATAATCATTGCAGCGAGACGCGAGGCACAGATGGAACTTGTAAATCAACAAGAGTTAAATGAGGGAGGGTATCGTCACCTCCCTCTCAAACCACGCATAATCACCCCCCACTGAGGGATTAGTTAATTACTGCGAGGAAGAGCTGGTAATTAGTTGAGAAATGGAGCTGGAAGAATGTTGGGGTTAAGTAGTGACTAATTCACGGTGGGAGGGTTTTGCAGTCCCTAGAGGCTTTGCCCACTTCACTCAAGTGAGGGACATCCTCAGTGGGCTTCCTTGTTGGACTTTCCCATTGCTTTTACCTGGTCCTTCTGGCTACCCAGAACAAAAACCTGTTTAAATATCGCAGTTAGAGAAGACAGAATCATGACACGCCAGCATATTTCTCTTAGTGTGGCATAATGTATATTCCCACTAATTCCCACTAACTGTACTTGAATGAATGATTTTGAAACACTATTAAGTTACACTCAAAAAAACTTTGGACCTTTTCTTACTTTGTGTATACAGTTGCTCAGAAGTCAAATCTGTAACTTGAAACTTTTTCTGTGATTTAGCCATACAATATCCAATCCTTTTCTTGTTTTCTGCTTTTTTTTGTCGTGCACTTTGTTAAATTAAGAAGAACTAGTGCTGCTTCAACGTCTTTGTATTGATCACACTACATGTGACAGTTTTAACTTCAGGTAAAAAATGTTGAATTGCTAAATGTGAAGTATTCCATGGTTTGGGCTATTTGGGACATTTTACCTCCCAGTCTTTTTTAACACAAAGAAAAATCATCCAAGGTGCTGGAAGGTCCAAAATCTCTTCAAGCAGTGATGACCACTGGCTGGATTTTACAGTATTCAAAAGCCAAATGTAAAACAAACGACATAAATTGTCAGCAGAAAACAAATCTGCATTTTGAGAATGTGTTCAAAAGCCATTGCCTCCTCTGAAAAAAAAAAATTGTCACAACATAGAAGGTTTGATTCATAAGTGGTTCAAAGTTTTGTGGAATGATGAGTCATGATTTGAGATGGGGATGGAAGTCAAAGGTCCAGTAAAAGTCACATTTAGAACAAAGTTGCAAAAAGGCTTGCTTCACACAGCTGAAAGAATTTCTTAAAAGGCAGAATCTTTAATTGTTGACAATGTCCTTGCTTCTGGTGTGTCAGGAAGAGCGAATGTCACAGGAAACTGAGTGGGTGAAGAGGCATGTAATTCTCACTTTTAATCATGCCCACACCGATAAGCGGCACACCACTGGTCTTCACGTTTGGTGAGACCCAATCCATGTGAGACAAATGAGACGTAAGATTGACAAAGACACTTCTAACAGCATGACATGAAGAGTTCACGATCTGAGAGAAGAATTAATTGACTGGGCGCCAAGCTTTTTGTTGACCCGGGAACCACCTACTTCTGCATAATCCTGTTGGTCACCTGGCCAGAGGTGTCTCAGTGTGTCGTTACCTGGCCCAGGGACATGACACATCATACCTTGCAAAGAACACCAACTTGTGGTTATAGAACAAATCTACCAGGCTTTGAGATTTTGCCAGAACCCTTTTCAGATAATGTTCTCACGCATTAAGATGAAAACCATTACTAGTCTCGCAAAGAGGAAATCTATTCCAAATTTTTACTGGTCACCAACATTTTTTTCTTTCGTTCTTGTGCAATTTCAATTTGGGGATTGACCCATTTTTTGGTGAGGAGTATACATTCTTTGGAGCAATATGAGTCAAACCAAGCATTCAGCACAAATATTGGTATCGGTTGTGTCATATAGGTATCAATCCTAGTATCATTGTACTTGACTTTTCATCCAAGTGTGGTGCAAATGCCCATTTTTAGAATTTAGACATGAATCCTGCGGTTGGCATTAAATAGCATATCTGTCAAATTCTAATTTTATTTGTCACATTCACAGTCATACACGGTATGATATGCGGTGAAATGCTTTTAGCGACTGCTACAGACCAGAGTATTGCAAATATTGCAAGTAAACAATGAACCAATATGCATATATTGCAACCAAATATTACACTTTTATGTTTTTAACCTAAAACATAAAATATGTGGAACAGGTAGGGTGAAGGTGTGCAAATAGGTGGAGTCAAAGTATAAAGTGACAAAGTGTAATGAAAAAAAATTAAAATGTGCAAGGTAAAAAGAGTTAAAAGTTAAAAGTTTGTGCAAGGATTGAGTCCAGAAGTGATTGAGAGAGTGCTGGAGTGTCTTCTGCAAGAGAAGGTAGATCAATTGACATGTTGCAGCATACAATTTCTCCAATGTTCATTTGAATAAAAGTGGATTTGGACACATGCATATGCAGTTATGCAGTCTTGTCCTGAAATTTGCTCGAATTCTTTTTAAACCACTGAGAATAGTTGAAACTGTCACAACACAGTTTCAGCTTTGAGTGTGAGAGAAGCGGATTTGTCACAGTCACTCGGCCTGGCATGATGGGAAATGCTATTTGGTGAATTGAAAAGAAATGCAATCTGACAAACGCTGGGCAGAGAAGCATCAGATCATATAAAAATATATCTAGAATTACCTGAAACAATACATCCTTAATATCTTTATTTGTTTGATGGCAGTAGATGGCAAAACTATTAGTTTAAAATCATTTTACATTTAAATTTGCAGCATTTATCAGACGCCCTTATCCAGAGCGAATTACAATCCGTAGTTACAGGGACAGTCCCCCTGGAGCAATTTAGGGTTAAGTGTCTTGCTCAGGGACACAATGGTAGTAAGCGGGATTTGATCCTGGGTCTTCTGGTTCCTAAGTGAGTGTGTTACCCACTAGGCTACTACCACCCATAGTGAATCTTATTGTGAGTGAAATCAGAATAAGTTAGAATGATAAAAACTTTGTTTCATGCACTAGGCGGTGGTAATGATTGTTTCCATGAGTGAATTTATGAGAACATTAAAAAAGAGAATACAGACAGTAAAAATAAGTAGAATAATATTATTCATGGTTGGTTCAATTAGCTTATTTGTGATTTGTCTGTGTCAGAGCTGACTTCATCAGCCTTTTCACCATGTTAGTGATCACCCCATGTTTTGTAGCTTAAAATGTGTCTCTCTGCTCGGTGACCATCAGTAGGTGTGAAGAACCTATAGCAGGTGTTTGTGTCATATTGTGTCATATAAACAGCCGTAACCTTCCTGACAGCCAAGATGTCACCTCAACATCACTCATTTCTTTCACACATGTGTGTTCTACCTCCAAAGTGCCAGATGTGACATGATGTCACGACTTGCTTGTTCCTTCACAGGGACAAGGGGACAAGTATAAATGTCATGGTTTCAGTGAAAAGGAAACAGGAGGCAAAATACCTGTTTACAATCTTGTAATTACAAATGGCCAAAAAATGCTGAACAAGAGATGCCACCAACAGATGGAGGCACAGGTCAGGTCAGGTGTCAGTAGTGAGATGGAGCGTTTTGACTATAATTATAACTCTGAATTATTGGTTTGCTTGTTTGTTTGTTTGCTAATATGGCTGACAGAACTGTATAAATATTCAATGAAGGCAGATGTGAACATTAATGCAACTCATTATGAAGTGCTGTGTGTCATTTATTGTCAGTGTTCCACGAGGAGTACGGCTCTTTTGTAATAAATATTTTTCGAATAAGTATCTTATCTGTCAAGATAAGAATATATATTTAGATATATAAATTATTTGTTTTAGGAGTTTCATTGCCAAGAGCTTGATGCTTTGCTTGATGCTCCGCGTAGAGCTGATTGGTGCAGTAATGGTGTCAGTAGTCTGATATTGATTGTGTCTAATGTGTGCAGTGAGGGGCATTTGTCCAGCACGCCATCAAACAAACAAACAAACAAACAAACAAACAAACAAACAAACAATCAGATCTGCCTGACATTGCCTGTGGATGCACTGTGTCTGGGGTCATTCCCTGGATATGAATAATTTTGAGCTACCTGCAGGATTCTTTTTTGTAAATGCTATACTGAACCCACACCCCTATGCTAAACAGGCTTTTTTTCCTATGCTTTCTGGTGCCTGCAGCAGTCTGGGCTTTTAGCTTCCACTCATAGCACCCTTTATGGGCCACAGCGACACTGCAGCAATTTCATAAAGTGCCTTTCAAAATGGACTCTCAGCCCAACGTCCCAGAGCAAAATAATGTTTTGCTCCAAATTAGTTTTCAATCTGACATCTGCCTTTGAAGGTAAAAAATCTGTAATGTACATATAAATATACAGTTATTCATTGCCACTTAAACTATAACAGAGGTTTATAATAGATGCACTATTAGCAAAAAATATGAAAACAACTACAATAGAATTAATCAGAAGTTTAATATTGTATTTGTTGTTTCATTTTCTGAAAGACTCTAATATTAGGCAAAGATCATTCTTTTTATCAATTCATTTATTTTTTACTGAAGTAGAGACACTTTTAAGTGAGAAAGAAGCGTGCCTTGACTTGTGCCAGCTCCCCTGGCAGCAGCCAGGAAGAAGCTCCATGCTGGAGCGAGATTCTTCCGAGTTTTGAGGCAAGACTGAGGCCTCTTCGTTTCTGCCGTTTCCCCTCCACTGTCATTGCCAGGGGGGGTTGGTGCAAAGCAGCCTGGACAGATGGACTCTGCAGGCATCACACACTTTGCATGGTGTCACATATTGGAATGGAATTTTCGCGGTTGCTGAGAGACAAGCCGCACAGAAAGAAACAATTAACACTATCGAACCCGCAACAGCGTAAACTGATGTTTTTTTTTTTTTTTTTTTTATGGTGACGGTTATCAAAACAAACAATAGGTCTTTCACTGTAACAAAGGCTTTTTGAAAATGTATGGACATATTTATAAGGATTCATAAAAACTGTGTGGTTAAAACTGAATAAAAAATGCTTTATGTGTGTGTAGGTATTAATTATTTTTATTGTTTTGGCCATTGTTATTGTCTACGTATAATATAGAATACGTGATCTGTTCTTACCGCTGGATTTTTGTTGTGTTAATCTTGTACACTGTCTCCACACTGACTATTTCAGTATTGCATTAAAACAGTGCGGTATTGCCACTCTGAGAGTGATGTTGCAGATGCGTCTGTACTCCAGGGCAAGGAAATACGGGTTGCTTTGGAACAAACAGTTTTTAGTGGAACAAAGTGAAGAGCAAAATGAGCCCTCATCATAGGTAAGAAAAAAAAAAGAAGACAAGATTACTGGTAAATAAAAGAAAAAAATCTTTCTACCCAGGAGAGATCACCTAGTCTCCATAGCGACCGGCATTAGATGAAGCTTCTTTTGTTTTATCAGTCTTTACCAGGGGCGTCTTTGTCCCTTTTTTGAGGTAATGTGTCTCGAACAGACTGTTCAAGTAAAAACTTTACTTTCCTCTTACTGTAAACTGCTGAATGTTGTTGTTGTTGTTTTTTTTGTACTTCTACTTCATTTTAACCTGAATTCACCTTTTTCATGATTGCATAACGTGCTTTTATTCTTTGTTTGTGGCTGGCATAGAAACGGTTCATCACCCCAGCCATATGAGTAAATGTACACCCATCAGTGTATGCTCATCACCTTGGAGCCTGACTATTTTTGTCAGTGAGCTCTTCACACTCTGCCCTGATGTTTATAATAAGCCCTGCTGTGGCCGTTTCCATTAGGGGTCTGTTCCAAGGATGAATCACCGTCCGTGCATTAGGAGCAGGCGTTTCATTTGTTGGCTTCGGCACGCAGACCGGCGGATCGTGGGGAGGCTCCAGCCCACATTCGAGCGGCGGGGAGTGGGAAAACAAAAATAAAATGCATTGATTTCCTTGCACCCGTCCACGGGAAAAATGGAAGTAAAAATAAAAAAAAATATGGCCACTGAGATTTATACTATAATATGTTTAAGGGCCTGGGCAGTTGGGAATCATCGAGAAATTCAATTTTTTGTGCTTGTTTGATTTATGGCTGTGCTTTAGCCGACTGATGATTATGAAAACCCAGATATTTTGTGCCTATTCTCTGCTCCCTGTAAGGCTAAAAAGCATGGATGGAGGCTGGAGGTTTAAGAGCAAAAAGGCAAAGAAATTGCATATTTAAAAAAAAAAAGGTTCAAAGGCACATTGTCTTCATGGAAGAACAGCAGAAGCCTAAATTAAATCACTGCCATGGTACAGTTATCATCAAGGGCACTTCACATACACTGAGGAAGCACCTGCAATACCTAAATCAGCTGTTTCCGGGTGGCGGGACAAGTACCCCGAAGCCCTTTTTTTTTGCACAGCAGGCTACTTGAGGACACTAATCACAGTTGTGATAAAAGGCAGTTTAGATTAAGGTGCACTGCTGGTTAAAAAGAAGCAGAATGTGAAATGGCTGGGGGCCACACGTGACATGATCTGAAACAGAAATCAGACACTGCGCTAATAGGGTTGGTTAATACATACAATGAAACTGTTTTATAGGCATCAGCTGACTATTAAACATATTAATAAACTCAAACAAATACACAACAGCCCCATTTTCCTGATTACATTATACAGGAGTTGAACTTTCATTACATTAGTAATGTCTTTTTATAAAAATGGAAAAATATTTTTCATAGAATACTTCCTTTTCTTGGCAAAACTTCAGAAAATATGCATGTTTAATAATTAAAACAATTGGAGAATACCTTAATTAGATGGAGTTCAGACTCACAGTATAGTAAGACCTTGAGTGTGTTATTGTGATTACACTAAAGCACACTTTACCCTTCATTATTAATTAATTGCTGAGCTACTTTAGATTTAATAGACTACTAATCCTTGTGATATGATAAGTCTCTATTTCTTTATACTTTCATCATAACATGACCTACATGATAAATTTTAACTTGTACGAACTAGTATGAAAAAAGTTTGAAAATTATTTTAAGGAATAAGTAAGGGAATTGTAACTATGTGAGGGACATTTTTTAGGCCATACTACCCTGTCCCGTAGTCTAGTCATTAAATGCCCATATTTGTTTGAGTTAAAGTTCTAAGCAACTCGTCAGCATTCGAGTAGTTAAATTAAAAGTGCTTGTGCTGGAATGCTTTTCTATACTCACCGCGGTGTGGTGCAGGAGCCTCTCAAGCTTTAACTGGTGGGATTTTTTTGCTTTCCATCATAGCGCCGTGTGCCTAAATCTGAAGCACCCATTTCCTTGCACTTGTCCCCGAGGTTCCTGCAAAATGAGACACGGCGGCGACATTTCTCACTCTGATTTTACATTATGTCGGGTCTGCACAGATGCATCAAAACACAGCGGCAAAAATACACTGCACCCTGAGCCATGCTAGCAGGGATTTGATTATTGGTGCACAATTTCTCTAAGTCTGAGATATGGCAGCAGAGTCTAGCGCCGGGTGAGCACACCTCATGCTAATATCAGGCTTTGGCGGCACAGCCAAAGGTAAGGAAAAAGCTCCGGCAAAACAAATGTTGTTGTTCCAGGCAGCCATGGGCAGCTATTCATTTTGTGGCACCGGGGAAATGGCCACCTTCACCACCCCAGTGAAACATGAAGCTGTCAGGGCAGCACATTGTACAACCTGTCTGGCTTTGTGGATTATCTGAACGTCCACTTTTTAATGTCAGCCGCTTTTAATGGAAAAATGAATCTCCCTGTGAAATTGCTTTCGGTCTGGCTGCGTGAGCGAATGTTCCTCCCGTCGCTCCGAGGGATATGATGAGATTCGCACAATGAACGCGATCCCTTCTGATAAGGGCAATGGCAAAAAGTCCTTGTCAT
The DNA here is from genome assembly GCF_900700375.1 of Denticeps clupeoides. Taxonomy (NCBI): domain Eukaryota; kingdom Metazoa; phylum Chordata; class Actinopteri; order Clupeiformes; family Denticipitidae; genus Denticeps; species Denticeps clupeoides. The sequence continues at coordinate 3,892,066 of NC_041709.1, forward strand.
GTGACCCGCAAAAGATTGTTTAAAATTGCATTGTCTTCAGTGTTTCCAGGGGGGTCGGCTGCCACAGTCACAGTTCGAGACTAATTAACCTTTCAGTTTGGTGTCTCGCTTCTTACAAAAAATTACAAATCTGGCATCTTTCATGCAGGATGAGTTCCTTGTCATCGGTCAGAAGCCACACAGGAAGAATAGACAATGCACTTGGGTTAACTGCTTTCATTTATTTTAACACATTGAATATTTATAAATTAATTGCAACGATTAACAAATACATTCTCACCATCCAAATTGTAAGAACATGCTGTGGTACATTTCCCCATTCATTTTTCTGCAAAAAAAGTTTATAAAATACTAACTTTCCAGAGAATTTGCACTGTCCATAGTGGCTCTTCCCACTGATGGCTTGTGTGCTGCCTGAAAACTGCTCAAGGCAGTTCTATTAAAAGTGTATTAATAAAAATGGATAAAATTAATTATTCATACAGGGCGCTCTGGTGTGAGAAGACAGTGAAGTACCAGGGGTCAGAAATGAAGGTGTGATAGGGTAAGCCTGAAGATTTGATGGGGAACTCGGGAGGTTTCTATATTTCATCTTCCAGTATTCCAGCCTGGTATAAAAGAGTGATGAACTGAGAGTGCAGGTAGTGTAGGAGTCAGCAGGTCTGCATCGCCATGCAAGACAACTGGACGAGGCATGTAAAAGTCAATAATCGCACTCCAGCTCAGACAAGATGCCCGCAGTGGGGAAGGGAAACTGCAGGGAGGGCGGCAACGTGGAGGGCAGGATGAGCGCAGCCCAATAATCAGTGAAGAACGCAGTGTAAATCATTCAGGCCTGAGAATGTCCCCAGTGGAGTGCAGACACTGGGTCACTTTTACTTTTTACTTTCACTCTTTTCACCCACTCTTTCACAGTCATAGGCTCATTTAAAGTTTCACATTTGCAACACAACCTTTGCAACACAACCTATAACAAGCATTATTACTTTTTTGGTTACTAAAGTGGCTGAAATAGATGACACCTAAAGTGTTAAATATGTTCATTCAGAAGAACTGGATTTGTCACACAATTAAGATTAAAAGTTGAATTCTTTTAAAGTTCTAGACTGAATATTTTTTTTTTTCAACATGTGTACTGAACCAGAAGAGAAATTCCATTGTGTTTTTGAGCAATTAGCGTCTGCGAGTTTCATGGTAGTAATTAGGGCCTAGTTGAGGACCTATCTGACAGACAAAAAAAAAAAAACATATCTCCCAATGACAGTATCTTCTTCCCTCCTGCTGCACCGCACACAAACGGCTCGAATTTATTATCTGCACTGGGTGCAATTTAACAATCGCGGCACGGGAAGCAACAATAGGGGTCGACTTTACATTGAAATAAAACATCAAACGAGATTGGGGCTCACCGCGGAATCGTCTGTCGGTGGACTTCAGATGCTGAAAGGCGTAATTAAAGATCTGTTGGAGGCGATCTCAAATGCAAACATTCCCGTGCAGCGAGTGAACACATCAAATTTGGGTTTGCCGTTTGTCTGTCTGATTGAGAGCAGTGGGTGTGGGTGGGTGCTCTGTACGTGGCTGAGCTGTTCTCTACTCTTCCTTTGCACCTCAGGATTTTGGACTAGGCATCATACATCATATCATGGCCAGTAATGTAAACTGTGGGATCATTGTGTGATTGCACTCCGGCTTGGTTTGTATAGCCTGCTTGTGAGTTTAGAAAAAAAAACAAAAAAAACACACACACACACACACACAATAAGGCCAAAACTGATGAATAACAAATCCTGGCTCAGATGACACACAGCAGAAGTAAAAAGTAAATAAATTTCTATGGCATGAAGAAATCCCGGGAAGCTGGACAGGAAGTGACAAGGTACATCCACATCTGTCGCTTCACGTGGTGTCAGTTGTGGAAATGTTGTCGTCAGCATCCATGTCATGCATCTCCTCACGTGGGCAAGTTTACTGTCAATCTCTGACTTTACATGATGCGTGCAGTGTGCTGCTGTCACCTCATGGTACTCACAGTTAATGACAGTACTCATCAGTGCAGGCTTCTTCACGTTTGATGCCTGTAAATTGACGTGACACTGGGATTCAGCGAATGTCAAGCAAAAATGAAAAACATACTGCACAATGCAGCAAAATGATTGGAACTGACATAATAAAGTCACATGTCACAAGTGGGTTACTATTACTATAACATGACACATATGGGACGATGATTTTGATAATAGAAAGGCTCAAATCAAGTTTATTCAATCAAAAATTTTAATAATATTGATTTACTAAATGCGGCATGCCTCGTCTCTGACCACTAGTGGCCGCCAGGATCCTTTTTTGACTTTCTTAATTTATGATCTTAATTGTTGTTATTGAAACTTGTAGTCATTATGTTGCCCTCTACTAAAATGTGCCTTATTAGCAGTTAAGTTGTTATATGAATTCCTGTTCTCTTTTATTTGCATCACTTAATCCTTTCCAAGTTTCATGTACATGATTTGCACCAGTTTACTGCGACCACCTGGCTCATGAAGGGGCTGAATGGAGAACACACCAGGTGTTAAAGGACAGTTATTATAATAAATGAACAGATTAAAAATGTTCTTTGTTCCAAGGACCTTTCTGTATTCTTACCCATTAACCTTCAACCTGCACCAGTGACCCATGCGTGAATGCCCAGCCTCACACCTCCCCTTCTGGCATCTGCAGGAACTGCTTTCTGAAGGAAGGCAGTTTTTTATTTTTTTATCACACAACAGTGCAGGTTTATGTAAAGGTTAACTTAGCAACTGGCAGCAAAAAAACATGGAATTCATGAAAATTCCATGATTATCAACTACTGTAATTACATGTTTAATAAGGCAGGCTAATAACCTAGGGGTAACCACCCCTAGATGTAGGTAATAATTAATTTAAGAAACATGTATTTAAAACAGTTTTTTTGTGTATTGTGTGTGTGTGTGTTTTTTTTTTTTTCGAGATCGACTCTGTTCGGACTCACAAGGTCGTTTAACACAAAATGTCTTAGCTTCATTGCCATCATTGCCATGCAGCATGTAGTGCAGTCACATTTTCCTCATTTGCTCTAAGACGTTTTTCCTTCTCCAGCTCCCTGCTTCTTTCTGGCTCCATCATTTGTTTAGGACAGCTGGAGAGTGATCACTCAATTCACAGACATTATCGACTAATTGCAGACTAGGGAGTGAGCATGCTAACTTTCCTCACCGCCTGCCTGCATTTAGTGTTCAAAAATAGGAACGAATGTGACCAAAGCTACCAGTGCACTCATTAGGAAAAGAAGTCCCTGGTGAGATCTGTTCCCCTCTCTCTTCGCCGCATGTGAGAACCAATCACTTTTGATTATTCAAATGGCCGCGTGAGGACTCTGATGGGGAGTAAACAGGATGCAGACATCCTAAACGCACAGGATGGTGTCAACTGTTTGTTCAGACGTGCTCGCAAGGGAGCAAAAAACTCCATGTGCCTTCATCAACAGAGGAAAGTTGGCTTTGTTGAAAGTGCAAAACCAAAATGAAGGACACACGTGGGGCAGTGGTGCCCTAACGGTTAAGGAAGCAGCCTCGTAATCAGAAGGTTGCCGGTTTGAATCCCAAGCCGCCAAGGTGCCACTGAGGTGCCACTGAGCAAGGCACCGTCCCCACACACCTCTCCCCGGGCGCCTGTCATGGCTGGCCACTGCTCACTAAGGGTGATGGTTAAAAGGACACATTTAGTTGTGTGACCGTGTGCTGTGCTTCAGTGTTTCACAATGACAATCATTTTCACGTTCATTTGAGAAAAACAGCAAGTGTCATTGCAAATGTTCTAAAGTCTCATGTGATGGGCAGCATACAAATCCATGGTTAAAAAATCTACATATTCTAGTACAATACAGGGTAGTGGTGGCCGTTGGAAGCAGGAAGCAGACCTGTGATAGAAAGGTTGCGAGTTTATGTCCCAAGGGGGCCACTCAGCAAGGTACCATCCCCACACACTGCTCCCAAGGTGCCTTTCATGGAAGCTCGCTGTTCACTACGGGCGATGGTCAAAAGCAAAGGACACATTTCACTGTGTGCACCATGTGCTCACAGACTATGACAGACTATACATTTACATATATATTTACATTTACAGCATTTATCAAACGCCCTTATCCAGAACGACTTACATTCAGTAGTTATAGGGACATTCCCCCCACGGAGCAAGTTAGGGTTAAGTGTCTTGCTCAGGGACACAATGGTAGTAAGTGTGATTTGAACCTCCTTCTGGTTCATAGGCGAGTGTGTTACCCATTAGGCTACTATCACCCTACAATAACTTCACTTTCTTTCAAAGAGCTCTATAATAAACAACAATAATCTGGTGATCTACTGAACTGAGCCCAGTTACGTCAGCCTGCCAGAGCAGAGCAGCACTGATATCTCTCAGGTCTTAAGAATTATTGCATTAAAAAAATGTAATTGCAGCACAATGAAAAAAAATCTGTCTGATAATAATAGAAACAATAACAATGAAATGTGACGGTATCCTAGCAACGTATCTAATGGAGCATAAACGCATGCATGAGTACATTATTAAATTGCAATTAAAGTTGGTTTATGAACACATTTTGATCATTCAGGGCTGCAGTAACTGCTTCGCTGGATTTGGTTCTGTTGTGCTGATTCAGACTTCTTTTTATTTTTTGGTTATTCCCTTTATAGTCCTAAAACCTTCCTGGTTGCAGCACTAATGAAGTAATTTAAGAGATCTCTCTGTTGACTTAGGCTATTAACCACCTATTCTCTAAATCACAGAGTTAACTCTAACACACACTCTGGCACAACCTGCAGCGCTTCTCTTTAATGCCCTTCTGACGCGATAATCACTCCTGTCCGGCTTGCTCAGATTGTACCAGTGCAGCTATTTGTTACAGTCCCGTATCCTCTGAGAGGTCATTACGCTGGTCTTTGAACTGAGGAATAAAGCAGTGAATCATATCGCAGGTTCCATCTGCCAACCCCGCTAATCTGGCAATATGGAGCAAAATGCGTAAGGCATTTGCATATGGCTGTGTGGTAATGGCCGTGGCTGTGAGGGAAAGTACATAAGATGAATTGATATTTGAGAAAGATCTGGTGGCCACAGTAAATCTGAAAATCCCCAGTGCCCCAGTTCTCGCGGTGCGGTCATTGTTATCGGCTCTCGGGCAGGTTTGTTGATTTGTCGTTCCATTTGGAAGCGCAGTGTCCAGCGAACATTGATTTTTTCTCTTCTCTCGTCCCCTTTTCCCCCATGCTCTTCTCTCTCTTTTCGGTAAATGTTCATTTTGCCTGAAGGCAGCCCCTGCAGAGCTGCTTCGCCAAAGACCACGGGATTCTCAAAGACTTATCTGTGTGACATTAAAATATTAAGTCGTTCTTTAATGTCAGCTCAAAGCTTGTCACACCCTACGGAATATCTGATGAGGAGTGAATGACATATGTAGCAAGACTAAATTAAGACCTAAATGTTTACATTTTTCTCATATTTTTATTTGTTGATTTATGTTTTTCTTTTTATAGGAGAACAGAGGAACTTTCATTGAGTATTTCATCCAAATACATTTTAAAATGAACAATTAGCTGACCGAGCCCTACATCCCTGTCCTAGACCTCTGGGTATTACAAGGCATAAAATGAAATATTTCCATCACTGGGGATCAGATATAGAGAAAGAAAATCAATCATCAGAGTGCTGTCCTCATGAATGCATGCAATGCATCCATTTAGCCATGGAGGGATATTGATTTTTGATGTAGAAAATGTCCGTGCATGTTATTGCATTCCATTCCAACTGTGGACATCAGGGCCATCAGATCTGACTACAATTGATGCCCATGCCCATTGAGTGAAAGGAAGCATGAAGATGACCATAAAGAAAACTATCTAAAATACACTGCAACATTGTTCTGTGAAACATAGAGGATACCAACATTAAGGACCAGGAAAATGTAAATGCCCAAGTCCAGGGTATGAAAAAGAGCCAGCAGATTCTCAACAATGCCTATGCAATTATAAATGTTCTTTTCAAGGCTACCTGTTCCTACAAAGATGTATATTGTGCATGGAAGCCTCTGTGACTTTGGACACAATCTGGATCCCGGTGCTGGGGGGGAGGATTAAGGGGAGGTGTATGGAGGCAGTCTTAATAGCCTGCCAAACATGGCCAGCGAAAGGTGCAAGAGTGAGGGTACGCTATACGCGTTTCAATTCTACTGATCGGCTTGGCAAGAATTGGAACTAAGTAATAGGTCAATTTAAGGGCTCAGAGAACCATTCATGGCTAAATCATTGCAAGAAACTCTTGGGGTTTGGAGAGCAGAAGGAGAGAGGCTTGCGATTCACTTTTTTCTCAGATGGGGTAAAGCATGGATATTGTACATCCAGTCTATATTATAGACTTGAATGAGCAGAAACTATCATTTTAAATAGCTAATTTACTGTTACAGGAGCGAGTCTGTTCAATGTACTAAACATTTGAAAAAAATAGTCACATTTGATCTCATTTGGCCAAATAGGGACATCTAATGCAATATATAATCTATTATACAAATACCATGTTACCATGCTTTACTTATTTATGTGATGTAACAAAGAACCCACAATAAATTTACTTCCACTAGACTCTTTATAGTAGCATTTAGGTCACACTAGATGTTACAGGTATAGTCTCCTGTTGTTGCTCAGGTACACAATGGTAGCAAATTGGATTTGATCTATTGTGTTTGACCGAAGGCGTTACTTATCAGGCTTTTGTCACCTACTTTAGCACATAGACCACTTCATTCCATTTGGTTGTGCAGCTCCCTTTATAATACAAAATTTTCTGAAAAAAACTTGGTTTCATAATATGGTTTTGATCGTTATCACAGTTCTACATTTTCTAATCTGCCTTTAAGTAATTTCTTAGTGTCCATGGGTTAGAATTCAGAGATTAATAGAGGTGCAACAAATAATCTACAGTATATTCCATTGTATGTACTTGTGTGACTTCGGAAATGACCTGATGCGTATCTTGTCTCGCAAAGGCTAACTTCGCAAAAGGGTATTCATTCAAATACACTGTCAAGTGTGATGGAGACTTTGATACTGTTCCTGGGGTAAACAAAGGCTTGCCACTCCCAAGCGAACCCGTTACAATCACGTTGAATCCCTTGGTGATGTGGAATCAGATGAAAGGCTCCAATGCAAATGAGAGAAGTGTGAATGGAAGTGTTTTCCGGAAATGTTTCCAAAGCACTATGGTGATAAGCTTAAATTGGACCCAATTCTAGTCGCCTTCCTTTGGCTTATTGTCTTGCTGTCAGTTCTTTAATGCACAGCAATCACGTACTCGCACATAGACACACACACACACACACAAACTGGCTCACACAAGCAATTTCATGTGGAGACTTAATATGGCTCATTATCTGGCCTACTTTACCTTGAGATTTGTTGATGCAAAACCAGAAGCAGACACAGTGCAATTTGCATATATTTGTTCCCATTCCCTTGAAGAGCAGTAATTAGAAAGCGCTTAGATAAATTTCAAATGGCAGAGGGAGAGCGAATCACCTGTCACGAAACCACTGCTGTTCTGGCTGAGGGGGGGGCGGAGGCTGCCTGCACAATTGAATTAACATCAGTGCACATTTTCTAAAGGTATGTAGTCTCCAGAAATCCTCTTATGTTGCCGCAAGAAAGAAAGACAAAAAAAAAAAAATGTTGAGCCGTCTTCTTGGGGCCTGACTGCACAAATAAGGTGTGCAAATTGCACAGTTTCCTTGGCACCCACCACACCATTTTAGTATGTAGGTATGTATGTGCTGACCAAGCTGCCATTGACGTTTTCATTTATTAAACCAATCTCTGTCCATTTTTTTTGTGATATTTGTGAACTGGCACACTGCTTAACAGCTTTGCATGTGCCGTTTGATCCGCAGACCCGTCTCAGCAGAAATTAAAGGGACAACTGCTCAGCTTGGGGGATTATTTTCAGACAATGAATATAAATCAAACAGTTACTATCCTGAGGATATTAGTATTTCGGATGCCCCTGACCGCAGAAGCTTCCTGCTGAGCATTTGCTGTGTGCATATGGCACAGCATGGGGAAAACCTGACTGCGCAAAAAGACTCTCAAAGTGAGAAACAGCAGATTAGGGATGCCTAATGCTTTGTCAGGTTTGCCATTTCTGTAGGTAGACGCACCTGCAAACACAGGAGCATGAGGCAAGAAACAGCCTGAGTAGACATTTTGCTTTGGTGATATATTAGATTTGGGGGCCATTTGACAGCATAATGTGTATATTTTGATATCGGAGGCAAACACCTGCGTCAGCTTAGAATGCCGAAGGGAGGGTTCAGTATACTGTATTAGGGCTTAAAGGGATAGTTCAGCTATTTTCAATGTATGTCTGATTAAAACCCACTTCAGCAGCACCTACCTCAGATTAAACAGAGTTCAGTGGGCACTCTATGGCACCGGAAAGGTCAAGTGTTTTGGTCAGCAGGCTTGAAATGGACAAAATAAATAATCAATAACTATGGCATTGAGAGATGCATACAAGGAATCAGTAAGTTTATCGCTTTTGTACAGTACAGAGGCTCTAACAGATCTCTGTATTTGCTAAAACTGCATGCGCCCATAAATTCTAGTGGAATTTACTACATAACTACATAAATAATGGAAGAAAAACCTTTTAGGTCACAGGGACATGTTACAGCGTTAGCAGTAGGTAGTAGCCTATTGGGTAACACATTCGCCTATATCAACCAAAAGAACACAGCTTTACAGGGTCAAACCTCACTACCATTGTGTCCCTGAGCAAGACACTGAACCCCGAGTTGCTCCAGGGGGGGACTGTCCCTGTAACTACTGATTGTAAGTCGCTCTGGATAAGATCATCTGATAAATTTCATAAAATGTAAACTATGTATGATTGATAAGTACATTACACCATGACAGAAAATGTAATACTGCGCTGCTAAATGTGCCTTAATGCATTCTTGACACTGGGGTTAGCATGGTAAATGGCAAAAAAGGGCAATTATGTTTGTGACACTTTAAAAGACCAAAATGCGTCGTTTTATGTGTGAGATAAAAAGAGAAAATGGGATTGAGCTCTGTGTGCTAGGCTTGTTGTTGTCTCTTAAGAACTATCTCTTTGTTTTATCTGAAGAAAAAGAACTCCAGCACTTTGCTAAGTGACACAGACGGCAGTGGCAGGAGGCACATGCTGTGGCCTCCTTGGGCCCCAGAGCGTCTCAGCCTTGTGCATCTCCGGGCGGCCTCCTTTATAGTGTCACACTGATTAGCAAATTCCCCGGCAGGGGCGTGGATCCTGAAGAGGGGACAGGTGCCTGTGTGAAGCTCTCTCTTCAGTGCCTGTGAGGCTGCCGACCAGCATAGACATTCCGGGCCCCCTCGGGTTTTCTCCTCAGCCCTCCTTATTCCATTACCTTTCGCAATTGCAGCCATTGCACTGGAGTCTTTTAATTCGAGTCATGCTTTACCACCTAGAATGGAAATTGCCGCAAACGCATGCACAATATTCTAAATATTCTGATATCTACAAAAGCTTTACTTTTTTCACAGAGAGGCAACGCAGATACTGAGCGAGTCGACTCGAAACGTGATGTAATCTGTGCCAATTGCCAGATTAGTGGGCACAAATCTGGCTAATGGCACAAAAGTCGGTAAAATGCTTATCTCTCTAGTTCCGTTTAAACCCCCCCCCCTTCTATCTTTCGCCCCTTCAGTCCGCTCAGTAAAGGCAATCACAACATACAGTGATAGCCTTTAGCTATGGCTGGCAATTGCTTTGATTAGATAACATTGTGGATGCCTTCATTTGTATTGTAGATTCCAGAGTAGATTTTCCTCCCCTCTCTTCTTCTCCCGATTACTCAAGGGCAGAAACAATTGATTTGCCAATGCAGCTCGTTCGGCTCGACTGATTTTCTATTTCCTAAGTGAAATATGTGTAGAAAAAGGGGGGAAAAAAGAAAAAAAAGGGCCTTCAGTTCCACCGCTCACTGTGTCGCTTGCTGTTTCCACCCCCCCCCTGTCATCACTGTAGGGAGTTTGCACGTTGGAAGGTGAGGAACACTGCCATCGAGAGGAGGGATCTCATCCGGAACCCCGTCCCCCTCATGCCTGAGTTTCAGCGCAGCATGCGCCTGCTGGGGCGACGCCCATCGACCCAGCAGTTCATCGACACCATCATCAAGAAGTATGGCACCCACATCCTCATTTCGGCCACCCTGGGAGGTAGGTACCGACTCCTACGCCTTTACAGAGCATTGCCAATTACTGCTGCTGTTCTGTAGGAATCTTGTTTTGCAGTATCCACTCACTCCCACGCAGTTCAGAATGCCCAGAATGCAAATGCGCTTCGGTCATCAATCTGCTTTTCCCCCCTAACATGGAGACAGAGAAGTCAAATCCAATAGCTCTTCTATAACGAAAAGCACGAATTTATATGGTTGCATGTCTCCTGTTGCGATATCACATACTCACTCCAGCCACGCATTTCCAACGAATGCTCTAATTATGGCATAGGGAATATTATATGGAGCCTGAAACGGAATACGTACTATTATTGAGCCCAGCACAGGAGAGCACAGGAGGGCTTATGAGAAGTTTCCGGAAGCCCAGGGCCGATGCTACGGATTCTAGGGCAGCCATTCTCTCTTTTTTTCCCCCCTTTACTCTCTGGCCATGTCTCCCCCTCTGCCTCCTCTCCGTAGTCTCACGTGGCACTGCATCTGCTTTAGGCTCTAGGGCATACAAGAGAATTATGGCCTGGAAAAGTCTCGAATGGCAATCTTGCAGTTGCACATTAAAGGACACCCTTATGTTCCCTGATAAACCCGGGAAACCCAGGCGCAGTGCAATCTGGCCCACAGCTATTACACTTAAAGTAATAAAGAAGCAGAGAAGAGGATGCTCTTTTTTTTATTTTTTTTAGCCAGTCTATTCTCCCTTGCTTATACCCAGCAGAGGTAGCACGCAGCCTTGGCTCTGGGCAAATTGCTCTTCTGGTGTGAGATTTCACTGCCAACGAGTGACCGTGCCTGTGCCACACTTCAGGAATATGTCTGAGGAGCGTCTGATTATACAACAATGCTACGCTTTTGTCATTTATATGTCTAATGCATTTTAAAATATTCCAAACTTTGAACTCCCCTGCTTTTCTTTGTCTAAATATATCTCATATATAATCCATCATTGGTTGTTTTTTTTGTGCTTAGAATAATGCGTATGTTGCAAATAAACCTCGCTTTAGCTGGTGACCTGTTTTGGCCCTCCTCCATTGTCCATAGACTTTATAAATAGAACAGTAGCATTTTACAAGTGGTGGTGGCAGATTTATTTGACAATAAATAGGAAGAATTCAGCACAAACGCAAATCAGACCACAGCGTAGTGGTTTACAATTGAAGACTGCTCCTTATGTGCAGCCAAGGAGCATGCATTGCAGTCAGTGCTGCTAGAAGCAATATCTCAGATATAAAAGACATAAAAACAGACCTCCGTTTGCTCAAATGGTGCAACAAATGGTCCATCAATGAAGCCAGTGGACATAGGAGCATAGGAGTTCAAGGAATTGCATACATTTAGTTTAGTTAGTTAGTTTAGTTTTTTTTACAATAGGAAAATATGGCATGATATGGCATGCTGGTACCTTTCTCTTGTAAGTCGCTTTGGATAAAAGCGTCTGCTAAGTAAAGTAAAGTAAAGTAAAGTAAAATTGCCCAGGCCCATCCTTCTCTGCTCCACTGAGTTGTTATTTATTTATTAAATCCCTCCCAGTCCTTAGATGTTTAATGTGGAAGAGATCAGGACTTGCCTGATCTCGACTATGTTTCGGATTATTGTGCTGATGAAAGGTAAAATTTCTTCCAAGCTTCATCTTATTTCAGCAGACTGAAGCAGTATTCCAGTCTTGTAGATCCCTGTAGTTTGGCATGCATTGTGCCAGCATCAGTATGCTGTCAGTCAGCTTTCAGGAGCAGAGACTGGGCATATTCCGTTAAAACAGAACATGTAATGGGTGGAGCAAGATTCTCATCCTATTGACGGACAGAATTCATCAGGCCATCAACACGAAACAATGGATACATTGAGTTGTGTGACTGTAATGCACTGGCAGCGCAGCTGCACATGATGTTTTAAAATATTGAGGGATGTGCTCCAGACCACATTTTCCATGAAATGGGGATGAAATCTTCCCAATGCTCCCAAAAATCCAGGTTGAAATCAGTGAAGTGATTGTCATTGTCCTCTGTCCTCTGTTTTTAACCATCACCCGTGTGGGGACGGTGCTTCCACTGAGGTGGAAACAACAACCTTCTGATTACGGGGCCGCTTCCTTAACCGCTAGGCCACCACTGTCCCGATGAACATCCTGAAATCAGGACACTCAGTTTGTTTAATCTATATGGTGCATCCCTGCTGATTCATTGGCTTACATGGCAAAATATTCACTGTGATCCTAAACCTAAAATTCTTTTATTTTTGGTGGTTGCAGCCAACATATGTTTAATTGACATGGTTCAGTGCATTCAATTCACCTGTCTAGCAGGCATAAGTGGGGTCAGAAGGAAGTGTGTCTGTTCTGCTGATTGGAGTTTTGCAATTTATTTCTGTCTTGACATCAGATTTAGCAGAGCGATAAAAGGTCATTTTTGGGCAATAAACAATTAAACATGATGCACATTGCAATACATCCCTTCCTTTACTAATATTTCCCAAAAAGCATATGTCTGTAATCTTTTTACTGGAAATAATAACATCTCACCAACAGGGTTGTGTGTCTATTATGAATGGTAATATGTTAATTGAGCAATGTGTGAGCTTAAATTATTGACTATCAACAACTATGCATTTAGAGTCGACCCATTCGCTGTCTTGTGTTACCTAACAGGACAGACTATAGCACGTGCACCATGTGGGCATGAAGACGAGCAAATAGGTACCTAAAAATGAGTCAGAAGACAAATCAGTTGCCGCTGTTAGGCCCTCCATGTGTCAAATTAAATTGAATAAAACAGTTTTAACGTGACTCAGTACTTTAAAGTGGATAGATGTCAGGGCAATATAAAAATTTTGCACCTCACTAGTTCAACGGCTGGGTTTTGTTCACTGTACCACAGAATGAATGTGACTCCAGTTGTGCTGGTTAACTCACAATGTCACCCTTTATTATGTCTTCGTATTTGTGAAAGTGAAAGCGATTGTCATTGTGAAACACCACAGCACATGGTGACACAACGAAATGTGTCCTCTGCTTTTAACCATCACCCTTGGTGAGCAGTGGGCAGCCATGACAGGTGCACGGGGAACAGTGTGTGGGGACGGTGCTTTGCTCAGTGGCACCTCAGTGGCACCCTGGTGGATCGGGACAACCTTCTGATTATGGGGACATTTCCTTAACAGATATTTAGTTTTCATAGTGCCTTATTGCCTTAGACTTTCTCTAAAACTACGTCAAAAATGTGCACAAAAACGGCAACAGAAGATAAAAAGAGAATGACACTAGTCATGAACATGGCCATACGTTTTTGCTCAATAATCCTTTGAATGTTGATTTTATATCATTGTCTAGTAATCCTAAAAATTAATGTCCCAGAAAACAATCTCCTACTATGGGCTTCACTGTCTTCATTTTTCCCTATCTTCTACATTCTCCTCCATAACCATACACCTCCTTCGAGGCCTTGCTGTTTTCCTTTTGCCTGGTAGCTCCATCCTCAACATCTTTGTCTGAAAATAGTCAGTGTCCAAACCAACTCAGTCTGACCTCTCTGTCCCTCTAAATCAATAATTCCTAATCCTGTATAACCTGTACCAGAATATATATACACACACACAAGTATTGCAAAACTCATGTCATTAATGACTTTCTTATCAAATTAACAAATTAGATCTCTCAGACTTTATTTACTGATGTCAGCCAAACATAGGCAACGATTTTTGAACTCAGTCCACTTAATTTTGGACATTATTTCTCAGACGCTTAGATAACCGCAAGTCAGGCCAAATGGATGCTAGTAGGTTAAAGGACAGTCATTATCTCCGCACACTGCGCATGGGGGCCAAGGGTGTCTGCATAACCCTCAGTGGCCAGAGGGAAGAGCAGAGAGAACTGGGTTGTCCTCCTGCCGTACTGACCAAACCAGGCATGAGACATTGGCTGTGACTGCAGCCACTGGATACAAGGACCACAAGTTAAGTGACCAATCGCAATACACCGCCCCAGGCTCAAAAGCTAGTCAGAGCGCGGGGGTCCTAAATGCATGTGACATGCTTTTGAATGATTTCCTGACAACGTGGCATGCCCTCAGCTGCCCAGATGTGAGGGGGCTGGAGAAAAATAAAGTCTACATACCGCCAACAAAACGCTGTTTGCTTAAATCGTATTCATTGTTTTTGGCCTTTTTTCTTTCATTTTGAAAGGTTTGCCATGTTCTGACGCCGCTCTCCCCCTTTTCCCCGAGGCAGGGTCATTTATAAAAAGGTCATTCACACCTCACTAAATCAATCACAGCATTTTCTCACTTCATTCAACATCACCTCTAACATTTACAACCTCACCCACCGTGCAGGGAACAAAGTGAATGGAAGACAAAGATTGCTTTAGAGGGATGCTCCTTTTTTGGAGAAAGGAGCGTTGCCAGCTTTCGTAATTTATTTAAGGGTGGGTTAATGTACCAGAGATTGAATGTCAGTCAGCTGCTACAAACGGATTTCTAAATGGCTTGCAACAAAAAAAAAAAAAAAAAGCGCTCTCTGCAGATTTGGGTCCTTCATTGGTCATTAATAGCAGCACCTCAATTCTCTTTGCGCCTCAAAAGTCAATTCCCAAGCCTGATCACGTCAAAAGCAAATTGCAGTGTTCTGTTTATGAATAAATTAGCATGCGGCTCAACATTTCATTAAAAGGAATGAATCTTCAAAACTAAACGGCTTGGTGTTTACACAGAGGTAACCCACTTCTGAATGTTACCTGTACGGGAGATTCTTTATTGTATCTTGTTCTTACATTGACATTGACTTTATTACATTTAGTACCAACCATGCCTTTTAATTGGCTGAGAAGGAGCCTATTAATGCTGCATATTATGTTGCATGCAACAACATTTACTCTAATTCTGCTGCTCACTGTCACACTGCAGACACAGAAGACAAAGACACAAAACAATAAGGAGTCAAAAACAAGAAGCAGACAGGCATGCCACGTAGTTGGGGACCCAATGTTGCACATCCTACGGGTTCATGGGTGAAATCATGAGTGTAGCTGCTTTTGGTGTTCAGAATTGTTGAGGTAGGTGGTACGTGTCAACAAATGTTCCCCGGCAGAACATTTCAGAGCTCCTCACGCTGCCTCCGCTTCTTCCCATAGTGCATCTTGGTGCCATGTCTTTTTCATACACCAGAAATATGCCTTAATGTTTGCTTTTATATTTCTCATTCAAATTCATTATGAAAAGCTTATTAGTTGTCGCAGTTGTGCAGTTTTAAACCCCGGATTGCCTTAAAAATGAGCATTACTAATAGACTCATCATGACATTTAAGTAAACTGACAAGTGTCGCAAGGTCAAAGAAAGTCCCACTTGAAGGTCTTCTGGGGGCAACAAAAAAAGTGAGCATAGTTGATATTATTTTTTCCACTTCAGTGTAGATACCATCCAAACCCCATCTAACTACTGGCTGGTAAATTTGTAAAAACAGATTTTGGATCTGCCGCTGTTATGGAAATACCCAGAGTGTGAAATGTGTTTTTCAACAGGGGTGGGTGGCTACACAAGCAAATGTAACCGCAACTCTACTCTGTTTTATGGGGATTGGCAAAACGAGCAAATCTGATGTACCAAAATATGCTTTTCTAGTTGTTTTATTTATTATTATTATTATTATTATTATTATTATTATTATTATTATTAGCCTGTCATTCCCTTTACTAACAAGAATTTTACCAAAAGGACAATTGTGGTGTAAAAAAAATGATTTTTTTTGCTCTTCTGTCCTCAGGTGAGGAAGCACTTACCATGTACATGGCAAAGAACAAACTGGACAGGAAGATGGTGAACGGCACCCAAAGCGTGGAGGCCCTGCACCAGCTGGCCTCCTCTTACTTTATTGACCGGGACGGCACCATGAGGAAACTTCACGAGATCCAGATCTCCACCAATGCCATCAAGGTACGAGGCTAACCCCCCCCACCCCACCATCCACCTACCCGCCCTTCTGCCTGGCTTTTTGTAGTTGTAAGTGACAGGCCAGTGAAGGGCTTCTGGCAGACAGGGCTGGAGGTAGCAGGGAGTCAAGCATGACAAAATTAAGCAGAATTGACAATAGCTGCTGACTCAGAGGTTGGGGCAGAAAAATAAGCTCACGCAGCACATTCCGCCTGGTTAAGTATAGCCACATTGTTTGGACTTATAGAGGTCTGTCCTCAGCCTGCAGGAGGAATGGCTCGGCCATGTTTAACACCGGATGGCGTGACTGCAGGGTAGTTTTTTTCAAATGAATTACATTTAAAAGAAGGATAGACAAAGGACACATGGAAAGAAGGGTAGAGAGAACGTATTACTATACTTGTCGTGAATTAGAGAAGAAGCATACAGAATGCCAAACTACATTTAGAAAAACCCTACTAGTATCTACTTTAAATCCGTTCATTAATCCATCAGCAGGTTTGAACACATATCTAAACACAAATTCAGTGTATCGTGAATAAAGGATAAAGTTGCTGGTGCTCGATTCATATGGATTTAACGGCTTAGATTAACTACATTTAATTTTAATGTTTATTAACTACATTTAATAAAAAAAATACCTGGTTCCCAAAAATCGACGCTTCTCAAATAGTGGGGCGTCTCTTTCTCATTAAGCAAAAACCTAGAGATCTCCGCTTTCACAAAGTCATGTATGTCTGTGAACCTACACACACACACACACACACACACACACGTTTGTTTTTCAGTTGCTGTTGGCGTTTTTTCCGGAGGGGGTGCATGCGAAATGTTTCCTTCCTCCTAGGAGCGTGCAACACAAAATAATTGAGAAGCACAGCCTTAAAGAGGGCACAGACAAAAAAAAAAAAACCCATCTGCATGTGTATGTGTATTTACTTTCCGAGGAGCAAATGTCCAAAATCGAAATAGATGAAACAAGGAGTAAAATTAGGAGAAAATACTTACATTTCCTTATTTACAATACAAATGTTACACATTAATGCTCTAGTCCTCATAAAAATGTAAAAAAATAAAAACAAGTGTGTCAAGCTAAGTGTGTGTGTGTGTGGCATAAGACTTCAAAGATTATGCCCACTTTAATCTGAGTATTGTTTTAGCCTCAGTAAATGATGAATAATTTAAATGGTTTCACACTGCAGTGATGTTTTGCATATCTCATAGTTACAGAATCTGCAGGCGAATAGTTGTTTTATGAAGGTGCTAGAGAAAGTATTAACTAATAATTTTATCTTTTTTTTTTTTGAAATATCTAAATCACTTTTTTATAGCACTAAGTACCATAATCAAATGTTGCATGTTTTGCTAATTGTAATTAAAAGAGGGATGAACAATGGGCTCTCCAGACGTCTGATGTGGGCCAAGTGTACACACTCAGAGCTTCTCCCAGGGACACATAAAAGGAAGGAGAAGCGAAGGAGAGGGAATAATTACAGAGTGTAAATGTGTAACCATTTGCATCAATTCCCCAGAAAGGAGAGCGATAAACAAGCCCCGAACTGACAAATAAATGAAGCTATGTAGGGCAGCCGTCAGACTTGGTGCTCATGGACGTGATGCTCGCAGGTTGTGTCAGAGAAACGACGGCGAGGCTATTAATAGGAGGTAAAGGCAGTAGTCCGTTCGGCCCAGAGTCACGTAGCGGGCGGCCAAACGATCCGTGCGTGCCGAGGACGCCTAAGTCTGCCGCGCTGTCCGGATCTATATACACAGCGAACAAGGCTCTGCACTTCCAATATTGATTTAATATGGATGTTGAGTCTGACTTCGGCGGGAGACGCTGCCGTCAAAGAAAAACACGGAGACATCAATACGGGCAAAATCGAGAAATTAAAGCACGTCCTGTCAGCAAATACTGCAGATACATCCCTGGTCTAATATTGGCACAGCACATTTGCTCTCGTCTCGTCGGGGAAAGTTGCGATCGTGCGTGCGTCACGTGTGTGTGCGTCACGACAAAAAGTCAATAAGAAGGGCGGCTTCACGCAAAGCTGCGTCGGCCCGCGACACACACGCTCACACACCCATCCAAACGCATAAATACCATCCTCACCCTGCCTCTCTCTCTCTCTCTTTCTTATCTCTGTCCTTCACATTGTCACACTCCCGTCTGCCTGCACACGCGCACACGCGCACGCCCAGCCACCCGGGCGGCGTCGAATCACACCGGAAGGCGTCAACAGAGAAGGGCGCTAATCTCTGCCGACGGTGCTCCCTCCCTCTCTCTCTCTGCCTGGCTCGCTCCGTCTCTCTCTCTCTCGTGATCCAGGTCTGGGAAAGTGTATCGGCAGGGCCGTGATGGCCCGAGAGCGAGGACTCGCCCACCAGGCCCCTGCTGTATTTATCAAACCCTCATCCTCGCCCCCCGACCTCCAGCCGCTTTAACACCGGTTAAGGGCTTTCTGCAGCATCGCTGCGTTAATCAAAATGAAGACGTCCCGCCACAGCGCCGGCTGCGCCCAAGGCCTGCTAGGGCTCGTTATTTTTTTTAAGATCCCACCGTGGAATTTATCTGCCCGACCCAATGAATCTTCTTGCCTGGGATGCATCGTGGCAGTGCCCCCTCCGTGTTGTCTTTCATGATTATTTTTCACTCCCAGCACGGTGAGACCTGTCAGCCTTTGGGTGTTAAATAGCAAAAACCGAAAGGAAACAAACAGAGAACAACGGACATCGCAGTTGCTGAAAGTCGCACCCACTGTCCAGAGGCTGTTAACAGCTGGGCTTCAGGAGGGTGATTTAGAGTCCCCGCGCATTACAGAGCTCATTAATGTAACACACCACGGCCAAAACGGAATGTGACTAACGGGAGGAATCACACAGGAGGACGCCACGCAGATGCCATTAGACATTAGGATGACCTGTGGTGAGGGGGGTGGGTCCGAGTGTTTTATGAGGGAGTTTTGTATGGCTGAAGTCATTGCACATAAAGGATCTGCATCTGAAATATCAATGTTAATCATTTCAATTTTAATAAGAAGAAGAATCTAGCTTTTGCCACCGGTATTTGACCTTGTTGAAGGTCTTTTAAAAAGAAATGAGCCCACAATGGTCGCTGATAGGAATTTAAAGGCAGTGATGAGTGGGTGGTAGTAGCCTAGTGGGTAACACAATCGCCTATGAACCAGAAGACCAAGGTTCAAATCCCACTTACTACCATTGTGTCCCTGAGCAAGACACTTAACCCTAAATTGCTCCAGGGGGGGACTGTCCCTGTAACTGCTGACTGTAAGTTGCTCTGGAGAAGGGCGTCTGATAAATGCTAAATGTAAATGTTAACAGATTAAGCCGACAATTAGGGAAATTTGCTCAAACATGAGGTTCTGCTTACTGTTTACTGAATTCAGCCACATTTTAGAGTCATATTAAGATAATTAAAAATAAATAAATAAATAAATAATCATTTGAAAAATATGCCAATAAATTAATTTACATACCACAGTTATCCATATTTTTAAGCTCAATCCCACAGAAGGCCATTTCCTTTGCCAGAGTAGCTGTAATGTCTGAAGTTCAGTTTACAAGATTTTTTTTTCTGCTGGAATCAGAAAGTTGTATTGGTTTATGTTGAACGCATTTGAGCAAAATAGTGTGTTTTGTCGGATGTGTTGCGCTCATCTTTGTTGGTGAAAGATGATGTGGTTGCACTGAGGCAAAACAAGTCTACTCAAAACAAGTCATAAAAGACTTTATGTACATAAAAAAATACTTCAAAGGAGAGAACAGTGTCCAAAAACAGAACAAATTAATAGTCAGAAGTACACATTGACTGTGCATTTAACTCTTTTGCATTCCACCAAGATTAAAAAAACTGAAGGAATGCAATCAAAATACTTGCAACCTAATGAGTGTCACTAGATTCTGAGTGTTGGTTCCGTGGAACCTGCAGACAAGAGCAGGGATGAGAAATACATAAAAAAGAGAGTAAAAAATGTCTCCCCTCAAGCTGTGATGGACAGCAGATCCAGCTGTGAAGAATAAGCATGCAGACGTGAGGCATTGTGTTTCAAGGTATTATTCCAGCATGGGGATCTTTTAAGAATCAAAAATAAGATGCCCAGCAGAGCATTTTAATGGAAAAAAGACGGGGTGAAAAAAAAGGCATTTTTACGAATGCGGTATTTTCTGTGACAAAGCACGTGATGATTACGGCTGGGAATGTGCTACGCAGGCTCGCAAGGTCACCACCCAGAAGATTCCCTTGATTTGTGCGTCGAGACTCCATATGCAAATTTATGATGATGCAGCAGCTGTTTGAGGAGGATCTATTTAAAAATCCTTCAGACAGCCAGGATCCTGTTTCTCCTTCTGATGGAAGTCGCGGCCTGTGGGCGGATGTGTGATAGGTGCAGAAATTAAAAGCCGTGCCTCCTGACCCGGGTACAGTAATATAAACATTGATAGTGGGAGGAACAGGACTACACGTACAGTGCGTGAACTCAAAATTACTTTTACCCCGTGGTGCTTTACTTATTTTTTTCAGAACAACAAAATGTAGACTGGAAATGTATCCCATTAATGACATTTAAAAAAGGTTTTCCACGTGGAGATCACAAAAATCTCTAATGAGAATTTCAGTGATATTCCAAATACTATCAACACAATAATAAATTACCATGAAATCTAATTGCAAATAGTTCTGCTCAATATTGTGCTGTCAGAACCAATGTCATTTTCAGACTTTACATTCAGGCTCTAGTAATGCTTGCTATGAGTTTGCCAGCTTCTAGCTCATCTAAGACAGGAATAGATGTCAGATTTTTCCAGGGATCATGTCCTTCAACTTCCAAGTCCTTAAAATAGAACTTCATTAAGTCGACGACAGGTGACAGGCATATTAAAAAGTGGATACGTTGGCGGTCCCTTGATGCTGTTTCGTCACGTTGGCTCCTTGTCTGCCAGTTTAGCTACAATCTCTGCAGTTTTGGATTCAAGAGACTTCATGTTATGGATGTTTTTTTTTGTTCTGCTGGAATCAGAAAATTGTATTGGGTTTTGTTGAATACATTTGAGAAAAAGCTATGTGTGTTTTGCCGGCCGTGTTCTCATCTTCAACTGAACTGCTGTGGCATTTTTTTTATTGTTTAAAGCTAAGTGATTTGATGTCCATATAAACGATGCTACAAATGAGAAAAAGACAATACTGCTACAGTTCTAACAGTACGCAAAGAAAAACAAACTAAAATACTGCTAGATTGCAGTGTGCAAGTAGAAATGAGAAAAAAATAAGAACAAACACAAGAAAAATCTACAGAGATGCACAGCTGTGATGTTTGTACGACAAGTAGCAGTCATTGACTAAAATGTTTCGTGCTGTGATGAACAGTGCTGAAGGAACAAGTTGACCCCTGAGAGTTGGCGCGCACTGAGCTCCCTCAGCGTTTTTATTTATTTCAATTGGACTTTTAATATTCTAAATCCTCTAAGTCCCCCATGACCTATCCAATGCTTTGATTTATTCTTTCCCTTAACCTTCATATTTTATAATCTGATGGATGGATGGATGTGTGTGTGTGTGTGTGTGTTTGTATTTGCATGCATGTCTATGTGGTCATTTCAGGACATGACCCCTGCAGTTGAATTGGGAGCTTACCAGGAACACTAATCGTTTGCGGTCCATTGCTGCCCGTTTTTTTTTTTTTTTTTCTCAGTGTAGTCTGTGTTTTTCCATTTATGCTCAGGGTGTCAGTAAGAAAAGGTTAGGTTTATTTTTAAGATTGCCTCAAGGCCATTGTTATGGGCCCAATTCGGAAATGTCACCACGAGTCAGTCAGCACTTTTCACATGATGGGTTGGTTAAAACCACTGAACGGACCTCATGCCCAAAACCTATCCACATCCACAATCATTACGCTAGCTAGCAGGGCATCACTGGCTAACTAGTAGCTGGATAATGTCTTCAAACTGAAGCATTTGTTAACCACGCTAGTGAAAACCCATATTCTGTTCAAGCTGAATAAATGGAATAAGGGGTGTAGACTTCTCACTCTTGAATCACCAAACCAGTGGTAAAAAAAAAAAAAAAAAAAAAAGTATAATCAGGAGAAGTTAGGAGAAAAGGCCATTAGCAAATTTGTCTTGCCACCTTTTGAAGCAGAATAAACCTGCAAACCTGCCTCAAGAGTGGGCAGCAATAAAAGAAATCTTGACTTTGATGCTTGTTGCTTCCCATCGTTGAGAATATTAAAGCACTTAGCACTTAGCTGGTGCCACATGCAAAATCCTTCCAATGCGGGAGCTACAAATCTCCGAAATGCTGGTGGATGTGTTGAGCATATTTTCAGGACCTGTATGTGACGTGCAGGAATGCAGCTTGTCAATGTGCATTACTATGAACCATTTGCAAGGACAGTAATGGCTTTGTAATGAATAAACTATGTCCTGATGCAGGTTGTCAAGAGATCATGGTTCTCATGGTTGTGGTAGGAATGGTCTCCAGGCTACCGGTGCATATCGCCTCTTATTCTGGGCTCTCGTGTCCTGCTTCTGTTCCAGGTGACAGAGACGCGCACGGGCCCCCTTGGATGCAACACCTACGATAATCTTGACTCTGTGAGCTCCGTTCTACTGCAGAGTCCAGAGAACAAACTGCATTTGCAAGGTAAACAGCCTGTGACCATCTTTTTTCTGCACGTTTTTCCTGCAGTGCAGCATCTATTGCTAATTAATCACATATGTATATGTTTAAGCAACAAATTAAAGTGTGGAACTGTTCGTCAATTTGCATGCAGGATGAGGATGCAAGTGTAAGTTATATAACAAACATAATATAAAAGTCAAGTACGGGACATAATTTAGTTTTGTTTGCACTGATGGTCTGGAAACACTTTTAAGAACTTCAGATTTAGTTTCCACAATGAAAATTAATTACACGTTTATCAAGCTGATGCCACTGTTGCTAATCAATATAATTTGTTCAGGTCACTGTGACTAAAGTATAGAAAATAAAAGGACAGTATTATGTCCCTTTATATAATAATCCTGTGGTCAAACCGCATCACCCAAGCGTTAGAAATGAACAAGTCTTGGGTGCCATGTACTACACCTTCTGTAGTTAAATCTTTCACCTGTGAACATTTGGTTGA
The DNA here is from genome assembly GCF_900700375.1 of Denticeps clupeoides. Taxonomy (NCBI): domain Eukaryota; kingdom Metazoa; phylum Chordata; class Actinopteri; order Clupeiformes; family Denticipitidae; genus Denticeps; species Denticeps clupeoides. The sequence continues at coordinate 3,915,424 of NC_041709.1, forward strand.
TGCATCAAATGGTACGTAAGCACCACATCATAATGTCTGTGTAGATGACATCTCAATCCCCTCATAGCAACAGTTTCTGCTTTTTTCAGATGTTCCCAACGTAACATACAGCCTAAAAGAAAAAAAAGGCTTCAGGAAGAACTGTGATAATTAGATGTTTCAGCCTTGTATTTTCATTTTTTTTTTATTATTATTGTTGCTGGATAGTATATTGCTTACGGATCCAGCTGAGGGTGGTGAAATGATGAAAGGAGCAAAGCATGCATTTTGGTGAGGGGGAAAAAAAAGTGACTATATTCACACAGTGTGAGGGAGGTTTCGTACCTCTAGCACATCTTTCAGCCACGCAACTGCTTCACAGACCTCCCAGAAGGGATCATTATGTCTGGAAGGATTTGGATAATTACTTTGTCTGTCAAATACACTTTCAAGTTCCACCGGTGGAAGGTGGAAGTAGTCTGCAGGTTTTAAGGGCTTTGTGTGTTACTGGCCTGGTGTCAGTGGCTGGGGAAATAAAACATTGTCATTCAGGCCAGATGTGTGACTATCAACTGCGGGGATGATCCCCTTGCTTACAGTTTGCTGATGAAAAACGGAATGCGGGCTCTTCCGATTCGTAATTTGCTCTGGCAATTGAGCAGGCCAGATTTTTGCATTATTGCGGTTATTTTACTTTGATAAGTAGCTTGCTCACTGCCTGTAAAATCTCTGACTTCCTTCCAAGAGGGAGAAATGGATTTTCTCTGGATCTGCTAAATTCTAGCTTTTTTCCTCATACCCGACTGAAATTTGCTGCCTGGATAATATGTGCAAACCTATAAGCAGTGCTACTCATGAGTAATTGTTCTTGATTTAAAGGTTCCCTTATTAGAATTATTTTTTGCTATTATATAGATGATATAGTATCTCGCATGACAGAACAAAAAATCATTTTCACATCAAACCACTGAGCAATTGGAATGCGTCACACATTTGAAAGCCATGGCGGTCGGTGGAGTTCTCTTAAAACAAAGCTTGAGAAAGGGAGGTATCATAGGGGGAGATTTTCCAGGCCTCCAGAATGACCAGAGCACATTTCTAGCCACATTTCTAGGACCATAGACATGCAAGCGGAACTCACAATAATGTTAAATAATCTAAGGTTAAATAAAGTGAAATTTTCATAATAGGGGACCTTTAAACCTCATAATGTGAGACTTAGCCAGCCAGCATTGTAGAGTAGACAACATCCAATTCTCATTAAAATTTTAATGACGCGGGCTATGCACATTAAAAGAATAATATTTTTTGGGGGGCTCTTATAAGCTTCAGCAGACCCCAAGGCTTGAACCACATGACAAAATCAGTGCACTTGACTTTTGACCTATCCTGTATTTTAATGTATTATAAAACAGAACTGTGGCCGCAGGACAAGATGCTCTTTGCATGGAGGGGCAACTAGAGTAAATAAACAGAAATGTCTTCACCGGGATGCACATTTACAGCGCTCGTGGTTAAATAAAACAAAAGATGACATTTTGACTTTGTTTGGGCTGTTTGGAGTGCGGCTGTAAGAGATCTTGCTAGGCGATGTGTGTGAGTGCATATGGGTTGGGGTGAAGGCCACCCCTTTTTGACTGACACCAACGGCAGCTTAATAGACAGACAGTGTAGGGCAGGCACAACCCCTGTCTACTTCCATTAGTCAGCCGACTCTCCCTTCTGAATTAGGAAAGGTCACTTTGAAGGAATTGTTGTCTCCATTAATGAAATTACTTTCCGATTCTTTGTTGCATCCCACTGCACACAGTCAGGGTAATAATGCTGATGGGACTTGAACAAAAAAGTCTGTGTTGTAAGGGAAAGGGAAGGGAAAATCTTTATTTTTGTTTATTTGATGTAATATTTGGATGAACAATCATAAAAAGATATATATGTGAATGCACATACTGTATATTATTATGACCTTATTTAAAACTGTTGCACTGGGTGATTTGGCAAAAAAATTCAGGAATTTGTAGTCTGTGGATTATGGATTTTTGTGTGAATTTAACTTTTTTTTTTCTTCCCTGGGTTCATAAATTTATGTGGCTGCTCAAGGAAGCTCAGATGTGCAGACTTCTCCAATAATCCCCCTTGCATATGTGCAAAAGTCAGCACTTGCACATAACTAGAGTCCCTTTTATGACACTATACGATCTGCTTCCTGTATTTTAATCACTTCAACTTTCACACAAATCATGGTCAGTCACACTTGCAGTAATGAAATTCTTATAATTTCTGGGAAACCTTTGTGGGAAATTAACTTGGCGACAGTGGACAGTACAAATTTAAGAGCTTAAAAAATTTCTAAAAACAATAGAATAGAATAAAGTATAAATATGGACATATGTATTGTTAATTTAGCCATATATTTTTATGAAATGGAATTAAGTCTAAATGTAGAGTTGAACAAGTTGTATACATGTACATGGAGTATATGTTGACATTATGTACAGAGTGGCTGTATAAGTAAAAGTGACAACACTTTAGATACACAGGTACACAATGGAGTGACAGGCCTTGACAACAGCATTAGAAATGCACCAGAAAAATTGCACATTATAAATTAAATTGCACATTTTTCCAAGCAGTAATGGCTTACACAATCACAGTTCTCCGAATCATATAAATATATATGTAGACACTTATTAAAATGCTTTATATATATCCTATTGGCATTTGAAACTAATTTCAAATGTCCCCAGGAAGCAGGATGGATCTTCTACATCAAACCTTCTTCAGATCCACACAGAAGGTTACAACTCTAATCAGAGGTGGTGGACCATCATTGCCCTGTGAGGAGAGTTTAAACGGCCTCTTTCATGCTCTTAAATTACTTTTTTTCCAACATCCACTGATCTGAGATGACTTGTGAGAGCTGTACAGTGGAAATGTAGGACACGTGGTTGGCAGAGTTTCTAAAGGAACGTAACTCATACCTGCCGACTGAGTTCTTATTTATATCAACGTAGACAACTCACAGAGTTTATTTTATTTTAATCATTTAGACTGCATTTAGGCTCACTTATCACTTGCGAAAGTTCAGGGCACCAGTTAACATGGTCACCAGTTGTCTGACGCCTGTCAGTTAGTTTACATGAGATAGTGAACGCATAGCTGTACAGATGACACACTGTTAAAATAAGATGTTTGTTCATGATACAAATTGCACACCACTATTAGGTTAATGAAGTAAAACCCAGTTTGAAACAAACAAACCAACACCAAGAGATGTCAATAACAGGGAATACAGAAAGAGGATAAAACAGGGGAGCATTGATGCTTTTATACGCAAATGAGCAGAGTAGCACATTGAGGACAATCTGGCCAGGACTGGGCGTAGCCCTTAAGGAGATTGCAACTCGCTTCACCTTGTAACTCTGTATAACTCTTTATTCACATTCACAAAGATTTATATGTCTGTTTTTTCTGCTTGATTTCTATTGCCAAGAACAGCCTCCTACTAATGAATAAATCAAGTCTCTGCAGGTTAGTTTGCCATTCAGGCCTCAGTCTCTCCTGCTAGATACAGATAGCACAGCACGGCCCAGGAATTCTGAACTCCAGCCCTCACAGTTGCTTGAAGGTCAGGTGGAGGGGTCAGAGTGGGAGTAAAGAGGATCATCACCTCCACAGTGGAGCAGCATGATTCTCGTTGCTGAATCCCAATATCGAGCCGTCTCCAGGGAAGAGCAGATGCCTTACAGGAATGCAGGGAGGAGAGTAGATCAACAGTCAGGTGCTAGTCTGGGGTCAGGACAGGGGGTGTTGGTGTTACTGCAGAAGACCTCTGTCCATCAGAAAGGGTCATTCTAGTGTGGAGTCGATGCTTAGTAAGGCTAATAAAGACCTTTGGCATGGATGCCCACTGTTTCCAACAGAGTTTTCAACACAACTGAGCAAACATAAAATTTGACATAGTACCATAAACGGCTACAACATTATACAAACGCATAATGCATATTAAACCATCAGGGTTCTAAAGAACATGATCACAATTCTAGCAATGATCATGACATATGACATGGGAGGAAACCAGAAGGAAACCAGAGGGAAGCCACACCAGAGCACATTCCAAGAAAGTGAGGCAGGGCAATAATTTTCAGATGCCTGGATGTTATACTGATTTTGATTTTGAATATGTTATTAGTCCATGCAGAATAATGAGCTACCCATGGTGCTCATTGCTGGACCAACAACACTGTAATAATGTCATAAACATATAGACCCACTGTTAAACTACGCTGACTCTACAGGAATTAAATACACAGAATGGGGAATGGATAATTCTATGACATTGTCTTTCAGAGCAAGACTAATGTTTTTTTGTTTACACAAAAATAAATAGCTAACTTTATGACAAGCTGTGGAAATAAAGCAAGTCTTGTGGGATTGCAGCGTGAACAGGGCTGTCATGTCCAGTCAGGGCCTTTCAAACTGTCAATTGCCAAGGATATTGCTAAACAAATGTGCAGACATCGTGGTGTTCCCTGACATTTCAATTGAAACCAGGCTTTGTCTGATAGACTTGAGTGCCATGGGCAAAAATTACTTACAGTATTCAAATGAGATGAGACATACTGACAGATGTGTCGTGCCCATTCTCTGCCATGCCGGCAACTACATTGGCTTATTTAATCAATGGCTATTGCTATAATTATACCTCACATTCATAATGGGGGGGAGTCAGTTCCACAGTAAGGTCTGCTGTGCCAATCCACTTTAAGTAGTGTTATTATAATCAGGCTTGGAAGTGTAGTTTCAATTAACAAAATCAGAAAGTGTGTGGTCCCATTGGAGACAAAAGGATGGAATGGTTAAAAAAAGGAAAAACCTCTGAATATTTTCTGAAACAAAACACACGAATTGAAGAAAAAAAAGCTTCTTTTTTCACACATTAAGTGAAGTGCTAAAGAAAATCAGTCAGGGCCTTTGAACTAAAACTTGCATGTGAATCAGTACCTCATCCTTCTGACATTTGAATATATAATTTTTCATCTTTTTTTCCCTGTGGGGGCCACTTCCTGTGATCTGGGTGCTGGAAACAGCAGATAACACTGAGGGATAATACTACAATCACAGAGCGTGCCGGAGTATTCTTTCTGTCGCCACGATCGCATCTGGCATCAAGGGAGACACCTATCAAAGCAGCGGCATTTCTCAGCTCTGTCCCCACCAGCTAAACTGATGCAACGTTAAAAAAAAATAATAATGAATGTGTCAAACGTTTCATGTTATGTCCTATTAACGCCACTGAGCATATAAAATAAGGCATGTGAGATCTTGATAACAATGAACGCAATCGTGAAACACGCCCATCCTCAACCACAAATTCAAATTGCATTCCTGCTTAAGGTCCACAGAGTGTTTATTCATTTATTTATTTTATTAATATTATTTATCATTGTTTCAGTGAGCCGGGTGCTGTTTTTCACAGGCTGAGGCTGTTGTGATTACCTAGGAAAGAAATATTGAACTGAACTGACTGTGGAGTATTGAACTGCCCAAGCTGACCTCATCAACCTCCAAAGAGCTAAATAAATTGCCCAATCCATCTCACAGGGTACACGAAGAAGCAGTGTTTTACTTAAAAAAAAAATTGTTCCAAAAAATTAATTAAGCAGACAAGCAACTCCTAAAGATATATTGAATGTGTAGCTTTAATGTGTATGCTTGGACATCCCTCCCAATCACATTCCATGCTCCATATCACAATTTCTTTTCAGAACAATTGACCTTATGCATCTATTTATTTATTTATTGCCTTTGGCTGTTACATAAATTACCTGCTGGAAATGGGTTTATCTTGAGTTGCACATTCACTGTCTCTCCGGGGTGCTATAAATAATTGCACATCAGCGAGAGGTGGAATTAAGTGAAGGTGGGAATTAACAAGTTGTAGTTAAACGGGCCGGTCGTTTGTCACCTAATTTCTGCAATAAGCTCTCATCTGCCTGGGAGACAGTGAGGACTTGGGAAATTTCTGCTACAAAGTCATTTCCTGCGCACAATTACCTAAGATATGGCAGCCATAAATTAGCTGGGGAAACAAAAGCAAAGTCATTTTTTGGGTCTTTTTTTAACCCCACCTCCTCATCTCTCTTTTTTCATCTACCAGGAGCAGTGAGTCCATCCTGGAAGATTTATGAATATGTTAGAATAGTCTGAGCCAACAGTTTTCAAAGTGGTGAAGTGAAAATAAATTAAATAGCCCCACAGGCAATTCATCTGGTGCTTGATGGATTACATGCTCATCACCACAGTTCTTGATTTTCTCTGCATTTCCCCTGCACTCTTGTAAACATTTCCTGAACAGTCCAATGAAGAAACCTGTACAGTTCTGGCCATGTTTGCAGCAATGGGCTGCTGCAGACTCGTGGAACCATGTGCTTGAGCATGAATCAGACGATGCTATTTATTAGGGCCATACAGATCGAATCCAATTGGAACAATGTGAACAATTTATTTTTTTTCTGTATCATGCTTAGTATAATGAAATGCCGTTCAGGTCCCTTGGTATCGGGAACGCACCGGAATGAGGAATGATTCGTTTTCCAGGGCCGCTGGCTTGCCATGGACATCGGATAATGGGGGATCATTTAGAAGATGGACACCGGCACCCTTTATTTCACCTTCCTGGAGCTGCACTGAGCTCCGGTACCTGATGAAATCTGTCCACACTGACCTCTGGGTCAACTTTCAATTGGAGGTGGTCAATCAACACCCAGTTTCTTCTCGGACAGGCAGACCCATAAATCAGAGCCTGGCCGCATCCTGAGCTCCCTACCCTGTGCGCCAGCGCCTCATGCATTTTCTGCTCTCTTATTGATTTTGGTTTTAGTTTTCTGATGCAAGCGCCACCTTTCTGACAGCTTAAAATTACACGGGTGTCATCTCGTACACAAGCCTTCGGTCCAGCTGTAGTTTCAATTGCTTCCAAAAGTGTTTTTATGTTACACTTGTGGCGAGGAGGAAATGGCTGCATATTGATTTATACTTGAGATGCACAGTGCTGCCTTGAGACGTTGCCCTTTGCCAGCTGTTTATATGTTTTGGCCTCATACCCAATAATTGGAAACTTGCTTCAAATTACAGAATGCAGATTTAGTTTTGTCGTTTGACAGTTTTATGAAATCTTGTGTTTTTGAATTTATTTTTATTGTATAAAAATTGAACGGCTCTCTGACAGTCTTGGAAGGGAAGCTTTTGCTCCTTAGACTTTTAAACATATAATCACATCTTGTTCTAAGCTGCTGCACCCAGCTTTGCCTGGGCCATTTTTTAGACCACATCAGGCATGGTTTTCAGAACCATTTTGTAATTTTCTGCCTTTACTGTAATTACTGTGCGATTTAGTGTTGGAAAGTGCATTCACCCATGTCTACCTGGAAAACATAAATCACCAAGTGAGACATCTCTGACACTCACTTAGCTATTTATATAGACACACAAACCGAAAATGTCAATACTTAATCAATAACAAATGACAATAACTAATTAAATTCTGATGGTTTATGTCATATTTTTTTTAAATGCCATGACAAGTTTCATAATGAGAACCATTATCAATAGGTTGAAAAAAATAAACTTAATTGCACAGTAACATTAATTGTTCATAAGTAAAATACTACTTCCGGTGCCTCAGTGTGTGCCAGCCTGTTACGGCAGCTTTCTTTTTTTTGTGGGACTAATAAAGGATAATCTTATCTTATTTCTATAATCAATGTATGTACATATGTATATGTACATTTTATTATTCTTATCATTATTAGTGGTAGCAGTAGTCATTCTAATAGTTAAACAGTCACATGTTTGAGGGAGTGACTGAACGAACAAAGTGAAAGTAAAGTGAAAGTGATTTTCATTGTGAAACACTGCAGCACAGCACACAGTGACACAACGGAATGTGTCCTCTGCTTTTAACCACCCTGAGTGAGCAGTGGGCAGCCATGAAGGGTGCTTAGGATTCGAACCGACAACCTTCTGATTTTGGGTCTATTTCCTTACCAGCTAGGCCACCTCTGCCCTCCTAAGTTGCTGGTGTATGGAGGGAAATAGGTGGGGAAAGTAGTATTTCTCTTGCATAAGCCGGGACATGACCAATTAAGGTGTTTATTTTAAATTGACGTTGCTGGTTGAGACATTTAGGGTACCTCAACCACGATTAATCATTACCTAAACCCTTGCATGTGTGGCAAAAGGGGCAGTGGTGCCACTGAGCAAAGCACCGTCCCCACACACTGCTCCCCGGGTGCTCAGGGTGATGGGTTATATGCAGAGGACAGATTTCACTGTGTGCACCGTGTGCTGTGCTGCTGTGTATCACATGTGACAATCACTTCACTTCACATTACAAATCTGTTATGTCACTGTTTACACCTGGATGTCAGGTTTAGGTGATTTCAATATACACTCTGAGAGTTATCTTCTCTCAGTGCTATAGCTCATTAGACTGCGTTAAATTGCCCTCTCAGGTTTCTCTGATTATCTTTGTGTATCCTCTCAGGACACATGGCACTGAGTGGTGCTGAAAAAAATCCAAGGGGGTGTAGAGGTCTAGATTTTTTTTATAGGCTTGGAACACAAGCCTTGGTGTAATTTAATGCCTCATTCACGTAATCCACTTTATTGGGCCAGTGCATTAAGTAATGATTATTTGGTGAATTTGTGGGCATACAATGGTCAATTAATCACTGATGGATCCAATGGCCATGAGGTGGAGCGTGGCATTGCGCAACACAGCCTTGCCAGAGCCCTCAGATGGTTGGGTGGGGACATCCGATCTGTCATCAAGAGCACCAAAATATACAGCCTGTATGTGAGCTCAGAGGAGCAGCTGCTAAGCTTTAAGGCTTTTGGTTGTATCTGTGCCCAGTACCATCAGTGAGAGAAGAGTGGAGAATCCTGGCACTGTATATTATGATAACAGATAATATGATCAAATAAGGTTTAAAATAATTGGGTGTAATGTATTTATAAGCACACACCCATCATCCGATCACCATAAAAATAAATAAATCATACTTACCAATGTATGACTGTTTTTAAACATTTATTGCTGATTTTAGTCAACAGTTCCACCTCAAATTACTTGAATTATACATTAATTTAAGATGATGAATGTTACCTATTGGATAATTAATAGATCCAGCAACCTTGGCAGGAAACTCTTTCCTAGAATTGAATTGAATTTAAATAATTTGTCTGAGCAGGTGTCTGGCTCACATTACATGCAATAATATATAATCAATATAATATATAACACTGTCCTGCACATATTACATAAGCAGAGGTTGACAGGCCCCAGTACCTTTAAATAAGTAGTTGCACATATATATATATATATATATATATATTTGGAATGTATTCATTGATTTACAGTAGTTCGAACAGAAGACTGAAGATATGACTGCATATCTTCCTGCAGCCATCTGCAGTCAGCTCAGTTCATGAAAGTGAAAAGATTACCATTGTGAAATGACAATTTCACCATGAGCCTAGTAGGTAAGGAAGCGGACCCGTAATCGGAAGGTTGCTGGTTTGAATCCCAAGCCGCCAAGGTGGCACTGAGGTGCCGCTGAGCAAAGCACCGTCCCCACACACTTTTGCTCAGTGGCACCTTGCCGATTCCAATTACTTGTCCATATCCTTACCCGCTGGTCAACCATTTCACCTTTACATTCAAGGCATTTATTAGACCCCCTTATCCAGGGCAACTTACAATCAGTAGTTACAGGGACAGTCCCCCCCTGGAGACACTCAGGGTTAAGTGTCTTGCTCAGGGACACAATGGTAGTAAGTGGGATTTGAACTTCTGGTCCAAAGACGAGTGTGTTACCCACTAGGCTACTACCACCAACCACCGTGTCCTTTCCTGATTATGACATGCCAGCATTTGATGGCTACACGCTCTATATAGCATCCACGTTTTGTTGTTGTTGCTTTTTCTGCTACACTCTGCCTTCCCTGTTCCGACTATGGGAATTGTGGGTTATCTGTTTGATTACTCATCACATTGTTCCCACAGGGCAGGCAGGGACATGGCATGCACGAGTCGTCAGTATGCTCTCGCTGTCTAACCCAGCGACGCTGTCACTACATTCTGACAAGACAATGTTTTCATTTTTTTTTTTTTGGCATGTATATGGCAACAGTTGGAAATAGTTAGACAGAGATGGCATGAGAGTGGCTGAGTAAATATTAGGAGATTGCGGATGGAGAGAGCGACAGAAGTGATGGGGGTGAGGTTGGATAGGGGTGGGTGGGAGTGTTGTGATTATACAGACAGTGACAGCAGCGGCGCCTCAACCCCCAGCAGTCTCTGATGTAATATATAAAGGAGAATGGGAGTGAGCTGGGTGTTATTGTGAACTCGGCCGCTGGCGCTGCTACTGTCGTTGAGCAGCGACCATCCATGAACTCGCCATCTGGATTCTCCCACAAATCACATTAAAGTTTCAGGTCCAGGAATACATCAAGCTAAATGAATATTGGCTCGGGGGGCCGCAGACAGCCTGATGGAGAAAAAGCCCTTTGCAATCCAACTCTTTGTGGTCAGATATGATCCATCTCTGCCTCCACCATGGTGGCAACTCCCGCATATTATGGTGACAGACTGGGCTGCAAATGTGCCTCTTGCAGAGATGCAGTGCAAAGTTACAACGTGTTGCTTGCTGCAGATAATTTCCTGTTAACACACACACACACACACACACACACACACACACACACACAGACTAAATAAATAAATAACAGTTCCAGGCTTAATGGAAGCCCCCATGTGCCATGATTGTAGAGAAACAGCACACCAGAGGGGTGCAGCCTGATTGGTCCAGGGCCCCTTTTTCATTATCTGAGATTATCTCATTATATGCAGTGAACACAACATAGAAACGTTTCGCATCCATTAATTAATGCATTTTTTTACTTACATGCTCAATATTTTGCAATATTTCAAGTCTCCAGTCGCCAAAGGTGTTGTTTCAAAGCAACTTTCCACATTTAATGAATTTGGGCTACCAATTAATTATGGGGATGAGTTTCGATTGTGTATACTTGTGTGTTTGCAGGTATGTCTATTAACTCATAGAAAGGGTGCTTTTAATACTGAATATTGCATATGGATTCGCTCCTATGAAAGCAATATATGTGTATAGCACTGTTCCCGTAATGCTGTTGTGCACGCAGCCTTTGATTTATTTTCAGCCCTAAATGGAAAGCAAAAGCTTTTAACTTTGGCTCCATTGCATCCCCTGTCTGTGTGTACACTGTGAATATGATCCGCAGAGTTAAGATATGCAGTGAATAAATGATAGATGGAGGATATACCTGTCATTGACCAAAAAGGAAGAGACTGGTTTCTTACATAATGCAGTTGGAAGCAGACAAAATCCCCTTTTTTATTTTTATCAAGAGCAGTACTGTATCTCCCATGTGCACACACAGTGCTGACGTATAAATAAGATCAAGAAGAAAAAAAAAGCAGATCAAGTCGAAATTCATCAATCACTGTCCTGTTTTATCGCGTTAAACACCAGCGAAGGGCACTTCAAAGTCAAACATTTAAAACTTTTTGCTGATTTTGTCAAATGCAAAGCCTCTCTTGCTCACTTGAGACATTTCACATGGGTGAGATAAGGCTCCTCGTTCTACCCCAGGTTTGCAGGTCATCTTCCCCGAGTACCTGCAGGAGAAGTTTGTGCAGTCGGCCCTCAGCTACATCATGTGCAACGGCGAGGGGGAGTATGTGTGCCGCAACAGCCAGTGCATCTGCCGGTGCGCCGAGGAGTTTCCACACTGCAACTGTCCCGTCACAGACTTGCAGATCATGGAGAACACCTTGCAGGGGATGACAGAGATGTGGGCAGCCTCCTACAAGGATTTTGAGAACTCAGGTACATAGAGTAAAATACATACGTGTTTTCAATTATCCTCATTTACAGGGTCAGTCTCCCTGGATCAACATGGCAGTTAATTTATGGTCTTTATTTGATGAATTTACTGCATTAAAAATACATTATTGTTATTATTATTATTATTATAATTATTAACACAATTATTTACAAATAAAAAGGAAGTGTTTATTGTAGTGTTTCCAAAATGAACAAAAAAACAATCAAACGAACAAACAAACAATTGGAAAAACATAACAGAATTTGCGAGAATTCTTCTTCCATCCAGACACACAATGGCTGGTATTTTCAAATGTCCTCTGACATCCAAAACAGAAAAGTGTTTCCTTTGCAGCTCTGTGACATTGCCACTTCAAATTGCCTCATGCAAGCTTAAAAGCATTTTTGGAATATATGGCATGTGTTTAGGCACAGGAATTTGCAATTTCCAGTTGTAATCTATTGTGCTGATACCTATGGTTTTAATGGGTTAAGGGTTTTTGTCAAGGTCACAGTTAGGTGAGTTGCGTGTGTCAAACATCAGTCCCACTTTAGTTCTAATGGGCCAATCAGTTCCCCAAATTACCATAATTTTTATATCACTTATAGGAGGACAAAGTACATAGAATGAAAAACCATCTCTCCTAACTCAGAAAAGCAGTTGTTCAAGGCATCGGGATGCTGCTCATCTGCAGTGCAGCCGTTGTGAGGTCTGTCTCAGCCCTACGCAACTTCCTAAATTTAATTAATCATCCCCAGTTTTATTCATAGTCTTTTTACTTGAGTCACCTTGCGGAGGATACGCCACGTAAAGCCGGCATGTTAACTCTTTTCAGCCAATCTGCTGCAAAGTGGAGTATGAATTATTCAGGCCCCTCAGAATTGCCTTTTGTTTGAAGGGGACGCTTCGCGCAGTTAATCGGAACAGCCAGTGCCCTCTCCCAGCCAGGTTTCACAGAGCACGCCACCTGTTTAAAGTGCGCAGTGCTTCTCTGGCTCCGGCCCCGAAACCAAACAGCAGGCCAGGCAATTTAGCCTGCCTCAAACGAGGCGAAAGGAGCGGACTGTTCAGGGCGTGTATGGGCAGGGTATTAACCAACCGTTTCCACAACTCCATCGGCTTTTGCTAAATAATGCTGTGTCCTTGGATGTTGTCAAGACTTTTTTTGTTCTCCATGTATATATGCTGGATGTGAGCTATATGCATTTGTATGTTCACATAACATCGCAGATGATTGACACATTGGCTTTAGTGCGACATCTCCATGATTAAAACATAAACAAACATTCACTATTGTTCCATTTGGAATGCAGATTTATTCCCATATTTTACCTTTCTATGCTAGAGGGGATAATAATCCGTCTGAATGACCCAAATAGCAGGTTTATTTGACTCACACATAGATGTATCACCAAGACACACTTGCCAGCCCCACTGATCACATCATAATAAAATAAATAAATAAATAATACAATACAATATAATATATACAGAATTGGGTTATTCCCTGAGGTGAACTCTCACTATACACCTGATGTTTTTTCTGACTTATATATTATTAACAAGCAATAAAAGGCCTAAACAAAACCTGACAGTCACTCAGATACTGAGAGAAATGCAAGAAATGAGCCTCTTGAATTGAGTCCAGGCTGTTTCAAGGTCAGGCTGGAATTAAGTGCACAGTAAACATAATATAGCGTATAATAAAAATCGAGCTGTTTTGAATGAGGGGCAACAGTAAATATGCCATATTATTTATTCTAATTGACTTTGTAATGTGTGTGCGGTGGCACTGCAGCATAGCGGAAACGCTGACGGCGCCGCCTGTTTGTCTGACATCGTTGCACGAGACTCAGATGCAAAGTCAGCCTCTGCATTCTCCCCCAACGTTGATCGATCTAGTTATGTTATTTATTCATTCATTTTGCCAGATGAGTTCAAGTCATTCCTAAAGAGGCTGCCCTCCACCCACTTCCTCCCAGTCAGCAGCGTGCATCTGCTCTGGGGGAACGACTGGGACCTTCAGGCGCGCTACCGGCTGCTTCAGAGCTCGCTGGAGGTCCAGAGGCTGAAGATACAGCGCACTGCTCGCAAGCTCTTTGGTCTCAGCGTCCGCTGCCATTACAACCCCAACCACCAGATGCCTAGAGAGAGGTGGGTCACAATGTATGGACACCAACTTTCTATTCTTTTGCTGTTGTCATGTATGTTGTGAGTTGAACGGCGTCTGTAACTCTCTACGCAGAGGTGTTTTTCATGGCATGCCCAGTTCTTTGTTGCATGCTTACGCACTACATTTAACCATTTTTCACCACAGAGGCTCAGAAACAATTGCCTGAGAGGGCAAAATCTGGAGGCATCAGGGCCCTAAATGTTAATGCTTACTAGAACAATGTGAGCTTGTCATTAAATCTGTAGAAATGCCTGACGATTAAAAAAATAGATATATCAGCACTTAAACACTTCATAAAATAACATGTTTGAGGCATGCTGTGTAAACACAGTGATGTAACTGTAGTGCACCTCCAACGTTTGTGTTTGGAAGCACATAGCTGTCAACTGTCACTAATGTCGAGGTAACACGCCCACGCTCCAATGAGAGCGCTGACAAGGTTTGCTCAGTAGTGTTATCAAAGCATTGCAGAGCATATGTGGTGCTCTGTGGGGCAAACATCAATGCCTTTTGATGGCATGGCTACGCAAGAACGAGCTTTTTGCAGGGCCAGGTCAGTGCAAGCCTTCACCGGAGTGGCACAAGCACCGAGTTAAATATCAAACTGCAGTTGGCGTGGGGGTTTTAAAATAGCGTCTTTTGAAGGAAGGAGAAATGAACTATTTAGGAGTCTCTGGGGAAAAAGCTCTCTTAAAGTTACAGCACACTGTGCGCCAGCACTTTACCCAAGGCCTCCGTCTTTAACGCATCCTGAGTGCATTTATTATGCATTTTTCTTCATTTCGTTCCAGCCTCGCTTTGCGATAAGAGTCATTCTCTGCACTGTCTGCTACCCACCTGAATGCTAACTGAATGACGTTGCTTAGCAACAGTTGAATCGTAGGTGCTTTTATTTGGCAGAGATTTTTTGCCATTCAGAAATATTAACAATTAGGGTTCACATGCAATTAAGATGCAGTTCAGATGCAGGCTCTAAAACGTAATTGGCTGAGTTGCCGTCTTGGTGAAATGCTCAGTGACCTCACACCTCTGACTGCAAATCACTTGAGTTTAACATTAACGCCGCACTTTTATTTTCCTTTTGCTGATCTGTTGCCAGGCAACAGCAAACTGTTTATGATCTTTATTACTTTGCACCACACTTCAGATGGTGAATGCCCCATAAAACTTTTGTGACAGTGTTTTATAGCACAACTCGAGATTTGGTCACCACCATTCACACTGCAGAAAGATGGCAGTGCAAGTCAAAATAGTGACGTTTATTGACGGAAAAGGCAATAAATGCGAAAGTGAGTGGAATGATGTCCTAAAGGGGCATGATGCCATGCTCTAGGCAAGTACATTTTACCTGGTGTAGTCACACATCTGTGGCTCAGAGCTGAGTTGAACTGAACTCAAATATAGGAGATAAGGATATAAGGACCAGGTGAACTGGAGCTGGAGACGGCAAAGCACCATAGAACCAGTCCAATAAAAGAAGGTGGCAGCAATGAAATGGCTTACTAATGAAAATGTATTTGATTATATTTTAAATGTTATTTACATTTAGAGCATTCTATCAGACGCCCTTATCCAGAGTCACTTACAATCAGTAGTTACAGAGACAGTCCCCCCCAGGAGACACTTAGGGTTAAGTGTCTTGCTCAGGGACACAACGGTAGTGAGTGGGATTTGAACCTGGGTCTTCTGGTTCATAGCCAAGTGTGTTTCCCACTAGGCTACTACCACCCTTCATACATTCATAAAAAAACAATGAATTATTGTTCAAATTAAAGAAACTGTCCACTTTATGGACACCTCATGTGCATATTAAATATTTATATATTACAGTTTGCATGTAGGAGTATTTGTATGCTGGCATCACAGAAAGGGCTACCAAAGGTCATCTCTCCATGACAGAAACGTGGGGATGAGATTCCCTCTCAGTCACTGGGTCACCCAAGAAAAATAAAAAATAAAAAAAAGCCCATCCAAGTGTCCTTGAACAAAGCCAATAAATAAAACCAGAAATGCCTTATTGACACAAATAGACAGAAAGATGTTATTAGGCTTAAAAATCCCCTCTAGTGCACTGGCTTTAAAAAGTGCCATGGCAACAAACTAAAAGCTGGCAAGAGTTAAAAAAGAGTATTCGTTATTGTTTCTCCAAACTCAAACTTAACCAGCGCTTATGTGAGTGAAAAAAGGGTTTTCAGTATTCCCTTCACCGCTGAACATTGTGCCGACCCTGTCCGGCTTGAATGTAATGTATGCTCATTACTTCGGGGCATACTTTCTCGGCACAACAAATAAATAAATAAATACGTACATCTTGGCAAACCCGCGGCTGCTTTTCTGGGTTTTTTTTGTTTTTTTTTTTTTGGAAAGGGGGACTTAAATGTAGACCTTCGGTCACTGAGGCGCTTCGCAACACTTTCCAAAGTTATTTCCATTTCAGGGCCACACAAAATGCGTCTCTAAAACAAATGTGGTATTTAATCAAACAGCACAGAGTAATTAAACGGGTAAGCAAAGCGTGGTGCCGGTCTTTGCATATGAAAGGATTCAGATAACTGTTATTGCCCTCACTGATGACGGCCAGATTTAATTGTAGTCATTTGTCTTCAGTTGTACCAGTCGTAGGCTAAATGATATGCCTCAAGCCGTATATGGAAATGAATAAATAAGCAAGCTTTTGTTTTGTCTCTGCTACCTGAAGCACATTGTATTACGTCCCACACAAGGGCTGTGTGCCTTGCAGAAATGTGCCTACTACGAAGGTGGATGGACACAGGTGAATTGATAAAGCACTTACATAATGAGACTTGTTACCATTCAAGGGTCGAATTAAAAAAAAACAAAAAAAAACGTCCCATTTCTTGATGCAAGGTTATTTGAAAGTGTACTCCCTATTTTTCCCTAGCCTTTCCCACCCCTTCCTTCCTACGTGGATTCGCCTCTCTGTGATATGTGTCATCTGCAGTAAGCAGAAGAGCTTTCTGATGCCCATTACGAACATGGAAATGTGCTCTGATTCGTGAAAACAAACAACATTTATTTCCATCCATTTTCACTCTGCTCCCCATGGCACCATGTATTCAGCTCTCGTGTTCGGCAAAATAAAAAAACGATAAAAAATAAATAAAAATAAAAAGCAGCAGGCACGCTGAAAATCACATATTGTGCTGAGCAGTTATGTGATAAAACGTATTACGGCCCGGCAATCCACATCACATGAATCACAGAGCTTTCAGACAAATATGTGAATACAGCAGGACAATATTAAATGCCACAAGTGCTTTGTCTTCTCAAGTCAACAAATTGAACCGGGAATGTTGTATTATGGTGTTCTGTCATAAGGACACCAATTCAAAAGTGATTCCCAATGATCTTTACATCTTGCTGTGGCATCTGCAAAATATAGAAAAAGAGAACACACATTTTCATTCCGTTAAAATGAGCTTGAAATAGTGTAACAGCATATAGCTTAAAACAAATCTTTGAGCACATAACCCTGTTTAAGATGGTTGTAATGAAATGCTTAACTGCAGCTGTGCACCCAGTACTTTAGAAATGGTATGTTCATTATTTTGTACATTTGTTCCGTTGATGTTAAAGTAGATGTTAAAAGCAACATTAATTTCATGTGTGTCCCAAAACCCTCGACAAATACAGTCTGGCATGACATCTTCCCTGACCTCAGACTTTTGCTGAAAACATGGAAAATCAAGGCGGATTTATACCCACGTTACGTTTAACATCCACAGTGAAACTGGGTTTGGAAAAATAATAAATGCAGATGCTTCCACACTGGCATGCTGCATGATACAATTAAGCAATCAACCCCCTGCCATGCTCTGTGGCAGGTATAAGATGCTGAGGTGGGCCAGTTGGCCTTTCAGCTGTGCATGGCAAGATGGCATATTAACTAAAGTTTATTGCTTGGCCATAGGCATCAGAAGTGATTCTGACTGGTTTTTGAATAGGAACTGTTATAGGATTTTGTTTCATGAAAAAGACCTCAGTGAAAAAGTGAAAGTGATTGTCATTGTGACACTATAGCACAGCACACGGTACACACAAAGAAATGTGTCCTCTGCATTTAAACCATCACCTTATTGAGCAGTGGACAGCCATGGAACACACCCATGGAGGACATGGATTATGGGACCATGTCCTTACCTGCTAGGCCAACCTCTGCCATGGTTTGACAGTATGGTACTATTTACAGAAAACATATCTGTTTCAGCTAACCAACCCCTCCAGACTTTAGACAACATCAGTACCCTTGACTTCTGTGCCCTAATAACTTCCTTCATGGTTCCAAGTGAATATGTATGCCAATTTTAACAAAATTCCCTCAAGGAGCTCCTGATATATCATGCTCATAAGAACGTGAGGTCACACTTCCATCATATTGTGAACACAGTATCTCAGGATTGCCTTGAAGGAATTTCCAATGTGCTATAAACATTCACTAGAAAAAAGATGGCCTGATTAGATTTGGTAAAGGTAAAGGTCATGTGACCTCTTGACATCTCAAGAACAGCTTGTAGAAAACCTAGAGGAATTTGGTAAAAAGTTCAATATTGTGAGATCTTTTAAAAAATAACCTTGACCTCAAATACCACCCATTCTTGTGAGTGTGATAGATCAAGATCACCTTATCTTGAAATTACAAAAGTCCATTTGGATTTTGGTTGCACAATTCAAAGGTTACTGTGACCTCATCTATAGATTATTTTGCGCAAATGTTCCAAGGTGGTCAAAGGTCACAGATAGATGTTTTTGGTGTAGGTGGATGGTTACCTGTTGTGAGTGGCCTCAAAAGCACAAGCTGATGGATTATGATAAAAATTGATGTGACCAATTGATGGGTGAGGAATCATGTAGAAAACAAATATTTTCAAGTTTCAAATCAGTACATTTGATTACAATAGTGAATTTATGAAATATTTGGAAATTTCCTTTCCTAGTGATTTGCATGGTTCCCCTGTATCTCCTCCGTAACCCATTAACCACACGCTTCCCTCATATTTCGCAACGATCTGCTGTGGCACCAAAGTCGTTTACAGAAAGCCTCCCCCCACCCTGCTGTGCACTCATTTGGTGCTTGGCTAGGGGAGTCCTGATCTTTCAAGTGCAGAGGAGAGGGAGGGTCATCAGTCACTGCTTCTCTGGCCTCATTAGCGTGTCATCATAACCTTGAGCCTATTCTCCATGGAATCAGGGGAGCAAAATTCCCCCTCATAACTGCAAAACTTTTACAACTGTCAGCATGACAAGACAGGAAGCCTGAGGGGAAGAGGGAGATGAGATTTGCATGGGAAAATAGAAAGAGACTCCGTCTTTGACAGAATATATTATCCATTTTTACTGATTGGAGTGTAACAAACAGTGACGGGCCATGACAGTTGGTTAATCCTCTGTAACTCTGTGAGTCTGGGGCTTTGGTAAATGGCAATTATTAATGGAGCATTTTATCCTTACGGTTTCTTTTTTTCCCCTGTTGTTGCCTTTATTTGGGTGCAGATCTGTGCTGCAGTGGCTGAACAGGGTCCAGTCCTACCTCTACTGCAATGAGAACGGCTTCTGGGGGACGTTCCTGGAGAGTCAGAGGACGTGTGTGTGCCACACCGGGGTGACCCTGTGCCAAAGGCCCATCCCCTGCGTCATCGGTGGAAACAACAGCTGTGCCATGTGCAGCCTGGCCAACATCTCGCAGTGTGGCTCCTGCAACAAGGGCTACAAGCTGTACCGCGGCCGCTGTGAGCCCCAGAATGTGGACTCAGAGCGCAGCGAGCAGTTCATCAGCTTCGAGACGGACCTGGACTTCCAGGACCTGGAGCTCAAGTACCTGCTACAGAAGATGGACTCGCGGCTGTACATTCACACGACCTTCATCAGCAACGAGATCCGGCTGGAGACCTTCTTTGACCCACGGTGGCGCAAACGGATGTCCCTGACCCTGAAGAGCAACAAGAACCGGATGGACTATCTGCACATGATCATCGGGCTCTCCATGAAGATCTGTCAGATGCGCAACAGCAGCATTGACCCGATGTTCTTTGTTTACATTAACCCCTTCAGCGGCAGCCACTCGGAGGGCTGGAGCATGCCTTTCGGTGAGCACGGATACCCCCGCTGGGAGAAGGTGAGGCTGCAGAACTCGCAGTGCTTCAACTGGACTCTGCTGCTGGGCAACCGCTGGAAGACCTTCTTTGAGACGGTGCACATCTACCTGAGGAGCCGGGCCAAGGTCCCCACGATGCTGCGTAATGACACAGGGCCGGTTGATTTGTCCGACCCCAACAAGAGACAGATCTACATCAAGATTTCTGACATCCAGGTCTTCGGCTACAGCTTGAGATTCAACGCGGACCTCCTTCGAAGTGCAGTGCAGCAAGTCAACCAGTCTTACACCCAGGGGAACCAGTTTTACTCCTCCTCCTCCATCATGCTCCTGCTGCTGGATATTAGGGAACGGATAAACCGCCTGGCCCCTCCTGTGGCCCCTGGCAAACCCCAGCTGGACCTGTTCTCCTGTATGCTGAAGCATCGACTGAAGCTCAACAACAGTGAGATGATTCGAGTCAATCATGCCTTGGACATGTACAACACAGAGATACTGAAACAGTCGGACCACCTGACTACCAAACTCTGCTGAAGGAAGAAGAAGAAGAAGAAGAAATCTACTACTGACAAATTATTTTTTCCATTTGGATTTTTTTGGGTTAGTTATGGACAGTTTTTGTTCTGCTTTTTTGATGTAATATTAACAACTTTGTAAGTGTAATTGTTGAACAAAAACTAAAATACAGATATTAAGCCTTTTAGTTCACTAAAGAAGATAATGAAGTAAGAAAAAAAAAAAACATAACTGTACCATATTTGTCCAAGCATGTCTGTCATTTTCAGAAGGAGCATTAAGTGAAAAGGAAAAAAAAAATTAACATCCCGTGACAAAGAGGCCTTGAATTTACTCTGAGGGAACAAAGGTACATCTGAAACTGCCATTCTTTTCTGAGTAACACATTTTCTAAAAAAATATATATATAATATATAATAATAATTATATAATAATAATATAACAAATAATATATATATGAATATATGTATGATAACAGTCAAGAGATCATATTTTTGTTTGTTGCATCAAAGAGCAAAGCATTGTGTGCTGATGGACATTCTACCAGAGGTTTTAAGGATTTTAAGATGACACAGAAGCATTAGGTACCTTGCAACACTTCAGATCCTTCAAAATAAAACTTTGCTGTATTTTGAGGAAAGGAAATTGTCGAGAAAGCCGAGCCATTTAACTCTGACTGACACTCAACTGTTTATATATGTGTATAATTTTTTTTTTTTCTCATTTTGTTCTGCCTAACGCTTCTTGCTGTCTGTTAATTGGTGTGTCCCTGGAGTGAGTGATCCTGGCATAAGCAGATTCCTGTTTGTGGGCTGCCTTTGGTGTTTGAAATTCTGCTGGTGTGCTTACAAGGTGGCCCCAAATGGTGCCTGAGTCCAGTATCGTGGTCTGAAGATGAACAAGCAACGCTATTTCATGCAGCTTTCGCAAAAAACACACCTTGTGACCATTGATGCAGCAAGCTTTTTTCGGCACTGAGATCAAATCTGAACATTGCTCAACCACTCACATCTGCAAGAGACAACATAAAAGCCATACATTTCCAAGAGGTATATGAAATAAAATTAAGTTCAATAAATGTGTGTACACATTTTTATTTTTTCCTGCTGTGAAAATTTGATTATACTCTTGCCATTTTTCTCTTTATTTTCATCTTTTTTTTTTTTTAATAATGTAAAATAGCACAGTGGTCAAATAACGTATGTTCAGATGGATTAAGGCCTGGCATTGTAAAGACATTGCATTTTCATCATCTACACTGAACCCTTAAAGACAGAAATATTAAAGCTTCAAAGATTTCTGTTGATTTTAATCTCAAAATCTCCTTTGTACCATATGTACTCTTATTATTATTTTTTTGTTTTGTTTTTCATTATTATTTTCTTTCTAATATATTTCCCTGCATTTCTTTCCCTTAATGCCCACAGGATTGGGGTTAAACTTGACCAGTCCGATGATTGCTTTTCCTGTCCAGACACTAGTGCTGGAGTCCTGTGTGGAACACATTAATTTGTGTTAAAGCATTATTACTATTACTAGTCTTATTATAATTATTATTGTTATTATTATGAAGTGCCTGGTACCTATCCCTTTAACAATGTTTGAACAGTAAACATTTACTAAGAAGAAATGTCACGACATATGAGCAAGAACGTTTCGCAGCTACTGCTGTATCTCAGCTGTGTGCTACCATTGACACCGCTGTATTTTGTAAACCTCATCCTAGAACTGGATCAGTTTGAAAAGCTTGCAAATCCCTGCTATACTGCATGTATGGAAAATTAACATTTGAAGTGAGACCAAGTTTGTCTCTGTTGAAGATTACATTTGAAATATTATAGTTTATGTGTAAATAGCTTCTGTGTTATGGTATACTCATGGAATGAATGGTGACACATGATTCAATGTAAATCTGAGGGAAGCAAGTTGTTTATTACCAAAGCTGAACTTGATGTCCCTTGTAGCACAAGTTACTTGTTTTAAAGGCTCTTGGTGCAGCATCATACTGCTTGAAAAAAAAGGCTCACCAGTGGATAACTGATCGGGTCCGGACAAGACAGAAATATAATAATACATAAAAATTGTGTCTCCCTTAAGCGTACATAAAACAAGCACACATTTTTTTTCTTCTGGTAACAGAGTACAACATAATGTACAGTACACCATACCACACATTTCCCTCAGCAGATTTGATTGATGAAACAGCTCTCATTATCTTGTCTATGCTATTTCTGCTGTTCTGCTGTTTTAAAATCCTATATCAGCTTTCTTCAAATGAATGTTTCATATAATAATACTCTATTTCTCATTAAAATGCTATATTTAATTATAGGTCTTATTCTTGTTTGTACCACGTCTGGGCAAATACAGCTGTAGGGATATTACACTACCACATGCAAACTGAATGTATCCATATGACATTAAACAGATTGGTCAGCACAAAGAGAGTCTCTATAATTGTGTATATGACTAAAACCTTTGGAAACATAAAAGTCCCCTAATTAGTTCTGTGTTAGAAAGTATTACATGTATAAATGCATTATTGACTTTTTATCTGTTAATTGCTATACATGCAAAGTCTGATTGTGTTCATCTATGTGCACAAAACATTTTTATGTTCCTACTAAACATGTTTGAAAATGCTATTGCTTCATAACCATTGCGAATTAGTAATTGATTTTTTAAATCTATTAATAACATAATGGTCTATTAAGAATTTTGCTTAGTAATTAATATTTTAGTTATTAGCCTTGTGGTTTGTTCCTGATATGCAGTGGTTCTCTTCAGACCAGTGGTTTATTGATGTATGTGAGGAATGAAGGCTAACCCTGATTCCACAGAAGATTTATTGCAGAACACCTGTCTGAAAATCATTAATTTCGGTCATTGGCACGTGTCAAAACACACAGGTGAATCACATGGGAAAGTGTAGCTGCAGACCGTTCAGCATGACCATGTTGACCCCTGTCCACTGGGGAAAGTGTAGAACAAAAATGTGTAGAACAAAAATGCTAATCTAGCACAGGGTTTCTAAAGAAGCCCCATTTCATAAAATATACAATACCAATTTTCAGTCAGCATAAGTGATGGATGGCTTGACATTTCCATAGAGAAATACTGTTCATATTTTGTGATAGTTTCTTCATTTTTTTTGGAAAATCCATTCCAAAGAATTTATCTATTCATTCTGACAGGGCAGAGCTTGAGGAGTTTACATTCAGTGATCCCAAGATTGGGATAATTCCAAAAGGCCCGAGGAGACAAGTATCCTCAGAAATTCTAGGAATGTATCAGGGAAGGGTCCCAGTGCATTAATCTTTAAGCAGACACACCATCACCCCAGCATTCACACATTTCATTTCAACACCAGCTCCATTTACGATACATTTCCATTGAAACATATTGTGTTGGATACACACAGAAATGTCCAAAAATCTGTCCAACAAATGTGATCAATTTAACCTTTTATTTACTATGTGACATTTATTTTATCTCTATTTTACCCATATGAAATGACATAAGCATGGAACATAAGACCCATCCCTGCAAGCACTGAAAGTCCTTTTAGTACCATAGACTTCAAAGGTGCTTCGAACAGCAGGAAGACAAAAATAAATATGCTCTTCTACCGTGTATAAAAATGGCCTTATCAGTCTGGGAAGTCCATAAAGCAGTGGCACTTAAGACCTTTTCTCAGGAAAAAGTCTGAAGAACTTTTCATTTGAAGTCCTTCTTTGATGAAATACCACAGGCCTGGGATAATCCTTGACTCATATATATACACACACACACACACACACACACACACAGCAGGGACTACACTCCCATGATTTCTTTTGCGTCTCCGATCCATATCATCCACCTTCCAAATATTTAATTCTATTTAATTGCCTATTTATTTACAAATTCAGGAAAAACAAATGATCAGTAATAAATACAATATATTATATATGATGGCTTGGTGTTACATCAGAAATGCCACCAAAATCAAGGAAAGGAGGACACTAACTCAGGACTCATCCTGGAGGCCAGATGCTTTAACAGCATTGGACTCAGCATCAGTGACACCCTGTGAACATTACCAGCTGTTGCCAATGGAGCAATGACATAAGGAGACAAAACAAAAAAAACATTATTGGCATTGGCAAGGCTGATATATCTTGAAATAATCACTGTGTGTGTTTTAGCAATAGCTATGGAGCATTGAACATAAAATATATACATTAGGATTTCCCAATTATTCAAACACATTTGTTCATATACCCTAGAGTGATATTTGCAAGATTGTATAAACATTCATACAATAACCTGTTGGTAAAAACCTCCCTTTTTAAGGGTAGCATTATTATGAGTGTAATTTTGCTGATATTAAATGGTATGAAGGGACTTAAGTGATGTTCTCTCAGGGAGTGCTTTTTAAGGGCACAAACCATGGATGATAATTGCCTTTTTTTTGTTGTTTAGCTGTTCTTAACCACTTCTCCAGACAGTGCTCTATCCCATCAGCAGCCTCTAAAGACCTCACTACTACATTTACATTTAGAGCATTTATCAGACGCCCTTACCCAGAGCAACTTACAATCATTAGTGACAGGAACAGTCCCCCCCTGGAGCAACTTAGGGTTAAGTGTCTTGCTTAGGGACACAATGGTAGTAAGTGGGATTTGAACCTGGGTCTTCTGGTTCATAGGCGAGTGTGTTACCACTAGGCTACTACCACCCTGGTACTTTTTTGCAGCCTCAGTTTGCAGTTGTTACATCACAAACAACTTTGAAGTGACCCAAGCTACACTTAATTATACACATTAAAGTTGTTGAGTTTATGCAGCATTTACCAGTATATCTTAACACAGCCTCAGCTTGACACAGCCTCAACCATTTCATAGTTATGATTTGCATGTACCACTTTGTATGGACAAATATATAGATACATACTGCAGGAATAAATTGTGTGCACGAAGCTCTTTGATTTCTCCTGCACATCAATGAACACCACTAATATTTACACGAGTAATATGTATATCTGATCTGCATATGTGCATATCAATCTCACAATTTCAGTCTTGCATTTTGCTAACAGTTCTAGAAACTCTGTATGTAGCATTTGAAATGCAGCAGTCCTCATTGACCATGCAACACAAAACACCACAACACCCAAAAACGAATTAAGTGAAAGCAATCCAGCCTCTCAAGCACCACCAGCATTCTAACAGTTCAAGCTGCATTCCAGTGCTCATTTGATCGGAATCGTATTTTTGGGAAAAAAAATACGAACTGTTAAGTTGCCGAACAGCATTACAGGGCCTTGTGAATTAGAATAAAGGGACATTCCACACAAACACACAACACATCAGTAACATAAAATGATGAGCTTTCCATGTGTACCAGCCCAAGTCCATGAGAGTGGTATTATTTAGAATGGTCACAATTTAATCAGCTGCAGTGATTGAAGCATCAACATGTGTGTGTGTAAGTTCACAGACATACATGACTTTGTGAAAGTGAAGATTGAGCAAATTCTATTAATGTCTGTTATATCAAGAACTCACTGCTAACTTCACTCACGTCAAAAAAAGTATGTTCCCTGGAGATATATATACACACACACACACACACAAATATATATATATAATAACTGGGAGTTTCATCACTCATTATGTGTGCGTTCCCAGAGTTAAACCTTTAATGCCTTATCCAAGAAACAACGGATCAAAAAATTCTATGTTTTTGAATCTTTAGTCTTTATTAGGGGGAAAATGGGGAAAAAATCATGCTCTGCAGTGGGAGTCCAATTCTTATCTTCCACTTCGTAATCTGTCTCTACAAGGGTAATTGATTCATGACTATGTATGACAAAAGTATATAACATACAGAGAAAAAGAACAAATGTTCATTTAGGGATACCATTAAATCTCCCTTTATACCATCTGTATGTGAGAATTGTTGTACAAAAGATAAAAAATACTGGGCTCACACAGCCTGTGCTCAAGCACCTGATTAAGGAGTCCTCATCAATCCAAGCTGAAGTAATTATGCACGATTGATCAGGACTACTTAAAAGCAGCAAGGCAGCAACAGGACATTGCTGCCACATTAATGTGGACACAAACATGTCACGTCCATGCGGGCATGACGCGGCGGGTGCACGGAGAGGAGGACGAAGAGTGACGAGGAATGAAGGAAACTTTCACCTGACATCACGAAACAGGGGTTTATTGGTGAATCACAGGACAGGGGAGACATCCGAGACGTTGACACTGGTGACCACGGAACATAACGTTAAAGACCTGACAGCGAACAGAAACGAACAGGACAGCTTTATACAATTCACACATGTGAGAATGATTAGGGAACATTTCACATGACAACAATAAAACTCCGGATCCCAGACCGGAGTAACCCCTTTTCGGACCGGATCGTGACAAAACGCTCCTTACTTTGTATTTATTTTCCTCATTTCAAGTCATACTCCTTCAGGTTTCAATTCTTTGTGTTTCCTTTTCGGCCACCGTGCCTTTTCTGTTTGTATTAAAAATCAATTTCCCACAATGTTCCACTTTTGCGGCTCCTTCCCCATCCGTCCCCAAGACATGAAAGAAGACAAGCATCAGATAGTATACAAGAGTTTTATGTAACGCTTATATCTCATGGTAATGCAATGGGTCTCAGAAATGCATGTCTCAAATATGATTAAAGGGTTAAACGAATCTTGCTTATTGGCCATATAGAATAGAACGGGGCCAGCTGTCTTCATAAATGAATTGATCTCTTCATCGATGGTAACTTAAGCACGTTATAAGTTGCTCTGGATAAGGGCGTCTGCCAAATGCCGTAAATGTAAATGTTCATAAGCCAGAGGATACTGAAGTCATAAGTTTGTGCTCTTTTGAAAGGTAGTGACAATCTGTCTCTTATTCACTGCCATCACTGGAATACTGTTAAACTCAACAAAAATACACTTAATACACATAAACTCAACAAAAATAGCCTTATGCACCTGATGTTTGCACATCTCAACTCATTTTGCACATCTCTGCTCTTTTTGCACATTGCTACAGATTTTGCACATGTTTGTCTTGTCTTGTGTGTCCTGTTTGAAATATCCGACATATCCACTTACAAACTTACAAGCACCCTACATGGTGTTGTCCAGTTGTGTCCTGTTCAACCTGTTCATTGTACAGAAACATTTTACTTTTCACCTATACGGACCTCTCCTTGGAAGAAGCAGCCACCTTCATGATTATCAGGATAGTTAATATGGGACAATTGGGTATTAGTAAAATTTTGTGTAAAAAAAAACAAACCAAAAAAAAACATAGCGAGGCCAGGATGCATGATAGCTGAGTCTCAAAATAAATACAATTTATTGTATACATCAATATAAAATTCATTACAAAAAAGGGTAGAAAACGTATAATATTTGTATGTAAAAGTGAAGTGATTTTCATTGTGAAACACAGCACATGGTGACACAACGAAATGTGTTGTCTGCTTTTAACCATCACCCTTAGTGATCAGTGGGAAGCCATGACAGGTGCCTGGGGAGCAGTGTGTGGGAACGGTGCTTTGCTCAGAAATTACGAACCAGGATGCTTCGAACCAGGATTCTTCTTACGGGGCCGCTTCCTTAACCGCTAGGCGACCACTGCCCCTGAAGTGAAATAAAAAATAAATAAATAAATTGCAAGCTGCACAGTGTGACACTGATGTAAGATGGGAAATTCCAGGTCCATGAAGACCCCTCAATTTATCTCCAAGCTGTGGCCTTCTGCTCACAAGAAGTATCACCAGGGTACCAAAAGGCCATTAAATGGCCTGAGGTGTCATGACAGGAAGGTCTTGTGGGGGGCTGGATGACCACTGTATTCTTGTTTCAGGAGTTTTATTTTTACAAGACATAAAAATCAAAGGACAATCTGATTGGTCTCTGGCAAAAATTTTGGAAGTCAAATGCCAAGTTTAAAAGAGGTTATCTTCGTGGTTACTGTTTCTTAATTTCCTCCTCCGTTGGGGGCTCTTCTCAACCAGCTTTCTGGGCATTTCACTCTCCCCCTGTCTCTCCAAGGCCAGGCTGCCTGGTTTCTG
This sequence comes from Denticeps clupeoides, assembly GCF_900700375.1. Taxonomy (NCBI): domain Eukaryota; kingdom Metazoa; phylum Chordata; class Actinopteri; order Clupeiformes; family Denticipitidae; genus Denticeps; species Denticeps clupeoides. The sequence goes on from NC_041709.1 coordinate 3,944,226, forward strand.
AAGCCTGGTTTCCAGCTTTCTCTCTCTTCTACTTTCTTTTATTTTGGGTTTTTCTGTAACATTGGTACCATTTTTACATACAATATTTAAATGTTACTGCAATAGTAATCTACCTGTGATGATATATTAGAAACTGTTTATTATTGTTACTTCTATTGAGCCATACCTCTGTATGTCCAGGTAACATGAGTTTAAATACAGTGCTTTTTACACTGAAAAGTAAGATAAAAAAAAAGGAAACACTTAGGAAAGCTCGGATGGTGTGAGCCATACTGTGACACCCTCTTGTTAAGCAGTCATGTCTCCCCGGCCAAGTTCCAGACAGACGGAAGATGCAGCATGCGCTCCTATCTTCCCGGGCAGCCTAGGTGGCAATGAATTTCATCCAGCTTGTTGTCCAAACACAGAAACGATTTTAGCAAGATAGGGCTAGCAGAGTGTTGGCTGCCAGCGATACCTGACAGGGACACTATCTGGTGTCCACACCTCCAGTTGCCATGCTGAGGACCAGACACAACAGACAACACTGGAATTTTTTTTATTTTAATATCTAGTAGAGTTTACTATTTCCAAATTGTTGTTCAGTGCAGCTCTACTCAATAAGTGATGCTTGGAAGAGTAAGGTCAAAGCCATCCTCCAGATGTACATACTTCTTTGTTCCTATTTTTGTAAAGCCTGAGAACAATATTCAGCTTACACTAGTGAACAAGGCCTCCACTTAGAGTGCCTTTATTATAATAGAAAAATTGCCAGTCTGAGAAGAAGTGAAGTGATTGTCACATGTGATACACAGCAGCACAGCACACGGTGCACACAGTTAAATTTGTCCTCTGCATTTAACCCATCACCCTGAGTGAGCAGTGGGCAGCCATGACAAGCGCCCGGGGAGCAGTGTGTGGGGACGGTGCTTTTGCTCAGTGGCACCTCAGTGGCACCTTGGCGGATCTGGATTCGAACCTGCAACCTTACACGGCCGCTTCCTTAACCGTTAGGCCACCACTGCCCCTGGTCTTATAGACTGACCTAAGTTTGTGTTTTGCAAGACCAAGTCAGTTCGTTCCCTCTCAGGTTCAGTGGCAGGAGGTCAAAGAAAAAAAACCTGAATTTCTCTTTAATAGATGTGTGCACATATACTATGAATTGAAGCGAACACAATACACTGTTTCAATGAAACTACACCCATTAAATTTAAGTGTGCTTTTCATGTTGCTCCTTCTTAGTGGCTGACAATAACACACATGCTCATGAGATAGATTGAAAAAAAAAAAAAACCTTGTGCAGAATTGAACTATTCATAAGCAGCACTCTTGATGGTTCATATGCACGAACAGACAGTTTGCAGGTGCTGCAGCATTGTAGGCCAAAAACACAAGATCATTCAAGCAGCAATAGTAGCTGCACTTCGAATTGTGCCAATACAAATTTAAATAAGAAATAAATCATGCTAATTTGTCATATTTTATAACTTAAAAAACAACATTGCTTCCTCATCTTGTGCAGAGCTATGACTGAATAGGAAGGCTCTCTGACAAAAGAGGCTGATTCATGCCTCAATGTCTGCAATTCACATCCTTGTCCACTTTAGTTTTTATGTTCAAGGCTCTTCTTCAAACTTTCTATAAAAACGTGTAGTGCAATTGAAAGGTAATGTTCTATTTCAATTTACATTTCCAGTTCTATTTCAATGTACATTTATTTGTTATTTATTTTTATTTGTACACTGAAGGCATGGCCATCATTGTAGTGCATCAGCTTTGTACTTTATACATTTATTTAATCTAGTAATTTAATAATACTAGCCCCTTTCTCTTGTGTTCCTGAGTTCCTGATTGTGTACATAAGCATATCCTAGTTGTGTCCCATCCTTGTGCGTTTGGATGTTTTTGTCTGTGTTAGTGTCCCTGTACCCTGTTTATGCATTATTAAATCCTCGTAATTTCTGTGTTGTGCATTTGCATCCTTTTCACTGGCTTGTATTCATTACACAGTCATTTAACAACAACAACAACATTTATTTCTTATATAGCCCAAAATCACACACAGTATGTCTCAATGGGCTTCGACAAGCCCTACAGTTGACACCCCCCACACTTGACCCTTTTAATAATTTAATAACACCATTATGGATTATTTCATTCATCTGCACTCTTCAATAAAGTTAATATTGATTATTCGATTAATCTTTTTTATTGACTGGAGATACTGATTAATTTTGCTCTTGCATTTTTATCTTGCATAAGGGCTTTACACAAAACACTGAGTGATGTCCCCAGAATCTGGAGGCAAAATGAAGGCATTGGCTTTTGCACAAGGGTGGACACAAGGCATTGAAGCAAGTCAAGAGGGTTAGGATCCAGGTGCAGGTTTGATTCCAGGTGGGTTTGTTGCAGATATAACAATATACACAGGGCCATGAGCAAAATTCAACATTCAGGGTCAGTACATTTGGATAAAGTTTGGAATTGGGGAAAGGCAGATGTTCTCACATAGGCTATCCTCCAACTGCTGTGCTGATGACAAACAACTCATCTTCTCATCTTCATGACTGGTTTTCAACCTTCCCAAATTCTCCCACCCCACTGCTACACTCCTACTATCAACTCACTATTTATTTAGCAAATGACTCCCCCATTTGGATATAATAGTGGGTTATTAGGAAACATTTATGTTATGCCCACCCACACCTTTGGGTTGGTCTTTGGCCAGTATGATGCTGCATATGTTTGTGTTAGCAGTGTTTTCTCTTTATGGTTTATAAAAAAAAAACACCACTTTTGAATAATGTATTATGCCTTCTCCATTACAGAAAGACCAACCAGCAAAAAAGGCACAACCCATTCCTGTGTCCCTGCAGGAGAAACAGCAGCAAGCCCCTGCCAGAATGCGCCAGATCATGATGGACACCAATCCAGGACCATCAAACCTGGCATGGCAGGCCCACAGGTTTCCCCTTGTCCAGCCTGGGGAAGGGACTCGACCCAAATATTTTTTTTTTTTGGTGTGGTAACATATGGGGAAGGGGCTCCTGCCCCAAGGCTGGAAAGTGGAGGGGCGAAGGGGCGTATCATGGAGAGGTGCAAAGTGGGCCTGGCATGCTGGTGTCTGGTGATTAAGGAGGGGCGGGTTCACGACCTGAGACAGGACAAGAAACAAAGAAAGGTGCCTGCACACTGCCTTGCTGTCTGGGAGGGCAGGGAGGATGCATCCGAGTTCCATGTTGAAGTTATGGCTGCCCACACCTTGATGTGGTCTTTGGCCAGAGTGATGCTATGTTTGTGCAACCGGTATTTTCAGCACAAAGTATCTTCTTGGTTGAGCCATTGAAAATATTTATTAAATCCACACCCGTGACCACATCTCAACAATATTATTTATTAATGCTCCAAGAGTGCTTTTATGCTGCCTTGGTTTATTGGTTGCTAAGCAACTGTAACCTGTTGATGAATTGCACTACTTGCTGAACAACCTTTTGTATTTACTATTAATATTATTAATATTATTTTTTTATTATTGGTAGTTTAATGGTCCCTGCCATTCTGTGAAAGTCACGGTACACAATAACATGTGCTTTTAACACAGAACACAGAGGAGGAGAGCCTCAGTGTGTAAAATATTTCATAACTGCCGTGGATTTTGATACTATGGTCACATGCAAAAGACCATTTAGCACTTGTATGGGCTTGTATTTTTACCTTAGAATACCTGTTTATTGTGGTTTAATGTTCCAGTTACTCATAAGCAAGCCTTGCATTTCATTTGTATCATCTCAAATATTTTTTCTCAGAAAAGACTTTCTGAGACTGTGCTTTAACAAACTAAAAAAAAAGAAATGTCTGTACCTTCTTTCCGCATCTATGACTCTCCTTTTGTCCTGTTCAAAATCACCTGGCCACATCAAATATCTGTGCCGGCTATACGCTTGGCAGCAGGTAACTGGAGCACAACGACCTGACCCAGTATAATAGGGTTACATCGAACCCTCTTCAGCGGGTAACTGCAACCTCTTAATCCGCTTTTGATCCCCTGTCCTTCTATCAGTACCAGTATGTCACAGAGGATGCAGATAGAATTTTGACATTCTGGTCCACATACCGGGAAAAATGAAAAATAGGAAATAGTTCATGCATGTGGAATAAAAAATAATAATAATTATGACTAATGTTTTTGGTGTTTTTTACATTGGGTTGGTTAGTGGGCCATTCTGAGAAATCTGGAAAAGGGAAAAAATGTGTATTGTGTATAGATGTGTGAATAGGATAAGTCATGATTATTTGTACTGAAGTTTATTGCTAGCGCCTTGAGGTCTGGGAGACATTTTGTTTTCATCCAGACACAAAATTTTCAAACTAAATCTAGGAAAGACCTCATAGGTAGTGGGCAGTGGCCTCACACCTCCAAGGTCATGCATTGAAATCCTGTACTCCTGTTTCGCCCCACACTGTCATAGATCTCCTCCAGGTTCTCCAGTTCCCCATCTGTGTGAGTAAATGAGTGAATGAATGTATTAGGTCTTTTAAAATGAACAAATAAATCATGTTTTTAAAGTTAATGTACTACATTGTAGCTTAACCCCTAGAAACATTATTTTCACCCCAGAATATGTTTTGGAAAAAAAGAACCAGTAATGAATACCAAGCACACCACTTATCGAAGTTCAATTATGGTTCTTTCGGCTTTACGAGCTACAAAACGCATTTCCACCTTTTTCTGGAGAGGCTGAATGTTTGTGTTGACCCTGAAGTGCAGCGTTGTTTAAAGAAAAACCCAGTGTGGATCTCTGGTTTTATAAAGGAAATGTGGTTACATGTCTGACTCATCTCGCTGTTGCTGCCTGCCATGGCCGGTAATAAAACGGATTTCAGGGACTGCTTGTGAAAAAGACACACATAATAAAGTCCATACATAATAAAGTCCCAGGAGCTCTGAAAATGGCTCATTCATCTCACCAGAATATTAACTCAGTCTTGTTGCTAATGTTTCGTGGAATAAAAAAGCTTGTTTGAAAGGAAGTTCCAGAAGGTTACCAAACTGCAGCAAATCTCAGCCAATATCCGCAAAAATTCTCCAGAAGTAACATGCAAGTAACAAATTTTATTAAAGACATGAAATAAGCATCAGTGTTGGAGTACATTAGATTACATGGTTTAGTTCTAGAGGGACAAGTGAACGTATTCATTTTGTAGTCCCACAAACACTGAGCTCACATGTTCACCCCGGCACAACAGGAATTGTTTACAGAGTAGAAGTTGAGGGGAAAAGAAAGGCCTTTCATGAGTGACACTATCCCTTGCGGACTGACATTAACCTGTCAAGAGTGACAATGGCCTTCCGTGATGGACGTATTCTCAAGAGGTCCGACCTCGGCCCGGCACAACTGACACAAGGCTTGTAATGCAGACATTGTCTAAACAAGATGGACATTTGCCCTCTAGGTCAGGCAGAGTCCCACCAGAACAGACATTTGTTCAGTATGACTGACAGTCAGTGTGGGGTGGCTTCTTTCAAATGTATAAATAATGAAATACACACATAGATCCTCACAAAATAACTTATCTGACTATTACCATGGCCTAAAGGAACAGCATATACTGGCGTTGTTGGTACTTCAGGACTAGTTCCTTTTTGCACACACATACAGTGTACCGCTGTCTAAACGGTCATAAACAGAGCATAGGTGCAAGTGTGAGATGAGCAAAACTGGTTAATTTCAAACTACTAACACTACAAGTGTGATGATGCCCATATACTGCATAACACTGAGGTCACAAGTTCAAATGAATGTAGTGACAGACACTACGAAGGCTGTATAGACAGCTGGTAAAGCATGGGAGAGGTTGATGATCAGAAGGTCAGCATCGATAAATACACAAGGGAAAAAGCTGACCAGTTTATCTTAAAGGATCGTTAAGCATTAGTTGTCATTCGAGGAAGTGGAAGGTTCAGTTTAAGACAGTAAAGGGGAAAGTAAAAGGGAACTCGGAGCCATCCCGGGGAGAGCATGGAAAGTCCGAGCCAGGACACAAACTCACAACCTTGGATGTAAAATGAAGAGCAACTATTTCAGTTAATGTGCTCTACTGATGGAGACCAGTGGAGCAGACATCACACCTTTATCTTCATGTGCTTTGATGCATAATTTTTTTGGTTTTCATGGTCCAAAAAAGTTATTCAACTGTATTTAGAAGTTACACACAATCATTTTCCAAAAGAGAGTGTTGTGAAGGGCAGGTGAATGGTATCCTTTTCTGGGATGGCATTAAGCACTTTCTATTTTCCCCAGCGCTGCTTTAATGCATCCCATAGGGGAAGCCAGTGGGTCCTTCGCTGGCAAAAATGCATTCATTAACACCAGTGAACGCAGACAGTCCTGCTTAAAATGTCATTTTGCCAAGGCAAAGAAACAACATAAATCAACCTGCTGGGAGAAATCGTGAGCTGTTTGACTTCGCTCAGTGCAGCCGCATCACTTCTACTGTAGTCATTTTATTCATAGGCGCACCAAAGGGTCTGCTGTAAATGATTCCCTTTTTAATGTGTAATTGTTTACAGTGGGTCATGCAATTGCAGTGAATTGAAGAAACATACTTTTTTAATATATTAATGTAAATTAACAAGTATGTCTCAATATGTCATTCACTAATTCTTCTATTCTGGCAGATATGTGCTCTAAAGGTAAAACTGGGAAGTGCTTCATATATCTGGGACCATCACTAATAAACATCAGCAGCAATTTACATTATCAGATCCCTCACACGATCAGGTTTTTTTTTTTTTGTGCAGCGCAATTAGTAATCAGAAGTCGGTCACCGGACTGAAATGAAATGCCAAATGCAGAGATTCAGATAATCATTCCCCCGCTGTATGTGGGCCAATGTTTCCCAGCAACAGCCTGGGACGCAGAAAATATTTCCCGTCCCACTTTCAGCTGTGTGATTGACACAATGGAACATATTTACATATTGATGACCACGGCATAACCTTTCCTGTTTGGTGAAATATGGATCAGAGCACCCTAAAAAAGCTTGGCAGCCAAGTGTAGTGACCAAAAATAGCGACGTGGCGGCGTGCAATATTAATATCTGATGCGCTGTGAATGCTCACCAACCTGCCTCTGCCTGTCGTCTGATCCAGCTTGGCACCACCGAGATTGATGGCTTGGACTTGAGTCCTCCATTTCAGCAACTCTGCCTATTCCCCTCTGACAGTGTACTATAAACTGCTTCCACCGGTAAATCTGGTTGCTCCCACTCCATCTGTCTCTGTCAGGGGACCCAGACACCCTTTCCTGCTGCAGTAAAATGCAGCAGGCCACACCTTCCCCAACTAACAGCATCATTTATAAACCCCAGGGGAATTGGGGTGCCAAACACAGAGCCTTTCAGAGATTATTGTTCCAGAATCGGAATCGGGACATTGTAGTGTGATGGGGAAAATGGAGTTGGGTCAAGGGTGTGGCTACAGAAAATAGAGTGGCCTTTGGAAGAATGGGTGAACGAAGAGGTTTGTGGTGCAGAGAGCGGAAATCTTTATTTAGAATATGGTTCTCAAGGGTTCTGTAAGAGCGTCTCTAGAGAAAAGTACCCAATTAACCCTGTTGCCCTCACTTATCTTGCAAAATAATGATGATAACAATCCCCAATGATGACCAGAATTAATTGAACAATCTCATATCGGAACACCTCTTTGTTCAGGTGAACAACTGACACTAGTCAGAAAAATCATACTTGTTTCCTGTAAATTCTGTTAATTCATTTTTCTCAATTTAGTTCCAACTTTTGTAACCAAGAAGAAAATGTTTCAAAAACAGGGTGAACGAAATATTCCCAGTTCAGAGAAAACTTGTCATGTGTCATAAACTTTCTGCCAGAGTGAGTGATAGATATTTGCGTTGGTTTAAATGTTTAAAAGATTCGCTTTCTCTTCCTTTGCACTCTGTCTGCCTTGCCCTGCCCCTGCCACTGCTTTTGATGCAAATCTGAAGATGTGTGCAGTTCCATAAGTAAAAGCCAATCATCGAAGACATTTTTTTGTTAGAGTTTGCCTGGAAAACAAGGGAACGGGCTGCTCCAGCAAACTGCCAAAGTGTTTGAAGTCAGCCAATGGAAATGCCAGTCTTGATCAGTGGTGCATAAAAACTATCATAGTCGACAGGATAAGATTTCACCAAATGTACTTTTGTTTCCATGTTTATATTTTTTAGAAATGTGGCCTATAAGATGGCGCACACGTGTCTCACAACACGGAGATCTAGGATTGAATCCCAATTTTTTGTATGCCATTCTCTCCAGATGCTCCAGTTTCGCCTCACACGCTAATGAGAAATGGTGATGCACTAGTGAGGCACTGCAACACTGTCTGGGGGTTGTTCATGTTGCACACATGACTCAAGCTTCCTCATGACCCTGACCTGGATGATGAATGCTAATGCAGAATATTAATCTGACTCGATACACCATGTTTTGAATGGATATTACCCCTTTTTCATAAACCTTTTTTGAGATCTTTTTGATGCTGATAGGTAGGCTCAGCATACCATAGATAAATGAATGTGCATTTAGTTTATGCATAATTGTAAAAAAAAAAAGAAGTGGAGAAAAATGTTTGTTTTATTAGCAATTTGGCAACAAGAGTGGCCAACTCAATTAAAAAACAAAAAAAATTGCATCTACTGCCGTTTCCCCTTTCCTGACAAGACCCTGGATGTGAAATTGACTGTCATTGTGAAACACTGCAGCACAGCACACATTGCACGCAACCAAATGTGTCCTCTGCAATTACCCCATCATCCTTAGTGAACACTGGGCAGCCCCAGGAGCAGTGTGTGGGGACGGTACCTGGCTCAACGGGACCCCAGTGACACCTTGGCGGTTTGGGATTTGAACCCACAATCTTCCGTTTCCACTTCCTTCCTTGCTAAGCTACCCCTTGCACCAGATGTCGGATGACACCACATATTCAGATGCATTTGGAGATAAAACATATTAATCATAAATTCGAGCTTTTATGGTAATATGATACCTGTCACAGCTGACAATACATTTAAGGAGATAGTCATATAAATTGATGTTTCTAAAGCAGCTGCTAAGTTCCTGAACTCATTGTATGTGTAGATTATATAATGCCTCTCGCAGGACACTTAGCAGGGAAAGGACAATTACCTCACGCAGAGTCACCCAGGATGGTGGAACGGCAAGGTCAGTTCTGGGCTCAGGCAGCCTGCTGTCAAAGCACCTTTGCAAGGACAGCCCCTGAGTGTCAATGGGATCTACTTCAGATCCAACCACCCCCTCCTTCCCCTTCTTGGCTGCTGTAAAGGACATGGGAGTGGTGCCATCTGCTCCTGAGTGCTACTGTCAGGCTGTCAGACTGTACAAAGTAATGAAGGGTGTCATCAAGGTTACACCATGCTGGAATGCAGCCGGCTTTCCTTGTTCTAGAACCTAGACAGGTCCAAATGGAGAATAAAAGGTTCACTGTGGAAAGAGTACCTTTCAGAGCATTTTTTGTTGCTGAAACGAACCAGCGGTCTTCTAAGATGGCTTCTATTACTCTCTACCTGGGTGCAAGTGATATACACTAGAGATGGCCTTTGCTGTCTCAGTCCTAGCAATTAGGCATTATGGGAAAAACAGCAGAGCTGTGCCTGGATCAGCTGTTAAAGAACTTAAAGCACCAGAAGGGCTTTGAAGCGCTATACATTCACTTCTCCTCCCCTCAGCATTTCCCCCGAGGGCTGCAGTGCATGTGTCTTCTCCAATGCACTTGTCATCAGTCTTTCTAATCAGCAGACATGCTGCATTCACCGCTCTGAAATTCCAACTGCAACAGTGGATCTTTTATCTTGCCTAAGCATCCAAGGCATCTGTAGACAAGGCTGTGAAAAGCGGAGATTCAATTTTGTCATGCTGCCGTGACTAGAATGCACCAAAAAGTATCCTTCCAACTGACACTCACATTAATGTGAGAGAAATTAAATGTAAATGTATTTTTAATAAGAAGGTTGCTGGTTCGATTCCTGAACCGCTGAGGTGCCACTGAGCAAAGCACCGTCCCCCCAAACATTGGTCCCCAGGTGCCAGTCATAGCTGCCAACTCCTCAACAAGGGTGATGGGTTAAAAGCAGAGGACACGTTTTGTTGTGTTTCACAATGAAAATCACTTCACTGTCACATAGAAATATTAGAAGTTCTATACCTTTTTTGTAATGAGTTTTATATTAATGTATAAATATACATTTTAGTCATTTTTAGACTCACTATGTTTTTTTAACACTACATTTTACTAGCACCCAATTGTCCCAGTCCTTCATTATTTACTCATAAATTTTATTTATAGCATATTGCAATTTCACGAGACATTTTCAGTCCAGAGCAAGTCACCATTGCACCAGTTTCCCAGGAGATATCATCACCTCAGGTTGAAAAAACTACAACACAATTTGTTATGAAGAAATGTCAAGCACATTTTGTTTCTGTGATGTATTTTTAATCAAATGATAATATGCATAGTCACAGTTTAATTACATCAATATATAGATATAGATTGGGGTGGTAGTAGCCTAGTGGGCAACACACTCGCCTGTGAACCAGAAGACCCGGGCTCAAATCCCACGTACTCAGACTGCAAATCACAACATCTGAGTACTGAACATTTGTGGAATTGCACTGACCTATATGTATACAGAATATATAGAATAAGGAATAAGTACAGACAGCATGCATTTGAAATGTAAACATTTGCAATGACCTATATGCATGCAGTGCAGCTGGGAATACAAACAAACAAAAAGCACAACTAAATGCAAACATTGGTGAAAGTGTTCACTGAAAAAGTGATAATGAAAAAGTGACCAAACAGTCAGTGGTCACAGAATGTTTCATATGCACCTTTCACTCACATGTACCTTCAGCAAACCTTTATTTCCTTTATTTATAGGACATCTTGTTCTAAACCAGGTGAGAATGCCTGGGTTCATCTGGGAACATTTGCCGAGCTCAGGAAGTGTAAGAACACAAAGGACTGAATGCATTAGTAACTGTAATGTGCCCTGAAGGACCCCACGTGTCACTCAACATGACTAAAATTATCCTATGTGAAATTAAATGTAGATTATTTACACCACTTTACCTTTACATATAAGTAAAAATATACAGCATATTGTTTTTACCACAGTAAACTTTACCTGAAAAAGGTAAAGATGGATTCTACCATTGTATTATTAATTATATACATACATAAAAATGCGTGTGTACGTACATACACATTTTTATATGTAAGTTTTTACAGTTAGTGAGTTAGTCATTAATGAGAATGTCAGATACAAAAAATCTTAATTGAGGTCAAACTGCATTGCTTCTCCATAAAAGCCCAGCCCCAGTATAAAAAGTGAGATGCTATCAGTGACACACACACCATATTTCAAGAACTTAAGAAGAAGACTTGATAGCATAATGAAATCTAATGATCTCTTTCACTCAAGCAAAGAATTAGACCCTCCTCATTAGCATGCTGTAGGTTTTGCTATTGATGCTGGGGGTCACCTTCAAGGGCAAACATCTTAATTAGTTCCTGTACAATGGTTAACAATGGGATAGCTACACGGCATTATTTAATTACTGGCCAAGACTAAAACTTAAAGGAATGTCTAGGAAAATCTTTGTTAGAGAACATTTTCCATACCGTCATCAAACACCAAAAAGTGTGAAATCAAACAGCTGAGAGCTCCATAGAAATAAGTACTAAGGTTGCTCCATCCGAGATCAGCTTGACACTCATTCTGTTTACTCCAGAATTCAGCCCTGGACAGGCTCTTCTCTGCAGATTCAAGACAAGATTACGATGCCAATGCATGCTGGATCTCAATTGCATTAATTTTCAGTCTGTCACCCATGATGTATGGGGCTATTGGATGAACATGACTGAGAGGGCAGCCCGACCTTGCTGGGTGCCACTCGGGTCGAGCTTTCCTCGTTTGACTGAGCTGGGACCCAGAAGGCCCACACACCAATTAAGGGCACTACATCAGTTTGACAGACCACAAGGTGACTAATTTTTTCCCTTGTTTGCTCCTCAAAAGATCCATACTCAGCATTACAGGGCTGGAAATCTAGGGCAGTGTGATGATATTTATGAACAAAGGAACATACATTTTGATGATGCTGTAAAACATGGTTTTACCTACCTGATAACAACACTACAAAATTCAGCAGAAATTGTCTGTGCAAAAACTTGCAGTGTACAAAGCACTGGGGAAATGTGTGAAGGTATGAACAGGAGTGAAAAAGTCTGTTTGACTGGTGAAAACTGGTTGCTGAAGGTTGTGTGACCCGAGCTCCTTAGCTAAGGTCAGTTTGGAGAGCAGGATGAGCAGGGCTCAGAGAAGCTGAAGGTCATAGCGTTCAGATTTAATACACGACCTGGCAAGTTGAACAGCTGAGCCAAGAAACATGAACCATCCAGGGATCAGACAAGGTAGGCAAGTCCTGGCGTTCATCCACAGAGCAAGATGTCTGGGTAAAAAATTACTTTAAAAAAATATTGTGCTTTGACAAGATAAGAAAGGGGGTCATCTGTCCCACATCACAATTGCAAAGGAAAGTTTCTGAAAAAAAAAATCAATTTATTTATATCCACATATAAAAATGAAATTTAGGTAAGGTTAAAGTACAAAGGTCATGCTAGCCACAATGAAATATGTGTGGCACTTGCATTCTTCAATTTGCCAATGTGTTTACATTTTAAAGACACAGCATTCATAGAAATTAGTGTATCTAACCTTCATTGAAATGTTATAGGAAATAAATGTATTTAATGCTGGTCAAATGGCACTAATTATTATTTTATTGATTACCTTCTCATTTTTCTCATTCCTAGTTTTCATTTTCCAAGCACTTGTGATATCCGTATATTTTGTTAATATTATGTCTTTTCTCTTACTTCTGTCCTCTTCTTTTTAATTTGTCCTACACCACCAGTCAAATTTGGATGCACCTACTTTATAGCATTTAAGGAGACCAAGATAGAGGCCATCTAGAAGAATCCAATCCTAGAAACATATTTAGTATTTCTTGTAGCAAGAGAAATATGTTTGAGGAATCTCTAATGAATCATATTCTGTTTTCACTTTCATAACTGCTTTGCTCACTATTGTGATCATCAAAAGTTGCTGGGGCAGTGGTGGCCTAGCGGGAAAGGACTCGTAAACAGAAGGTGCCGTTGAGGTGTCACTGAACAAAGCACCTTCCCCACACACCGCTCCCTGGGTGCCTTTCATGGCTGCCCACAGCTCAGCAAGTGTGGTGGTTAAAAGCAGAGGACACATTTCGTTATGTGCACCGTGTTCTGTGCTGTGGTTCACAATCACTTCATGCTCATTAACATGAGTGAATGATAAAAAAAGTGTTCAGCATGAACCTTCAGGACTGTTGGAAACCCAACTGTTGGAAAATTGTTTAACTTAAGGTGGTGGGAAGAAGCCAAGAGTGTGAAATGCTGCCATCACAGCAAAAGCTCCATACTTTGGAGAGCTTGAGTAGGTACATCCAAACTTTTGACTGGTGCTGTACTTGCCAGTGTAATTAGCATGCCCAAGACACAGCTACTTTGTGTTAACGCTGATCTGTATGTGTTTTATGCAACAGTGTAATAGATCGCATCACCTTTGTATAGCATTTTGCCAGCATTTGGTGTTTAAATGTGCTTTGCAAATTAAATTGACTCTGTAAATTAAATTTTAATTTACGACATTTATCAGACGCTCTTATCCAGAGTGACTTACAATCAGTAGTTAGAGAGACGGTCTTAGAGTTAAATGTCTTGCTCAGGGACACAATGGTAGTAAGTATGATTCTGTTTTAAAGACTAGGGTCCACCTTTTATTAAAAATAATGCATCCAATTTTTTTTAATAGAACTTCTATAAATATGTAAAAGCTTTCAGAGATTATAAAATTCAGACACAAACAATCAGGGTAATGGCCCTTGAAAGAGCCAAATGATTTGTAGAATATATTCCTCTGATTTCAATAGGCCACCTGGTGTAGAATGGGAGTTTTGTTGCTCCTCCTTCAGACTCCTTGGCATTCTCCCTGCATTTAGGAATCTGGCAGGCGCTGTTCCCTCAGCAGAAATAACTCCCACCAGCAGTGCTGATGGCCAATCTTCACAAGCCAGAAAGCCAAAGTTTTTGTTGAATATTTCTGTGGGGCTCTTTATTCCCTGTCACACAAAATGGTTGCGACAGTCTTCATCAAGAATAGACAAATACAGAGATCTGTCCATTTTTCATTAATGAGGTTAGAGAATTTAGAGGATACAGTAAATACATTTTAATAATCCAATAACCACATGGAACAAATGTACAATTTCATATTGAGTTAAATGGTGTACTGAATTAAATTAATTAAACAGAATGAATCCTTGAAACAAATATGGTCCCTAGGGGACTGTTTGCTGCAGTAGTCTCCAGACCATGACTAGAAGTTTAAAAAAAAGATACAAAAAAGATAATTGATCAGATGAAAACCTGATTACATGATTCAATGTGAAACAGTTAAGCTGTCATAGGCTTAAAGACTGTGACATGCATGACACTGAAAATGGTACAGAGACAGTTGCATTTAAGGCCAAAAATGAAGAAGACCATGGTCATGGTTTGCTTTATGATGTACTTACACAGGGATGAGAATGGTGTAATGTGACATTTCACCATACAAGTTTATTTGCTGTGTCTCTGTTTCGCACTACACAAGAGAGAACAAGAGACCTCACTGGAGATTTGTGTTAGCATTGCTTTTCCGATGCACAGTAGATAAAACACAACATCCTCTTAATCTTACAGACACTGCAATGCAATGACACATTTTTTCACATCTTTGAAATTGTCCATGTTTGGACTGGAAGTTACTGTGTACTATGCATCCTTGATTCCTGAGTGTGCATCTGTTATCTGTTTGTATCATGTCTTCATCTGGTCATTGTATAAAGTTTGTCCTGTCCAGTCTTATTATCTGTGCTCTATTCCATGTTTTGTAAATAAAACCCCCTTTTTCATGTACTAATCATGCGAATGTGTCCTCCACCATCGTCGCCAGCACCAGAACCGTGACAGAAATCTTAGTTGCCCCATAGTTTGATAGGACCAGAGTTGCTTTTGTGAGGCATTCTTTTGTCGAGAACATTCAGCTAAACATTCTTCAAAGAAGCAAATTCCATTTCTTGAGAAGCCCAGGGACAAGAGTGAACAGAATGGGCTTGAGGTTATCTGCTGAGCGTGTCCTATCTCCTGCCAGCATACATGAGATCCATGCTTCATGCCTTGTCCTTGAAGGATTTTTTTCTAAGCAATAGCTGGACTCTCTCAAGAAAAATGTGATTAAAAAGTTGTCTGAAAAACTGCACATGGATTCCCAAAGTCATCATATCTTCAGCCATAGATATTGCTGCTCTCCCTTGCTATCTGCACCTAGATTGCTATTTGTTCTCTGTTATGTGTTTATATATATAAACCCTACATTTTTAATGATAAAGAAAGGACACCAAGGTGACCTTAAGAACAGGGAATCAGATAGCATCCTTTGCCTTCGTGAAATGACACCATCACTTTTAACTCCCTCTTTCCATTTCTGTTTGGGACAGGAGGGAATTTTACTCATAAAAAATCAACAGACACAGTGAATTAAAGGTGGAGTGCATCTGTCTGCCTGGGCTTGCTTAAAGGTGAAATGATTTCAAAAGTTTTATGTGCTTAAAAAGGAAAGAAGAAATTGCTGATACGTGCACTATGGGATGCTTCCTCTACACGAATGCTTTGTGACCTTCTTGGGCAGAGTTCCATAGGTCCCCCATCTGGTGGGACACCAATGATGGCAGCAAAAAGAATTATTCACACCTGTATGTAGAGTCAGCTCACCAGGAAAGAAAAAGGACCCCCGAACACAACTATGGAGCAAGATGATACAACACTGAAAGAATTTTTCATCTTACCAGACGCCTGCACATACACAGAGCGTACCACAGTGGCCCCATTTCCTGTCCTCCATTCACCTGTGTGTATGTATGTGATGTGTCCCGTCTGCCGGATCACCATTCTTTCCATCCTCTTACACAATTGATGAGGAAGGAAGTCTGTCCAGGTGTAAATAGGAATTTTGTGAAATATTTTATGGGGCTGGCCAATTGAGGTCAAGGACATGAATAATAAACTGGCTGAATAATATTTCTTTTTACTCAGTTAAATTAAACTACAAAAATAGAATTTGCAGCACTGACATCATTGAAGAGTTAGCCATGATCCACATCAATGTGTGAGGGTCCCTGTCTTGAATGAAGGTCATGATGAAATGTTTTATGTCACGTCTGCGAGCTGACGGGGGAAGGAAGCGCAGAGATGGGACATTCTGGAAACAATGATCTGTTTAACACAAAAGAAAACGGCACGAGGGCCGAAAACAGGGGAAACAAAATGGGAAAACATAAACTAACCCGCAGGAGTGTGGTGATTGCCAGAAATGAAAACAACACTAATGAAAACAACACTAAACAGCTTTTTGCATACAGTATATACATTTTATTAAATATAGTAAATCACACAGATACGAAAAGATGATGGATCAGATGAAAACATGATTATATAAAGTGAAGTGATTGTAACTTGTGATACACAGCAGCACAGCACACGGTGCACACAGGGAAATTTGTCCTCTGCAATTAACCGCTAGGCCACCACTGCCCCTCTAGGCCACCACTGCCCCAAGGTATTAGTGCATCAAGGTATTCTGTCTTACAAAAACAGTACCAAAGTTTGGGTTAAAGTGTCATCATGACATCACGAAACAGGCTTTTAATACATGGTGAACAGGACAAAGGAAGCATCACCAAACAATGATCCGATAACTAACAGAAACAAACAAGGCAGCTTTATACAATCATATACATGTTAAAACAATCAGGAAACATAATAACGCAGGACGAACAGTGGCCCATGCCAGACGGGGTCATGACATAAAGATTGTGCCATGCATGGCATTTAACATGTGAAAAACTGTTGCTTTTAAGAATTATGAAAACCATTGTCAAGGAAATGAATGAGAATATTCAATATGCAAAAATGATACATTTGTATATTTCAAATATATTTATATATTTTATTGTTATTTTCGTTTTGAAAATTTCTTTTCACAACTGTGTAATACTTGTCTGTGAATTTTCCAGATACAGAGAATTTCCAGACAGTGTTGGGTTATTCTCTATAATTTAGTTATTTTACATAAATATGATGTCCAATGAACTGTCAGATTAATCTGATCAGAGATCAATACCAAAAAAAAGTTCAGTTTCAAATTTACTCTGGCTGCTTTACAAAGTGGTCAGTCTCCCACTTGAACCGAAGATTAAATGTTGCACTATTGTTCTGTCAGGAGACATGGAGGAGTTCCCCTTAGTATTAAAAAAAGGAAAATGTAAAATGAAATGCTTAAAAGGTGCTTTCTGGCTGTAATTTTCTGCTGTTTATTTATGAATTGCTTGCCCATTAAATCTGTATGTACGCAACAGGGTATTTACAGTCTCAGAATATCTGCAGGGTCAGCAAATCTGCAGCATTTTCCACAGCTGTGAAGTTTGATGCCATTGATTCTTGTGACGTCATGTCTGGGTAATGGATTCCAGATTCAAAATTTTGGTTACTCACATGGTTCTGCTTACCTCGTAGTCAGAAGGCCTCGCAGCCCCATTTGTCATTCTAATTGTATTCTTTCCCTCCGTGCATCGATTTATCTTACCTGGAGGAAAGCAATTCAATGCAAGAGTGAGAGTGTGTATGTGTTGCTGTAAAATCCTGCAGTTATCAGGCATCTGAATTTTTGCTTAGATCCTTTTTTTGTGTGTCAAAAATAGTACTTAAATGAAAACATAACGAATCACCGTTATTTGGATGAAACACTATCATGAGAAAAAAATTAAGGATTTTCCGTGGTTTTTAAAAATGCTGATGAAATCATCGCTTGTTTATCCACCACCACTATTGCCAACTTACGCGCAATAAAGGAAAAAAAAAAGAGGATGGAGAACTCACCAACTATGAATCATGTAATGTAATATGTGCTTCCAATCATGCAATGCTCTTCACTTTCACTTTGCACATTGTCCAGTTAAGCTAATATACATTATTTGAAATAACATATAAAAATATCCTTATTATTTTTAAATCAAATAAATATTATTCTCAAAATACACAATAACTTAAACCATAGTGGCAGGATTTAGAAATTGATAAAAAGTTTTGAGACTGAGTCGCATCCTTTGCCACCACAGTGAGATGCATTTAATCATGATCCTTGTTTCTATTAGCAATGATTCAATGAATGCATCCTTGATTATGGAGGCTGTGCAAGAAAAAATAAGTTCTTGTACCTTTACCGCTTTCTGTATGAACATGGGCACTGCAGGCCGATGCTACAATTCAGGGTTAAGCCCAACTGAATGTTTGGAGCAGCAAAAGTATGCCACTTTTGTCTGAAGTTCTTTATTGTCTCCCGATGTGCTGGTCTCTGTTTATTTGGCCATCCTAATATAATGCAGTGAAATAAAATGACGTGTTGCTATTGACATATTGTACATTTGTTCCAAAGACATCCACAACAACAACATTTATTTCTTATATAGCCCAAAATCACATACAGTAAAACTCAATGGGCTTTGACAGACTCCGACATGCCCCACACTTGACCCTTATGCACACAAGGAAACATGGATCAATATGTATTTTATAGAAAGTTCTGTTTGAGATTGAACTCACAATGTTCTGTACATTATTGAAAATCCATTAGTCATTTACTGGAAGCACTGGAGCTCATTTGAGTTTTGGCCTATAGTTCGTTCGCATGAATACTTAATACAGACACTCAGGGTGCAGCTGCAAAAAACCCAAATCTCTGTCTCAAACGCTTAAGAAGGTTGCAAAGTTGCAAAGATACCACAGACATGAAAGTCGCTTATCCTGCAGTTACTCCTCAAACTCTGCCTGCTAATTCAAAGGCTTTCAAATTATGATGTCTGCAGGATGACAAACTGCAGTTTAGGAACCTTCCAGACCAAAGCAGTCTATGGCATTTTTTATGTAATGAGCTGCAAGTCAAAGGTTACAATGCCATTATACAGGATCCATATAGAACCAGACCTGTTATACATAACTCATCTTGTAAGGACAGCATAGTTTTATTCCATGCTATAACTTTAAATGTCCACATGTGGTGCATGGTAAATGTATTGTATTGCATAGGTATAAGTAAACAATTATTTATTTCTGTCTTATGTCTGTTTGTCTTGTTTATTTGTCTAGTAGTGGTAGTAGCCTAGTTGGTAACACACAGGCCTATGAACCAGAAAACCACAGTCACAGTTTGAATGAAGCCAGTATGCCAGTCACTTTTTTCTGCAATAAAGTGAATTTCAAGAAAGTTTAAGTTTAACAATAACAGATTAACAATCCCATTAAATAGCTGCAATGCAGGAAATGTTTGCAAATTTGAGTCTATAACACTGCATTACCAATGAGTCAATCTTGAATAATGGCTCAGCATTCACTCCCAAGCCACACCTGATTCATTGTGTGGTGACCTAGTGGTTAAGGAAGCAGACCGGTTGCCGGTTCAAATCCTGAGCCAAGCCGCCACTGAGGTGCAATTGAGCAAAAAACCCCACACACTGCTCCTCGGGTGCCTTTCATGGCTGCCCACTGCTCACAAAGGGTGATGCAGAAGACACGTTGTGTATGCTTGGTATGAAAATCACTGAACTTTCACTAGTTTTGTTCATTTTAGTTAATTCATCAAAATGTGTCACATAAGTAAAGCATATTCCCATGAAATATTTTAGATTTCACTCTGAATAGAAAGAAAATCTATCTATGATAAGGGAGTAATTTTACCCACAATAAGTAACTGTATCCACAATAAGGGAGTAACATTTCAAAACTTTTCAAAATGTATTGTTGCATATGTCCTTACAATACTGCAAAAATGTATGCTCAAAACAAAAAATAATGACAATAAGCCTGTAAACACATTAACTGTGTTAGAGCAGTGATACTGTCTAATCACGATTGCTCTGATTAAGTAAAAGAAAAAAAGAGTGCCAGAGTGTCATAGATTCTAGTCAGAAATCAAAAATGTGTGCAGTGAATGTCAATGAGTGTGGATATGACTTGCACTCGATGAGATTGGTCATGCCAGTATTTTCTTTGCAGTTTTTTGAGTTGCATAATCTTAGCAGAGCAGGAGATTTTGCTTGCAGTCCTTTCCATACACGGCAGGGGCCATAGTTTGGTAAATCTTTCTCCAACTTATTTCCATACTGTTTTCCATACTGAGTTATTGTACCGGACCAAGACATTGGCGGTGAAGGCTTCTCCCTCAAGCTTAGCTGAAGAGCTCTGTTTACCCTAGACTTCTAATTAGGAAAGTCTGGAAAGACACACACAAGTCTATGCAAAATCCAAGAAGAGCAGACACCATCTCCTCAGCTTGTGAGGCTCAGCCAGGTCTCAGAATATTCTACACACATACAATTCCTTTAGGGAGCGAATGAATAACTGTAGCTCATCTACTTCCCCTGCTCCATCTCCGATGCTCAGCAAAACTACAATAGATACAGATAAAACTACGAAAGTAGTGCAAAAGTAAACAACAACAATACCAAAATGTGTAAAGATTGGATAATGTGACAAATGTTATATTCTGAGAAATTTACTTTGCTTTGTTTTAGCTTCTTCATCATAGTCTGTCCCCAGCCATTTTTACACAATTTATAATATTATTGAACCATTTGTAATATTATAAAACATGTCAAAGAATATTCAGGCTTCAAACACACTTTCAATATTTACAGTCAGGGAAGAAATTATTTGAGATCCCTGCTTATTTTGTAAGTTTGTCAGTCTATAATTTAAATGTTAGAGTTGCTCCACTTTTGGGAGTACAGAGGCTGTGTGTTTGCCCATGAGGACGGCCACCAAGAAGCAGAACGGTCACATGAAGGAAGCAAGTCTTGAAGCTGGATCAATCAGGAGAACAAGGGGTAGAACCACAATAATGAGTGGGCAATGTTCCAAGATCAGGACCGGGTGTTAGTGAACACTGACCTCACCCGTTCATCATTGTGGTTCTACTCCTTGTTGCTGCTTGCCATTTTCTTGATTGATTTTGCATGATAAATTGTTGATAAATATATCAACAATTCTGTGTTTTTCTGTCAATATGAGGGGCTGTGTGTACATTAATTAGGATTTGGCTGCAATATAACAGAGTGGACAATTTAACACTAGAAGTCCCAGGTTTTTCTGACCCCCTCAGCCCTACCAGAGCCCTACCAGCCCTACCTTGGTTTGAAACTAACAACTCAATCACCGACAAATGGCTCCCCTTCATTTGTAAATGAGTGGCCGATTGGAATGTGTCACTCCCCTTCCCCCCAAGAAGTGTTCTCTAACACTGCCGTGTACTGTAGCTTCCTGTGTGTGATACTGAGTTTATACTCCTATGTCCCATTTGTTATGTCCCTGACCCTTGACCAGGGATGTAACAGATACCTTCACCTTCAGACAAGCTTACCATATCTATACAAAATATCCCACACACTGACTGACCTGCAAATAGGAAAGACACAAATTCACCAAATATAGAAATACGTGTGTTTTATTTATTAAAAATAGACTGAAAATAGAATGAAAAGTTGCTAATAGAATGACATGAAGGAAGCATGCTGACACAGCAGTCTCCAAAGTATGTTTGTTCACAAATGTCATAACCTGAGTGAAGTCATGGTCCATGGTTGATACACATGCTCATACATCACTGAATTATAAAACAAAAAGTGAATATTGTTTATGTGTGCTTTTTTTGGGGGGTCTGAATACTTTCTGTACCCACTGTACATTTGGTGCATCCTGGCAATGACAGGATTTCCTTGAGAATTCTACTCCTATTTATCTGTCTGCTTCTGATTTAGGTATCAATGTGAAATCATCTTCTGACACCTACTTAGAAGGTGTCATATTAACTCCTGTGCTGTACCATAGTGAACCACAGATTACCATTTAAATCTACTATGAGAATCTTCAAATCACACTTGGTTCGTTTGCAGCATTCAGTCAAACTGTAAAACTATCACAGCAATTCTTGGATTCATACTACCCAATAACTTGATATATGCCATCCGGTGACCAGGGGTGACCACAGAAGGATGGCTTCTTTCTCTCAATGTCCTGGAGTCCTTTTCAGCAATTGTTGCCATTGTCTTGCAGACTCTTAATCCATAAAGGTTCACCAGTGTTCTTATTTGTTCTCCCCCAGGTCCTCAACCTGCTTCCATTTTTTAACACAGGCACATTGTTTTTTATATTAATAAACATTTTCTTAAGCTTCTCTTTTCAGTCAGATTATTTCCACTTTTGGGAGTACAGAAAAATTTCCAATCTCCCCAACCCTGCCTATTTCTCTTAGAATACCCTCAGAATCTTACCCTCCAGACTGCACTTTTACATTCTCTATTTAACAGAGTTTTCTTTGTTTCCGGGTGCTGATATATTTCAGATTTCTGTTAATTTTCCTGGTCACAGCCCTGTCTCATAAATCTGCTGTGTTATGTCCTGGATTTCTTTGGTGTGTTTGTGTAGTATTTGCAGGATGCCTGGTGATTGCAAATTGAGCTCACCTGTTTCTGCTGTGGACAGCCCCAAAAAAAGGGGGCCTCAGTTTCCTCCTTCGAGGCTGCGCATGCCGTGCCACCCACCCCGCCCGCCTCCCTAGCATTTCCTGATTGCATCAGAAGAAAAGGGGCCTCAGACAGCAAACACGAACTGGCCTGGAGGTGCGCTTTTCCCACCCGAAACTACTCTGTTCTCTGCTCACATTTGCGTTTGCTGGCCGAGGAAAAGGCCAGAATATCCTGGACGAGCCCCCAATTTTGTTACAAGCCAGTCTAGGGGTATGGCCCATAAGAAAAGAAAAGACAAAAACCGACTAAGAAATGGAGAAATGTAACAAGTATTTTATTAACAAAATATATAAATAAATAAAGAAGAAATACATACAAAACTAATTAAAACAAATAACGACAAATAACAAAAGACAAACAAACACCAAAAGGCATGCAGACATAACAAGTTGCGTTGCCTCCTAGGGAAAGCGCAGGGGAAACCGGAAGTGATGCGATCAGGAAATGCTATGGAGTCGGGCGGGGTGGATGGCACGGCCGTCCACAGCCGTCCACAGCAGGAACAGGTGGGCTCAATTTGCAATCACCAGGCAACCTGCAAACAACACAAACACAGAAAAGAAACACATCAAAAAATAAACAGGATGAAACAGGTGGCACACCAGTTTTACCACCCACTTTCATCTAATCCTTATACTAGTCCTGTTGGGATACCATCTTCTCCAGCTGTCTTTTTTTAAGTCTTCTCCTCTCTGCATTTAGATGAATTTACTTCAACATTATGCATATTTCAACATGTTCTCACTTCCTCAAGTTCTTCCTCATATTTTCCTTATATATAGTTATGAAGGTCTTGGCAATTATTTGACATTCTAGACCAAGTGCATAGGGATTGTGAACATGTGAAGCTGTGTAGTGAAGAGGGTCTCCATGAGGTGGGTTGGGAAGAACTGCACTACAAAGAAAACCATCAAATCAACCTCAACAGAACATGTTTTCTTCTTATTATTATTATTTAAGTAGATACCAATTTTTATTGACTGAGATTTTTTCAAATCTTCACATGGTTTTTGATCAAAATCCGCTTGAAGAATAATATATAAGCTCCCCAACGTGTGCAGCTTATACATCGTACTTCAAACTGAATTTTATCAAAGCCATTGCAAAGAACCTCAGCCGGACTGTGAAGAGATGGTTGCTGTAAGCGCACTGACCATATTTTCAGTCATGTTTTAACTATACAGAAAAAATATATTTTAATATGTCATAATTTAAACGTTTTAAAAGTTGGTCATGTCAGCCACTTTTCTATTCACCATTCTGCTACTTACATTCTATAAAAAAAAGTCAGTTTGGTCACCATAGCTAGAAAAAAATCCCTCATCACAAAGTCATTACAAAATTATCTGAGGTGAAAGTGAAGTCATTGTCATTGTGAAACACAGCACAGCACACAGTGCACACAAAGAAATGTGTCCTCTGCTTTTAACCCATCAGAGGAGGTTAAAAGCAGAGTGGGCAGCCATGAAGGCGCTTGGGGAGCAGTGTGTGGGGACGGTGTTTTGCTCAGTGGCACCTCGAACCGGCAACCTTCTGATTAACTGACAACCAATAGGCCACCACTGCCCCTAATATCCTTAAAAAGAAAAAAACTTCCGCAAACAGTATATCCTTACCATGGCACCTTTCCATGCTTTAAAATTGTCCTTACTTTTCAATGTGAATCAGTCTATGTCTTAAGACTGCGTGACTTATAAAGCGATAGGGAGTTTAATAGGATTTTCTCTGACTGAGCCGGAACAATGCATTGGGACCAGCCCAAAGAGCCATTAATCCACTTTCAAAGCTTTAGATAATGTGGTGGCAAGGGTCCTCCATTTCCCATAAGTGGTGGTATGTCAAACATGTTTGCTTAGGTTTGCAGTTTAAATACAAAGCTGATGTGGTGATCTCTCAATAACTTCAATGGCATCTAATTAAAGCTGATAACCTCACTTACCTTGAAGAGTTTAAGAACAACACTTCACTAAAGATGACGATAACAGTAGAGGAAATAAGTGAAAATCAACCAACTAGCTTAGACTGGCATATTGCCCATCAAAGATGGGGCTGAGTTGGAAGCCATGAACAAAAGAAAGATGCTAAAACTAACTAATGTTTTAATTTTATTTTCCCTAATATTAATGATCATTGTAAATAACATCAGCTTGGGCAAAATTTACTTCTAATTAGTTACATAACTCCACATGTGTTCATTTAAAGTCTTGTTGCCTTCAGTGAGAAGCTACCAATGTAAATGGTCATAAAATTAAAGAAAACACATTGAATGAGAAGGTGTGGCCAAACTTTTGGCCTGTACTGAAATAAATAAATAAATAAATAAATAAATAAATAAGGAATATATATATATATATATATATATATATATATATATATATAGAGAGAGAGAGAGAGAGAGAGAGAGAGAGAGAGAAAGAGAGAGAGAGAGGAACACCAGACTTTCACTACACCCTAAAAAGATTCCTAATTCAAAAAAGGCAGGTAGGGAAGATTCAAAATAGGTTAAAGCATTGTGAAATGTCCTTGCACCCTGCACTGCTTAGCTCCTGGACCAAAATAGCACCCTTAAATGATCTCAGAAAATAGATTGTAGAACGCATTTCCAGTTACCTAGACCATTTGCTGTGCCTACCTACCTTCTTTTTATTTGCTGTCACATTGACATGTTTAATAGTTGCCACTCTGTGGACCTGTTTCATTTTTACAAATCAAAGATAAATGTCAATCAAAAGTTGTTTCCAGTGGTAACACATGAAATGACCTGTTTCAGCCTCTGTTTGAATCTGTGTTCTTTATGACTTTGTATTTATTTGCAGGGCTATGGGTCCTGTATTTGGGTCCTGTAATTGATCCACCTCCCAGCGTTCTTTTGACAAGTTTATATTCTCTTACACCAGGGCTACTGAACATTACTGGAACCAAAATCCTAATTTGCCTTGCTGGTTGTGTGGACAGATGAGATTCATTTGCATGGGCTTGTTCGTGCCCATCAGTCCTTACTTTTGTCATGTTTTAGAGACTGCCAGTATTTGACATTTGTCGGCTGTCATTCAAATTCAAAGCATACAGAAAAAGACACACTGTTCCACATATGCATACACACACAGGCAAACACACACTTTAACTGAGGAAGGACACAGGAAATGCCACCTTGCAGAGCTGCTGTGCAGTCTAGGATTTGGTTCCAACTGGAAAGGATCAAGAAAACTCCAATCTGTTAGCTTGGCAAACCACAAGCCTCAGCAGACAGAATATGCTTAATATCATGGCACCTTTACCATGCCTAAATTGAAGTGATAACAATTTCTGTGTTTCTGTACAACAGTTGATGTTTATGAATGCAAATCAGTTCAACTGTCATGGGCCTGCAGTTTCGCTAAAATCTGTGTAATGGAGAATTTCTTCCGGAAGCCAAGACATCTGGCAGACAGGATTTTATTATCCTTCATAACCAGAATCATGATGCCGGTTATGGATATTGTCCCATTACACAATAACTCACGCCTACCTTGTAGGAACAACTTAAAATTATTTAATATAGTATGCACATATTTTATTAACTGTGAAATTAACAATTTACACTCACTATATTACACCCATCTTTTAAAAAAAAAATTAGTGTTAAGAATGACGAAGATGATGAATTCATTACATTGTTGGACTCAAGGCATTTGTCATTTTACCATAAAAAGACAAAGGTTTAGATTTTAATGCAGTTTTCCACCGAAGAATTTAAAAGGTAGGTAGGCATTATGATGCTTTGTGTGAAAGAGCTATATTGTGCCCTTCTGAAGTACAATTCATCCACTCACTCAGTGTCAGATGCTTGCTCTGCCTGCTAACTCGGTCTCTCCTGACCTCCAGGGTTGAGGGACCCTACATCCAAGCTGCACCATCGAACCAGACTCCTTAAATCCATCTGAAACAAATGGTATCCCTGCAGACACAGGGCCTCGGAATCAATCTAATTGAGGGAAGGAGGCTTACAAAGGAGCTTGTGTGCAGTTTTTTTTTTAAACATTGCTGCAAAACCGACATTCCTTGCTCTTCTCTTTCTATCTAATCCTTCCCTAAATCCCTAAGCTGTGTCAAAGGACTAGATCCCTTAGACTTTTGGCTGGAAAGGTGCCGTGGAAGGGTGTCAGTCACTGAGAGGCCAGCGTATCCAGAATGTTAAATGATCTCTGGGCCTTTGGTGTAGCAAAACAAGATTCCATCAGAAATGAAACAAAGAAATAAATAAACTGACTGAAACCAACCATGTCACTATATTAGGATGGTTGTGTCTACTGGCTTAAGATATGTTTTTTTTTTTTACTCTTTATCTCATCAATTTTTATTAAATATATGGCCATTTGTCAATATGCAATTGAATGTTGTAAATTATTAATTATAATATACAGACTGAATTTACAAGAATAACATATGAAGTCATGTTTCAGGGTCTCAAACGTTGGGTGCAAAAGTGGCGGGAGGCTGTGTTTGTGATGTCTCGGTGTGGAGCAGGCCAGACGATCGGCATGGGCTTTGGCTTTGGTTGTGGGGTTTGTGCGTGTAAGACCAACCTTAGAATACTGGATCTTGAAGGCGGGTGGCTTTAAACATGATCTTCGGGCTTTGGTCTGTATGGAGACGGATGAAATCTTGGTCGGGTGTGAAGGCTTCGGCAACATCGGGGTCCAAAACAAAGGGCAGGCATGGGTTATTCATAAGAGTAGTCAGAAACAATGCAGTCAATGTAAGGAAGGGTCAATCCAAAGTAAGGCTTACACAGACAAACCCCAAAAAGGGTTGGAGTCGTGGAACTCCTCAAGGAGAGCAGGGTCTAAGATGCGGGAAACCCAGGACCATGTGTCGTACCCCTCCTACTAGGTACTCAAAGCCCCGCCCCCGATGATGGACATCCAGGAGATGGTGGACAGTAAAGGTCAGGGTGCTATCTATCAATCGGGGAGAGGTTGGCACTGCAGGAGCTGGCAAAGGGGGGCGAGGTGTGTATCTCCCTGAAGGTTGAAATGTGGAACACTGGGCTGACACGGAGGGAGCAGGGCAGGGGTAACTCGTAGAACACAGGGTTCACACGGCGGTGGACATGTGTTGGAAGAAGCCATGGGGAGAACCCTGGTACATGGTCCCCAGGGTGGGGCAGGAGGGTGGCTCATCATCACTGGTCTGCCTGTTGCTTCATGGCCTCTGCTGTGGCGTAGATGGTGGCCGCTTTCCACAGTGGGAGTCGAGAACCACACAGGGGCTTGATCAGTGTAGGCCTCACATGGGGACAAACCTGTGCTTCTTGGACCGAGACGTTGGTTGGCACAATAGCATCTCAGGTATTTCTCCAGCTCCTCATTGATTCATTCAGTCTGACCGTTGGCCTCTGGACCAGTGAACTATGGACCGCAGTCAGACAGGAGGTGACACAACGTATCGGACAACCTGGATGACGTCGCTGGTGGTCTTAGATGCTGTGGGGAGGCCAAGGGCAGGATGAAGCTGGTCTTCCAATCGTCCTCTTCCCGAATCCGCAACAGGTGGTAAGTATTGCGCAGATCGAGCTTAGTGAAGAGACGGGCCTCGGACAGGAAGTTGAGTGCCGTGTTGAGATGCGGGAGGGCGTAGCGATTTTGAGTTTCCGGTGTCGGACACCCTCTTGAATGATTTGCCAGGCGGTCTCAGATGCTGCGGGGAGGCCAAGGACGGTGATAAACCGTGCAGCCTTGGAAAACCGGTCCACTAACAACGGCACCGTGCTCTTACCCCAGACTGGTGATGAATGAGACTGAGTGAGACATGGGACCATGGGCGGTGTGGACGTCTGGTGTATCTGTCAGGTCGCATTGCAACATTACCGTGGGGGGGTAGCACAGCCCTGGCAGGGTCCAAATTTAAAGGCAGGCAAGGGTAATCCGTAAGAGTAGTCAGGAAAAAAGCAGTCGATGTGAGGCAGGGTCAATCCAAAGTAAGAATCATCAAATTAGTTTGCAGTGTGTTTCTTTACGTGCTAACGCTGGTCTAATCTAGCCTAATGCTGATCTCTTTCTTCTTTGTGTGCTTCTTCTGGGCCGATGGGTCCACAGGAGCTCACGCACCCCCTGGTGGCCCAGCTGGTTGACGGCGGCCTCGATGTGATTTGTCTGTTTGATAGATATGTGCTTAAATCCATGATATTAACACTCCTTGTTCACATCAGGACACAGAGGCTTGCAAGTAACACAGACTGAAAGAAGATTGAAAGCAAAACTGAAGATATCATCTTCAAAGAAAACCTTCAAAGCAGGAGAGCCACACTAATTTACTTCTTTCTTCTATCACAGGCACCATTTGCAAGACAGGCCTCGGTGTCTAATTAAACATTTCACAGTGTGCTCTGTGTGACGTTCTTGACACTTTTGCTCATTTTACTTAAATAAAACATTACCTCTGGCCACTTGGTATGCCTCAGACTGTCAACTGTATTCCCTTTTGTGATCCATTTCAACAAGTATTTCATCCGTGGCCGAGCTATACTGGAAGTAATAAAGGAAGCCATGCATCAGATGTATTATTTTTCTTCTTTATAACCTGTCTTAATGACTGGCTTTATTAGTGAATTGCAAATCCCCCATATTGTGTGCATGTATGGTGCAAAATAACATTTGCAGTCATTGTAGGTGTGTTTTTAAAGGTGTGCAGATGGCATGGCGGTGCACTCACTTTTCACCTCTGATCCTTCTGGGAGTCAATTAAAAATGTGTATAGGAACCCAGAATGTTTTTTGGGAGCTTTACAGGTTCTGGACAAAAACTGTACCGCACTGGATAAAAAAACAAAGCAACAAAAAACAATGCAATAAGAAACAATGATAAATGTGTATAAAATCTATATTTAATAATGCAATATGACATGTCTGACATAACTAAGAGTATGATAACAGCGATAACAGCGTTACGATTAAGAAAATACATTTCACTCACATACTCATCAAGGAGATTGATATACAGTTTCTTAAAAGTCATCTGATGAGTAGGGGTGGTAGTAGCCTAGTGGACTTGCCTATGAACCAGAAAACCCAGGTTCAAATCCCACTTACTACCATTGTGTCCCTGAGCAAGACACTTAACCCTAAGTTGCTCCAGGGGGGGACTGTCCCTGTAACTACTGATTGTAAGTCGCATCTGATAAATGCTGTAAATATAAATGTAGACGTCAATCATTCCTGTTACACACATAAAGTTCAATTAACAGGACATAACACCCTCGTCGGATCAATGTTTTAATTTCCTGTTTGGTTGAAGTGTTCCAAGTTATCACATTATAAATATCAAGACATCAAATACAACCCCTTGGGTGTTACACAAGCACAGTGATAATGTGAATGTGAGAGATTAGTGGCTTATTGTACCCCCAGTTATAAAACTAATAAAAATTAAAACGATCAGATGAAAAATAATAATGATAGTTTGTTTCAAATGCCTTGATTATACAGGCTTTTTATAATATTTAAATTTTTATATATTATTATGTATTACATATCTGTCATCTAGTTTAAGGAGGTACTGTAGCTGCATCACTCACATAAGCAATTCTTGTTTTCTTTACAGGTGAGCGGAAGGCTCCAATATTGATCCAATATTGTCTACACTATTCGTTTTAATTAAAAGGCGATGGTGAGGGTACAGCAAAGCACTGCAAGACAAAAATGAATTCAGCCTATGTTAATCAGGATCCACAAGGATAGCAGTGGCTAGAGTGTTTGCCAGGTATGTGAAATTTAATCAGTAAAGCCATAAATCTTCAGTCACTGATGTTTGTTCAAGGGTGAAAAGGCAGGAATGCGGCACCTAGAAACCTTCCACCGTTGATTGGTTTGGAAGATAAAAGCAAGTGCTCGCATTTTGTCGCGATGAATTCTGTGACGGCGAACTGGCTTGTAGAAATGTCACTGTTTAATTTCTTCAAAGGGCATGTGGCATGTTAATGGATGCTAACATGCTGTTTCTGTGACATGCTATCAAAGCCAGTCACCAGCGAAAGGTGTAGCTGCTGCACTGTAAGGCATGTGGTCTTGTTTGCATTTGTTTTCTTTGGATCCCCTCCTCAGAAACATCAAAGGCCTCTATGGGAAGTAACTGTGACTGCTGCCAGAAAGTGTGAGGTGATGTGTCTCTGAAGGCGCAGTGAGACAGAGGAGTGCGGTTTAGTGCTCATACGGTAAAATAAACAGATTCACCCAGCCTTTCTGTAACTGGAATCGCTGGACTAGATCATATTTGGGCAGTGGTGGCCTAGCGGCTAAGGAAGCGGACCCGTAAATCTGAGGTGCCACTGAGCAAAGCACCGTCCCCACACACTGGTCCTCGGGTGCCTGTCATGACTGCCCACTGCTCACCAAGGGTGATGATAAAAAGCAGAGGACACTTTTGTTGTGTCACCATGTGCTGTGCTTGCTGTGTATCACAATGACACTCTATTTTGATGGCACACTATGCGTGGTGGAAACAATAAAAAAAGCAATAACTGCCAAATATTAAAGGTAACACTGTCCTTGCAGAACAGATTAATGATTTGAAGCAAAGAGGAAACTACCTACACGGCCCATCATCTCCCTTAAGGAACGTAATGCAATTTTAAGTCACTGTGGGCATTTTTGGTCTGCTCAGATGTTTTGTCTGTGTAGATACATTGATTGCATTTGTCCACTGACAAAGTTAATGAAATAATGATGCAGACAAAAGTATATATGGTGATAAATCAGATACACAACTAGTTATAAATCTGTCTAGTTTTATTGCTTTATTGCTTCAATGTGGCTGCTTTTAGCTGTACTAAGATAATTGCAATGGGTTTTTGAATAATCAATTAATCTTTTAAATTGACAGACTTGCATTATTGAACACACCATTCCACTGCTCCAGTTGTTACTGATAATGTACATTTATGCTAATATTCCATTCATTACTGTCATTTTCCAGCAACAGTAGTCATTTACAACATGAATTATGTCTGCGATTTCATCAATTTGATCAATGTTATTTTAATTAAAATGTTTTCAATTAAAAAGAGAACTAAACCTTTGAATGTTACTTATGATGTGACTTTAATATACAGTTTTAGCAGATCTGTAACAATTACTGTATTTGTCCAACTAAATGAGGAACCATGCACTCATACAAAAAATTTGACTGTTCTCAATTCTTTTCGTTAAATTTGTGCTCAACATTAAACCTACCATAAAATTCAGTTGGTAATAATTGTCAGCATGTACCTTGAATTCTGTTGATTTTTGCAGACCTATAAACAAAAAAGCAATGGTGCAAGAATCCTCTCATCCCAAAAGACAGGTGTCGTTGCAGTTACTGACGTTTCATGTAAGATTTATTTCATCCAGAAAGGATGCAGTATATTTTGAATCGGTAAAGTGTGACGAGTGGTTGAAAATATCCACTTTAATCCAAACAGTATTGAACGCACTATTGAACCATTTCCCCCCTCAAAGCAGAGTTACAGGATACCTGGAAACAGTGTGTCCTTGGCTGGAGATGCTTCCTTTGCTGAATTTTTTTTTTTTTATTTTGTTCTTGTTGAGGTCTATGCAGAAATATGACCACACTCTGCAACAAAACATGTTTACTTTCAAACATGTCGGAGTGCAAAGTAAGCTATTTCACCTTGATCTAGTTTACTGTCTGTCCATTTTAATTTTGCTGGGTGAAGCCTGGCCAACCATTATAGTGAGGCCCACCCAGACCTGGTATTTTAATTGGCTGATGTAAATCCAGTGAGGCACAATATATCATGTCATAAACGTTCTAAAAATATAATTCTGTCTTGTTATAGTGTGTATATTTGTCAAGCTGCTGTCTGAATAGTGATGCTTAGCAATAATAGCAAAAGGTAGCAAAGGCAACGTGGAGGCATTTAGGAAACATCCAACCAGCCTTTGACCTTTTGTCTGCAGCTGCAGCACATCTGGCCCCTATTACACATTATAACACAACCTCTCATGTTGTTGCTTAAAAAAACAATCTGTGTATCTTAAGAAGACTGATCGGTACAGTAATAACAGGTTGACTATTACATGGCTACTGTACAATAAAAAGGCCACACCTTTTACTTTATGTGGTTTGGTGAATGTGGTAGCAGGAAAAGAGGGCATGCAGCATAAGTGAAAGATCTTGCTTTTTGCTAGGAGCTCTGACTGTTCTGCAGAATGATCCTGAAAGCACTTAGGCCGAGGGTGTGTTTCAGAGAATTCAGGCTTCGGCTATTAACTCAATTTTATTTTCAAATTGCGTGTCCATCTATGAAAAACCTTTTTTTTTTTTTTTTTTTTACATTTATTCAAGACGTGGCTTAAATGTACAAAGACAAGACCACCATAGTGAGACACAGACTGATGGAGATATGGGATGGTGAAAGGAAAGCAGTTAACATTTTTATGTATTTGTTGCACACTTTCTTTGGGTTAGGAGGATAAAAAATTTATTCAGGACAAATACGTACATAAATAACAAATGAATTAAGCCCACTTGCTATCAGCCCACTCTCCTTGGCTTGGCAGGCTTTTTGCATCTTAGTATAGTGTAGAGGAGCCAATAAAGTGCTTTTCCAATTAACTCAGCCTTTGTGCAGTAGACTTTCCTAATGAATATTAACTCCAACTTGCTTTTCATTCAGCTAGTTTTGGCATAGTCAGAGTGAGAAGACAGTTTGAATGAGGCAGATGGCTTTTCAACGCGAGGGTCAGCTTGATGTTTATGAATCACTGTGTTTCACTGAGACTCTGTTTTAGCTGCAAATGAACCTGTGAAAATGATAACAAGCACTGTGATTTGGGGAGGGGATGCAAGAAGATCTATCTCAATCTCCAGAGCTTAATAAAATACATAGTTTGCTTTAGTTTTCTCAATGTTCCTTGCTAAGTGATTGTGTGCAGTATTGGCTGTGACAATAGTGGGTGGGGTCAGGTGCGACTACAATATGTCTTAGTCACGGAAGCCCATAATCATGATACCTCAGGCCAGTGGTCCAGTCCATAGCCCCTCCTCAGCCGGTTGACCTTTAATTGAATCCCATGCCTGAACAGGTCAGTTTTAAACCTCTGATTACATGCTTTTTTTTGTAAAAGTTAAACCAAAACTGTGACTGGATTATTATAGGGTGGTAGTAGCCTAGCGGGTAACACACTGGCCTATGAACCAGAAGACCCAGGTTCAAACCCCACTTACTACCATTGTGTCCCTGAGCAAGACACTTAACCCTGAGAATCTCCAGGGGGGACAGTCCCTGTAATTAGTGATTGTAAGTCGCTCTGGATAAATGCCACAAATGTAAAAATGTAAAAATTACAGTACCGTAAATTATTGCAGTACCGTAAATGAATCACCAAATTGCTCTATCAATATGTGCCTGAGGCAGGTTTATTGTGAAATGTGTGGGAATGGGATTGTCTTTAGCCTAGTTTAAGAGTCTGTAGGTCTGGTTGTGAGAGGAAAGCCCAAGGGGTTTCAACTCTAGTGAGAGAGAAAGCCTTATTGACTTTTTAATACACTCTGTGTACAGAACGCCATTTACAAAGCTTGAGGCCCTTGGGCTACAACAATTCAGAGGTCAGTCCCAAACACCCAGTTCCAAATCCCAATCACCCCAATTTATAAGTCTCTGTAAACTTACAGACACGCCCCATGTGAATGGTCTTTCATGTCGTACATAAAACAATATTTAACCTGGAGTCTGATGACTTTTATCCAGAACATCGTTTTATCTAGTTTTGAGACTTTCTACAGTAGACACAGGTACAAGAATATAAACTAATCAACAAATTTAATTTCTGTAATTTTTAGCAGATGTCCTTATCCATCGCAAAGTACAATCAGTATTTACAGGGACAGTCCATCTGGAAATGCTGAAGAGTTCAGTGTCTTGCTCAGGGACACAATGGTAGCGAGTGGGGTTTGAACCTGTGAGTTTGTGATCTTCTGGTTTATTGTATGTTCCTCACCAGGCCACTACCACCCACTTCCTCTGTGGTTATTCAAATTATTAATTATTCAAATCTCACCTTACTATTAACAAAGCCTTGCTAGCTTTAAATAGACTTTATATACTGTGTGTGAATAAATAACTTTATTCTTCTTAGAGCAAAAATAACCCAGTTTAAGCAAAAACAAAACATGGGGCAGTGGTTGGCCTAGCGGGTATAGAAACAGACCCATAATCGGACCCATAAGCGGGTTCAAATCCTGAACCGCTAAGGTGCCACTGAGGTGCCGCTGAGCAAAGTGTGCACCTTTCATGGCTGCCCACTACTCACCAAGGGTGATGGGTTAAAGCAGAGGACACATTTTGGTATGTGCACTGTGTGCTGTGCTACAATGACAATCATTCTTAAAAATGCTAGTCACCATAGAGATAATTTTGATGCAATCTTTCTTTTGATTATGGCAGAAAAGCAAACAGTTGAGGTGGACTCCCATGACACCATGTCAGATACACTAATCACTAGACCGTTATTTAGTGATATAACTAAATATGCTTCTTTGGGGTTTGTAGATGGTACACAAAGGTATAGTCATGTAACCCAAATCCCATTTTAAACACTAGGTTTAATATATGGGGATAGATATTGTTACTTTAAATATGGCCCCATGTTCATACATTAGCCACATAAAATTATATAGAGACATGAGAGTGCCATGAAGGTTTGTCACAATATTTTATTCCTCTTGCTTTCTCTCACATGGTTCCTTATGAAACCATTAAAATTGTGTTCTGTAGATCATTCCAGCCAAAATCAATTTAGCAAAACTCTTGAAAATGAAAGTGTTGTGACTAGTATTGACATTGCATTAAACATGTCATTTGATTTCTGTAGCCATAAGTACAGTATCACCTTTCAGAGCTGGCATTGATCATCATCTATAACATTGTTCAAGATCTCATACCAGGCTTTTTTTCTCACTCAGCTCAAGGACCCTGCAACAACCTGTCATTTGCCACCACTAAATCCAATGAACATGTCTTTTTTAAAGAAATTATAAGTAATCATACCTACCTACCTGCTAAAACTCTTTTAGCAAGACTTTGGAATATGATTGATGTGTAAATGCCTTTAGCACTTGTTTGGTGTGTAATTGGTGGCACTTAAGCAGATGCAGATGTTTTAGTTAGATAGATGGATGGATGTATAGGTCAGGTTATGTATAAAAACCTTTGTTACTTGTGTAGTCAACTGTTATTTAGTCAGCTGTCAGTGACGACATTTGTTACTTTGCTTCAATCATAATTGCCTCTGGTTTCTTCAAGGACACTGTGTTTGCCACCAGTGTAAAGACACATATATCACCGTAAATGCATCCCAATAATGCATTTGCTGCATGTCCTCCATTACTATATGTGGAAGAACTATGGTGTTTCTGCTGGGCAAAAAACAATTTCTCCCCCCAGGCCTTAATGAGGGCTACAATGCCTCTGTGGTTATGACTGCACCACTCATCTCATCTTGGTCCATTTGATATTGATGAGGGCGCTGAACGCTGCATTGATGAAATTAAGGTCAGAAAGTCATTTCACTGCATCGAATAGGAATATGCGCTCCTGGTGAGGTTATGTTCAGGTGATTTACAGCCTTACCCTCTTCTATCTACTTGCAAGCACATGGGCCCTTTTTAAATTCAATATAATAAACACCAGCTCACAGAATATCACAAACAACTGCATTCGGTCTTGTTGGTGTGTTTGTGTGTGCGTTTCGCGAGTGAGAGATGGGGGGGGGGGGGGGGGGGGGGGGCGACATTGGGTGGAACATACACACAGACCCCTGACTGTGTGTACACTTGTATTTATAGAGATTATGTGTCAGGCTTTTCTAACCTAGAGGGGGCACCAAGGTACCAGCGAGAAAATGTATATTTTGCATGAGCCAATCATACTTTCATTTTGAGTATCTTGTTTTTTTTATTTTTTTATTTAGTAATAAATGATTTTAAACTTTAGAGATTTCCACTAACAGTATTGCTGTTTCACATTTAAACGAGTAGACTGGAGCAAGGTATTTGTTTGATGCAAATTTTTTAAATCCATTTTTTAAATTTTGTTCTTTTTAATAGGGACTTCTAAAACCATTACCTATGGAATAAACACCATGAACTAATTAGCATTTAAAAAAATCTTTTGGTGACACTGTAGGTTCATGGATAGAGTGTGAAACAGATTGTGCCAGATCTAAGGCTAGAGCGCCAATTTGTAGTATGAGTAACTTCAGTTTTGTACAATTTGTATTTCTATGCACATGGAATATTTTCATTCTTCATGAATGTGCTCAGTATACAGTCCTGTAATGCCTAGATGCCCATGTCACCGAATCAGGCATGAATAGGTTCTTATCACCCACAACTGACACTAGTTTAGAGTGTTAAAGTTAAAGTGAAGTGATTGTCACATGTGATACACAGCAGCACAGCACACGATGCACACAGTGAAATTTGTCCTCTGCATTTAACCCGTCACCCTGAGTGAGCAGCGGGCAGCCATGACAGGCGCCCGGGGAGCAGTGTGTGGGGACGGTGCTTTGCTCAGTGGCACCTCAGTGGCACCTTGACAGATCGGGATTCGAACCGGCAACCTTCTGATTACGGGGCCGCTTCCTTAACCGCTAGGCCACCACTGCCCCCATTCTTCAATGTGTATAGGGTGTTAAAGTGTAGGTTTAAAGGTACACCATGTTATGCTGCCCAGTTTCCATTCGCTTTTTGTATTATGTGTTCTGCTTTTTTTGTGAATTAAAATAAAACAATTGATTTAAAATGTTTGCACTTCACCTCCCTTTACAACCAGTGACATTACAAGTTGACATTACAATAACGTTATTGCTAGTTTTGTTCCACTTTAGAACCTACTACACAAGTATAATTTTTGTTAAAGAAAGAAGAGACATCCTTTATGACCCCAGTTGAGAAAGAAGGGCAATGTCACTGAATATAAACAGCTGAATTTGTGTTTTCCTTATTCATTTTGACTGTATGATCAGAGCCAAAGGGATTAAGAACATGCTAGAAGCGAGGAGTTAAAATTTTAGCCTCCTTTTCACCAGCTTTTATTCAGATCTACTAGCTGTGTAGTCAGTGGAAGCTCTGATTATTTTCCCTGAACTGGGTTGATAAGCCCTCTGCCACCAACAACACAAGCTGTTTCTTTGCATTCAGGCATCACTGCAGCAACCCTGTCATCATGCACAAGCATTTTATGATTCTTCAATCTGACTGACAGGTTTGCAATTTTTGTCTCCATAATTATAGCAAGGTCCTGAACTGAAGACTCGTGAATGTCACAACTGTCACTTAGCTATTCGCACAACTAGCAGCATCTATTGATTGCTGAACAGATGACTGCTTTGTTTTGAGCTACATTATTTTAAGCCTTTTCTTCTAAAGCCAGATGTGTTCTCATTAAAACCACAAACCAAAGGCAGGTAAGCTTAGAAAGTTGATTTATTGGTCCCATAACCATGTTGCATTGGTCTTAAATGTTAACTGTTTCCCTATATCACTCCCTTAAAGCAAAATCCATTCAATACATCCAAAGGCTAGATATAAAAAACATTCAGACAAGCAAAGAAGGAAGGGATTTATAAGGATATAATACCCATGTAACACAAGAAATACCTCTGGCATTTTTATTAAATTCAATTGTAAAGATGAAGAACAAGAACCAACTACCGGTGCCACAGGTTGTAACCAGCAAATGTGACCTGAAGAAGAAAAGCTGGAGGGCCAGGTCATGATCACTGTGATGCCCACTGCAATGGAATTATGGGAAATCTTGGTTCATGTATTCATGTTGATGGTACTTGTGACACATGTTATTTGACTATTTCAGAAGACCAGTGCCTCATAATTGAAAATGTATTGCTTGAATGGCCATGGACTCTTTCTGGTTTTGAATCTCAGTTTGAGTATTTTTCAGATATTTTTGAAAAACAAGTCACCTCACAACAGCTTTCTACTGATGTCTTGGCAGGTTAGAAGATTTACTAAACTCTCAGGCTAATCAGTGATGTGGACAGACAATGAAGTGCCTACATCACTGCCAAAAAATAACCTAGATTATAGATCTAAGTAGAAAAAAAAAGCAAAAAAAAAATGCTTTAATAATATTCTATGACACTACACTGAGCATCTCATTTTGCTTAAAAGAAAAAATACAAGGCAGAGTACTGCCTTGAACTCTGGCATACAGTCAGAGTAAGATATATGTCTGCCTTTAATAATGAAAAGGTCCAGAGATTAAATGTGAGCTGGCAGAGATCGCTGTAAAGCAAAAGCTGTATCACATCTCTTTGGGACCTTAGCGATTACTTAAGAGGAAGTTTATATCATGTTTAATTATTACAAGCGAATATTGAACATCTGTTGAAGGTAATATTTTTTAGGTGCATGGACAGGAGAAGGAAAGGCATAATGCATATTTTGGGGCTAGCAGTCTAAACACATAACTGGAATGTTGGGTGAATGTTTTTTTTATTTCTCCATTTGCATACTCTCCAACTCTCACATTTTCAAACTGCCAGTCCATCACTTTTCAACTGGAATAAGCATTAATTATCGACTCTTTGCCTCCGAAGCAGGAGGTCACTGCTGAACAGGCAAGTCAAATGCCTCTGTGTGCACTGCAGGACTCTAAAGGCACGCCTGGGCGTTAGCACTGACAGGCACTATCAGGACCAGCCAATCACTGTTAATCCTAAATAGACTTGTTTGCCTTGTGCACTCAGTGTGAAGTTTGTGTGCCACAAAAGGAAATCTGTTTCTCGGGCACTCGTTCCTCATCTGGCTACTTTCTCTGCGTTTAATTAAATTGTGCAGTGGCATTTTAAAGTGTGGGCCTTATCTCAAACTAGTTCACCTCATAACAATAAAAAAAGTTAATGACTGATTGAAGTGTTTAAAAAAAGAAAGGTAGAGTCAAATTAACTTCATAATCAAATGCTGTGAAAGATTACAGCAATGCTGTCACACGGTTGTGGTTAAACATTTGTAGCTACATTAATATTATGTGCGCTACAGGACTTACAAGAGCTAATATATGAGTTAGTAATATATGAGGTAGTTAAGTTATTAACTATAGTAAAAATCTAAATAATTTTATAAATAATCCTAAAAAGATAGCTAATAATGATTTGCCTTTTTTCTTCTATAAACTTTATGGACCCACAATCTGAAAAAATGCTGCCTGTGTAAAGAAAATAGGCCAATATTTTTAATGTTTATTTGAACAAAATATTGAAAAGTAAAACAAGCAGCAGTGAAACTGTAAACAGAACATATCACCAGCGTTTAAATAACTCTCTATGTGCATAGCTACTTGTATTTTTCCATAATATGTAATTGCCTAATATGTAATATTAGGAAAGAATATGCTGACTTTGTCCATATTATATGCTGACAAATCCATATAATATAATATATCACAATTTATCCACAGAGACCATGTCCACTTTTAGCATGTTTCAGTTTACCTGACATTTTAAACATTTACTGACCTTGTTATTTCATTTGGCAGTGCATCCTTACTCACAAGAGAGTGAACTGTTCTAATTAATAAAATGAACAGAAGAGCTTTGAATTACAGAGGAAGTGGCAGCCACAGACAAGCTCACTGAACTAGCATCAGTTTTCTCAAGCTGAATGCTGTAAAAACTGGACTCTAAGCCCTTTGAAAGTAGTGTGGTGGATTATGCCCTCGCACTCATTAAAATATACTGCCAACCCAATGCTGTTTAAATTCTCAGCTGAAAGGAACAATGTGATTATATTTCAAATTGATCTGAACATTTGCAGTCGTCCCAGGGCTGCGTTTCCCTAATTTTTCCCAAGTACCTTGGCACAAAAAGGGCTTTATTCCTTCACCCTAGTCTTGTACTTCTATATATAAAATAAATGTGCTCTATTGGGCATAACATTCCTTGCATAAATAAACCATGCATTGGAGAATCAGGACAAACAAAATTATTATTCTCAAATCAATACTAAAACCTTTGAAACACTGTTGCTTTAAAATCTAATATGTTTGTATCCCTATTCATTCTGTTGATGTTTCATTTAATGTAGTCTGTAATAATAACTGTTGGAGACAATATTAAATCGATCTATATGGGTCCATTTCCTTAACATCTTGAAATAACTGAAACAATTATTCTATTATTTATACTTAAAATATGCATCAGTCCAAAGCCAAGAACTTTGTGATATCTGGAAAATCTTACTTTAAATAAAATTATTTTACTTTAATCAGTTTTAGAAGGTTTTCATGGTTGCTCTTTCTGGTGTCAGGCAAAAATCAGGATAAAACAGCTTACAGCATGGCTGAAGTAATTGGAGTTTAAGCAGACTTTCACACCTACAGACTTTAGTGCACTTGAATCGAACTCAACTTCGTTTTACTCTTGGTCTGGTTTATTTTTCCTGGTGTGAACACAGTAATCATACTCAAATGCTCATCAAAACAACAGCACAGACCCAAAAAATTAGGTGGTCTCGATTTGAATCAAATCGCAAAGCTCTGGTGAGATACTGTCATACTGAATCAAAACAAGACCAAACACTTATGTGGTTTCAGAAAAGTGATTTATGGGTAAATTTAAATGTAATTTTCACAATTTAGTATGATTACGCATGCAACCTCCTTTCTTGACTCCTGTGTTGTTATGCACCTTTGGTGACTCCAGAGCATTTGTCAGTATTGACGGCACCTGGACACATCACCTGTGCCCAATCCAGACAATTTTTTAAAGCCTGTGGCTCCGCCCCTCTGCAGAGCCTTATTGGGGCTCTTAGTTTTGTAAACTCAAAATTATATAGAAATGAACGAGAATTGCTGGTGTCTTCCTCCTGTAAGTCGCTTTGGTTAAAAGTGTCTGCAAAATAAAGTAAAGTAAAATATTGTTTTCAAGGCATAACTGTGCTACGTTTTCAAAATGTATGTAATATAATAATAAATCGCAACCGCAACAGCAAACCCACTTAAATTTACTTTCATGTCTACAATCATGTCTCTCCATAACAGTAGATCTGATTCCTGTATTTACTTTTCCTGTTCCCGTGGTGATAGTTAAAGAGAAAGATTTTCATTGTGATACACTGCAACACAGCACACAGTGACACAACGAAATGTCATGACAGGTGGCCGGGGAGCAGTGTGTGGGGACGGTGCTTTGCTCATTGGCACCTCAGTGGTACCTTGGGATTCGAACCGGCAACCTTCTGATCACGGGGCCATTTCCTTAACTGCTAGGAAAATTATCAAATGTTAATAACTCAACTAATTTAACTATGGTGTGAAAGAGTTCTAAATCTCCCCTTACAATCCACCAGCAGCTCCCGCAATACCCTGCTCCACCACAAGGATCTGAGACTCCACCCTTCTGTGTCTGTGATTTGTGTCGTATTAACACTTATGCCTGGGTTCCCCCCGTTCAGACAACAGTTCATGGCTGGAACAAACTGTTACACAGGCATTCAGGTAAAACTGAGATTTTTTGTTTTTCATATGATAGTGATGTAATATTTTACATGAATAACCGTGACGAAATATACTATGCAAGAAATAAAAATTAAAACTGTTTTTTCCGAGCCTCCACAGGGTATAAATTAAAGCACACTTCTCAGCACTGCATACATGATTCGATCTGTGTTTCACTTCAGCTGGCTGGCCCAATGAATAAATATTTCTCTTTTATTGATGCTGTTCCTCAGTACAGAGCTGCACCCCATTCAGCATTCAGTGTCTCCTTGGCTGGCGCTTCTGTATCTCCACTGTAATGCTCCTAAACCAGGGTCATGTTTAATAAGGTCAGCTATAATGGCTTAAAATGTCTGCAGATGTAAGTTTTTAACACCCATGAAGACCACCTCTGAATAGAAAATCATTATCGAAAGGAAAATTAAATAAAAGAAAAGCTACTATTCTGCAATAATTCACATGCTTTTAAAAAAATGAGCTTTTTTCTGCCTGGGGCTCACATGGTGGGACGGTGGTATACTCACATCTCCAAGGTTGTGAGCTTGATCCTGGCTCAGACCTTGAGTGTGTGGAGTTGGCATCTCCCCGTATTTGCATGGGTTTCCTCTGTGTTCTCCGGTTTCATTCTGCCATCCAGAGGCATTAACAACAGGTGAATTGGTGACTCTGCATTGTCCGTATGTGTGTGTGTGCGCGTAGCCTGTGAAGGACTGTGGTGGACAACCTGCACCCAGTGTCAAGTGGGATGCACCAGCCACAACCCCGAGTAGGACAAATGGGTTGTGGTGAGTGAGTGAGTGAATGAGATAATAGCATTATGTTCATTAGATTTGTGCCATGCACATGAAGAAAGGGATACAAAAAGGCTGAGACTCAGCTACTGAAGACAGGCAAATAGTCAAAAGAAAAGTTAAAAAAACACATAAAATCCAAAACAAAGAAAAGCAAACAAAATAAACAAGAAACTTGGGAACATGAACTGTAACATGGCACAGTGTTTCATCTACACGTCACTGGTGGTCTTAAACGAATGCATGGCTTGGAGAACAACTTAACCTGAATACAATACAATTATTCTGCTTTTAAATACAATTGTTCTTAAAATATTGTGCTGAAGAGACGCCATCGACCATAATCAAATTCACTCACATACTTGGCCAACAAACGTGTTTCACTGTTGCACTGATTAAATATCTGGCAGGTAGCAGATATTTGGCACATTCTTTGGCCAACCAGACCTAAAAAAAGGACAATAAACCAGAATGAAAGCTTTGTGTGTCCAAGGTCAAAATGTAGCCTTGTATAATACAGCAGTGATGCACATATAGAAGTGCTGAATTGTAGACCATGGCCCTGAGTTGTATTGCAATTACCATATAGCTATTTGGAAACTTGTAGTGACTAGGACGCTATTAAGTATTTTGCTTTTGCAATAGAGAATATTTGTTTTTGTCATTGCTAATCTATTGCTGCTTTCCCATGCTTTTAAAATAGGGTCAACGACTTGTTTCAACCGCTGTGTTTCTCAGTGACAATCAGTTCATTTTTTACTTCACGTTTATCATCACACCTAGAGTACAATTTAGCCAATGAGAAATATTGATACTGGAACTCCTCCTTCCTAATCATACGTAAAATATTCTCATGAAGGCTTAGTCCCCTCACACTTATGTTTCTGTGAGAACTGAAGGCCTTCAAGTCGACTCTTCCGGAAACTAGCCATTTCCCCAAAGAAAAGCGGTAAAGTCTTCACCAAAGATTAAAGGATTGCGCTGTAGCTCACGTTTGCTCTTTTTCCTTCATGCCTTGCTTCTAGTCCTTTGAAACAGGTGCTAGCCTGCCGTCTGCTTGTTGAAATATGTATGTGGACAGTCCTCTTTTCATTGTGCTCCCATTGATGTTTTCATGGAAATGAAAGTATGGGGTTATTTGGATTACAGTGATTTTGTCGGATTTGAAAAGTGCTGTTACCTCCAACTCATTCCTTCCAAGAAATCATATGTAGAATTATGTTTTTAACTGCGTCACCATGAAGAGCAGTAGTTAACCTGTCATTGCCTTATCCACTTTTGTCAATCAAAATAGGGTGGTCTGGTCTTGTGGGAAAACGCACTCGCCTATGAACCAGAATACCCATGTTCAAATCCAACTTACTAACC
Organism: Denticeps clupeoides; assembly: GCF_900700375.1. Taxonomy (NCBI): domain Eukaryota; kingdom Metazoa; phylum Chordata; class Actinopteri; order Clupeiformes; family Denticipitidae; genus Denticeps; species Denticeps clupeoides. The sequence goes on from NC_041709.1 coordinate 3,988,655, forward strand.
TTAAGTCTCCCCCTAGGCCATATATCAAAAGAACCTAGCACATACAATATATACCTCACGCATCTACATACAAACTTCACGCATAAACTATATACTCCTCACGCATCTACATGCAAACCTCACTCATACACCATATATTCCTCACGCATCTGCAAACATGTCCCCAAGCTATGCATTAATGGACCAGTTTAAGCCCACCAGTGACTCGGTCTGGCATTTTCATGTGTAGATAAAACACTAAAACACAGCTGTCAACAATCATCTCCTTCATTTTGTCCACGTTCAGAAACAGATTGTTGACCTTACACCAGTCTGTCAGTTGTTGCACCTCCTCTCTGTACGCTCACTCATTGTTCTTGCTGATGAGACCAAGTCATTGGCAGATTTGATGATGTGGTTGGATCTGTGCATCACTGCACAGTCATGGGTCAGCAGGGTGAACAGCACTGGACTGAGCACACAGCCCTGAGGAGCTCCAGTGCTCAGTGTGGTGGTGCTAGAGATGCTGTTCCCGATATGGACAGACTGAGGTCTCTCGGTCAGGAAGTCCAAGATCCAGTTGCAGAGCATTCATGTGTCCTTATTAACCAGGTGAGTGAGGGTCAGATGCAGGGTGGTGGCGATGGCATTGTCCGTGGAGAGGTTTGGACGATTGCAGTGGGTCCAAGGTGGAGGGCAGAAGGGTCTTCATATGTGAGACTAAGAATGCTCAACTTGTGCATTTGTTATTTGTTTATTATTTTGAGAAAGAATCTCATTATTTTGAGATACTAATTTATTATTTCGAATTAAGGGATACATTTTCTTTCAACATAATGGTGCAAACGGGCTAGCGATTACATTCCTATATACATTTATTTTCTCATTCTTTGTATTTATTTCTGTACCAGTTACAACTACTCCAGAGTGCTCATAAATCTACAAGCATTTTTAAAATAGCTTTTAAGTAAAATGCTTTTGGGAAACACAGCATCGTCCACATCTAATTTACTGCACCTTGCCACCATAGTAATTCCAGCATAATGCAAGGCATCCCAATATGCTGAAAGTTTTATTTACATGAATGCACCAGTGCACAACACACAAAAGTGTACTGTATGCACCAATCTTGAAAACACAGTTTTGTGTATGAGGCCATGCATAACACAGGCAATCTGCAGGTATCGACCAGTGGCATAGAAACAGAGGGTCACAGTGGGACCGAGAGCAAGATTTTTTATTTTTTCTATTTCCTCCCTAGCAGACTACTCAGTTTTTTTTCTTCTGGTTTTACAAAATGATTGAAATGCACAAAACTGAGACAATATAGTTGTTATCTTCAGTAAATAATGTACAATAGTTGCTGTTTATATACAAAGTCACTTTTTACCCCACTCCCAGTAATCTTTTCAGGGATTGATTATTTATTATCATTTTTTTTATTATTTTAGTTTTTTCATTTATTTTTATTTTTTCTGGAATACTTCAGAAGGAAAAACCTTTCATATAACCTCAAAAAGAGAGATAAAGGATGAAAAAAAAAGCCCTCCAGGATATGATGACGTGTAGCTCAGTTCCCTGAGGAACTGTGAAACTTGTTTTTCTCGTCGACTGTTCAACCTTTCCAGAGTGCAGCTTCTTGTTAAGATGAGCCATTGCACAAACTGCACTTCATCTGGGAGTAAAATGTGTGATACTTGTGTCAACAACATAGTTAGAAGAATATTTTTGAGCTAAGCGCTTTGGGAACTACATGTAGGTTGTCAGGGATAATTGCTTTTAATTAAAGAAAGTTAAAATAATTAAATCCAAATGACCTAATGATCTAAACCGAATATAATAGTTTGGGTCAAAGATTCTTTTGTGGAAAGTCTATCCTGACCAACCGTTGTCTTGGCAACATCTCACCCATGTGAGATGTATCAATTTCATGGTGCCATGGACAAGCTGTTTTGCTCAAATGGACAATAATTATTCAGGGAAAATTACTGCCTTTTAGTTTCACCCCATTGGCTGTTAACTTGGACTTCCAGTTTAAATTATATGATAGATTACACCTCAAATTATTAAAAATTTGCCTGCTAAAAAATGTCCTTTTTTTTTTCATTTATTCATTCAGTCCAGGAGGTAATTAGGCCGAACATCTAAAGTCAACAGAACAACCTGTTGCACGTAGACTTGTCCAGCAGAATAAGGATGTTGCTGAAAATTCTCACTGAACAAAGTATGGAAATCGTTTGGTTTTCAGTGAATATTTAGCAGAAGGTATGGGTGCCAACAGCACCTACAAAAATTCTGCAGAGCAGCTCTGCCACAGGACCCAAGACAGTCTCTTTCCAAAAGTGACAAGTGTATAGGATGTAAAAGACACACACTCACAACTAAAGCGTACAGCATAGAGGGCCTGCAAGCCTCTTTGAAGCAAAAACCTGAAAGCAGGGAGCAGCGACAGGCCTTCAGAGACCTGCAGCAGTGAATCTGTGCGAAAGATGATGAAGGTCTTGCAAAGGTTTTCTGGAGTTCTGACAGCTACACAGTGCAACATGCTGACAAGGCAACAGTGGAGCTCTCTGCAGTCTGCTTTTTTTGGAAGGAGGACCTACTGCATGTTCACGTGGCTCGCCAGAAGATCTGCATGGGCCTTCCCAACAGGACAGACAAAGATTGGACACCATGAAGAGGAAGCCACTAAAAACATGAGCCTTAAACTGCAAAATTCAGGTGACCTCCCTAGCTTTGTGGTGTGTGATTTTGTGGCGTGGCTCCTCTCCCCTTTATTGTGTCTCTATCCCTAGACCTGGGACGTAACAATTCAACAGAAGAAAAGCTGTAATCAACATCAATATTTACACCTCACTAATGCAGTCCTCCCATTCCTGTAATCGCTGTCAGTAGGGATGGGGGTTTGGCAACAGGAAATTGTTTTCGTGACACTGAGGCAGGGTGAGTTTCAGTGTCACAGCGTCAAAGAACCATTGTTCACTGCTCACTGATCATATGTAATTGGAATAGACAATATTTCAAATCTGTAGATATTTTGAGAAAAATACATTGACGGGTGAGGTCACTGGCTGCTCTTGTTGCAGAATCAAATAGAGCGCTTATTTATTTCTTATGATGTACTGTGGCCTTTGAATACTTGTATCAATCCACTGCTGCGTTATATAAAACATCTGAATAGTTCAGAGTCATTTCCCCTCACTTCTCTGCATGTATTTAACAGTCACTACAGACATGAAAAAAGGAGATGATTTATCTTTTGGAATTTCCCCTTAACATGAATGTATGTTTTTTCTTTTACTTGTTGAAGTGGCACTAATGCCAAAATAAATACAGAATCCAACAGTCTTTGTGGTCCTTAGTGGGTTCATTTCACAGTCAGTTGGCACCGCAGGGCCTTTAAACTGCTTTTATTGAAGACCTGCTCCAAAAAGTGATGACCGTAAGGCAAAACTTCTTCATGCTCGTTGCCTCGACGTGTCTTCAACTGGCAGGAAGCTTGGCTGCACACAGATGCTCTTTCTCGCCTTCATCAAATGTGATCCACAGCGAGCGATGGCGGGCCTGAGATTGTCATCTCTGTCTGTTGAAGTGCTGTTTAAATTTTAAGAAAAGAAAAGTCTTGTTCAGGTGGCTTTGGGGTAAATAACGCATAATTTCACTGAATCGCAAATGGAACATTTGAAACTTAGGTTGACCATAATTTTATTTAAAAAACCTGCCACTGGAAAGGTTAATTAGGGGCCAATCAGCCCAGGGGACTGAGCAGGAACTGCTCCCCAACAGGTAAAGCAGCTGCACACTTTCCACCAAAAAAAAAAAAAAGAAGTTAGGTTAACAGAATAATAATTATATTACACACTGACATATGGAACTGAAAAACAAAACCCAGAGGGGAACTTCTTTTGACGTGACTGGAGTCCCATTTGTTCTTTTTATGTGACAGAATCAACTCTAAGCTGAAAGATTATCTACGTCCATAGATGAAGCCTTTCTATTTGAATGGGACATAAGGATGCTGATGCACCCATCTACAGGGAATGACTGGTGTTTCTGAGAGTGAAATGATGACCTTCAGACACCACAACCCATGGGAGACATAGGAATGAACTGCTAAAAACATCTTCACAATATTACCCTTTGTCACGATGGCTGGACATGGTGAGGAAGGAGGATGCAAACGCACGACGTCACAGGACAGGGGTTTAATATGTAATAAACAGGACAGGGGAACATCACCAAACAATGATCTGATGGCGAACAGACACGAACAGGATAGTTTTATACAATTATTCACAGGTGATAACTATCAGGGAACATTACACAGGACGAACATGAAACTCCGGTCCGAACTCCGGACCTGGAGTAACCCCTGCCGTACCGGATCATGACACTCTTAAATAACAGCACCTTTACATTTTTTACTTTAGTGTTTCGCATATTGGTGGAATGTTGAGAGTGTAAAGTGTGAATGTACTGAGGTGTGGGTTCTTGCAACCTGTTTGTGTTTGACATTTGTGTCTAAGAATCCAAATATAATTACAAATGTCATTTACACACCCCCATTAGCATGAATGAAATGAATGGATCAAATTGTTAGCAGAGTTCTGCTGAATCAGTACAGGGGGCTGTGACCTTCCTTGTGTTGTTGTAACGTACATCACACACTTACCCTCATTAGCCATCAGGGCAGAACATTTGCTGACATTGTTGTGCATGCCAGCAGATGGGCAGCATTCACTAGTCATCACGATCTCACAGGAGGAAGCCTGCAACAGCAAGCCCACTTAATTAGATCATTATAATTGCTGGGATGCTTAAGAACAAACAAATGAAGGTTAGCGTGCAGCATAATATATCGGGTAAATATCAGACACTGATATTAAGGTGCTGGGAAGTGGATCTTAAGCACTAGAAACTTCTTAGTAAACCATGGTAATATTCTTAATGTAAACAAAAGAAAACAATTACTGACATCCAATTAATGTCAGTTAATGAACAGTAACGAAGGACTAAGTTATATTACCTGCACATTGCATCCTGCTTGTTGAATATTATATGATGCAGATTAAATTTAGGGGCAGACAAAAACCCAGTCCTAAGTTATTGTGATAATGATACATTATAACAATAATAGCAATTTAAAAAATAATAATGCATGGTCAACAGTCATATTTAACCGAGTCGTCATATACATTTTGACACTGACATTATTGCTCTTTCTCTCTCTCTATCTTTTTTTTTAAGCTCCGTACATCTCCAGAGCTCAGCATTTGACTGCTTCTGATCAGGTTGTGGCTCCACAGCAAGCTGTAGCTGGGCACACTAAAGATTTAATTAAGATTATGATACATACAGGGAGTCTATGATGTACAAACAAGCTCAAAATATCCCAACTATCTTTGACAAGATGAAAGGAAAATAAAAGGTTTATTGACACTTGCTGGATGAAGACCTTACCAAATAACACCCCAAAGGGAGGGAATACTAATAAATACAAAACCAAACAAAGTAAAATAATGAAATGAAATAAGTATAGTGTGACTCAAAATTTGTGGATCTATACTTTTTACTCCATTTCAGTGGACCAATTTTGTGCTCAATGTCTAGTAGACAGACCTTGAGGTTCCAGAATTATTTTTTTCTGGCCAAGGCTGATTTAAGTGCAGGTGGCTTTTTATGGCAAAGCTTTGTTTGTCTTGTGCAGCTACTTGACGTCTTTGCCCAAATCCTAGGCTTTTCACTCATTAATTTTAAGATGTATTCCAATCTGGAATACGGGTTTTTGGCTTTCTAAACAAACACAAATATTACGTACTAAACAAAACAAATTATTTAAAAAAAATTATTGCTGCTTTGCCTTCACCCTGTGGTCCAAGTCCTCCCAAACCAAGTGGCAGCTATGCTGGTTAAGTGATTTAAATAAATTGGCTGCAGTGTCACCAGCAAAGCACCCCCATATTAATTCACAATATAGAAAATGACAAATAAAGAAAAAACATTGAATGACTTATTTGTTATTATATGAATTATATGAATGAATTATTTGTTATTATATATGCATTCTATGTTTATTTCATATTTAAGTGTGTAGTGATTGTCACATGTGATACACAGCAGCACAGCACATGGTGCACACAGTGAAATTTGTCCTCTGCATTTAACCCATCACCCTGAGTGAGCAGTGGGAAGCCATGACAGGCGCCTGGGGAGCAGTGTGTGGGGACGGTGCTTTGCTCAGTGGCACCTTGGCAGATCGGGATTTGAACCGGCAACTTTCTGATTACTGGGGCGCTTCCTTAACCACTAGGCCACCACTGCCCCCTACGTATTTCTATGAATAGATAACAATTTTAATTGTATGTAAAATTGTGCATCATATGTAATAGTGTATGGTCGACTTGGAGTTGGCTAAGTGTATGGAACACCACAAAATTTTGGAGGTTTCTTCTATCTTTAGCGATGTTCAATTCTGCTCGTGGCCCTACATCAAGCACAACACTTTTACACTCATGTGTGCAGCCAGCTTTTTTCTCCTGTTAGAATGTAGTGCGGTGGTTGTTTAAAGTCAAAATGAAGTTGGCCACTAAGCCTCTCTGTACGTTCTTGTCAAACACCAGATTGCAGCCACCTGCTTGTTGGTACTTGCTTATCTGCTGTGTGCTGCAAGTTCTGTTGCTGTTTGTGTACAAACTAATTTATCATGGGGGACTTGAAGGTTCAGCAACAAACTGTGTCGCTGTGTCTGGACATGATTCTAAGATGTCCTTCAAGTATTCATTAACATCAAAGTCATTATACCAGAGTGTGCTAATATCCTTAAGTGACACTTTAGAATTGACCAAACCAGACCCTCAGCCTTCAACTGCAAAATAAAGACAATAATAAGCCTGTAATTACTGATTCATCAGCACTGTGTTCGGCATGTTAGCTGATGTGTGGCTGTCAGGAGGATGCAGGTGCAATGAAATGAATGCCCCGTAACCACTGTAGCAGAACAGTATTAATACATTATTTAGTTTTTCATAACATACAAGAGCTTCTTGAATGCGCAAGCAAATATGAAATCCTGGATTTGTGTGTGTGGAGTTTACTTTACTTTACTTTTATCCAAATTTACTTTTTTATTTACTTTTTACTTACTTTTATCCAAAGTGACTTACTGGAGGAAGACGCCCATTTAAATGCTCCCCCCATGTTAGTGCAGGTTTCTCTGGGTTCTCCAGTTCCACAGTAGGCAAAATGGCAGCTGTGTCCAGAGTTCCAGTATGGGCTCCAGCAACCATGACCCTCAGGAGGACTAATCGATTGTTGAAAGTGTGTAAATGAGACAAGAGTAATGTATGGGAGAGATTAGGCAGACGGGAATTGTAGAGTTCAGATGGCAAAAACCTCTGAATGATCAGGCACTCATTGCTGATTACCTAAACTTTGGAATAGTCAATAAAGCATAGCTGTGACAGTGTGGAATATGTATATATACGGAGATAAGTCTGTGAGATAATATTCTCTATTTAAAGGTGATGGGGGAAAAAATCCAATGTGGAGCCAGAATCTGTATGATAAAGTCAGACCAGGAAGAAGGAATAAAAAAATCTTGCTGCATTTTTGGAACCTGATTTGTTTTTTAGCAGTGAGTCTAGAGGGATGGGATATTAGGAGATAATTAATTTAATTTCAGCAGATTTTAATAGCATGCAGTGATAGATTTGCAGAATAGTCTTGAAGGACCTCTCACTTGTATCTTGCATAAATACTGTCATGCAACTGTGTCACGATTGAACACATTTTTAACACTGAACATGGCACAGGTACAGAGGCCAATGTAAAAAATATAACAGAATAATTAATATTACTGCATTCAGACTAGCTTGTGTGGAGTACTGCATCCTGTTTCAGTATATTATGCCGATTCAAATCTAAAAAAAAATTAAAAGCCAGAATCTAGTTAACCTCAACTCAGTGAGGTTAAGTGGACAAACTGTTGTAAATTACCGATGGCTGAACAGTCGAAATAGTTGCATGTTTCCCTGCTCATAGCTGCACATGTACTCCAATGTTTCCTTTATAACCAAAATGTTCCATAACCAAAAGTATTTCATTTCTATATTGCATGGTGTCTCCGAAAATACATTACCATACATTTACATTCATTTTCAAAATATCAATTCCGCAGCCTCCACTGACCATAGCATGAAAGGCCACAGCATAGAGGGTCCATGGACCACTGATGATGAAAACAGTGATGGAAAGGCTGACAGTTTAGTCGAAAAATTGATGAAGGTGTAGGTGTTCCACTGGTGACTCAAGCTTCATAAGAATAAATCAATTATTGCATGGCCTAAAAAAAAAAACAGCCATTAATCAAAACTGCACATTAAGTTAAGCCTCATCATGGTGTGCCCAAGGTAGTGCTGTTCTGAGATATATGGAGTGTACTTTCTGCACACTTAATCTTGTTGTTATCAGCAACATGCTTTGCAGAATTTGCGTTAAAATCATCCAACATCACTACACTGGGAAATACTCATACAGATCTCTTTAAGTCTAAAGAAGACCCATACTGATCTGAAAATTTACTTAACAATGGGGTCATTGACTATCTGGTCTTCTATCTCCTGACCAATAAGTGATTATGTTCATCACTGGTTGGCTGTACACACATTTTGTTATTCTGCAAGGGCATCCAATTTCAAACCCCAATGGCTCTTTACACAATTTCAGAACTCTTTGTGGTTCTGACCCTATTAGTTGAGTTGTGGCCATGTGTAAATGTGAAAAGATTTTTCCACATTATTTGTGGCGGCACCTTGAACTAGCATGAATTACAGCAGGAAGTGTAGGATTGCAGTTGTCATCAGTTCTCTGCACAGTGCCTAATTTTGGTCTGGAGGAGGTGTGCACACACAGGAAAGGTGAGAGTTTCTGGGGGGGGGGGGAATATTCCACACCAGGCAGATGGTGGTTGTTAGCCAATTGTCATTCTCATTGGACCATGTGCTGTCACACACTGTAGTCATGGCAACTGATTACTCACTGTCAAAGCAGTATGTATTCTGGTTGAGCTGTCAGATAAAGTGTTGGATTCCTCTGACAGCTTTGCCAAGCGGACACACTGAGCGATGAGGAGGCAAAACAGGCCCAAGCAAAATGCTAATTCACGTTGTTGTTGGTCTGCAGATCATTGACGTTCACAGGATGGATCAATTCAACTCTTGGGGCCTATGTGGAAGCTTAGTATAAACCTCCTAGGTTGTCCAGGTGTCTTATTTTAAATATGGCTTCATTTGGGTATTTGTGTCTGAACTATTTCCTGAAATAGTTTCTGTTTTCCTTAGGCCATGTCACAACCATGCTGGCATGACGAGGCAGGTGAATGGAGAAGAGGACGGAGAGGTGACGAGAAGACGTGGAAGGACACAATCGCATGACATCACGCGACCTGATGGTGAACAGAAACGAACAGGGCAGCTTTATACATTTTACACAGGTGAAAACGATTAGGGAACATTACACAGGACAACAGTGAAACAGTAACCCCTTTCGGACTGGATCATGACAAAATCGGGGTTTAATTGTGAAGCACAGGACAGGGGAGACATCCGATGACACTGGTGAACATGGAACATAACTTCAAAGACCTGACGCGAACAGAAACAAACATTTTACACAGGTGAAAACGATTAGGGAACATTACACAGGACAAGAGTGAAACTCTGGTCTGGATCCCGGACCGGAGTTACCCCTTTCAGACCGGATCATGACAAGCAAACTTTTCATGAAAGTTTCATAAAAATGCACAGCTTTTCTTTTATAAGCATTACACTAAGGTACCATAGAGCAAGGTGCCATCCCCACAGGCTGCCCATGCACAATGACAATTACATCACTTTAATATATTTGCCATGTTCAGTCACTGTTGTGCTGGTGTCAGTTGTATCTCCATAGGATACAGTATGGGGAAAAGTAAAAATGCTCACAGTATGAGTGATAACAGTATTCAAACACAATTGCTAACTAACAGGTGCATAAGACAGTCAATTATAATATAATAATAATAATAATGATGATAATAATAATAATACATTTTATTTCAGGGTGATTTTATAAAACCCAAGGTCACCTTACAGAGTAAAAATAAGTTTAAGTAGTTGGTGCATATTTTATTGACAATTAGGATTGACAATTAGGTTTTCAATATAAATGTGATCATTAATGTGTGTAATAATCCTTGAATATAGTGCTATAGATCAATCATGTGAATTCAACCCAAAGCAGTCCTATACTTCTGTGTTTTGAGTGTTCATTGTTTTTCACTAAAGTCCGAATAAAATTTTTGGCAAGGTAGACATTTCATGTTTATTCATTGTTCTTAAAAGAGACATAAATAAAAAAAGTTGGTATTCAGCATTCTTGATCCTGAGGTACCAACATCTTAATTGCTTCAAAGTGCTCACTAAAATGGCAGCCCTCAACTGGCTCTCACTTCAAAGCTTATATCCTAATTGAAGTCGTAATTCTCACTTGATCACTTCAAACAGAATAACACACAACCGACAGCAGAGGGAAATCAATACAAATTAAATACAAGCCCCATTTGCCAGGGTGATGATACCCAACATTTTCAAATTACTCCTCCCACAACCACCCTATAAAACATGGCCAGAGGTACAGCCTACTTCACAGTGAGATAAACACTCTGCACATGCCTTCTTGTCACTGTGATAAGTGTTATTTATGGCTTCATTTAAGATGGTTTTAGTCTTTAAAAGAGTCCTATTTAGACACACAAAATATTCATAAAAACCTTCTAATTTTACCTTTCCCAACTGCACATTACATTTACACCTCCAGTAAAAACTCTCGGGGTCTTACCTGTATGACTGCACAATAGACTTTTTGAAGGTTTGCAGAAGGTGCAATATTCTGGAGTAGAAATGGTAAAAATCTGTAAGAAGAACGTCCAGATTGGGTCCCTATAATTTTTTTTGTAACATGGCCACTATAATATCAGGTCCTAAATCATCTATCAAAAGGAACCATTACACAGTCAAGTTAAATAACCCTCTTTATTGTGGTAGCCTAGCGGTTATGGAAGAGGCCACGTAATCAGAAGGTTGCCGGTTCGAATCCCGATCTGCCAAGGTGCGACTGAGGTGACATTGAGCAAACTACCGTCCCCACACACTGCTCCCCGGGCACCTGTCATGGCTGCCCAGTGCTCACTAAGGGTGATGGTTAACAGCAGAGGACACATTTCACTGCGTGTGCTGTGCTGCTATGTATCACAATGACAATCACTTCACTTTATTTTTTATTTATGATTTGTGTCTCTCCAGGCTGATCAAGAGCATTAGCATATTATGTACAGTTTACGGCACATAAAACTGGGTTTGGCCAATGACCCCAGAAATTGTACAATGTGCCCTCCAACATCTTGTCACATGGGAGTCTAAGAAGAAGCAGAGGGACATAAAATGCAAACATAAATGACAGGGTGTAAAGAGAAAGAGAGAATCCCATCACGGCTCCTTAATCATTATGTGTTTGTGCAAATACAAAAAAAAAAAAGATCCATCTTCCTCAGAAGGTAATATTTCAGTGAAAATGATAGTGATGACAGTCAAATCGCCACAAGAAGTTAAAAAAAATTTGCTTCAGTGATTGGTAAAAGGGAAATACATAATTGGCTTATTCTACTCCAATGAGTTGTTCTGATGAGAAAAACATAAGTCTGATGGCTGTAAGGCAGATGGTGTAGTTGGCGGTCCCTTGCTGTTTTAACATAAGTCACAACTCCTGAACTGTTGGCAGTTCACCCAGAGAGCTCTCGTAGCTTTCATACGACATACGCCTCTGTACTGGTGTAATCTTCTCCCAGGGTGAGGTGAGAATTATGTTCTTGTAACAGAACAATCTACTGCAGTCTTGCAGTCGTAAAGCTGAAACACTAAGTTGCATAGACATGCTTAAAACAGGACATCCAAAGAAAATGTCAAGTTTAGTTATGTCTAGGGGATACTGCAATGAAAAAAGAAAATATTGGCTCAATTTAAGTTTAAGTAATCTGTCACAGCATTGCCATAATGTGAACAAACAAACCCGCTGTCAGTAACAGTATAATAATGTAAAAAAGCAATTTACACATAAGTTTAAATTAGACAGCTTACTTTAAAAAGCAAACCAATATTTTTCTAGTGTAATGAGGAAAAAAACACATGAAACAAAACAGCTACAGTTTACTTTTTTCGGTGTGGGTGGCATTCGAACATGACATATGACATTTACATTTACATTTACATTTACAGCATTTATCAGACGCCCTTATCCAGAGCAACTTACAATCAGTAGTTACAGGGACAGTCTCCCTGGAGCAATTTAGGGTTAAGTGTCTTGCTCAGGGACACAATGGTAGTAAGTGGGATTCGAACCCGGGTCTTCTGGTTCATAGACGAGTGTGTTACCCACTAGGCTACTACCACTCGGCCAAGGTTTTTTTTTTCTTACTTTATTACTTTCAACCCTGAGGGTTGAACCTCCCGGCAAAGGGTTGAACCTCAAATACTGTCCTGGTAATAAAGTGAGCACTTTTTGTTTATAGTTCAGCAGTGATGGTCCTGGACCAAGATGGCGGCGCGCTGGGTCACAGCGGCCACACCGGATCCTGACCATAGTGCGCTTTTTATAGCCTATTTGTGATTGATGTCATGTTATGACCATCAGAACCACAATCAAACTCCTTTACAAGAGTCTACAACGTCTTTACCTTGGAAATCACCATCTAACCAAGCCTGATGAAGACACGTTGGAGAGACTGCAACGCTGCGGCATCCTCCAGGCTCCAAGCAAGTGGACCGCGGCAACACCAAGACCCCGTGGCCACCTGGAAGTTTTCCGCTAGCGAGCCGGGATCCATGCAGGGCTAAAAGCTAACCACAGCCGACCTGCGGTTCTGTCGCTGCTCCTCTTCAATGTGCGATATTTGGACAATAAACTTACATTTACATTTACAGAATTTATCAGATGCCCTTATCCAGAGCGACTTACAATCAGTAGTTACAGGGACCTTAGGGTTAAGTGTCTTGCTCAGGGACACAATGGTTGTAAGCGGGATTTGTAACCTGGGTGTTCTGATTCATAGCCGAGTGTGTTTCCCACTAGGCTACTACCACCCTTGACTACCTCAGACTGCTTCTAACCTTCTCCGGAAGAGATAAGACATTGCTGTGTTCTTATACTCGCTGAAACTTGGCTGCACAATGGCATCGCGGACCAGCTGACCTGCTTCCGCGCTGACATAGATTCCTGCTTGTCCATAAGGCGTGGCGGTGGCCTTTGTGTCTACATCAACAACAGCTGGTGCAGGAATGCTGCGATCGTCTCAGTGCACTGTTCAGAGCTCGTAGACGTTTTAGCAGTCAGATGTCGACCGTTGTACATCCCGAGAGAGTTCACTGCTGTGATCATCATTGCTGTATACATCCCGCCTAACGCTAGCAACAATGCTAAAGCAAGTTGTGCACTCATTGATTTCTACAACATCATCAGCAACCTGCAGACAGTCTACCCAGATGGTATCTAACCTCAAATAAGTACTGCCAAAATTCCATCAGAACATTAACTTTGCAAGAAGAGGGGATGCAGTGTGTATACAAGGCTACACTCCTGCCCCACCTTGGACAATCCGACCACATCTCCATACTTCTCACCCCAGCCTACAGACCCATCATTAAGCAGACCCATCATTAAGCAGTTCAGACCAGCCATCAGAGAGGTGAGAACGTGGCCACCTATGACCACTCTGTGGACTTTGAGGAGTACACAACATCAGTCAACCAGCTACATCGGCAAGTGTGTTTAGAATGTCACCAAGACCGCCATCTCCCATCCAAACCACAAACCCTGGTTCCCTGCTAAGCTGCGCAGCCTGGTGAAAATAAGGGACTCTGCCTTCCAGTCCAAAGGCTTATTCTACAGCCAACCTGTCATGGGCCATTAAGGAGGCAAAGTGGGCTAATGCAGATAAAATCAACATCCACTTCAAGTCTTCAAAGGACACAGCACATGTGGCATGGGATCCAGACCATCATGGGCTACAAATCAACACATCAGGCCTGCAGCAGAGACCCCTCCCTGCCAGATGAGCTGTCTCCCAATGACCAGGTCCTCTGTCTTCCCATGGGAGACGTCAGGATGACCCTCCACAGAGTCAACCCGCGGAAATCAGAAGGACCAAACAACATTCCTCATCGGCTGCTACGGGAGTGTGCTGACCAGCTTGCATACATCTTCACAGATATCTTCGACACATTCCTTCAGTTCAGCTGTGGTACCTGCCTGCTTCATAACCACCAAGATTATTCAAGTGCCAAAGAAGTCAAGTGTGTCCCATCTCAATGATTACCAGCCCATAGCACTCAGAGGCTAGTTCTGAGGTAAATGAACACCCAGCTTCCACAGAATCTGGACCCGCTTCAGTTCGCTTACCGGCCAAACCGCTCCACAGACGATGCAATCTCGTCTGCCTTTCACACAACTCTCTCTCCCACCTCGACAGAAAAGACACTCACACCAGATTTCTGTTTATTGACTGCAGCTCAGCATTCAATACTGTCATTCCTCAGAAGCTTGTAATGACGTTGGACCTGCAGGGAATAAGCTCTCCATTCTGCAGGATCTTGGACTTCCTAACAGACAGGCCTCAGTCTATGTCTATAGGAAATAACACATCCAAAGTCCTCAGACTGAGCACAGGTTCCCCACAGGGATGTGTGCTCAGCTCACTGTTCACTCTGCTGACACACGACTGTGCTGCACAATACAGTTCAAACCACATCATCAAGTTCGCAGAAGACACAACAGTAGTGGGGCTCATCACCAATAACGATGAGTCTTCCTACAGGGAGGAGATAAAACATCTGGTGGATTGGTCCCCAACCCACTGCACATCGATGAATCTGCTGTTGAGATTGTCAGCAGCGTGAAGTTCCTGGGTGTGCACATGACAGATGACCTCTCCTGGAACCTCAACACCACCTCCTCCACCAAGAAAGCCCAGCAACGTCTGCACTTCCTCAGGAAGCTGAGGAAGGCCCACCTTCCACCTCCCATCCTCACATCATTCTACCGGGGGACCAATGAGAGTGTTCTCTGCTGCTACATCACTGTCTGCTACGAGAACTGCACTGTCGCTGAGCAGAAGGCCCTGCAGCGGATAGTGAAGACAGAGCGCATCATCGGGGTTCCACTTCCACCCATGTTTTTTGTGCCCTGTTCGAAATATCCAAAATATCCACTTACAAGCTGTTCGTCCTGTTCGACCTGTTCATTGTACAGAAAAGTTTTACCTTTCTCCTATAGAGATAACCTGTAGAATATTTAAACTTTAGTTTTAGTTAGTATTGTTTAGTATGTATATACATATATATTTTTCTACTGTATATACTGTTAATAAAATAAACAATAAACCAATCTTGAATCTTGATCTCTGCAGATTAAAATAGTATTAATATTATATCTGTCAGGATTGGGTGCGGCTGGATACGCACCTAATCTGCTTGACATCAAGGCTCCAGCCATGCAGGTTAGTTTTTGTTCTCCCCATTGTTTCAAGTTTTTGGCCCTCGCACCATTTTCCTTTGTTGTGTTAATAAATCAGTTTCCAGTATGTCCCGCCTCTGCACTTCATTCACCCATCAGACTGGGATGACACGGACGATCCGTGATCATCGATTGTGATCGTCGAGAGGTCTGTGGGGACCCACATGACTTCCAATGGAGAGCCGGACAGCGAGGAGGAAGACGGCGATGTGGGGGTACGCTGGTGGAAGAGGGCGACGGGAACTGCGCTTCCGGGACTGCCTCGCAGGGAATCCACCTCTCCTGCTCCGGTCGCATATACACCAACCCTCTGCCCGGACGTTCCCCAGCAGAACGACAGAGCAGCACCAGCGCCCCCGCCTGTTGCAGAGAACGTCCACCACCCTCCACGCCACACGCCCACCAACAGCTTTGTCATAATATTATCCCACATTATAGTTTTTCTCAAATATTTCACTTGATATAAGTACCAAAATAAACTATGCTGGACATTTCGGTACAGAATTAATAAATGCAGACCAAAACATTGGTTCATAAGCATACAAAGCTTTTCTCTCCGAAGGTATGTCTGACTCTCAGGTTTATACCAGCTGCAAACAAAAGGGAAAAGTTAGGATGTGCATTTTTAATACAATGAATCTCAATAAAAATGGGGGAAGAAGCACAGTGATATGCATCTTTAGTACAGCATCATGGAGACCGTTCCATGGCATCTGTCATAATGCATCATCTTTAGTGCAGCGCAGCCAGTAAAGTTTTACCAGTGACACTTACCATCATGTCATAAGGTAGAAATAGTTACATCATCTGGCACAGACTATACATTCTGCACACCATATTCATATTCTGTTTAAAGATGGATTTAAAGTGTCGGTCTGTTTTGCGTTACTGAAACTTTTGTTGGTACAAGATATTCTCACCATGAACATTAATCTGTAATTCTGTAAATCTGTAAACATACCTTTACACAGTTGTGTTCTATTGTTTATTACAACTGTTGCACCGCAACTAATTTTAGTAATAGGACTAATTCTCACTAGTCACTTTTGACTGTAAGTAGCATGCTAGGTGTTGTCAAAAATAGTGATATGACTGACACATCCGGTTAATCCATTGTCATCCATTATTTTCATTATTAATTTCCTCTACTAATTCCCTCTTTTCTCCCAGTAGTGAAAAGTTTACAGTAAAATACATTTCTTCTTGCTTGTTAAGCTAAAGGGAAAATACTTCAGGTGACTTAATGAGACTCTAAAATAACCTGGCAGAATGATCTGCTTCAGGAAGATCATGATCTAATACTAGTCTCATAAGATACAATGAAGCAAAAGTCCAATCTGCACATTTAATTGAATCAGAGGCTGAGGCTGGAGCTTAAGGGAAAGCAAACAGCTAGTTAATGAAGAATAATGGGTGTTATCCACGTGTGGTGCAGCAAATATCGGGAGAATACAATGGTAAACTCAGATTGTGAAAGGAACTGCAGCAAGTCTTTTTTTTTTTTTTTAAATGTCAAATGGCTAGATTTGTGTCATACTTGAAACGACAAGGTTTTTCATGCTACATTAGGTCTCAGTTTTAATTAGATTTGTGCCTGTTAAAGTGCAAAAAGTTTAATTAAAATTTCCTCAGATGGAGGAATGAGTCCATAGCCATGCATAAAGCTTGACATGTTGTGCTTCTCACAGACTTGATGCTTAATTGTGTGCCACACATTTCACTCTTGATTTGTGAAATTTCAGCTAGTAAGCAACATGATGATATCAAATATTTTACTGGTTCATTAAAGAATTCAATGAGTAATGAGAAACCTTTAAACACATTTTTTCCCGCCCCCAAACCATTTGTACAATTGCATATGCAAATGAAGTTCGGATGGATAAAACCGTGCATGATCAGTGCACTTTTAAAGCTTCAGGATGGATCCATCACTGCTAATCAGAGCTATAATCTTTCGCAGAAGGTGGTTCTGCTGCATAATGCAGGAGCATGTAATGTAATATTTTAACTCTGATCTTATTAGGAGCTACAAACACTTTTTTCATACAGTGGTATGGGCTTGCATTCATTCATCCCTGGAAAAGGGGTGCAAAGGGGTATTGACTGTGATCCAGTTTCCAGTTTAATTAAGTCACAAAACACCAATGGATGGCACTATGTAAGGACTAAACATAACATATCTCAGCCCTTAAATTATTTAGATTATCTCGAAAAATTATTAATCCAAGTTTTTGACAAAACTGTATTTACAGCAAAACAGGCTTCTACTCAACAGAATATGATAGAGTAGTGTGGGAAGCAAACGCAATATGACAGCAGCGTGCATACCCTGCCAATGCTATTTCAAAAAGATTGTGACAAGGGCTGTAATCTGTCATTCCTGTCTCATTGTGATTTGTACTTTTTCCAGATGCCAAAAGCCATTTAACCTCAGACCCATCTCCGGCCAGCATGCAAATCAATAAATTAATCTCATGCCAGGGTTCAGTGTATCTTTGTCAATTTCACACCAAATAAAACATCGCAACAGTAAATACCACCATAATATATACTAGTTATGCCACCAAGTGCTTTCCTACATTTTGAAAATGTAAAGCACTGTTGTTGCTGTTGTCCTGTTTCAGCTTCTCCCATTAAGGGGTCGCCAGCAGACCAACTGGACTGGTTGTCCACACAACGACTTGGCAAAAAAGTTTTACACCGGATGCCCTTTAAGACGTAACCCTCCCCATTTACCAAGGCTTGCGATCGGTACCAAGAAATACATGGTCGCATGCGTCCCCAGTGGCTGGGTTAAAATTGCAACACTTGAACTTGAACTGAACACATTCATGTTAAATCAGCTCACCAACCAATTCCCACTCAAGTGCCATTTCTCAATGTGAATGCTATGGTAATATTTTGACTGTAGAATTGTAACTAGAGTAATATCCTTCTCTCCTGCTAGCATTTCAGAAATGACACATTATCCGGTAGAGACCCAAAGGCAGAGTCTTCCTGTTCATGTGTAATGTCAAGATTCTTTTTTTAGAATCAGGCAGCAAAGGTTTGCTCTGTGTACCTGCTCCCACTACCAGTTCATTGGACACAGATATGTCTCCTGATTGTGAGACCTATCTGCTGGACTATTGCTTTGTAGCTGGCAATTGACTACCCTATAGATAGCATTTTCAGTCCCAGTACAAAAGGTTTTAATCGTTGATCATAAGACAGATCTTTGGGATATTGTAGAGAAACTAGATAACACCAGTTGAAAGACAAGAGGAAATGAGAGAAACAGTTCATAAAGCATTTCAGTCGAACTGATTAATCAAACATTCATCGTGTTCTGGGCATGTTTGATGTCTCTAGGTCACTGGCAAAGGACCCAGCAACAAAGTAGGCCTTGAAATAATTTATTTAGTGCAATTCACTTTGTAATATAATTAATGTAAATAGCTTTCATTTAGGGTCACGCATGGGGGTGGTAGTTAGCATGGTGGCCTCACACCTCCAAGTTTGTGAATTCATAGCCCGGTCCCAGCTTTGTGTGTGTGTGTGTGTGTGTGTGTGTGTATATAGAGTTTAGGAGAATTGGTGTCTCCATAAGTGTAAGTGGATGATGGTTGTAGGCTCCCTGCAGTGGGCCGTTGCCCTGCCTGGGTAAGTATCCCAGGTTGCCGTTTTGCGACTGTCTGGGCAGCCGTGACCCTTATTATGATAAAGTGGTGATGGATTGTGAATTAGTAGATTTAACTTAATCCTCCTGATGTTGAAGGGAAAATAACTTTTATTAGCATTGGGTTCAGTTGTCCAACCCATGCTGCTTAAGTGATTTCTTCAAATAGTTAAATCAAATTATTTTTCACACTTGGTCCAATTACAGCTCAGCAGTCATAAACTATTTCATGGATAGGTTTTTGATCTTTTTCTCCATCACTGCATCTACTCCCACATTTTTTATGCTACATTCAAGTTTTCAGGTAGAAACTTTGTTTTTATAGATGTGTGTTGATTTTTATAAGCAATGTGACATTTGACTTTTTCATTATTATTTATTGAATATTATATTTTTCCCTTTGACATAACATGGAGCCTTTTTTGAATCACTCTTAGTTGTCAATGTTCATCGTATTTTCATGTTATTCACACCACTTTATTATAGTGACATACAGTATTTTTGTTCAGGATTCTCTTTAATAACAAATTATTTCTTAACATTGAAGTAAATGGGAATTGAACTTCCACAATTTGGTCGCTTGTGGCAGTGCGGAGCAAGACCTAGTTTGTGTGCTGCTTGAAATTTTCCACATCTAATGGTAGCCATTGTGGCAACGGTTCACCTGGCATAATCTTCTCCTGATGTTAAGAGCACAGGCATAAGGTTCCCCCACCAGTGCAGAGCTGTGTTAACACATTATTGAGGGTAAGTTTCCACCCGGGTGCCACACCCATTTTTCCGACCAGTTTTTCCCATTGACTCAACATGGGACCCCGTTTTTACAAGCTCTCACATCCACAGTTATCATACACACGTGTAACTCAATATACCACATCTCCATTACCCCCTCTTTGCATTCATTCACTTTTTTCCAAGTGGCCATACCCAAACCCCTCTTTACCCAAACCCCTTATATTTCCCATTCACTTGTAATTGGAAATTTAACCTGTCCTCTGTGTCTCACATTTCAGCAATTTGAAATGAAACTTGGTAAACACGTTTATCTGAGGCATTAATCATTTAAACCTCCCATTGAAGCTCATTCATTTTACAGAGGTACATTGGTAACATTTTCTGTCTTTTTAACTAAGATAGTTGACATGTTCCACATGTTCATTGTGGCCATGCCTCATTAGCATTTTTGTTGTAAGCATGCTAACATGGTTATTTTTGAACATGGTCCAAACGTCTCCAAATTTAATGTGGCACATCAGGGCCATGTCCTGTTAGCATTTTTTATGTTAGCATGCTAATGGAATGGAAGTTGCTTATGCCTGTCATACATTATGAATAAAAAAGTCACAGTATGTATCTGTGTTCTCACAGGAAGAGTAGAAGCTCAGAACCAGCTGCCCCAGGACTGATTTGTGATGTGAAACAAAAAATGCAGTGAACAATGTCGATTGTGTCTTGTTTTTAGTTTAATCAGGTTTTGTAACTTTTTCTGGTTGTTTTTTTGGTGATGCGTTGTTGTACATGTTTTTAACAATAGAGTGGAGTTCAGTGTAATTTTGCACTGTTCCTTTTTCCTTGTGTATTATAAGTACATATGAACCTGTTCTGCTCATGTCTTCCCAATCGCTCTGATTTACCTCATTAGCCATTAAGCCTCCCGGTACACCTATGGCCACTTTGTATGCAATTGTGTTCTGCTTGACTTTCTTTGGGCAATATTTAAAATGGAATTTTTATTAAGTTTGCATATTGCAATATATTGGGCCCCACAGAGCTCTGTTTTCTGTTCTGGCACTTTTTAATGACCTGTTTTTTACCATTCTTTTGAAATGCAGAAAATTTGGACTTATTTCTTTGTAAGAACTCGTACTCATTGAAATCACCAAATACTATAATAGGTGAGCTTCAAAGAGAGTATTCAGATTTGGCATCACCTATGAAAGCCTATAATCTGGTGATCAATAATTGAATGTTTGGGGGCTTCTACTTTCAAGACCAAAAGTTCTAGGTTTGTTACTTTTTGTATATACAACACAAGATGAGCCTGTAAAGTTCAACTTCAAAGTTTACTTTGACTTTGAACAACCCCTGTACCATTATCATTTACCATTTAAACATTATTTGCACTTCCATTTACCTCCACCAATTTTTTTTTTCTATGAACTGTAATGTTTATATACACTGTATATACAGTGAGGCTGTGCAGTTATAAGCAATAAAGCAGTTGGACTGATTGCTCTGTTGTATTTTATGTTTGCCATTTCAGTTAACTTGAATATCATCACTTTTATCTAGTTATTCTATGTAACATGGGAAGTCACAGGTCCATGACACTCTGCAGTTTTGTCTTGTGTTAAGGTTCATCACCTCAGTGTTCTCCATATCTTTGTCAAACGGCCTTTGAAATGGGGAAGAGTTGCTCATTTTGTGCTTTGGAAACAAGCCTGTGGCTGTGTTATGGTTGGCTTCCAGAGGGCTGTACATTATGCATGGTCATTTGTGATGGAGCTCAGTGATACAAAACTGAGCTTTCAGGGCAGGACAATGCAATTTGGTTAGAACAACTGATCCTGTTGCCATCAGGATGGATAATCTGTTGCCATCAGGATGGCCTAGGTTTTTCTTGTGTATTTACTGTCATCAAGCATCTTCAACTTTCCATGTTCAATATATATTGAATTAATTGTTCCAGTGCTGTTCTAAAAACACACAAGTGTATCTACCCACAAATGAATTTAGTAAATGTAACACAACTAATATATCTTTTGTAAACATGATTTATATTATTTGAAATGTACATTTCAGTTTTTTATTGAGAATCTTGAATATTCTAGTTTCTCTCACATTGACGTAAAACGACTAAATTGAAAACCTGAAATTATTTTAATCATGTTTGCAAAAAAAACATAATGCCATGGGTGATAGTGAAGGTATGTATGTATGCTGCTTTCATTTTGTGTATTTTTGGACACTGTTTTCCATTTCCATTATTGTTACGATATTGAGCAGTTGTGACTCCCTTGCTTCCTGACATTACAAAGCATTTAATCAAGTCCCTTTTGCTGTCTGTCTGAACAATTTACATATTTACTGCTGATGGCCAACAAAAAAGGACAATTCTGCAATCTGGCATAATAGGGCTAAAAAGTTCTGCCTTTGACTTTTTTGACAAATCATAATTCTTATGTGTTGCACAAACTAAATAAAATTCTTTCATCAACCATAGACTGCATTTTATTTTCCCAATTTTTTAAATTGCTCTTAACACCACCTTCCTCTTGTTATGGCCAGAAATTATACACTTTTTAACAATATTGTTGAGCAGAGATTTTAAATGCAAGTGCCTGTGTAGCAATATGAATACTACCCATCAAGTGTTGATTTAACCATAATTACACGTAGCTGTGGAAACTATGCTTCCTGGTTCTGCATAATTGTTTCCTCTGCTCAAATCCTGCTCTGGGTGCATGTTTAGCATTTATTCATAACCTTCTGCCTTTGAATTTTGTTCCTTCATAGTAAAGCATATGCGTTACTGTTAAGTATACTAATTACTAAACCATAGAGCAGTTTTAAACCCACACTGGCTTCTGAGAAAGTTGCGAGGCAATAATTATTAAAATGAAGCTTAGGCTAACTACTAGAGCTAGACATAAACGCTAGTAAATGCTTCCACTGAGCAGATGAGTCACAGTTCCATGTGACTCACTATATACACAGTACAGGCCAAAAGTTTGGACACACCTTCTCATTCAATGTATTTTCTTTATTTTCATGACCATTTACGTTGGTAGATTCTCACTGAAGGCATCAAAACTATGAATGAACACATGTGGAGTTATGTACTTGAATGAGAAGGTGTGTCCAAACTTTTGGCCTGTACTGTGTGTGTGTGTGTGTGTGTGTGTGTGTGTGTGTGTGTGTGTATATATATATATATATATGTATACACACTATATATTTTCCAGATGGCTGTGTCTTCCCAAGCACAATCTAAAACTAAAAGGTGAAGAAACTATGTAGGAATGTTTATGTTTCAGAGAACAATTCATACGACATACTAATCAGTCTGAAAAAGAGGCCATACCTGCTTCTGATCAGAATTTCCATAAAGATGTCAACTTACCCTGCAGCAGGTGTGTGGTAAACCCTCTCTGATTTGTCACAGGATCTAAGTGAATAATAAATCCATGGTGACATTTAATTATTCTGATAATCTTCACAGGAGAGTAATGAATGATTGATGTTAACGCTCAATTTGCACAAGTGTGCTGTGCACAATGGATATTTTCTTGTTTAATGCTGCTCCTCTGGCATCTGCCAGAATAGCAAGCAGAAGAATACAAAGCATACAAAACCGCCAAATACATTTTTCTTCTGTTTTGTTCTGTGGAGGGGAAGGAGCAAAAGAAATTCAGCTTTGAAACTTGAAGGTCAGAGGTCTTGGTCATGGCAATGAACATGAGCACTGGAGCTCATAAAGTGCCAGTTTTTGAAGATACTAGTCAATTCTAAAGTGTATGGTTTTAAGTGAGCTGCAATATTCCGTGTGTTAAAGATCAGGTAGAAACGACCTCACATTTAAAAGGATGTTCAGAAGAGGGATTCATAAAGACACATAAATGTTGGCCTTGCAGATTTTTACCATTTTATTAGTTTAAACATTTAAAAAGCACCCAATAGGTATGGGTTAATAGGTCAAAAAAGGCTGAAAAAAAGTTTTTTTGCTTCAGGCTTCAGGTTGAATTGGTGATACAACTGATTTTATGAAAGAACTCCTTTTTCTTTGTTAATGTGTTTGAACAGGTATGTGCTCATTGAAAGGTTTATAATATTTTGTAATTAAAGTCAACTGTTCAATCAGCTCTTCAGCAACAGGTATCATTCTGGTTGTTTTATTGGTATAATATGAAAACATTGTTTATAGTTGCTGTCTTCACTGATGTTGAATAATGCACCTTTCAAAAAAAGAAAAAAAAAAAAAAAAAAAAGACCGATTTTTTTTTTTGGGGAGCATGACAAGAATCCAAGGTGGTAATTAATGTCCAATTAATTTGGACATTAAGCTTTTGGGACAAGTGGAGGGAAAATGAGTCTAACCAAGACACCCAAATCCAGGACATAAAGAATCTGCTGCTGACGTCTTGATTACAGAGGCCCCTGCTCTTCTTGTCTCCATACCCTGGTGCATTAGAGCTTCTCTGGTGGAGCCTAATGGAACAATATGTTCATCTTTCCTTGAGCACTGGCATCACAAGCCCAAACACCATGCACATTATGAATAATACGATGATGCTGCTGCTTGTTGTTTTGAAACCAGAAAGTATTGTTTGGCAGTTCCCCTAATTATATGTCCCATTCATAAATGTAACGTGTGGGTTTTCGAAATATTTTCTTTAAGGAAGAAAAAAGCTGAAAATTGGATATTTGCATCACATTTAGTATTCCTTTTCTATTTGCCAATCAAAGGTGTTTTCCCAGACAGATGAAACAATTGGCTATTGGATGAGCAGTTGGTCATGTGTGAAAGGCCAAATCTCAGTGCGCTGAAGGAGGAGCAGCTGCCCACATGAAAAGAGGTCAGTCTTTGTGCACAGTGGACGGGGCCAGACGGTGGCTCTGTTCTGTCAGAATATCTTAACCTCAATCAAAGCCAGCCTTGTGATGCCTGATCTACATTCTACCACACACACTGCCCTCACTCCTCACCCTGCAGCTGGGTTCTCTCTAATAGCTGCCAATTGCCATTGCAATGTGCCCATGTGATGGGACGTTGGGAATTCATTAGACGCAAACATGGACTTACATGTCATAGCGTGGAATGGGTTGAACACAGGGTAATGCTGGAATTATTTATTTTGTGTATTTACCAGAGCACGCCACCACTTGCATTTTAATGCATTTCGATAATCTGTTACAGTTTGCTGGGCATGAAATTCCTGTTCTGTTTGCATACGCATAGCTTTCCTGCATGCCTCACTATTGGATAACCCCTCCAGTCATGTCAGCAGTACAAAGAAAAATACCAAAACAAAGCATTTTGCTACCAGAGGGATGGAGATCCAAGGGTAAGGGTGCAAGATAAGTTGGTAAGAACTTGGGGCATATGCCCAACAACAATATTTGTATAATGACTTCCACTGTCACACAAAATCCCGGAATCACTCAACATTTGCATGAGAAACTATTGCGGGGAAAGTTACGACCCTTCCAGTCAAAGTCCTTCATTCACAATCCAAGAGAAAATCGTGTTTGTGTCTGAGCGGTCAGTTTGGAATGCAGGGAGTTCAGGAGAATCCATGTAAGTTCAACTGCAGCACTTGTCAATGTGATGTACCAGGAAGCTTGCAAATCACTCTAAAAAAAATTCTGCTTTACATGATGGGTAACCCTCAAACTCCAGAAGCCTAAATGATAGTTTCTACAAACGCTGTATAGAAGCAATATGACTAGATGCCTGGATCATTTGCCGCTTGTGCTTTTGGACAGTCTATTGAGGTGATGTCGCTCTCCCTATGCAAAGCAGTGAAATGCTCTCGGCACAAAACATTTTCCCACTCTGCAATCACTGAACCCCAGGAATGCTAAACTGTCCATTTCAGCTACCACATGATCAAACCTCCATCGAGAGAAGTAAATGATACTACTGCTCAATGGATGAGGACTGATTTCTGGTCGGGCTATTTTCCTGAGCCTCAGGTGGTATGCAAATGCACCCACTCCCATAAGAGCATGATTGCAACATCCCTGGAGAAACCACCATGGGAGTTGGGTGAGCTCTCTGGATTCTGCCTTTCCTCCAACACCTTGAAATAAGGTCCACACACCTTTAAGATGAGCCATTGAGTGAATTATCTGATGAATCACCCTTCAACCCATTCGTCAGCATTACCCATGCAGCCATGACACTGCTCTGATCTGGGTGTGAATACGAATATTCCCGCCACACTCTAAATGGTAAGGAACTACAGAAGGTTGATTCAATAACCATCCCAAAGCTTTGAATCTATTTTTGTTCTTTCCTAAACTAACATGGATAACTGTGTGTACTTGCAGACTCCTCACAGCTGAAGACGGACATCCTGAAGGGAATACATGCGGGAAGAAAACATCAACCTTAGTGCAAGTAAAGATTCGTCTTGAAAATAACAAATCATTGTTGCAGGCATCTCCTCCTGCAGAACGTTCTGCCACCACGACAGTCCAAGTTTTTTTTTTTTTTTCCAGGGGATCCTATGCCTTTAAATCTGAACCTCTGATCTGCGCAGTTCTGTCAAACCTTCTATAGAAACCCACAAGCTGTCTCACACGTTTGAGCAAATATCTATTTTTATGAGGATGTGAGAATCGTCCTGGCAAATGGGAACTTGTATATTCTTGCTCCTGCCTTGAATTTCTGTGCCATTTCTAAATAGGCATTTGAAAATATGTGTGAATTGTGGATGTGAAGCAATATGGACTTAAAAATCGGACTCTTTAGCACACTTCTTTCTGACTGCATGCACCTGACTGAATTTTGTAAATGTGATTGTTCAGCTATTATAAAGTAATATTGATCTGAGTCTGGGATTCTGCTTGACCATTGGGAAATATGGGGAATAAGAGTCGCTAAGCATTTCCGGCATATAGGCCGGCATTTAAACCATGTACTTAGGATTGAGGTTTCTGCTCAGCTCCTTCAAAATGGATGAGTCTTGAACAATACCCCCCCCACACACACACACCAAATGAGAGTTTAACATGGGAATTCAGCAGACTTCACAGTTATATATTTGAAGTTGTGCTGCCATTCTCTCTGCATCAATGCTTGAGCTTTCAATGTTAAAGGATTACTAACATGCTTTCCTACACAAGTGATTAATGAACTAACATGAATTAACTTCAGTGTGTATGTGTGTGCTACTAATAGGACTTCACTAAGCGTCAGCCACTGCTGTGAAACTGTTCTTGTTGATTGACTTCATCAATATAATTGTGTATATAATTGTGCTTTTTACACAGCCCTACAGTTTGTAATGTTATTCTGATATCTGTGTGAAGGATGTATATCTATGGCCTGACAAATTGTTCCAGACAACAGTTGTCAGAACATGTGATCAATTAGCTCACATCTTCATGCATCTAAGATTACTCAGAATGGTTTCAGATTATATTCAGAACTTCATGAGTATTAGGTACACATGGTTTAACCACATGGATGGTTAAGGTGTGCAGGGGCTGTGAGATGAACCTTTTTTGCACAATTTCCATTCACACTAAAAAAATGCATCGCTGATGTGTTATGAAACACCTAAAGTGGTGCTGACAAGAACTAAATTAGAATACAGTTTTACAGCAAATGCATTAAAAAGATATGTTTTAAATTTTGCTCACATGTTAGTTATGTTGCAAAAACATTACATTTTGAGCCCTCTGTATTGCAAGATCAGAGTTTTGAAAAGGGTTTGCCACGAATTACATGGAGGGCCAATTATTAAATGGCCATTACCGCTAGAGAATTGCTTTGATGCAATCTCATTTTTTAATAAGACATACGTGATATCTAGACACGGAGAGTTATGAGATCCTAGACTTGGAGATGATTATGTTTGAATGCCATCTGTAGTCAATCCTCAGGATTTTAACCAATTCTATTTATTGCACATATGATTGCTGGGTGGCATGCTGTTTATTTTACAAGCCATCTGTCAAAGAGCAGCTATGAGCGATCTGTTAAAACAGGCTAGAAAAGGCCTGGTACTGTGTGGTAAGAGGGGGTAGGGTGTAGGGTTAGAGTTGTCCATCAGTCTCTTTTGTTTTAAAACACTTCTTAAAATATTTTCGCATTAAGAACAGCCGCTATCAGCATTAAGCAGCTTAATATGTCATTCTGACAGCTTTATCTTTCCCAACTGTCTAGTCAATAAAGTTAAATCTTTGAAAAAAGACTTTATCTTCTTATACTTACAATGAATCCTATTAGAACGTGATGTTTAAGAGGATGTAGCATCGCTGTTTTTTTAATAATGGGAAAGAGCAGACCCAGGTTAACACCTAAAATTGTGTGCAATGATTGTCAAACATTAGAATAAACATATTTTATTTTTTACACTTAATGAACGAATTCAGTCTTCATATGTAAGATCATTCAAACAATAATAATAAAATGGAAACTTGCTTTTTGACAATGTGACAGCTCTATGTCAGCTGTTCTTCTGCTTATTCGCTCATTTACTAGTTTGCACCGTCATTTCTTTTTACCTTTGCTATACTTTTATGGTCTGTACATTTGCAATTCATGTCCTTCTCTTTATGCAATTAATTAATAAAGGCAATGCATTATTTATAAATTTTTTAATCTCTGATAGGTTATATTCTATTTGTTCTTTTTTGGTACTTTCCCTGTCCTGTCAGGTGTATAAACACACCATGTACATCAGCACCTGAAAAGTTAGAAAACATGAGAGGTTCTTTTGCAATTAAATGAGTACTATC
The DNA here is from genome assembly GCF_900700375.1 of Denticeps clupeoides. Lineage (NCBI taxonomy): Eukaryota > Metazoa > Chordata > Actinopteri > Clupeiformes > Denticipitidae > Denticeps > Denticeps clupeoides. The sequence continues at coordinate 4,017,363 of NC_041709.1, forward strand.
ACAAAGAGATTACACTTGTCAGTCATTCCTCTCACTTGGGTATAAACAGGGGTCATGCAAACCCTTAAGCAGTGCTTCTCCATCTCCGTGAGTGATTATATGACAAAAAAAGTCACAAAGGATTCAGCGTGGTCATCTATCATTGAAAGGCAGTGCAGCATTTTCACCTTAGAATCTGCTTGACCACGTTGCCCAAGTTGATGCCCAGGCTAAAATTACCCTTTGGCTAGGTTGTCAACAAAAAGACCAGTGTCCTTTACCTTGTTTTTTTGATAATTTTTTTCATGCGAAACATTAAAAAGACTTTTAATGCATTGAATAGTTTTTACTATTTCTTATTCATTTATTTGTTTGTTTGCTTGTTTTTTGTCATATTAATTCAACCTAACCTAATGTTCACTAATTTTGCAGGGCTCTTTTTTATATCAGTCTTTGTGATACACAGCACATGGTGACACAACAAAAATGTCCTCTGCTTTTAACCCATCACCTTTAGTGAGCAGTGGGCACCCATGACAGGCACCCGGGGAGCAGTGTGTGGGGACAGTACTTTGCTCAGTGGCACCTCAGCGACACCTTGGCAGATCGGGATTAGAACTGGCAACCTTCTGATTACAGGGGCGCTTCCTTAACCGCTAGGCCACTACTGCCTCGCTGTTCCAGATATACCGAACAGATATAATAAAAATACTATGGGTTTTACACTTACCCTGAACAGCATATTGTGAATTTTGAATAGGGTAGTGAAACGTTTAATTCACACTTCTAACCCAACACAGATGGCACCTCAGTGATTACGGGAGCACGAAAAGTTCAAGATCAGCTCTACAGGAAGGCACTCCCTGGCGAGGTCTTCATTAACATTTAGTACAAGGTGCACAAATTGTTTGTTCACACTGTCAGCACTTTAAAAACTTCAGTTTTCGCCAGCTCCTGGTGCAGGAATCAAAGGCTTGAATCAGTGTTGATCCCTTATAATGGGGAGACTGAAGCAGGATGATCCAACAATAATGCAATTCAAAAGGTAACATCAAAAGACTACAAAATAGTATGAAATGCAAACTGAATCTAAGTTAATTTCAATGAAATTCAATGAAATTAACTTAGTCTCACCTTGAAGAAAGCAAATGTGTTCATTTATCATTATTATTATTAGTTTTTATTATAATCAATTATCCTTCCCAGGTCTTCTCAGTTATTGTTTATTTTGGGTACTTAAAGTAGCGCTTTCAAACAGAATCACGCTTGTAAAGGCTTGAATCAGTGTTGTAGGGTGGTAGTAGTGGGTAACACACTCGCCTGAAGACCCAGCTTCAAATCCCACTTACTACCATTGTGTCCCTAAGCAAGACACTTGACCCTAAGTTGTCCCTGCAACTACTGAATGTAAGTCGCTCTGGATAAGGGTGTCTGATAAATGTGTGTAAAGAGTATTATAAAGAGTAGTATTTTTTTTATTCTTGCTTTGAATTTTACTTTTATTATTTGCTCACAAACAGACGCAGAAAAGATGTTTTGTGAAATGCCTTGAAAAGTCATTAAACAATGTGCAGCAAAGCAGAACAAAACTGGCGAAAGCAAAATTGAAGTTTCATGCTGACATTGTCAAGGAGGAAATAATAGTCGTAAAACAAGAAAGGCAGGCCACAAGCCCATTTTAGAAAACCCATGCTAATAACGGAAGTAGACCAAGAATACAATTTTCTATAATAAAGCTTTCTCTGTTTTCTATTACTAAAGCTGTCTGCATGGATTGACGACCAGAAGCTTTTCAACAATTGGCATTATACCAAAGCCACATTGGCACAACATTTCTGCCTTCCCAGGACTAATGTGAATGTTCATTTCTAACTGAAAAATAAAACTGAGAACTTTCCAAAAAGTACTTCATTGTGTTTAGGGTTTTTAATTGGATATCTGAATTTCTCACACGCCACTCTCTGTGTTACCTGTCTAACAAAGTAGAATGTAAAGCTTTAACCATAGAGCTTTTAGAAATTAAGTGCTTAGAAGAGCATCTACAGCTTGACACTAATTAAAGACTTTGGAATGAATGGCTTTTAAAGAAATCAACAATAAATGTATTCTTGCAAGACTGTTGCATCATAATACATTTGAATAATTTTGAAGCACGGCCTTGTCCTTTGGTTAATATATAAACACCCACACAGTGGAAGTAGATGCTCCCAGTGTGATCTTTCATAAACTCCATGTGGGTCTCGTGGCTGGTTTGATTGCTCCACCCGTACTTGGCTAATTATGACAGTTCCCAAGCAAATGCATGCAAATGAGTCCGCACCCCACAGGGAGACAAATTTATCGGATCAAATGTCCATCCTGAGTCTTGCATGGCCCAGCTGTTGTCAATAACCTCAGACTGATCACGCGCATCTCAGTGGTCGAGATGGAGGTCTACTTGAAAAGCATCAAGTAGATGGTACTTTAGATCAATATGAAGAACCGAAGATTGATCAAAATTTAATTTCCTATTTCCTTTATGCCAGTATCCAGAAGTTAATATTGTATGTTTTTGCTTTTAATATAAGATTCAATATAAGATAAAGTGAGTGAAAAGTAGATAAAGGCAGCGAGAATTCTGGTGCTTATTCAAAAATGATAAAGGTGTTTTTTGCATATTGGTGTGGCTTACACACCTAAAGGCATTGCCTTTCACTTCTTTACATTCCTTAAACTGGACGAACACCATTGACATGGTATTATTCTTCAAAGACTAAACAGAGAATTTCAAACCTTCCCCAAACTTTCTTTTGACTCTTTCAAGGTGTGTCCTCGTATGATCTGAATCTGAAATGTCAAAACTGTCAAAAATCTTGTCTTTGATGTTTTTAGTCAAAACTCTTGAATTTAATTATTTTGAATTGTCCATCAACCAAAAATTCATGCTGGTCTTCTCTGGTCTGTGTATTTGGAAGCATGTGTGTGTGTGGGTGGGTATGACAGTGTGTTTGATCATATATTCAGTGCATTCAATATAAAGCATTCATATTCTTTGTGTGTATGTGTGTGTGTGTGTGTGTGAGACAATCATTTTAAATTGTGTCCACTTCACGATTGCAGTATGGATCGCACTGACACCTGGCATAGCGGAACAGACTCATCTTCTCAATACAATATATTTGAGCATTTGAATCAGATTTATGAGCAAACTAGTTTTGGCTGTAAGAATTCAACAAGTTTTTTTTTCCGTGTGAACTGCCAAAGATCTGATTACTAACAACAGTAAATTTGCTTCAGAATGCAACAAGTCAGCTAAGTAACAGAACCAAAAATTGTACTTTCAAAGAATTTTAAGTCATAGCACCATTGTTGCCTAGTTGCCCTCTTGTGAAAAAAAGAACAGTTGCTATTCATAATCCCTCAAATTGTTTATTGTGAATACATTTACATTTACATTTACAGCATTTATCAGACGCCCTTATCCAGAGCGACTTACAGTCAGTAGTTACAGGGACAGTCTCCCTGGAGCAACTTAGGGTTAAGTGTCTTGCTCAGGGACACAATGGCAGTAAGTGGGATTCGAACCCGGGTCTTCTGGTTCATAGGCGAGTGTGTTACCCACTAGGCTACTACCACCCTGAATAAAATGTTGACAAGATGTTATGTGTAAAATAGTTGCCTTGATCTTTGAATCTCTTTCATCCACTACCTGTACATAATATATCTATTCAATTCAAATTGAAATTTTATTTGTCACATACACAGTCATACATGGTATGATATGCAGTGAAATGCTTCGACGACTGCTATAGATCTCAATATTGCAAATATTGCAACTATTCAATTGAACCAATAAACAAATATTGCAAACATAACCAAATATTACAATTTTATGTTTTTAAACATAAAATATGTGTAATAGGTAGGGTGAAGGCGTGAAGGCGTGAAAATGTGTAAATCGAAAGTAAAGTGAAAATTTGTGGGGTAAAGTGAAATTCCATTGTTGGGGTGGCTGAGGTCCTTCACTATCTTCCTGGCCCTGGTCCAGCACCGCTCGCTGTAGATTGATTGAAGATCAGGGACCTTGATACAGATGATGCATTCAGCTGGCCGAACCACCCTCTGTAGGGCTCACCTGTCCTGCATGGTGCTGTTCGGGAACCAGGATGAGATGTTTCTGGTCAGGATGCTTTCTAGGGTGCAGGAGTAGTTCCTAACCACCTTAAGCCCCTTAACAATAAATACATTTTTCTCCCTAAACAAAGTTGTCATACAATAGTAAAGTTTTTCTCTTGCTGTCCAACAATGGAATTAATCATTTTTCCTAACCTTTTTTTTCCAATTAAATTATTTTCCAAATAATTCATTAAATTTTTGCACAAAAGTACAAGTTTTCACAACTCATTTCATTTCATGAAAGTGTTTTCTGCCTTGACTGAATAGATTCATCTTATAAATGACAAATGTAAGACAGGCCACAAGAAAAATCAATTCAAAAGATTTCCTCCAAACCTTTGGGTTACAATGCATTTTTTCTATTAGTTGAAGAAACTTAGTCCTTAATACATGCAGTCCTTGGAAGAGATGTACAATAGTATGAATGCTTAAGAATGTACGCTATATAGCTTTCAGATCGTAATGTGACAGTGTAACAGATCATTTAGCAACAGTCTTCAAGTGGAGGCATCTGTTTTACTGTCTGCAGAATCTACAAGAAGTTTTGCATTTTGTCCAATGTTAATTCTGTACGATCTCATTTTTAGCTGTACAAACCTGGAAACTGTTGCTTAGCAACCAATTATGTGTACTTTGATTTTCTAGTTGCAGAAGACAGTGTATTAGGCAGGTAATGTACATGTGAATTGTCATGCATTTTAGAATAAAATATATCACTTTAGAAAATTGAGACACTATGTTGTCTGTTGTATTTAAAACCATTGTAGGGAACACACACAGGTTGGATGTTGCTCACACCGGATGCCCATATAACCTGCTTTAAATCACGAAAACCATGACCACAAATTAGACCAACTTTTACCACAACCCCCAGTTTATGGCTCTTGGATCCTAAACAAAGGCCCAATACACCCCTATTAAAATCACATGAGATAGCGATGGAAGCAACTAGCTGACGCGAGGACAGATGCTCCTGACAAGTATGCCCTCAAAGAATGTGATATCAAAATGTGATTAACTATTCACACAGGACTCCAAAGTATTCAAACACATATGACATTACTGGTCTACCAGATATTGTCAATTGGATGTTCAGTTGAGTGTAATAGTGTAAAATCTTTGGTTCCTTCGCCATTGTGTCTCCTACAGTTCTTCCAAGCCACAAACTGCTTGTTTAGTCAAAATGTGACCCGTCCCTGCTCGGACTTTGCCGCTCAGAAGTCCACGGCTCAAGCCACTGTCAAATAGTGGGAGGATTCACTACCAGATTTATTGCTTCTTGTCTGTCTGCTTACACATGTGTTTGCACCAAAGACACAGAAAGTTTCTGCAACACCATATAGAGCTTTAAATTGGTATCTAGATAAACGTGAGCTACCATATTACCCTTATAACTAGTACCATAATTAGGAGTGAATGAATGAATGAATGAATGAAACAGTGTTATGTATTCCTTTATTTTTATGTTGTATGGGATTCGTGCAGCAATAGATTTGTCTGTTCAATGAAACCCTTAAGAGACATTTTATTGCGGGTGTATCAAGTTTCCTGTGTTGAAACATATGGTCACTGCACCTTAATAAAGAGTGGAATCTTTAAGATAATTAATTAGTAATAGTGAATAATTCTAGGGGCACCTTTTTTAGCCACACATTGCTAAGTTTACAGGGCGTGCAGAATTATTAGGCAAGTTGTATTTTTGAGGAATAATTTTATTATTGAACAACCATGTTCTCAATGAACCCAAAAAACTCATTAATATCAAAGCTGAATGTTTTTGGAAGTAGTTTTTATTTTTAGCTATTTTACTGTTCAGAGAGGTGTACTGTTTTCCCTCCTTGTAAATCTCACATTTGATGATGGACCACAAGTTCTCAATGGGGTTCAGATCAGGTGAACAAGGAGGCCATGTCATTAGTTTTTCTTCTTTTATACCCTTTCTTGCCAGCCACGCTGTGGAGTACTTGGACACGTGTGATGGAGCATTGTCCTGCATTAAAATCATGTTTTTCTTGAAGGATGCAGACCACTGCTTGAAGAAGGTGTCTTCCAGAAACTGGCAGTAGGACTGGGAGTTGAGCTTGACTCCATCTACAACCCGAAAAGGCCCCACAATCTCATCTTTGATGATACCAGCCCAAACCAGTACTCCACCTCCACCTTGCTGGCGTCTAAGTCGGACTGGAGCTCTCTGCCCTTTACCAATCCAGCCACGGGCCCATCCATCTGGCCCATCAAGACCCACTCTCATTTCATCAGTCCATAAAACCTTAGAAAAATCAGTCTTGAGATATTTCTTGGCCCAGTCTTGACGTTTCAGCTTGTGTGTCTTGTTCAATGGTGGTCGTCTTTCAGCCTTTCTTACCTTGGCCATGTCTCTGAGTATTGCACACCTTGTGCTTTTGGGCATTCCAGTGATGTTGCAGCTCTGAAATATGACCAAACTGGTGGCAAGTGGCATCTTGGCAGCTGCACGCTTGACTTTTCTCAGTTCATGTTCGATGATCACGCTTCAGAAGCTTTGCAATTTTAAGAGTGCTGCATCCCTCTGCAAGATATCTCACTATTTTTGACTTTTCTGAGCCTGTCAAGTCCTTCTTTTGACCCATTTTGCCAAAGGAAAGGAAGTTGCTTAATAATTATGCACACCTGATATAGGGTGTTGATGTCATTAGACCACACCCCTTCTCATTACAGAGATGCACATCACCTAATATGCTTAATTGGTAGTAGGCTTTCGAGCCTATACAGCTTGGAGTAAGACAACATGCATGAAGAGGATGATGTGGACAAAATACTCATTTGCCTAATAATTCTGCACTCCCTGTATTGTTCAAATTAACCACAGACGAGTGTTCAAAAAGGTGGAATTAATAACTGGAACTCACATACTTATGAATCAATAAAAAAAAAAAATATTCATAATCACCCATTTGGGCTCAATTTACTCTACACCACATAACTGTAAAGTCAGTTTACACTGATACTGCTACAACAAACTCATGTTCCATGAATTTCTCAGAACATTTTGTCTATGAATAAAGCCAGAACCAAGTCTCCCAGGAGACATTGTCTGACCAGTGAAACACTAATTTGTGCCTTTATGTACATTGCATGTTCCTATTATCCAGTGACAGAATCATTTGGAATCATAGAAGTAGCTGATAAAGCTAATGATTTACTAACGTTCATGCAGACTACACTCTTTTAAGTGCATTTCAACAGGAAATCCTTTCTTTTTTTTTCTTTGAATAGGAGAGGACTTTAGCCTTTGTTGAGCAACGAAGAGGGATAGTCATTGCAAAGATTGATTATATTAATTATTTTTCATTTATATTTTAGTCTGTATGGGTTATTCCAGATTCACATCATTATCAATCCTAATCACTATCTGTGTCAGGCTTCCGGCAGTTTGAATTAAAGTTCACTGTTTTACATGTACAAAGAACAAGCTCAAAATTTTCCAAATCAAAACCTGTGCATGCATATCAGTGTTCTATTTCTACATAATAGACTTTTAAGGTATAAGAAAGAGAACTGTACATAATTTTTTTTATTTGACATTCAGAAATGTAACATTGATAAGCAAATAAAGTGTTAAAGGTTCCCTATTATGAACCTTTCTCTTTGTGAGAGCACTTTCCATCTAGCTTGCCTATGGTCCTGCAGTGGAAAGAAATGGCGATGCGTATAAAGCATGCTTTGGCCATTCAGCTTCACCATTCAGAGAGAAGGACTGAATGTCATGTCATCCAAATGTGCGAAGCATTGCAGTTGCTTTGTCACCAGATGGTTGGATCTGGAATTTGTCCCCTTATGTCATCATAAGGGGAAAGGTTAGCTCCTTTTAAGTTCATTTTAAGTCAAGCATTTTAAGTTTAAGCATTTTAAGTTTAATTTAAGTTACTAAGACATTAAATGACATTAAAATTCTCAAAGCTTATGCTAAGATTATAACTTTTGAGAAATAAACTGAAACAAACTTTCATGAAAACCTTGCATTTGAAATCACTCATTTTAACGCACAGCACCAGAAAACTAAATGGACGCTGTCATTGTTACGTCCCTGGACATACGCTCCCACGTGTTCTGTGTGGCTGGCTGTATTTTTGACTTTGAGGGTCGAGTTAGGGTGGTAGTAGCCTAGTGGGTAACACACTCGCCTATGAACCAGGAGACCCGGGTTCGAATCCCACTTACTACCATTGTGTCCCTGAGCAAGACACTTAACCCTAAATTGCTGATTGTAAGTCGCTCTGGATAAGGGCGTCTGATAAATGCTGTAAATGTAAATGTAAATGAGTTGAAGCCTACCAGCTTCACCTACCATCTGACTATTGGTAACCTCCACCTATATAAAGTGACTTCAGATGGTGTTCAGCAGGTCCCCAGGATCTGCTAGGCCCTCACTCTTTTGGGAGGTCCCCAGGGTCCATGGTGATCTGCAAGGAGCACCATTGCGGATCTCAATCATGTATCTTGTTGCTTTGTGTGATAGACCCCTTTGTTGTTAACATGTGTCAGCCTGTTAGCTTTGTGTGTGTTTATGTGCCCTTTTCGTTAACTTTTGTGCGTGTTTAAGTTTTCCCCTCTGGACCACACTTCCTTTAGTTGTTGTCCGCTGTTTTATTGTACAGCTTAACTCACTGTAAGTAAAAGCACTGCTTGTTTGCTTTTGTTTGGTTGTGTGTGTGTAACAGTAAACCTCCTCCTCTCCAGTGGGCCAGTGGTGGCCTAGCGGTTAAGGAAGCAGCCCCATAATAAGAAGGTTCCGATCCGCCAAGGTGCCACTGAGGTGCCACTGAGGAAAGCACCGTCCCTGCACACTGCTCCCCGGGCGCCTGTCATGGCTGCCCACTGCTCACCAAGGGTGATGGTAAAAGCAGAGGACACATTTTGTTGTGTATCGTGTGCTGTGCTGTGTATCACAATGACAATCACTTCACTTTTACTTTCACACCCTTGTCACATTTCTTAGACCTCTTGACTTAGGAACGTGACATAATTCAGAAAGCACCGGAAGCGCTGCTTCTGCTTTTTAAATCCATTGCAAGAATATTAATTGTTGCTTTGATTATAATGTTTTCTATTAATCCCACTTGCTTCAAGATTATAGAGGTAGAGGGAATTTATTTGATATGTACCGATTTAATTTAACTACAGATTATGTGTTTTTAGCAATTGTGTGTGTGTTCCCCCAACAAATGGACTGCATTTATGGTACACAAGAACTGTGCATTGCAAAGTCACTCATTAATATTTGGTTGGACAACCATTAACCTTGATAATGGCATGCAATCAGGGTTTCTGAAATTTTTCCATCCAGAGCGCTGCAAAAAATTTTCTCCAGCACATCCCTACATTCTCTACATTGATCTAAGTAGTGACTTTTTTTTTTTTTTGAAAGGCAATGTCTATTGCCTTTCAAATGGTGGGCTAATTACAGTTAATATATTTCATTTAGTAAGAGTCTTCTCAATTGTCTAAGAAATTGTTAGAATGTGGTTTTCTTGCATCACCTTTCTGACATTATCTGTTACTTTTCAGAGGTTTCTGGGTCCTGACTAATAAAACATGCAGACCCTGCTCATTAATTAGCAAAAATTGGGGAATTGTTGAAGTCTGTGCAGCTGTCACATTTCTTGCTTATTAGGGACAATGTCCCAGCCAGTGACTCAGGTAAGAATGCGGTCTGTCTCACTCTTCCTCTCTCAGAAACACTCAGCTTGGCAGCCTCACTTTGGTTCTGCCCATGTATTCATGTATTTTAAGACCATCTCATGGGAGGAACAGGCTATTGTAGGTGAAATGGAGAGTGGAATATGACTGGTTGTGTGTCTGGTACTCACAGGTGGCTGAGAATGTTGTGAAAGAAAGCCACTGGTTAAAACAGATTGATTTAATACCATTGCAATCATATTTTTAATATCTTCTTAATAGTTCGACATAAGAAGTATTTACTCCAGACACTAAATATGTTTTAGTTAAGTGAACACGATTGTTGAACATCTATGAATTCATTATGGTTTCAAATAGTTGTTTTACATGAATAAAAACATTTCAAATTTCATTCATGTATATATTTATTTAAAATGCTACAGTAAGTTATTTTCTGTGTATGTCTAGGGTGGCAACACACCCAGGACACACACCATTCACTCACACCTACAGACAATTTAAAGTTGCCAATTCATCTAGTGTACTTGTCTTTAAAAAGTAGGTGGAAACTGGAGAACACAGAGGAAACCCACAGCAGCAATCGGCAGAACGTACAAACTGCACACACAAGGACGAGCCGAGATGAATTCATGAAGTACTGAACTGAGAATAAAGTTTGATAAAATACAATGATTCAGCTCAATATTTTTCACGGTTTTTATTTCACTGATAAATTGCGACTAGCTGTACATTGATCAAGGTTGTCTTTTTATTGGATGTGTGGTGGTTTCTGTATGCTTTGAGTTAAAGCTGTTTCTTTTTAGACACCAACAAAGGGAAGGAACCATGTGCAGGTGCTTGAACAAAAATCTGTTTTATTGTAATAGGTATCTATTTGGGAAAAGGACCATGGGATCGGGGAAAGGAAAGGCTCACTCACACGCGGGACACTCCACACATACACAACACCTCGAAATAGAAAACACCACAACAGTCCACAAACCAAACCCCAGAGTCCCACACACTCTGACTAGATTGGTTGGTGCGGACTTGATGATGAAGAAGGACACATTCGCACAAGGAAGTCCTAGTCATCACAGATCACCTACCTCGTCTTGCTAAACGGCCGTGACATGAATAATTTTGGGGCTTGTGCCACATGACCAAACTATTTGTCATTATGTACTCTGCATCTGAATTGATCAGACGATAATTCCTTCATGGAAGTCTGTATATTTCTATAGATTTTGTTGAGTCTTAGTGGTCCATGATACTGGCATGCAGTCAGTAATGCCTTGGAAATTTCTTGTGAAACCTGGTATAAGAGCTATTTTCTTCTTCTTTTTTGTTGACTGCAGGCCACGGCACTTTTCACATTGCGAAAATGGGTAGACCATAATTGCATGATTCACAATTTGGCCAATTGCTTTGTGCCTTGCATGCAGTCAGAGGCAGACTCAAGTTTCCAATTAAAAAAACGCAAGCAATCCTTCCAGCAATTGCTCTAGTAAATGTAACCACGGCCTGAGTCATAAGAGACCCTGTCTCAATACCGGCTCTCACCACTTCTTCAAGCATCTCCCACGTATTTATTAATTAGACCCGCTGTGTCAACCCATCAAAATTACAGTCACACACTCTAATACACTCTGCCCCAGGAGCAGACAGCTAATCAAATGCACAAACTCCCACTGCATTACCACTTAACTGACAGTGCTTCAAACATGCAAGGGCAATGATAATAATAAAAAAATAATCATAAAAAACTGACTGAGCCTGCACAACTCACCTTTTTATGTCGACAGAGGATCATAAAAGAAAGGTCACGGATTGAAGCAGACCACGTGTGCTCCATGCACAATTAGATAATGGGACCTAATTGTGCATGGAGCATATACATATGCCTTCCAAAAGTTTCCTCGCTTATGAAATAGAAGTGATTTTAATTTCCAATTGCACTCCCAATAACAAATAGTAATAATCCCTTATATGAAATTCATTTTAAACCCCTGCACCGCAGCATGTCACAGAAACACAGAGCAATCCCGGCCATCGCAGGGCTGCCGCTGACCTTCCTAGAGGGCAGCGGTGTGTGTGAACAGATCAGCAATCTGGGCAGCAAGCGGTGCAGGTGCACATTGCCTTGTGAGCTGTGAAATTCAAGGAGAGTTTTCTTTTTCTTGACGCTTGTGCCGCCGCCGCTTGAAAATAACCAGCAGTTTGATTAAGAACAGGCCTAAGAATAGGAGAAGGGGGAAATGCAACTTTGGGAATGTAAGAATCTGCATGATGTGGGGGGAGAAAAAAAAAAAAAGAGTGGTAATATAGCTCTGAAAATGTTCCATCACACATCCTAGAGGACTGTGCGCCTTTGTGTTACTGGCTGAGTTGAAGATTGCCACGTAAGCACGAAGCCAGCCAAAAAATGTCCGGCTCACTCTTGCAAGTTCGTGCCCTTCCGCGGGGCTTCTGTCAAGTCACTCAGCACCTCTAGCCACGTGGGATATTGCTCCCGCTGCGGAGAAGGGGTAAAACTTTAATGATTTGGTTTAAAATTGAACCACAGTGAACTTTGTGAGTGTTTTGCTGAACAGGTGCAGATATTTATTTATTAATTTCATTTTTAGCCAAACAAATTATCACAAAGAATAGCTCAGATTTTCTAGTTTATGCCCCATAATGAAAAACAAGGTGTCTGCAATCTGTATGGAACTGCAATCTGCAGGGCAAATGCATTTTTTGCAAATATTCTCTTGCGGTTATGTTGGAAATGAGGAAATTGTGCATGTGCGTGGTTTTCTTGTGATATATAAACTTTTTTTATATGTATATTTTTCCTTCCGCCCATGATACATTCATCCAGGAAGGCCTGCTGGGATTTAATCCCTTATCACCTTTCATGTGTTTTATTATGCACTTGTTCCTTCTTGATGCATTGATCCCAGCTGCTCCCTGTGTGTGACATTTAGTTCAATAAAAATCACTTAGTTAATACAGAACGAGTAGCCGCGGAGCCATTCATCTTGGCCCAGCAGCTGGAACACACATGGGGCGCTGTCACAAAGGCGCCAAGTTTGCTTTATCTCCTTAGAGTGAGATGTATTCCCCAAGTGTGTAGATATGCAAGGTCACATTGCGTCTCAGCGGGTTGTCTCGTGCATAACGCACGGCGACAAAACACTTCCGTGGAAACTTGTCACATTAAACAGCCGTAGGTGCACAGAGAGATGGACATGGGGTGCTAGGTGCCAGGAGGTTGGAGGGGATGGCATGAACCCTTGCGGTTCTGGCCTGACAACGGGATTAAGAGGAGAGAGAACTAAATTACTGTCGTGTTTCCCGCAAATGCAACTGATGTGCTGTGGCCAGAAATGTTTTTTTTTTTTTTGCTATTTTAATTCCGCCAGTCATTCCATGCTGTCTACATGAGGCGCCTTTCAGGAGATGAGGCATGTCCTGCATTAAATCTTTCAGCGTTTCCCTCATGCCTTTCACAGATGGTACTCGACTGCAAAGTGTCGAAGGTACTAATTGCACCAGAACTATGCATCATGATGGTTTCGTTTCTCCTCTGCACACTGGGGCATGCGGAACTCTTCTCCCTGCGTTGACAGGGTGGGGGTCTGTCCATGCATGAAATGAAAGTATAAATCCCATCTATAAGGACGTTGCGCCAGCTACACTGGCCAAATTGTAGCGGTGGGGGACCTGTTTCGTCTTTGAGGAGCACTTAGTTTATTAGAAAAGTTGGTTACCTTGGGAAATCACGATCAAAGCAGAAACAGCAATTAAGCAATACCAGGGTATAATGAGATTTGATTTGGCTTTCACACTGATCCGTCTGAACCAGCTGCAGCATGCGCCCGTGCATCAAATGAATACTGATTGGAATATTAGACCTTTAACGGGTCCTAAACGCCAGTGCTAAAATATGAGATGTAGGAGAGCAATGGGTCATGAATAAATACAGAAAAAAGAACAATATGCAGAATACTAACAATCTCTCAATGAGGATGCCTGTGTCTGAGGTCGGCAGGCCCTATGGGTCACAAATAGACAGGTAGGACACCAAAAAAATGTTTTTTGCTGCATCGCCCGGATTATAGGTCGAGGGTAAACACACATCCAATCTTACAAAAAAGAATGAAATAAAATACAGAGGCTGGGTACGTTTTAAGAAACCCCTTGTAAACTTGTGTGCCTGCAGGATAAACAGGAATAATAGATTCACCGACACGCTCAGGCGTGTTGTACCAACTGCTGCAGAAATAGACAGGCCAACCAGAGGCCCAGCTCAGGAGCCAAGACCTCAACTCACCACCAGAGATGGAGCGAAGGCTTGGATAACATGGAAACTTCCTAATCTCCCTCTATGAATTCCAAGCTGAGGGGGGGGACAGGGGGACGCAGGCATCATTCTTATTCTTAGCAGGAGTGGACAGGTGCAGACGTGGGGGGTGGTGGCTTGGCCTCACGGCATTTTCAGCCTGTCATTACACTTGTATTGTTTTGTGTGAAAAGGGAAGGCCCTATGCTGCTGCTTTATGAACCCAGACGATGTATTTTTAGGGCGCCCAGTCATTAAAACAGATTGTTTAGGGGGGGGGTTAAAAATGGAGGACAGTCACTCTAACCGTGGGATTAAATGAGATTAGTACCAAGAAACAGTCTTAGACACAGTATAGACTGAGGATGTACTGTTGTGTAATGCTGCTTTTCATATACTTTCATAAATTCCTAAAATGTATGAATACATGCATATGCATATACTATATCACACACACATGCACACACAAAGAATGAACACTGAAACGTAATTAAATCAATGTTTAATACAATCTATTGGGAATTTTGAAATATGTCTATCAAGCCAAGTAAATAAAATTAAACATCAAGGTCTGAGACAGTGACAGAGATACTAATTAAAAATATTCTTATTTTCATCTTTTAGTCATCCTCCTCACCCCCCACTTGAGAACAACTTCAAAAAGATTGTCACCCAGATTTGAGTGCAACTAACTGAAGGGCATCTTTCATGACATTTTCCGTTATCACATTTGTTTAGATACAGTATTTCCTCCTTCCCATTGGAACCCTAAGAGGTGTCCATCTTGTTCCTTGTAACAGACTAGTAAGATCCAATTTACTGAATTTAACTAGGACACCTTTAATTGAACTCACCTTGTCTTTGATCTTCAAAGTGTGTTAGAACATCTTGAGAAGTTTTATTCGATTTAGCGGCTCCATGGCTACGGAGTCATGTGATTCCTACTGTTTTGATAATGATGTATGCGGTGCACTCAAAGTAGCTGGGAAGCAAGTTGTGGCCTTTGCTCACTGGCCAATTTATAAGGTACACTTTTTACAGCATCAATAATTTAGTGTCCTGGCTGATACACATATATTGTAAGACTGGGATCGCTCTGAAAATACTTGTAAACACAATGAGATTGACATTGTAGTGCAACACAGAATCACTGGAAAAAATGAACAAAAACATTTTCCTTTGTGTGTGCATGCATGCATGCATCATTTACATGTTCAGTGTGTCACAAAGGGAGGGCTAGAAGCACCACTGCATCAGTGTCACCTACAAAAAAAGTTCCTGTGGTCCGAAACCCACCCCTGACAAGAGAACGGTCGTGAGTGGGTGAGCGTACCTCCGTTAAAGTATTCAGGATGAACTCAGGTGCCGACCTCAATCCCAAAATATGGAGCTCTCGGTGAAAATATCAAACATGTTCAAATAGCCAAAATTCAAATGTAGACCCCCTCCTCTGAATGATGTGTAATCACAAACTCAAAGCAGAGTGTGGGGGCAAAGAACAATCACAAAATGGCTCCCTCATTTCACAAGGCACCTCTTTATCATGTAGTAAACTGTATTATGTTTTGATTAATTTCAAATTGCTTGACTTGCTTCAGTAGACTGTGAAATGCACTTTCCTTTTTGTAATTTTTCAATTTCTATTATTGCAAGCAGGAATAAGGAGACAGACAGAGTAAAAAAAAAAAAAGGGGGGGGGGGGTGACGCTGCTTGTGTAATTAAGAAGCCAAAGTATTAATACAGGCAACTGACTGCGATTCATCATTCACATGCTTAATTACATTGTTTATACAGATGTCCGTAAAATGGTTCAAGCTGCACTCACTTTCTCATTATGACAGAAGGATATAATTCCTCTGCATATGAATAATGAGGGAACTCAATGCGGTGTCAGTCTCATGTTACCCCTGGTAGACATGCCGTTATGTGGGAATGTGAATGCAAATTTTTTATTGTCATTTTCTATGTTTCATGGTGGTGAAACAACAGCGAGTTGAATGATTTTCACTCCTAGTTTAATTTATTTAATTTTATTCCGGTAGCTGTGTGCACCCATTTAAGATGGGTTCAGTTGCCAGAACTCATTACTTCTTTGCTTGTGATGCTTCTAGGTTGTCTGCAAGACCAATATATTCTTAAAAAAATGTTCACCAAGAACTAAATCTGTCCAGGCAAGTCCTAGAAAGTTGTTCATTTATCATCTCTGCCAAAACTTCACAGGCATATATGAAATGAACATAAAACTAACCATTGGACATATAGTAGTTATTAAAGGCTTATAGAACATAGTGCTTCATGGGTTCATCTCAGTATTGCTCAAACATCAATGTAGAAGATCTCCTGGGCGTCTGAGTCACTCGCTGGCTCATCTGAGCAATGTGGCCACAGCCTGGTGGTCTTTTATTAGAGTGTGGCTCTTTTGTCCCAGTGTGAAATGTCAGCTTTGCCACCAGTAATGTTACCTCAGCAGGCCTCAGCTGCTCTGAGCCTGAATGGCCCTGGATGTCCCCTCCTCCCTGTCCCATTCCTTTCTTATCTGTAGGCTTTAGAGCACTCTGTTTGGGACAGCCGCTTTCAGGCCACTCAATGTGCCCCCCGCATGAGAGGGTCTGTAGCCTGGAAGTTAGTCAAAATTCCTTTTCCCATCATGTCATTTCCCAACATGATGAAACAGAAATAATTCACACACGTTGCCCATGTGGCAATGTGTGTGAATTATTTCTGTTTCATCATGTTAATAATTCACACACGTTGCCCATGTGGCAATGTGTGTGAATTATTAGTAAAGACTGCACATCTTGGTGAGGAAAAAAAAACAATGAACTGAGGAAAATTCTCCAAAAGATCCTGTTTCCGAACTTGACCAAGAGAACAAGACCAAAGTAATCTTATGACCTAGAATAGACTAGAAACAAAAAGGTTAATGTAGTGCATTAATCCCATGAAGAAGTCACATATTGTAATTGGGTGGTAGTAGCCAAATATATGTAACACTTTTGCCTATGAACCAAAAGACCACAAAGCCACAGGTTCAATCTCTACTTAATGTTATTGTGTTCCTGACACTTAACCCTGAGTTGATCCAGAGAGACTGTCCCTGTAACTACTGATTGTAAGCCACTCTGGGTAAGGGCATCTGCTTAATGTCTGCTTAAAGTGTTAGTGTAAATAATTTTGATAATATTATAAAGACAATATTAGAAAGTTGAAAGGATGGTAAACATCAGATGCATAATACTATGCTAAAGAAATAACCGCTTTAACTGAAAATTGAGCAGCACTGGCAAATGCTTGCCTTTGAAGGCTATAAAAACCCTGTTTTGTCACATTTGCATCTGTGACACGTACACATGCATCACACGGCATTATCTATCACTTCTTTTAATTTTGAAAAGTTTGGTGCCCCACCTGGATGACTGGTGGTGCAGATTTTAATAAATTGTGTTTTCTGCAATGGTGAAAACAATGGGTGAAAAGAAACCAAATGATCAAATTAATAAATTATGTTTACAAAACTCAAAACTCACAAACTCAAGAAATATCAGTCCAAAGGTCTCATGTCCATCAGCGCATGACATAATTCAGGGCATGACATATTTCAGTTATTGGCTTTTAATCCAGACAGTGTTTTTAACTTTATTAGACACAACTCTGCAAAAACTAATATAAACATTTACAAATTAAATTCTTCAGAAACCGATACAAATGAGCATGCTTAGCATGAGCATATTGCAACAAATTTATCGGCCTGTCTCTCGGACATATCGGCATGGATATCTGAGCAACACCTTCAATTGAACTTATCCAAAACTGAGATCCTGATCTTTCCGGGCAACAACTCCCCTCAAAACTCCTCAGTTCAAATTAGCTCCCTACTGTTAAAACCTACGGCGTCTGCAAAAAGCCTTGGAGTTTGGATTGACGACAAACTGAGTCTGAACCATCAAGTTGCTGCGATCTCCAGATCCTGCAGGTTTACTCTTTACAACATTCACAAGATTGGGCCTTTCCTTTCACAACAGGCTATGCAGCTCTTTGTCAAGCAAATGGTCATCTCTAAACTCAACTATTGTAACTCTCTGCTGGCTGGAGCTTCTGCGTTTACCATAAAACCCCTCCAGATGGTCCAGAATGTGGCAGCCTGCCTCATTCTGGCTAAAATACACCCATGTCATGCCTCTTCTCACCTCTCTCCACGGGCTCCTGGTAGCTGCTCGCATTGAGCTTAAATCCTTGATGCTTGCCTATGAAATCCTTGATCTCGCCTATGAACCAGAAGACCCGGGTTCGAATCCCACTTACTACCATTGTGTCCCTGAGCAAGACACTTAACCCTAAGTTGCTCCAGGGAGACTGTCCCTGTAATACTGATTGTAAGTCGCTCTGGATAAGGGCGTCTGATAAATGCTGTAAATGTAAATGTAAATGTATAGGGCTGTAAATGGAAGTGCACCGTCTTATATCAACACACTACTAGCTGGCTACACTCCTGAATGCCCTCTCAGATCTGCAAACAAAATGAGACTGAAAATTCCGTCTTCACGGGGTAAAAAGTATTGCAAACGAGTCTAACACTAACACACACACTCACAAAGAAAAAAAAATCAACAAAAAAAAAGCATGTTCTATTCTTGCCAAGTTAGGCCTTTTCAGGGCTCATAGTTTTTTGACTCACAATCTATGGAAACCAAATGAGAATTGCTGGTGTATTCTCCTTGTAAGTCGCTTTGGATAAAAGCGTCTGCCAAGTAAAGTAAAGTGTAAGTAAAGCTTAGGGACTTGAATAACTTTGACAAGAACAAAATCTCAAACATACAATTTTTAGTAGATCAAGAGCATTTGCATTTACATTTACAGCATTTATCAGATCAGAAATAGACCATGGAGCTAAGGAAAAAGGTTTTCTAGTCCATTACGAACCATTAGATGAACAACTGGCTGCCTTGAATTTAGCATTCTTCTTTAACATTTTGACACATACCAAATGTTCCTTGTTCACAGCACCCAATTCATGGAGAATGCTTCCCTGTAAATGTCATCTTTTAGCAGGATTTAGATCCTTGGCCCACTTTGAAGATTGTTTCAGAATGGTTTCCGAAACACAAGGAGTTTCAAGTGTTGCGTGGACCTTCAAATTCTTTGCAAT
Organism: Denticeps clupeoides; assembly: GCF_900700375.1. Lineage (NCBI taxonomy): Eukaryota > Metazoa > Chordata > Actinopteri > Clupeiformes > Denticipitidae > Denticeps > Denticeps clupeoides. Next base: position 4,036,629 of record NC_041709.1, read on the forward strand.
CCAATGGCGCACCTCAGGGACGTACTGGAAAAAAAGTCCAAATCAATGGGGACACATACATACAACCCACCAGACTTAAAGGATCTGCTACATACAGCTTAGCTTCAGAGGTGAAATATATTCAATGCCTCAAAAGGCCTGTTTTGGTGTCAAAAGGCAGACCTCAATCTCTGAATCTTGATGGTGTTACGGCTGATCAGTATATATATGTCAAAGTGACATGCCACAGACTTGCTGATACATTATTACAAATACTTGTTAATCTCAAAAACAGTATTACCAAGTTGTATATTTAATAAGTATATTTTACATGTTAGTGTTCTTTCCTGCCTAGCATTTTGGATGGCGTGAAATGACACAATTGGTCAAGGTTATGAGTACTTTTGTCAGGCCTATGTTTATAAATCACAAACCTATTGCGGGGGAGTTAATGAGTTCACCTCTCTTAAAAGAGCAACCAGAGCAGGTACATGAAATCATTTTGAAGTGCTGTATTACCAGATGAAGTTATTTTTCCTCTACAGATATTGCTTACTGACCTGCTCATGGAAGTAAGCACGGTTCATCAGTTGAGCCCCACTCAATAACAGCGATTACCATATTTGCATAATTCCTGCTAGGATGCCAATGGCACAGAAACGGGCCAGTGCTCGGTTTCAGATTGTGCACTTCAGATCCACATGATTAACTTCTTTCTCATCACACTTCTTTCCCTTCACCCTGAAGAAATGGATGGTCAATAATAACCTAGAACGGCATGTTCATATAATATTCATGAAGTCGCAAATGCAGTCCTTCCAAAATAGTCTTTTTTTTTTTTTTTTACAGGGAACAACCTCTGAAGGTCAGTATAAACTGACTGTGCTCTGCCTACACTACAACAGTGGCAGAACAATGAAGTGCTGTTCTGTAGCAAAGTTTATTGCATGCATTTTCCATGTGCAGAATACAGGAAAAAATATATAGGAAATAATACTAAGACCAGAGGTTCTAGAAATTAAGACAGCAGTATATTGCCAATAAAATCTGGTGTCATACATTCTTGCATTATACAAAACACAGATTATTATCATATTTATTACAAATTTTTTGGCAGAAAAGTGCTTTTATGAATGACTTATTTCTTCAAAAATGAATGTCAAGTTGTTTAATTTGTGAAATATGATATGCTATTCCTGTCCAATACTGACATGGTCTAGTTAATGGTTTAAGAATCATCATAGTTTAGTCTTTAGAGCAGCAAGGTCACATTTTGTGGAAAACGGGCCATTACACAACAATTCTGGAATATAAAAGAATGTAAGCATTGTAAGCTCCACACTGAAATAAACAAAATACCTGCAAACATGTATTAATGCCTCATGACCTCTTACATGCTCACTAATAATGAAAGGGACTAGCATGTTTCCTTTTCATGAAATAGTCTGAAAGAGCATTATTACAAATTTATATTGTAAAAGTCAAGTATTCAACATTTTATTATGTCGAGCACAGGCCATGGCCACCTGTACATTGCCAGTAATCCAAGTCCGTGTCTTGAATCTTTTTGCACAAGATGAGAATTTCTTTTCTTTTGATCGCTCTCCATGTTGGGATTTTGTTAATGACCTTTAAGTAAATCTCATAATCTCCAAAAATGTTTTAGTAGTTTTAAAATAGTACTTGTTTCACCCCAATAGAAGACTCACACCTTCCCCCTGTTCTGTATTTTTGCCTATTTTTTCCAACTGTAGCAACATTTAAAGAATTTGCATTACTTAACAACTGCTTCACTGCTGTCTTTAGTGGATCAGTCTATTTTAGTGTGTGTGAGTAAGGGGGTCCTTACGCTGATAACAGATAACAGCTGAGGACAATTGTCTTTTGTTATCTCCTAAACAGGCAGGTCTATTTCAGATTTCTTCCTTTTAAAGAGTGTCATCCAGCTCCACTATGTGACGGTCCCCTCCCTGGCTGCATTGATATAAAAGCTTTAGGAGAGGCTTGGGCCATCTGTGCTTTGTTCTCCTTGCCTCATTTCATTTGCTTTGTGTTAGTGCTCATCCCAGCTCAACCGGGAGGCTCTTCAGCACCATGGCCCCAAAAAAAGTCGAGCCAAAGAAACCGGAGCCCAAAAAGCCTGAACCCAAGAAGGAGGCCCCACCAGCAGCCAAACCCCTGCCAACGCCTGAACCTGAAGCTCCCAAAGAACCGGAGTTCGACCCCAAGAGCGTCACAGTGGAGTTCACGCCTGACCAGATTGAAGAGTTCAAGGAGGCCTTCACGCTGTTTGACCGCACACCCACTGGGGAGATGAAGATCACATATGCCCAGTGTGGGGATGTGATGCGTGCCCTCGGCCAGAACCCCACCAATGCAGAGGTCTTGAAGGTTCTGGGTAAGCCTAAGCCTGAGGAGATGGGTCACAAGCTGGTGGACTTTGAGACCTTCCTGCCAATGCTCCAGCACGTCTCACGCTCAAAGGACCAGGGCACATTTGAAGACTTTGTAGAGGGCCTGCGTGTCTTTGACAAGGAGGGAAATGGCACCATAATGGGCGCTGAGTTACGTCATGTTCTGGCAACGCTTGGCGAGAGGATGACTGAGGATGAAGTAGACAGGCTCATGGCAGGGCAGGAAGATGCCAATGGCTGCATCAACTATGCTTCTTTTGTCAAGCACATCTTGTCTGGGTGAGCTGGGCTTCCAAAGGACAATTGACTTTTTCTGCTTTTTTTGGCCATTTTTTCAGGGTTTTGAACTTTTTTCATTATTACTTAGAGCATTTACGTTTTAAAGATTTAATTAGAGCATGAACATCATACAGAATAATCGATGTATAATATGTAATAAAGAATAAAAACAAGGCTTCACATCAATTGTTAAAGATCAAGTTCTATGGAAGATGATTACATATTACGTATGAAAGTGAAAGGTGAAGTAAACAAAAATATCTTGCATACATTAATAAAAATGACACTGGATAAGGACAAATAGCACGTAAACACACAAATACATAAGTTGGTGGGTCCATATGTACTGGGTGTTTTTTAGTGTTGAGATGGATGATGGCAGGATTGCACAGGTTAGAAGGCTTAGGGCTAACTGTAAATGAGGATGGTTCCATCAAAAATGATTAGAAACAATCAAAACTGTCTCTCTGCACAAACAAAGGAAGTGAAGAACACATGTGCTCTTCTTGATTTGGCACATATTTAAGCCTTTTTCTGGCTCGTCATGAGACACACATCCATATGTCGGCCCATCTGAGAGAATGTAAGACGTGTAATCTGAACGATTTGGTGCCCCATCCCTCCTCCCTTTCCCAGTGCCGGCAGCCCTCTGTCGAAAGGCTATAGTGATTCCTGACACACCTTCCCTCGTCATCAATCAGACAGATGCCCTGGGGGCCTTCTCCTCTGATCCCCGATGTTGAGCAGACACTTGGCTTAACAGGGGCTCGCCAGGCTGTAAGCATGAATTTCACACTTCCCAACACCAGGGGAAACTCAGAAAGCCAGTGTGGCTTAGTGGGTGGCTGAGGTGAATGTGGCTCCGGGAAAACATCAGATAAATGAAAGATGAAACTAGACACACATTTCTGATGGATCCTAAAAACCAAAGAGGGTCCGCTTTTAATTTATCAATGAGATAGGAGTGTTTATATCCCTCCACTGTAATGTCATCAAACTGAATATATTTTGTTAAATTTTTTCACAACTCAAAGCGCAACAGAATTTTTGCAAGTTTGCAGGGTAGTGAACAATAACATCCTGCAAAGATTTCACATGGAAGATGATACCAAGATAACAATGCCCATACATTATTGGCATTCCATAAAAAATAGCAAATTCTTCCTCTGCTGCATGAAATTGTTTGATGTGGCATTTGGCTCTACACTTTGTTGCCCCTATTTTACATCGTACTGAATGTTGGATTTGTAATTATGCAATTTTTCTTTACAGTAAAGGGGCAATGCAATGTTGTACATTCAGACATGTACAATTTAACAAAAAACAACAACATCCACTAATATGCTTTAATGCATGAATACTGTGTAATGCATTAATACATACATGTACATTATGATTCATTTACCTCATGTTTAATGCTCAAATAAAGTTTTATGACACTACCTGCCAAAAATCTGTAGGAAATGAAACATTTTACCCTGAATTTCTTGCTTTCCTTTATGTACCCCACAGTTCATCAATTGCTTTTTCTCTTCCTCTCTCGTTAACAATAACATTATGTACGTGTTGAGTCACACCTGCCTCACCCATGCCTCCCTGGGCTAATTATCATCCAGAGTCAAAAGCTATTTAATCCATTAAAATCGCTCTCAACTGTTCCCACTAATTGGGTGCGATTTGGGCGAAATTCATTGTTTTGGAATCAGGGATTGATTGCCTGAAGTAAACGGAAAAGGCAGTGAAAATTGATTTGGGGACAGCACGGAAACAATGGCAAGCTCTGAGATGGAAAGGAGACATTTATTTTCACAAACAGTCAACTCATTAGAATTCTACCCTGTGCTTGCTCTCTGTACATGTAGACACTATTACTTCCGGGTTGGTCTTTAATCAACAGTTCTTTTCAGATCACAGGACGGTTGCTGGCAGGATAGTGTGGGTACTTCAGTACTTTGATTAGAGACAGACTATTGATGACCAAGGCAGTACACTGTAGCTGTAGAATGTGTCCACCTGTTTAAACTTTTAAAATTTGCTATACCGGGCTATAATGCATGTAGACGCATTAAAGTGTCCAGGGATTATTTGTTGTAAATACAACATTATTATTAGTCAATTATCCTCAAATATTTTTAATTCAGAAACCCATTCATTCATTGGTGCATTCATGCATTTTGTTCATTTATTCATATACAAGCCCTCCTGCTTGTCTATATTATGGGTCCCTGAACCCAGCTAAACTGAGACGTTTCTCAATACTGAAGTACTGCCTTGGTAGTGTACAGAGTAGTGTTTGTCTCCATGGAAACTCCATGGAAAAGCTGAGAAGACATTGTGATTTGGGCATACAGGAATGCACTTGAATTACAAATGTATTAAATGGACTTTTCAAAACCCCTTTTATTCACAATAAATCATTTGGCTGGAAAAGAAGCTGTTTCCCAAAGCAGCAGTATCTCATGTAATGCTGAGAATAGCAGCATTGTTACAAAAGTGCATCAATTGCATCAATCGAATGTTAATTCAATGCTACAATGGCTCATTTGATTTTTAACAAATGTCCCCTGCACTTTCACCAAGTCATCTGCACTAGGACCATTAATCATTCTAAAGAACAATACAGGTGACTTCCACAAAGCATACTCTGCACGGGTGCAATATTGATAAATTCATGATGCTTTCCGGACTCTACCTATAGCTAGTTGTGAAGGATGACATGAGTTCAGAGTTTCATTTTTCGTGTGTGTTTTATGAAGATGAAGACTACATGGTAGGTACACAAAAAACTCTGAGCCTGAACTTTTTTCCATGCCTGGAAGGTGAGAACCAACCCACTTTTAACACATTGTTCGCCCCTGGGCCCAAATAGTGTATATAAATAGCCTGATATATAACAACCCTGATTATCATTAGTGTCAAGCAGGGTTCATGGGTAAACCAGGGTTTAATAGATGGTGAATAGGACAGGGGAAACATCACCAAACAATGACCCGATGGCGAACAGACAAGAACAGGGCAGCTTTATACAATACTGGCCAGGGACAAAGGGGGCTGGCAGCATCCTCCCGACAAACCACGGCTCCTTGGATCTCAGCGGGGCAGCATTAGCTGCGTCATTCTGTCACGATGGCTGGACATGGCGAGGAAGAAGGACATATACGCAGGACGTCACGAAACAGGGGTTTACTAGATGGTGAACAGGACAGGGGAAACATCACCAAACAATGACCTGACACAAAAAGGGCAACTTTATATAATCATACACAGGTGTACACAATCAGGAAACATAATAACACAGGACTAAAATCAAATTCTGGTCCGAACTTCGGACCCAGATTGGCCCATGCCGGACCGGATCATGAAACCAATGTTTCTACAGAGTCTCGCATGATGGAACTTAAAAAATACATTTGTGCTCATTTTTTCATTACAATCACCAAACTACAAGGCTTCCCACAGAAGCCTGGGCAGAAAAAGAATGAGAAACAAGCTGCAACTCTCTGAACGGCGAAGCAGAATGGCCAAAGCACTCTTTACACCTACAGAACCATAAACAGGCTAGGGGAACTCATATTAAAGTGAAATTTTCATGATGGGGACCTTCAAAGTAACACCTTAAATTATCAATTATAGTAAATTATGTGGAAATAAATTAACAACATTCAAACATGTGGTGAATATACACAGTATATGCTTATATTTTCAGTAACATCTTTGTGCAGAGCACCAGAACTCTTTACTTTACTTTGCAGACACTTTTATCCAAAGCGACTTACAAGAGGAAGACACCAGCAATTCTTGTTTGATTTGAGTTTACAAAACTAAGAGCCCTGATAAGGCCTAACTTGTCAGAAAAAGAATGGAAATTGTTAAGTGCTAGACAGAAAAATCTTTTATTTTGTGCAGTGTGTGTGCATGTGCGTGTGTAAGTGTTAGATTCGTCTGAAATACTTTTTGAATAAGTGGGTTTGTACTCTGGGCCTAGTAGGCCTTTTCAGCAAAACATCTCTGCTTTTAACTAATTGTTTACCTTCCGACCTATTGAGATGCTATTGCCATACCAGGAAAGGTAATGGCAATTTTAGTTTTACAAAGATAACTAGGAATTGATTAGTAGCCATTGTCTAAAAAATTTTTATCCATTTTTGCATCTCTCTCGTGATAATGAAAAAACAATCAAATCAAATGAACGTTTCATGAAAAATCAAGCATTTAATTAAACAAATTTACAACATGTGAAACACCTTTACCAATTACTAAAACAAAATTACAAGCATTGAATCACATGGAAAGTATAATTAAGTTTTTTTATTTTAGTCATTTTCGCAGCCACGTCAGTTTGACAGAGTTTGGCATGGCACATGAATGTTCTCAGCCATATTGTGTTTGTGACCTGTGGTGGCCTGATTCCCCCGTCCTGGCTGAGTCCCCACTAGTGTCACAGAATGGGCTCTGGTTGCTGTAACCCTGTGTAGGACTAAGACGTATGGAAAGTAAGTAAAACCATAAGAGGAATAGTGTGGCTGTGAAAAAGACATGTCTTAATGTGTTAAGTGCACTAATTCTTTTTTTTTGTTAGTGTAGTTATGCCCAACTTACGTGCTTAAATTTGATGAAAGAAACTTTCATCAAACTTAATTTGATTATATGTATCCATTGCAAAAAATCTTTTCACATTGTATGTGTGTTTTGCTATGACTATGCATTTTCACTCTGATGTTCTTCTTATTATACCTGAAATCTCAAATTTACATTTGAACTAAAATGGCATGAGGTTCATGTTCCAAATACCTAAATTTCCTTTTTTTATGTGTGTTTGTATGGTCTGTATTCTTATGTAACCCCTGTATCCCCTTACTGTTTGCTCCACAGGTTCTCAAAGTTTGGATGTAACAACCTCCTTAAAAAATGTTTAGCTATGGATGATATGATTTGCTTCTTGGAATAATGATGGCCCAAGACCTGAAATTACAAAAAAAAAAATAAAATCCAATCTTCCTGTTAATGATAATGCATAATACACAAGTATATGCCCCCTAAACAAAATAAAAAATGGAATAGCATAAATATTAAATTCAGGTGGAGTGGCATAGCATGTGCATAGTTAAATTAAACAAAAAAATTGGATTTGTAAAGGCAATTTACAGCAATGCTAATTTCTTGGAGGCTGAGAGGACTGCAGAGATAATGGTGTATGTCAAATTTACTAAAATGTTTAATCAGCCTGCGGCATGCAAAGGTTGTCAGGTTCCAGTGCTCGTGTGCATGTTGAACGGTGAGCGTGTTTTGTTCAGTATGTGCAGAACCCTGATTGCTCTGCAGAAGGGATTACCCCTGCTTCAGTCTGTTATTGGACTTAGCCACTGGCAAAAAAAAAAAAAAAATCCTTTCAGCGTTATTTCACAGCGTTAAATAAAAGCTGTTTAATTGTTGCCATTGGTTTGGTGCCATTAAAGGGTATTTTAGTGATCACAATTGCACAGAGAGAAACTCTTTTAAGAAGCTGGTAAAATATGGCGTCTTAGCTGTTTTCTCACTGTGGATTTCTGCTGTGAGAAAGGAGAAGTTGGTATGGCTGTGAAATGACACCAGTTTTGTTACCACCTTGCCGTGTTGCGACACCAATAGTGACAAAAAACAGAAAAATTGAAATTGCTTCGTTTGCAGCATGGCCATGTGCGTGGAAAACGCATCTTAAAAATGAAACTGACTCACAGGGGGGGAAGTTGAATTGTGTTTTCCATGATTTGTGTTCAGCAATTTCAAGGACACAAAAATGGAAACCAAGAATGGTGGCTGATAGCACAAAAATCATCAGAAATACATTTGTAGGGAGGTCATTAGCATTTGGGGTGGTAGTAGCCTAGTGGGTACTACACTCGCCTATGAACCAGAAGACCCGGGTTCGAATCCCACTTACTACCATTGTGTCCCTGAGCAAGACACTTAACCCTGAGTTGCTCCTAGGGGGGACTGTCCCTGCAACTACTGATTGTAAGTCGCTCTGGATAAGGGTGTCTGATAAATGCTGTAAATGTAAATTTGTATTAAAATAAATGTGAAACAGCATTAAGTGTAAGTAAATGTTACATGTTCATAATTCGACAGTTGAATTCAGGCAGTTGCTTACTCAGGGAAAAAAAAAAAAGATTAATCTTGTATTATAGGTATTTTATTACATTGTATTACGTCATACAATCAAAGCAATGGAGTGTAGGTTTCTATCGATATGGCATAGTATTGTAAAAATTAAGTGAAAATTATAGAGCATTATTCTCTTAAAACAGCTGACGCTGCAAAAAATATATTTATGCGCTATGACAAACTTCCTGCTGTTCATAGTAGGCCATGAAGTCAACAGCGTAATTACAATAAAATCTCTCACATCAGTAAAATAATTGGTAAATTAAATCATGTTTCTACATGACAGGCAACCTCACAGATATCTCAGCCATCATAAACATTGTGCTTGTCTGGTTTCCTGCAGAGATTGCCAGATGTGAATTAAATAAATGGAAGTGTCCTGAGGGAAATCACTCCCTAGAAGGGCAGTCTCTGGAGAGGGAGACATAAGGTACTCTTTTGTAGGCCAGAAATAAGGTCATAAATGGTTATGTGATAAATAAAAAAAGTGGGGAAAAAAACCTACATTGTTGAAATGATTTCTAAAATGTTCAGACAATGATTACGTGCTTTAAATACCCTTAACAAAACCAATAAACTGTGATGAAATAAATAATAATTAAAAAAATCCAGAGAGCAGTTTCCAAAGTCAGCACATAACCGAAAAGTTCCTATTTAGCCTCGCCTTGTGCCATGGGGTGACAGTAATATGGGTTAAAGGAGCTGATACCCTGACAGGATGACAGGTGTTCACCCTGCCAACTGCTGATGTGCATTTTTCATTTGACCTGAATATGAACCCCAATTTTACAGCGTCTCCTTATCAACACTGCTCAGGGTCTTTACCGTGATATCACTTGAGCACCGGAATATCCATAGCCGGGCTCCATTTCTGCAACGCACTTCTTCCTTAGCTCCTACTGTGACAAATATTAATTGTGGGTGAGCCAATTGGCAGCACATGCGTCTTGACTTGATTTCCCTTGATGGCGAAATGAAGTAAGTGAAACCTTTCTCCTCTCAGAGACTGACTGTGAAATCATAATTCTGTGAGACTCAGCGGGCCAAGATGAAGTCGAAACAATTAACTGGGATCCGTGCAGGAGCCCTAGTGAACTGTTTTAGCGTACCTGGGTCATGCATTGTGACGGGTTCATCCAGTGGTGAACACTTTGCAAGGTGGGATTAGAATTAATGAAGCAAAATTATCATAGGTGTGTGTGTGTGTGTGTGTGTATTAGTGCTGGCATCAGTCCTGAACGTTCACATATTGAGACACACTCTGTGCCCGCAATTTATCAGCATCTCTAAACGCGCATTCAGACCGCCCGGGTAGCAGGTCCCTCTTGGAAACAATAACCTTAGCCTGGTGTCTGAATGCAAAAGGCTGTAGGAGATCATGTCCCTGAAGTGAAACCGCATCAGGCAGTGTGCTGCTGAAACGCTGCTGTCACAAGCCGACGCCCGAAAGGGACTTTTTAAAGAGAATAGCCTGTCTGTCTGGGCTTAAACAGTTCTTCGTAAATGACTTCATGGTTTTAATATTGCTCCGTTGTCAAAATAGGGCCCACTCCTCCCACCGATTTCTGTCAAATGTGTCACTTTTGTATTTTATTCATTTTTGTTTTATTTTAATCCTCAAGATGAGGGCAGTTTCTGAAAAGTGATGGCCGCTGCCAGTGCTAATGCTGTCTTTTTCTGGTGGCAATGCGATTAGCTTGCTGCGTTTTGCAGTCGGCAGTGAAAAATGTTAGATTACCCACATGATAATCATGTTGCCATCAAAAAAAAAAAAATCCTCCTGACAAGCGTGGCGTGAAAACTGTCACACCTATTATAAGCTAATAGGATGCTGGAGCAATGTAAACATCTGTCTTGGTGGTATTTATGTGTGCAACAGAGCAATTTCTCCTCAGTCTCAAATGTTCCCATACAGCTTGTGTTCGTTGTCCCCCTGTTGCCCATGTCAATGGTTCATGAAATAAATAAATAACTTCATAAACTCACACATCTGCCAGGTTAACGGAGATCTCCTCCAGCATTTGATTGGGGAGACGAAACCCGTTCTTCTGAGCACCCTGCACCCACCACAAAGACACGGTCACCGCCCTGGTGGACCATGCCACATTCTGCACCCATTTTCGAGAAAGGCCTGGCTGTAGAAACTGTGCAACGCGGAGCTCCACAATAAGCAGAAAAACGTCACCTCCATACCTCACCACTCTAACCATGAATAAAGTTCTTATGTGTTTCCATGTACTGTGGAGATCACATTTCACCTTACTGTGGACGTGCTGTGTTTCTGTCTACAGTGGAGCTTCACACCTCACAGTGGCTGCAGCCAGATGCTCTTGCCATTTCTCAGGAAGATGAACGACATGACGCAGTCATATGACAAGTCAGTGCGTCATCGTTTACCCCACCGCGTGTGCTGTCGAAGACAGCTGAGGCAGAACACGTTGCACATTTTTTATTTCTATGCTTTTCTATGTGCATTTTTTGCACAGCAAAACCGCCTTAACTGCTTCTGTCCCAGAATTAGTCACCATTTGTAGTTAACTGTTGTCAGTGTCACCACCATCATATTACATTCACGTGGAGGCCGCACAAGCTTGTTAAAATAACCTGATATCGCTGTTCGGTTCTTAATATTGCAACAGGGTTATTCAATGATGAATGCCAACACATGGATATCAGACGCATGTGCATGCGTCTTAATATGAGTGAAAGATTACTCAATAATATATTTAATTGAAGTCATAACAAGCAATAAAGCATATTTCAACTGCTGCATCAATAAGACTGGCCATAAAACACACACTCATGTACACAGTTATAATAGTTTTATATGAGCATCTATATATTGATGTCATTCACTGTGAACATTTCATTCGTAATTAATTTGACCGTAAAGGTTCATATCCCCACACACCGCCCAGTAAACACACAATATTACATTTTCTCATTACATTATTGTAATTTGTGGGTATCAGACTGTCAGAGATGTGATGGAGATGTTCACATCATATTGTAATAATGTTCATTTCTCCTTGGCATGTCTCAGAATTAAATTAAAAACAAATTAGAAACAATCAACCCTAACCCTCTTTCGAGTACCTGACCATTCTGGCCCATGCTCAGTTCTGCTTGTTACATATCACCATTTACAGCATTAATAATGTGTATGCAGAAAACATATATACACTTAAGGTTTTGGGAACCACCATTCTGTTTCATGGTACATAAAGACACTATAAAATTTGTACGTTATTATTGTATTGTATTTTGATGATATGAACTATATGCAATGCAATCAGGAATGTATATTGTATGATGTGTATAACACAATATTAATATATACAACAATGAATCTTTAACATGATTGGGATTATCTTGAAAAGAATACGATTTTGAGTAATACAGTTCCAATTCTCCTCACATTTCTGGTATTAATGCTGATAATTGTCTCTGCTTCGTTGAAGCACAGAGTGAGGCCTCGCCAAAGGCCACGGTTTAAACACCTTCTGGCAAAATGTAATTGGAGGAAGCCACACACTGTGAGCACCGGTACTGGAGGTTACACACCTGGCTGTGGAGAAATCTTGTCGGATTTTTATTCTCCTGCATGACAGGGAAGGTTAGGATGGGAACATATAATTACCAGCCTAAAAATTCCAACTGTTGGCCCTAATGGGGAAAAGTGACAGTAGATTGCCAAATGAGCCACGGAAATTGAACTCGGAGTAATGGATGAGCTGTCCATCCATTTACTCAGGACATTTTTCTCTATGTAAAGGCAGTGCCATTTCAGGCCCAACTTTAAATTAAAACCCCACCTGATTGTTCCATCTAAGACCAAACCTATTTGTCTCGTTGCCAAAGCAGAATGAAAATGCATTTCTGTTTTATATGCTCCTTCAAATTCATTTGGACTGTCAGAATGCAAAACTGCACTTCATTGCAGCTTTTTTTTTAGAACATGCTATTGTAAATCCATTCTGACGATTGTTTCAAATCACAAGGCTCAGACGGCCACCTTGCCAATAGTTATTATTTGTGGTGTTTGGAGGATACAGATTTTTATTGAATTACCAACATATTGCCACCTTTCTCTTACACAGGACTGCAGAGGGAAATTAAGGACACAAGTCGAGGAGGACTGGGAAGGGAAAACAGTGTTCTTCAGAGACTGGGTGGGGTCATGGAGGTCCCTGCCTCACTTATGTTTGTGTGTCATGCTGAATAAATTGCCTGAGCAACAGAAGAGGCAAGGCTCCGATGTCTTTGGGGTTGTTATCGACTGTATTTCTGTATTTCATTTCATAGCTGTTTGGAATGGTAATGATTACTTTGTTGGTCATTACATTAGTGGGCAGTAAAAATTAGTATGAAAAAAGCAAAGATGAACAGGATTCATTTAAAAGCTAGAAACCTGAATTGGTTAAAACAGTGTATTCTATTTCAAATATATACAAAAGGACTGGTTTCAGCACTGTCGAAAACAACATTTACAAAAGTCCATGTTCTCCGCTTAATATAGATCAATCTGTGCATTATTGTCCCATTGTTTTCAGTTTACTTATACATATTAATATACAAAAGTATATAAGTATACAAAATATGTACCTTGTTGGGACACTGACACTTTTGTCTGCCAACATGTGCACACACCTACATTCCCCATCTGTGATGTTCTGCACAAGATGTTGCAGAAGATTTTCCCAGAAATCGAAAATAAGGTCTACATTTTATCAATGCCAATTACTGCTTAAAAACTAAGGGAAATCTGCCAAAATGTGTGTAAAGAAAATGTGATTTATGTCTGATTTATGGATCTCGGCAGCTGAGCTATTTTCTAAGCATATTGCAAGTGCTAAGTTTTTTACATTTGCAACTTGTCATAGAATTTTGTAAACTTTGAGAAAAAAAACCCCTAATAAGCAGAATTTCATTAATACTTATTAGGACTATTAGAGCATAATAATGTCTCCCCTGACTATATTACATGTCATAATTCAGAAGTGCATTCAGAATGCACTGTTTTGCCATTTTTTGAGAAAAAAATCTCATGAGGGTTTGCAGAAATAAAGCTCAACATTTCTAACATAATTACTGATTTTTTTTGTCAGGCTGGCAGTATTCCATGGCTAGTCCCCCCAACATGCATATATAAACCATATTAGAAGACAATCCACTCCAGGTTGGTAGAGTCTCATTAAGTCATGGTTCCTAACTATATTGTATTTCCTACAATATAGTATGTATACTATATTGTATTATAAACAAGTGTATAACTGATGCTTAAAGACTTGTCCTCAATTACTCCTTAAGTTGAGTTCTCTCCAATTCATTTCTAGGAATTAGTCCAATAGTTTCCACCCTGGGGTCTTCTAGGCAGAGATCGCATTGGATCTGTGTTGAGGTTACCCAAATTATAATATAAAAAATTAACTGTATAAAATCCCAATGAGACAGATTTCCGGTCTATAGTACCAATCCTTTCTATATTCCCTGCTTTAAAATTTAGCCCATAACGGCCACAAAATTTGAGAAAATAAATGAGAAAAGACCTTGTTTTTTTTCTCCTTTTGAACAAATTCTGAACCAGAGAAAGAAATATGATTGCAGAAATGCAGGCATAGCAAGCCTCATTTACGTTGTGCATAACAAATGGAATAAAAAATAAGGATTTCCTGAATATCTTTTGACTTCAGGCCTTATTGTTATACACCAAGTGTATTTTTGTTTTGTCTAGTGTGTTGTCTTGCAGGATGCCCTGGTGATGTCTGCTAAAGTGATCCCTCCTGTTCCTGCCACCTATAATTAATGACACGCAAGTATAAATGTAAATTCTTTTCCCATTTTTTGCCGCTGCACTTTACTCCCCACATAACCTATTGCGGTCACTTCGGGTGTGAGAGGCAGAGATAGTTTTGGCGTTGGGCCTTGCTGTTAGTCTGTTTTTTTCCAGTTTATTTGTCATAATTCTTTTTTTTAAATTAGATGTCTATTTTGTTTTTTATTATGTGGTTGTGCATTTGTGATAGTGGCATCTTTCTTTTCTTTCCCTTGGAAAGTGTGCTGTACTCCTAGACTGGCACGTGAAATATTCAGGGGCTTGTCCGGGACTTTTTCTTTTCTTTGGTGCATTTGACATCTGTTTTCCTTTGTCAGAAGCACATTCATTTGGGAAATTCTGGTAAGGTGTCTCCAGCTGGATTCTCAAAATCCCCCCAACAAAGTTCATTTGTTGTTTATTTGAGTTTTGGGGTTGTGTTTTGGAAAGCAAACCTGGGAGGAGTGTTGCGGTTTGTCCTCTGACTGACCGTGAAACCTTCAATTGGTACCGCTCTTTGAAAAAAGAAGGTCTATTTAGGCAACTGAGTTAGGGAGGCTTAGGGATCCCAGTTCCTATACCCCTGAGGGTAATTGAACAGTGCGGTTTAATTGCATTTTTTTTTTGTACAGGGGACAGGCAGTGGAAGAATGCACCTCATTCGCAACATATCGCAACATTTGGGTTTTGTCATGATCTGGCCCGGAAGGGGTTACTCCGGTCTGGGATCCGGACCGTTTTCACCTGTGTCTTATTGTATAAGGCTGCCCTGTTCGTTTCTGTTCACTGTAGGGTCTTTGATATGTTACATGTCCACCATGTTATCGGATGTCTCCACTGTTCTGTTCTTCAACGATTAAACCCCGGACTGGATCAACCCCGTTCAGACCGGAGCATGACATGTGCTACTTCGGAGGGTACAAGTAATTCAATTCAATATTATATTAAATAGTGATCTTTTCCCTTTTTTTCTGCCGTACGCTTCCTGCCCCGTCTCACGATCGAAACTACTAACTTGAGACATAAAAGTTCTTCAAAATAAAGCTAAATAAACATCAATAAAACCTCACAAATTTGAATGTAAACCGGTTTTTCATTTACAGATGTGCTTGTGGGTGTAGTAGAAAACCTTTTTTTTTTCATAGCAGGGTAACAAACAAAAAGCAAGGCAGTGAGTGGCAAAAAGTAACGAAAAATGTGAATAAAGTTAATTCTGCAAACAGGATGGTGTCATGCTGGTCATCTGGAATGATGGCTGGACATGATGATGAAGAAGGACACATACACACAACGTCACCAGTGGTGGCCTAGCTGTTAAGGAAGCGGCCCCGTTATCAGAAGGTTGCCGGTTCGAATCCCGATCCGCCAAGGTGCCACTGAGGTGCCACTGAGCAAAGCACCGTCCCCACACACTGCTCCCCGGGCGCCTGTCATGGCTGCCCACTGCTCACTCAGGGTGATGGGTTAAATGCAGAGGACAAATTTCACTGTGTGCATCGTGTGCTGTGCTCCTGTGTAT
This sequence comes from Denticeps clupeoides, assembly GCF_900700375.1. Lineage (NCBI taxonomy): Eukaryota > Metazoa > Chordata > Actinopteri > Clupeiformes > Denticipitidae > Denticeps > Denticeps clupeoides. Next base: position 4,052,779 of record NC_041709.1, read on the forward strand.
CACATGTGACAATCACTTCACTTTTAAATGGGTTTAATACAGGGGAACGGGACAGGGAAGACATTGAGAAACAAGTAACAATGACCCGACGGTAAACAGGCATGAACAGGGCAGCTTTATACAATCAGAAATAGGTGAACACGTCAGGAAACATTACACAGGACGAACATGAACCCCTTCCGGACCAGATCATGACAGATAGTTCCCGAAAAAAAAATTAAGATTTAAAAGTGATCAAAAAAAAAAAAAAAGCGTGTCTGCGCCCTGGGGGTTTGAAAAGGGGGTGAAGAGCCAGCGCTTATAGCTGTGATCATCTGCATTTTAGAAAAAAAATTATTCGATACATGAACAATTAATAGTTTTTCTTTTATGACATAAACAAGTCATGTGTTAAACCAGGCCATCATGTTTGTCAGGGTCATGTGAGCATTACATATAACTTGCTCATTTATAGAATGCACGGTTTTTATTAAATACATCCATTTACATTTCAACAGCTGTGGGACATAGATTTAAAGTGTAGATTAGGTTATGATTTAATTCTAATTATATGTTTTACTAAAATATTCACTACTATAAATGTGCTTGAAAATTTAAAATTAAATGTATTACTAATTATCACATGTATTACTAATTACTAGTTATTATATATCTACTAATGATACTCAAGTTTTTGCTCATCCTCTTCACCAGCAGTTGCATTTTTTAGCAAAAAACTTGTAAATATGCACACATTATTTGTTTCTACAGATTACAGCAGATTTTGCATAGGAAGAGGAAACGCATCTTTGAGGTCCTGTTTTGTGGTTCTAAATAAGTCCACTGTACTGTTTTCTTTTGTAGCTACCAGATTTGTGTACTAATGAAATTAAAGATTTGATTAGCTTGTTCCCATCTTTGTTTTTAGATGTGCTTTCTTGTTCCATTGTCCTGCACTATGGCACTGATGTGGGTGACCATGCTCCTTTCAAACAGCATGCGTACTGCATCAGTCAAACAAAGAGTGCCTCACAAGCAGTTTGCCTAACTTGCTTATCATAGGTTAGCTGTTCCCAGTTCTAGTGTGTTGAGCTTCCTGTTCTTTCTGATTCCTAAACCATATGATGCACAGACTATCACTGATCACTATGTCACTATTTTGACCACATACATTTTTTTACTTTTGCCAATGTGCCGTACCCCTAGACTGTCAAAAAAAGCCATGGCATGTGACAATTAATGTGGCTAGCAATGGGAATCTAAAATTCTCTCCAGATCGTACTGTCCTTAATGTCCTCAAGTAACCAGGACTTGCAGTTACAACCAGTAAGCCAATCGCATTTTTAAAGTTGCATTAGATGAGGAAGAGCCCTCCTTGATCAGGTCAGCACTTATGCTGGTACACCACAACCATTCACATTACTCACAGCTCAACAGAAAACACATTTTATGCTGCATCTTGTATTTATTAATGTATTAGGTTAGGTTATAGACCAAGGTGGTGCAATGGTCAAATATGTAAGTATTGGTTTTTCTTGACTGACACTTTTTTCTCCATATATTCAAAAGTTTTTCACTGATAATTTTTGGAATATTCAGGGAGTACATTTGAGAGACACTCCAGCCAATTAAACAAGCACAAAAATTGCATTATATGCTAATTGAAGTATTATAAGGCCTTTATTAGCTGTTTGCTTTTAAAGGCCACATCCCAATATATAAATGACTGCATTTTTTCCTGGTTGAATTCAAAAGAGTCAATCTATGCTATTTAATTAATTGCACACTTAAATTTAATCTGCCATTATCACACAATAGGCTCACCACATGTTCTGTAAACTGTAGGCTGCAGAAAATGTTTGACACTTCTGTTGTTTGTTTAGAAATGTGACCTTTTGCAAAAATATACTGTCTTCTTTTTCAAAAAAGAAAATTCTCAAAGTGCTCAGAAGGAAGTTTATTTTTCATTTCATTAATTTATGTATATTATAATAATAATAACATGCTGAGAATTTGAAAGACCAGTCGTGCTGCTGCTGTGAAAGTGAAGTGATTGTCATTGTGATGCACAGTACAGTCCACGGTGCACACAACGAAATGTGCCCACTGCATTTAACCATCAGTAGGCAGCCATGAAAGGCACCCGAAGAGAACTGTGTGGGGACGGTTCTCAGTGGCACCTCAGTGACACCTTGGCGGATCGGGATTCGAACCGGCAACCTTCTGATTATGGGTCCGTTTCTATGGACTGGAACCATGACCATAAAATTTTGAATCATCTGATTTGTTTGCATGACCAAGAGTTTGCTGGCATGACTGGCTCAAGCTTTTTTTGTCACACATATTCTTTCAAAAGAATTGTTCTTCCGATTAAAAAAAAGATTGTATTGTTCCACTCTAAACGGAGATACGCAGAAGAAGCTACCATGCACTATAAACATCCAGTGGCTCCATTACCAAGTCACTAGCTCATTGCGTGTTTACTCCCAGTACTGCAAGGGTTTTTGGATTGACAAAGTTTCCCATCAACCCCCACGTTCTTGACTTCTCTTTTGGATTATCCCTGCCTTCTTTTGTTTGCCGTCGACATTGCCAACCAACTGCCTGTCCCTGGATTGCCCGCCAGCTCTCTCCCTTGTGTCATCTAAATGCTTTCAGACGCCCCGACTGCCCATCCCTGCAGCCCACACGGTATTGCGCATGCACCATCTGCTTCACGCTGAGACGGCAAGTGTGCATGTGTGGAACAGATCTGGCAAGTGGTACAGATTCAGTACTGAGCACTTCACCATAGCTGACCACGCATTTAAATTGCGTTGGTTTGTGTGAATGTCCCGTCTTAATCGGAAAACACATGCAGTCGGCTGCAGCAGCACCAATTATAAACAATTCTGTGTTTTATAGCAGATTCTGTTTTATTTGTTCAATTCTGCTAATCACTCCGCGTTCATATGGACCCACCTTTCCTTTCCCGCTAGGCCACCACTGCCTCATTAAGAGTAGTCACCATGGAGATGCTGGGGATTGAACCCAGAACCTCATACATGCAAAGCATGCACTCTACCACAGAGCTACATCCCCACATTCAGGTATTGAACAAATATCTGGGTGGCCTGTCTTGATAGATAAGGGCAAGTCCGTCTAGAAGTATTGTACATGAGCGGCAAAGATGTGAGTCGAGAAGGAGAGTTGGTTGTCTATAGTTACTCCAAGGTTCTGCTGGAATGAATATTAGTTCATTTTTGGTGGGAGTGAGTTTTAGATGATGGACTGCAAAAGATGATGAAATGTGAGTTAGATATGCAGAGACCTTAAAGGAACCACGTACATCTGAGGGAGAAAAATGAATATGAGATGTGTCCAATTAAAAGACCACCAAATGTCCAATAAAGAGACCACCAGACGAAGCCTTGTCCCTAGCAAACTGCTGACGAGACAAGTTAGCATGAAACGTACCAGAGAGTCACCACAGCCACCACCACCATAATGGCTAAAGCCTCAGGGATCTTCAGGGATAGACCAGTAGCATTATAATGAACATGCAATGTACACCATGACACTCAACTAAAACCTACTCTGTGCTGTCCGGGACAGATGCTCGTTACTACACTTTGGAGTTTTCCACCACTACACCTTTTGGACTTTTCTCTTTTCTTAGACAAATCATTGAGACTTACTGTATGTGATTATGAGTTGTCATGATCCGGTCCGAAATGGGGGTTACTCCGGTCCGGGATCCGGACCGGAGTTTAATTGTTGTCATGTGTAATGTCCCCTAATCGTTTTCACCTGTGTCAAATGTATAAAGCTGCCCTGTTCGTTTCTGTCCGCTGTCAGGTCTTTGAAGTTATGTTCCGTGTTCACCAGTGTCTACGTCTCGGATGTCTCCCCTGTCCTGTGCTTCACCATTAAACCCCGGTTTCGTGATGTCAGGTGAAAGCGTCCTTCATTCCTCGTCATTCCTCGTCACTCTTCGTCCTCCTCTCCGTTCACCCGCCACGTCATGCCCGCATGGACGTGACATGAGTTATATAAGAAGTAAATGTTGTTGTTGTTGTGTGTCATCAGCATAGCAGTGGCAAGATAACCCATTTCAGGAAATGACCTGAGCCCTGAGTAACGCTAGAGGTGAATCTGCATGAAGCAGACGTAGATCCTTAACAAATCACTTGGTAAGACCGCCCATCAAGGTAGAAAGCAAACCATTGCTATGCTGAATCCAAGTTTCTTCAGGATGGACAGGAGAGTCAATCAAATGCTAAAGCGAGGTCAAAGTGAATACGAACAGATGAAAGTTTTGCTGATCTGGCCACGTAGCTTCTCAGAAACAGCCAGAAGGGCTGTCTCAGTAGAATGACTTGCTCTACTGGTTAGGACTAAGCTGTTATGGAAAGGGAGTAATTACGAACCCAAGGACCTATCAAATGGATCTATTAAGCCCAAAATGGATGTGTCTTTGACATGGCAAGAACAATATGCATTGCTTCATAAACCAACAGGTCCTCTGGCAATCATGTAGCTCAGATTGCATTTAATAGTGATTTTATTTTCAAAATTTTGGCTGATCTGGTGGGTTGGTCTTTGTGTGTGTGTGTGTGTGTATGTGCGTGTGTGAAAATGTGTAAAATCTTTACATTTCTAACCTTTCATTTTTTTTCATTTCAGCCTTCTGTTTCTTTGTTAAATTATACATTTGAGACTATACTTTCATTTCTCATTTAATGGCCATCAAAAGCATTTCTTTTTTATAATTAATTTTCTAAAAAAAAAGTGCCTTTCATCATTTTCCTTTGTTTAAATGGTTGGGCCCCCAGGGTGACAATTACTGACCATTGTTCCACGCATGCAAAGGACATGGTATGTGACCTTCTCATAGTCAAGCACCATGCTGGCTTACGATGTTTGGGCACCTTGACTGAAGGCACTTGCGCATCTGTTTAGCTCTTCCTCTCTTCCTCTGCAATCGCCTGTGATGTGACGTGACACTGCTGACAACTTCATAGACGTCCAATTAGAAACCAAAAAATGTATCTTGTAGAGGTGAGGATGCTGAACAAAGAGATCGCCTCGAGATTCCCACCGACTTTACCATTCTAGCATCATGGATCAATATTGTCTCTGTTAATGAGGGTCTTTGATAAATGGGAAGTCAACACAGTCTGCTTTTTTATTTCTTTGGTGCTGAAAAAATGCCTTTGCTCACACAAAAGTTAAATTATATATATTTTTTAAAGTGGGCAATTATTTAAAAAAAAAAGAGGTACAAGTTGCAAAGGATCGTGCGTTTTCCTATGTCCACGAAAAAAGTAAAGAGGTTTGGATGATGTGTGATGCCAATGATGTTACAATGATGTATGATGCTACAGACGAAACTAGATTTTTTTAACCAAAAATTATCAAGGGCTTGGAGCAACGTTGATGTGACTTAAAAAGAAGCCTCTGCATCAAGCTGTGACCATGTTATATAACAGATCCCCTGATTAAACAATATGCTCACACATAACCACCGGGGGAGATTCATGCAGCCTCTGTCCACAGTGTCTTCTAACATAGTGTATTTTTGGTGCATTTATTTTCAAAAAATATTCCCCCTATTCATGGTCCCTTGATCTCTCTCTCAACAAAGTCTCGGTGCGGCCACACAGGGCTACAACAGAATAAATCAGAAAAGCCCTGCTAACAACATGTTTGTGCCTGGGTGCCCTGCTGGCGCGGTGATCAGAAAAGCCGAGTGCTGTGCTGAGAGACCTGCGCCGAGACTGGGCCCTGCTGCTCCAGGCGGCGAATTATAAATGACAGAACGACTGCAGAGCCCGACCGCGAGCTACAAGCAATACACACAGACCCAGTGGGTCTCCGGCGCTTCTCTTTTAATGCTTCTTAATGAGGCCGCTGTCAAACAACTCCCGGGACTTTAAAACGCTACATCTTGCTGTGTTTGCCATGATTTTTTGCTTGATATAGTTGATATAGTTTTGCCCCATCCGTTTTGATTCAGTGTGTGTGTGTGTGTGTGCTCTGTAAACAGGACTGCAATATTATTAATTGGTCGTACAGTAGGGCCACATGTTGCAGCAGCGGTTGGCGATTTGGCTTCACACCTCCAATGCTGTGAGTTCAGGCCTTGTTTATGCGATGTTTGCATGCTCTCCCAGTGTTGGTGCAATACTCCTTCAGGTTCTCCTTCTATCCACAGGCAAGCATACTAGATTGATGTCCCAGGATGGGCTCCGGTATCACCGACCCAAAGTAACAGGATGGTTAAGGGCAGTGAGTGATTGAGAGTGAGTTTATACACTGTGTCACGAGACGGGAAACATCACCAAACAGGGACCTGATGGAGAACAGTGCAGCTTTATACAGGTGAAAACAATCAGGAACCACAGGAAGAAAACATGAAACTCATGTCCAAACCCCAGATCCAGAGTTGCCACTTTCCGGATTGGATGCTGACACTGTGATTTATTAAATTATATATATTAAAAGCTCTGCATAGTTGAGTCTTGAGATCAAACATTGTTGATCGATGTAAAGTACACATAAAAGTGTGTATAATTATTATTGTTACATATAAGTACTGTAAATTTATGAGTAAAGTTTACATTTACATTAAGTAACATTTGCCTTTTATATAGATAAGAAAGTAAACATTTTCAATACCATACAGTTTCTTTTTCAAAAATAGTATAGATCAGTTGCTCTGTGATTATTGGGTTTAATATAAACATTATTCATACAATTTTGAATCTATAAAAGGCAATTCTTTTTAGTTTTTTCTTCTTTGGTGATAGAGCCAATGTGCTTTCCTCTGTCACCTTTTGTCATGATAACTGGACAGTACCCTACAGTACCTAATGTCTTTAACAATAATGATAATAATATGGGTTGGACAAAAGTCTTTGGGAGGTACATTTATCTGGACTATGTATTGTAGCAAACAGGTTCCATGGTGGGGAGAGAAGATGCGTTTCACGCAGCAGAGTAGATCATAAAAACTAGTGTCTTTATGTACCAGGTACCAGCACAAGAGGTTTACAGCAGGGAAACAGGGGACTAGCAGATGCACAGTAAAAAAAATGCATTAGTACACCAATGAATTATGGCGCAGAAAGTAAAATTAAATATTTTAACTTTACTTTTACTATGTTTTTTTTTTATTCTCCTTTCTTTTTCTTCCCTTATTGACATTTTCCTACCTACGTTTCAGTTCCATTCACCTTACAAGGGTTGCGAAGGGTTGTACTTTTCTGTATGGTTTCTTTAAAGTCTTCTTTGCCCTCATACCTGTGTTATTTGAGTTGAGAAATAAAGGATTGTGCTTCAGACTTTTGCTTGCCTGACAAATTGAAAGTGAGGTTATGTGTAAATTGAAAACGGTGAAATTCTCATTTATGGGGAGGTGCTGTTATGGGAATTGTTAGAACCTCTTCAGAGTTCACAACAGAAACACTTCCTGCTGTGACCTCCCACTTAATAAGCATTGCTCTGGCATGTCATAAAATGCCATAAAATAAAACAAATAGAAATACTGAAAACTACAAGATGACATAGTGAAAAATATTCAAATCTTTATACTGGGAATTACCAAACTAATTTTAATAGCATTTTGAAAAAATGGGCATGTTTGACAGAAAAGGAAACATACAAAAGAATGCCTTCTAGATCTTATATAATTTGCTGAATTCAGGTGTAATGCCACCGCAGGGTGAAGAAGAGGCTCACACGCTCAACAATGTGATAAGTGGTATTATTAATAAGCACAAAAGAAAGGCCCAATGGCCAAAATAAACATGAAACTCAAAATAATGCACATAGCTTACCACCCTCACGTCTATGGTCTGTAATGCAGGGCCCTTTAAAAGCTACCTGCAGGTACCTGATCCCTCAAACCTAATGATCATTTGCTGTGAGTGACCAGAACCCAATAGGTGCCAGCTGGGTAAGCGCAGTGCCACCGGGGCATCACAACAGGCAGGCACAAACTGGCAGAATTGTTAGAAATACATAGAATTAGAATCGTTTTTTTTCACGTATTTATTTTAATCATGCCCCACAAGACCCATGCTTAGTGCCCAGTTTTGCACTTAGTACCAGTTTGAAACTAGTGAATTAGGAGACTTTTTCTGTAAATATAAGCTAAATATAATGTAAATGTACCTCTGATCTTAACTTCAGCCACTGAGCAAGGGGACCTGAATGTCATCTTGCTAATTCAAGGAGACAAACCGGTAACCTTGTAGAAACTGGTCCTTGTTGAAACATCCTTTAACGCCAGGCTTCCACTGCCCCATGTATATTACTAAATAAATAAATAATTTTTGTCAGAACAGCTAGTTATCGTACTTGATGTGCACCACTAAATTCAGAAAGGGTCAGCAAAGTCTTCCTCTGGTCAAGTATGGATTCATTAATTTCGATCGTTTCAAATAGAGAAAGCAATACCTGAACTGAGCAATCCATATACAGCGTGGTATTAGAGCAGTCGTCGAGACTGGGGCACGCCAAAACCACTGCTTTGTGGGAGAGACTGATCGATAACTCCAGGAAGCAACACTGCCCCTCAAGGTGTGTTAACTAGTTTTTTGGGGGCTAATCACTGTAATTATATATCGCCTGGCGGCCCTGTGAGTTTCTTTACGAATTTAAATCATTGTTAAAAAGTGTGTTCACTCTGCTTCCCATTAAAAAATATTTATAAGGACTTGGTGTGGAGCTTTTGATAATTTTTGTGTCAGAAATATGTAAAAAAAAATAAGGTTGAAAATCAGATAACATTTTTTTTCTTTTTTTTACAGTGCTGCAGGCTGCTCATTAAAATGCAGCAAATTGGTTTTGAGACTCAATCATTGAAAACACACATTCGGCCTATCTGCGAAAACACAAACAATGCATTCTTTAGCATTTAATTTGTGAGCATAATGGGCTCTCCAGACGAAAGGCTATAGTGACTGCTCTTTATCTTCAAGAAAGACTTCCATTTACTTTATTTCTCTGCACCTCTAGCCTTTTAGAAGTTGCATCTTCCATCTCTTGCATCCTCTGAGTGTCTGTCACAGGACCCTTTTTTCATCTCGCTTCTTGAACTTTTTCTCCTTTTATTTATTTTTTTGCTGTTGTGGTCTCCAACTCTGCATTTCCTCGGCGTGAGACACTCCCTCTCACCAGCTTCACAGGAATGGTTCACAGTAAGCTGCGGCATCCATCCATTCCGCCCCTTATTGGTCTGGCTGCAGAATGCTTTTTATCTTTCCTCTCCTATCCAATTTCCGATGTATCCAGCCTTGCATTTCCCAGGCACTGATGACATTACAGCTGTGATGGGCCTAAAGCGGTCTGGGAGCTCTGCGTTTAATGTAACTAAGACAGGTCCACGTCAACAAAACAACAATTAGGGCTTATGGATTTGTCTAGTCGAGGAGGGGCAGAAATGGCCTATTGCTGAGGCAGCAGGATGAGATCAGTTGGCTCGGGGAAAGGGTGTAGATGGAGAAGGGTTTAATTGTGGCAAATGTTGGAAAAATGCAGCTTTATTGGCAGAAGGCAGGTGTACGCTCTCATAGCTTGGCTCGTGTCACTCGCATTATCTTTCAGCTGGTGCCTTGCTAAGTGTTGCACGCCATGTGGGACTCAGCAAGAAACATGGAAGATGACAGCGCCCACTCTCTCTCTCTCTCTCTGTCTCTCTCTTCGCATTTTCCTCATGTTAAATCAAGTCCTTCGCCCCTCTGCGCATTTTGTCAGGTGCTTATGGGCCTATGATCTCACTCATCACTACAGCTTACTCATGTATACAGTTCAAATAGTCCACTCTATTATCTATCAGATGTAAGAAGAATCTAAGGCAGAAAAATCTGAATATAAGTGCATCAAGAGGACCCTTTCTCTGCTCTGGTTATACACAATGACAACTCAGAAGAGAGCTGTATCATTTGTGAATCCTGATCTGTAAGCACTTTTCAACAGTTTTCAATACCTCACTAAGCGTAAAGACGTTTTTTAAAAAAATATGAATCATCTTGAATCATCTTGTAAATTGTCCTATAGAAGATTCAATAATTTGTTGTAATCAATTTAAATAAGCTCAGCATTTGTTGTGAGAAAAATTGTTTATACAGCTAATAACTAAAACCCTGCTAAAAAAAATATAGAAGCAGTGGAGAAAGCATCATCAGTCAAAGAATGTGTGTTTGTGTATATACAGTATAAGGATTCTTAATAGGTCTAGGTTCTCCATATATTTGTGTGATCATTCATTCTTAATTTGTATGCTGATATGTTGCAAAAATATCAAACTTGTTTTAGTCTGAATTTCATATATTTCATATTGCATATATGGTAATGCATACTTCTCCAAACTGATCCAACTTAGCTAATGGACCCATTTGCATGTGTTCAAGCAGGGAAATCAGTGCCAGTAGTTCTATTGGACTGGTTTCTCTGACATCACAAACTGCAATTCCATTAATATTAGGCACGGAAATGATCCCCATTTACATTACTTCATCTTTTTTCATCTGGATCTGTTCATCATGCAAGTTATAGTGAGGATCATCATCACAATTATGCCACTTAGGCAACAGAATGTGCCAATCAGTAGTTGCTGCTTACAGATTGGATCAATTTTGAGATGAAAAAGTTGTCATGGCAACCTATTATGTAAAATATGACCAGGGTAAACTTATATATATACACACACAACCTGTTATCATTATATATGATAGTAGTTTCTAGGATCACTTTTTTATGCAAACTCTTTCCCCAAAACCAAAATATGAAATTATGCAGTTTTCAACTTAAATGTCACTCTTTTGAACCACTCTTGCCGCGTGCTTAATTAACAAGACTGCTTCTGGAATTTCAGAATATTACTTGACAGTGCCAACTTGGCCTTTAATGAGTTTTAACAATACACTGCACAAATTTTAATAAACCGACTTTTGAGCAGAAAAAAAAAAACAATGCCAATGGCCAGTGAAGTAGAAATGAAAAATAATGAGACATGTTTATATTATCATGACTTAAGTAAATATTGAGTTAATAATTAGAAGTGATGATAAATCATAATTTTGGTGGTCCTAGATCTTGGGGAAGGGAGTGCCACTTACGTGCCTGATGTGACACCTCCGAAATGCAGTAATATTGCAGTGATTAATACCCTCGATGTTTCACCTGCAGCTGTGAAATGAAAATATCTGGAGCAGACTTTGTTCTTTATTCCTTCTTCTCACACATTTCCTTGAAGCCAACTTCAAAACAACAGTTCTCGGTCTGTTGGGGCTAATTCAATAACGACATGGATTTTAGGAGACTCGGAGAGCACCAAATATTAAATGCACAAGTAACTACCTATCTAGCAATACCACGACTGGCTTCTTTTTTGTTTTTTAATAATTCAGTACAACACAGTACAATTTGGTCATTTGTCACACACATACCTCAAATACAATGTCATACAGGAAAAGGAGAAGTAGATTTCGACACAATAAAATCGACATGAACAGACCCATATTATAATCCATTCATACCATTACTATGGAGAACTTTTCACTGCTTTTGGTGGGAACATCCAAAAAGTGTGTGTGGGGGGGGTGGGGGTGGCAGGTAATGTACAACCCACTTCAGGCCATCTGGAGGCTGTAAAGCAGAAACATATGTCCTGCAATTTATATCCACTGAAAAGCGACAGATTGAAAATATTCACTTTCGGAGGTAGTTAATCACATTACCAAGTGCTCCGGATGTGTTCTGAGGAGCCCTAAGGAAGACAGAGGGCTTGTGCCAGTGACAACAAAAAAGACCATATGGATGGAGGGAGGAAGAAGCAGGGTGTGAACTTTCACCATTTCTACATGCAAACAATACAATGCAAGAAAACAAACACATGCTACATGCATTAATGCATTTTTAATGCCATGCATAGAGAGAGTTACATATGCAGGGTGGGGAGTAAGCATAATAGAGCCTAATGGTTACATGGGATAGATTCAGTAGATCCAGTCAATTTAAATGGCAGTACAATACCATCAGATATTGGCACACACTCTTTTACTAATCAGAGGACCATAAAGTCACATGAATGTCTCTTAAGGGGACCTGTCCCTGTAACTACTAATTGTAAGTCACTCTGGATGAGGGCGTCCGATAAAAGCTGCAAAAATAAATGTAACATGATCCAGCTCTTTTATCAAGCAAGACACGTCTCAACCTTTCAACAGCAGTGCTTCAAAATGACATTGTTGTAATACACACTAAGAAAAGCATGTGTTATTGGAAGTGAAATATTTTAATGCTTTGAGACATTGCAGTGCATAGACCCATTCTATATTGTAAGCGTGCCTGGTCTGGCCGATTCAAGAACTGCATATACATTTGAAACCTTACGGAGGAAATTCGCATCCGTGAAGGTTAATTGAGTGTCAGCTCACACTGGAGTGCGCAGACGGCATCGCGTTCAGAGGGGCATTCAGTTTGATGGGGAAATTGTGTAAAGGCAGGCGCGGGGTCTGGCACGAGGAAGATAACACTGGGTGAATGAAAAGCCATATAGAACATTTGAACTTGAATTGGCAGAGGGTCCGTGGTGCATTGCCAATGAGTGAACGGGTATGCGTGGCAAGTGATATTTTGTAGTGACAGGTTTCTGCGTTGCCCTCCGAGAGCTCAGCGCTGAAGAAGCTTCTCACATTAAAAGAATGGCGTGCTATTGTGTGAATCTGATGCGCTTTGTGGTCTTGCCAGTTTGATGATCAGCGGAAGATTGGCAGTCTAATATTTGTAATGCACACCCTGGAGGATTTGTACAATTCAGTTCCAAAAAGACAAAAAAGTGGATTAGTCTCTGAATAAACACAACAACTGTGGACATGATTTAACACCAACAGTTTATCTACATGCATTACACAACAGCGAATAGTAAAATGTGAGAATTTATGTGATTTTATGCATGTAGTTGTGCATAAATTAGCAAGTTTAATGACTCATACATATTCATGTTATAATTTGCTCAGAAAGCTCTTCTGCACCCAACACACTGTATTGATTTTCACAATTATTTTATTCTATATTTCTGTTCATTTTATACTGTATTTCTAGTCTGTGCACTGACTAGTCCTGCATTATTGTTTAATTTTGTCCTGAAAGAGAATTGTTTTGTTGCAAGCGGAGCTACTGTGGGCTCGCTGTCTTTTTAATTGAAATTTCCTTCAGTTCAAGGTGTGGCTTTTGCTTTAAATTTCTTTGTATGGATGTACATTTCTTTCACTGCATTTTATTGTAATAATAAATTGTATTTAAACAAATAAATATAGCCACCAAACAAAGAGTACACTGAAATATAAGACATGGTTATCATTAAGTAATATTCCATGACTTTTGCTGACTACAATTTTTTACAACTTTTTAAAGCAAATAGTATAACCACGACTAGAACTGAGTAATTCTAAATTCTTCCAACAATTTAGCCTGCTATAGAAAGCACCACACTGCCAGCAAAAGAGAATGTCACTCTTGTTAATCTGCAAATAACACACTGTCACACCGCTAAACCATTAAAGAGCAGGCAGGGAGACTATTATGGCACAGGCGCACTTAAAAGCTGCCCAGCTGCTGAAAGCGTGGCCATGAAATCCACATTTCTCCTCGCATTCATGGACCTCCATCAGTTGATGTGATCACAATAACCATGTCAGCTTCTCTTCCCTTGCAGTTATTTTCTTATTAAAAATGAAGCAAACCTTTGTATCTTGAGGGACCAATGGAAAACCTCCTTCATTTTAACCATTTCATTCTCCCTTAAACCTAAAAGATTAAGATTCAATATATATATTTGTTCTGACACATCTTCATTAAATAACATCAGGTGTGTCCAGGTGTGGAATGATACTGTATTGAGAAATTTACATGATTTCTTATTTTTCTCCATGAAAACATGCTTCTGCATCAGTGCATGTTTTTAGTAAAAAAATACTTTGTACTACTGTTTGTAAAGGTAGATTTTTTTTCACAATGATCTGGTGACACCCAGAAATCTGTCAGGATCCGGTCCGAAAGGGGGGTTACTCAGGTCCGGATCAGGTTCAGGATCCGGACCGGAGTTTCATTGTTGTCCTGTGTAATGTTCCCTAATCGTTTTCACCTGTGTTAATTGTATAAAGCTGCCCTGTTCGTTTCTGTCCGCTGTCAGGTCTTTGAAGTTATATTCTATGTTCACCAGTGTCTTCGTCTCGGATGTCTCCCCTGTCCTGTGATTCACCAATTAAACCCCTGTTCCGTGAAGTCAGGCGAAAGCGTCCTTCATTCTTCGTTCCTCGTCCTCCTCTACGTTCACCCGCCGCGTCATTCCCGCATGGACGTGACAATCTCTCCTATTGAGCAAATAGTGAATCTATTGTCCTTTATGGCGTTACAATACAGTTTTGTAATTTGACAATTAAATCAGATCATAACTCCACAGCTTGGTTCAAAGGGCTGTCAAAATATGCCAAGGACCCAGTGAAATTCTCTGGAATGTCCAAGACATCTAAGACAATATCTGATGAAGATGAACTTACTTATTACTTCCAGCTATTGAGGTTCAAACATTACTGCAAGCTTAATGAATAACTTGCCCTACATTATGTTCAGCAAAAAAGACTGCTCAGTGGGGGCAACTCTGGATCTGGCGTTTGTGTTTGTCCTGTGTTCTTATGTGTCTGACTGTATAACACTGGCATGTTCGTTTCTGTTCACTGCCGGGTCGTTGTTTAATGATGTTTTCCCCGTTGTGTGCTTCAGTAAACACCCTGTCTTGTGATGCCGTGCGTATACGTTCTTCTTCCTTACCATTTCCAGCCGGGTTGGGGACCTATTGTCATAAGGATATTTTAATTGTAGATGTGGTCTGCTGATCATGAATTTAATATCGTCAACAAATTCTTCATGGCTAGTTATGCCTTTGTTAATGTACTGAAGCAGAACATTACATAAATTGTAGGGGCTACTTAACGGTAGTAGCCTAGTAGCCTAGAGGGAACAAAAGAACACATTATATCTGTTTAACACCAGTCATGAGGTTACAGACAACAATGGCTCACAGTTTGCAGGTCAGTATTATAGTATTAAGTATTATACGTAAAGAAAAGGGACAGGGTTGCACTTGTGTGTAGAACTATGTGCATATGGTCCACTTTTATTTATTCATTTTTTTTACCTCCTTCCCTTTTTTGTGAGTGCACAGAAACTTGTTTATGCAGGTTAAATGGTTGAGGTCAAGATTTCTGGGTTCTAATTTGTATCTTCTCTGTGCTTCACCAGCTGCCTATCCAACTTATTGATACCACTGAAAATATACTGCTAATGGATTTTCAATTCTAGAAATGCATTGACAACACTGGCAGGCTGCCTGTTTGAGGATGTGATGCCAGGGTACAAGTATTCATTAAATCTCATCCATGAATGAAATGTGCAGATGCCACAGGATTGTTTCTGTCCATGACCTTTTCTTTGTGATGGCATCCATCATTTCTGTGTTTTACCTGCTGAACTCTCAGGGTAAATACTGCAGTATTATATGATGTTAATGCACAAGTTAAAAAAAAACGCCCTGGTAACAGGAGCCGTAACTCATCCCCATTGTTTGAATTAGATAGTGGAACTACATGGGCTGTGCTTCTTTAAAAACCCATTAGAGGCATTTGACCTTTCAGAGAGCGCTAAAGGAGAGCACTGACAGAGATGGAGCTTAAGACAACTTACAGAAGCCAGATGCACAGAGCATGAATGCAGTCCTGGCCTCTGGCCTGACAAACTGTCCTGCCATTATAGAAAATTACGCTTCACCTCTCCACGAGAGAGGCACCGTGGCATTGGTCAATGAATTTTAAAACAAAAAGATAAATAGCTGCAATAAAGTTGACTGCGCATGTAATATACATAGTGAAAAGACCAAAATGCATAATAGTGGTGCCCAAGTTTCATTTAATATAGATTCTATGGCAAATGTACTTCCTGGGCAAACACATCTAAATGTGTATATTAATGTATATTAATGTAAATTAGTGGATACAATTTTATACATAAATCAATAGGTATATTTCAGTGCTTAGTATTATTATACATTTAAGTTTTAAATAAAATCTATAAACATAAAACAAATTTACAGCGGAATCCCCTCTGCCAGTGTTTTTTTATTTATTTATTTAAAACTATCACTATACAGCTAGTATATAAAAAAATGTGATGTGCAATTTAAAAAAACAGTCTTTATAAGAAAACAGGTACACTCTTCATGAACTCTGTGAGTGTAAACCACTGTCATTGTGGACAATAAACAAGGGCACCTTAATTGCTGATACAAATGAATGCTCCACTTCGTCACATGCAGCAATTAAAAGGAAATTAGAGAACAGCAGGAATCTAAGCATGTTTTAATGGTGCCTGAATCTAGCAAACAAGGTCCAAATGAGTGAGACATGACGAGGCAAAGTAATTGGGCCATGTTTTATTATAGTAGTAGCAGTGGTGGCCTAGCGGGTAAAGAAGTACCCACAATCGCAAGGCTTTGGTTTCAAATCATAAACCACCAAGGAGCCACTTCAGATGCCACTGAGCAAGACACCGTCCCCACACCCTGCTCCCCGGGCTCCATTCATGGTAACTAATGTGATGGGTTAAATGCAGAGGACAAATTTCATTGTGTGCACCATGTGCTGTGCTTGCTGTCTATCACAATGACAATCTCTTCACTTTTACAGTCTTGTCAAAAGTCTCATTGCAGAATTTTGTGTGGCTGGTGTTAATAAAAATCCATAATGTAGACTGCGGACATTTAACTTGAAATTACATCAGTACAGACAGAAACATCTAAGCACAGCCTGGACATCCACCAAAGAGTAATTTTCATTATGCATCTTCATGATGTCTCTTAAAGATTGATGCCACCATTCACTAAGGTGCACAGGCCATTTCTCAGCTTCTGGAGCCAGTGCATTTGCAGCTGCTGAAGAAATAATTGAATAATTGGAAGAAAATCTTAAGAAATCCCTCAGCATCACGTACTGTTTACTCATACAGGGTTCTCATGATCCCTGGTGACTGGGACAGATGTTGTGGGAGCATGGGAAGACCTGGAGCACTGAAAAGAAACACGCTCCGAATGACAACAGCAAACAAAACTAACATCTTATTAGCTATAATGATTCAGCAGATAATCTGTTGATTAGACATTGCTTAGCCACGTCTTTGCACACCTGTGTGCTTCTCAGATGGTTGACTTTTTGCTATTTGGATAATCCTGAAAGTGGAATCTGAAAGATGACTTGAGAGAGGATTTTATCAGCTAATGTCATTACTTACTGAGTGAATGTAGGTGAAATAACATTGAAATAAAGCACTACTGTTGTACAACAAGCTCACCATTCTAAACTGAACGGCATGCAGATACCCTTTGTAAGCACAGAATCCTGCAGCATAGAGAAGCAACAGATATGTCCATAAGATAATCATGACACCAATCTTCTACTTAAAGTCAAGTCAGCGCCCCTTGGAAGAATGTGTCGTAGCAGTGGCAACCAGAGAGTCGGCAACTGGACTACATTACACAACATTAGGCATTAAGGTCTTGGAAAATGTAGCTATGGGGTCCAATTGGTGTTTCTATTTGCTCAAGGTTTCTGCTCCCTGAAACAAGGAAGTAATAAAATAAAACAATGGCACCATCATGATGTCTCATGATGCTGATGCACTGGACATGTGTTTCTTTCGCTGAGGTTCCACATCAGATCATATAATCAGATTCTGTTTGCTGTTCTTTTTTTGTATTTGTTTGTTTGCTATACTCTTTTAATGTGAGCTCCACTTATGCACCCATCCAGCCATTTATTGTTCTTTTTTCTGTTTCCCTTGGGTTCTCTCCTTGTCTCACGGCAGGGGAATCATTTTAAATAAAAAAAATCATGGATAAGGTCCCATTTCTTTGCACACATACATGAACAACGTCTCTTCAAATTCCTTAACATTGCTCATAGAGGTAAGGTTAGGTAAAAAATTATAATAATACTTATGTAAAGAATGCATATATTCAAGCGTGTTTAAAAGAGTATTAAATTAATGTCATGTCCCAACGGCAGTACACAGCACAGAGACGAGGATACGGATGTACAAATGGCCTTATGGTGTCCAGCACACAACTGTGAACCAGGTCATTTAGCACTTTGATCGATTATGAGAGGGGAGGTAACACAGCTGACTGAGCAAATGAGCTGCAGGATGTTACATAAATTACCACAGTTACAGGGCTGAACTTGTGCCTTCCAACTTCTTCTCCTCTGCTCTTCCCCAAGTTTCCCCCCTCACACTCGAAGGCACAACAATTAAAATGGCCTGAAGGACGGGCAGCAGCATGCGCCACTACCCCTCGCATCCATAATGTATCGAGGCAATGGTGCTCTCAGTAAACATCAACAAAATGTTATTAATGCCAGATCATCCATCCTGCTCTCCCTCAGCAGATCTGTCGGAAGATCATGAAGGCTTCCCATGACAAGCTAAAGCCTCATTATGGCGCTTGTGTGCAGCCTCTAGTCTAGTTCATATGCTGCACAAGGCTACACGTATTGATCACAACGTGCACGTTGGAATACCTTAACTACTGCAAGTAGTGGAGACAGCATGTGTTTATTTATGCCAGCAAGGCAAGCAAACCCAGAGTGTGATTTATTTTTTAAGAATAAGCTCCCACCAATTTGCCATCATTTGTTACGTTGCTTTCACACAGAGGAAAATGTGCATTCGGTGATGTGAGCCAAACCTCAGTGGTACAAAATGCCCATGTTGGGATGGGGGTGATTTGTTTATTATTTCCCATCAGATTACTTCGAACAGCAATTTCATCTGTCAATACTGCAGAATTTTTTTAAATAATTTCAATGAAACATACTATATACTACCAAAGGCTGAAATTTAGCAAAAATTGTGAAATGTGCGTAGATATTATTGTACACCCATTTTTCTTCTGTTTTCTGTACGCTTGTGATAAATGAGGCCCAATAGGAGGCCAATACAGAATATTCAAGGTGAGGTGCTACCAAGGTGAGGTTGTGGAAGAAGGTTTTATGACCAAGGTCATACTGAGCACAGTAGCAAAGTAGTTATACTGCATCAGCAAGGTCTTTCCCAGGCAAAGATTGTGGTTTCAAAATTTTCAAAAAATCCAAAAAAATGGACAATGTTCAAGATTGCATACACAGTGGTCAGTCAAGAAAATGTGGTCCACCAGACTCAATCACCCTTGGTGAGCAGTGGGCAGCCACGACAGGTTGCCCGGGGAGCAGTGTGTGGGGACGGTGCTTTGCTCAGTGGCACCTCAGTGGCACCTTGGCGGTTCAGGATTTGAACCGGCAACCTTCTGATTATGGATCTGCTTCCTTAACCGCTGGGCCACCACTGCCCTGGAACTGGGGTGGACAAAACCGACAGCTGTCTCTGGACAGATGAGTCATTTTAAATATTTGACTGAACCAGAAGGCAGTTTACATGCTGAAGGCCTGGAAAGTGGTACAATAATGAGTTTTTGCAGATAACAGTGAGGCATGGTGAATGTTTATTGCAAGTTTGGTGCTGAATTTCTTCAAATTGTGTTAGGGATTTGGTCCAGATTAATGGTGTCTTCAATGCTCAGAAATTCAGGCAGATACTTATTCATCATGCAATACCATTAGCTAAGCATATGATTGGCCTCACATTTATTTTGCAGCAGGACAATGAACCCAAACATACAACCAATGCCATTAAACAACTATCTCCGGCTTAAAGAAGAACAAAGAGTCCCGAAAGTCCCGCAGAGCTTCCCCACAGGCACATAAGATCTGTTGTTAGATTTTCAAGATGTTCCTTCAAAAAATATGTCCAAGTGTAACTAGACTTGTGAATTTATGAAGACAAAGGGTGTAATATACATATGTAACACTTCTCATTTTCTCTCAGTGAGCCATTGTCAACATTTCTTATGTCTCTAATTTGTTTTGCTTCATTGCGTGGATTATTAGTTTTTCATTATTACAACTCCAGTAACTGTCAGTCAGTCAGTCATTTAAAATAAAGCTATATACTGACCTACACTTCAGCAACACCATTGATGTTCCCTCTTATGATTGTTTTGCACTTTCGATTGTACCATTCATTGCCAAATTCATAACAGAACCCTTTTTCACCAAAATGGCATTCTTGGGGAATTTCAAGTTTTATAAGGGCACTTTATAAAGCATACAAAAAAGTGCCAATAGGGCACTCTTTCGTAACACTACAAGAGCATTTTCTGTTATCTTATTGGATCAAGTAGGACCTTTTTCATAAAGATCTGAAGCAAAATGTTGCCTGGTTTTCTTGTTTTTGGATAGATTTGAAGAACAACGTTTTCCAGTTTTTTGGTTTTTTTTTGCTTTTTCTAAAGTACAAGGTTTAACAGTGAAACAGAAATGACCAGAGATGCAGAGATGCATGCAACTATGGGCAGTATCTTTTTAAAACTAGCGCTAGGTGTGGGGCTTGTTCACTAATGTAAGGTCAAAGATATCTTCACATCTATTATGAACACATCTTTGAAGATTGTGTTTGGAGTACAGGAAACACCTACATACCTATCAGCTTAATTTTTTTTTTTTAGGTAAAATCCTGAAGACGCCTTAACTTACACTATTCAACAACTTGTAGAGCTCTATATGTTTATATTTAGTGAAATCAATATCCTACATTAAACGTGTCATTTGTGCATGTGTGTACTGTATTGTACTGGTGCAGACATCCCCAGTCACACAAGTGTGCAGGCGGACTTGCAGAGACAGACGCAGACATGAATCTTAGAAAGCTTTGAATATTCTCTTGGAAATTCTTGTCTCATCTCCATCCCTGGCGAGAGGCGGATAGCAAGTGGGAGACGGAGGGGGCGAGGGAGGGAAAACACACAAAAAAGGAAGAGTGACATGGCAACAAAGCCCACTTTAAAAAGTGCCCCCCTGCAGGCCACAGGGACGGAGTTATCTGCCCGCCACATCAAAGAGCCGGAAGCCACTGGCTGGCTAGACGTGCCAGTGCCAGACCTTGTTGTGTATGCATGAAAGCCAGGAAATTGGACAGCACCAGTGTTTAACAGAGTTTATTGGCAGATTAGATTGTCAGTCAAGCTGCACAGTATGGGTAAATACACAAGAAGGTGTTGACACTGTCAGTCTTCTCCGTAATCCTCGAAGACTGATGACAAACAGTCAAGAAAAGAGCAATTGGTTTCATTCCCTTGTTTATTAATAAGTCTTGCACCAAATCATTTTGGCTTCTGAGAATGTAATTTTTTTTTTTTTCTGAGCTAGTACTGGCTGAATAAAGAATGTACACAGTGCAGTATAAATATTATTTTCCTTGTTTGACCTTGGAACTGTCCATAGGGAAAGTGCACATGTGTATGTGTGCTATATCTCTACTGGTATTAAATCTGTCACTGTTATTCATACATTTCTACCCCATGAGTAGCACAGCATGCCAGAAAAAAAATTACATCCTTCTATATTACTGGATTAAAAGTATTTTGTTAATGCATAATCAACTTTATTGCATGTTTCTTGAAAAACATGATTTTCAGAAATTCCGCCATGTGTAACATGGCCAAAAAAATGCATATTTCACTCTGGATAAATAGCCTGGTGTGAATTTCTTTTGTGGGTCACGGTTCACTTAAGTGCTGTAATCAAAGATCGGTGAGAGAGGTCAGCGTTGCTGGGGGAAATGGCTCAGTCATGAGGCGGCCTTTATTTTGAAGACTGATGTTGCTGCTTCTCTCCATTAAATTTTGTTAAAAGATGCCTGGTATGAAACAAGCCGACTCATTGAATTACCAATACCCCTCTGACCTCCAATGCTCTCAGCAGTCTGTGAATGTCCTCAGTTGTCTGGGCTCACCCAGCTGATGTGGCTTGAATGCCCAGAAAGGATAAAGAGGTGTGGATCTTGCCTGCCAGATGCCTGCTTATCGGCCTTTCATCAATTAGAGCTCAATTAAAGGCGCCATGTCTGTGGCAGGCGGGTACATGCTTTGAATGGCAATAGATAACCGGTTTAAATTATTTATGAAATTTAGATACAGAGTTTGCTGCCTGGTGTCAGACAACAGGTTTTGCATTTTTAGGGTGTCCAATTGAAGAACTATACACAAAAAAAACCTTTAAAAAGTACAATACTTAAGGCAGATATGTATTGAATTTATGTGGCATAATAGGGTGACTGAAATCAGGTTATTAATACTAACCAGAAACCATGGTTTTCATCATTTAACCCAATGCACATATTAACATATGTAACAATTTTGGCAAAGTACATTTATTAGTCATAGGTGTTTCATTTAAAAAACATTGTGCATTTGTTCATTTGTGCAAGGTATATAAATTGTTTTTACTGTATACTTGCGCTGGCATTAAAATAAATAATAATAAAAAATGGATCCAATTTTTTGTCATTATATTATTTAGTATCATTGGAAAAAAATTACATTTCAGACCAATAAGCTGAAATGAACAAAATGGCTCACAACATCACGACTGTTAGAACTAAATAATTGCTGCCAGTTGGAGGTTACCTATTTACTGTTATTTGTCTGCTCAGCTGGAGCTGAGGTGTTGTTGCAGTTCTCATTCTGCATCATCCCCACCCCCCACCCTCCTAATCACTTCTGAGATTGGCACAGTGGCCAGTTGGGTCAGGTGACCATTCACATTCATGACATTGTCCACTTTGCATTAGTTTGATAGGACTGCAAACCAATTGTGCTCAGCAGCTGACTTGACTTTTAATGAAAAATGCATCATGGCAATGAAGCAGAATTATTTATGCAGTTTCTGCAGGCTGCATTATGCTTCACCCAGCAAACTTGACAGATGAAAAGAGCAATGCTTTAGCATAGCATATCAGCACATGGATAGTATAATTGCATTGTCATTAGTTATTGAAGTGAAATGCACATGTGCATTTTGATTACTGGCTTTATGAGTCCAGGACTTTTTTCAGGTGGCAGGAAGAGGGAGAAATTGCAGAGCTGCAGCAATTTTTGCATCACATTGTATTTGTTTGGGAGCAGGGGGTTAAGTTTTTTTTTTATTATTTATTTTTCATGAGGGACATCTCTCCTTGCAATGAGGTATGGTGGCTTGTGGCATCAATACCACATGCAACATCCATTTGCAATCTCATGCAACCGAGCCAGGAGCTAGGAGGACGCCTCATCCATTTCACATTGTAATTCTCTTCATAATAGCATGAAAATATGCTTTTGCCAGAGCCTTTGTTCTGTACCCTGTGGGGACTTTGCTAAAATAAAGGAATGAGCAATTCACCAAACATAATGATATGAAAAAGTATCTTGGGGTCATTATGGAGGCCACCCAATGACTTCTTGTTACAGGCTATATATTTTTCAGTGGCCTTAGGACAGGCATTTAACAAATGAGTCAATGTTTAACAAATGCCACTTTGACCCCCGTCCACCAAAAAATGTAAGCTCTTTAGATGTGTGCAGTTAACAGAGCCCAGTATGCTGCTGTTTTAGTGAGATTTTCTTTTTGTTTATGCATAATTGTTGAGTCTTTCAGAGAGGTTTGCACAATTACTTCCATGGGATGTGGACAGAAATGCATTAGAAATGAATCAATTTAAAATCTCCAATTGCAGAATTGCCTCTAGCACTCTGTATTCTGAGCACCAGTGATGACAAAAAACTGCAGAAAAGTCCTATAATATTGCAATCATAACTTTTTTATGATACAGAATGCTTATATAGACAGACATGACAAAATGTTATGTTTTTGTATGTAAACATAAATAACTATAAAAATTAGGAAATGAATTGCAAGCATTCCATGCAGTATTATCATTCCTGGTTATTTACATACACAGACAAACACACACACTGATGCTATTACCTCTGTTTTTGCTGCTATTACCTTCTGCTTCTGTCCACTTTCTGCCGTGACAAGTGCAATTTCCCACTTGTGGGACTAATAAAGGTTTATCTTATCTTATCTTATCTTATCTTATCTTATCTTAATTAAATAAAAGTGAAATAACAAGAGGTAAGAAAACTGGCAACTAAGACAAGTAAACATGCAAGCAGCACATTTCTGTATAGTTTTGGAAACTGTTTTATATGTTAAATTATACATAAATAATGTATGGATTTTATTAAAAAAAAAAAATGTTGACAGACAAAATGAAAGGTAAAATGCTTCAGGAAAATCCTCCTATTGGTCTGAAGTTAATTAATAGCATGTGTGGACCAAAGATGTCTGAATGCTGTAATTAAACCAAAACGTGTTTTTACAAAGTATTAATTTAAGGGTGTGCACACTTTGCTTATTGCAAACAATAATATAATTATGTTTATTGTTTTGTATGTTTTTATCTATTTTTATTTCCTGATTAACTTGATTGATTTTAAGAGGATGTGCACATTTTTTATATAGACTGTATGTGTTGGATTGCTCACCCGCAACAAATATGCAATAAAATACAGCACACAGCTAAATTAAGTCATGCGTTTATAACTCATTTAAATATAAATAATATTACAATCTTTTAGTTTTATGTGAGCTTCTGAAGAGCTGCTGAATGACAAAATTTATGGAATAATTTGTTAACTTTTTGTAGACACATTGTCAAAGCTTAATCAAACAGTACACGGGGACAGCTCTAGACAAAAGAAACTAGTCATCCACCCTGTATGAAACTGTAATATTTCACAACGTACAACTGTCACTGTCATTTAATTTTTTTCTGCCCAGGCAATGTACCATTTATTTTTTATGAAGGGTTTTATGTTGTGGGTACATTGACTGGGACAGGAAGCTAGAGATGAGTCATTGATGGCAGGTTAATGGCCCATCGAAGAACAAAAAAATGTCAAAGAGGTCCGATCCTTCAACTTAGCTTGTTGTGGTGAAACATGGCTCCATTGTATGTGGGGAAAATGTTCAATTTTTCTTTATGAGCAATACACTTCAATAAAAAATACACAGATATCACTAACTAGATATGATTCTGTAGATATACTGTAGACTGCAAACACCACAGTATATGCAGTATTAAATACATTCATCACATACTCATAAGGACCGGTGACGTTAACACTTGACTGGGTGTGTCTGCCATGCAAAGACCACAAGAGCCACAACCAAACGTTGTTCACAAAGTAAAAAAGCCAGCAGATATTTAAAACCACCAACCTCTGTGTACATGTATAAACCCCATCTGTTGGCAAAAAACGGCATCCAACTTGACATTGAAGGTTGGACATCAGAGATTGCTTTGACCTTGTTAATCTCATTACATTAATTATTAGCAATGTATTTGAACTTCTTCTGATTGTACAAGACACGCAGGCTGATTGAATCTGATCATAATCTTGCAGTTTATCTAGCAGGGATGTA
Organism: Denticeps clupeoides; assembly: GCF_900700375.1. NCBI lineage: Eukaryota > Metazoa > Chordata > Actinopteri > Clupeiformes > Denticipitidae > Denticeps > Denticeps clupeoides. Next base: position 4,078,197 of record NC_041709.1, read on the forward strand.
AGAAACATGGTGCAATCGTTGTTCATAAACCTTGGACCTGGAACAACTCCACCTCTCCAATGGAGGACCAGATAAATGTTTGTTGCAACATTTGGAAATTTTATTCCAAATAAAAATTCCAGTAGTGCCTCCAGTACTGCTCACCTGGTCCCTCCATCTCTGAAGGTAAAAGGAAAACATTAATCTAGACTCTTCTCTGTCTTGGCCCCTCGGTGGTGGAATGAACTTCCCCTGGAGGTCAGAACAGCTCAGTATTTAGGTTAAGTTGTAACTTCTCTTATTGTCAAATCTGTGTACAGAATCTACAACAGAGTGAATAAAAATATTGTATTCATAGTTGGGGGTCCTAGTGAACCAGAACTGATCTCTTCATCGATGGTAACATGAAAGCACGTTGAAAGTCGCTCTGGATAAGAGCGTCTGCCAAATGCCCTAAATGTAAATGTAAATGTTATTACTTAGCGTAATAATCAGAGACTGAGGTATTCCCACAGTATACTGGTCTGGCCCCAATATGCAAACACCTCTCACTACCTCTAAGGCAGGGACCAATGCTGAAGATAAAAGTTGTAAAATGTAAGCACTGACAATCAATAGCTGTATGTTTGGTTTGGTTATAGCAGATATAGTGTGTGTGATGCCACTTAAGATAGAAAGGGGGGAGGAAACAGGAGCTTGCATGCAGTGTAGCCACATTGGCTGGTTGTGTTTGGTAGTTTGGGAGAAATTGCATGTTCACAGTAGGATTTAAGGAGCCAATAGTCATGGTATTGTCTGAAGTTTTGTTTGTGTTAACGTATTTTTGGATGATTTTGTACTGAAACAATCTGCTTATTGTCACATTGATGGGTAAATATACCCATAAATTATGGATGGGTAAATATTCTAGACTAAGAAAGACTGCCGGTCATCGCTCCTTCCAATTTAAAACACACATGCCAACAAAGAGAGAAATAATTACATCAACTAAATGGGTATCAAGTTTCTTTTCTTGAAAATACAGAAACCTGCCAAGCAATCATTTTGCTTTTATGTCTTTATTTAAATCCTCATGGCGTCTTTGACCTTACACTAGCAAACAAACCCACGAGCAACATTTATTATAACAGTTTGAAAGCAGGGCTCTGAATATGTTAAATGACTTGTCTAAATGAGCATATTGTTCATTGCAAAAACATATGTATTTGTACAATGCCCACTCTGTCCACTTTACTGTAACTTATGACTAATAAACTTTTGACTAATTTTAGTGCAATCAGCAGCAAACCTGGAGTGTCAGTTCTTTCTTCCTTCTTCTGTTTTTTCATAGGCATTACTTTTATCCAGATTAAGAGAGGAGGTATTATTTTAAGTATGTTACTATTAATGAAGCCCTTAGTCTTATATGATCTTAAAATTTGACACAGACCTGTTCATAGCCTAGGGGTATTTGACAAAATAATTAATTAATAAATACATTCTTTATTTTTTGTGCAGACTAGGACAAAATTAAGACCAAGGGACCTGTCTCTCTAAGGTTCACCTGATTATTTAAACCCTGATAAATCACAGATGTTCCTGATCTGAATGTAAGAGCAACGCGCACCCTGGTGCAAGTTGAAGAACACTTAATATACACCCACATAAATTATTGATTTGGCTGCATGGAGGTACCAGGCCCCAATGCATTAATCTCACATGCTGTCACACTCTTGACCAGCCTTAACAAATTAACTTCACCTGAAAATAAGATCTTTGGAGTGCTCTGTGGCCCTGTGCACAGGGTTCTTTAACCAGACCATGAAATATTGAGATGTGGGATAGTGCAGTGATACCAGAGGTAAGAATACTCACCGATGTTGTGAAGCCTCTATCCATCTATGTTCTCCTGCCAGTGCTCCAGGTCTATGCACTCCACACTTCATCATTTTCCTTACCCTCATCGTGTCACCCCCTCTGTCTTGAGTGTCAGTTTTGTTTTGTATTTTGTCTCTTTAGTCACTGGAATGTTCAGTTTTTTTAAGGATGTCTGCCTCATCTCTCCTGCCTGATCTCAGCATGACACCAATCAACATGGCAATAACTAATTGGGATATTATTAAATTTCCAGTGCTGGATAGCTTCAGCTGTGCTTGAGAAAACTGTCAAAGAATGATTCTGGTCTGAATTTAATGTAAGATGTGCAAAGACAGAGATTCATAGAGCTAATTAAAAAGAGTAATTAGGTTTAGAAAGAGCGTTAATGCCTCAGTGTGCAAAAAAAAATCTCAATGACTTCATGGCAGAAATAAGTCACGTCTAATGAGTGCAACAAGGATCAGACATTATGAAAAAAATTATTCTTGTCAGAGCAGCTTTTCAGTAAGCTGAGTAGCTGAAAAGGGAAATTCTCAGAACCCCAAAGGATCTACTGAAATTCAAAAGAAAGTAAAATACAAAGGAATTTAGTTTAAAGATGGATGGAAATATATATGATAATGTCAGGTACTCGACATGCACCCAACCAGTGGGAAGAGAGACAAAGACACAGCGGGAATATATCTATACTAATACTAGTCAAGGTAACTAGGTTAACACCAGACAGGGCAAACACAAAACTCACCAGAAACATGACAGATAAGGATTATAGGGCTGATCGTAGAATTAAAGAATGACATCGAGTTTTAAAACAGGTGACCTTTTGATCTGGTTTTATTTGAAGTAAATTGTCTACACCAGACTATTTAAAAAAAAATAAAAAATCTATTATGGGCACACAGCAGCTCATCACTAGACCCTTATTGTGTTGTGTGGGCCTGTTAAAAATGGGTCTCCGACAGAGTGGCCCTAAACTTTCGATGAAAAGAAGGATGTCCGCATCATCATTTGCCCAATTGGATGAAAAGTGTGTGATGGGCCCAGAGTCTAACAGGATTTATTATTCCCCATCCAATTTCCATACATACAATCCTGTTGCTGCTTCCCATGTGACGTGGAAACACAACACTCTGATGGGGAAAATGCGCTTGATAAATACACTTATCTTCTCATTTGCAAATTAAATGGCGTTTGCCCTTCACTGGGTAATTTTGTTCCAGCTCAGCAAAGACACCGCATCGCTTTTCTGGAGCAGACAGACAATTTCATTACTCTACTGTTGCCACAAGCAGTAAATTCAAACTAGTCTCGGACTCAGCCACCCGGAGAAACCCAGAGGCGGCAGAAAGACTCCCGTATGTTATCTGCAATCTGTGTTGTCTCTAAAAAAGTGCATCCTTTTTATTTCAAGAAGTGTGAGGAGGCGACTGAAGGGATTATGAAAGGCCTTACTTAATGATCGCACAGATGACACCAGATAGCATTTTGTATCTCCTATCCGCTCGATATGAGCTGTATTGATTGGTGAAGTGTCTTTAATTTGCGGCTAAGCATCACGACATCGACTCAGCTATTTAAGAAACACTTTGTTCCCAGACTGATGCTGAATAAAAAAAAGGACACTAAGATCTTGAGCACCACAAGCCTCTCTTTCAGCTCTTTCATCACAGAAGGTTGAATACCATTCTTATAAGAGCTATTCCTCAACATCCCCTATAGCTGTTGCCTTGGGTTAAGTTCTCACGATTGAAAGTCACATCATGTGATCTACATTATTTCATCAACTATTCAGTCACACTTCCAGTGAATGGAGGCATCATCAACATTGTCATTATCATCTTCATCATAAACAACAAAAAACCCTGATTTTGATCCAGGAAAACAGAACTCCCATCATGATAGAAATGGTTTAATGGTGACATTGAAGACAATCACTTCACATGAGCATGCACTGAAGTTCAATCTCAAAATGAGAGAGTGCACAAACCACATCGAGAAAATGTGTTTGTTTGCTTGTAATTGTTCATACACCTGAAATTTCGGACCTTTCTGTAGCTGTAGAGGACATTGCAACACGAAGTGCATTGTATGCATGCGTTGATCCTGCTCTGTGACAGGAGCCATCCGTTGCTATGTGGCTTCTGGTGCTTACCTTCCAATCTTCTTTTTATATACACATTCTGAGACTGGCCACAAGCAAAGTCTGGCAATATGAGGCATACAGTGTCAGAAAGGCTATTAACTTTTCATTTTCTTCTCACTTTGTCAAAGCTTGTCCCAAAGAACCTTGGCCTCTCCCATCCTGTGAAGGCATATCAGCCAACAAGAATCCTCCCAGAACCCCCCCCCCAACTTACAGCAAGTCGTTGTTCTGTTTCTCACGTTGAGCAAGTGTGGCATCCTCCTCTATATTTATCTCACCATGGTGGGACTCGCTGCTCTCCGAGGCTGTTAAAGTGGCAATGTGGATAGTGAACACAGAGAGGCATCACACCATCCCCTCCCCTGCAAGATTATTTTTTGCTCTTATGAACGGCACACCCATGCATCATCCTTAGATGAGGCACAATAAATATTAATTTGCCGCAGAGACTAGGTATTGTCTAATGAGTGTGGGGAGCTTTCTTATTGAAATGCACTTGCCACACACCAGTGGTTGTGTCAAATTGATGGGTCTGGGTGTAATGCTTTTCTAACACAGCAGATGCAAGACGTGGCTTGGGGAAGATGTCGCTCAGACACTCACTTCAATGCAGAATGTGCGGAATGCTTTAAAGCAACTAAATGACAGTGATGGTTTGTAGGTTTATTTTTTTCCTGGTGTCTGTTCCCTGCGGAGTAGCTGTCACCCACTTTAGGGAGATGCTACAGACAGCAGTGACAGAAAGGACAGTGCCAAATGACCAGGGTTTGAACCCTCAAGCACTTGGGTGAATAAAAAATATGAATCACCAGAGTGGAGTATTTATCTGTTCTTTCGGTTCACCCTGCTGTAAAACGTACAGCCTTGGCCAGAAGTAATGGCTGACAGGCTTGTGTGTGAATCAGCCCTTCACATGGAAAATGGTCTTGTCCACACTGTAAAAAATGTCCGTTAACAAACAGATTAAATGTATCGTAGAAAGTTGACAGAATTTCCCGTAATTACTTAATACAGGTATTTTATCCTGATTTTTTATTTTTTATGCATTGCATCTTGGGAAAATGCAGCTCTGCCAAACGGACAACTTGCTGTCGATTAAGTCACTGCCATGTTTGTAACAATGTCTGTAAATGTGCATGCATCCAACAGTCAGAATACTAAAAGCATTCCAGATCTCACAGACGTATCAATAATGTGACTTTCTCCTGTGGTCATAAAAATTGTGGAAAAAGGTTTTCCTCATTTAACTGTTTTGCTGCTCATGGGGCAGTGGTGGCCTAGCGGTTAAGGAAGCGGCCCCGTAATCAGAAGGTTGTCGGTTCGAATCCTGAGCCGCAAAGGTGCCACTGAGGTGCCACTGAGCAAAGCACCGTCCCCACACACTGCTCCCCGGGCGCTTGTCATGGCTGCCCACTGCTCACTCAGGGTGATGGGTTAAATGCAGAGGACAAATTTCACTGTGTGCACCGTGTGCTGTGTATCACATGTGACAATCACTTCACTTTGTTGTTGTTTGTTGTATTAAGAACACACCCAGACACTAGCAGTAGACCAACTCAGAATTGCGGTATTTGTGCAGTTAAAGTATGTCGATGTCAAAAGGCTTGTTTCTAATTTCAGTGGGCACATTCAAGAAGCTCTGTCTGTAACTTGTCAATTTGATAAATGTACCAAGACTTTTAATGTGAAGCAATCCTTTTCTTCTCATATCTTTAGGTATCATAGATTGTGGAATGTCACCCAAATAGCACCTGGCCACCTATGTGATGTTGCAGAACAGTCTTTTGGAGGAAGTTGCAGAACAGCCAATTTCAGGTGAGGGACAGTACATGCTGTTGACCAGTGTAGAGACATTAGAAGTAATGAAGTACCAAAAATATTGCCCTTTTTATTTAGTCCCAGCCTCCACAGTGACAGAGATAGCAAATTAAATGAGAACTCCTCAGGATATTCAACATGAATAAATAGACATTGTAAAGACCTTCAACAGCATGGTGTGACATGGAAATGTCTTGGAAAGGAAGCTTACAAACAGATCCTAATGTCACAGCCAATACACATCCAGCCCACCAGAGAGCACCAGACCAGACAGAGAGACGGTGACCCGGAAGCGGAAACGAAAGCGGGCAGCGTAGAGTATAAAAGTCAGGTAACCCCGAGGAGACGCTCTTTGAGTTGAATTTATTACCAGAGACGCTAGCCTTATTTTCCCACGCCCCGCTGACTAGAATCCATGACCTTTGCCTGTCCCTGACCACGAGCCTTGCCTGCCCCCTTTGTTACGACGATCTCCTGACGGATTCTACCTCGAAACCACAACCTTCGCCTGCCATTGACACTGAGTTTGCCTGACCCTTGTGAGAAGACGATCTCCCCGCTACCCCCCACGAAGCCCTAGTTCCCTCCACGCCGCGCTGCGGCGCGTCCACGACCCCACGCCCGTCCCAACTCACCTCCGGCCTCCCTCTCCCCGACCAAGCGCCTCCGGTCCCCCTCCCCAGCGCGTCCCATGTCTGCTCCCCGTACAACGACTTGTCCCCTTGCTCCAAGCATGCCTGCAAATGCGTCCCCGAACTCCAGCAGTGACACCTATGCATAAGGCTCTGAATGCAAATGGTTCGTTATCTACACACCATAGAAGGCTGCAATATTGCAAGACACACTTTAAAAATGTTCAGCCTGTTGAAGTCACAATTGGATACAATGATCAAGGACGGAAGATACACTATCATTACATACCAATCCTGGAATGGATAAAAACACTGCTAAAAGACAGAAATAGATTGTTTTCATCTGATCCAGATTGTTTCAATGTAATGTTATTTCAAGATGCATTTGAGGTGGCTAATCCTCTTGGAACTGCCAAGCAGAAACACAAAGTTTTAACTGTCTACTTCACCTTGGGAAATTTCTTTCCATACCAACATTCGACAGTAGATCAGATATAGCTGGTACTGCTCTGTCAGGAAAAAGACTGCTAATATTTTAGCAGTGGATTAAGTTTTTAGTAAGCTTTTGCCAGACTTGTGTGAGTTGGAGGTGAACGGCATGTTTCATGCATAATGGGAGATAACTTGGACTCACACATGTTTGGTGGGTTTACAGAAAATTTTAGCATGAGTGAGTATTTCAGTAGATACTGTCTTTTCACCAAAGATGCATTTCACTTGAAGCCTCTTAGTGTTGCCCCTCTAAGAGATCCTGCTAGTTTTTGGAGAGCCATTCAGGAGTAAGCATGCACCATGTCTTTAATAAGATGTCTTTTTTCCATGTATGCCAGCCTGGATTACCACCTTGTTGACTATGACTATGACTTGGCAGATGTGTTTGCAGGCAATAAAGTGGTTCAATTACAAGTCTTTAAGTGACAGACTGAAATAATTCCTTTGTGAAAGCTCAAACAAGCCAAACGTCATTCTCAGCCAGGGAACCAAGCTTGGAGGCCATGCAGCCCAAAACAGGTGGCTATTGAGGTTCTTGCCTGGTTAAATGCATGACAGAATTGTATGGCCAATGGTACTACTCTTGAGGGAGCTAGTTGAACTTGTCTGTGCACCTAGCCTTGCAAAATCTCAGATTGCTTACATGAAGGTGCTGATAAAGGAGTATAAAGAAAAGAGGCAAGAATTTTTTTCCAGATGCAACTCATCAACCCAAACACCACTATTCATTTTGCGGACTTGAGTTTGCAATTTGGCCCACTCATACACACATGGACCATGTGCTTCAAAAGCACAACTGGGTACCTGAGCTTGGCATTTATGAACTTAATAAAAAAAGCTCATTTCCAAAAACATTGACCGACAACATTGTGATTATCTCTCAGTTTGCTTTTACCACAGAGGTATCCGGTTACCATTTTATATAATTTTATATAATTTTGATTAAGGTATTGTAGGGGTTTTACAGTGCTGCTGAAATAGCATTTACAGAGTTGTTTAGTCACACGCATACATGTCAGGTCTTCAAAGAAATTTTAATATCAGACAGAAGTTTTATTTTATTTTTTCCTGTATGTTACCCAGAGCCACAAGCTGTGATTGGCACCAGTTCTGCTCATTTGCTACAGAAGAATCAGGATTTACAAATATCACCTGAATCACCTGGTTCCATGGAGTGTTCTTCGTCCGGTGAGGCATATGTTGTACCATGGCACCGCAACCTCATGCTTGCCCTACGTGAAAAGAAAAGACTGAAGGGAACTGATTCGCATCGTTGTTGATGATGTACTTGGGAATGACCAAAGAAGGCCTGGAAGAGCAAAGTTAAGGATCTTTGCAAAGACCATTGTTGAGAAGTATTCCAAGACCAAGATCTCCATGGAACTAAAGTTGTTGGAACTGGATATGACACACTGTCTATTCAGCTTGAAAATTGAGCTGAATAGGAGGGCCTTAACCTTTGGCTCAACCAAAAGACCAGCAGAAGGTGAGATGGCACAAAGGAAAAAAAAGTCCTTATAATCAGATCGCTATAGTTGTGTGCAGTGGTGGACAGCTTTCGAGAATACAGCTGAGCAAAACTTTAACTTGGGACACATTTGATTGGCAGCATGGTTATGTATCTTAATCAGGGGCAGTGGTGGCCTAGCGGGGGCAGTGGTGGCCTAGCGGTTAAGGAAGCGGGCCCGTTATCAGAAGGTTGCCGGTTTGAATCCCGATCCGCTATGGTGCCACTGAGGTGCCACTGAGCAAAGCACCGTCCCCACACACTGCTCCCTGGGCGCCTGTCATGGCTGCCCACTGCTCACTCAGGGTGATGGGTTAAATGCAGAGGACAAATTTCACTGTGTGCATCGTGTGCTGTGCTCCTGTGTATCACATGTGACAATCACTTCACTTATTACTTATTACTTATTAACACCTTTCCACGTGAGTAATAGAATCAAAACTTTGAAGTGGACTAGTGTGCGGTCTGCCCCTTCAAAAAACACACACAAAGTGGGAATGGAGGAAGCTGATATTATCAGTCTCTGAGTGGTGTTTTAGAGTGCCCCGGCGTGTGTGACGCATGTCGAGCATCGCTAGCTGTTCTCTGAGAGGAAACGCAAACCTGGCACCAAGCCAGGGGCCAGTGGTGGTCTGGTGGTTAAGGAAGCAGCCCTGTAATCAGAAGGTTGCCGGTTCGAATCCCAATCCGCCAAAGTGCCAGTGAGGTGTCACTGAGCAAAGCAACGTCCCCACACACTGCTCCCCGGGCGCCTGTCATGGCTGCCTACTGCTCACTCAGGGTGATGGGTTAAATGCAGAGGACAAATTTAACTGTGTGCACCGTGTGCTGTGCTGCTGTGTATCACATGTGACAATCACTTCACTTTATTAAGGGCAGCGCATGGCTCGTTCTGTCTGAAAGCAGCTTATCGTGAAGAGGACAGAACTTTGTTTTACTTGGATGGACAGATTTGCTCTCCCACTGTACTTCAGAGTGGCCACGTCTGTCCATGCTGTGCATTTGCCCGATCCCATGCATTCGTCGAAAGATCCCGTTCCTGGTAGTATTAACTAAAAATAAAGTACAATGGATAAAACGGTTAACTTGTTTTTTCATTGGGGTTTTTCAATTGGGGACACATATCAATGTAACTGTGTCAAGCGAATGACAGTGCAGTGGTGAATGGGGTAAAAAAGAGAAGATGAAATGAAAACTGAGATTATGATTTTTTTTTTGTCCAGTTCAGTTTTTGCCCAGCTAGAGTATCTGGACATGATTTAATTTGTGCTAGCCATCTGTTGAAAAGTTTCATTTACAATATTGCCTGTGTTGCTACAGTCTTTCTGGGCTTAAACCCTGAACGAGGATCAAAGGCTGAGATGAAGGGGATGAAGCAGCACCACGAAACAGAAGCATTTGTTAATGTACCAGAGAATACACTGTAAAAGTGCAGAAATGTCCGTTCTTAGTTTAACAAGAGTACATTAAGTGAACACATATCAATCTGTTAAATTACAGGAAAAATCTGTTTTACAGAAAATCTTTTTTACAGAAAATGTACTGGAAGAAAATTACCAGGACATTATTGTTTTTTTCACAGATTGTTTTTACAGTGTATCCAGAAAGAAGAAGAAGAAAGTGAAGTGATTGTCACATGTGATACACAGCAGCACAGCACACGGTGCACACAGTGAAATTTGTTTTCTGCATTTAACCATCACCCTGAATGAGCAGTGGGCATCCATGACTGGGGAGCAGTGCGTGGGGACGGTGCTTTGCTCAGTGGTGGATTCTTGCCGGATCAGGATTCGAACCAGCAACCTTCTTACGGGGCCGCTTCCTTAACCGCTAGGCCACCACTGCCCCATGACTGGAGAGTGACGTTAGGTGTAATGCCATAATAATTTTAAACATAATGTTTAAATCAGACATCTTTCTAGTTACTTCAGATGGTCTTTCTTCTAAAGCTAACATGACAATAAATACCGATAATCCTTTGCAACTTAGTCAAATGTACTTATATGTAATACATATTTTTTTCATTACTTATGTATGAAAAGTAGTGAGCCTTGACACTGTTAACTGTATTTTAGTGTTACTTGTGCACAGTTTTTGATTTGGCTCTTGGTGAATCACAATGAAAGGCTGTCACTTTCGTCTTATCCACATCCTAGCAGATAAAACTGTCAAAGGATAATGCTGGTTCAAGAGACATAGATAACATCAAATCCTGGCAGGCAATTTTTATATTTACCACTAGTAGTAAATAATAAGTAGTAATATATTCAGTTGTAGTAGATTTAGTAGTATAAAGAGAGCTATAAAGCAATTTAATGCAGTCAGACATTCTCCACAGAGCAATGTATGCTTTGAACATGTGGTTCTGCACATGCTTTGCTGTGCAGTATCCTACAGTGGGCTCCAGCCCTCTGGGTTGCTTCTTTTGTGCCATCTTTAAACAGTTTTATGCCCTGATATGTGGAATGCCCTTTTCAACAAAGCCATGAGGCACATCAAACAAGAACACAAAAGATCCCCAACTTTTCCCCTGGTCTTTAAGCCCAGACCTGAACGGATCTTGAATACCAACATATTAACAATTTATAAATCAATTGACTTCGTTAAATGTACTACTGGAAAGGTCAGCAGGTTTGTTAGTAGTCTTTGAAGTAACATTTTCCCCCTATCATGAGTAAACAGAGCTATATTTCCCTGATTCTTTGCAATTAACCCAGAATGCACCTTCCGAATGTTCAGCAAATTGGAAGATAATGAATTGTAAATTGGTCCTGTGAAATTAAGTAAAACCAATTAAAACTTCAGCATTGAGGGGAGCAAGTTTTATTACCTCAATTATTTTGCCATGGGAAAATGAAAGTAAACAGTTTGACAATTAAAAGGGCACACAACGTATGAATCCATTTCTGCTTTGTGTTCCGGATGCAAAAGTCAAACAAAGCTGACAGAGGAAGAGAAAATGGCTCTATTAAAAGAGGCAGGAGTGCCCAGTGGCTAATTAGAGAGAATTGTCGGTGTTCCAAAAAAACTAAAAAAATAAATACATAAATAAAACCTGGTCTAGCTCCTGCGGCACACACCTGGACATGATGCATTCAAATTCAATTATCTGAAAGTGATCATGAACCGCTCTGTCTGAGGGCATACATAGAGGTCCAACGTTTGCAGCCAAAACACATCGCTGCCACGTGCTCTGCAGCCAAATCTATTCAATGCCCTGGATGCGTGTCTGTCAGTCATTCAAATGTATAAAGGATGAAAATAATGAATACATATCAGGAGAAAAAGAAATATCTAAACGAATACTTTGTTTCATAAAATGGAGGCCATGTCCCTGAGACTGAGTGGCTATGGGTCGTGAGCGGCTAAGTGTTTCATAAAGAAATTTAAAATTAAATTCAATCTGTAAAACCTAGGTCTACTAGTAAAAAAACACTAACCTTTCGCTGTGGTGAAGTGAAAGCTGCAAAAACATCTACATTGATGTGATTTTCAAAGCAGACACATCCATCATCATCATCAAGGGCAATGCAAGCCTTTAACCCAACCTGTACCATGTAGCCCCAGATATATTAAATAAAAAACTCAAAAATGTCTGTTAAAGATGTTGTTTGAAAGCAAAAACATTGAATCATCATGAAGCAGTACAAATACAACACTGCAAACCCATTTAGGAAGTGAAATAGCCCTAGGAAGGTGGCTGGAGAAAATGGATTGCCATCTACAGAGAAATAATATCAGTTAGCAGCTGATGGAGAAAAATGCATTCATCTCGTATACGCCGTATGTAATTTAATCACAGGCTCGTTTATCCTTCAAGTCATCTCATCAACGTGCTGCTATGCAAATTGAATTAATTTCATTTGATTAACATCTTTCCAGGAGCTGATAGACTCCCAAGTCTGCTTAATGCAAGCCTTGCAAAATATTCCCCTTTGTAGAACGGTGGTGGAGAGAGGTGGCTTCCAAAATGTCATGTCTACCATACAGTTCTTAATCTGTTGTGGATAGTGCCATCTTCTGGATCTTACAACTCACCTGTTAATATTAAATAGCTGAGACAAGGAATGGTGATTAAAAGTCACAAAAAGCAGAGAAGTAAGGAGAAAAAATAACAAAATAAGAATGAAAACAACTAAGCACCCTCCAAATTTGCCATTCAATACACATATGGAACTTAATTGTATATCTTTGGACACATATTGTATATGTCCAAAAAATATAAAGAAGAGTGCAAAAGAAGGTTCTGTCTCTATTTAATTTTATGCACAGAAGCATTGAGCAAAAAACTGAAACTGAAAATTAAAAAATGAGCTGCCCTGCCCATCTGTCATGCTGTCTGGAGAGACCAATAAAAATGTCTGCAAAATGCCTCTGAGGGAGACATTCACTGCATAAGGTGATATACGTGTTTGAATAGATGAAAACATTCCATAAAAGGATCAATACATGGTCAATAATTAAGGTGTAGTTCTGACTAAATCTATTGTCTGTACCTGCCAGGTAACTGAAGCACTATTTGACATTTGACTAGTTAATGATTAATGACTCATTGACACTCACAAACCAAATGGTCTCACTGACATTTCCATGCATTTGCCTCATTCTTCACACACTTCCTGCGACTACTTGGAAAGTGGCCTTTTCTAGGAATGGGCAAACACTCCTTGAGTCACATGTTTAAGTTATTTCACACTAAGCACAATGGCACCTGCTGAACATGACTAAGGAGATTGCCAGACCACAGCGTTGAAAATCCAGGCATCGGACAGTGAGCTTGTCAGATCATAAAAAAGACTTGGGTGTTCTCGTCAGCAATAAACCAAATTGGCCAGACAAACTCACATGTCCTATTCAAAAATGTTTCCATCTGCTGAGAAAGGTGAGGTCATTTTGCAGGTCACTGTTAAAGGTCATTTCTCGACTCTGCCATAGCATCAGCAGTCTTTTATGCAGGACTTTACAGAGGTGGTGGGAGAGATGATGATTGCAGACTACTACACCTTCAGTTCAAGAATGAGACCTGCTAAAGGTTGCAGTCCCGCTCGCAGCTTAAATCATTAGTTATAACATTGCTCATTATTAATCTCCCTCTGACATTAACAACGTGAAATTGCATCCAAAACCAACTACACACAACACAACTAAAGCACAAATCAGCAATAGCTTTTGAGCTATTAAGGTTAATTAATAAAATGGTGATTTTCAGTTTACAGTGGATGGCCTAGCGGGTCAAATGGAAGGTTGCTGGTTCGAATCCTGAACTGCTTAGGTACCACTGAGGTGTCACTGAGTAAAGCACCATCCCCACACACTGCTCCTTGGGTTAAATGCAGAGAACACATTTCACTGTGTAAACTGGATGGTGTCCTGTGCCTTTGTATGTCACATGTCACAACTAATCACTTTCACTTCACTTTTGTCTAAAATTGTAAAACTTAAGGCAACTGCATTTTTAAGTTCTGTCAACTTAGGATATGAATTCTTCAAAACTACATGGGCTTGACATTGAGAGAACTTAGTAACGTGGTGGTAGTAGTAGGTTAAAACTATGCTTATTACCACTGTGTCCCTGAGCAAGACACTTCAGGGGGACTGTCCCTGTAACTACTGATTGTTAGTTGCTCAGGATAATGGGGTAAATGCAGCACATACTTTGCAGTTTTTCCAACATGTTTTATTTTAAGTGTATAAAGAGAGCAATTGATGTTGGAACAGGTTTTGTTTAATATTTTAAAGATTTATCGGTAAAAGGAATAGGAGATCTGCAGCTGGAGAGGAAAGCAAGTAGTTAATAGTTCCTGCATTCTGTGGAGAAATTGAAGCTTATCACGTTCTTTCTTTCCGCGCTAATCAAGTGCATGAACATGAAGATGGAAATTATTAACACTGAACCTGATGAGAGTGTTTAATTTACTTTTTTTTTTCAAGTCAAAGTGGATGAAGATGTGACACAACACAAACTGTATGACTACAATTGCTCACTCACTCACCCACTCACTGTCCATTATTGCCTTTTTTTAATCAGGGTTGTACCTGTTGGAGCCAGCCCACAATGCAGGGCAAACACACACCCCAGTCACTCACAGTTTAGAGTGACCAGTTCACCCAGAGCATACCATTGTCTGGCAGTAGGGAACCAGGACACCGAGAAGAATCCCACTGCTAGAAACAAGTAGTATGCAAACTTTGAGGCCAGGTCACTGTGCGAACTGAATCTCATTTAAAAAAATGACCATGTGAAATTAAGGTATGCTGACTTCATGATAGTCTTTCCAAGTCTCACTGTGGTACATGTCTACGCTCAGTCTTTCCCCTCATGCACTTACCTTGTGCAGTTGGTGTGGCTCCTGGCTCAAGAAACCGCAGCTGCTTTGGTCCCGTGAGAATACAGAGGCCCGTGTCAGTGTGACGCCACAGCAAGTGGGACGAAACATCTTGCTGGCACTGCAGTAACCACTCCCCAATTCTGCACAGTCGCTGTGCTCCCATTACAAATAATAAGAAAAACACGCAACAATCGCAATAGTCTACATTACAGGAGCTAAAGAAACTATGTAAACATAGAAGGCTGTAAATGACATGACCCAGTGCAAAGTAGCAGCAATCACAGAACTACACTGTAAAAATGAACACAAGGCATCCAGAAAGCCCTGCTGTGTACGTGCATATAGACCAACAAGCAAGCAGAGTTGTCCTGTTCAATGGTGTCAAATCTCAACATTTGGGACACAATTAATTACACAGGCAGTAACAGCTACGGATATGTGAATGTCTATTTTTACGATGTAGATCCAGACTGAAGACTAAAATTATAAAATATATTTAAGTAAAGACCAATTCACGTTAAGACACCAAAGATGATTTTCCAACAGCTTTTTTCCAATTAGTGGGAAATTTACATTGTCATGGCAGAAAGTGGACAGTACAAGATAGAGCAGCAATAAAACAATAGCACAGACAATATGTCAACTGTGTAATATAAGATAGAGTGATAGTGATAGATAGAGTAATATAAGAAAGTGCAAAGCATCATAAGAATTATATTACTACACAATGTGCATCAATTTTTCTTTGTCGTAAACTCTGTTACATTGCTAAGCAATAAATAAATTAATTCAGTTAAAATGTGTGTTATCATTATCACAAGGTAAAATAGAAAAAATAAAACCCAACTCTCAACTAAGTATGTGCCTCGACCAGAAGGGATTTATGAAGGCGGCATTGCTCAGCAGTTTCAGCTCCATGATAAACTCAGACTGATCACAGTGGTATGAGGCAGCCTAAAGGAAAGGCTGCTACAGGGTATTGCCCAGATGGATTGAATCATGGATGGATCTTAATAAGCTAACTGAAAGAGGATTTACTTAAGAACGCCTTTGTGTGTCTTCCTGACAGCTACTGAATAATTATTTAACCTCACTTCAGCAGCTCTTTCTTGTGAGGAAAACAATGAGTGCTTCCTGGGTTGAAGGTTATTGTTCACTGCCCTGACGGAGGTGACTGCTTGCAAGGCACGCGGTTTTGCGTGTATAATGCTCCACACCTCTGATTTTGAGGACACAAAGAAAGAGTCGTGGAGACGATTCATCCCCTGGTGCACACCACCTGTCTAAAAGCCCGTCTGCTCCTTCAGTCACTCCCTCACAGGTGGCAAGGCCCTGCAACGCTGAGGCAGTCACCCATAATGAACACCTCGCTCATTCAGGCCATATGACAGTGAGGTATGGAGCCCATTAGCACTGTGATATGAAGTTATGCGGGGAAAAAGCACCCAAGGCGCCTGCCCTGCTGTCCACGGAAAGTGCTTATTTAATCCTTACCTATTTGCAAATGGTTATCACAGCCACTCAACGCAGAAGGAGAAATAATTGGAGAATTCCTGCGACACCCGTTGTGCATATTCGTGTGCATCTCAGCAAAGGACCTAAGTATCAAAAAGATATTAGCCATTTAAGGAACTTTTTACAATACCACAACCTGCACACATTACTTTATAGTTAGGCTCTAACTTTAGCGGCAGGTTTGATATTTATATCACTCAGCCAACAGGCAAGAAATCAAATTATATTAAAATAATCTGATTTATTCTTCTAATATATGAAAGTGAATTGATTATCATTGTGATGCATAACACAGCACACGATGCACACAACGAAATGTGTTCTCTTCTTTAACCCATCACCCTTAGTGAGCAGTGGGCAGCCACGGCAGGCGCCAGGGGAGCAGTGTGTGGGGACGGTGCTTTGCTCAGTGGCACCTCACCAGATCGGGATTCAAATTGGCAACTTTCTGATTATAGGGCCGCTTCCTTATCTGCTAGGCCACTACTGCCACCATATCTTTTTTTCTTTTAAATGAATCAGTATTACATTTTACTTTTACTACCCATGTTTTTTGCATTTTACATTCAGTACTCAAAGATTATTCAGTATTGTAGAAGATTCAGTGCACTTTATGACACAATATATCACTAGTCACATGTACTAAAGGGAATGAAAAGAGATTATCTTTAGCCTTGCAACCAGTAGACCTTGTTTTTATGTATTTGTAATTCGTATGTTCTTGCATCAGGATTATGTCAGACATATTCGAGGTACATGAATCAAAATGTAAAACTGGCTCTGTTGTCTTGTGGTAAAGTTAAAGACTAGTCACTTCTTTTGGTGAATGACTCTAATCTGAAATAGCGGACCGAGACAGAGGATAGACAGAGGATGAATGAATACATGATATGTAATTTCCACTCCAATACTCCCAAAAAATAAAGCAGATAATAAGGAGTATTTTGTAACTGAGTTCTGAGCTTTAGTTCATTTGGACAACTTCCCATTTAATCAAAGCAGTTAGTTGGCTTGGCTTGGAGATATCAAGCCTTAATTGACCACAGAACTTAATCAATATCTAAACTCTGTCTGAAATACATTGCTGAGACAACTTTGCTTCTCTTTGGAACAGTTCTTACTCAGCAGAGGTAATTTGCTAAAATAATGGATTTACCTTTGAATCACACACAGTCATGTGTTAAGTGCTTCATCAGCTTTACTTATCCATCCTCAACAATGCCACTTTATAAGTGAGAGCCTCTCAGTTTTAACTATCTTCAACAAAAAGCTCATCATTCCTCAAATGTTCAGTAAAGCACCTATAAGCTGAGAAATCATATGGCCTCATTTTTCTATCAAACTCACTGCTTCAGCCAGGCGGAATATTGTCTTTAACACTGTCCAAATATTTCAGTATTGACATTCAATATGGCCAAATACGGAAGTGATTTTAAAAGTTACAGTATAGGAGTCTCTCCACTTCAAAACATACTTGAGGAATCCTGCAGTTTTTATATGGGGACATGTTCTCAATGGCAGTCATTTTCCTTCAATACAGTCGAAACAAATTTGGTTAATTTATGGGTTTTTATATTATTTCAGTTCATCCTAAATGTGCCTGTAATTAAATTTATGAGCAATGATGCTTGTTTGACAGGCAAATATGAATGTGTATAAGATGAATATAAAATAATTATGTGGGGTGTGACAGTTAGAAACATTTTCATTTGAACGACTGACTTGCTTGAGATGTGTAGTGTAGTTTAATTATAGGGGGGAAAGAAATAATTTCTAATTTTGTATTTTTGTCTTTCACTGGAGATTGCATGTAATCTCTGGCCATACTGCTGTCTGAACATCACAGATATGCATATGGTGCTGAAGCTTGATGATCCGGGCAAAAGATCCCATAGCTATCATCACGATTAATGGTGAGATCGAGGAGGCCTGTTTTTATGGTCTGCTTGACCGGATGGGCAATCGGTTGTGTACCAGGGATGTGGTTTCAAGTTACTTGCAAAAAAAAAGATCTTACTTTGGCCTGAGACCATGTCATTAGGGCAGAGCCAAAACCAGTCCCCTTTTAGAGGCACCCTGGTGGACAACTAGGTACAACAGCAGTCATGCCTTAAAAGGTGGGTACTATCTCTGACTGTCTCTGGGGGGCTCTGGATCTGTATCTGGACTGGAGTTTATTTTGACCAGTTTTCCCTGATTCCCGATTGTGTGAGCCTACTATTAAATATATAACATCTCCCCTGTTTATATCATGTCTTCGTTGGGTCACTGTGCTGTATGTCCACCCGAGGCCGTGTATTGCCTAGTGTGACATCTTCTATGTTGTATTAAATCTCAGTTTTATGTTAGTTGTGTTCACCTCGTGACTATACACAGTGGGGCAGCTATCAATTGTGCAAGTTGTCCCACTTAAAAAGATGAGAGAGGTCTGCAATTTTCATCATAGGTACACTTCAATTGTAAAAGATAGAATGTAAAAACGAAAATCCAGTCAATCACATTGTATGCTTTTAAAAAACTTTACTTGTATAACAATGCAGAAAATAAGCATTGGCCAATAGTATTATTTCACCTCAATACTTTGTAATGTAACCTTGATTGGTAATCCATTCAAACATTTCCTCTAGGTGTTCACCAGGTTTGCACACACTGTACCTGGTATTTTGGCCCATTCTTCCATGTAGATCTTCTCAAGAGCTGTGATGTTTTTTTTTTTTTTCGGGCTGTTGCTGGACACAGATTTTCTATTTGATTGAGGTCTGGAGACTGGCTAGGCCACTCCAGAAGATTGTAATGTTTTTTTTTTTTTATGTAGCCTATCCTTTGTTGCCCAGGCTGTGTGCTTGGGTCATGCTGGAAGATCCATTCAGGCGTCTTTAATGCCCTCACTGATGGAAGGGTTTTTTTGTCAAAATCTCATAATACATGGCCCCATTCATACTCTTCTTAATGCGGATCAGTCATCCTGTCTCCTTTGCAGAAAAGCAGCTCCAAAGCATTATGTTGCCACACCCATACTTCACAGTGGGTATGGTGTTCTAGGGATGCAACTCAATATTCTCCCCTCGCCAAGCATGAGTTCTATTTAGGTCTCATCTGACCACATGACAGTCTCCCCAGTCCTCCTCTGGATCATCATCCGGGACTGGACATGTTATGGTTTAACCAGGGGGACCTTTCGAGCACTACAGGATTGACAATGTAGTGTGTTACTAATAGTAACTTTTGTTACTGTTGTCCAAGCTTTCTTCAGGTCATTGACCAGTTCGCCACTTATAGTTCTGGGTGAGAGAGAGATACGTCTACACTGGTGATTGAAATAATGCAAACAACATGCAACATTAATTAAAAAACATTATGCAATCATTCATAAACTTGACTGGCTGTGAGACTGAAGTAGTATGTCCTATCCTTTGAGGTAGACAAGAACTCAAGGAGTTTGACTGCTCGCTTCAGAAGTTGAAACTCTATCATGGCTGCTTTCAGGCCTACTCCAGGATGTTTGTGGGTCAATCTGTTGAGCTGCTAGCTTCACACTTGAGGTAGCCGAGGAGCAATTTTAAGGCAACAAATTGATTGGAACACCAACTTGCTGTGTGCTGCATTGAGGTAAGATATGAACGAATGCATGTTGCAATGAGGTATTGAGAGCTGGAAATCACTATTGTGGGGAAACGCATGACAGAGTGTTCACATGATGAACAGATTTTTATCTGCTGTTTACACACCCAGGAGTTCCAAACCTATGTAAGGGAGAACTAGACTTATGGTTGCATTTTAAAATGACCTTGACTCACTATTTATTATATTGCATTATAAAAGTATCTAGCGCACTGGATTTTGAAATTGCATTGAATGAGTTCATTACATATAAATGAAATATTAGGAAAACAGAACTATATGTAAAACCATAGAGTGTTACATGTATAATATGTGCATTGATATATGATTTAACTTCTACGTGCATATTGATGTATGCTGTTTTCTGTAAATTGGACAGGGTCATCAAGATAAGCAATTACAAATGGGACTGCTCCAACTTTAGGATTAGTGTTAAAGAGAGTGAAAGAGTGAAGCATAACATTATGTTCATGCTCCTCTCAGCAATAGGCAATTTCACAAAGTAGAGGAGGTGTGTCAGGGCCCTTGACACTGATGATGGAAAAATATGCGCCACATCACCGGCTGCTCTCTGACTGACCCAGTTGCCAAGATCAAGAAGCAGTGTCACCACGGGTAAAACATGCTGGTGATGAATGTTGCTAGAAGACCTTCCAGGAGCCAACACCCGGTGAATTATAGCTTCCCATCTAATCAAAAATTGCTGGGCCCATTCCATGTCTGACAGTGCTGGAACGTTTGTGTCCATCTTGTCATCCTGGAAGGGCCCTTTTCCAGGTTCTTACTGAAATCTTGGAAGAGCTAAATGAAGACCAGGCTTTTACATGAGTGTATTAAAAATATTTTCTACAATTCGAATGAACATGTTTTTTGTTTTTTTTATGCTAAACCATGGTTTAATATGATTAATCTTAGCTTATGAATATGGCAATTAAATGCACATAGCATGTTCTCTAACATTTTATTTGATGTACAAAGGTAAATTAATAAAAATAAGCATCATTTGGCAATTGAAAATTAACAAATGCTTTATATATATAGTATAAAGTCTATTTTCAATTACAATATATATATATATATATATATATAGGTAATTTGCAGTATTAGTCACAGATTCTTTTTGACCAGCGATCATAATTATGAAAGTGAGTACACATATGTACAATTGGCAGTGGTGGCCTAGCAAGTAAGGAAACGAACCTGTAATCAGAAGGTTGCCGGTTTGAATACCAATCTGCCAAGGATGTATCGGAGGTGTCACTGAGCAAAGCACTGTCCCCACACACTGCTCCCCAGGCACCTTTCATGGCAACCCACTGCTCACCAAGGGTGATCGGTAAAAGGCAGAGGATACATTTCGTTGTGTGCATTGTCTGCCGTGCTGCAATGTTTCACAATGACAATCACTTTCAATTAATCTGTTTCATGAACTTATGTGAAATGCTGAAAGACATGCTGTATCAAGTCCTCCATAATAAGACAGGTATGCTATGAGTATAAGGATGTTATCTGTACTTTGGCAAATGTTTTCAAGGACAAAAATCATCGAAACCATATTTCGTTCAATATGAGGCACAACATAATTACAATAATGTGCTTCACAACCCATGTAGGTCAAAACATATATTTATATTAGAAACACGTTTTGAAGCCCTCATACACTCTTCTGACAGAGCCTGTATTGATTTTATGCCAAATCATTCCTTTATCATTGTATTTCCAATATTTTAAACATTTTAAAATTCACCACAAGATGTGAATAACTTCAGTACAGCAAATGGCTGTATTTCTCTGGTTAATCTTTTTATATTAGGGTGTACACATATATTAAATAAGATAGTCCATCAACCAGGGGGAAAAAAACAGGTCAATATCTCTCATCAATAATCATGTTTCAGCCACAGCAACCTTCAGCAAACTCTTGATTAAATCACGACCTAGCACTGCTCAAGATGCACATCTTACACTTATTACATTAATACTGATGACGTTCAGGCATCTTGGATGATAACCTTGTGCCCAGCCGGGCACCTTTTTTTTTTTTACCAGATCTGCAGCCTTAATTATGTACAACCTGGTCACATCAATGTTGCATTGCTTTCTTCCTCATTAAATTATATTAAAAAATAAATTGTGCACACTTTTATTATTAGACGTAATCTGAGTGGCCCTTCGCCAGAGCTTCGGGTTAATCTCTGCAGGCAGGCATGCCCCAAATTTATTATCCAGTCTTTGCTTGTGTTTTGGCTAAATGCCATGCATTCTATGGGAAAGGCTGTCCTTACAATGACAGCCTTGACCTTTTGCTAATTGTTTGATACCATAACAGCTTAGCGCTAATGAGCTGGAGTGCAGGCCAGCCAAAAGGGAGTCAAGGTTCCCAGCCTGTGCGGGGTCAGACAGTGATGCAAGGGCCATGGGAATTTTTAAGTGCAGAAGCATGGAACTATGTTAACCAGGTGAGGTTCCACTCCCTGACATGCTCCTAGGGCATGTCTCATTAAGTATCACTTTACCCAAATTTTTGGAAATCAGATTTTGCAGTTTGAGTAGTTTGAAAAGATAGAAGTTTTCTCTGCATTTAATCATTTCAGAAAACTCAATTTGGTTTGTCAGAGACCTAGGTACTAGACCTATTCAGTCTTATGTTATGTTACAAGTTCACCACATTATCGGATGTCTCCCCTGTCCTGTTCTGCACTAATTAAACCCCGGATTCGTGACACCGTGCGACTGCGTCCTTCCTCATCATCTCATCTCATCACCTGCTGCGCCATGCCAAATGGTCGTGACAGCTATATTGTTAGACGTATTGGGATGACATCCTATTCCTAGTCCATTCCTAGGGTTAGGCTTTAAAATACAGTTTGCCTACCCAGCATCATAGGGAAGGCTTTCTTTCCGCTTCTGATATCACTAACAGTTGACTGTAGAATATTTCAGAATTATCATGGGCTTTTTGCACAGGGATTAACCTATCCTTTCGCAGATGTGTGTGAAAGCAGTCTGCATGCATAGGGGCTTGATATTGTATACTATTGGCCATAGAAGCGATTGGAACGGCAGAATTCAGTAATATGCAGGATGTCCCAATACAGTGTACATACATGACAAGTTTTGTAATATGCATGTAATGATCTAATGAACTAAGAAGAGCAAGAGCACCAGCCCCCATCATGTACACATTCTACCGAGGAACCATCAAGAGCGTCCTGTCTAGCTGCATCACTGTGTGGTTTGGAGCCTGCAATGCGTCCTGCCATAAAACTCTCCAACGCATAGTCAGAGCAGCTGAGAGAATCATTGTGTCCCTCTCCCCTCCATCCAAGACATCTACAGCACACGCCTCACCAAAAAAGCCCTCTGCATAGCAGCCGATCCCACCCACCCAATGCAAACTTTCTTCAGCCTGCTGCCATCAGGGAGGAGACTGTGGAGTCTCCAGGCCAGGACCAGCAGACTAAAGGACAGCTTCACCCATCAGGCTGTCAGGAAGCTCAACTCTCTCCCGGCTCTGCCCCCACTCCCCTCACTCCCCTCTTCTGCTCCACAAACTTTCTGAATTCTAACACACACACACAAACTGACCATGCACCGGTCACTCTGTGCAGCATTGGTCTGCTAACTACCTCACTATGTGGTTTGCACTCTCCACCCTGTGCCCTTATTTGTATATTGTGTTTTTAAAATTTTATACATTTGCTTATTTTTATACCTTTGTATTTAATGTTACTGTTTGTATTTAATGTTACTTGTAAGCACCATGGGTCTGAGAGTAACGCAATTTCAATTCTCTGTATGTCCTGTACATGTGGCAGAATTGGCAATAAAGCTGACTTTGACTTTTGACTTGATCTGATCACAAGCGTATTGAACTAATTTGTAAAATTTTGCAAACATTCATTTAAACTCTCAGCATGCAGCTCCATGCAATCATTAACAGTATCCCAAAACAACACATGTATTTGTAAAAAGATGAAAGAAAATATGAAGAGACATAAATAAAAATAGGATGTTGGATACTCATTTGTACTGCAAAATGGCAGCTTTTGGAGTGATCGAGATGCAAAATATTCATAGCTGGAACAGTTTATTCATGGATTCAAGGTTACTGTCTCAATATTTCTGCAAAATCACTCCTCTGTTATAGAAAAAAAAAGTCATATGATAATAAAAATCAAAAACATTTATCTCACAACATTTTCTAAAATACCCTCAGGCAGCACACCGTCCATAAATCCACTGTATTATGTGCTCTAGACGTGGAGGGCAGTAACTGAGGGCCGTAGGACGCCGTGTGCAGATATTAGATGAATAATTGACACATTTAGAAGCTCATTTGGAATGCCAGGCACCGAGGTTGTCTCATCGCTGCAAGGGAGAGCAGAATTTCGGTTCATCACCCCATAGAGATGAAGATCAAAGGTGCCCCATGCAGATCAGCCGGATTCGGTCATGTTTTATTAATCAAAGATGGGCATTTATAGAGCAACACCTTCAGCTGTTCTGCTCGGACAGCCTAACTAAGGACACACGCTTCAGAAGCAGCCACTCGTTTGTCTTCTGAAAGGCTGATTTGCATACCCATATCCTTAAAAGGACTTGGAAGTGGACTGGAACAGCGTCTGACAGATTAGCTGGCATCTCTATGTTTAAGTTGGAGGGCTTCGGATGCAAAAAGGCATTTTGAATTCATGTTTCTACTTGCACTGACCAACAGAGTGGCAGTGAATTGCAGGAGTGTGATTCGCAGCAGGCAAAAACTCAGTAAGCCATTAGTCCATTCTCTTTTATTTAGATCATACCTTCCACAGCGTTTGTTTTGTGTAAAGTCGATATGGAGAGGCAGCTTAATTGTTGTCACTGTGGTGCAGAGGAAGCAAACTTTACAAAGTAAACCATTAAATCTGTTCTAATCTAATTTACCACAGAGACTTCCTTGGCAGTTGGAAGGGTGGACTCTGCCAGCTACAACTCACACACCTGCTACTGAAGCTCCAAAAGAATAATCTGTTAGTGAGATCATGGAAGGTATTATTTCCAGTAAGAGCTAGATCTAAAACCCATAATAACATAAACCAAAGAATTAAAGTAAAAGTAACAAAAAAATGTAAATAAAAGTAAAATAATAGTTCATCCAAATCAAAGTTGGGCACTCACCCAGGACCAAAGGCTGCGCAAACACACATACCATTAACTCACACACTCACTCATATTGCCAATTTATATTCACCAATCCCCTTAGTGTAGATTTGTCCATACACACATACAGTCAAAGGTCCAGATTCAAGCTCATGACCCGTGTGAGACCAGGATGCTAACCTATGCACCATCATGCGGACTCGACAGTTAAATCCATTTCTCTGATTTCCTATCTGCCAAAAATATAAAGAAAGAATGAAAAATCTGTCATGGGCACACACACACACACACCAGACTCTATGGCTTAAAGAGCCTCTACACTGAATGAGGTCAGAAGAAGTGGGGACATCCAAAGATAGAACTCCCAACTCTACCTGAGTGTACTAGCCCTTTTTTAAAAAAAAAATAATGATCTCCGCTAATGAGTTTCAGAGAGTGTTTCCTTGTCCAATTTGTTCAGTTATTGGGCTAAGTTGAAATTCTGTTTTTTTTTTTAAGGCCTGAACATGTGTTCATGTATTAATGTGCTGGTTTTTAATGTGATATACGATATGTTTTCAAAAATAGATTTTTATGCCAGAGGAAATATTTGCTAAATATACTTTTTCTACAGCCAGATAAATACTATAGATATCATTCAGTTTTGTGTGGTGCTCCATTACAAACATCAAACCACAGATGGTCAGTCCATCCACTTGATATGACAAATTGGTATTGCTTTTGCCAAGTAATCCATTTATAGCTCATATGTCTTAAATTGGGCCCAATGGCACAGCACTATATGAAACATAGTATTGCATTATTTCAAGAGTACATTGTACACTGTATTATGTAAATTAGTCATGATGTTTCAATAAATTTTGGGGGGGTTTGCTATTAGTATGGCTGGAAGGCTTATGGGTTACCTGGTAGGAGCATGTCTGCATTGGTTGTTTATGATAAACGTGGATGGTGCTGGCCATGGAGCCAAATTGTATCAAGCTGTTTTAAACACAATCATTCGCAGTGGTGTGACAGTCAATATTTCCCTTGCTTTGTGCTCCCCTAGCCTTGTGGAGTTTACCCCCCTCAAGCCCACCGATGTTCCTAACCTAACAACCACAGGCTATGGGCAGCTTTCCTCCACTGCAGTGTAGATGCCAAAAGTTGTTCTGCCAAACACTCGACTGCACTGTCCTGCTCTGTCAGCCTGGTGTTCTGCTGCTCCACCCCCTTTCACTCCACCCGGAGCAAAAAACACACACTTTTATCCTGGCAAAAGTAATGGCGTTTGGCTCAGGAGCCCAGTTTCCTGTGTCTCTAGGTAGTTTGCTGGCAGCTCATAATGAACAGTGCTGGTCCCCAGTCCTGCCACGATTCCTAAATAATTAATGTGTTAAATGTCCTGTAACAAAACAAAGCCCACTCTTTTAAACGTGGCGAGGACAAAGACGCAAAGGAAATTATACAATGCATCTAATCCACTGGACAGTTCTTTCCTTCCATCCATCCATCCATCCATCCATCAATCAATTTTAAAAAATGTGGCGTGATCACAGCTGGAGTTGATTTCATGAAAGGTAATTAAAATGATATGGTAAAGAAATGATGGAATTTGGAAGCTAAAATCCATAGCTAAGCAACCTGAAAGTTTTTGCCACTAAACCTTAAGAGGATATAAACTCAATGAGTGTACAGTTGTGACCTGTCGCTAGGGATCTTTTAATGTAAAAAGATGTAAAAAAAAATGTAATGTAAAAAACCACAGTTCAAGACCTAATATATCATTGCACATGGCTAACTTAAACACTTTAACAAGTCTACATGCTGTTCATCCAAGTAGTTATTTAAAAGCATTATTTCAAATTCAAGGACTCATGGCCACCGGGAGAACATTTTAGATTGGATCTGAGATAGAACTTCTTTTCACAGTGTGTAGTTAGAGTATGGAACATTCTGCCTGAAGGGGAAGTGTAAAGCCCTAGACTCTTTAAAAATGTGAACTAGACAAGTTTCTGGCAGCTCTAAATTATTGGTTTAATTCCCTCCAAGTGAGCTTGGTGGGCCGAATGGTGGGCTGAATACGTTTATGTTCTAACCTGTGTAGAACATTGTATGCCAGCCACTGTGAACCTGATGAAACAGACAAGGAGACTACGCCCAATAGCAGACATGCCGAATAAAATGATCATCGCACATGACAGGAAGAGGGGCTTACACAGTATATTAAAACACTTTTTTTTGAGAAAATTCAAAGTCCGTGACTCAATGACAGGCAGTGAATAAGAAACATGAAAGCCAACAAGTGTAGGGGAATTGCAGGACCTCCAGCAGGTCACCGAGAGTACATGTACCATTCCATCAAGCCCCCTACTTCCATAAGAGCACAATTATGTGCAATTTAAATGAGGTTTGTTCAGACGCAGTCCCACCTGAGTGGAGACACGTCTTTTCCCATAAATCATAACGTTCCAACTCAGTCCTGTTGGAGACCTTTTTTTTGTAAAAGCTTTTTACGGTAACTGCTGAATTATAAAAGGCCTTGAACACCTGGGAGGATGTCAAGCACCGTCGCCAATATTTCCTCTTGCCAGCTCTTGGGGATTGATCTCATTCGCCGAAGTCTGTCACTACCTGCATTAGCCATGTCCCGTGTTTGCTCTGCTCAACCGCACATTATGCAAGTCTCAAACTGCGCATAAAAAGCATGTAAACCGCTCTGGCAGTGATCCGACAGCACCTGCACGCTTCACCGAGGGCGTCCAGATCAGGCCGCCTCTCGTTTGGGCATGAGGAGCTGTAAAAAGGCCTCTGGCGGCCTGTACTTCCGCTGCACTGCTCACGCTGCTGAGGGCTTCACCTCCTTTACCGAGCTCTGGATGCGGAAAAAAAGAACGAAAAAGGCGCTCTCACGTAGTCTCAGTCCATGGAGAGGGATATCTGATTCCGGCGGAAGTAATTGGAGAATTTGTCACCGTGTCCACCTGGCAGTCTCCGAGCCCTCGGTCGAGCGTGCACGGGCCCCGGCTAAGTACCAAATCATGCATGTTCAAAATAAGCAAGCAGCTGCAAAGCCGTGCTGATGTGTGAAATCGAATTTGCGCGAGGACACGTGCCGCACCCCTACAGAGACAAAGAGTCGGGCAGGAGTAAAGCAGGGGCGCAGGGAGCACAGGCTAATTGAACCCTCCGGTGCCAATGACAAGATGCTAATGCCGTCGGGGTGATGACACCACCAATAATAAATGTCGGGAACGCTTAAGGAAGCATTATTGTCCCTCAAGGTTCCTGCACAGCTGCCTCCAGTTTTCTTTTTTTTTTTTTTTTTTTGCACCCTCCTGTCCTCTTCATATCCTACGCTGTAACCATACCTGTGAACAGAAGAACATCCTGGGGGCTATAATTAGCTTCATCACCCAGCACTCAAAAATAAAAAATAAATAAATAAAAAAAATTAAGAAGAAAAAAAAAAAAATATGCTGCAAAAAATTAAATTACATTCCCTCGCCGCCGCCACCACTCCAGCACACCCAGCTCCTCTGCCACCGTGGATAAATGACTTGGAGGAGACGCGGTAAACACCAATGACAGCAATCATGAAAACACAGACCTGTTCCATATTGAGGGGGTCGCTGTACTTGCTCCCAGACAGATGGGCTGGAAAGAGCTGAGCACCGAGTTACTAATGCAGATGCAGAGAGAACGACTGTACATTTTAAATGGAAAATAGCAATTTATTAACGCGCTGCGGATCCCTCTCCCAAAAGGTAAAACCGGGACCATATGTCCTCTTTCATTTACCTGTCAGTAAAGAGAAAAAAAGTAGTAAAAGCGTATGGCTTCATTTCAGGCGCGCGGGCAGAGTGCAGGTCCTTACGTAAAGACACATTTCTCCGGGTTACCTTAGCAGATAAAAAGAAAATGTAATCATGATTGGAGCATGTTGTACGAGGCCGAGAGCCACCGCAATTTGCATTCTGCCTCGAGCACAGATTGTCCAGAGGCTGTGGTGAGGAGGTGGCAAAAAAAAAAAAAAAAAAAAAAAAAAAGAGAGACAAGGCTTTGATGCCACGCTTTGTCTGCTGACGGACACACATCACAAGATGTTTGGCCTCATCTCTTATTTCTGTTGACCTTCGCTGCATACAAACACGAGGAGGCACAGGGGCCTTCTTCTGCCAAGGAAGCACGGGAGCATCAGAAAATGGATGCATCTGTGTGGCCTTGAAGATAAATGCTTTCTCGCCATGTGTGTATGTGTGTGTGTGTGTGTGTGTGTGTGTGTGTGAGGGGTTGCGGTGGGGAATAAATGCAGAAGAAGAAAACATATCAGGTGTTCATATTTTACATTCCAAGAAATTGCAGCCGTGGTCCTCGTGCGCGTCCGATTCACAGTGCCAGCCAGCTGTAACACGATTCGCTAGCTTTTCAATTAAATAATTCAGTGGAGATCTTCGTTTTCTTCAAACTGATATAAAGCTGTCTCTGTTGGTGGAAGAAAAAAAAATTATATATAGATATAGATCTGCACTGAATAAAAAAATAAAAAGATAAGAACGTGTTGTGTTTTGAACTGTGGACATTGTTCTCTTCAGGAGAAAGAGGAAGATTTAATACCGATCTTAACAATGTGATAATATAGATCAGTGTCCCGTTGTTCTAGTGCTTGTTGCAGTAGGGCATCACACAGAAGACATATGGAAAAATCGGAAGGACAACAGGAAGTGTGGTAAAGGACACCAGACCTCAGCCCTGTAACTGCACGTCGATCAGCGGGGGGACCGCCACAAGCTCCGCCCACTCGACTCACCTCACCTGTGCACGGAGGACTGTAGTGGCTATTTAAGGCAGCCTCTCCAATCTCAGAGTGTCTGGCCTTGTCTGTTGTAATTGTAAAGTTTTCCGTTTTGTGAAAAGCATACAAAATGTGTGTTCGGTTCTGCACCTGCGTCCTCCGCCTCACCTCCTTCCCTGTGGCATCGCAAAACGTCAAGATGGACAGTGCAAACAA
The DNA here is from genome assembly GCF_900700375.1 of Denticeps clupeoides. Lineage (NCBI taxonomy): Eukaryota > Metazoa > Chordata > Actinopteri > Clupeiformes > Denticipitidae > Denticeps > Denticeps clupeoides. The sequence continues at coordinate 4,108,222 of NC_041709.1, forward strand.
AGGGGTTCATTCTAGTATCCAGTCCCAAATTGGCTGATCAGTGTTCAAAGCTACTGTAAAATGTTGAATGGTATGGAATGAACTCAAGTGTACGCAGTACATACAGCAGACAATCGTTGCAACTTTAATAAATAACGAAGCAGATCCTCTCATATCTCATGCATTACTGCTTAAGGATACAAACATTTTAGCAAATCACTTGACTTCTATTTTAAGGTAACAAAGGTGTGCTTTCATGTTGCTTTTACCGATATGTTGCTAGGCAGCTGTAGTCACAGTTTTTGATATGTAGAAATGAAAATTACCCATGCCCCTTCCAACATCACTTCTTAAACACGGCGTTCATGAGAGCTGCATTAAGAGCTGCCTTTGTGACGTGGCATCCGTGGAGACAGAAGAACGGATTAAACTGAACTGATTCGGACTGTCGCCTGCGTTGTTTTTCCGGGTGAATTTTCATCAGCTTAAATACACCCAAGCAATGCATTGTGCATGTGCAGGGGACCGCCGTCAGCCATGGTGGAAGTGAGCACTCTGTGTCACCGAGAAACCGTTTCTTTGTATTCCCCTGACCTGATAATGCCGGGTTCAATATCCGCTGCAGCAGGCAAAGTATCGTGCAGCAGATGTTTGGAGTCCTAATTCTGTTTGCTTCACAGGACTGGTGGGGGAGTTGCGGAGGCAGTCATGCTGCTAGCACAGATGAAACAGCTGGCCTTCGTCTTCGCCCCCTAGTAATATTAACCAGTTATAAATCACAGAGCCATAGCTCGCCGATCGAGTGTACTGCTCTCCCGAGACGATCCAATGAGTCCTAAAATTATAAAACTGCTAAAGGTGAAAATGACAGCAGGCTATCGTTGAGAATGAACAATTCACTTGGGCTCAGACACTTGATCCTGATGCTGTGGATGTTCTTTAACGTGGACGTCACCAGGCAATGAGTGTCATGCTGTGCGGAGATGGAACACAGTATTCCTAGAGCTTTTATCAGCTGTGACTTAGACTTTTTTTTTTGCATCGACTTACACTGAATTTATGATATTTCTTTGAATATACTCATTGAACATATTATATGCACATATATAATGGGTATTGTACACATGATGCATAATAATGAGCTTCACAGATTCAAGAAATGACAAAGGGTGCTCCTTTACGATCACTTTTCATTAGCATATTTATAGTAATAAATGTTTCATTGCACACATGATTCATGCTGTCATGTGTTACCACAAGTGAAATAAAGGTCCTTTTTATTTAAAAAAAAAATAATAAATCCTTACAATTCTGCATTAGAGTTGTTCTTACAACCATTCCCAGCTCATTTTCAGACTCTACGAGAAATATTTGCAATGTGAGTGGCATTGTCATAAAGAACACATTGTGTTTTCATAAATGGGAGGAGCCAGATGACTGACAGCTCTTGAACATGTTACTTCCTCACGGCAAATGATTTACATCTTCACTGGTCAACAAGTCCCAATAAATAATTTCACACAAAGGAAAAAAGGAGATTAGTTTATTTTATTTAAGGTCCATTTAACTACAAAGTTGTCCTTTTCTTGTAGCACATGAAACATATTGTATTGCAAAATAATCTATGATGAATTGCAGAAGGGATTGCACAAAGGATACTCTAATGCATGGTATGGTCTGATATGTGGGGGGTCTAATATACACAAGAAAGGACCCTGCCTTCAAAGGAATGCTTGGTGAGCGGGACAGAGGGGACAGGAACTCAGGATTGGGATGTCAGAACAGACACCCGACCTGCAGGAAATCAGAGATAAGAAAGGAGGAGACAGTGAAATACCACAAGGTTACAGGTAGGAAGGTGAATGTTATGCGGATGGGTGGGGGTGGGCACGAGCAGTACTCTCATGCGTTGTCTTTTGTCCTAAACTTTAGTTCGGACCACCATTATAACTGAATCTTGTGACATTCAACGATCATTTCATCCAAAATCAATTGTTTAATATGTGGTGCCTTGCTGTTGGAGCTGTGCGGTAGAAGTGCGTCAGTGATCTCTGGGCCCTCTGTAAAATGAGTTTTAACAGTGAAGCATTCACTTACGTATCTGAAATTGCATCAGCTCAGTGAACATCAATTCACTGGTATGACTCCATTTTCAGCCACGGACAAGCTAGAGAATGTTAACACACTTTCTCACAGGAATGGCAATAATGGTATTGCCATCCTTTGGCCTTTAACCCACCAGCCTCAGCATATTCTGAGCCAGTTGTGTTCTTCATGGTCTTCATTTCCAAATGTATGTAAAACCAAAAGATTTTCATCAACTATACACCAGATGCAAGTGCATTTTACTATGTCATGTTTCCTGTAAAATAACTATAAATAAGGTTTTGTTGAGATTTTGCTTAATCAAAGGTCTTGCAATTCAGATTTAACAGGTTGTTCTTTACAGTCTCATATGAACCACCAACTGTGGATTTGAATCTGCTTATCTCTTGTCTGTAGTTGCAGCAAAGATAACCCCTACTGTTCTTAGCATCACGCTACTTGTTACATTTCACTATTTAAAGAACCCCAGGGTGGCCGGTTCTTTCCAGTTCTTGTGATCCAGTTTGAAAAACTAATTGGCATCATGACATTTATCACAAGGAACTGTCACTGTCTTCTAAAGCAATAGGCAAAGGTGTGTGCATATTGAAGTAATCTAATGTTCTCTAATTATCCTTCATATAAAAAAACACACTGCTCCTACATCTGATTTCTCAGTCTCCATAGGAACCAAGCCATAACTGCAAATTATTCCTGTTTCAGAAGCAACATTTGCCTTAAGCTCTGTCAGCACCTAAAAACACGATCTGCCAGGGCACTGAAGTAAAAGAATCCACTTTGGCATTGAGGAGATATTCATTACACTTCACAATGTGAATGGTCATTGATACCTTCCTCTACTTAAATAGTACAGCCGTTCTACACTAGTGCATTGATCCGAGTACCTTCCCAATACGCATGAATGCAGTTATCCAGTTAGTCTGCTAAAAACAGTTTGTCTACCAAAAGCATGCAAATGTATGTATGGATACCAGCTAGTGCAGATAGACACACAAAGAGCAGCCAGAAGGACTCGAGCCCTGATCTTCTTGTTGGAAAGTGCCATCATTAACCACTTCACACCACCCCACTGATGCTCAGTATGAGAAACGCTGATCTCTTTGTGCACTAATCATTCCACACTTTTGGTTGAATTGTACTTTTTAAGAAGTAATAAACGCTTAAAGAATAGGGGTTAATTCCACAGAGATTGTGATATGACGTCTGGGACTTAGAAATGCTTTCCAGTGTTTAATCTGTCTTTACTGTACGGGCCACATAATTTTATGTTTTCCTTCCTTCTTTGGCAGCCTCTTTTATAAATGTGTAAAAAATGGGTACAGCTTTAAAGCCCTTAATTAAGAGTGTAATAGCAGTTGGCAGAAATACCATTACATTTTTGACAGGCAAGTCCTCAACAGAGTAATGTTCTCTCTGTTATGGAAATTGGTCTTTTTTTTTTTTTTTGGGTTGCTTCACTACTATTAACACCCTGCATTGCATTGGGCTTGTGATATTTGGTTGAATTTTCATGGATTTTCATGCAAAGTATATGATACTTTAGAAGTTATTCATACGTTTTTAACTTTTAAACATTCAAACACCTGATGGTAGCTGAGCCTTGGCTCTGCATGATTTTTGCAAATTATCTCATGAAAACCCCCGGGCAACAGCCATCCCGTTGTTCTCTGCTAGAGAGTAGGTCTTTTGCGGAAGTGCTAATATGCATCTGACTGTTATTCTGAGTAATGGATGGAGTGCAGTCGATTGGATTTGGAATGAGAGGCTTGGACGGACCTGCCAACAGCCAGCGTAACCCACTTACACTTTAAAACTAATATAAAAGCCAAGCTGTTTGCAAAGCTTAAAGCTTTAGGGGCTGGTATCTGTTTTTTGTCCACTCCTTTTCACAAATGCCATCTTATCTCCCAGACAAACGAAGGATGTCACTGAATGATGTGACAGAACCAGCAATGGATTATATTAACAGGCGGCTATGGATGCCGCTGGCCTGTCACTTCACATTTCATCCTACCAGCAACTGTAGATGGTGCGTGGAGTAGAGGGACAGTGACACAGCCTCCATCCCTTGAGCTGACTGCCAATATTCCATAGCCTGTTACGAATCAAGAGCCCCTGCCAGGCATTCTCTTTCCAGTTGGACATGTGGAGATGTGTAGGGCTGGCGTTAAAAGGCACGGCCTTGACTGTGCAAAGGCTCAGTGGAACATGGAGACACGCACAGAGTGCTGGGCCTGCTTGTACATGCAGCTGCCATTTTCTGAAGCACGCTCAAAGATCCAGTGGTTCGAAGCACTTTGCTGAAATAAAAATGAGGAAACATATTGCATTTCGAAAAGGTCATGGTAGACATTCATAAGATTCAGATATTCCAAAAAAATCTATAGAAATCCAAATTCAAACGTTATAACACAGAGTGCGTGATTGTTATGTTAAATGCCTGATTTCTATACATGTTGTAGCTGATGTTCCCAAAATGTATAAATTGTCTACTGCCATAAGTTGCTACTATATGATGAGAAAGTAAGTTTGTCTAACTTCTAGGTAGAAGATAGTAACCTAAACCGTAACTGCAAAGACGTTTTTGCCCATGATGGAGCCCATCATGTCACACAAGGGAAGCTGATGTATTTGTGTACATTTAGTAATGATGACATATTGTGCAGTAAACTTGCTATACTTCCCTAATCCTTTAGCAATGGTAAAAAAAAAAAAATCTAAATGGTTAATAGATTTCTCTTGCCCTTCCATTATTCACGCTAAAAACTGGCCTCTTTGATTTTTGACATGCATCTCACTGTCATGGGAAATGGTTCAATTGATTGCTCCTCCCCTAAAAAAAAACCCCAAAAAACAAGACAGATGGGCATTTTGTGAAGCTTTAATTAAGTAGCCCACCCCTTCCCTGTACCACCATCCCACTTAATCCTGATCATGTGTGTGGCTTCCTTTCCAGAAATGATTCTTTGAAGCCCCATTGTGCTCGGTGACGATAAAGTGAACAAAAAAGGGTGTGAGGAGAGTAATAAACATCCCCCCGCCTGGACTCGCAGAATGAGAGTCGCCACCCTACACGGCGGCTTTATATCAAGGTAGATTCCCCCTTTTCTTTTGATGTATTTCATGGTAGCTGTAATTGATTCCGTCTGCTCCGGTCATGCATTTGCCCACAATTTGCAGTGCATTATGTTCAGCTGAACTTTTTTTTTTTTTTTTTTGAACTGGCAGGGTAATAAAAGCTTTAGGCCATGTGAAGCTGGTATTATCATCACCCTGGTCCTCCGTAAAGTGATTTTTTTCTTTTTGGTTTGTTTGTTTCACGTTCTTGTTATTCTGCCAGTAGTGATGTATGCAGGATGTGGGAAGACAGCACCTTTATCTGACAACAACGTGTGAAGCACTGGTTCGACTTTTGCAGGATTCATCCGCCTTCTAAAAGTAGAAGTAGAAGCTGTTTCAGAGGGTTTCAGTGGAATGGCATTGTACCCCATTCCCCATGATATAAAAATCATACAATAAAACTGTAACTATTTATACTCCGCTCATCTTATGTGTTCAGTGTCATGCTTCCTGACGTGCCAAAGGGGAAAAAAAATAGGGTGACTGTAGAGTCAGCTGCCTGGTATGGAAACGAAGTTCCACTTGCCCGCCTTAAAAGCCTTGCTCGATTTGTGCTAATGTTGCCTGCCACTAATGCTTTCTCCTGTTGACAGCGCAAAATGTCTACTGCTATGGTAAACTCTCTGAAATTCATAAATAAGTAAATACTGCTGTGTCTATTCTGCCATTTCCCTAATTGCTAGGATATACAGATTTTTCCAAGATGAAACAAGGCACAAATCTGCCTTGACAAGCAGAGGAACATTATGTCTGAATGCGTCTGAAAGTTTTTTTTTTTTTTTTGGCTCTCTGCATAAATAACAGGCCTTTTAAAAACATGAGCTATTGTCTGGTGTCATTTGAATGCATTACACTTGCATGTCCTTTCTCTTAAATGAATTATTTCTGAATGTCTGTTGTTCGGTTGATATTTTTAAGGTGTACTGGGCACATTACCACATAATGTGGGCTTAATCGGCAAACAGAAGACATGTTGAAATGTGATTTCCATTTTCAGCCTTTTTTTGGGACCTTTTTTTTGTTTGATTTCAACCTCTGCGTACCAAGCTTCTGCTTTATTGGACCCGCCTGGCATGGCACACATTGGCAGAGCTGTATTCTGAGGTTTTATTGGGTGCCATTTTATTGCACAGACAAGTGCACCAGAGGAAGCATTACATGAAAGGGAGAATAATGCACCGTTTGCCACGGAACTGCCACGAAGAGCAACCCAGAACTGCTGAAATGGTCCAGAAAAAGGATGAAACAATGTGACCATGATCTTGGCACCAAGAGAACATCACAGGGAACTATGTTTTTTCAAAGTCAACTCTGTGCTAAAAAGTAATTTGTTTAATGATTTCTGCCCAGCAGGGCATATTCTATTTTTAAAAGAAGGACAGCGGTAGAATACCACACCTTGCACTCCCTGCCATGGAGGCAAAAAAAACAAAAAACACACACATATGCAAAATTGGATTTTCCTCAGCTCTTTGAGTCCCCGCTCTCCCATCTCCTATCCAAAACATTGTCTGAACGCAGATCAGTCTCGACCTGTGAAAATCATACAAAGGAGCTTTGTGAACAGGAGACGACCAGAACTGTGTACACAGCTGAAGATGCTGTTTGCCAGCATTAGAAATCTTCTCTCTGCCCTCCCTCTGCATGTCTGAATGTGGCCAGCGAGTTTCAAAGCAGTCCTTAGGCCGGTGCGTTGGGTAGGGCCTTGCACCTGTGCATAGATGTCTGCTGCCCCCTACAGGCCACTGCGATGGAAAACGAGTCGGCCATGAAGAGCACGGCATTTTCTCTGAAATCACTGGGCTTGCAGCATGCTTCCATGACTCAAAAACATCTGCAACATGCCTCTGACCTAGCTAAATCCAGAAAGCAGGGATCAAGGTAAACGTCATGATCCATGCCAGCTAAGACCATCTTTCATAGCTCATTAAATAAGGCTTTAAAATGCAGATAAATGGTCATTTACAATACATCACATTATATCTGATAACATATCTTGTCTTCTGTCAACTAGATGCATAGATCTAAGGTTTATTTATGGACATTTATGGTGTTCCAGGAAGCTATGCAGAGACCAGAAACCAAGGTCAAAACCACTCAGAATATGTCACAAGCACCAAAAGCCTATACTGAGTCTAAACATGAGGTTTCTGGATCAGAATTACAGCAAAACCGTGTGCATGAGAGAGGGAAAACAGTGGGATAATGTAATAAGGGTCAGCACCAAAAGAACAAAGGTAAAAAAACAGGCGTGTATATTTACTGCATAAAATTAATATATTCATTTAAGAAACTCGCACAAGTTTGCAACCTTAACCTTAACCAGTAGCTGTAGAACAAATGTCTGAAAAGGGGAGGTTCATTCCCAATGTACAGGTAAACAGAGGAGCCCATACAAACACTGGGGGGTTTTATCAGCAACCTGGAAGACCTGCGCAGTCTGCTGGAGTAAAGCCTCCACGCCTGGCTTCAGGAGCAGCTGTGCTAGGAGATAAAACTTCTGAAGTCAGGTAAGGTAGTTTGGTAATAGGATTGCCTAAAGCTGGAGATGTCGACATGAAGAGCGGGATGATAATCTTACTCAAGTGCTCCTATATCGCTCCTGGGCCCCTCTTCAAACTCGCAGGCATGATTGCCATGTGTAGCCTCGAGCATCCATAACACATATTGGAGGACTCAATCCCGGAGTCACCACCCAGCCAGACGATAGCAACTGAAAGGGGCATCTGGTGCAAGGCAATAATGTTACTGTGGCAGTTGCTTTCTATTCAGAGGGACAGGCATGTTAGGCTAGATGATGCACAATGGCATCTCTCACGGACGTCACAAGATTTACCCAGCAAATGTGATAGAAGTGTTAATATTTATGATAACTGTGGTGGCCTAGGACACGGACCTGTAATCAGAAGGGGGTTGGTTCAAATCCCGAACTGCCAAGGTGCCACTGAGGTGCCACTGAGCAAAGCACCGTTCGTACACGCTGCTCCCCGGGCGCCTGTCATGGCTTCTCACTGCTCACTAAGGGTGATGGGTTAAAAGCAGAGGGCACATTTCCATGAGCTGTGCTGTGTTTCACAATGACAATCACGTCACAACTCTAATAATGCTACAGTCTTGAACATTAAAGTTAATGTTCAAATATCTTTCATATATATATATATATATATATATATATACACACACACACACACACACACACACACACACACACACACACACACACACACACAATAATAGCTGTAATATAATAATATTAGAAACATCACCCGTATCTTTGATATGTCAAATGATTGCCACTAAGGGCCATATTGTCCAGTTTCTTCATGAGACATAGAACATGGGGAGTGTTTGCTCATGTGAGCTTTGCTATTTTATCCATCAGAAGTAAAGTGCTGAAATAATATGCAGAATCTAATACATAAGGGTGGTAGTTGCCTAGTGAGTCAAACACTCGCCTATGAACCAGAAGACCCAGGTTCACATCCCATCTATTACCATTATGTCCCTGAGCAAGACACTTAACCCTAAGTTGCTCCGGGGGACTACTGATTGTCACTCTGGATAAGGGCGGCTGATAAATGCTATAAATATAAATGTAAATGTGTGAGGATTTGACACTTATTCGTAAATCTCAGCATCTTTTCAAAACAATACAAAAATTAAAAAGTCAACAATTTTCTTATATTTACATATGACATTCTTGTCAATCCATTGGGAACAGAAAGGTTTTAGAGTTTATTGTTGGTACCAACTATTGGCCACACATTAATCATTACTTAAGGCTCTTATGTGACATTTCCATGCAGGGGCAAACTTTGCACATTTTATTCTCAAAGCAGTACAGACCTAGAAATGCACCAAATGCATTGACATCAAACTGAGATGAATGATGAAAAACTCATCCAGAAAATAAGTGCCCAGCTTCTTCAATCCATCAGAAGCACTAAGCATTGTTTCCATTTTTCATCTTATTTATTTATTTGTTCAATTTTGCTTAATCAGAAGGTTTGTAATGAACACCGGTCACAAGAATGTCAGCAGAAATTTTGTGCAAACTCATATTAGTTGCCTTGCTTGGAAACATCTGAAACGAAATCTACCTTACACAGCAAATTGTCTCTCTGGTCATGTATACATTAATTGTCAGAATGTACAGCATTTACAGTCTCAGTTTGAAAGCCTGAAATGTAATTATGATATTCAAATTGATTTCCAGATGCACTCCTTGCCTCTATTATCAGCCTCTCTTCCTGTAGCTATTGGTACACCGCCCTTGCTGTGCCTATACTGGCCTTGTCTCCTAATACTGTATTTCAAGTCTCTTTCTGAAATTCAACTTTGGTGCACAATTACACCCACTTTTAGCCAGTGACGCATTAAGATTTCCACAGGATGCGACGTTTCAATGTGTGTAACTTTAAATGCTAACGGGGAGGAAAGTGACGGGACGAGGAGGAGAGCATTCTGTAGAAGTGAGCAGGTATTTTGTCTGCAAAAATTTTATAAACACACTGGTTCTTCAGGGTCTCGCATGACAGAACCAAAAAAAAAAAAGCATTGTTTTCAAGCCTTGATGGTCAGTGGGTGGACAAAGATGGATTCTCTGGGTGGACAAAGCATGGAAAAGGGGAGGTAACCTTTCCCCTTATGACGACATAAGTGGACACATTTCAGATCTGACTGTCTGAGCTACCGCTCTCTGTACGGTGAAGCAGCATGGCCAGAGCACTCTTTATAAATATCGCTCTTTCTAGCCACTGCAGGAGCATAGACAGGCTAGGGGAACTAGCAAAAATGTTAAATTATCTCAAAGTGATATTTTCATAATAGGGACCTTTAAGTAATTGATAATCCCTCACATTTTATGGAAAGATGCAATTGTGGGTGAATGCATCATATGTGAAAGAAGGATGCCAAGGGGACTGTACAAATTCAAAAATAAGTTGCAAAAAGTCTAGCACACTGACCAGAATTTAAATACTTTCATAGATGTATTCCCTATAAATAGGGCTTCATATTTTCTGCATAAATATATATGACATAATTAATGAGTATTCACTAAAATGCAGTCCTGGCCAAAGATCAAAAACTGACCCTGCAGTTCATCAAATACTGGAAATCTCAGTATTCATAAAACATGTTTCTTGGGGCTAGATCTGGCATACATTCAGCCTTCATAACTCATGTGCTGGATATTTTATGACCGGACTGGAAAGAATTGTAATAAAGAAGCATCAGCATTTTGATTTATTAACAATTGTAATGTAGAATGTGAAGCTGGTGTAATTTTGGTCAGGCTGGATTCATTTTCAGCTCTAAGGGTCTTTATCAAGTAGTTACACCACAGTTTTGGCACTCATGCCTTATAAATCCATTATGCCCCCTATTTTTCAATATGCATTGTTGCTTCATTTTATTAATCGCTTTTCTGTTCCATCAGCCTAAATAGAACTCAGAGGCATTTGGCAGCTGAACATCCAGAACAAACTCAGCCTTTGGTGCTATTTAGCATTTATTTAACTCATAGAAATATCTTCATATTGGAATTTAAATGACACCTCGCTAGATAGGAGTTAAGACATCTCTGTTAATGAGATTACAGTGACTTAATATGTGCATAATAAGTTAAACAGAAGATGAACCGATCCAAGTTCCAAGACGGGTTTCTGAAACTTGTTGGACTGATAGAAAGGAAAATAAAAACCTTCAAAACCTACAAAAACATTCAGGAAGAGTTATCAGGCCCTTGAGTTTGCTAAATATGAAAAAATTACATAAACCAATAAATTCCATCAACAAATTAAACAACATGACCTTCATAAGAAAACTTGTTGCAAACTCAATTAGACATCCAAACTTTGCAAATACACATATATGCAATTCTGATTTATTTTGAAATAAAGTTTGCGGTTCTGAGGAAGTCAAGAATGATTTGCACCAATGATTGCACCAATTTGCAAAGGTATCATTATAGAGATATTATAGAGAGTTCCAGGAAACGTGCACCTCTCCAACTGAGCATGCAAATGATCAATGATGCTTTGGGCTTAACTAAATTCCAGCAAATACTGGAAGCAAACATCACACCATTTAAAGATGAAGTTAAACATAGGACTGGTCCCACAACAAAATAGTGACATGAAACGAAGCATTGAATGGCTCAAGGTTGTTGCCATGACCCATATGGAAAGCTTTCAAAAGGGTCGTACATGCAAGATGGCACAACAATCGTGAAAAATTATAAGCATTTTGTGGAGAAAGAACTGAAAGACCTTTGGCTTGCTATAAAAAGCATGCAACTAGGTACTGACCGTTTTATGGTCAAAAACCTTTGCCCTTTTCTATATATGTTGTACCTGGGAATGATAGATGTCTCGTGTGGTTTGTCTTTGTGCAGGGTTTCACAAAAATGACCAGTCTTACGTTCATGAAGTTGTTGGACAGATATTATATGGGTCAAGAACACATGAGTCCCCCATATTCCTGGTATGTGTAAAAGCATCAGAAACACTTCATATCACAGTCCATATCACAGTTCCAGTGTTTCATGACAAGGGTTTTGAAGAAAATATCAGGAAAAAAAAATCCCTTAATATGCCACTATGTATGACTCATTAGGGGTAGACTGTGATGTTTTAGAAGCACCTTAAGCCTGTAGTCATGTGGTTAAAATCCTGTGTAATTGCTTCAGCAATGCAGGCCGACACTCAAATCTCAATTTATGTACTAAGAAAAGTAAATCATTTTGTGCACTAATGTCTTCTCGTGCTCAAGTCCAACAGTAATCGCCCTTTAAATATTCCCAAAACTGTATGGCTTTTCCTATCTGAGAGGTTCTATGGCCTTTGCAGAGGTGTTCTCTATGTTAATGGATTTCTAGTTCTGTTCATGTGTTCATAGAAATGTTTCAGATTCAAGGTGCAAGTTATGAAACTTTATTGTCATTTCAGCTTCATTACATGTCAGACTGTACATAGTGAAACAAAACAACATTTCTCTGGAAATTGGTATGTAAGATTTAAACAAAGTTACGTACTGACAAAGTCACGTGTGCGACAGAACACATAAAACACGTAGACAACATGAAGACAGACAGACAGACGGACAGCGCTAAACCAGTGAAATGAGTAAAGAAGCTTGTAAGATTCTGGCACCATAGAAGATGATTTAGAGCACAAGTTTGTTGCCTTGGCTCAGATTCTCTACTTTCTGGAGAATGTGGAAATGTCAAAAAAATTCCAGCAAGTGTTAATTTGTGTTTATTTTTGGGATTCTCAAGATTCCTGGTAGGTGGGGGCCAGAAATGTTTAATGGGGATAGAGGCAGGGACATGCAGTGAGATGATAATTTAGAATTTCTGACCATTTTAAGTCAAATGAACTGATTTTGAGGGTTTTTGTTCACAGCAGAGAAACACAGTGAGATGCAGCAGTGATGAGCCGAGCCGAAACCTCAGGCTGCGCTTTCCCTCACACACTGGCTTTATGCATGCAAATGGAATGTCTGGTTAATATCGGAATGTGTGCAACATATTTAGCCTTGTTGATGAAACATGCCGGGCTGCATTGGGGGGAGGGTGGATGAGCACCCAAGAGATGCTTATTGCTGCTTTTTTACAATGCAGCAACATCAAAAAGTCAAGTGCTTGCAACGGTTCATTTTTCTTTTGACTGACTGCCAGCATGGAAAACAGAATAAACTTTCACTTGCATTCAGTGGGTATGAATTGTGGAATTGATATGGCAAATTTAGAACACAAGAATGGTGTGTTCCCTTTCCATTATAACTAAAAATACTGTGACTAAAAACTTTTATTAGTTCTCTTACATCCGTCCCAAAGTGGCAAACTCCACTGCATTTTCTTAATTTCTCTTGGACCCATTTGCTTTGAAGTTCTTCCATATTTGAAGTTACCCAAGCTCACAGTAGGACCTAAAAGTAAAGAACATTTCTCGGCACTCCTGAAGAAAGATAATGGGAATTGCGAGTTTGGATGTGTAGTCTACTGGCTAGGGCTTGAAAGGCTTATTCTACCAGACTAGAGAAGAAAAGTAAAACTGACATGGAGCAAGTCTGGCTCTGAACACAGCATCACTTCTGAAGCAGTTACTGATCAGCAGGTCTCTTTGGGTGTCACTGTTGATCAAGATTGAAATTAAGTTTGAGATTTTCGCTGGCTATATATCAGCAAGTTTCACTGTGTTTGCAAAAAGTTTCAGAATGCTGCATTTTGATTTCCTTAAACCTTAAACTCCTCGTTATAATGATAAAGCTGTAAACGTTTTCAGTTTCCAAACTCGCAACTTTTCTCCTTAAAGAAAGAAAAAACCCATTACTTGTTCTTTTCATCCCCCCTTCTCTCTCTGTCTATCTGTCTTTGTCCTCTCTCTCATTGCACATTCACTTTAACAATGACTATAGTTTTTTCGGGGGTTATTTTCTGTTCTAGTGTTGTTTTCTATGTTACTAGCAACTATTTGATTGCTTTTTTTGTATCCCAGTGTATTCTTATTTGGCCAAGAAATGTGTCACCTACTATATTTCTTTGTGTAAGCCAACACAATCACAGATGATTCATTTTCAAAAGGTTGAGGTTTCCTATACGCATAGCTGTTCCACAAAGATAATAGTGATCTTTCAGTACATCGTGTTCAGATTTGATTGCACTCATGCCATAAAAATGTAAAACTGTGTATGTAAACATGAATGTCTAGATTTGCCTATTTAATGCTCATGCTGATTGCACGATGGAATCAGAATTAAATAGACCATCAGGGTCATGAAATTTGGTCCTTTAATTGATTCCTGGCTCCAGCATTTGGCTGCAACAGTGCATGGTTTGAGTTTGAGTACTTGTGAGATGCAGCTTAAGTATTCAACACTTCACTGTAAATACCCTGACTATCAAGAAAAGCAGAAATAGACAAGCTCTTTAATGCTATCCTTTTGTGTCTTATGGGACACAACAGGATAGCAGGTTCCCTGCTCAGAAAATCTCTATGGCAGCTGCAGTTAACACTAGGGCTCCAGATGTGGCAGTAATCTTCGCAATAGATGTTACTAATAAAGTGACACTGGACTCAGGTCCCTGTCACCAACTCCTATTGTGACAGTGATCAATGGGAGCAGACTGGTGGTGGATCAATGGCCTTTGGGGACTGATGAACCTCAATCAATACAGCCAGGTTGCCTGGGACTTGTTCTCTTCTTTCCACCATTAGCGTTTCAGGGCCGGTCGAAGCCCGCCACAGTTAAATCATCAGATGTTTTGATGTGGAATGAGGGGCCCGTTGTGTGCACCACTCATAATGAGAGGTGCACTGGGATCAATAGTCACACACATGGGCTAATGGAGGGAGAGGCAGGATATGTGTCCTTTTGCATGTATGCTGTAGTGGCTGAAATATACCAGTGAGTAAAGAAATCAAAAAGTCAAATTTCTTTTTTTTTTCCAATTTCACTGTTATCAATGAACACTGAAGACAATTTTGAGCATCAGGTTGTCAGATTCATGTTGAGATGTTGCAACAGTTTCATTATCGTTCAAAGACAGATCTATGTGTGCCTGTGCTTTCTGCGGATAATCATGCATTTTTACTTTCTGTCACTGGGCGAGTTCGGGACCACATTTGCAGGCATGCTTGGAGTGAGGGGACAGGTCGTTGGACTGGGAGAGAAGCTGGAGAGGAGGACCGACGGCGCTTGGCCGGTGAGAACGAGGCCGTAGGTGAGTTGGAACGGGAGTGTAGCCGTAGATGCGCCACAGAGCGACAGGGAGAGAACTCGGAAAGGAGGCTGGACTGGAGGACGCCTGGGGTGGCAGGAAGGTGGGGTAGCATGAGAGATCGTCTTGGCAAAAGGGGCAGGCAAACTCAAGGTCAATGTCAGCGAAGGTCGTGATCACAAGGCAAAATCCATCGGGCGATCGAGGTAACAAAAGGGGCAGACAAGGCTTATAGGTAATAATCAGTCAGGCGTGCAGCGTCTTCGCGGGGTCACCTGGCCTTTATACTCTGCGCCGCCCACTCTCACTTCCGTTTCCGGGTCGCTGTCTCCCCGGATGGTCTGGCGGGAGGTATATTGGCCGTGACACTTTCATTAATGGAACTCACAATTCTGAATTCAGCTTTTTTCCAAATGTGAAACAACCATCTCTTGATGAATAGTATTTGTAAGACTAGAGCAGTCAAATGTACCAACATAGCAAACCGGTTATGAGATTTCCCGTACATCTGAACTCACTCTAAGCATAACAATATGAATACGGGGCTTGTTTGGTTGTGTGACTCCTGCATTTGCATTGCATGAATAAGACATTTGCATCAATAAATAGATAAAACAAGGAAGTAACTTTCATCTTTAATATTGTTTGTGCAAGGGACATCCACATTAATTAAATAGAATGCATAAGAGCTGTCAGTCATGGGTCTCCTTCGTTTTAAACTTCAATCTCAGAAATAATTACACTCCCAACCAAAATGGTTCATTTCTATTCATCAAGGTTAAATAACTATGAAGAAGTTCTTTGTGTGAAGGTTGCCAGACCTTAAACTACCAAACAATGTGCAAATAATGTGAAGACAACTATGGTTTCAGCTTCCATGCTGACTCAGCTCACCAGTCCCACTTCATCTGACTGTGGTCATTCTCCATCAGACAGCCCACAATAAATATCACCTTCTGGCACCTCTCTGAAGGATTATCAGGGCAAAACAGATGCTTGGTTCAGCTAGACAGCACACCCAACCCGAAATCAATAATAGCTCCAGAGCTAGCATTTCAAAATGCACTGAGACGTGAATGCAAATGCTGACAGGTTGACAGTAAAATGTGAAGTTTGGTTGCATGATTGCTATGGGACTGACATGTGCTGGTTAGCTCATTCTTTGCATTACAGCAACAAAGTGGAGCAATCTAACCACGTGTAATCTTGCATTCCAAGTCCACAGTTTAAGTGGTCTGGATACATTAGGAAAAACATCACTGCATTTAATGAACTTTGATCAGGCAGATAGCTATAGTAGCATTCACCATCTCTTAGCTCATGATGTACTTCAAGGTCTGCAATACATAGAGATGCAATTCTTGCTCCTCCAATCGACTCATAGCCCTGATTCAAGCAGTGCCGTTTCAGACCATAAATATTAAACATGTTTGACAATCATTTCTCGACATCCTGCAGCGTGCGGAACACTGCCTGTCTCACATTCAGCACAAATTTAGACATCAAATAAGAAAGACCTAAAGCAAATAGAAGCCAAGCTGAAAGATCTGTCAAGTGTGTCAGTTGGTTTTTGAACTAAAGTCACATTAATTCTTGTTCCTTATTTCACTTGAGCTTTACATGTCAAGTTATGAAGCATTTGTTGCATACATGAGATGCAGTATATTCCCAAATGGCGGGGTAGGAGAATCACAAATAGAATTTTGCTATATTGAGAAATATTGAGCTTGCACTGTTCAACTGGCATTTTTATCACAACATTACTGCAGCAGATTACAAATAATGATGTACAAATAATGTAATCTAATGTCAATTTTTTTTAAAGGATTCAAGGCTCCTTTTTCGGTCTATCCATTTCATGTGACAAGCCCAGTATTGAGAGCCTCTAGACCCTAGCCTTCATGTTTCAGTATTCATTTTCATACTAAGTTCAGCATCCACTGAGCATTCTCCGTGGCATGACTACCAAGACCAGGGTACGTTGCCAGATTTCTGTCCTCAGGGACAACCATCACATATTCCATTACAAATTTTGCATGGAATTCTCCTTTGAGGAGTCAGTCATGTTATCCCGGCTGCTTTAGTCCATGACCTGTTTTATTTTCCTTTTGAGATATCTATAGAGGGCAATTTACCATGACAACCTGCATACCAACCAAATGTGCCCTCAGCATACATACGTCTCGATGTTAAAATACCTCACAATGTCAATTGACTGGTGCGAGTCCCTGGCACTTTAGGCTTGCTATCTCTGTTCATGGCGCATTTCCCTTCTAAACAGGTCAACGGATGTTCACCGGCTATCTGCTCTACATAAGCCACTGCCTGGAGAACCGACTGAATGCCTTCTTATGAAAAGTAATGTACCGCTGCCAATAAAGACGACGCAGGCTCTCGCCGTGGCGGTGACATGCGGGGCCTGAAGAGTGGGGAACGGGTCTGACACAAACCTCAGGCACCTTGCCATTGACATTTCGGACTTTGTGTGGAAACATCACACTCTGCATTTTTCTGTGCTTGTGCACGGCGCGATAGCATGGGGTCCCAGCCTCTGTCATCACTTTTTAATGCCGCATATCTGCTAAATATTTCACAAGAATGTGCCGTGGCACCTCCTGCACTCCATTTGACTTGTCCATAAGCACCACCATACACTACATTAAATGTAATCAGTTGTATTATGTGGTATTAATTGCCCATTAATCCATTATTGAGTACCTTCCACTTCCAACAGAAAGGGCCACGGCGTAGGCTGATGGAGACACAGTGAAAAGGAATAGTGCCTAATTGCATTTGAATTGCAGACCTAGTTGTTAATCCAGAGCCTCCAGCTGTGGGAACAAAAATCAGCGGTTTCGCCCAGGAAAAAAAGCAAGGACAGCAAGACGGCTGTATGCCGGGTCCCACCGCTAAACAGCTGACACAAAACACCATCTCCTCAAAGAACCGCCTGACTCTCACTTCTGTGGATAGAGCGCCCTGGTTTTCTGCCATTGTGAAAGTAAGGAATGGGCTATTTCTAAGATGAGTAAACTTTCCTACAGCAGTCCAGGGTGGTCTGGAGCTGACCAGAGCAGGATGGGTTCTCCTTTTTAGAGTCTCAGCTCTTCTGTAGGTTTCTTTGTGGTATGGCTTACCACAGTTTCACTCGGCTTGCTCAGTGGGGGCTTTGTGGGGACCGTTGTTTTCATGCTCGATGCTTTGGTGCGCTTTAAAGACAAAGAGAATCGACTGATTGAGTGAGTGGTTTATTGGTTGATTTAATATCCTTAGATTACTAATTAGACCACTAGATTTTATTAATGTTAGTGACTAATATGAAAATAAAAACAGGAAGTCATGGGTTCAGTACATTGCTTATGTCATTTTGATGGAATGCTCAAGGTTTCCTCCAAATACTGATTTATTCTCTTGAATTATTGACAATTCATTGTTAAAGGAGTTCTTGGCTGCAGTTTTATGACCTTGATCTGAGCATTTTAAGAAGATGAATGGAAGCATGAAGGACAAGACCAATATGATCTTTGTCCTGAGGAATGCCAAGTTCATATTATTATTCTCTCTTCCGTATGGTCAAAATTGGCCCTCATTGTTGGGATTCAACTCTAATCAGCATAATGATTTTCCTGGAAAGAAAAAAGTATAATAAGGCCACAATTCTGTGAAGGGTTGATGATGGAAAATTCCACACAGAGATCAGCCAAATCAAGACTAGGCGGTGCAATTGACAGATTTTTAAAATTTTACTGGGGAAACGTCAGACGGAATGTAAGTAAGCAGCATGTGTCAGTTTTTCGCTTGCCGTGGCCTTAGAATTCATCATAACACTGAAACCCTGTCCAACAAAATCCTGCTCTAAATGTCTTGACAGGTAAACCCCCCGCTCAGTCATTTCAATAACCCTCTGACTGTCATCAATCTTCCCCTCGCTTCATCTCCAAGTTGTTTTCCTACTCGCAGCCACCTCTTGCATGTTTTTAAAACTTTCCTCTCCTCTTCTGTACCTTTTTACCAAAAAAAAACTGATTAAAAACTGGAGACAAAAAGTGTTTAATTATGAATATAAGTATGAATATATTCAACTCCACGAAGGAGGTTATGTCTTCAGTGCAGTGTGTCTGTCTGGATGTTTGACTATGTGCAAGGTTACCAGGTTTTCTCAATTTGGCAGACAGGTGTAGTATAGACCAAAGTTCCAAAACCAACATTTTTTATGGAGCAGATCCCTGGATTAAGATGCACTTTCTTGGTAGACTCTGAACTAAACTCTTTATCCATGTATTCATTTCAGAAACATATTTATACAGGTCTGCGCTCTCTCTGTTTTCTCTTCTTAAATACTACTTTTATATAACATTTAAACATATATGTGTTATGACAGAACCACAAGCATTTTTTAACAATTAATTTAATATTATTTAAGTACTAAATCACCATAAGGCATTGAAAAGGGATTTTCATGCTCAGTCTAGAGAAAATGAGCATCCATGGTTCCCTCCAGTCAGTGAATTAAAGTCATATCAATCATATGTTTGAGTGGAAGATCTAGCTTGCAAAACTAAAAAACTGTTTTTTTTTTCTCTTCCCTTTCTGCAATCTGTGGTGGTTTTTGACATGGGCCACATGAGTGGTTGCCCAGGGTGGCATCGTGGTGGGGGCGGCATCACGGGCATCATATATTTATTTGTTTGTTTGTTTGATTGTTTATCAAGTGTTACCCGTCTGGCCCAACACTGTTTTCACTGAAAATTTCACATGGAAACTGTGCATTATTTCCATGTAACATATATAGCGTTGCAGCCTGCAGTATTTAAGGTGGAACAGACAATTCAAATAAGGAGCTGTAAATAAAAAGCTAACTTCAGCGTCTTTGTGTACTCTAAATTCTACCACATCCATATACGTGGAACATGAGCGTGAGGTCCTCTGTGTCTCACACATGTCTAAAGGGGAGGGAGGCGGGTTGCTTCCAAGTTAATCACATTTTGTTCAAAATAACTGTTCATAACAATGAATTTTTCCTGGGTTGTGCTAAATCGCAGAATACAAATCGAATCTGCACAATACAGTTTCCTAGTAAATTACATAGGGGTGATCCTCATGTTAGAGTGTTGATACCGGAGTGCAAAATTAACACCGATGGAAAATAAGACAAGAAAAAGCCCTATATACGTTCTGGTTCTGACAACAGATTTTACAATAAAATATGTTAATATATAATTCTTACTATGTGGTTGTGTGTGTGTGTGTGTGTGTGTTGCGCCAGAGGGGATGTTCACCCTAGGACCGTCCTGTCTGCAACTGTAGTCTTTGTGATTTGCTCTGTGCTTTGTGAACATGTTGTAGGTTTAGGCCTTTACATCTGATCCTACCTCTTATGGTCTCAGGGTTTCAGGCCAGACAACTGTTGTTCTGAAAACAGTCGAAGCGGGTCATGAGTTGTTTTTCTTTCTTTCTTTTTGATTGTCTTTTGTACACTCAAAAGGAGAGTGAAGAGCTTCCTGTTGAATGCAATAAGTAAATAAATAAATAAGTGGAGCCAGGGAGGAACTATCAGCATGGGAAAGGTATCCAATATTTTCCCTTTTCAAAGTCTTTTTCAATTGACCAGGGAGATTTCACTTCAAAAGGATAACCTTCTTCTGCTGCCTGCTGGCTTGACTCCCTGCATGTTAGTTATTCCACCCAGGTTTTGGAGGTAAAGGTAAAGTGGGGGGAAATAAAACAAAGCAGAAAGTTACGGTTCATATCGCCTTATGTTTTATTCATGCTCTGCACTTACACTCAAAGATAAGGGGTGTCATTGTTGCGGCATGGAACTTTGTGGAGGCGTTTTATAAATGAGGATTGCTTTTCTCCTTGGGTTTGGACTCAAAGCCAAATGTGCTTTGAATCCAAAGGCTACTGGATTTTCAAGTTGTTCATCAAATTTTTGTGGGTGCACAATGGACACAATTTCAGGTACACATCAGAATCCAAGTTTCATCACTATGAGTACAATCAGCAGGATGGGTATTCTGGTCAGGTTTATGTGTTGTGTTTTGACAAAATCAATGAATACACTGAATACACTGAATACACGAGACTTTCTTCTCAGCGATCTTCTTACCTCGTGGAGTTAAATCCAAATCTAATAGTTCTCACCTGGCCAGTCAAGACAACCTCTTACATGCTTTTTCGTGATCGGTTTACAGAACTTTTGTGTAGGGATAATGTATAGTCATGCTGAAGTAAAGTATGCGATTCAATATTGAATGAAATGTGCAAGACTCCAGCATGATTTTGTACTCTAGTGAAATGATAGAAAAAAAGTGCACCAATCAGTAATAAACCAGTGAACTGAATGAACTGAGTGTTAATTCAGAGTAAAAAAGTTTACTCTTTGGAATGTTTCTTGGTAATTTTGACAAATTTTCAGTGCATTCCCAAATCTTAAGGGCTGATATATGAAGATCTCTCCTTGCAACCTTGTGGATTGTTGTTTTAGGCAGGTCAGCCAAACTCTTTTTTTTTTTTGTTTCTTTGTCTCACCATATTCAGCTCAATGGATGTCTGAAATAAAATTATACTTCACAAACACAAAACAAATATGTCATTTGTGATGAAATGTTAACTCCTATTTGCTTATTAAAATAAATATTTCTTTTAATTTTCTAACCGTAAGAGAGGATACTACTGGTGTTAATGTGTTCACAGTTTTTTTTTGTTGTTGTTTTGTCAAAAAAAATTGATGTCTGTTTATGACTTATTGCCTTTGACATTTGTGCTAAACTGGTGCAAGTGCCCAATCATGTGTACATCCCAGCATACAATCTGATTTAATGGTTCAAATAAATCTGCCCAAAAGCATTCGGCTCCTGTAGAGAACAGTGATTTCTCTGTCCTGCAGCTCCATTCATTTGCTGAGCAACTTTGTTCTTCTCTTAACCCTCACTGTGGGTGTACATTGAAGCTCATGTGTGCAGTGAAGCTTTAGCCCATCAGTCTGCCTCTAAAGATTGGACTTCAAACCTGAAGCAACACTGCCCCCTCTTGGCGGTTTTGATTTTGCATGCACCATTTGGAAAGTATGAATGAGTGAGAGGACACACACAAACACACATAGAGAGACACAAACACGAACAATAATGCCATTCTCTAAAATAATTTCATAGTTACATTAATTAAACATGTGAGTTAAACATTTTTATACACATTATAAGCTTATGTAGACGTAGGCTGTTTTTGTATTAGCATTATTATGTTAAAGGATCTAATATACACTGAAAATAAACCACAAAACAACAAGACTGAAATGCAGCTATTAAGCATTAAATGTACCAATGCTCAGGATAAGAGTGTCACTCTGGATAACATCTGCAAAATGCTGCAAATGTAAATGTACAAATCAAGACCAACCTTTATATGACATGCTAATATGACATGCTAAACAGAAATCCAACAATGATGGCCAATACATTCAGGTCAGACTGCTGTAATAATAAAACTGTCAATATGCAATATGCAAGTTGGTTTGCGGTTCATGTCTTGCTGCAGAGAGGTGATGAGTCCTCTGTTAAAGGATGTTCGTACAATCCTGCCAAGAGACCTGATTAATTTGCTGGTCGTAGGTACACTGAGGGTAAAGTTTGCACATTATGCATACCAGGGCATCACAAAAATGTGCTAAGGTCAGGAACAAAAGGAAGTACCTGCACCCCAGCATTCCTTGGAACAGGTCTTTCTACAGTAACAATGTGTGTGGTCTGACATTGTTCTGTTTAATTCATTTATAAATGCAACAAAATGCAGTCGGTCACACAAAAGATTGTATGAAAATGCTATGCCTAGATGAATGGCCTCCTGTTCAAGAAACGTGTTTGGAGCAAAGCTTATCTCTCAAAGAGCACATTGCCTCCGTTTAAGCATGGTCACAGCAGCAGCATGCTGTAGGACGGCTGTTCTGCGCTGTGAATGACGGTGCAGAAGATCCAATATAGGAGCAAAGGAATTTGCCCTATAATAAACAAAGGGACCGGGTCCAAAAAAATAAAGGTTAGTAAAAGCACAGCATCTGAACAAACAATGAAGAGTTAGGAACAGTTCACGTGTTTGTCAAGTGTCTTTCTATGTGCCAGTGATGAGAAGAGCCATGTGAGTTTGACGACTATAGATCAGGAGGTGATGAATGTGGTTATGAGGCATGGCTTGAATTCATAACCTATTTCTGACCTCTCAACAGGGAATCTTTGAAGCAGCCTGTCAGCTGACCACATCAGCGTGAGTTAGGCCTTTCCATATTCTTCACCCCTGACTCCAGTGGAACGTTCAACATGTCAATTGTCTCTGGTTCCAAAGAGCTGTCATCTGAATTATTTTACTTTTCCACCAGATGGAGGTAATAATCCCCTAAATGCGAAAAAGTTCCAACCAGGAAACATTTCTACATGTAACAAAAACGAGGCAAAAGATTGTTCTGATTGTAAGTGCACATTAAAGATCTATGTAAAGCTGAATGAAGTTGATACTTATTGACAAAAATGTGTTGACTGCTGACTGGTGCTTCACACATAGTTTGGCATTTGATGCTGCCTTCATGGTGGCAACGACTCAAACAACTGGGGCTCAACATCCTGAACCTGAAGAACTGGAAAACTAGGGCAATGAGCAAAATATTGTCCCAAAAAATTTGAATTTAAAAGATTTTATACACTGTAAAACTTTGAACAGAACACAGAAGGAAAAGCTATTTAAGAACCTTTTCTTAGATTAGTGAGGACCTGCTGCCAACACCGGACATTAGATGTTCTTGGTTCAGTGAACCAGTGAAGTGTTATTGCCATTTTTAAGCTATTCATCCAGGCCCAGGGCTTTTTATTTGTCTCCCAAAATTGTATGAATTACGCCCAAAATGGCCTTTGATTTGCCTTGGTGGAAAGTGGGCCATCAAAGTATCATTTGTTGTGGTATTGTAAGTTTTTTCTGTTTCTTGGTAATTTTGACATATTCAGTGCATTCCCAAATCTTAAGGGCTGATATATGAAGATCTCTCCTTACATCCCCTAAACCTTTGGATTGTTGTTTTAGGCAGGTGAGCCAAACTCTTTTTCTGCTTTCTTTCTTTGTCTCACCATAGCTCAATGGATGTCTGGAATACATTTATACTGCACAAACACAAAACAAATATGCCCTTTGATTTGCCTTGGTGGAAAGTGGGCCATCAAAGTATCATTTGTTGTGGTATTGTAAGTTTTTTCGTCTCGACAAAGCTTTTTCTTTCTTGCTTGCTGCATGAGCAGAGCAAATCAATTCATTGTGTTAATTAAACGAATTTATCATCACATATGATAAATTGATCTCTGAAGTACAGGAAATAATGTAGATACATTAAGTTATAGCCCATACTGAGATTCTTTGGTTCGCAGAGTTTAAATTGTTTTAGCACAGTAGAATAGCTGCACTGTTGTAATGTCGTGTTTCCTGGCCTGGCCCTGAGTCAGTGGGATTAACACCAGCACTTGATTGACTGCAGAAACTGCTGCTGAAGGTGCGAGTCGACTGCTTTTAGAGAAACAGGAAACAGGAAGCGTTGTACGTACAAAATGTTTGGGTTTAGAAGTGAAGTGATTGTCACAAGTGATACACAGCACACAGTGCACACAGTGAAATTTGTCCTCTGCATTTAACCCATCACCCTGAGTGAGCAGTGGGCAGCCATGACCGGCGCCCGGGGAGCAGTGTGTGGGGACGGTGCTTTGCTCAGTGGCACCTCAGTGGCACCTTGGCAGATCAGGATTCGAACCGGCAACCTTCTGATTATGGGGCCGCTTCCTTAACCGCTAGGCCACCAGAAGAAACAGTCTAATTGGTCTGGAAATGCTACAACGCTGCTGGCTTTCAGGACCACAAAATTAAGAATCCTTTTTTTTTTGGTGCTTTGGGGGAAGAGTATCTCTCAGTTACAACATCTTCTTGGTTTTATTTGGCAGGGATGCTCTTAACCAAGGAGATTCCATTCTTCCAGTGATCAGAGGTCATTTGTTTTGAATGGAATCCTATGGGAGAAACGACTGAAAATAATTGGTTTAGTAATGACACTACATCTGTGAGGGTATTAAATACACATATTAGTGTAGTATTCCATTTTTATATATATATATATATATATATATATATATATATATTTTGTAGGTTTCATTTTTCTGTAGATCAAACTGCAAAAAAACAGTGCTTTTAGTGCTTTTGTTTATTCAAGTTATTCATTAAGATTATTTAGCCATATGTGCTCATCCTGTTTTTTTCGTAAGAGTGATACCTTTCATTCGAACATCATTTTCCTATGATTATAGCAGATGGCTGAAGATGTATCTTCCAACACTTCATTTAAAACACAACACTTCAAACTAAGTTGCACAGTAGTCTGTTGCCACCACTTTGGAATTGCCAGAGGACAGAATCAGAGTGTGTGCATGTGTGTGTGTGTGTGTGAGAGCTCTCAAAGACAACATTGAAAAACAGAGTATCCTTACACCACACACAATGACTGGAGGGGCTGCGAGGAGTCCGGCCAGATGGTGCTCCATCAGACTCACGCTGGTGAACGGAAGAGAGGTCTCCTCTGAGATCTGCTGCTGCCATGAGTACCCGGGGCCTGACACAGTTGCCGGTTGCCAGGGAAACCCCTGCGGTACACCTGGAGCCCACTTCCCTCACCTGTATATATGTAATTGTTAAAATAAATGACTTTTACAGAAAATACAAGAAGTATTATGCACCATTTCCCTTTTCTCCTTAAATTTCATTAACCCACAAGGTTACAAAGAGGCTTTTGTAATCTTTGAGTACAAATTAGAATCACCCAGGTCACACAGAAGGCAAAGCCTTGTAGATTAATTTAATAATTTGTATGTGTATCTGATGGCAGGCTCCATTCAAATACTGTTTTTGAGCAGTTGTAAAAACCAAAAATTACTCAAAGCTGAGCTATTAATGAGCTCTGAGCAGATGAATTCATATGAATGAACCCAACTATAAAAGGCCATCAAGTTTCCGTGAATCAATATACATGTCAGGGTTGACGTCACCAGGACACATCACCTGTGCCCAATCTGGACAGCCATTAAAAGCCTGTGACTCCGCCCCTCTGCAGGGACGTAATTTTCGTCCTTTGAGTTCTGGCAATCGCCACGCGCCTGCGGGTTTGTTTTAATTCTCCCCTTTTGTCTCACTGTTTTCGGCCATCGCGCCGCGTTTATTTGTGTTTCTGAATAAAATCCCTATTCCCAGAATGTCCCGCCTCTGCGCTTCCTTCCCCCGTCAGCTCGCCAGAGTCCCTCTCACCAAAAGCGCAGAAGAAAAGAAGCAGAGGAAGAGAACTGCGGAGTAAAATGTGGTCAGCGAGGAGCGCTGCAGAGACAGGATGGGACGGAAGGGACGGCATTTTCGTGAACTTGACCTGGCAACGATGTATGTGTACTTTGAGTTCTGGCAATCGCCACGCGCCTGTGGGTTTGTTTTAGTTCTCCCCTTTTGTCTCACTTTTTTCGGCCATCGCGCCGTGTTTATTTGTGTTTCTGAATAAAATCCCTTTTACCAGAATGTCCCGCCTCTGCACTCGCCAACGTGACAACACAAGAATTAAAAGGGTTGTCATAACTTCTTCTGTATGTTGAAGGGTATTTTTTTATTTTTTACAAAAGCTACATGGCTTAATTAATTCAGGAGGCTAAGCAGGACACAGACGTCTCCAAAACATAAGGTATAAAGAAATTCTGTGATCGATGCATTTGCATTCAGGAAATCTGTCTCTTATCTAGAGCAAGCCAGATTCTCACAGGGTCTCATTTACTAATATGTTTGCTGGAAGACTAATTAGACTTTGTTATGAAAAAAAAATCTGCATCTTAAGCCTTAAAAAAAAAAAAAAAAAAATTAATTAAGAGTGCAGGCGCTTGCGCTGTCATACATACTCATGAGCATTTTGTGGAGGAATCTGAGTTGTTCTACGCTGGTTTTGGCACAAATGCAATTACCAAATGAACAGATGTCAAACTCTTTCAGAACTGATGCGGGAAGGGAGAAAGGCCTTGAATTCTCTTACACAAGTTGCCACAGTTTCACTCAAATGGCCCGATCGTGTTGCTCCATTCCTATGTTGATGAAAATACTTCAATTATTGAAATCAAATACATTTGCATATTGCATTGAGGTTCTAAGGTTATTAAAAAGCGATTTGGAGGTTGGAATTCAGATTTTAGAATGAAATAGGATGAGTGTAAATTACAAATTTCTCTTACTTTTCAAATTTAGAGAATGCTTTGCAATGGTACAGGTGTCCCATGGTGTGTACCAGGTTTGGTTTGCTTTTGGTACATGGTTTGTATATAAAGAGATCAATGCATGTGTTATTTTCTTGTGTTTTATGCTACGGTAGAGCCATGGCAGGTCTGTACCAATGCATTTCCGATAGACAATTGTGAATTTGCTGCAGTTTGTAACCGATGTAAAATGCACCTTAAAGACAAGCTGTGTTATGTGGTGGGCAGAGCTATTTTACTCTAGCTGAGTTATATACCACACTGGGAGTAGGCGGCTTGTAATGAGCTTGTATTTTACTTTCACTTTTGAACAGAACAGTAAATGTAAGGAACATGTGACCTTTATATTGTTTCATGTCTGAACAAATAGTCATTCAACTGGGTGAGTGTTTTTCTCCATGTTTTTTGCCTCCTTTCTTGTGAGTCAGTGCAGAAAATATCTTAAATACATGCTCCACTCTTTGTAAGAGAGAAAAAAAAAAAAACAGAGCTAATACATAAATGGCTGGAAACAGCAGTGATCTGGAGATGGATGTTCCATAAACATCCACATTTACTGCCTTTCAGGAGGGACTCCCCAGGACACCACATCAAGGGTTATTTCTAAGCACAGCTAAGCCCCAAATGTCATCCCAGAACCACCCCTGCTGTGAGCATTTTGGTTTTGTCCATAAGCCTCTGAGAAAATCACAACATGAATGGATCAATAAAAACAAAAAAGTCTAATGCTCAGATTAGCAAGACACGTGTTTTGCAGTTTTATTGGGACGGATGCTGAGAATACAGTCCAAAACAATTCAACATGCAAGGCTTGTACTGTCCATGTTTAAATAGTTAAAATACTTGTTCATGAAACAAATAGATTACAAGTGTATTTTTTCTGGAGGTTCTTTGTCAGAGGGTTTTCTGGAAGGTTATTTGTTTAACCTCTTATTGATTATTGTTACGGGGCAGGGGTGGCCTAGCGGTTAAGGAAGTGGCCCACGTAATCAGAAGGTTGGCGGTTTGAATCCCGATCCGCCAAGGTGCCACTGAGGTGCCTGCTACTGGTAAAACTGAGAAAAATTTGCATGGCAGTCAGGAGAAAACTGATGCTTAACCATTGTTACGTCCCTGGGCGCTTTGGGTTCTCTGCTTGCCATTCTGTGTGTCTGCCACTGCCAGTATAAGAAGAGGCCCGAAACAAAAAGTCGACAGCTTAGTGCTCAAGGAGCTTGGTGTGGAGAGAGAGAATGGTTTTCTGTATTTTAATTAACCACTAAGATATCTTGGGACAATGTGACAACAGTCCATGCCAGAGCTAAAGTGAAGAATCAGTAGATATTAATAATTTGCTCATGTTGTTTTCCAGTCATGACATTCTAGCATCAAACACGGCAGCAGAATTAATGTTTAATCTTGTCATGATTATTATGAGTAAACTACTTGCTCACCGAATTTGCTAATCAACTTCATCACATATTATTTATTATTTGTATGATTAGTTCTACTATTTCGAGCCCGCAAATCATCAACAGTCAATTCAGGGACTTTTATTCAACTCTGTATTTCTCAGATGATCTTAGTGATGTGAAACAGTATGAACAACTTTTTAGTCCCTTATATATTCCTTCCATTGACCTTGAAGCATCAAAGTCAAAGTAAACTTTATTGTAAAGTAAACTTTATTGTAAACCTTATCATACAGATTAGACAAACCCTATACAACTGACAAACTGAAAAGTGCTTTATTGGCGATGGAAAATGCCATATGGGTTGCCAGATGGATTTTATAAAACTTTTGCCCATTGCTTCTTAACATATTTAATCAATCAGTGAAATATGATATTCTTCCACATACACTGTGCCAGGCCACTATTTCGCTTTTATTGAAATATGTCCTACACCATATCACCCCATCTCCTTGTTAAGTTCTTGGCCAAAGTGTTGGCCAGACATTTAGAATCTGTCATCTATTATTTCCTTGGATCAAACAGGGTTTATTACATCAGCTTTTTTATTGGATATTTTGTACACACCCATGCTCTCTGATCTCCCTGAGCTGTTTATTTCCAAGGATGCAAGGTATTTGAAAAGGTATTTGACCGTGTAGAATGGTCCTTCCTGTTTTATGCATTGAAAGTTTTTGGCTTTGTAAATATGTTCATTTCATTGATTAAACTGTTATATACCTCCCCACAAGCCCGTGCTTGTATGAGGTCCACCCATCTCAAGGGGTGGTGTTAAACATAAAGTGTCTTTATACGCAGATGATCTTCTGCTCTTCATCCTTGACCCTGACCGAGCGCTCCCATTAGTGTTGAACCTGGTGAAGGAGTTCGGAGCAAATCAATGCCAATTAACACCTCTGCAACATCTTATCCCTGTTACAGGCTTCCATTCAAAACATCTCCTAAAGGCTTTTTTCTCCCCAAACATTTTTTCGATCACTTGATGATGTAATTTCTCCGTTCATTTTGAATAAGAAAACCCCTAGAATAAAGAACGACGCACAATAGAAACCCAAAGGCCTTGGTGGGCTAGCCCTCACCAATTTTTTATTCCATTATTGGGCAACATCAGAGCTATACTGTACTTCATACTGGGGCAGTCCTGGTCTAGCAGTTAAGGAAGCGGCCCTGTTATCAGAAGGTTGCCAGTTTGAATACTTATCTGCCAAGGTGCCACTGAGGTGCCACTGAGCAAAGCACAGTGATTGACAAGGCCTTCTTAACCTGGTCAGGGTTTTTGATTTTGTTCATAACCATTTCCCAGGGTTCCCTGCCATCCCTCCCTCCACTCTTACTGACAACATGCTTAAAACTAATCCCTACCCCAAAGGTACCATTTCAGTTTTATATAACATGCTTCTGACTCAAAGGTCCTCAACTTCTAACGCTCAGTCTGGTGCATGGTCTGCTGATAGAACCAGAAGTCTGGGTTCATGCACCTAGGAGGGTCCACTCATCTTCTATTTGTGCCAGACATGGAGTTTTACAGTGTAACGTGGTTCACAGGGTGGTTCATAGGGTCCGTTGGTAAGTTAGCTCATATCTATCCTGGTACTGACCCAAGCTGTGAATGGTGCCACTCCAGCCAGTCTTGTTCATATGTTCTGGTCCTCTCCTGCCCTTTCAATGGTTTGGAGCAGTGTGTTTGGCTATTACTTCGGTCAACATGTGTCCTATCCCCCTAGTTACCCTGTTTGGAGTTCTTCTCACTGGTCATCCTCCACCACCTCACTTCCCTATAGCTTTGTTTTCTAAAATTTGGGAGCCGTTTCTTGGGTGTGTTGAGTCTCATCAACTGGATGTTGCCCCCAATGGTTGAACAGCCGATGCTGTGTTAGTGCAAAGCATTTTACCTTCCCCACTTCAGCAGTACACATTTCCCCCTTTATTTAAAAATAAGTATATGTATTTTGGTGTATTTGTATTGATGTGTCCCTTTTTTTGAGTTCTTGCTTGTGGGTGGGATTGGGAAAGGGGTCTCTATTGTATTGTTACCTTTGTTTATGCGTATTCCATATTGTTTCGTAAATTTCATAAATAAATAAAATCTAGACATTCATTTTAGCTTTGTTAATGTGTGAACATATTTACTATAAACCTAATTCTCTGCTAAATTCTTTGTTGGGGCAGTGGTGGCCTAGCTCGGGGCAGTGGTAGGAAGAGGTCCCATAATCATAAGGTTGCCGGTTCGAATTCTGACCAGCCAAGGTGCCACCGTCCCCACACACTGCTCCCAGCGGCACCTGTCATGGCTGCCCACTGCTCACCAAGGGTGATGGTTAAAAGCAGAGGACACATTTCACAATGACGATCACTTCACTTTCTCTTCACTTGAAATGTTTTGTAATGTGCTGTAAAGCTTCCTCACTGCGATATTGCTTAAGTTCAATACTGAGTCCAGGCAACCCAGGCAACCAGGGAGTGAAAAAACTGGCTTTATGAGGCAAAAAAAAAAAAAAAACCTTAGCATGAAGCGGCAGTGACCTTAAATAAATTAAAGTACAGAAAATATTGTCTTTTGTGTATTTTTTTTTAATAAACTAATGAACTGTCAGACCAAACAGTGACAGCGACCATTTGTCAATAAATTCCCAAAGACCAATTAGTTTTCCAGCTAAGCTATTTATCTTTAAAAGGGGATGAAAGCCAAGGCATATCCTAACAGATTAAAAACACACAGGTCACACTGATGTGCTTTAGAGGCCAACTTTCTGATGATTGATATGCACATTATTATGGGATCAATGTTCCATGTGAAAGATAAATGCCATATCTCCTGGAATGACCTCCCACCCCAGCCTCCCCTTGAAAATTATGCCATTATGGCCTTTATCATCCCAATAGATAGCAGCCAGACAAAGAGACTGGACAAAAGAGCAGACCACTATTAAGTTGCCTATTCCATGGCATATTCAGCTGGACTGCACCGCATCCCACTATTTGTCATGGCATTGTTCAAAATAAAAGCAGGAACATGAAGATGGAAAAGCACCACTGTTATTATTACTGTTTGGTAAAGCATGGCAGGCTTTGTGCACTGCTATGGGATGCATTATGAGCACAATGGACTCCAGACAATCATTCGCCTCATCAAAGAAAATGCACAGCCCAGTGGCACATAGAAAGAAGGGCATGAGAACAAATAGTACTCTGGGATTTGATTGAAATTGAAATTTGAAACAAAGCTGAAGTAGTATGTACACAGTATTTACTATAAATGTATTTATTATTTTATTTATATAGAAATAATTTAATTTTTTTTTTTATTGTTTTTTATATTAATTTTTTTTGCTGTATGAAAATCACCCTGGTGCATGAGGGTCCAAAGATGTGATTGTTTAATGTTTTGTGGGAAGCCTACATCTGATATTTGGATCCAATAGTTTTCTGCCTTTTTTGTGTGGAAACAAATAAATCCATTGCAAAGGTTAAGCTCTTGGACTATTAGAAAATGGGTCATCATTACAGCATATCTCTGTGTGCTCAGCACCATTATTCAACCTGTTGGGATCATTTCACATAAAGCAAGTGTTTTAAATGTGGATAACCTGAGCCAATTTGCTTCATTATTCAACCCAAGGTGGAGTAGCAGTAAAAATGCATTAGTCAGATAAAAGCTTGGACTCCTTGATGCATTTTGCTTTGTACTGTCTTTTTTCCCATTTTCCCCTAGTTTCAAGCCAAGAGGATAGGAGGGAAACAGTAAATAAGGACATTGTTATTAGATTTGTCTAGATTTGTCTAAGAAGATTCTGCACACATGTGAGACAATTGCTAATTGGCTCCCTGAAATCGTGTGTACGGATAACTGTATTTAGTGTTAATGAGGCCTCCCACATTCTTTTCAGCCTTTGTGGAAATGCATGCAAATAACAGATGCGATGAACTGTATGGTTCCGACCCCCTTTCAACACATAAACAGCAGTTTGAAAGATGTACAATAGATAGAAGAGCAAATTAAAAATAAAAAAGAACACACACACACACACACTCCAGAAGAAAGGCAGGGGTTTCTTAATAAGCTGACACTTTTAATGAATACTCTACATAAGTAAACTTTTTTTTTGTAGCCAGTTTAGGGATACTACAAGCTGGAGGCAGGTAGAAAAATTAAACACACTCATTTTTTTTTTTTTTATGCTTTGAAGGTGAGATGTTCATAATCTCGGATCATAGTCTCTGATCATAATAAAATTATTTTTATTGCTTTGGTTAAAAAAAAACGTAAGATCACAAGATTCAAAAAAGGCAGAGAGAGGAGAAAGGGATTTTCTGGGTCTGTTACTGGCAACCCTGCCAGGGTTTCAGCTAGATGGTGTGGAGTAGGATAAACATGGCAACCCTGCTGGAACCAGAGTAAAGTGGGATGAGGCATTAAAAGGTCAGGACTAGAGCGGACCCTGTCCACCCCACTGGAACCAGGAAATCACTAGCTGATCACTGAAAGCATAGTTTTACGCTGATGCTGTTTGTGGGATTTTTGTTGTGGAAGATTCTGCAAGAAGACTGTCTGTGAAAGGCATTGCATATCTATCTGGAAATGCAAGGTCTACCTTGGTGGTCCACAGAAGCTAAAAAAATAAATTATACAATGCTGTTCAGTTCAGCCAACAAACTAGGTATGATCCTTTTCTAGCAAACTAATGCTAGTGGGTCTGGCTCATGTGAAAAGCAAATGATGCAACATGCAAAGGTATGTCTCATACCAGTACTTCACACCATTCTGTTTTGTAACTGAATCTAAATCACTATTGGTATGCTGAGGATAAATACACCCAGTACCTGGGTGGGATGAGATTCAGAAATAAGTGTCACCATACTAAACGAGTTCTGCTTTGAAATTCCATTATTCTTTAATGTATTCACAATCCATGCTAAACAGATGTTCCTTGTCAAGCTACAGATTTAGCACTCTGATTGCATACATGTAGTCCGCTATCTAGGTTGAGTTGGACGGCGAGGGTGCAGAGGGGGACAAGAGGAGTTCCCTCATCTGTACAGCATTTAATCTTCATCATGTAAATCATTTAAAACCACTCGCAATGAAAACCGGCTTGTCAGCTGTTTTTCCCTCCCTGTTTTAAAAAAAGAATTTCTAAAATGAAGCAAATTTGTGACATGATTTATTGTAGCTCTTTAAAAGCAGCCCTGTCAACCTG
Source organism: Denticeps clupeoides (assembly GCF_900700375.1). Lineage (NCBI taxonomy): Eukaryota > Metazoa > Chordata > Actinopteri > Clupeiformes > Denticipitidae > Denticeps > Denticeps clupeoides. The sequence continues at coordinate 4,142,096 of NC_041709.1, forward strand.
ACACTCCATCACACACAGCTGTTGGTAGCTATTTATGAAATTCATCTTCATTACATTTTGTGGTAACAGCTTTGACAAGGCCTTTTTAAATTCATTTTTCCTTATTAAAATAATTAGCATTGTGTTGCTAGGTTTGCAACCCAGGCAAAACAGGCCTTCAAATCCAGTTTTTATAGGCCAAGCATAATGATGGATATATTGGGTGATAAACTTTGTCAATGAGTGCAGCTTTTAAAGCTATTGAACACAATGTATTATATATTGTATATATATTGTAAGCACTGCAGCAGAAAGAAGAAAGAAAAGGCTGGATAAATGACAACTTGCACATCTAAATATTTACTACAGAAACCTGAAATTATGTTGGTCCTGTTTAATAAATCTATGTTTATGTTCTTCTTATAAAAAAACTGATACAAAACAACCCATTGTGAATATTTGACATCTTGGAAAAAAATACATTTCCCTGGCATTCCTGATTATATGTGTGTTGTGTTTTGTATTCAGGTCTCATTTTGCGTTCTTTTATATATTTCTACTTCTCTATTTCTAAGAATCCAATCCTGTCATAATGTACTACGAAAGCTTGCATGCTTTAGCCAAGATTAGACAGGCTACAGACATACACTTCTACACAGAGCAGGAAATGAATAGTTGAAACCAATGTGTATCTGGGCTTATCTTCCAGTCGGCTTGACTGTTATCCCTGCCTATGTGTCCCAGCTCTCCAAATCTCAATGGGGCTGTTTCAGATATCCAGACAGACTAACCACTGCAATTTACGGTCTGTTTTGCTTCTGTAGTCATCCATTATGATTCCACCATGTTCTGTCATATATAACTGTAATACATTGAGTTCTTGAGTAGTAGTTGCGCTGAGGGTTTACATCATGATTTTTATATAGTTAAATTTGAAAACTGAGGAGGTTCTGAAGCAGTTTTCAATGGAAACTCATTTAGATAAAAATGTAAAAATTAATTAAAATGCATCTCTTTGCCTTCAAAACATAAATGCATAAATAAAATAATAATTTGTCTTTGTTAATATGATTTGTTAACAAAATGAAACAATTTGAATAAAATGTGGTTGTAAAATAGACTGTTGCAAAGTGATTCCAGGCCTGAAGCAAGTGCATGAGCAAATTATCCTCACTGCTTGATGAAGTCATCATCTGACTGTTCAAAGTGCCAGCCCGCACTCGCCTTGTAAATTCTCAATCTTTTTTCTCACAGCTGCTCTTCATTCATTTTACTTACATCCTCTGTAAATTGCATTGCATTCTCGTGCACGTGACAATTTTCCCTTGCTTTGCATGCCATCTTCTGGAAAACTTCTATCAAATTAAGCCAACCTGTCATTAAATTTCGCCATAATTGCAGCTTGCATCCATTTAATTAGCTTTGAAACCATTTCAGTGCAGCCTGTGTGTGGGTGGAAGGTGTCAGGAATTGCAAATGAGGGTCAGGGCCTGGCTGATGAGCTTGAGGCTGTGAATGAAGAAAAGGATCATGATGATAAAAACCAACACTGTTGTAATTGCCCTCCCTTATTTGAACCGTGTTCCCGAAGCCCACCAGAGTCCCAGGGCCAACAGAAGAGAGTCTTTGCAATGCCTTGTGTCTCCAATTAATCGTGGCACTCACTTAAAGGCAGCAGTTCCAGGAAACATATGAGCTGTTGGCTTTGAGTGGTGATTGGGTATGTCGAGGGACTTGTTACAGTAATTGTTTCACATCTTCAGAACTGTAACCTGTCAATGTCCCGGTCAATTCCTGTGATGCCTGAACTGCTTTGTTATGATGACCACTGTGATAATGATGATTGATATTCGTGATATTACAATTGTATTCGAAGATTATGTTCTCTAGCTTCCAGGTAGGTCTGTTAAGACTACAGGAAAGTAAAAGTTATTTACTTTGCTTCTTTACTTGCATTCCAGTGCATGAAAAGAAACAGATGCCGCAAAAAAAAAAAAAATACAAATTTACCCTGCAGTCATCCAGATTGTATTTTTATTACAGGCCTCACCTCTGACAATTGTGAGTTAACTTTCATTCAACTCTCTGGATGCTTTCTTTCCATTGTGTTTTGTAGCAACAAGATGAAGACAAATGCAGTTTAAAAGAGAGAAAATGTCTGCACAGCACAGTTCATTGGCTTGTTGCAAGTTTGTTGTTTGCCTTTTCAAAAGAGATCCAGCTTATTCTTTTTTTCCTTTTGCATTTTAATGCTCTTCACGCCTCACATATGTTTGGAAAAGCCAATCAGTGAAGGGTAGTCCAGCTATATCTGCCCCCTACTGCCACAACATTTTAAACTGCTTTACCTCAATCACTTTATCTTTATGTTCTCTTTTATTATTCTATTTTTGTTCTTCCTGATGTTGTTTTACTAAATGTGTCATAAATGACTGTCAGGTATCTGTACTGTAAGCTTGTCTTGCATTGTTAAATATAACATCTATAAAACATTATGAATACTTATGTTATATTAGAGGGGCCGCATGATATTTACATAATATTTTGCTACAAAAACTTTTCCCAGCACTCACAATTAACTTAACATTCAGGAAATTTTTTTTTTTTTTATTGTTCAGTAACTACATTTTATTAATATAGCAATGAAAACTATGGATTCCATGCATTAATGGGTGCCTGGGTTTACACTAAACGTCATATGTCCCATCAAATGAGCATTATGGTACATCTTCAAAGAAAGTAGTGTGGAAACTTACTTCCTATTAACTTGTGAAGTTAAGTGTTATTAGAATTCAGGAGGCAATGACAATTTCATCACTATAATGTGTCTCATCAAAGTTTGAAAAACCAGCTAAAGCTCTTTTGTCAGTCCAAGGGGATCAAAGAAAACGTAAGATGTTCTTTCATTCTATTCTTTTTCATTTTGCTGGTGTCATGACACTTCAAAAGTAGGTAATACATTTTAGACCATCTGGAATGCTCTGTGCCCATGTTTCACTCTAGAAATGCAGTTAACGTACACAGTTTTGACAACCTAATTTGAAGCCATAAATAAATTGTCAGTTTGCATAAAATTATCTCTTATGTTTCAAATGTGCTGTCTATTTAAACATCAGCCACATTTCCGAATATATTAATGTGTTAATTAGACAAAGAGCTTTTGCCAATAGTCTTTTCACAACATGTCACTCACTCCAGGCAGTAAATAAGTTTAGGATATTGAGTATGAAGGGAAACCGTACATTTGCATGCTAAATGTGGGGACCCTGGTTGAATATTTTATAATGTTTCCCCAAGTCCATTTTAAAAGTTCTCATAACAAATTTAGGCTCCTGAATCAACTATCAATACAAGTGAACTGCCCATTAGGTCTGTGGTTTTCACTGTGCTTTACATTATCTGACAGTATCGAGACAGCATGTCTATGTTCTGCTTTCCCTGATCTTCAGTTTTTTGCGGGTCTGGGACCAGATTTTCCATAGATGATTCCACTGCGATGGCCTAGTGCATAAATATGACAGTTTGAGAGATAACAACGAGACGCCAAGTCCTCAAATGCTTAATTTACCACGTGAGGGACCAGCTTGGTGGCAAGACCCCAGACGAGTGTTTGAACTTTCTAGCTTTCATTTATATTCACTCAAATGCTAATGTGGCTAGTGCTCTCATGGGCCACTGGCACAATCACTTGCAGGCAGGCGGCTACTGTTTCATTCAGTGAAGACGTTCTGAGGCAGCACGCAGGTTTAAATATGTTTGCATAATCTGGGCCAATGTTCATAATGCAGCTCCCTGGCTGTGAATAACAAGAAAAAATGACCTAAATTAAACATACAATAAATTATTGTACTCAAGCAGAAGAAACTCAGACCAGGTTTGAGGGTTTATTTTAAAAAAGGGAAAATTTAAGTGCAGTTTGATTTTTGAGCAACAATAAAGATTTGATATTTGAACAACAAAGCTTTGTAAATGTATTTATATCTTGAGTACGTAACTTTTAATGAAAGGAAATAAAATTGATTTACTAACACATTTAACTTTGTTAGGTGAAATGCATATGCCCATAAACAGCTGAATTTCTTTTCTGTGCTATAACCTAAGTGCCGTTTCAATTTATGGAAAAGCTTTTTGCCTAGAAGCTAGACTGGAAAAAAGTCAACAATGTGTAGATGGCATAAGATTTTTAAAAATAAGTTACTGCTTTCAGTGCGCCTCAGTGGTTGCTTTTAATCTCTGTGAGTCTTCGTAAAAGGACACAATTGTTGCAAAGTATTAATGTTAATGTAACACTCCCACTAAACTTGTTTTTACAATGAGAAATTTTTAAAGAACCCACCACCAGATTCACCTATATATGATGCAAGGGAGGAGTTTAAGTGGAAGTTACCAAGTACATTTAATTTCTGTCTAGGGTTATGATCTCGCAGTGTGTCGAAGAGCTCAGGCTAGCCTGTTGGAATGGCTATAGCTGTATGCGATTCACCTCCCTTGCACTAATTTATAATTCAATTCCCATAAAACCACAACACGTGAAAACACAGGTACAATAGAACCATATATTACAACTGAACATTTATTTCCATTCCCAACAGTTATACAGGGGAAAACCCACACCACATAAACGTTAAAACAATAACACAAATAAAATAAAATACCCGGGTTTTAAATGTTCACACCGTCTAGGTAACTTTTAATATCGTTGGCGCGCTTGGTGGAGCTCAAACTGGTGTGTTGAGTCTACTCACTACTTCTTCCAGTATTGTCCCCACGATCCGCTGCACTTCTGCCGTCTGCAGAATAAACCTTTCTTCGGTGCAGCTCCTAATGTAGAATGAACGCTCCTCGCGTGGTCCAACGCCTCCACAGCACCGGGCTGGAGTTCCCACCGAAGTCTGTGCACTTCTACCCTTTATAGCAATGGCTATTTTTTTTTAGAAGTCAGCGAACCTCCGCCATGCACTATGCACCCTCATGCATGAAAAATATTTAACTCCCAAACTAGTACAACATAAATGCATGTGCATGCATTTGCTCTTTTAACCAAAAGCGTGTAACTTCACTAATTAAATAAAAACTAAGAAAAAACGCCGCCACCACGTTGTCTCCTGTCTCTTCTCTCCCAACTCTTCCTGTCGCATGCTCTCCATCCCCGTCTATGATAGGACAGCACAAAATAAACTCTGCATACCATTATACAGTTTAAACAAGATATAAACATATTTTATGAACATATAATGAAACGAAAATACACTTGCTGTACAGATAATAACAAAAATAATACAAATAATAATGTAATTTATAAAAACACCTGTACAAGGTCACTTATTTGCATTAAATGAAATTGTACAACGTCCCACTTTTACACATTTGCTAAAAGCCCTAGCAAGCTTGGACTACAGGTCCTACAGAGCACATTGAGCATCTACATGAAATCTGTTCAGCCTTGGAGGATAAATGATGATAATTCATATACCATTATTGGCCACAAGCATTTGAAATGAGGCAACATTCTATCAATACACTGGATATTACCAGTTCTGCTGTGTTGAGAAAAAAAATAGTGTATTGTTAACATGAGAGAAAACCCAAGGACAGGGTGAACGTCTTTTCTTTTTTTTTCTTAACTACAAGTAAGAGGGGAAAAAAACTGCAACCCATGCACATTTCCGAAGCATAATAACTATTTCTCTGGCAGGAAAGGTGTCTGCGTAAATGAATGATGGCTCTCCTGTCCAGCTAAAATTGCTGGATCTGCTGCATGTCTGGCAAGTCTGCCAAGTCCGAGACCTCCTAATGAGGTCGGAGTTCATGTGACTGCCTTCATGTCAGTTTTAACTTTTCTCTACACCACAGCCACTCTTTCAAAACATTCATATTCCTTCATATTTGCAATATTGGACTATTAGGCCATATGTGATGCTCTTTTTCTAAACAGTTTTCAAAATGGAAACTGTAATTGCAAATTACAGTGGATGTTTGACCATGTAGAAGGCTGCACATTAATTTATTTGTGATTGCGTCAGACAAAACCACACTGATGCACCACAGGCTGACAAACCCTGCCTTTGTTTCTGACTTACATACGTGTAAGATTTGGGCTCTTATTCTAGAAAAAAAAAAAAAAAAGTATTGAACATATTGAACACCAGGTTAATAAAATGCCATGAGGACTGAGGAACGTTCCACCAGGAGGGTTTCAGTTCTTTGATTTATTTCACACATTTAGCAGTGTGTGTACTTCATTGTGCTCAGCAAAGAAATCTTCAAAAAATGTTCCTTTTGAACTTTTTAATTGATTTGCCTGTATGTGTACACAAACAGCGAAGTAGGTTAAAGGAAGACAGAAAAAAAGCAGCTCTGCTGAACCGCTTTGCATGTTGTAAAGACCTTCATTTGCCTCTGTGACTACCGCATTCTTTTATGTGCTTTGAGTCGATTCAAAGCAATTATGCTCAGCCGGACAAACAGAAAATATATGTGTGAAGATGAAGCAATTACAAACCTTGAGCAAGAAAAAATTAATGCTGTATGTTGAGGATTTCATTTCACCAGTGTAGTGCAAATCCTAAACACAGATGCTGGCATCGGTAGATTAATGAGGTTGCTGCGGCTGAACCAAAGGGATGGAAAGGAAGGCAAACAGAGAGGAATGGGCAAGGTGTGGAAATGACAAAAGACCTATTTGTTTTATAAATGACAACCATATAAACTGTCAGAGGAGTGTATAATGGCCCAAGGTCCTTGGCTCCACTCTGCGATAAAAGTTCATTTGTTATTTTCAGAGTGATACTCTGAGGAATGGAGCCATCTTCAGGCGGGGCAGACGTGTGTCCTGTCAATTGGCTGCAGACAAATTTCTGTGTTTTGGTTTATAGATAGATAGATAGATAGATAGATAGATAGATAGATAGATAGATAGATAGATAGATAGATAGATAGATAGATAGATAGATAGATAGATAGAATTAGATATACATTTCTCATGCTTGATAATGCAAAGTACAAATTTCATCAAGGTATATTGTCCAGGTCATATTCAGGATTTGTGTCTATTGTGTCGAGTTTTCACTATTAGCTCTGTGAGATAAAAGTGTGAATCAATTGCTAAGCGCTGACAGTTAATGCAAAGTACTCGCTGATGTATGTCATTTTTTTCTTACTGTGGTTGCAATTTGAAAATGTATGCTATTATCATAAATTACCCTTTTCCCCCTCCTATTTTTCATTCTCTCCATTAGTAGCCTCTTCCTAGCTGTGTTTTTTTTTTTTTTTGCATAATTTCCACAAACTCTATATACTCTATAAAGACGTTAAGCGATAATAATGCACCCAATGTGATACATTCTGAATGCTCCCTTTCTCAATTTTAATATTTAGTTGCAGTTATTGTGGTCGAACACAAAGAGTAGATGGCTCTGGGGATACGCTAAACATGGTAAGGTTGGACAAGCCAAGGGGTTATGATATAAAAACATAACCTTGCAGCTCATCTGTTCACGGGAAACAATGCAGACGTGCTCTGTGGATGGGATGCATCTTATAATAGAAACATTAATCGCAAGGTCTGAGGCAAGGATGTCAACATAATTAATTCCACTGACAAATAAAGACTAAGCTCTTGGTTGCATTCAGTAGCATGCATTGCTCAGTTTATGCCATTTACATCAGAAAAGGATCTGCATGTAATTTATTGTGCAAACCAAGAACAATCAAATAAACAGCCATATATATAACTTTCACAATTCCTACTTTATTCTCCTGCATTACTTGTCCAACCAATGAAGACATTTTCTTAAAAAATTATGAGGAGGCCAAAATATCTAATTCTTTAGATATTAGGATGTGGTGAATTCACATTGGAAGGATTTTGTTTTGAAAGTGAAGTGATTGTCATTGTGATACACTGCAACACAGCACACGGTGCACACAACGAAATCTGTCCTCTGCTTTTAACCCATCATGGTGCTTTGTGTCCCTGAGCAAGACACTTAACCCTAAGTTGCTCCAGGGGGGACTGTCCCTGTAACTACTGATTGTAAGTCGCTCTGGATAAAAGTGTCTGATAAATGTAAATCTGTAAAAGCTGTAAATGTAAATCAGCCATGGCTACCCCATGGAAGGAGTGAGAAGAGAACTACATCGCCCTCATTACACAGCCGGAAACCTCCGCTGTCTAGACTGACGGCCGTTACCTTGTTGTCTGTCAAATTCAATTTTGGGAAATCACAGGTCGCCTTGGCTTGGAGGTCAAGGCAATTTCGTTGGCAATAAATCTCATGTAACCAACGAGGGACTCTGTTTAAAAGCCTTCCATTAGCTATTAAGAGTGCATAGTCCTACCTAACATCCTTGTTTAATGTACCCCTTTCCATCCACACCAAGTGCATTCAGTCTCTCCTTTCACGAAACTGCAGAAAGACTGTGCCGCACACACTCAGGCTCAACCGTCAAAGCTGTGGTGGTACAGTAAGCTTTTCAAGGACCCATCTCTAGAAACCATCCTCTGTGTTCTCCCAAGAAATAAAGGGAACTGTCCAGGGTGCTGATTCCTGGGGTGTTGGTTTGTGTGTGTGTGTGTGTGTGTGTGTATTCATTCCTTTTTTTTCTAATCATACAAGTTTGCGGTTGCTGTGGTGTATTGGATAGGGCGGGATGTCTGCACCAATATTTATCCCAACATTATCAGCAGAGCATTTAGTTACTGTGCAGAAGGCAGGATGCACCGCTGGGGTCTTTCCAAGATGGGGACGGGACAGGGGGTTCACATCTGTTTAGAACAGTAACAGAAGCATACAGAAAGGCAGATGGCAGATGCTTTATTCATTTTACCTTTTTTTTTTTCTATCTACATTTGAGACCAGGTCCAAGGGCACAGGACATGGTGCAGACTGCACAAGTTCATTTGCAATTAGTTGCCTCAAGATAAAAAAAAAAAAAGCAGATAAAAAGCAGCCTTTCATTATGCGTTTTAACATCCATGTAGAAAAGTTGAAATGGACTAAGTGGAACTGACTCGACTCGCGAGTTAACTTCACACCGCACGCGCCTGGTTCCAGTCGAAGCCGAAATAATATATAAAAAAAAAAGGCATGAACCGTCTTCACCTGTGCTGCCGCCTCCTGGACAGACATGTCCCCGGTATCGAGTACGGCGCTATAAACGAACCAGCGTCTTGCGAGCTCCACTCAATCCACGAGAGCCGAGCATGGCGAACGCGACGCCGAGCCTGGCGCTCCTGCTCGGGCTCTTTCTGAGCCGGACCGCGGCGGGAGCGATGCCCGACGAAGACAGGGACACGGAGGGCGACGCCGAGAGCCCGTGCGAAGTTAAAACGGTGACCGTGTCCACCCTGCCCGTGCTCCGGGAGAACGAGTTCAGTTTCACCGGCGGCGGAGGCGGAGGAGGCGGCGGCGGCGGCGGATCGGGCAGCGTGGCCGGGGGGGAATCCCGACTCCTGCTGTTCGTCAGGACCGACCTGCCGGGACGAATCTCGGTGTTGGACGACCTGGACAACACGGCGCTGCCGTACTTCACGCTGGGTAGGCATTTCTCGCGTCAGGCTGCGGGCGCATTCACGTTTTCTGACTATATATATATATATATATATAAAATATTCTGAATTATGAATGCGCACATTGTTAAAACAGTTTTCTTCTACTAGAACCCGCTCAAATCGAAGCTCCGTCTCCATCGTTATGATTCTTTCAGCCTCAAATAAAGGCGCCAAGTAGAATTAAAAAAAAAAAAGCGACCAACCCTCCTGGTGCTTTGCATGCCAGACAGCCTAGAGCATCTCAGCCCGGGCGGCCATGGCCGGTGTCATGGCCTTTTTCTTCTTCTCTTTTAACTGCTCCATTTAACTTGCAGGCCAACTGCATGCCGCTGTTACGTCCGAACATCATCTTGTGACCCGTGCGAGTTCACGCGCACTTAATCAATCAGGCTGACCCCAGAACAGCCAGGGTCACGGCCCGGAAGCCGGACCTGCGCCTTAATAACAGGCACGGGACAGGTGACAGGCGTGGAGGCGGACATCCAGCGTGCGGGTCTCGCCTCGCCGGGGTCGTTCAGAGCTCCATTTTTAACGGCTCACTCTGCCAGACCTCAGGTCTCGACTCGGCCGGCGTCTCGTTGAAATGCGGCGTAAGCACCGAGGGTCTGGGTGCGAGGCCACGGGGGGTTGAGAAGCGTGGACCAACATTCGAGCGTGCCTCCTTTAACATGCAGCCAGGGTAGCGATAAGGCAGAATATACATAACCTGTGCGTTTTTTTTTTTTTTTTTACTATCTTCACATACTTCCGAAGCCTTAAGCTGTCTCATTAGCGCTGTAAAGACCAATAAACCTATGAAAACTCCAGCTTCTGGCGCAATCCAGTAATGGAGTAATGGTTCTTCGCTTGCCCATAGATCCGACCAGATCAAGTTGATTGAAGACTTAAACTGCATCCGTCTCACTTTCCTGGTTAATTAAATCCGAGATATTTTTTTTTTTTTGCTCTCATTACTTTCAGAATGAAGGCTGCAGGATTACCGATGTAAATTGGCCCGGCATTAATATTTATTTGTTGCGGAGACGGCGTCCGCGGCCGAACATCCCTCTTGGCTCGCTGGGGAGCGCGCAGGCGTCAGGGGCCGGCCCGCGCGCCTGTAAATCACTTCCCTTTTCTCATTAACGACAGTTGTCTGTTTTCTGAGTTAGGACTCGGCGTCCTCCCACCCAGCCATCCAGCAAATTTGCTGCGCTTTGCCGCAACTTGTCTTTGTCAGCAAGTAGATGGATTTCATCAGGCCTTGATATGGGTTAACGCTGCAGCTGACTCACAGGAAGGAGGGGTGGGGGTGTTCCGTGGCTTAGGGCGCCGTGTCTGTTGCTCCTCTCCAGCTTTTTTGGTGTAAGGGGTGGGAGGGGTGAGCTAATGATTCCTCATCTAGCTGTTATGACGGGGAGAAAGAAGCCATCTATCAGAGCTGGGATCCTTCTTTTGTTTTCTGCCATGCGTTTTATTGCTTGCCCATTGATCATAAGCCCAAAGCGCAGGAATAATTCACATATATATATATATATATATGTATGTATGTTTCTTTGTTCCGAAGGCTTAAAAGTCTCGCTTGGATTTAGTTGGCGGGGATTTTGTCTGTAACTTGGAGACATCGCTCCCAAAAAGAGTGTGACAGGCATGGCACAATGAGCATTTCGGTCTGTGTGAAGTATTTTTGATGGCTTAATGCCTTCTGCTGGCTCTGGTGACTTGACTAAATCCACCGGCGAAGTGAAAAACAGGCTGAATTAGATCCCGCATCTCTGCGGCTATTTGCACGAGACAGAAAAACGAGGGCCTCTGTGGAAAAGTTTGATGCATTATAATACCCTACTCTGTTTTTTTTTTTGTCATTATCTGAATCTCTTTCTAGCCCCCGCTAGCGTACAAACGGAAATCACAAAAAGCCTGCGGTATCCTTCTAGCCATTATTGGAGAAAACACAAAAACACTGACACCCCGGGAGGTAGGAGTGGTTTGCTGTTCTGTCCAAAAAGACAGAGAGCAAAATGTTACCCCTGAGCTGGCTGCATTTGAATTTCACAGAGGGAGTGTGTGTGTGTGTGTGTGTGTGTGTGTGTGTGTGTGTGTGTTTGTTTAACCCCGGAGGCAGAGAGTGAGCGAGACCGAGACAAGAGACGATTGTTTATCTGACCACTGCTCTCTTCGCTGTGGCACGATTTATTACCCAGGGTTGTGCGGTGAACAGAAAGGGATGCACATGGATTAATATAATTGAATAAAGTCACTAGCGTATTTTTGGGGCGTGTCTTTGTTTTTTTTTGTTTTTTTGAGAATTCAATGAAATTAGGGAAGCCCAAGGGTGAGTGGTGGCCTAGCGGTTAAGGAAGGAATCCTGGTCCGCCAGGGTGCCACTGAGGTGCCACTGAGCAAAGCACCGTCCCCACACACTGCTCCCCGGGTGCCTGTCATGGCTGCCCACTGCTCACTCAGGGTGATGGTTAAAAACAGAGGACACATTTCACTGTGCTGTGCTTCACAATGACAATCACTTCACTTTCACTGTATCTTTAGTTATTCAGTGTTGCCCTATAAGTGACAAGGATTCAGTTTAATTTTGTCAAGAATAGAGCCACAGATTTAGCTCCCCAACTGTGTTATACTTTGATTACAAAAATGATAAAAAAAGGACTCAGTGCCTTCTGTTTCAATAGATGGAGGTCTACCTACACCTTCGGAAGGCCCACAGCATCGGTGTCTTCTGGCCAAGACTGTCAACCACATGTCCTTACAATACAGTACAATAACATTTTATAAACTGTTTTTGGTGAAAAAAAATTCAATTTTCAACCATTTATTTTAGTATTTAACACAGTCTGTGTGCCAGTATATTTATCTAAGCAAAGCGTATTAGCTTGGAATAGCATTATGCTAAATACAAGCCCTAATCTTATCGGCTTACCTCTTATCAACGACACTCAAAACGACGCCACATCCTGCGTTACATCATACAGAGGTTAGATCGGTGCTATCAGTACATTTAAATGAAAAGCTGACGTGTCCAGGATTGTCACCACTGCTTTGGTAACTGGAATTGAGATCGCCATCCAGCTGCTGGATTGGATTTCTGCACGTCTTATTAGAAAATAAAGGGCTAATTGATTTAGTGAATCTCACATCGACAGGAAACCTCCCACCACCATTTTATTTCCGAGAAGCTCCATCAATCACGGCGTGCATTCCAGATGGGGGGAGTCTTCCTAGCATACATGGACTCTGATCACACTCTGACCCGCACTCTTCATCTCTCTTCTCTGTCTCGCACTCTCTTCCCTGCTCTCACCCCACCACAGCAGCTGGCCGATACCAAACCCAATATAACATTAAGAGGAAATAAGTATATAAGGAAAACTAAAACTGAATTTGGTGCCGATGCATTTGTGTGTGTGTATTTGAGTTTCTTCTGAACACTCCCTGGTGGTTATGTTTAAAGGTGAAAGGTCAGGGAAGGTCATGGGTCCGGCGCCTGTCACATGACAGCAGTGCCCATATAGCTCATACTGCCAATAATCGTATGGCTCTACATGCATCTCAATTAGAACGATTTAATGAAAGTGCCATCTGTAGTACACGATTAAACATGCTTTTTTTAAGGTTTTATAAACACCTACGTTGTAACTGTAGATCCAATGCTCGGATAGACTGGTGGGACTTTTTGGAATTGCTTTTCTCTGGGTACGTTTTGACACAAGCTCACAAAAGGCTGAAGACGTAGCCTTTCAGGACCCTTGAAATGTCTTAAAATATTCCTTTGACTCCGAAAAATCAGGCCGGCAGAGTTGCTTTGATCTCCTCATTGGTGCATTTTTGGCCTTGCGTGAGACAAAGGTTATGTTGTTCCTGCCTTTGAAGACTGTTGGTAATAGGCCAGCCTGTCGAGCACGCAGCATAAGCGAGTGCTTCCAGAGATAGTGACCTGTGGTGGTCTCCGCTCACTGTTCAGCATGAAATGCGTTTAACATTTTAAACGGTGGGATCGTCTCATCTCCTCTGGTTCAGTTTCAGGAATGTTGGAAATGGACTTTCTCATTGTCTTAGTGTGGGCCTAGTTTGTGTGTGTATTCAGGGGTTTTAAAAGAAGAAATTAATCAAATAAATATATGTATGGATGCATTTTTTTCCAGTGCATCTTTTGCCTGAGCTTTCATGAAGTCCTAGCATGTAAAATAAGAAGAATTGGGACATTTAATGGTTTGTGAAATTGAAATTATTTGCATTGAGTGATTAATGCGTCTTTTCACTCAAAGTGAAATGAACGTGTCATCATCAGATGCGAAAAAAGAAACAAACAAAAAAAAATAACCAAATGCCACTGGACTAAAATAAATGTGATGTGTAGGCGGACAGGCGCCTGTAATCTCGAACCCGTGATTCCGCGTTTCATCCAGATCTTATGTTGATTCTTTTCATGCCGGCTGAGCGGCGTGGCTCTATCAGTGTTCTTATCATGCACCGTGGGACCGCTGCGCCGCCTTTTGTACGTGTTCGATGCACGCGCCGACCCGTCTTCATTTCGCCCGGCGTCTGTGACAGTGATCCGCGGTCCCAGCGCCTCCTCCAACATGTGTAATGTAGCAGGGCACAGCGCCGATATGAGAGTGACAGATCGGTTCATGTTCATTCATTTTTCTCCAGATGGAAACTTATTTAAAATGAATCCGCTATCACTGTGTGGTCCCAAGAAGCTCTTATGTTTTTGAGATAAAATAGGGCTAATGATTACTTTTTTGAAGTGTCAACTTTAGGTTTTTGGGGGAAAAAAATCTGTCTCTAATTTAGTTACATCTGGTGAAAGAGATCAAAGCAGGACTATCAAATATGATTTCATTTGTGTGGGAGCAGTGCAATGAATATTTTTGATTGATGTTGCATTATCTATGTCTGAAAGTAGAATATGATTTTATGCAGATTCCAAACTCCACTTTGAAAGTAAAATACAATTCACTCACGTGCAGTCAAGTTGGTTCTGTTACTAACATGACGTGCTCAAGGCGTCAGAACCATGGACAGCTGCTGCTCATCTGTTCAGCGGTAGGTTTCAGCAAGCACAATTTCTAACATTCTAATTCATGCTAGTATGCTGCTTGCATAGCTAGATACCACTAAATGGGTACAATTAGGAACTTTGATAATGCAATTCATGTGATTTAATGTTCATACTCTGTTATTGCCTTTATACCAACTATACTGTAACACCTACATATTGTGCAGGGCAAATTTGCCTAAACATGCAATAATTGACACATGCAAACATTACACTTTCAACATGATAATATTAAGAGGCCAATTTTTTAACCACTGGTTTTATCTCCAGTTATCTCCACTCTAGCCTAGAGGGTAAGGAAGCGGACCTGTAATAGAAAGGTTGCCAGTTCAAATCCCCAGATACCTGTCGTGACTGCCCACTGCCCACTAAGGTGATGGGTTGAATGCATAGGACACATTTTTTTGTGAGCACCATGCTCTGTGCTGCAGTCTTTCAGCCAGCTAATCACTTCACTTTCAGATTGATCAATTTTGTGTCCTAATTCCTGACACTAAGGCTGTATTGTAAAAACGCTTTTGGAGATACATCTCATTCTTCACTCTCTATTATGACTCAAACCTCTGCAAACTGTAAAATTAAACCAGTAATTAGGAATCCATTCTATTTTGTTGTGTAAGACAAACTTCGGTACTGTAGTATTTCTAATGCCTTGCTTTAGACATTGCATTCAATGTGCAGAATAAAAACCTGGTTGTCCAAAAGCTCTGATACTTGTTATGTTATGATGGAAATTTTTTAGCCATTGTAAGGATTTTTTGCTAATAGTTTCCACTCCTAGATCGTATCTTCACTATTTTAATGGTTATTACAGTAGCATTTACTGTCTGTGGGGAAAGAAATGCATAATCAAGAGGTCAGAGTTTTAGGAGTACAAGTTGATGTACAAGTAGAGTACAAATACAGCTGAAAAGTAGATGAAAAAAGTAGGCATATGTTTGTTGTATATTTCTTGCCGATTGCTAAATATCTCACTAAATATCTCTTTGAAAGCCAAGATTATTCTTAGATTTGTTAAGGGTGGTAAAAGAACTCAATTTTCTATGCCTGTAAGGCGAGTGATCAGAGAGAAGGGATTTGGAGATGTAGATGAAAGACTGTTTTCAGTTTTCTGAAATTAGAACATTCAGCAAATAAAAGATAAAAATCATTATTTTTAAAATCTGAGAATGCCTCTATCAGAATATGAGCACTGGATATTATGAGCAGTGTGGTATTCATCAGTCCCTTTTGGTATGTGTTGCTGAATTGATTTGTTATTTGTGACCATTCATTGCAGGGTGTCATCATTTTTGTCCTATCACATGCATACTTAAGAGCGAGCTGTGACAATGCATCCTTGTCCACACAGGCATTGTTTTAATGCAACTGAAGAATCAAGGCCATATTTTTTTAAAACACATACTTTTTTTTTTATCTATCTGCTTCTATTATGATAAATATGATTAGTTCATTCACGCATGCACACACAAACATATATTCAAACATCATTGCACAGATTCCCCTAAAACATACAGTAAAAATCGTGCATTGGCAGTGTTAATTGAATCGTTTGCTGTTTGTCATGGCGAGGCAGGTGATGCTGGAGTGATGGCTGGACATGACGATGAAGAAGGACGCATACGCATGACGTCACGAAACAGGTTTGATACTTGATGAACAGGACCGGGTAGACAACAATGACCCGACTGTGAACAGAAACCAACAGGGCAGCTGTATACGATCAAACACAGGTGAACACGATCAGGAAACATTACACAGGACGAACATGAAACTCCGGTCTGGACCCCGGACCTGGAGTAACACCTTCCGGACTAGATCATGACACATAGAAGCTGTTGTGAAATCTATTGGTCCTTGTTTCCATGCTTCCATGCGTCTCCCGTGATAGGAGCAGTTCAAATAGTGTGTGTCCAGGCTGAGAAATGTCCTTTATGATGTTTCGTGCACCAGGTGCAGCTCCTCCCCTGATAGACCTGTAGTCCTGCGTTTTTTATCTTCTTCTGTGTATAAAGGGCCTATTCAGCTTTATCCCTAATTTATTTATTAATACAGTATATTCATTTCCATGATTGTTCCATGTTAATTGTCCTACGTGATCTCAGTAAACTGTTGCCATTGTTCTGCTGTAGTAAACAGCGCGTATCCGTCATGCGATTACCGCGCCACGTGCCCTGCAAAGTGTTTTAAAAGATTACCTTTCTTTTGCCCAATGAAAGACATTGTCATGGTAAGCCCCCTGAAGAAAAGGTGGCTAAGAGCTATTAAATTCGATTTGCCGCTGCTCGCGCACCTTGGTGTTGTGCCATCCTGTGTAAAAAAAAAAAAAAAAAAGATGAAATAAAACACAGCGCTTGCCGATGGTTCATTTATAGCAGGCGCTTGCAAAACTTTGCCCTGTTTGGTTGGTTACACAGTTTGCGCTTTCTCGATGATTTTCACTCCCGCTCTCAGTTTTCCGGCCTCATCTCACGCTTGCCGAGTGTGTCATTGTTTTGACATTGCCTTACTTACCTAAAATCCACACCGTGGCGTAAAACTCTGCAAGCTTCTGGGGAATTTTGGAAAGCTCATCATCCTCCAGCGACTCCCATGTTTCTTTGCAACAGGACCTCGAGATCAGTGATTTTATATTTCACTCACATTCACACACACACACACACACGCAATGTGCCTCATCCCTATGCGGCTTGGTCGTTCCTATCCAAAACCTCGGGTGAAGGATTGCTCAGGTTTGCTTCTTTTTTTTTTTTTACTTGTCCGGGCTTAACTTTGATCCCGCTCCAATTATTCAGCGCTGGGCGATATTGCGAGCCATGTGTTGCGGAGGGCTTGTAAAGAGGGGGGGGGGGGGGGGGTTGTGTGTTTAGAGCAGCTAAGAGTGATGTCAAGGCAGCCTGTGCTAATGCGTCTCCCCGGATTTACAGGTTTTCCTTAATGCTCCTGCAGGGTTAAGAGCACAGGTGTGGATGGAAAAGCAGCCCTGTTTATTTATAATGCAGCCACTTCATGCATATTTATCACGCGTGTCCTTCATCAAGTCCTGCGCTTTGTTTGGGGCGCTGTAGCGTCGGGGCGTGCACGAGCGCATAATTGTGGGGGTGTGTGTGTGCGCGTAAACAAGCCGGAGTGACTGGAACATATGTAGCAGATCATTTCTTGCGTTGCTGTTGTTGTGAAGATTGCACAGTTCCTCTTGTTGCTCGCGTGTTTCGCTCGCAGAGGATCTGAGTGGCGGGCTGCTCCTCGGACCGGCTACACGGTTCCTTTCGTCTCAGGAAAGCAAATCTCCCCGAAATCCAGAGGCGCTTCTTGCTCACTGAATATTCTCGCAGAGCGCGCCACAAAATGGGCAGCCTAGGGGACGTAAAATGTAAATGCGCTGGAGATAGCAGATAAGAGCGGAACGAGTCTATTCAATATCATTCAACGTGGCTCTGGGTGGAGACTGTTGTGAAAGAGGAAAAACTAGGACAAGTCGACAACGGGTCTCACATGATGGCACAAATCAAATTGAACAAATACTACATTTAACAAGAGCCTAAATAAAGACAATATTGAAATAATTTGAGGCTAGTACCAGTAGTAAATGGGACAGCGTAGCGCTACCTCACTTTTGGCAGGAGGAGCCAGATAAGGGCGTGGCATCAATTCTTTCACGCGTTCGTTCAGCATAAATCAACTCTCACGTATCAGCTGATACCCAGGAGTCCAGGAGTTTCCAACCCTGACGTTAATCCTCCTAATTAGGTTTACTAATTGGGGGGATCGACGTATTGAACATAAATATTTGAGGCAATGGAAGCAAGAGCGTGTGTAATAAGTAATAAGCATTTATCTACATTTATCTGCATATCATGTAGCAAACGACAATCTCAATTTGCATTCGTTAAAATGATCTACACTGCAGGTATTGGCAGCACAGATAGCTCGTATTTGCAAAATCTAGTTGAAAAGCAGTGACTACATGAAGTAAAGGGAATAAAGATGCCAACAGGGTCCCTAGGTTTCCATTAATGCACATTTTATGAATCCACAATCTCTGCATTCTTTGATTCACAGGCATATCAATTTGAGAGCCTTGCTTTTAGTTATGCCCTGTTATATGATGTCTTTTACACCCCAGATCACAGACAGCGGTTTCTTGTCATTTAAGAGGACTGAGCCAGCAACTGCCATGGATTTGCCTCAAATTAAAAGCAGGGAGGAACATCATCCATCTTTTTTAACATGAGCCGGAGTTGTGCTGGTCTGGTACCAAGACATGGGGGGGTAGTTGAATTCCTGTTCTTCCTCCAAATTCAGTCATCAGTTTGTCTGGCCCAGTTGTTCTCCAGTTGCCTTCACTGACCATTTTGGCTCAGGCTCCCAAGCAGACATCTGTATTTATTAATGTCCTCAAGCTAGGAACATCTGTGTTTTGATTGTGGGGACTGTGTTTGCCGCCAGCAGGATTGCTTGAAGAGCTGCTGGACACACTGTCCTTTTTATGATAGTGGTGAAAGGGGAGAGTCAAATTCGGCTAATGGGAAAATAAATTCACATTTACTGGAAGCTTCCCATGTTTGTTAAGTGACACCTAAGGTTTCTTTCAGGCTGTCAAGGGATATGCTTTCATAAAGCCTGCATGGAAAAAAAAGACAGATGGTGCTACGTGTCACTGCAGCAATGATTTATGTGGGTCCATGACAGACTTTACCCCGTAGTCCGGGCAGACTTCCATCTTTTTCTTTAATCTTAACTGATATTGATAATATCATATTTATAATAAACAGTGCAAAGACTACATGTCAGGGCATCTTGGTGGTAATTGAGCCTCCCTATGCATTCACAGCACGGAGGCGATCAGTCAACAGCAGGTTGAGCGGGCCACCGTGAAGAGCTTGCCCTTTTGAAATATGCCGTGCTTGCATTAGGCTTCCTCTGATTGGAGTGAAGAATGGAAATGAAAATGTCTTCTCTGCCTGCATGAATTCTGCTGTCGCAGGAAATGCAAATAATTGTGGCATGGATTCCTATTCAGTCACAACCTTGTGTCATGATAAAGACTGATTCATCATATTAATGTTGTGGGAAATAGATATAACTGTTTTGCTCTTAATAATGCTGGTGATTATAGCCAGTATTTGCTGGAATGAAGTTTAATGCTGGAACAATGGAGCTGATGTGTAAATACAACTGGTTCCAAAAGTTATGAATTTTTGTAGTGGCCATCTACATTGTCCAGTGTTATATACTGTGATAAATGATGCCTCTTAAATAAATGTCTGTTGTTTATCCGATGTGTGTGTGTGTGTGTGTGTGTATACAATACAGGCCAAAAGTTTGGACACACCTTCTCATTCAATGTGTTTTCTTTATTTTCATGACCATTTACGTTGGTAGATTCTCACTGAAGGCATCAAAACTATGAATGAACACATGTGAAGTTATGTACTTAACAAAAAGTGGAGACCTGGCCTCCACAGTCACCGGACCTGAACCCAATCCAGATGGTTTGGGGTGAGCTGGACCCCAACAAATGCTAAACACCTCTGGGAACTCCTTCAAGACTGTTGGAGAACCATTTCCGGTGACGACCTCTTGAAGCTCATCAAGAGAATGCCAAGAGTGTGCAAAGCAGTAACCAGAGCAAAGAAACTAGAATATAAAGCATCTTTTCAGTTATTTCACCTTTTTTGTTAAGTACATAACTCCACATTCATAGTTTTGATGCCTTCAGTGAGAATCTACCAACGTAAATGGTCATGAAAATAAAGAAAACACATTGAATGAGAAGGTGTGTCAAAAACTTTTGGCCTGTACTGTATATAATATAAATATTACTAATAATGTATGAGAATAAACACCATTATTATTAGTTTTATATTTATTTCCCCAAAAATGTAGACAATAACAGGAATAGCCCCAAATAACAAAAATTGACTGTGAGTAGTGGGTGTCTCCACCATTTGCCGCAATGACAGCTTGACAGCGACATCTCATGCTCCTCACTAGCCTCATGATGTTGTTTTGAGGCAATGCGTTCCACTCCTCCACAAGTCAAGTGCTACACGCAGTAAAGTAAAGTGCTACACACAGTTCTGCCAGGTCACGTGGGGGTGGGGTGCGATCATTCAGTCTAAACTTCCTGAAGTCGAGCTGTGACAATTCTGTCACGATGTGGTGGAGCATTATCATCCATGAACAGAAAGTTGGGGGCCATGTACAATAACCAAATCTGTTTTGCACTTACTGGTGATGCCTGCCCAGACTGTTGCACCTCCTCCACCAAAGCAAACCCTGGGGAAAGCAAACACTGCTGCATTGTCCATGTCACATGGTCTGTGCCCAAAGCAAACGTTCATGGCGGTGTCTTGGTGTCAGTGGAGTCACCTACAATGGTTGTCTGGCATTCAAGCAAAGCGGTGGAGTCGGTTGCAAATGGTTTGTCAGGAAACCCTAGTACCCCTCGCATCTCGAATACGGGCCTGCAGCTGTGTGGCAGTTGCATAACGATGTCTGAGTGCATAGGTCCTTAGGTGCTGGTCATCAATGCGGTCTGTCACTCGTGTGGCTCCACTCCAGGGTCTGTCATGAACTCTGCCAGTAGTTCTGTGTCATCTGGCGATGACACTTTGAAACACACCAAGTTCACAAGCAACATCTGACTGCCTGCCAACCCGAAGGCGCCACGGCTAGGTGACGCTGCTCGTCCGTTAAGTGACGTTGTGTGTTCATGGCTGTTTGAATGATGAACCTGGAATGACTTATTGACAATACCAGCTTTTACTGTGCACTGTGCACTGTGTGCTGTGCTGCTGTGTATCACATGTGACAATCACTTCACTTTAAACTTTAATACTCACAGAATGTTGAAATCGATGCCATGTTGAGAAGTTGTCTCTTGGTATTGTACCCAATATAAGGCACACCTGTACACAATGGGACCATTACATGGAAAATGGGGTATCTATCACCCCAATGCAAATAACTCCCTATCCCAAAAATGTCTGAAGTGAAACAAACACCGTATGTATGACATCAACTAAGTCTCATGTACGGTAGATTCTTTAGATGAAACTAGTCACATTTACTTGCTCTCTAAATGCTGGATTTGCTCAGTGATGGAATGACAGTGCAGCTGAATGCAGTGAGAGTGGTAACAGCACAGAGACACTGGGTTTCAGTAGCAATTATCACGTTGTAGGAATGTTCACCCCCACCTCCCTGAAAACATCAGTCAGCATTTGGTCTAATTTCCCATTTTAGGTAGCGGGCCACATAAATAATAGAACAATTTTGCTGATCAAACAATGTCTGGGTGAGCTGTCATGTTCTTTTGTTTTGGCACATCAATTTCCTAGCATAATGCATATTGTGATAAATACTCTAATCATGAAGCCAGAAAAAGTGCTCTGATATCTTTTTTTTAAGGGTGTTTCTAATGTGTAATGTGCAAGAAGCGACAGTTGTTGACTCACTGTTCATGCAGTTTACAACAATTTGTCTCAGCTGTAGAAGCGTAGCCTCCCAGGAACTGGAGCATCTCTCCAGAGTCCCCCCATCAGTTCCGTTCTTCAGAATAATTACTCACTCGCTAATGATCCGATTCCATATCTCACTGAATTGAAAGGAGAACCACTTCTTTTACAAAATGGCCCTCCTCAGTAATCCCGTCGTTCACATCTGTGGCGTCCCATTCCATTTTCCGGTGAATTTAAGGGGTGATTAATCACACCGTTTTTTTTTTTTGACGACAAAGACTGGTGGCCTGATTCACCCCCCCCATACTCCATCCATTTGCCTAGACAGGCTTTGGCGTGACTGACGCGGGCACAGCAGGGGGCGGCAACATTGCAGAACCCCTAGTGATTGGGAGGCGCAGTTGTAGTATAAAGACTTGTTTTTCATTGCAAAGCATCCTTTCGCCTCAGAACACCTCAGGTTTCCATCTTATGAAACGTGGACGCAGTCAAAATGCCAATGATAGTGGGATGTGCTTTGCTGGACAGGTGGGAGGAGCATTGTTTATCACCATCAAAACACATTTTCTTTAGTCAGGTTGCTTGATTGTAGTTTTATTTATATGTTTTGCAGAATTGCATTGCACCAATGGGACCTTATACAACAGGGAAATCCACAAGGTCTGGCCTCTGGGATGTAACAATTTTATGAAGCAGCAGAGGATTAAAGTAATGCAAAGTAAAAAAAAAAAGTCTGTCACAGACAGATTTTTCATGTTGTCCATTTCCCAACGCTTCCTGAACAATTTAACTAGTGAACAGTGAACAACGCAACCAATATGAAACTTAATTTGAAAGCTAATTGTTATCTTTAATGAGAAGTGTAAAAATAGTGTAAAGTGAAGTGATTGTCATTGTGATACACAGCAGCACAGCACATGGTGCACACAGTGAAATGTGTCCTCTGCATTTAACCCATCACCCTTAGTGAGCAGTGGGCAGCCATGACAGGCGCCCGGGGAGCATTGTGTGGGGACGGTGCTTTGCTCAGTGGCACGTCATTGGCACCTTGGCGGATCGGGATTTGAACGGGCAACCTTCTGATTACGGGGCCGCTTCCTTAACCGCTAGACCACCATTGTGTGGGGATGTGGATGCAGTCCAGTACAAGAAGTGAGAGGCACTCACATATCAGTAGGACACCCACTAGTATTCTAGTCTTATGAAAGCACTCGCTGGTCTGGTCTGCAGGGACAGACTCGTACATTTGTGATTGAGATGAAACACAAAAGCCCTGAGCCCTGAAACCTTATATCACCAGATTTGCTGCATTGTTGTTTTGTTTCTGAAAGCGTGCACAAGACCTCATGCCTTGAGAATCCAGCAGTGAACACATGCAGACTCATTTCTACAAATGTTGAGGTTTGAGTTAGCACACCATGCAATTGCTATTTTTTAATAGTATTTATTTTGGTCATTTTAAAATTAGATACACAATGAAATGGCATGAAAATAACTTAGGGTTAGAACAATCAGAACAATTTAACAAAAGTAAAAACTATTCTTTGTTTTGTTAAAGGCCTGTTGTGGCTGTGGATGTGCCAATAACAGGTTATGTCTGCTCTCTAATGGGTTAGGGCCAGTGGCTGCTTGTCAAGCCACACATTTTTATTACTGCATTCGTGACATCTTGACAGCAAGTCTTGTTTTTAATTTTGTTTGTCATAATTATTACACTTTGGAATGTTTGAAGGTGATAACAGGGAAAACATCAGAATAAAAAACCCTCGATGACAGTTTTATTTTGTGTTTATTTCGTGTACCTCATGGCAGCCAGGATGTGCTCATTTTAAAACAGACAGCACATTATCCAAGTGTGCTCTGAAATTGAATTAGCAAGGCATTCTTTTATCTTTTAATTAGCTTTCATAAGTCTGCTTTTTAGTCTGCTGAAGGAAATAAACAACTGAAGACAAGTTGACAAGTTCCACTAGTCTTTTATGATTTTTGTGATGTTAGCTGACTTAGGTTTGTCATGTCTAATCCCACCCAAGACAGTCAAATGCATTTCATTTCTTTTTGTATTAATGCTGTCTTTATTAGGGGTGTTTATTGGCAAGCATCTCATGATGATACGTATCACGATACATGGGCCATATTGTGAGACTGTACATATTGCAATAATCTACAGTTCACTAGAAATGTAAAAACAGACCAGAAATACAAAATTCTGTTTACGATAATAATTCAGCCAAAACAAGATTACTCAGAACTGAATTTTAACTGGATTGTCTGTGATTTTACCACAGTGAACTAGTGGCCACCAAAAATGCATGAGATCCATGAGCCAGCACCATGTTTTTGTATACAAAATTATAAATATTTGATGTCCCTGTACTGATACAATTTCACCATGTAAAATATTGTGATATATTTCTGTATCAATATTTTCTGACAGTAGTATGATGTTGTAATGCTGTCTTTATAGTTAGGCATACAGGTTAGGAAAAAAAAAACCTGGGTTCAAGTCCGCTCTTTAACTACATGTTGTGTCAAAGGTTTGCTATGTGTTTGCTGGATGTGTATACGAGCCATCTGATGGACCCCCAAAGATGGCTGGAACTCTGCTGTTATTATGGTGAGGGAGGCCTGTAATCCTGAAGTGCATGGACAGACTTCCCAACAGGTAGTGTCATCGCTTTGTTTGAGTATGTGACCGGACTGCCATATCAACAAGCCTGGCTCTTTGGTGTTGCAGTCAGGTTGCGTGTTTGATACACTTGAGACCCAGGTTTCAGAACGGATGGGGCAGCTGCGCTCTCACTTTGTTGCAACGTACAACAGTAGTCGATGTCCCCAAAACCTCACATTGCGTGTTTCTGTATGTTACTGATGGTCATATCTACAGCATGTGTTCATATGATCTTATCACAATGTTAAATGTAGTACCACAGACATAACTTGCATAACTTGTGCATATTGTTGAGCATATTCTGAGTGAAATAACACTGATCACAACTTACCGCATGGTCACGTTTGCTGCCAGGGCTAAGGGCCAGTTCCTTTGTGAAGCGGCATTAGTTGTGTAGAAGATGAAATGGAATCAGACGGTGAGGATTGTGCCAAAGCGTGTGCATGCTTGGATCTTTTTGGATGTTTTTGCTTGGTTGCTCGGGTCGCCTTATTGCCAGCTTGGCATGTGAAGTATTAAATTCGGAGTTAATCTCTCGGGGCGGAATTATCCAGAAGCAGCAATCGTGACTTGGGATGGCTTCAGCCACTCATATCTTGCGGATTGTTTGAAAAGAGAGCGGGAAGTAAAGGGGATTATCAGAAGCCCTTTATTAAATATTGATAGTGGTGCTGTGATCGCTCCAGCAGATGACAAGTAGCTCTTATCTCTGCATGTTGACGAGGAGGACACTGTGTGGACGATGATTTCTAGAATGTTTCTTCTCTTCCAAGAACATTTTTACAGAGCCATCTTGAGCTGTTTGCACAGATATTTCCTTCTGCTCAGACAGAGAGGGGAAACTCATACACATACTCTTATTATTTGCCGTTCAGTTACCCCTCACTGAATGAGAAGACACGCAGGGCAGTGCAAGATCCCTCTGATATGGGGCTATTGAGGAAAAAGATTTGTCTGATGTCACATGCCCCACACCTCAGGACTGTACTGCTGGAGGTGTATGTTTCAGATTACTCCGATAGAAAAGTTGCTGTACAGCAAAGTCCATTCTTCGTTGCTTTGTGGACCATCATCGCACGGGTTTCTTTTTGCAGCGGACTGAAAAAAAAAAGTCCTTTACACTGCGCCGTCTGCTTTGCATGCTGGCCTCTGCCATTATCAGCACTAAACACATTGCCATGCATCCCATTTCTGCAGGCACAAAGCCTGTAAATGGCTAAGTGCCACGTAGCGACCTGAAGGTTACAGTTTCAGCAGATAATAACCTGAGCGTTCATAGAAGACCCGGTTTCAAGGTCTCCTTTAATGTAAATGTTCCACTGCTGTGGGGCTGCAAAGTTTTTTTTTTGTCCTGTGCAAACGCTGCACTGAGAGAAAACTGACTGCAGATGACGAGGCATCACGGGGCATCTTGTGACAGTAGCAGCCTGAATATTGCTAGTGTGTCAGACCCTTTTGTGTATAATTCGTTCTTATGTTTATGACATAAAGGTCAGTGAACAACATTTTCAACACACAATATTAGACGTAGCTCATTGGGGACAATTGCAAATGTAAGCTTCTTGAATTAAAGTGCAGATAAGACAGCCATACGTTTGAGTTGAAGGTGGAGGTGGTCCCAAGGTGACTATAACATAGATTTGCATTTGTGGTGTCCACTGAGGGTACTATGTTACAAGTGGTACTATAAATAAAAAAGCCGAATAGAGGAGTACAGAGGTGGCAAAGAGCTTTTTTCAGAATATGGTATCGAGGAAACAGATTGTCATATAGGCATTTTGCTTGTTAGTTTTTGTTTTGTGTATGTTTTTACACATTTTTTGATTATTGTGTCCTGAATAAATCATCTTTTTGGGAACACTGCTCATGCTACTGACATTGATGGGAGTGGGTTTAAATTGATTTAAATTAGGAAGAATGGTGACACAGCTTTGTCATTTCACCATAGCCTAGTGATTGAAGGAGTCACCAATGGGGCAATGGTGGCCTTGCAAAGGGGAGTTGTGACCTATTGGCTAAGGAAACAGACTCATAATCGGAGGGTTGCAGGTTCAAATCCTCCAAGCGTCCACTGAGGTCTCCTTGAGCAAGGTGCTGTCCCCAAACACTGCTCCCCAGGCACCTGTCATGGCTGCCAACTGCTCACTAAGGTGCAGAGGTCGCATTTTGTTGTGTTACAGTGTGCTGTGCTTTCTATTCTTCATAATGACCAGAAGTTTTTTGCAAATCCTGACACGCACATTGCTTGTGGCACTTCTGCAATAGTAAAAAACAAATCAGTCACAATGCATCTTCTGCAAAATGAATGAAACAGTGTTCTGTATTGTATGTATTTCATATCTTCTAACAATTTATGAAAACAATGACTGGAAATGAAGGTCTGCAGTAATTTGCCTATTGTAAGTCAGGCAATAAGTCATTTATCGCTAATCTGTTGGCACGAACAATGGTAATTACAATTCGCAGAGTACTGTTTGAACAGTGATAATCTGCTGGTGGATTTCTGCTCTCGGTGCATGTCGTTTTGTCTCTGTCAGACGGGGGAGAAATGTCCCTGCCGCAGTCGACGCAGAGCTTATTTATCATTACCGTCAGACAGGCTGCCGGCTTTTTGGCTCTGTAATGATTGGCATTGTCACGTTTCTGGATCCCACGAATGCATCTGGCCGCTTTTCTATGTGTTTAACAGCACAATGAAGATTTACCTCTTCTGGGTCCTCTGTTCACTGTGGGCTTTAGATGAGAGGGACCCCCCGACCCCGGAATGCCGCCGAGACAAGAGCCTGGCTTGTGGGATGCTGCCAGTGTCTATAAGATCTCAGCTCAAGCCGTGCAGTTTACCCCGGTCCTCTGCTGTAAGAACCGGCAGTCGGCGGAAAGTGGACTGTTGAGTGTAACTGTTGCGTTTCCTCTGGCTAGGCATATCGCGAATAAAACCAGAGCTCCCGGTCTTTTGTAAACGGTCTTCTTCATTCATCATTCATGCGCAGTCTTTATCCTGTTCTGGTTCTTGCTGGCCTGGAGCCTTCCCTGAGTGCAGGGCAGGGCTGCATCCTGAACAAGATGCCAGTCTCGCTCGGAGCACTAATTCACAGGCTGAAGCTGGGTGATGTGGCCTATAAACATGCTCTCAGACATCACCGAGGGAATATGTATTTGGACTCATGATTTAGGCCTGAATTAACACGTCTATGACCTGTTGTTTAGACTTTTGTGACAAAATAGCTGATTTAATTATATGGAGTTGCCCACTAATGTCTGTTGTGCTGATTCCTGATGTTTAAGGGTTAAATGTACTTTGGTTCTCAGTATCTGTAATATACAGCCAATATATAGACATATATCTTATTGTAATGTTTTAGAATTCACACACACATATACACCCATAAAGAATGCATTTGTATTCCTTATCAGAGCAAATGCCACAGGAAGGACGAGGTTTGGTAATTGATTGACGTGCATGCAGAATGCTGAGGCATTTCGATATACATTTATTTGCTCTCTCAGCCTTGTTCCAATTAAACCCTTCAGAGATGCCAGCATGTAAATCTTATTTTACATGATGTATCTACTCATTAAGCAGCAGCAGTTTGGTAAGTATAGCTTATAAAATAAGCAATTAGTTTTATTCTGATCAAATAAGGTAATTAAGCAGACCTTGTGTAACGTCTGGGCATGGGTGTTTGCCCATGACGTGACCACTTCCACCAAATTTTTAGACATGTTCTTGGAGCATTTAGACGCACAATTTTCAAATTTAACTTCAATGTGGTCTTTGTAAGTAAGTTTTGTCATGATTGCCCCGTAAATAACTGCACTCTTAGTGAGGTTTTTCTCCTTAGCTGCACTGTCCATTGAAACATAGTGTTTAGCTCAATCTTGTTGATGTCAAAGTTAACAAAAATACTTCAGTACTGCGGAGGTCTGTGACGTGTTGAGCATGACGTGTTGAGCACAGCCACCGTCTTTGGCCTCTTCTCACCGTTATCATAGATTTATTTCCAGGGTTCTAGGTCTGCTTCCTTATAATGTCTCTGGCCTGTCCTTTTGATTATCCAAAACTTGTTTGGTATTTACTCCCCTGCTGGCAAGGCCGATGTCTGAAATCATTCAGACTGAGTGCGATTAAATGGAACACTCTCCGCTCTCCATTGCTCTTCCTGTCACAATTTGCGGGCTTTGCAGCACATCGTTCTGTGATCGTCTCGGTTTCAGCACTGGACAAGTCCCAGGACTTCAACACCACGGACAGCTCCACCACAGTGATGCCTCTGTGCTGTGATTACACGCCGCGCTGGCCGATGGTAGAGGCTTGGGGTAAGGAATGGAAATATTTCAGTGCCACACTGCGTTGTGTTTGACCTGATGGCAAGTGAAATATAACAAAATCTTTACAACCTTTACCACCCATAATGGCACCGTAACTGCATTACCAATCTCGTCTCCCACCGCGCTATCAGAGGGCATCGCTTGATGTCTGCGCACTCTCTCCCCATGCCCCGGGCGCAGCTGATGAGTTTCTGTGCCCACGGTTACTTCTCCCCGCAGGTGCAGTTATGCTCGAATTCCAATTTATCTCCTCTTTGGCTGTGTTTGCTAAAGTGGTCCTGCGGCCCATTTATTACAAGGGGGAAAAAAACAACTGTGCACTGTCTGCTGTGCTGGGTCCACGGAGTGCTGCGACTGAACTCTAATGGCTACAGGAAATGAAGCGGTCCGCTAATGATGGTTGACAGGGCCCATCTATTGCGGTCATGTGATACGCTGGCGCAGACCGGCAGAACCCTGCTCAATATGCGGCTGAAGACCGCACTGCCCCTCCCACCCCCCCTCGCCGTATGAAAACAACTCTGCCGGCGTAATGCACCCATTTAGTAAGCGGCCTGCCCAGGACTGTGAGAGTTTAAGAGACTGTGCAGTATCGTACGGCCATAATTTCATCCGAATGGCTCTGTGCTGAATGACCGATGGGTCTGAAGCCTTCCTAGGGGACTGCCGTTGATTAGGATGGCATACAGAATCAAATTACAAGAACAAAAAGCTTAATTTTATTATTCCACATGCCGACATAGATAATTGTTATTATATAGTAGAGAGCAGTATAAACTCGGATTGCAGAAATCTCAGAATTCTCCAGATTTAGACTGTACCTAAATAAGATACCTAATTGAAATTTTGCTACGAAATGTGTAGTGCTGCACGATTAATCTAATCGCAATCGTAATCGCGATGTTAGTCTGTGCGATTATATCAACGCAAAAAGCTGCGATTTAAATGTGTTTGGTCACATGACTTTCGATTCGGTTCAATGGAGACCTCAGATTCGTGATTCGCATAGACATATGGGTACACGTACGTTAACGTCGCTGCCATATTCCGATAGGCTGTGCTGTGGCGTGAAGCATATACATGTCTATGGAGAGAAGTGCATAAAAATGTCTCACTCTTGTGCTGCTTGGGGCTGTACAAACCGCTGTACGCTCCAAACCAGATCCCGGGGGATTACATTTCATAGGTAAGGCTGGACAATTGTTTTGAATATATTTGGCCATTATAAAATCCCGTTTTATAAGTCTTAACCTTAGCTAAACTAGGCTAAGCTAGCGAAGCTATGCATTCCTGTGTTCAAGTCAGCCTCCAAACAACATTTTGGCTAAACGTAGGCATTAACTATTTAGACTGTACGCACCCGGATCAGAGGGCGGGTTAGAGCTCCTGCCAGTTAACTTCCTCTACAACTGGACTCATGTAAGCCAGTATATTGGAGTTTACAATTTAGGCATGGTGTAGTTAGGACTCGAAGGATTCGGTTCAATGGAGACCTCAGATTCATGACTCATGAGTCATTTAAAGGATCCGGGCAATCAACCCGGGTGAGTCATGAATCGCACAGCTCTAGAAATTACCACATCACGTGTCGTGGAAACATGGATGCAGCTATGAAGCCGCCGGGTTTGCTTCAGGGAAAATTTATTTTTAAGATTAATCTAGATTCATTTAGATTGCTATAGATTAATCTAGATTAATTCCAAGTCTACAGTGAGATTAATCTAGATTAAGAAAATGAATATATGCCCACCTCTTCTTTTTTTAAACTTTGAAAAACTTTTTTCAAACTTTCAAACTTTTTCCTTAAGAAATTCACCTCAGTTTACAAATGTTAACCTTAGCTAAGCTAGCAAAGCTATGCATCCCTGTGTTCAAGTCAGCCTCCAAACATCGTTTTGGTTAAATGTAAGAACTATAATACGGGATTTTATATTGGCCAAATATAATCAAAACAGTTGTTTAGCCTTACCAGGGGTTGGCGTTCGACAGTAATGTTTTTTAAAGTAAAGACTTTTTTGTGATTATTTAATTTAGTAGAATATTGTATTTTGAAAGCACTGGGCATTTCAAGTTGTTATAAGTAGTTTGTATGTTTCACTTTGAAATGAAACATTTCACTATTAGTATGCGACTTTTCATTGATATACAAGCAAGTGCCCTTTATCATATCGCAATCGCATATCACAATATTGTTCTCAATAATTGCAATATGTCCTTTTTCCCAAATTGTGCAGCCCTAGCAATGTGGATAGTAGGTGTTGAGGAAGCAATTTCTCGGCATGCTACAGTTTTGGGTGGATTTTTGATGATTTGAGCATTAAACTATCCTCCATCTTGCTACACTGACACTGTGACAGGGAGCATATTATTGTTATTGACTCATTCCTACGTCAAACATGCTGTACTCTTCCCGAACTGAAGTTATGTCAGGAAAAAGTTTTCATGTAAAAAGTTTGAATCAATTTTGGACCAGATAGATATCATGATCTCGGTGTGAATCCATTTTTCAGCACAAACCTAGCATAGGGGCTCTGTACTGCACGACTTTCAAAATGCAAACCTTATTTTTTTCCCCGCATTCCAGCCTCATTTATCTGTTTGTGCCTGACTGGAATGATGCAGAGGGCTGCAGCTTACGGGATTAAGAGGCTCACACTGCGCAGCACAAAGAGCATATGGCAGTGGTTCGAGGTGTGCTGCTGCCTGGCTGCAGGGGAACGCCCCAGGCTGTGTGTAGATGTCCCACCCTGCTCTCTGCTGATCCACAGAAGTGGGAGGTGCACCGCCTGGCCAAGGACCACCTAGCTTTGTTTTATAGCCACCCCTAGCAGAACCCCGGACAGGCTGGGCCATCGCTCACATCTGACAATGCCGGGATCATCAGCCAGCTGAGCCACCGTCGCTCTTGCCCTCCACTTATTGTCTCTGGATCAGCCGTTTACACCCCTCTAGCACTCGAGCCACAAGTGAAGCAGCCCAGGATCAGTGGATGAGAGCGAGAAGTGGCAACATGGTGACTTATGCTAATGCATCCCCCCTGGCCCTCTCCTGTGTATGCTAACCGCGGGCCAGTGCCTTTTATTCTGCCGCTAACAGGTTGGAAACGCAGGCCTTATTTGGGCTATGGAGTAAACCCACAGGCTTTATGTGAGTGCAGCGGAACCTTCATCATGCCGTACTGAGGCCGACTTGGGGCCTGGATGTGACTCATGATGATGGAGAGTGTTCCAGGTAATGTCTCGCAATAGAATTTTGTTTCTGCGTTGAAGGATATTAAAACAAATGTACCTGTCTTTTAAGGCCTCGTTCTAATATCTACAATCTATGGCTTTTCATATCTCCCCGACACAGTGATTCTGCATGGCCAGTAAATTACAGAGACTATCAGCAAACTGCATTGTAAAAGAGTGTGAATGTGCAGGCGCATGATGCATTCGCTCTCCTTGGTATCTTCAGTTGCCAAGCAGCTACGCTTCCTTGTCACATAAAGAAATGTATTTCTCCCCTCCTCCTTTCAGCGCGCTGGACCATGCTGTTATGACAGCTACGGCCCGGAGAGCTGTGCGGCGTGGTGATATTTGCAAGGTTCCCCGTGTTGCGATTCACAGCCGTGCATGATGGGCAAATGGATTTGCTTAGTCCGGGGAAAGCTGTGCATTTCACAAAATAAAGAAGCACATGAGATCGGTACAACTTCTGATGTTAATACAGTGATTTAACGGAAGCGACCCGAGTCTTGCTTCAACATCATTATGGTGTGCCAGAACCTGCTCGCGCTCACCTCACTGAACCTCTTTGCACCAAATTTTGACATCTCATCAATAATGCTTTATAAAACCAGCATAGCAACATGTCCGCATTTGAGGATTAGGGAGTGCTGTGCATACAACTTATTTATTGAGACCTAAGTATTACAGGTGCTAATAAACAGCACATTACCACAGTTTTTTACAAATATTAATATGCATAGCAGCCATCTTGATTGTTGTTTGTTAGGTGTAGCTCCTTGCCGTGTATGTAACCTTTGATACTGGCATTGCTAAATGTTATTTTAATATTCTGCATTTGCATATTAAGATGCATGTTCTTTCAAGGGAAGTGGAAACGGGAAAAGGCAAGGCTCACACTCACACGGGGACACTCCACACACCGCCACCTGAAAATCAAACACAAGACTGTTACATATTTGGTACAAGTATGCCACATACAAGACAGGTAGTCACATCAACTCCCACCGAGACCACAACCAAAATACACGAGTGGCTGAACACAACCGCTCCCTTCACTTGTCTGTTCGGCTTTTAATACTGGAACCTGGAGCACTGATGTAGGTGCGAGAAATAAAGGGGGTGTGGCCTGCAATCAGAGCTATGGGAACTGTTGTCCAGTGTCAGAACACCCAGTGTCAGAGCACCTACGAACACCGTTTCAATGGCATAATATAATGCTGCATTAAATAACATTGATGATCAGATAATTTGATGAAAGACCTCATAATGCATGTGTTATGGGATTGTATTTTATGGGGTTAAGTGAATAAAGGCATAAAACACTTTCCATTTACAAACCTTGGACACACCATTCTATTTGTAGATAACTGTTAGAACATAGTGTAATTTAAACTCCACTATGAATAAAGAACAGGAATTATGCACAGCATTAATAATAAACATGCAATTCACATAAAGTGAATAAGATTGAGCTGTTGTGAATTATGAGTAAAATATTCCATAAAGGCTGGATATGGTCTTCCATGTAAATTTGAGATTGCCTGATTTAATGAGACACGTTTCTAAGGTGATAAAAACATGCTGTTATGGCTCCTGTGGGGGACAGCATGATCTTGGTGGTCCAACAAAAGCAAATCCCACACCCCCAACTGCCTGGAATCCTCAGGGGAGATTTATTGAGATTACTGTAAAAAATCCTGTAAATATCTCACTCCGTGAAGCCAACCAAACTCTTTAGTTCTTGTATATAACAGTTCTTCACTGGCTTAAGTCAGTGAACGGGGGTGTAAATGACTTTTCAAGGGCCTCTGAGTCTGCATCAGTGGGTACTGATCTAGGACCAGTGCCTTGGTTCTTAGGAGAATGTGAAGACCAGAATAATACGGTTTATAATACAGCAGTGTAAAGCTGGCTTTTTTTTTTCTTGTAGGGAAATGTTATTGAGTTTAGTTAGGAGTTAGAGTCTCAGAGTCGTGGACAATGCAGTAAACATTGATCACTCGGCTTAGCGCAGTGGTCCTGATGTGACACATTTGGCATATAGATGTTGAAAGCCACTTACACAATATGAGTCATTTTCATTCCTGTGTGCGCTGTGTCTGTCATCCATGTGTGATTTGGGAGCTGCAGGGCTGTGACAACACATTTTTTATGGCGCCTCAGTGGTTCCTGACAGAATGGACGCTGAATACGTGAAATGCTTCTCTTCTTAATGTGCGCTGTGTGATTGTAAGTAGAACAGAGTGTGCTTTTTTTTTTTTTTTTTAATCTTGCTTTATTCCTTGCTGTTGTTATTGTTGATGACGTCCTGTGCCTTGTGGAAAGCTTATACTGCACTCAGTGGTATTGAGGATGGGCTTGGATGCTTGAGATAAGCTCCTTAACTGTGAGTCAATTCAATTTATTGTATCAAGGGGAACAATATTAAGGATTTATCTTCTAATCTCTTTATGTATTTGATTAAGTTCTACGTAGGCAGTAATTAGTTCATTCAATTGATTGGCAGTCAAACGTGAGCCATATGACTACATGTGTAAGCACCAGTGATTGAGGGATCTTTCTATACCTTATAGTCACTGCGGTCAGGATCAATAGGAACAATAAGAAACCACAGGAATCATTGAAAAGTGTTTTCTTTTTTGGTGTGTGACAATGGTGTAATTGGTAAACCATACAACATATGTGAGGTTGTGTGTGTGTGTGTTTAGGGCATTTTTTGGTGCCACCCTCCACTAAACAAGTGGGTGGATTTGTCCACCTTGGATAATCCCTATTGTGTCCGATTTAATGAAAATGTCTGGCGAAATGGGTTGAGACTGAAAAAGCAGTGTTTACACCGTTCCGTCCGTGTATATTTATCTGAGTTCCCGAATTTAACCAGCATGGCGTCTTCACCTCATCCCTCAGAGCTTTCCAAATCTTTCTGACAGAGTAAGCCTGAGAGTCATAGGTCAGTGAGAGTGGGGATTCGTGCTTATTTTCTGCGTTATAATCTTTTTGGCCGTCTGATATTATAGAGTGCAAGTTATTTTTTTAATCACATGACTGCGAGTTATAAGAGGCTTATTTGGTGATGCTTGCATCATGCAGTGACAGCTTCCTCTTGGCACTTCTTGGCTCTTTTAGTCACCAGGCACTGACTGATTATTTAATCGTTTTTGTATTTTTACTCTGAGGCTACAGCTATGGACAAAATGACTTTGTCGTGAAAAACATGACTCTTGGTGTTCAATTCTGCATTAGGTTTGGTCTGCAGGCTTCAATGCTCACTGTCTCTTTCTGCCCTGGCTAACCAAGACCAGATTATTAAGTTTTGCTCATCCCTCTAATGTGTCCGTGGGTAAACTGACAGCAGATCGGTTTCGAGCGCTCTCCAAAAAAAAAAATCTGAAGCTACCGACCGCAGGATTTGGAACCGAAGCCAAGAAACAAAGATAATCTTGGCTTATTTCAATGCGCTAAATCACAGCACACGGCGAGCAGCCCAGCGTGTCCACTTTTAATAAGATTGTCACGCGCCGCGGACGGGGCACAGAACAAGCGGGGTGACAGACAGACATACCTGGCTTCTCCCACCTCGCTCGCCAGGTCGCAGCCAGTCAAAAGGGTCCTGCAGGGCCGGCAGCACCGAGGCGGTTCATCTGAGCCGTCAGAGGGCACGTGCCTCGCGGCGGCGCCGCTTGTTCCATTAATCACGTGTGTCCTTGTCGTTGTTTCCGAAACAAATTAGCTCATCCCTATCAGCTAATAGGACACTGGAGAAGTAAATGAATGAACGAATGAATGACATTTAAGCAACATGCAGCTAACTGAAAATCTCAGTTTATGTACTGAGACGGATGTTGAGCTGATTTTTTTTTTCCCCCGAGATACATTTTCTGTGTGCTAATTAACACCCACAAGCTCTGCATGCAGTCAGGGGAAAGGCAGCGACTGTACGAATCCCTGCAGAAATGTAATACAGGACTCTCTACATTGCATACAGGACAACGCTCTCGTCGAACACGTCCTCGCGCTGACAGTACAGGAGTTTGGGATGCTGCAGCTTCAGAGTCATCTGTATCTCACAGTCCAATGGGCAGAGGTGGTCCACTGAAATAGAAATAAGAATTCAACTTGACTAAGCTGACCTTCGGTAACCTGGTATAGTTTCCGAACCTTTCATCAGTGTTACACGCTTTGGCTGGGAAAATACATTGTGTCAGGTTGACATGCACTGCATTAATGTCAGTCGTGGGCCAATACAAGCGTGCTTAGTGGTTTCAGTGACAGACAAGCAGACTGTACTTTGATACTGGTAGTACACGGCGCCTTAACTGTGTTTGGCAATAGGTGACTCCATTTGTAAGGATTGTCTGTGACGACAAGAGCTCGAACACTGTGGGATATTTCTTCTCTTGTCCTCAGATAGACACCAGCATATGTTACACCCCCATCTTCCAGCCATGGTGGATTTGACTATGATTTTGTCTCAGGTAAAAAACAATAGACAGTGACATATTTTATACACTGGTCTGGCTGAGCATTTTGTCTCGGTGTGCCACAAGATGGCTTGCATTCACTGTCATGACGAGCCGGGGGCGGCACTGGCTGTTCTGCCCGACTGAGTTCAAAAGCCGACTCCAACGACATCACTTACAATGGACTAAACCGCGAAAATGTCACACATCAAAGGCCAGCCTTTTACATGACTAATTATGCATGCATGTACTTTTTGACTGGATTTAAATAGGCCGTATAAATATGCAGCGTGGAACACGAGGAATACAAGAACGTGGCTTTAAATTCTTGCAGCTTCGTAGTGGTGGTGGTGGTGGTGGGGGGGTGTCACAAGAGCTGCTGCATTAATAATTAATCTTCATAAATTGTCAGATCAAACTCATTTATGAATGCAAAATTCCAAAAAAACGTTGCTGATATTAAAAGTCAATGAAATTTGATGAATTTGCATTGAAATAAAGAGAATATGCTATCAAGCTGAGTCATTGCAACAAAATGCCAAAAATGCTGTTATAAACATGAGTGTAGACGAAGCTTTTCTTCCAAATAAAAGCTGTCATGCCACAGCGCATTAACATTTTAACAGTGCTTTGTAACTTGGACCGTAACTGTTGCTGGAGTGTGGGATTACTGTCATATCCGAGGAAGGCAACGTGTAATTACAACAGCGGTGAACTGTTGATTGTCTGCCAATACGCAAATGTGGTCCGCATCGTTCCAAAATCCACGTGAAGGAAAACTTAAGTAATTATTATGCATGTTATTGTCTGCCGCCCACACACCCACAGGTATTTGGAACAAATAATTCAGCCAGTATGAGTTACTGTGAAAGTGCTCTGTCAATTATGGGAGTATCTGCTTGTGATCATCAGAGATGTACATGAAGGTCCCTCTAGACTTCATCACTGCAGTTAGATGCAACTTCGACTGCCTGGAGATTAATGAGGATGTCTAACCCTCAGCCTGAACCGTCTGAGTAAGCTGTGTTATTATGATATGACTCGGGGTTGAGGAGAGATCTTTAATATTGTTTTTGTGGTGACTGATTAAGGCATCTTGTATATCAAAAATGCACTTGGTTATTTATATATATATGTGTGTGTGTGTGTGTGTGTGTGTGTGTGAATATATATATGTGTATGTATGTATATATATATATATACACACACACACACACACACACACACACTAAGAAGCATATATATATATGAGAATGAAGTCTGTAACCTTTTGGAGTTCTGGCTATAGGCATGAGGTGATAACAAAGTTCACGTCACCGTACAGGTCTCACAAATAAATGTTTCATTAGCAAAATATGTCACCTCATTGACAAAACTATGATACAAATGAACATTTTGTGCAGAAGGAAATGAATTATCTTAATTTCAATAGATTAGCAATCAATTGTATTTGATAAACTAATGACAAAAAATTGTGAGGTACCAATTCATGACCTACCAGATAATAATAATAAAAACTACAACATACGAGAAGCAGAGTGCTAAAGGAGGTGGCAATGTGACAGAATGCATGATTATTATATAAATAATAAAATTTATTAGTACATATAATTGTTCTACAGAGTAATGCAGTTAATTTACAGGTTCCGGTTGCCTAGCAACATTTCAGCAAAAGTAACCTTATGGAGATTTTGTTACAGTCCATTGTGTTATGTTTATGGATAGATGGTTTTGTGATTAAATGTATTACAATTACATTTTTTGTCACCACAGTTCAGCCAACCTTAAACTTAATCAGATCTAAAAATACAGCATTCTAAAAACATTTCGAAATAATGCCCAGGCCAAATTTAAAGTTCTCCTTTTCTCCTGTAGACAAAACGTGTTCATAGCTCACATGGCAGAAAAGCCTTCAGGAAAGTTTTATTGAGCCCTGAACCTCCAACTGGAGACAAATTCAATCCATCTGGGCCTCATTTCATCCAGTGAGGGTGTCTTTTATTCAGTGTTGAATTTTAATACTCCAATATTTCCAATTTGTAATCTGTCTGTGATGGAAAAGTATAATATCAGATCTGAACAATTCCACGGTCTGTGAATCAGGCCTTTTTTGTACACAATGCCTTATCATTCCAAGGTGTGTGAGACCAAGTGCAGAGATGGGCTCTCTAATTAGAAATTCAAATCTTATTTTATTGACATTTAAAAATTGGCTTAACCAATATTTAACCCTTTATGGAACTGCTGGTTCCATAAAGAATAGTTTTGTGGACTCAGCGTAATCAACGTTGTTTAAAATATTATGTTTGTCCTCCTAAAATTTATGACAACCACATTCTGTTCATTACATTAACAGACATTACAGTTATGGCTACTGGGATAATTTAGGCACCAACCCTGAGGAAATGACATGATGCCTCTAGTTTTGAAAAAAAAAGTATCTGTGCAATTTTTTTGCTGCTCCAGTACAAGGACATTTTGTCCAGCTGGCTGGACATATTTCCTCTTTTCCTAATCCTGTCACAGGGAAAGCATATTGATTTCAGGCATCCGGTTTCAATGTGACACTGCAAAGGGCTCGGGCTCCTTCATATAGCCTCAACCAGCGGTAATTTTCCACAACGAAGCCCATTCCGCCCAGTCACCAGCACGTCTCAGAGCATTAGTGGAGATGTAATGCTGGCGCAGAGGCATGACACCATGTTAGCCCACTGACTAAGAGTGTGTGGCTTTATGATGCCTCATTAAAAGGTTGCATCAGACACCGCAGGGGTTATGCCGGTTGTTGTAAGCGATAATGTTGTCAAGCGCTTAGTCATGCCTATGGCAGAAGTGAAGCAGTAGCCCTTTCGCTGGCGCGCCAAAGCACGTCTCTTAGCAATGCAATTGGCTGCAAGGGGTTTAGCATGTTCCCTGTTACTGGTGTGCTGAACGAATACGCCTCCTCGTTTTTGCAGCAGCGTTGTGGTGAGCTTCATCGCAGCGCTTAATTATGTGTGTGACTACTGTGCATTTGGCCAGTGTTATTTACAGGGTGGCCAAGATGCTCACTGATGCCTATTGCTCAGATATTTTAAAAAATTATGACACATTTACTTGTACCTGGCATGCGTTGCAGATTACAAATACTTTTTGAAAGGTATTATCAGGCTGCTTGATCCCAGTTTTTATGTCTTGTGCCTCCATCTAATGAACATTTTGTATTTTGGCGGAAGATTAGTTGGGCTGAATCATTTTCTGTGTGTGTGTGTGTGTGTTTTCTGTGCTTGTTTGTGCCTCTGTTGTTTCAGCGGGGAGGGGTATATCCTGTATGGGTTTGCCCTGTGCAGGAAATGCTCACACCTCCTTGACCACCTCCATGGGCACCTTATGTTGCTTGTCCCTTTGCAGCAGTGCGTGCTCCAGAGCTACTCAGAATTCCTGTCATCCACTTCTATAACTGGACCATAACTGCTGTGAGAGCAAACAAATCAAAGTGAAATGGGACTTTTAGATGTGGATGTGTTTGTTATGAACAGATGCATATTTCATTTCAAGCCCATTTGTTTCTAGTGTTTTTTCATCTGCTCGACATTAAAATGCAACAGTTCGCTTTAACCTTTTGCACTACTTTATTTTAATGTGTGTAAAATATAAATCAAACAGGTGGGAAAGAAAATACTGACACACTGTAAATAGTGCATATGCGATGGTGAAAGCATTGGCGCTGTCTGAGGCTGTGCATTTGCATCGGCGCGCGGTGACCGCGAGGAAAGCTCTCATCTGGCTGCCCACTCTGAATACAGATTTATTGCCAGGCATTACGTTATCCCTCCACCTTCATTCGATTGGACCAGAGGGGTTTTGACCGGGGTCTAATTTCAAGAGCCATGCACAATGGATAAGTAAATCTTAATGTGCGCACGATTGTGGCCCGTTTACCACTTGGCACGCTGGTCGTGCCCAGAAAGTGCAGATATATAATCAGTTTGAGAATAGGTTCATTAATGGGATTTGAGTGCTTCAGAAAAAAAAGGGAATGAGAAAGAGAGAGGGAGTGAGACGGAGGGAAAGTCAATGTACTTTAGAGATAAGGGAACTGTTTATCCTGTTAATGTGTCATTTTAAATACATTAGTCCTTTTGTTGGCTGCCTGCCCCTTTAATCCTGAATTGCAGGAGACAAACCATTTATGGATTCGAACATAAATTAAAGTGCCGTTGTTTTCAGTAATGACACTAATTTTCATGTTTAAGGGGGAGTTTTTTTTTTTTTTTTTTTTAACCGCCAAACCAAATTGTATTACTTTGCTTAGATGCTTATTACAGCTGTTACGCAGCCAGTTAGGTTTTATGGTGGAATAAGTTGTGGGAGCTGATAAGGGGATGTAAAACAGAGGTCACCTTGCGCCACCATGGAGACACTGACCGGGCAGGCATTCTGATCTCGGTGATGGGCGCTGGGCCGACAGTGTACCATTTTACTATACTTGCCAGCCTATTCAAGACCTCATGAATCAGCTTAATTGACGGCTCATCTTTATTATTCCATAACTACTTGTCATTAAGATAATGGTATAAGATGCCTTGAGAAATCTCCGAACTAAAATGAAGCAAAAAAAATACTTCTGATTTTTTGTTAATGCAGTTAAATTATGCGAATAAATGGATATTTACAGATTTTTACAAGTCAGTGGAATGAATGAAGTGAATAGAGTGGAAAGGACTATGATGCCTTTCCATTACTTGCCTGAATTCTTGCTACCTGTCCTTCCTGGAAGGTTTTCTCAGTCCCAGACAGCTTTCTGGCTATGCACACACACCCCTTTAAATGTATATTCCATATTCCCCTTTTATCTTGCAAATTGCCCATTTATGTTTGTTTGCACTAGCAGTGTCCTAAATACTATTTTTAAAAACGTGCTCCAGTTTTTGAAACTCTTGTATGTATGGAATGTATATGTAGATGTTTCTTGAGGCATTGAAAAAAAAAAAGAGTAGTCTGTGCTATAAATAAAGGTGGTTCTTAATCACGTATTAATTCTGCAGTCATAATGAGTGGCATGTTACATTTTGAGTAACATTTCATTTGCAAGTTCCTTGTTCCAGTGAAGATTACATTTTAATATTGATATTGTTAAGCATCTACATATTTCCGCATTTGTGTCTGCCTGAGTGCTTTATCAGCTCTTGCTCCATATATAACGAATCTGACTCTCACATCCTGTTTAGTCGGATTGTATGTTAAATGTACTAGACTGAATTTAATTGGTACAGTGTCTTTCACATGAAGGAAGAAGTTGGAATCAATGAATCAGTGAATGCTGCTTACTCAGTCTTCTCGATTAATCTATGCGTCTGTTGCTCTGTCTGCTTCTTTGGATCTTCCTCGGAGTCTCTATCTTCCTCTATCACGTAAACCTCCTTTCATTTGGCATATTGGTTTTAATCCTAGACGTGTTGATTTGGGTTGTTTATGCAATCAAGTGTTACTGGTCTTACGCCAGCTTGTGTGGGGAGTGCTTGTGTGCTTCAGCCGATCTGAGGTCTGATTGATTTTTGCTGGGGGCTGTGACACTTCTATTTGCCTGGTGGCACAGTGATTGAACTGAGTTCGAGTGGGCTTGTGTTGGGGGCTTGTGTGCACACTTTTTCACTCGATCATGATGTCCACTGTATTTTAAAAATCATCTGCAGGAAAAAGCTGCCGCTGCAGCTCTGAGCATGATGAGTACGATTGTTTTAATCATCAGCAGCATAAAACATGGGCACTATGGCTCCATTGCCTTCTGTTCTGTGGAAATGAAGCCAAAATAACATTTGGAGCCTGGTTCTGGGCAGTAGAGATGAGCGCTGAAGTCAGGAATGCCTACTCATTTAACAGTTCCATCCATAGAAGAAGGGACATTGGTTTCTTCCAAAAAAGGTTATCAAATAAATTATGTAACAATGACATTTTGAAACTAATTTGCAGACAAGACCTGCAAACTTTGTAGATGGAAGGACAGTAAATTGCTAATTTCTAATTGGCACACAAAGGAATGGGCGGAGTTCATCAGCAGGGGCGCAAGACCTGTGGTGGCTTCAGTGTAAAAGTTTTGAGTTTTGAGAGTGCATGCTGTCACAGTACAATTAGTTAGTTGTGATGTTCTTTAAACACTAAAAGGCTTTCAAATCTCATGAGTCAATATTTATTCCCAACAGAACACAGATGACATAACAAACGAGAGACTTTACAATTTTGTACAACTCATTTCAAAATACACAATGTCTTCCTTGAAATAGGCAAGGTAGGGGAGCACATGGTGCTGTAAAACCTTCATATACCTTTCAGCATTCGTAGTTCCTTCCGAAAATCATATACACTTATGCACCCAGACCAGATGCTGGCTTTTGACTGAATGCTGATAACAGACTGGAAGGTCACCTTCGTCTTTACCCCAG
Organism: Denticeps clupeoides; assembly: GCF_900700375.1. Taxonomy (NCBI): domain Eukaryota; kingdom Metazoa; phylum Chordata; class Actinopteri; order Clupeiformes; family Denticipitidae; genus Denticeps; species Denticeps clupeoides. Next base: position 4,185,259 of record NC_041709.1, read on the forward strand.
AGGAAACGGCGTCCGTGACTACCAAAAAGTCCGACTATCAACTTTGGAGTTGTCTGAACATAGAACACTTTCTCAGTGTGAACAGTCCATTTTAAATTAGCCTGGTCCACAGGACACTTCTGGATCATGTTCAAAAATGGCTTCCTTTTTGCATGATAGAGATTTAGAGGGCTTCTACAGATGGCATTGCGGATTGTGTTTACCTACATTGGTTTCTGGAAGAGTTACTTGGCCCATTTAAAGTTTAAAGTTAAAGTGAAGTGATTGTCACATGTGATACACAGTAGCACAGCACATGGTGCACACAGTGAAATTTGTCCTCTGCATTTAACCCATCACCCTGAGTGAGCCATGACAGGTGCCCGGGGAGCCGTGTGTGGGGACGGTGTTTTGCTCAGTGGCACCTTCGAACCGGCAACCTTCTGATTACGGGGCCGCTTCCACAACCACTAGGCCACCACTGCCCCTGGCTGTGAGTCATTTAGTGATGTCATTGACTCAATCATGCCAATGAGCGATGTAGTGTTGTCTGAGGGCCCAAAGACCACAGGTATTCAATCACGGTCTTTGGCCATGTCCCTTATGAACAGAGATATATTGAGTTGGATTCGATTTTTTGATGATGTTATGCACTGTAGATGAAGAGATTTGCAAAGCCTTTTCAATCTTATGTTGAGGAACATTGTTTTTAAAGTATTCCACAATCATTGCATGAACTTTTTCACTGATTGGAGAGACTCCGCATCTCTATGACACCCCTTTACAGGGAGTGCAGAATTATAAGGCAAGTTGTATTTTTGAGGAATAATTTTATTATTGAACAACCATGTTCTCAATGAACCCAAAAAAAAACTAATTAATATCAAAGCTGAATGTTTTTAGAAGTAGTTTTTATTTTTAGCTATTTTAGGAGGATATCTGTGTGTGCAGGTGACTATTACTGAGCATAATTATTATGCAACTTAACAAAAAACAAATATATACCCATTTCAATTATTTATTTTTACCAGTGAAACCAATATAACATCTCCACATTCACAAATATAAATTTCTGACATTCAAAAACAAATCAGCGACCAATATAGCCACCTTTCTTTGCAAGGCCCCACAAGCTCATCTTTGATGATACCAGCCCAAACCAGTACTCCACCTCCACCTTGCTGGCGTCTGAGTCGGACTGGAGCTCTCTGCCCTTTACCAATCCAGCCACGGGCCCATCCATCTGGCCCATCAAGACTCCCTCTCATTTCATCAGTCCATAAAACCTTAGAAAAATCAGTCTTGAGATATTTCAGCTTGTGTGTCTAGTTCAGTGGTGGTCGTCTTTCAGCCTTTCTTACCTTGGCCATGTCTCTGAGTATTGCACACCTTGTGCTTTTGGGCACTCCAGTGATGTTGCAGCTCTGAAATATGGCCAAACTGGTGGCAAGTGGCATCTTGGCAGCTGCACGCTTGACTTTTCTCAGTTCATGGGCAGTTATTTTGCGCCTTGGTTTTTCCACATGCTTCTTGCGACCCTGTTGACTATTTTGAATGAAACGCTTGATTGTTCAATGATCGCGCTTCAGAAGCTTTTAAGAGTGCTGCATCCCTCTGCAAGATATCTCACTATTTTTGACTTTTCTGAGCCTGTCAAGTCCTTCTTTTGACCCATTTTGCCAAAGGAAAGGAAGTTGCCTAATAATTATGCACACCTGATATAGGGTGTAGATGTCATTAGACCACACCCCTTCTCATTACAGAGATGCACATCACCTAATATGCTTAATTGGTAGTAGGCGTTCAAGCCTATACAGCTTGGAGTAAGACAACATGCATGAAGAGGATGATGTGGACAAAATACTCATTTGCCTAATAATTCTACACTCCCTGTATAGTGAATCATATTATAGACCTGATATAAATTAACTTAATTATTTGGTACATGATCTTCAAGCTTAATCTTTTTCAGCCATTAGGTGCCCCTGTACCAACCTTTTTGGGACCTGTAGCGGGCATTTTCAAGTGATGAGAAGTGAGAAGATGGTGACTGGTGATTCGTGCTTACTTAACCAGTGCCAGTTCCTTCCCATTCCAAAGTGTCTCGTCTCGTTTCGACCTTTCCGTTTACCTTTCGACCATTGGTGGATGTTGCAGTTTTATAAACTGACTCGCAAATAAACATTTGATACTCAACAAATCCTTGGCATACTCCTGCAATTGGGGTTCCCTTGTATTACCAAAATTCCCATTTCACAGGGTTGAATTTTCATTCGCCGACGACAGTTTCCCGGTTTGAACATCTGTTATGTGCAGATCTATGATCCCTTGTGGCTAATATTGGCTCATGTGATTTTAAAGTCAGAATTTAGGTTAGGTTTTCTCTGAAAAGTGCTCTGTACTTTGCTTTTCTACATTTTTTTTTTAATCACCATTAGTTTAAATAATCATGACACTTTGCTTTAAAACAGTTGATGTCCTCTAGCAATGTCAAAATGATTGCCATGAAATTAATTTCAAAACAACAACCATGCTCTTACATTTTATGCCTACTTAAAATGCAGGCCTATTTGTTGCATCAGTAGAAGTGGAGCGAGGCTCAAACCTATTTTTTTTTCTGGAATTAGGGAAGTGGAAGCAAGCTGTTTGATTGTAAGGAAAAAAGGACTTATGGGCGTCCTTGTCTAAAATAAATAAATAAATAATAAAAAAAAGAAGACATGAAAACGGAAGCTCATCACATTGTAGAGAGTTGAGAAGCCCTGCAGTGGTCTTCTCAATGTCAACACTCTCAAACTCTCAATTACCGGATACCAGATGCGTGTTAAATCGTATTAGCTTCTGCTGTTGGAGGTCCTGCTCAGGGCAGTCATTAGGGCTGTGAGTCAACTTGTGTATATATATATATAAAATTAAGGAGAAATGGCTTTGAACACTCTATTTAGTGTGTAAATCCTGGGACCTATTATACAAGTAAATAATTTGATTCAGGACTACAAATCTTTTAGCTTTCTGTTACACTTTAATTGGCAATTTTGGGGGAAAAAAACTTTTTTTGGTGGTGTCTAGTGAGATTGAGCTTCTTTTTTTAATGCTGATACTGGCTGGTGTGATGGAATGTGTTAGCATCCATTAGGCCTGACCCTCCTTCGTCACCTCTTCCTCATCTTGCATGCAGTAGGAAGGCCTCCTTGTGGAGGTCACATTAGCACGTGTTAATTCCTCACCATCAGGATATGATCTTTCTCCACATGCCTGGCATGGTAGATTTATTTAAAGTACAGTACTAGTTTGCAGCAGTCTCTCCCTGTCCAAAATTGTACTTTTTTGTACTTGCACCAAAAAAAATGACACATGGACATCAGATGCCCATATCTACAACTCCTCCACCTTTGTCATCCTGCAACGGCACACTCTCAGACTGCTGACAGAGATGCAGCAGAAATGCAGTGCTGTGTGGTAAGACTAGCAGTGATGGCTTATGTGTTTACATCCTCACGGCATGGTGCAAGAACTACTAGCTACTGTGCTAGCTTCTCTTCATTGCTGGTGGAGTTTGTGACTGTGAGATGCAGATTCACCTCAGTAATCATATTAGGAGTGTACATTCCACCCAGCGCTAATGTTAAGGAGGTGCTGTGTGTGCTGTATGGAGCTATTAGCAATCTGTAGAATGCACACCTTAATGGACTGTGAGCCTGCAATTGGTGTCAGTGCAGGGTTGGTGATGATTTGTCCAAGAAAAGAAAAAAGGCCAAAACATGTAGTAGTTGAAAAGTCCAAAGTACAGTATTGAGCATCTGTCCATGTTTGGAATCACTGGACAGTACAGAGTAGGATTTGGTCCAGTGTCATGGTGTACATTGCATGTCATTGCAGTTCATTGCCAGGGACCATGATCCCTCTGGTGGTCTCTTCATTGGACTCTAAAGGTAGTCTGGGTGCTTGATTCACTGCCTCGGAGAGAACAAACGGCACCGGCAGATGCTGACACAACTTGTTGTACAACTGGTACAGAAATACGTGGTTATAGTGGTACATTTGTGTTAATGGTGGCCCGGTACCCTAACTAGGACAGCATAACTGAGGTGAATTAAACACTGTCTATGCTTGGCTAGGTGACTATGTAGTAAACTTTTCTTAATAATTGACACTGTGTATGTGATTTTTAACAGAAGGCCAGATTTAAACACTGAGACTGTGTCTGAGTATTGAACACTGACTGGAAAGCTATTCCACAACTGTGGAGCTCCATAAGAGAAGGATCTGCTCCCAGCTGTGACCTTCTGTGCTTTGGGTACCAGTTGTGAGGCATAGGGTGCAAATAACAAGTTCACTGTGGAACTGCGGGGCAAGACCATTAAGTGCTTTATTTACATTTACATTTATGGCAGACTTACAATCAGAGCGACTTACAATCAGTAGTTACAGGGGACAATCCCCCCGGGAGCAATTTAGGGTTAAGTGTCTTGCTCAGTGACACAATGGTAGTAAGCGGGATTTGAACCTGGGTCTTCTGTTCCTAGGCGAGTGTTTTACCCACTAGGCTACTATCACCCTGACTTTATACGTCAAAAGTATGATGTAGTCAATCCTAATTTTGAAAAGTAGCCAGTGCAGTAATTGTAAGACCGGTATGAAAGTGAAAGGTATGTGATACACAGCAGCACAGCACAAAGTGCACACAGTGAAATTTGTCCTCTGCCTTTAACCCATCACCCTTGGTGAGAAGCGGGCAGCCATGACAGGTGCCCGGGGAGCAGTGTGTGGGGCTGCTTTGTGTGTGGGGCTGCTTCCTTAACCGCTAGGCCACCACTGCCCTGCTAGGCCACCACTGTCCTGCTAGGCCACCACCAAATTCAAATGTGGTTTAATTTTCTGCTTCTAGTTAGAACTCATTGCAAAATTTTGAAATAGCTGGATGCACCTAACAGAACATCCAGACAGTAATGTGTTGCAGAAATCAAACCTTGATGTAATAAAAGCATAGACCAACTTATCTGCTTTGTGCATTGAGATCATATTATCTGCATTATTTTTAATGTGAAAGAATGCTATCTTAGTGAAAACCTTCAGACAGTTCCCTATTCTGTTCAGCTGCTGCCTCTTGTCTGGCATTGCTGATCAGTACAACTGTGTGTTGTCAGCATACCAGTGAAAATTAATACTGTGTTAACGGAGGACTTGACCTAAAGGTGGCATGTAAATAGCAAGGAAAATAGTAATGGACCTCAGACGGAACCTTGTGGAACACCAAATTCCACTTTACTATATGAAAACGAATCATCATTATTGTTTACAAATTGATACCAATCATTTAAATATGACCTGAACCAGGACAGGGCTATTTCCTTAATCCCAATAACATTCTGCAGTCTGATGAGGAGAATAGCGTGATCAAAAGAGTCAAACGCTGCACTAAGGCCAAGCAGGATGAGCAGCAAGATGGCGGCCTTAATCAGAGGCCAACAGCAGTTCATTAGTCACTTTAACCAGCTCTGTCACACTACTATCATAAACACATCACTGTTATGCTAATTCAAGCATACATATCGCTTGTCAGGTGCACAATACCAGTTCTGAAGCAGGTGAAAAACTTGCCAGCTCTGCAAGACTGCTTTGAATGCACTGAATGCATATGTTTAGAGAAGCTGCAACCAATGGTGACAACACAATCAACTTGGAGGAGTACATGACAACAGTCAACAACTACATCAGTAAATGTGCTGATGGCGTTACAGTCTTTAAGTCCATCACCACACGATCCAACCAGAAGCTGTGGGTGACTGCAGAGGTACGTGAACTGCTCAAAGCTCAAGACTCCATTTTCAGGAAAGGTGACAAGGTGGCACTAAGGACAGCAAGGACCAAGCTGTCTTGAGCCATTAGAGCAAAATGTGCGCATGGGCAGAAAATCCACAACCACTTGCAGAACAGCGGAGACACACGGCGCATGTGGCAGGGCATCTTGGCCATCAACCCAACCCTTCTCCCCGTGATAAGGAGCTGTGTCTAACCATGGCGGATTTGAGGAAAACTCTTCACAGAGTTAACTCATGGAAGGCTGCTGAACCAGACAAGATCCGTGGAAGATCCTCAGAGAATGTGCAGGCCAGCTGGCAGATGAAACATATGAAGACCCTGTTGCCCTCCACCCTGGACCCACTGCAATTCGCCTATAGTCCGAACTGCTCCACGGACAATGTCATCAACACTACTCTGCATCTGACTCCTCAGCACCTGATCGAGAAACTAAGCCTGCTGGTCCTGAACACCTCCCTCTGAAACTGGATCTTGGACTTCCTGACTGAGAGACCTCAGTCTGTCTGGATCAAGAACAGCATCTCTAGCACCACCACACTGAGCACTGGAGCTCCTCAGGGCTCTGTTCTCAGTCCAATGCTGTTCCCCCTGATGACCCATGACTGTGCAGTGACCCATGACTGTACAACCACATCATTAAGTTTGCAGATGCCATGATTGAGGTGGGTCTTATCAGCAAACAGAGAGGAGGTGACTGGTGTAAGGTCAACAATCCGTTTCTGAACATGGACAAAATGAATGAGATTATTGTTGACTTCAGAAGAGAATTTAGGGACCATTCTCCACTGAAAATCTTGTGTGGAGATTGTCAAGAACACAAAGTTCCTCTGTGTTCATCTAGAGGAGAACCACTCCTGGATTCAACACCAGCTCAACAGCCAAGTAAGCCCAGCATCGTCTTTACTTCCTGTGGAGGCTGGAGGCCCATCTCCAACCACCCATCCTCAACACCTTCTATAGAGGGACTATTGTGAGCATTCTGACCAGCTGCATCACTGAAGTCTGGGAACTTCACCGCATCGGACCGCAAGACCCTACAGCGGATAGGGAGGACTCCTGAGAAGATCATTGGAATCTTTCTTACTTCCATAATGGATATTTACCAAACTTGCTGCACCCAGTTTCCTAATGCCTGCTTTCCACGTGAGGGTCCTACAGGAAAACTAGATCAGAGAAGGTAATTTAGCGGCCAATGTTTATCCGTGCAGTTGGAGACCACGTTGAAGACAAATTTCCTGATTTTTGTGTGCATCATCCTGCATCCTGGATGTGCTATTTTCTGGAAATGGCTCTATGAAGCTCATAAAAAAGGGACAATTGGTTTGTGATGCCGTAAAATGCAAGACCCTTGTGTTAAATGTTTAATGCCTACACAAACCCACATAAACCAAAATTGCAAGAAAGGCAAAATCAACATTAGTTACAAGTGATGGAGGTGTGTCTGTTGGCAGTGGGCTGTTATTTCACAGCATCAGAAACTTCAGTAAACCTTGACTTTAATGATTTTATTATTTTTATGTACTGAAACGGGAAAGTAGCTAAAAGGAAGCTTTCAAAACAAAATATGAATTCATGAAATAAATAAATATATAATTAGTATGAATCGATTTGCTAATCACAAAGCTCTGACAAGGACAAGCTCTGTGGGAATTTCTGACTGACGTGAATGTGGATGGGAAGCCTCCCAAACCTCCTTTGCGTTTGGAGTTGATATATTTAGTTTCATTTTGAAAGCTTATGGAAGTCTATCATTATCCTGGCCTATGAATTATTAAATGTTCAGCTGCCTACAGTATAACACTGTGATGGGCTGGCAGGCGATAGTGGGGTGATGGCGGCCTGACTGGTGGATCATGGCCCATGCATAATGACAGGCAGCAAAGTGCCTTTAGGGTGCCAGCTTTCATCAGGGTAAGCAGGGATGACACGTGCTTGTTACGGAGCTGTCGAACTGTCATAGCGCTGTCAGGCCCACACAGGCTCCCCAGCCAGGCTGCTATGATCACCTGATCAGAATGACCTTACGAAAAACAAAAATAACAGGGTGCATAAAGCAGTGCGAAACGAGAGGTGAGCGGGTCGTGTAATGAGAGAGAGATATTGGCGAGGGCGGTGGGGTGGGGGTTTAGGTGTTATCCCTTTTTTGTTGGGTATGTAAATTTTTTTGGTAATGCAGTCATAACATTGTCACAGGCATACGAGAAATATGGAACTGTGCGGGCCTGTGGCGCTATCTCACCCTGCCGTGATTTGACGTGTTAATCTGCTGAACACTGATAGCAGAACTAAGTTGCAAGTTCAGGAATAATGTTTGACAGAGCAAATTAATCCACAGCAAAAAAATAATCATTTTAGATAAACAAATAATAATAGCTAGTAATAACAGTATTTTACAACCTTTGGCTTTGGGGAAAATATAGATCTTAAAGATTAACAATAGCAATTATGAAGGCTAATCAGCTAGATCAGCTAATCAGCCAAAAATAAATTGTGATTGGCTATTATTGCATCTCATCCAAATGCTAGCTGGCCATTGCAAACTCTAACAAGGTGATTAGATAAAGATTTGATAAGAAACCTCATGTGACACAGTGCCTATACACACTCTGTCATGTTCCTAAGTCTAGGGGTCTAAGAAATGCGACAACCAAACAAACACAACCACACACAACCAAACAAAGCAAACAGTGATTTTATTTCCAGTGAGCTAACAGGTACAATAAACAGCGGACTCAGCACAGCTAACCAACATCAGAACCGCCTAAAGGAAGGGATTTTACAGCGGGGATAACTCAAACACGCACAAAAGTTAACCAAAAGGGCACATAAAGCTAACAGACTAACACAGGCTAGCAACAAAGGGGTCTACCACACAAAGCAACAAGATACATCAATGAGATCCCCAACGGAGCTCCTTGCAGATCTCCATGGACCCTGGGGACCTCCCAAAAGAGTAAGGGCCTAGCAGACCCTGGGGACCTCCCGAACACCATCTTTATATAGGTGGAGGTTACCAATAGGCAGATGTTAGGTGGAGCTGGTAGGCTTCAACTCCACCCACGAAGTCAACCTAAAAGAGACAGGAGACAAAAACACAGCCAGCCACACAAAACACGTGGGAGCGTACGTCCAGGGACGTAACACACTCATATATACACACACACACACACACACACACACACACACAGATGTGGTCTGGTGTACCGTAATGGGGTTGCCCACTAAAGTTCTGTTGTGGAACTGTTCTTTGTTGATATGGAATATCAAGACCAGAGGAGCAATTGTGTACCGTTCTCAGTAAGAAGAAAAAAAATCTCCAGACAAATTGATTCATAAATCACTGAATATGCACATTTTTCCTCATTTTCTGTACCCCAGCATTTTATCACTTCCAAAAGGCCTTACATAAGCATAAAACCAATGCGGAGACCCATTCATCCTGAATGACTGTGTTCAATCGCGTTTCATCCTCTGTTTATTTTTGCCCATGAACTATGCCGATATAAAGAAGCAGAAGCAGGGATCAATCATGCACAAGTGTTGTGTTATATCGCTCCGTAAGGATGAATGGGAACACCTTCAGGAGCCGACACTGTTAGGTATCAGGTTCTCTGTCTGATGGTTGGATACGCCTGTGAGGTGTCTCAGCACTACTCTGCGGCTGAATCTGTTCCAGTAGTAAAGAAGGTGCTTTTATGTAGCAGACTATTTCCTTAAAAACTCTAAACATTTCACTCTTCAGACTTTTTTTTTTTTTGTTGTTGCTCTTTTTTAGAGCTGCCTTCTCATTTCTCCTGTTGGGTGAGAGCAGTCGTGGCTAATTGTCTAAATAGGCCGCATCATATTCATTTCATTCTCACACTGTGCCTCTAATTTCTCCAATAACGTATACATCTAAAAGCCCAATGTTGAAAGGCACTGTGGGTAATGAGACGGTGGAGACTATCCTTCTGCCAAGAGGGCTGATTGCGGCAGCAGGAGAAACACTCTCTGCACAGTTACGCTAATAAGAGCTGACAGAGATACGCTGAATAGGTTTCACTGTGTGGATATCAGCAGTATGTACCTGTAGCTAAGAAAAAAAAAAGAAAAAGGGACATGCAATGCACAGACACACGTTGCCTCATGCACGAACATTTATGTATGTATGCATTTTCAGTTTATGTTCATTCCCCCCTATCTTGTGTCTCAGTTTGACTCCCTCTACATTACCCCTATAGCATCAGGTGATGTCCCAGAATGGTGTCCTCGCATGGTACCACAGTAGGATGGTGCATTTCCTCACGACAATACGGGTTTACCTGTCCCATCTCAATTAGGGTTCTGTGCCTGTCCCAGAGGATGGGCAAAACGGGAGAAATTGAGCTCTGTTGATTGAGAGTGGTCTAACCACTGCAAAGAGTGTGGTTACTTTTCTTGTTGGCTGCCAATCCTGTTTGATTTTAGAAGATTCTGATCATGATATGATTTTAATATTAATTTACATTGGAGGGTGCCTATGCTACCCCCTGTTATATTAACCTATCCTAGCCAACACAATGTAAAGGTACACATTTTATAGGCTCTTTAACGCTGGAGGAAATATTTCACAATTCCTACTGGATAAAATGTCCTCTTTTTTTTAATGTTCACTCTGTAGGGTCTAGGAGCAATAGTATTGATTGGAGCACCAGCTTTGATTAATTTAGCACCTTTCCCATATGGCCCTCTGCCCAGTGACTCCTCATTCCCGCTGCTAAACGAAGGACAGAGTACAAGCAAACCCACATCTCTGTCATCACTTTCTCTGACTACAATCTCGGAGACATGAAATAGGTTTGCTTCCAGCTGTGTGAGCATACGGCAGCCTTAAACCGAACAGTTTCAATAGCGAAGTTGACCATTTTTAAGCATTTAAATGACATTCCAGTTGCATTTGTATTTAGTCCAAATTCATTCAAACCACACTGAATGTGACCAAATAATTATTTCCAAAAAATGTTATTAATAAATGCTTATTCATAAAAAAATATGATTGTTGTGTGATTATTACTTATGATATATACTGCTATGAGGCTAAATAAGTGAACAACCCTGCAAATGAATGCTTAAATGTTCTGTATACCAGCTCAGGCAAAGTGAGTACAAATACAGAAATTCTGCTCACAACTAGGCCCAACGTTGCAATATTACAACATTTCCCTAAAAACTTACTAGAAAATAAAAAATGTGAAAAATCTTTAATTCCTACATCAGAGGCCTACTAAAACAATATCTGAGAGGTCAAAAAAAATTTTGCTCATTTTTTTCTATATTTGGGTCTTACAGGGTTAATCATGTTTTATCATGGAATAAGAATTTAGTTGCTGAATTAATATTGTACTCTGAAAAAAAAGTTAGCACAATCTCTTTAAGCTCTTGGAAGTCATTTAAGAAAGTGTGCAGATTCACACTCATTTTCATTCAATCATCACCAAACCATCACCAAATTTAAATTCAACTGATCACATATGGGGAAAAATTGGATTGAGGACTCAGACACCTACTCAACCACCATCATCAAAATGACAAATGAGTGAATAAGTGGCAAGAAGCAGTGAAGCTGTTCTGACAGCTGTAATTTGTCCTTAATCTTCATATTTTTTTCTCCGTAAAAGCTCTTTTTTTCTCTTAAATTCATTCCACCAGTCTGCTAACTACTTTAGATGACTTCCAGCTTTATGTCCCTGGATGACTCCTTAAATGTGCTACTTGATGTCCCTTCATTACATGCAGAAATCATGTATTTTCTGGAGTTATTCCCTCAAAGCTGCCACCTGAAATTGTCATGCAGAACCTAATTTGGAATGACAAAATGGGATGTCACGTCTCATATGCTTTCTTTTATAGACTTTCATCCTGTACAGTGCTGCTAGTGGTCGATGCTTTTTGTTCTTGATAAAGTGGAATCATCTGAAACCTTCCCGTCTTTGCTTTTTTTCCCCATAGTAAATCACCCTCCTCTTCTGCCCTTGGTATTAGGATATAGCTTGAATAGCATGGAGTCTCCTCGATGAGTGTCTAGGCTTTGGCCGCTGTCTGGAGGTGAGAGTTTAACAGCCACCTGGCTAAAACCCATCTTTCAGCCTGCCCTACTTTCTTGCCGGTTCTGGATTGGTGGTGACCCCTGGCACAAACTAAGGGTTTGCAGCAGAATTTGGTATGAAGATCCTTTAGCTGCCAGAGGCCCGGAGAAAGGAGGAAGGACTGCGGAGTCAAATGAATGTGTTTTATATGTGTGTTGTGTGTTTTATACCCATGTCTGGGTAACTTTTCTCAGTGTGCTCGCAGAGCTCAGTCAATCTCAGCTTATTTTACGTTTTTCAAGGTTGCACTTTACTCGCTTCCCCTTGCCTCTTCCCTGCTCCTTTTTCACAAACTGATCTTCTCAGAATGGCTCTCGGCATCGCCGCTCTAATTGTATTTAAATTCAATGTGTGGTATAGCTCCAGTTTCTGCTCTGCTGTAAGTGATTTGTGATGATGGTGAATGAACCATGCATGCTGAAGCGGCATCACACTCCCTCTGGCCCCCTGATTATAATGCGAATGTGCACTGACAGATTAAGCTTTTGTAATGCCGGCTCATTGTTTTGCGCCCATTTGTATGGATTTTACTGATTTAAGGCTCCATTTCAGCTTTCCAGGGTGACAAACAGAATGCATCCCAGAGCAGTGAGGTATTCGGCATGTCTGTTAATGAAGGGAGCTCACTTGGTGTGTGGAAAGGGGCAGTGGTGGCCTAGCGGTTAAGGAAGCGGCCCAGTAATCAGAAGGTTGCCGGTTCGAATCCCGATCCGCCAAGGTGCCACTGAGGTGCCACTGAGCAAAGCACCGTCCCCACACACTGCTCCCCGGGCGCCGGTCATGGCTGCCCACTGCTCACTCAGGGTGATGGGTTAAATGCAGAGGACAAATTTCACTGTGTGCACTGTGTGCTGTGCTGCTGTGTATCACATGTGACAATCACTTCACTTTAATTTAATCACTTTAAAGATACTGCATATATATTTTACAGTATTTCACTCAGTGAATAAACTTTTACTTTTAAATTTTAGATTAATTTGGGCTGGTTTAAATTGTATGACAAGTTTGAGAACTGGTGGTCATTTTTACACTCCTGCATTGTTCTGTATAAAGGGACTTTTTTTTTTATTCTTTACATTTTAAATGAACTATTACTGATATGCTTGATATGCTAATATGCAATACAATGACCTTGAGGACCACACCTGTGAACTTAAACGAAACGAACATGTTGTGTAGGTCTAAAAAAATGGTGGGAACCTATGGGCCTTGTCATCTGTGTAACTAATGAACGTTTACATTTTAAATGAACTATTACTGATATGCTTGATATGCTAATATGCAATACAATGACCTTGAGGACCACACCTGTGAACTTAAACGAAACGAACATGTTGTGTAGGTTTAAAAAAATGGTGGGAACCTATGGGCCTTGTCATCTGTGTAACTAATGAACGTTTACATTTTAAATGAACTATTACTGATATGCTTGATATGATAATATGCAATACAATGACCTTGAGGACCACACCTGTGAACCTAAACGAAACGAACATGTTGTGTAGGTCTAAAAAAATGGTGGGAACCTATGGGCCTTGTCATCTGTGTAACTAATGAACGTCTGCTCCCCATGAGGAGGTGTGAAGATGGCGCAGCATGGACCCAGTAAATGGGACCACTGCTAGCGGGGCTACAAAACAAAGGCAAAGCGACAAGGACATGAATGCGAGCGCAAACACGAGAGGCCTGGCGAGAAAGACGAGCGAGCCAGGCTGCCTGGCACGGCCACAATCAGCGGGGCGTTTGAAAGCAGCCGATGAGCGCAGTGTGAGCCCTCATAGGCTTTGCGAAGTGAAGGAGCAGAAAAAATGAAAACCACACTTGATAAAGTCCTCAGAATGCTTAAGAGGCGTTTGTTTTTGGGAGTTTCTGAAGTAATTGCTGTCTTTTTGTTTATTTCTTGCTCGCAGAACATTCTAGCCAGGGCTCCGGCAGCTGAATCCTAAAGCGGCGGAAACATGCATATAGTGATCACGCGCAAAGAGCCAGGTTTTATTCCTCAGTCTTTGATTCGGCTGTTTCCCCGACTCAACATCTCGCAGACACCTCGGTGGAATAATAATCTCCCATTGTTGAGATCCTCTCACACGCCTTCTGTTTTCTAATGTGTGCTAGCATCCCGTACAGGGCAGTGCAGGAGAGCGTCAGCTGGCTCGATCTCGCGCTCATCGCCGTTCTGCTTGTGTCTGTGCAGAGATGTCCGGGACGGGGGCAGACATCTCTCAGGTTCACTGGAAGCAGCAGTGGCTGGAGAACGGCACCCTCTACTTCCACGTGTCCATGAGCAGCTCGGAGCAGCTGTCGCAGCCCACGCAGCCCAGCCCACGGGAGCCCAGCAGCAGCCTGCACGAGCACATGCACCTGCTGCACATCTCCGTCATGGTGAGATCTCACACACACACACACACACACGTAGGCACACCTGCTGAAGGTCCCATTCATGATAAAATATGACACTCAGCCTCAATACATCACTCACTAACTCACTCACTCACTGCCCAGTACCTCTTATTCCTAATCAAGGTCATGGCTGCTGGAGCCCATCCTGGAGCAAAGGGACGCATGGAGGTGACTCGTCTAGCCTATATAGTCGTTTTCGAGTTAATTTTGGAGGTGTGTGCCATGGCGCTATAGAGCAATGCCACCACGTGACTCTGGCTCAATACATCTAAACAACATACAGCATCCATTATGACAGCATCCATTATGCAGCTTTCACACAATCACACACTCACAGTCACATCATTGACACTTTTCTGTCAAGCTGAAGTTCTTCTCTTAGTGGTGGTGGTGGCGGTGTCACACACATCATACTCGCGACATGATGCTTTTTTGATGTCCTGTCGACCTGTAGAGTTTATTTTTGCACAAATGAATCTACAAATGCAATTAGCAAAAATATTCTGAACCAAAAAAAAAAAAAATCTGGCAAAATCAATTGTCTTTACTCGAACAAATGTAGCTTTTGTGCTGCTGTGTGGAGAAAACTGACTTATTTCTGTGGCCATGAAAAGCTAACTAGATGTTCAGTCTCTCATCCCTGAAATGCGCCATACTGTGGCCAGAATTTATTCGGCCAATATTTCATAGCTTATGGGCCTCTTATGTTCCTTTCAAGCATGCCTTCACACTTAAAAAAAATATAGCCGTGCTGTTTGAGCACAGTTTCATTTATCAGCACTTTCCTCTGCGCCATTCTCTGTCCAGAATTGTTGTTTGTTCAAGCAAGAAAACCACATGACCTGTCAGACTGATGGACACACCCCATTCGGGGTAAAAGAATAAAAACAACCACGAAAGCAACCTGTAAACTCATAATAGAAGAGGAAGAACACTCAGCATGTTCCTGCTTATCTGTGTATAATAGAAACCTGACATCTTGTGCAAATTTCAGGCTGTTTTTGTCAGACTGGGCATCTGGCTTAAGGTGTGATGGGCTGGGTGGATGTGACTCAATAAGAGGTGAGAAGAAAGGGTGAAGAAAAATATCTACAAAATCAGGAATGGAGGTGTATGTGGCGGTCTGTGTGGCCCTCAGGCTTCGTCTGGCTATTTAAGTGAGAATCATTAAATGTAATTCTGTCAGTTCAGTGACGGATCCGAGCCAAGACACAGATTTCTCCCTTTGTTCTGTTCTCTCTCCTTCTCTCAAGACACCTCAGCTCCTATGCAGACCCTCAGCTCACACTTAATTCTGTGTGATGAAGACATCTGATGAGAAATGCAGCAGTACTGATTCATTGTAAGGGTTCATTGTAATTTTGTTTCCATAGTAAACAAGAAACATATTTTCTGTTGGAGGGTGAATGCATAGTGTTCTTAAAAACTTTCACTTCACGGTCAGAAAAAGCTTTGAGAGCTCTCCTGTTTTGTTTGCTTCTTGTTTGAATTGCAGTTTATGACTGATCCCTTGTTACCTAGCAAAGTAGCTTATAAAAACAAGTTTATGACCCAAGAGGGACTTGTTGACCTTTAATAGACTAGCAGATGATCACTTCGTTCAGCAGCAACATAATGACATGGCTTTATTTGCAGCGTTAGATGACTGCGTCTAGGGAATAAACATTTTACTACACATCTCATCAGATAATCTCCAGTCCATCTTAGTTCTGTTGATTCTGAACTGATTGTAAATTGTTTAAACGGGTCTGTTTTCCTGTCACGATAGAAATGGTTTCATGATGGCTGTGGACTTATACGTGTAACCTGGTCCGTGCTGAAGCTTACTTTTACCTTCACCAGTGCCACCGCTGCAGCAGACAAACATGTTGCCTCATTTACCAATTCCAAGGGTGCTGTATTAGTCGCAATTAAGTAAAAGTAGACACTTGCATTACGCACATTTAATTGGTCTACTTGTCAGTCATGTAGAACAAATGGAGGCATGCCAGGATAATGATCATTCTATAAGTCACCATTTTGCCTCTGTCTTTTCAAAGCTGTCTGGCTGCCTGTGGCTGTGCTGTCTTCAGATTCACATAATGAGAGTTATTTGTGCCATGGGGACAGGGGGCAAAAATGTAGATCATTTAATTACTTTAAATCTGAAGCATTTGCAGTCTTTATATATTCTGGGCATCCGATTGTTAGACTACATTTTTTTTCCTAAAGAGTAACATGGTAGAGCTTCCAATGGAGATTATGCTGTGTACATGATATATACATGATATATATGCTATAGATTATGCTGTGTACATGATATATATTAAGTATATATATATATATATATATACACACAAACACACACACACACACACACACACACACACACACAATATAAAATACTTGTGGATGCTAGGCTTGCTGCAAACATTTGTTGCATTTTTAGGAAGTGAAGAATGAAAAATTAACACATTGTTCTTATTTAAAAAGTGTAAAATATTTCCTTGCTTTTTAAGTGTGGAGAAGCCTACTTCTGCAGAACAAAGCCATCAAAGTAAACTATGGCTGTCATGCTAATTCGGTTCATGGGTGAGACACAGGCTCTCAACATTGTGCAAAGTGAAAATAAATGACATGATGGAAACACACACAACAAAACACAGAACTAACATAGCACTACGTCTGCTTCAGTTTAGCACAGAACACGAGAGTAATAAACTCACAACCCTGAGAGTGTGTGATAAACTATAATTTAAAGGGTCCTATTCACCCCTACCTAACAGGCAGAACTTGTTGGTGATTAAAACCCAGCACACAAGTGAATGAGTCCAACCTGGTGGGCCAGGAATAGCCAGGTGTAGCAATGGCTAAGACAATGAATAAGACTAGACACAAGTTTTATGCTGGATTTATGCAACCTTCCTCATTTAGCTGATCTTGGAACCAGCTAGAAACACATTTTTATCCCGCAAGGTTCGTGCGTTCGTCCCCCGTATGGGCCACGATTCTTTGGGGCAGTCGTGGCCTAGTGGTTAAGGAAGCGGTCCCGTAGTTAGAAGGTTGCAGTTTCGAATCCCGATCTCCCAAGGTGCCCCTGAGGTGCCTCTGAGCAAAAGCACCATCCCCACACACTGCTCCCCGGGCGCCTGTCATGGCTGCCCACTGCTCACTAAGGGTGATGGTTAAAAGCAGAGCCCATTTTGTTGTGTGCACCATGTGCTATGCTGCAGTGTATCACAATCACTTTCCTTTCTTTTCTTTCTTCAGACACTGAATAAATTACGATGCATAAGTACATCATGATCACATGACAGATTACTGGGGATTCAAATTCGCAAATTACACAAATGAATTCATTATAAATGCTATTAGCTAACTGCATATTACTGTTTTTGGACTATCATATGCTTTCTTCCAGAAGTTCAGCAGGCCTCTCACCACTTGTACTTCAACCTACCTCCTTCACAGATTAGCATGCTCTGGTTGTGCCATACATGATGAGTTTATGGCAGCCTCCGTCTTTGCATGCAGAACATTGTCAATTTGGGAGAGTTTCCGGAGGTAGCCTTGATGGAGCAGCATTTATATGCTTCTTATTCCAACCCAGGATCTATCAAAAATATATGTTAGCTTGTTTTTTATTTCCAGTGAGGTGGATTTAAAATACTGGAAAATTTAAGACAATTTACTTTACCTTCAGCGTTTTAACTGATCTTAAGTCTGAGACCCTGGTATATTTGCTACTTAACAGTTAACACATGGGGAGTCATCAGCTATGCTGTCTGCATTTACAGAAAAAGATTGAGTGCTTAGCTGGTTATCAGTTCCTTGGAAAGGAGAAACTCATTAATCATTACATTTTGTCTTAAGTCTAATTATTTCTGACGGCCAGAAGACAAACCTTGAAATGGGTGGTGCTCAATCTCAGGCCAGGACCACAACCAAATCAAACATGTATGTAGATTTTTCTGTGCTTTAATCCGACATTATTGAACGCTCTTTATCCACTACCTATTGTATAGCACTGCATATATACTGTGTAGTCCTATCTGTCTGTCTCACTGTCTGTCTTCTCAGCTGCCACACTGATTCATCCACACAGCACAGTCGATAGTGACAAAGTTGTCTTTGACAGAGCTCTTCCCATTTCCTCAGGCGCCTGGGAGCATGCACAGCGTGGACTTATTAACTCCTATTGCTAACTGCCTTCCCCACGTGGGGAAGAGTAGCAGTGGCCATTTCAGCAGATCTCATGGAGGTACTGTGCCACACATTAAACAAAATGGCATGGTGGTGGCGAGCAAAAGCAATTTCCTTGGTTCAGTGGAACACGGAGCAGAGCGCCTTTCCCAGCTTCAGAGTGTGCGGTAGTGCTGGGGGACCCAGGAGACTGGAGCCACATTGGGGCTGGAATGTGAAAGGAAGCAGGGTTCCGTGGCAATTTGGTGAGGGAGGCTGATTTATTGTGAGCAGCCATGGACGGGTAAAATACGTGCCAAAAAAAGGAAAAATGACTATGATGACATGACTGTGGGTTCATACAGAGGACAGGTAGTATTTTAAAGACTGACTCTCAATAAAGGCTGGCAGCTCAAAAGACCTTTCATGTCGTATGTTACCCAGCTTAATCTTTCCCTTTTCCCTGCGTGTTGGCTGCTTTGCATATCTGGCTTTTTAAAATGTGAATGACACGGCCTCATTCAAAGACTTGGATGTAGGACACCGCCATTTACAAATTAATTTGTGATGATTAACCAAATTTGCTTTATTGTCTTGCCTTCTACAGTCTGTGCACAATCCACAATGGGGGGCACTGCTTTACACCCTACTGTCAGCCATTTAGCCATAAATTTACATTTTATTACCGAATCACACACACCGAGCTCGACATTTTAAGATGCAGCATGTAGGCACTGCTGCCCGAGCCCATAATTACCTGCACTTTCAGAAGTGCATTCTGGAGAAAGGCTTTCTACCTTCTCTTTTACCACAGGAGCCTGTTACAACAAACCTTACACGCAAGATTCGTCTCAGATAATTAACAAGTCACCGCTGATCGATGGCTTGAATATTGCACGGCTAGCCAGGCACCGAAAGCAGCCGGACCTCCTGCCCGCTTTCTCCCAAAAACAGCGTCCGCTCAGGGTTATATAGCCGTGAGGACCATGCCCAGAAATTAATTTTCCAGTTCAGTATGGGGTTGACATAATGGTGCTGCTTTCTGGCACAGACACTTTTAATTATTACATTAAATTTGTTACATTAAACTCTTTACATGAAAGAGTTCAATTCTAATTGTTCCCTCTGTAATTGCTTTGCAGCCTTGCCATTGCTTTAATTTCTATGAATGTGCATGTTACAACTTGCACTCAAGGCCGCATTCTGATTGCTGAGGACTGGGGTGTGAAGTCAGAATATCCAGGACTTGATGGTTTAGTGTGTGGGAGGTACTGTAATTTTTTACTCAATCAAAATTGCTGCTATATAACTGGAACATTCACAAGCAATTAGCCTTGATATTTTGTCATTTGTCCTTTTCTCTGCTGTGCTCATTGTAATCAGATATCCTTGCTTCTTGAAAAAATGAAATCACATTTGTTATGTAGGTTTTTTACTAAGGTTTGCAACTCTAAACTCTAAGCAGAGTGCAGAAGAGTGCATTTAACAATGACAGAAAAATTACCAACAACATAAAAAAAAACATTTGAACTGACCAGGTGTTCTTTCATTCAATACAGATACATATACACCTGCATAACTTCCTCATTTATTTTCCTCAGGAAATTATTTATAATAAATAATTATTATACAGCAGCACAGCACACACTGTGAAATTTGTCCTCTTCATTTAACCCCGGGGAGTAGTGTGTGGGGATGGTGCTTTGCTCAGTGGCACCTTGGCGGATTGGGATTCGAGCCGCTTCCTTAACCGCTAGGCCACCACTGCCCCATTTTCCTCATAACTTCCTCATTCATTCATAACATTCAGCTGAAGAACAAATTTCACAGCTTATTGTTATTAATTATTTGTGCCAGTCATATTCTTGCATCTGACTGACACCTCCCCATCCTGCATGTATTGTAACACATTGTGGCACTGTTTGATTCCAAGCTTTTGGTGATGTATTTACAGAATCAGGTGAGATCATGAGATTTGGAGAATAAGCAGGTTTGGAGGGTGAATAGCATGAGAAACATTCAAATAAACTCTTGAGCCAGAGAACACAATAACACAGCACAACCACTCCATGGATGAAAGTTCGTTGCAAGATTAATGTGTTTGGCCTAGCGAGCACTGAACAACACCACACCAAGTACTGTCACCACACACTGCTCCCCGGGCGTCTTTCATAGCTGCCCACTGCTCACTAAGGGTGATGGGTTACATGCACAACACATTGCATGTGTGCACCGTGTGCTGTTTTTGCTGTGCTTTCCAATGACTTTCACTTCTTTCACTTTAATGTGATTATTAATGCCTCGTCCTGCCAGCAGGGAATATCAGTGTCATTTGTGGTTGGCAGCAGTTTTTAGGTGGGTGGTGAGTTACCCCGAAGGACAGAGGCAGTGGTGGCCTAGCGGTTAAGGAAGCGGCCCCGTAATCAGAAGGTTGCCGGTTCGAATCCCGATCCACCAAGGTGCCACTGAGCAAAGCACCGTCCCAACACACTGCTACCCGGGCGCCTGTCATGGCTGCCCACTGCTCACTCAGGGTGATGGGTTAAAGGCAGAGGACAAATTTCACTGTGTGCACCGTGTGCTGTGCTGCTGTGTATCACAAGTGACAATCACTTCACTTTCACAGAAGGTTGTGGTACATTTCCTTATGTGTGGTACAGATTTACAGGTCTCTGCACAGTATCATTAATGAGTACTGATATGACCGTAGGTTTTAATAAATGTTGCAGTAATTTAGGGAATATTCATGAAGAGGCACAAGTCATTTATCTTTCAGTGGTTTTAAAATTATGCATTATTTCATATTTTTAATCTTGCTTTATTTTTCTTATGAATTATTACAAAAGTTGATTGCAATAATTAATGATATTCTGCCTAATCTTGTCTTGTCAGTGTAATTAACAGCAGAACAAGCATCAGCTTCTCGCTTTCAGCATCGCCTCTTGTTTTTCCCCTCTGGAATCCTCCAGTGAACCTGTTAGTGCAGTGTGATGCGAACATTTAAAAAAAAAAAAGAAAACTTCCAGAAAGGACTGATTGCACTCTTAACCTTCAAGCCTTTGGGCAAAAAATATAATAATGAGGAAAAAAAAAAAAAGCGGCTGTAGCTACTGCTGCAGTCGATAATAGAAACATTCTGTGTCAGGAACAGATTTGGTATAAATGTATAATCGCGGAGTGCCTCCCAGACAGGGACTGTTTACATGCAGAATCTTGTTGATAAGGGCGTCGCGCAGCAGAGGCTGGCCTGCTTAAGGAGACTGCTGGTGTTGTGACATTATCTCTGCATCGCGGGGGGAGTGGCGCAGCGCTGGAGGATCAGGCATGCCAGTTGCCCTGACAGCTGCGGCAAAGTTTTTATTTTTCCATTTCTCACCAGTTCGATCTGCTGTAATGAGTCGACACGGCCTCGCCCCTCCAAGGTCGTGAGTTTGTGTGTGCAGAGTTTACACACCTGTGTTGGTGGATTGGAGACTGGAATGTTCCTTATGTATATGTGTGTGATTAGATGGCTTTTTTGTGTGCGTGTGTGAGTCCTGCTTATCAATAAGTGGTAATAAGTGAGTGGGTGAGCGAAATTTTGAGGGAATTTTGTTGTACTAGAGAGTGACTGTCAGTGGCCTATGAAACAGAAGACCTGGGTTCGAATCCCACTGTGTCCCTGAGCAAGACACTTAACCCTAAATTGTTCCAGGGAGACTGTCCCTGTAACTACTGATTGTAAGTCGCTCTGGATAAGGGCGTCTGATAAATGCTGTAAATGTAAATGTCTTATGGTGCAACATGAAAAACATTCCAGGAAAATTGCATTAAAAATTATAGGATATTAAAATGATAGATTGTTTTTAAACTTTTTTTTATAATGGCACAAAAATCCTCCCGTGGCACTCCAGTGTTACCAATTATTATGCTCTCCTCTACAGGTTACAAACATCGCTGAGTGGGTGATGTAAATCACATGATGAAAAGTGAATGTGATGCACAGCAAACGGTGCACAAAAGAAAAAGTGTCCTCTGTATCAATTAATGAGCAGTGGGCAGCCATAATGGCGACTCTCAAGGTTGCTCAAGGGGATTTCAGTGGCAACTTGGAGGTTTGGGATTTTTCAATTACCAGTCCACTTCCTTACCCACAAGCCCACCACTGCACCACAGTGATGTGAGATTCACCAGATGAAATCTGTCTTAGTTACTGATGTCATATTCACCATTTCCACCACAAAAACAAAATCTGATTTGCAAAATTTAATTTGGGGAGTCTTATGAAGCTCTCTAGTTGGATGCATTGTGCTTTAATTTGACACTGGATGGATTTTTAAATATGGGGTACTTCATTATGCATTGTGAACCCCCGTGAGTATGTGCTTTAAACAGGATGCCAGCATATGTGTGGGGAGGCAAATTGTGTAGGTTATGGTTATGATCAACTCCATGTATTCCCTGGGAGGACAGCCCGCCTGGCAGAGTGCCTACACTCAGTCCCAGAGCCCACATCCCAGCAGGCAGTAGGGCAACGTGTCCAGGTGCAGCCCTGCCACTCGAGGCTCCATATGCTTCCAGGACTGCCGTATTCCTGCAGGCCAGGGTTCTCCAGAGGAACCAACACACACAGAACACAACTATACACCCCCCCCCACACACACACACATACACACACGCAGAGAGAAGTAGAGGAAGAAGGGCTGGTGTCTCCTTAGGCGATGTGTTGAGCAATCTGTAAAAAAGGTAATAATTGGTAACACTGGAGTGCCACGGGAGGCAAAAATTTTTGTGCCATTATAAAAAAAAAGTTTAAAAACAATCTATCATTTTAATATCCTATAATTTTTAATGCAATTTTCAAGGGTATGGAGAAGTTATCCTTACTTGGCCTTTTTGTTCTGTAAACTGGGCCAAAAAAAAAAAAAAAATGAAGACAAGATTAACGCATTGTGAAATATTGACCTGGAGTCATTTGTAGTCTATTGTATCCAAATGTCACAGGAAAAGCCAGTGGCACCGTGGCCACATCATTCACAAATGAATTAATAAACAGGGGAAGACAAGTTGGTTAATGTTACCGCAGTGGATGAAGTGGTGTAAATTTGGCTCAAGGTGCTTTTGACTGTGGGTCCCACTGTGAATTGCTTTATTTTTAATTGACTTACTTTAATGCACAACACATTATTTTCCTACTCCTTCTCTCTCTCTCCGTCTGCTTTCCCCTGTGAGGCCGTGTGTGAATATCTAAAGCATAGCGCTTATATATGTGAAATATCTATGGGGCAAATTAATATTTAACTGGGTTTACACCTAATCATTGAGATGAAATATTTATAACCATATTAATAACACACTGTGGCAAAGGAGAGGAGGTACAGCCATATTGTGTTGGTTGTGCTTCTGCAGCTACATAGTTCTGTACGTTCTCTGTTAATTGGGCTCGGGTTTATGTTTTGTAAAAGCTGACCTGGATTCATTCATCCATCATTCATAATGTATATTTTATGCTTTGGTTTCTGCAAGTTTCTGCTTGCTCCCAGAACACAATGATTAGCCACAACATTAAAACCACTGATGGATGAAGAGAATGATTATACAGAGGATGTGAAATAGTGTTAAAGCTTAATGTTCAATTGTTAAATGTACAATGGACACTCGTGTAGACGTAGAAGTTCAAGTGTTATTTGACATTTATTCTTAGATGTTGTATTGTTCCAAGGAATTTAAATTAGGTCGGCTGTTGTTGCTGTTGAAACATTGGCATTTACCAATTAATACCCATATCTATCAACGTTCAGTACATTTTTCAGATTGGATTATACTTGAGAGAATATTTAATTTTGTAGTGTTCGGTCAGAAGGACAGGATGTATGTTAAAAATGTGTTTTTTAGTATTTGCTTTTTGGTAAGATAAATGTGTAAAGTGTTTGCTTTTCTTTATCTGACTCAGTCCTTAATGTTTAATAGACTTCCTGAGTGCCCTATGGGTGTTCTAGTAAAGGCACGGGCCTGGGTTCAAGACGGGGTGAGGTGACTGCATTGTCACTACACTACATTGTAAACCTGCCGTTCTACAGTGCAGTATGATGTAATAGTGAGCGTAAGGTGATCAGCATAAATAGTTCTTATTGTGCTTGAGTGGTAAAATAGACTGGCACATGTGTGCCCTGCATAACAGGTATTCTGAGTGGGAACAATGCAATGCTCAGACTAGATGAAAGGTCTGAATCGAATGCAGCATTTAAATATTTAACCACGCTCTGTGGAGCACAGTCTGCTCGAAAGTTCCACTTTCTTTGTGTCTATGTTCGGATCCAGAAAGTCATGAAAAATCAATATAATATAATAAAGAATGACATTAAAAATGCAGGGGGAAAAAGCTAGGCAGCTTTTGTTCTTGTACGTGTGGGTCTTATAACAGGATTTTGCTTTACCATCCTCTTCCAGCATGATCTCCATGGACTAGGGTAGCAGAAGTCATCCAATAATCAAAATCCCAGGAAAATCCTAGAAAATGAGAGAATACGGGAGATTAGAGATTTACATGGGGTGGCTTATTCTGTGGCACATTTCTTCTTAGCTGGTGTGACACACCAGAACGTGACTTGTACTCAAGAAGCTGTCAGAGCTAAGGGTCGAATAAATGGGGGAAAAAAAGGAAAAAAAAGGGGGGGAAGAACGAAACAAAAGTACTTGGCAAAAAATGAGTGCAATAGAGAGAGAGAGAGAGAGAGAGAAATCAATGGTTGGCCACAGTGTGATTTGTGGAGTGTGGAGTGGTTCAGGGGAGTCTGGTTGAGGGCCTGCTGTGTGCTGGGGGTTAAAACCTGTCATGCATCTACAGAATCTGGGACAGAACACACTGAGCTATGCACAACAGCAAAGGCAGGTCAAGGCACAGCAGCAATCTGACTCACTTGGGTCACTTTATTTTTTGTAACAGAATCTCCGAAAATCTTATTTTGTTGGCTTTTAGTTAAATTCCTTTACTCTTGGACAGCAACAGTTCTGTCTGGTGTTGTTCTCCCTGGATTAGTTTGTTATACTAAGTACAGAATATATCTGTTTCTGTGTAAAATTTTTTGCAATCCCCTTTTATGGTTATCTGACAAAATCTTGTTCATTATGTCCATTATTCATTTTTCCACCAGCCTTCCGTTGCAGTATATTAATCATTTTTTCACATTTGTCTAAGTTCCCACATTACATTAATTAAGGACTTATAACTACATACTCATTCAAGTATGTGAACATGAACAGCCACTATAATCTATAGAGAAAAATTAAATGTGTTTCAAATGGAATTGAAACTCCCACCCTCTACCATCTACTTTAACTCAACCTTCTCCACCTTGGGTTTTTAGAACTACTAGAATATGGTCTTGCTCCATGTAATTTATGGAACTCCAGCCCCGGTCTCTGTCTGAATACTCTATTTGGCTACACCTCTGTGGCAAGTATCGGGACCAATGAAGCCAATACTGTCTGGGACAAGGGGGCTGGCGGCGTCCTCCCGACGTGTCACGGCTCCTTGTGTCTCAGCAGGGCGGTGTCGTCTGCAACCAAAATCTTGTTGGGTCATTCTGTCACGCTGGCTGGATATGGCGAGGAAGAAGGACGCATACGCATGATGTCACAAAACAGGGGTTTAATACATGAATGACACGACAAGGGAACATCACCACACAATGACCCGACGGCAAACAGACACGAACAGGGCAGCTTTATACATTCATACACAGGTGATAACAATCAGGAAACATTACACAAGACTAACATGAAACTCCAGTCCGAACTCAGAACTCCAGGACCCCTGCCAGAACGTTTCATGACAGCAACTTTTTTTTTCCATTAGTCTAACTGTGTATATTAGGATAGAATAATGTAGAACATGTGAAATCCCACAGCATTTTGGACCCTATTTTCTAAGAAAATCTCTCTGTCCTACTGAATTACATCTATAATACAAGCTACATTATCTGACTAGCTCATTGCCAAACGCATGAATAAATAATACCTGACTTCAATTTCCCCAGCACACTGTGAATGAGCAAATGTTTCTTTTTTATTTTTCTTTTTTTTTTTTATGATGATGACATGATGTTTTACAAAATGAGTCAGATTTCATCTGTCAGATATCATAATCCCAGCCTGTCATACCACAAAATAAGTCTTAAAATGAGTCTTATTTCATATAATATTTACCACAGTGCACAGCACCAATAATTAATAGGAATCTGAATTCGTGAGAACATGCATTTCTCGATTCAGATCGTGCCATAATGAAGGCCGAGTCCGGTCTGGACTTTGCTCATTTGTAAGGAGTCGGCATCTCATGCACAGTGAATTTGTCTTTGCCTGCTTCCCTACCTTTTGTTGACTGGAGTATCAGTGGTGTAGCAGATGGATTAGGGCTTTGAGTTGTGAGGTAGCGGCCTCAGAAATCAACACGCCGTAGCCTTGGGGAAGCTGCCGAGCTCGCGCAATGCGCCCCGCTTTGGTAATGGTTCTGCGTTCTGTGATTGATAGTCCCTGGCTTTTTCTTTTGAATTTCTCATTTCCTATTCAGAACCTTATTCATGCCAGTGTCTTGACAGCTTTAGATATGAGACCTTCTGCGGCTCACACATCAACAGAATATAATGGGGTTTATTTTGTGCTTTTGTTTGTGCGCGATTCCGTCTGCTGGGGAAAGGGGGGGTGTCTCTCGTGTTCCGCTGTAGCAGCTGGTTATGCATGTACAAGCATTTTCAGAATAGTCTGTCCAAAACTGCTACTTTGGAAAAAGTCAAAAATAAATGTGCATCTGTTCAATGGCTAAATGGCTGACATGCTGCTCTATGTTCTTAGTGGTCAGGCAGATATGGTGGCTGAAGGCTCTGCTTCCACTCTGTATCATTTTGGGTCCCGGTAGCTTTCTTTTTACCTCCTGCCATCATGTGTGTCCGTATTCTCACTGGCATCATAATAGTAGTTTTTGTGTATTTGCTATTGCACAACTAGCTGAGGTACAAAGGCAATTTTCAGGATTTAGACAGTTCTGGGCTGCACTTTGAACTGTGCCAGGGGAGTGGCGGCAGCTGGCGTCTGCTGGGGTTCACTAATGGCGGCGGCGGTGGCTATATGCAAGCCGGCCTTGTGCTCTCTAAAGTGGAATCAGTGGAATTGTAGCCGGGTGGCTTCGGCTGCCTGTCCCCCATGCCCGCCCGTCTCCATCCACTGCCTCTGCCGCGCACCTTCGCTCCATCTGTACAGTTACCAAGGAAACAGTTACCGATGGAGACCAGGAGTTCAGGGAACAGAGAAACAGGTCTGGAGCTCGGGGGGGAAGACGATTATTGAATGGTGGGGAGAAAGTGGGAGGGGTGCAGCAGGGAGGGGATATTGCAGAGCTCACCGCAGCAATAGATTTGATGCCGGTTTCAGAAATGCCGCTACCCTAAAACACAGACGCTGCAACTGGCTTGAATTATGCGGCCTGCGGGCTTCGGTAATGTTTTAGCTCTGATTTAAGGTGTTGCGCTCTGATGTTTATCCCTCAGACAGGATCTTGTGTTGGCTGAGGGGGAGGAAATTGCATTTGATGAAGTCTGAAGTAGACCATATAAACCTTTAAATAGATTACAACCGCTGTGCAATTCATACCCGCTGTTTGAGCTGGACGTGTGGCCAATAATGCTTATACATGGGACTTTTACTTCAACATCCTACTCACATCTATTATATTTAACTTGAGTGCACAAGAAGTAATTCTCAGGAGCCCTGCTCCTTCTTTTATGGATTTCTTTTTTCCCTCTTGCACTTTGATTAATGTAGTAAATTTTGCCGTTCGACACATTTTAATCTGCTGTGAAGTGACACTCTGCAGCTCCCTTCGGCCACGCGGCAATTTACAGCACAAGGACTGCGCTCAGACACAGGCAATCCCAGTCCAGACCCTCCGCAGATTAAAATGTGACAAAAGTGAGGGAGGCCGACATTGATCATCCGGACAGAAATATGTAGGGGGCAGGTACGCAATCTCTCCCACAAATGGAAGATTAATGAGCGGGCCATTGAGTGTCAGTCACCGGCAACACAACCGAGAGAAAGCCACTGGCACGGGTTTTTGTGTTTTCGGTGAAAGGTTTCTGGATCGCCGCGTTCGAGGAACTGACAGACACTGTAGAGTAAAAATGGGTCTGTGGGGCATGTTATTTCTGAGATGTTTCCGGCAGGCACTTGCTGCAAACACTGAGGTCAGTATCCTCTTTTGTTATGTAAGTCATTTGTCAGCGCTAATAAAAGAACAGCACTGAACTGTCTGCTTTTATAGTCTACAGTATAACACTACAGATGTGTGTCAAAATCTGCATATTTAAAAAAAATATCATGTTTTTACTCTCATGGAACATTGGGGACAACATTCATTTAGAAGACATCTCCTCATTTGCTGTTTTACTAGTGGTGGCAAAAATATATATTTTAACTGTATACTACGTGGTTTATTGCACACTAGCCAACTCCATTAGGAGGCGCCACAGAGAAGTTAGACTCTCATATATTAGATGACTCTGTCTTCAGCTGTTTTTGGCATCCTTAACTGATAATAATATATCATAGCCATGGGGGTCACTGCAAACCACTCAGCCCCATCCATACACTGCCCCTAGTGTTCATAAGTGTATTGCATCTTGTAAATCTTTTTTTTTCCCCTTCAAGTCGGACATTTGCTTTAATATGTAAGAAGTCCTTAATAAGGATACATACCTTCAAATTACCTCTGGCCTGAGATGCTTTTCCAGAATGTCTCACACCTATTCAGTACATTGAAAACAATTTTCTCTTTCATACTCGTCTAGTGCAACGGCCATCATCATCTTGGAAGAAGACACTCCTATTATTAACGTTTCATTGAATGCCACATTTACTTTCATTAAATCCGTATATTTAGCTTTTTTTTTTATATAACAAGGAACGGTTTATGGTACTGATTAATAATAATAATACAAATAAATACATGTATTTATTAATAAATGCAACTACTACTACTAGTAATATTAATAATATTAAGTATAAAAAGGCCTACTCAGTGCTTCAGGACTTGTCAGCTTTTCACCCGTCTGTTTGCATAGCGTATGATGTTGGCTCACTGACCCTAATTCCTAATTGTCATGATCCGGTCCGGCAGGGGTTACTCCGGGTCCGGAGTTCGGACCGGAGTTTCATGTTCGTCCTGTGTAATGTTCCCTGATTGTTATCACCCGTGTATCATTGTATAAAACTATCCTGTTTGCGTCTGTTCTCCGTTGGGTCATTGTGTGGTGATGTTTCCCCTGTCCTGTGTATTATGTATTAAACCCCTGTCTCATGACGTCTTGCGTATGCGTCCTCCACGTCCAGCGATCGTGACACTAATGAACACGCGTGCTGTCGCCGCAGTGTCTCTTTCTGACTGCGGTGAGTGTAATTGTAGAGCTGCAGAGCGGACTCATTGCTCTGGCTACTGCTGCGGCTGCACCTTGCGCAGGCACGAAGGCAGACGCCCGACAGCACGAGGGGGAGGAGAGGCTCGGGCTGACAGCGACTCTGCAGCTGCAGGGACTGAGGACAGCTGCGCGTTGCAGCTGCAGCCCGGCTCCATTAGCGCACTGGTTCTGCTGGGTGGATGCTGATAAGGTGTGACACAGCGGTGTACGGTGCAGGTTATCTGAACACAAACAAGCATTGAGAGACCAAAAAAGAGAAACTGTCAGGTGACATGTCCTCTTTGACCTGCAGCGGCATGCTGATATAATATTACATGTTTATGCCGAACAGCTGCATCTTTTTTGCAGTTCTTTGTATTGTTTGTTTTCAGCTGTAACTACATCCAGACGATTCCATCATTTTCTTTTGAGTTTTAATAACTGTAGTGTTAATTAATGGCTTTTGCACTATATCCATTCATCTTTGTTATAAACACATGCCTTATGTACATAATATCACACAAGTGCAGCATATTCACAGACAGACACGTTCGACAGATGTTAAAAAATACCGTATGCAAAGTGTGTTCTAGTAGAAGGTGTAACAGAACAATCCCTGCAGCAGCAGGAGTCGCTGATTATGAGGTGGGATTCCGTCAGTTGACAGCTCTTGGAAAGAAGCTGTTCATGTGCTGAGGGGCTTTCAGATCTGAGAAGTTGGTGGCGTTTACCAGATGGTAGAGTTTCAGTACCTCACAAAAGTTTTAGATGTCAGTCTGTCCAGTTTGTGTCTGATTATTTACAAACCCATTCATGTTTCTGGGGGGATATTGTCACATAAGCATTATTTTATTAGAGAATATAATGGAAAATGAACAGTTCCTCATCCATCAGTACATTCTGTAAACATCAGGACTGGATTTGAATCTTCTTATTGGCTATTCTATCATGTTCCTTTGTTTTACAGGAGACCTTGTAGGAAGGCATGGAAATGTGAAGATAATTAGGTGGGAGTTTTGTTAGCCTTGTTTTCCCTGTCATTGAGTGGAGAAGACAAGATGGCTGGATTGTCCTAAACTGTCACGCCCACAGAATAATAAACCATGAGCCACTTTTTAAAATAAAATCATCTTACTAGTTTGTACTTGCGTGTGGCTGCTTAGATTGCTTCAGTCTTTCCGGTTTCTGTAAAAACTTTTCAGTGCTCTGCATATATTGTAACACATCCTCACGATCAATCAAATCACTGGAAGGTCGGTTTTGTCTGTGATTTTCAAAATCAACAGTATGTCTAATTGCACATTTTTAACTGTTTTTCCTTCAAAATAAAATTCTTAGCTATTATATTAATATGCATGTATTGTGCTTTGAAATTGCTGCCAGAGGCCAAAAGTACTCATATTCCATTTGTGAAGCCGGCATTTTGCATGTTATTTTCTGTTTAGTTACTGCATTAATAACATACATTTGCTCAATTCAGTTGATCTATCATTGGTAGGTTCACATTCTGTGATCCATTCTATGTTTTTGTACTTGAGAGCATCTATTTTTGTCATGATCCCCCACACACACCACATGTGCCATTGTTTAGATTGGCTTGAAGTCATGGAATGAAAACCTGTGAAAACAATCTGTGGCTTTTTGGTGCATAAAGCTGATTCCATATCCTGTGTAACTGTATCAATATCCTAAGGAGTCTGAATAAAATTGGTCTCAATTAGAGTTCATGTAATCTGAGTTCCATTTTGAGAGCTTCAGTTACCAACAGTGGCAGTGGATGTTATGAACTATGGCTGCTCCCAGGAAGAAGTACACAGTCCCTCCACATGTTCTGTTCTTTGTGCTTATTTTCTCTCCACCAGTAGCCATTCATATAGCCCATGCAAAGTGAAAGTGATTGCTTTCTGTCATTGTGATACACAGCAAACATGGTGCACACAACGATATGTGTCCTCTGCGTTTAGCCCATCACCTTGTGAGCCGTGGGCAGCCATGAAAGGCGCCTGAGGAGCAGTGTGTGGGGTCGGTAGCTTCCTTAATGGGACCACAGTGGCACCACAACCGTTTGGTTATGAGTCCACTTCCTTAGCCACTACGCCAACACTTTCCCACCTTCTTGACCAAAGACCATTTGAAGTTCAACAGACTCTAACCTGGGTTCAGAACCCTGCCTGGAAGGAGCTTAGGTATGTTTCACATGCAGTTGTGTCAAAGGGTTGTGAACACATCCTCTGAACACATCCTGCCTTCCATTATGAAGTTTGGCCATGAAGAAAACCTTAACAGACACACAGGGCTATGGGTCGGGCCAGGTTTGATGTTCCGTTACAGAGAGCTGGCTTTGTAACTGTGGTACTATTATATCTACAGAGTATCGGTGGTTTTAGAGTAGAGAACATCCTGTCACAACAAAATTCACCTCGGTCAAAAAAAAAATCTCAATGTTGTGTATCCCGATGAACCTTTTTTATTCTCATTTCACATGCTGTGTGAATTCCCTTGTAGTGTTTCTTTATCGATTTAAGGTTGTTGGAGAAATGATTGAGGGTGAGGTGGCAAGCTTGCTGACCTGGGTTTGCAGGAATAAATTGGCACACGCATCTTTTATTTTTCATGCCTCTGGTTCTCTATGAGTGGACAAACTGCAGATAAATATGGATATTGAATATTATCTTAACCCAAATAGGCATGTTTTATTTATTTATTTGTTTGTTTGTTTATGGGAAATTTGCTGAATGGTTTATATTTTTGTTTTATCCACTAGTTGTTTGAGAACATTACACTTACTATGGGTACTATGGTCAGCCGATTCAGCACCACGGGCACTTCCTTTATATTTACAGTATATTTACACATTTTCCAGATCACAGACATGGAATGTTTTTCTGAAGACATTGAGAGATTCCAAAGGTGATTTTTTTTTTATTGAAAGGTTATGTAAATTAAAGGTTATGGTTTATGGATGTCACACTATGCATCTGGAACATCTTTTTTCTGAGGCTGTAGAATTGGCATGACGTTATAAAGAAGTCTGGGTGGAAGGTGTATAAAAGTTGGTGCCGCGTTGTTGCTTAAATTATGCAAAAAAGCATTTAACTTGGGCATGCAGTGCGGCATATGGATGTATATTATTAATATTTTATGTTATTTAATGTTATTTAAGAACAGTTAGTGAAGTGCCCTTTATGCTCATTTCTGCATGTCAGTGTATATTATGACATTAAACATGTAGAATGGGGGGAAAATGTTCACATAAGCTGAAAATAGGAGAAGCAGATGCCATTTTTACATTTTAAAGCCTGGAAATAAAGTCAAAACTGAATTTTGCGCCATACACCATTGAAATCCTGCCCGCTTCTGACTGTTCTGACAACCAAGGACCATGATCTAAAATTACTTTGAACGTGAAACCTTTGTCTTGCATTTCCTTAGATTGTTGAATTCGGGTGCGGAGCCGTAGCATTCCGAATCATGCTCTCTGCTCCTCTCGTCTGCATGTTTGAAGAGGCAGATGAATTAAAAGGAACTTCAAAAAGGAACGTGTTTCATGTTGCTCTCAATGTTTCACATGTCCTTTATATTTTTCTTAACTGATGCTTCTCTTTAATCTTCAGATGACCTAGCTTAGATAAACGTCAGTTCACTACTGGGAATACGTTTTGTACTTTTTTTTTTTTACTGCAAGTTGATGATTACGTGGGCATGTGTACATTTTGTACATATCTGAAGACATGTTTTGAACGCGGATATATGCAGATGAATTGGAGCAGTAACACCAAACCCAAAAGTGAATTCAGTATTCATAACCATGAATTTAGCCACACACCTTGTGCTTGCTTGAATATATGTGTAAATATATCTGTAGCAGAAAGTGAGTAGGAAATGCTACATATAGAACTGACCTGAATATATATTATGTAATTGCTCTAGGTATCAGAACCTTGGACAGCTCATGTTTTATGTAAAAAAAAAAATACATAACCCGTTACCCTTAGTGAACAGTAAGCGGTTATCTGAGGTTTCTGAGGAGCAGTGGATTTGAACCCACAACCCTTTGGTTACAAGTGTGCTTCCTTATCCACTAGGCCACCACTGCCTTTGCATTATTAATGTAATTCATTTATGTGTAATAAAGGTATAGGAAGGTTCTCCTAAGAGTGTATAGGTGTGTCTTTGACTTCTTTGAAGTAAACTGACATACTTCCCCCTTTGGTGAAAGTGTAAATATTTGCAGTCTGTGCCACCGACAATGAATTAAACAATTACCAAAAACACACACAAAATTAATCACTAAAGTTGTGTGTAACTCTGGCATATAAACTAGATTATTCAGTAAAGGGGTTCTAGTGAAACTGGCAGTGTTAATTTATTTTAACACTGCTGACAACTCAGAGTTGAGATAAATGCACTGAAAATTTGTTACAGATCTCTAGTGCATCGTCTTGGAAAGGTGGTGGCAGATTTTGCACAATTACTTTTTACAGATCCCGACTTAAATGGGGTATTTTACTTGTATTATTACTACTATTATCATATTTATGGTATGGCTTCAGATGTTTTGTGTGTCGTATCACATCCCAGTTTGGCAGTTTCTGATTACTCTGAAAATCCCATAAATTTCAGGCCAGTTTTTTGGCAACATTTTTAAATTGGGAGATTAAAACCACATCCATGCCAGTCTGTGTCACATCCTATACCACCAGCTGGTCATTTGGAAGCCCAATAGATAAACACTGTAGAGGACATCCAAAAATGTGTTATGCAGTCCATATTTCCATATGAAAGAATGCATCTACAAATGCTAAATGTTTCTATTTATATTATATGTATAAATACATATTTTTCAACCAGGGAGACACCTATGCAGATATGATGGTTTTAATATTTGCATTCCTCTCAGGGACCAAAATAAATTGAAAGTTTGGGACATCCAGTCCCTTTGCTCTCCATTATTTTATTTGCCCAGGTTTTAATTACTATGACTAGCCTGATGGGAGTTCTCTTCATTTCACTGCATGTTCAAAAGATTATTTCAGGCTTGTTTTATTAACCTCAGTTAAAGACACATCCAGAACTTTCCTGATCCGAATGATAAATAGAAAATACATTTAAAATATTTCTGGTTTGGACTGGTTATAAAACGTAAACAAGAACAAATTGAGTAAAGAAAATCAATGGAAGGTTGGTAAAGTGGAATTTTCTGATGGCTTGTGTGAAGAAGGAAAAGAGATTTCACTTTAGCCTCTTTCTTTGACAGGTGTCTTTGGCAGGGTGTCTCAGGAAGGCTTGTAACAACAGGTGCACATAGAAAAGAATTCCTGCTCTTCAGCTGAAAATAACAAAGAACACAGCAAAGCTTGAGGTCCCAGCTTGGTATTACAACTGACTGCACACCTGCCAGGAAAGTGCAAGTTTAGTACTTTGTCCCTCTTTTATATGTGTCACTAGGGATGGTGTTGTCATGTCAGGTCATATAAGAAAAAAAATCTGTGTCAGGCCGTGCTATCCCAATCACCACATTTTGGTGACTTTTTCCTTGTTTACCAAGCCTGTGCCATCTTGATTTTCTGTATTTCCGATGTTCTTGTTTGCACAATGTTGGAGCTCAAAACAGAGAACAGGGGCCACACAAAACAACAAGAGAGCCCTCTCATGTGCAAAAATAAAAAGGGTTAGAAAAGCAGGGAGGGCTGAGCACCATGGTTCAGGAGAATTGTGCAAATGACATAAACAGAATGAATAATTATTCTGTTTATGTCTGATAATGCATTCATAGTAAATTTGTCATAAACAAGTTTTCTACAATACACAAACACAGCTTGCTTGAAATTGTCGAGTAATGCTGCTGTAACACCATTCCCCAGTATGTTACTGAGACATGTTGAATCAACAGACCGTGAAAATATGAAGATTGTCTCTCCGTAGCGCTCGAATCGGAATAAGACCTTGGGGCCTGCACTCCTCAGTACTCTGCAGCATGGAGAAATAACCAAAAAAGAAATAAAGAAGTCACGGATTGGACCCTTGTTTTAAGGCCATAGGTATTGCTTTAGGTGTGTAATTGAGGAGGTTTTGAAAAAGCCAGAGTGCTTGAAAATAATTTTAGTTATTTATTTTTTTATATGACATAAGGGAAGAGGAACAAACCGTACCTTTTACCCACCAGTACTAATTTGCCACTGTAATGAGCATGCAGCGAAGCATGATTATCAGGCAATTATATTTGGTTACCATGCAAACCAGGAGCATCATGGGACATCATTAAAGGCTTGGACCAAAAAAAAAGAAATATTCTGCTTTATTATAGTATAGAGAAAACACATTTCCAAATGTTAACCATTATGTTACACATCATCCCCCCTTCTTTGCTTTTGCCGTTCATGAATATTAAATGTGCAGTGTTTCTTACTGAGAGCCTTCTCTGGCATGACAAATCTGGATTCAATTGCTTTTTAGTCGTATGTGAGTTATGATTATCTTCAGATGAAGCTATTGGACTGATGGGAGTCAGGTAATTATTTGTTTCCAGTCTGCAACTCTCTCATGGATGGTGAGCATGACTCACACTTTATTTAAAAAATCAAATGATGGATGTTGCTTCAGTCTTCCTCACCACCCCTTTTAAGATGATTTCCCAACTTAATTTACATACAGCATTTGCAAGGTACCACTAGCACTTTCATTTTAGTTTTATTATAAGTAGTCTCTTTAATATAGGTTTGGAGCGAATATCGAGTATCACCATATTCACTCTCTGGGCCACCCAGATAGTGAATGATGTTTGCAGATTACAGAAAAAGATTAATTTGAACAGACTATTTCTGTACTGTAAACAAAGAGAAACCATCTAGTGGCTCTGAGTTGGGTCCTTTGAAATACAACAAGCTTCCACCCAAAGTTGGATGTTGTAAGGACTCTGAGGGAGGGTAGAGTCATTGGCACACCTGCAAGCTGGGCATTATGCATAACCCAGAGAAAAAAAATGTTGGGTGACCTTCCATAGGCTCATCTTTTAAAACAACAGGGTAGGGACTACAGGAACAGCTAATGGAGTTGTGACGTGTTGGGTTATTGAACTGCTGAACATTGCTTCACTGGTGTAAAAAGCCGCCTGTGCAGCAGTCAGAAAGGTAACAATTAAATGCAAGTGTGTGTCAAGCCTCAGTTGGTCTCCGCCCTACTCGGGTGTCATCTGGCATGATAGACACCAGGTGGAAGTTGCCATGCACTGGAGATCCTAGTTGGAGTTGACCCCGGTGGATAATAAGTGTGACTGTCATGTGCAGCAGAGAACAAGACTGGTTTTCTTCCTTCATGTTTACCACTTGGCAGTAAAGAACATGCAGGAAACATTAGGACGGGTGCTGCAAAAATTCTTCTGACCAACTTTAATTCTTATCTAGTTATTGACAAGGAGCTAGGAATTGGCTTCCTGAATGGTTCCTGACCTTGTTTTATTAGACTCCGGAAAACCTAGCAGTGGTAAGGTGTTACCTGTTCATTTCTTCTACGCCATTCTCATCATGCGTATCCATGTTAAGAATTTCTCTGCTGGAGCAGGGCCGCAGAATGTGAGCGGCCTCTGCCCAGTAATGGGGAAAAAGAGAAAGGAGCGACGAGGAGGGTGCAGAGGTTGAAGGCTTTGGATGGGCAGTAATTCGGCCATAATGCCCGGCGTAATTCAGACGAGGCAGGGGTGAGGAAAGAGAAGGAAAAAAAGCAAATTTACCTCATGCCACCGCCTGAACTGGAGGGAGATTGGGACCTCTCTCTGGGCAGGCGAGGTGGAAGACAATCAGGGGTGACATATGGCTCTCTACACGTCAAGGGAACCCAGAGGCGATCTTGGCTTCAAGGTGTATCCGGAGGTGCTGGAGATTCACTTAATTTGTTTGAGTGGGTGTGCAATTATAACATGTCTCAGGTGGTGATTGGGCCCTATGATTTTTATTATTATTATTTTTAAATGGGATCAGATATCGGCAATCGAATACAATATTGTACATTAATATGGATATAAAGAATGTTATGGCATTTGAACTGAATATGCATCTCGTACAGTTATTAGAGTTACTAGTTCTGTGACTTCCAAGGAGTCACTCTGATAAGAGATGGCCCTTTCTATGCAAATATGTAGTTTTAGAAGTCAATTCTCTTGAACATGAATTAGAACATTTTTGCTGTATTTGTTTCCTGCTCTGAAGATTTCTCAACTGCTTTAATCTCAACAGACTCTTAACGCTCGGGTGCAGTTCTGTTGTTTCCTCTGTAAATGGAGGAAAACGTCATGTCGCGGATTGAGAGAATGAATCTAAACGAGAGCCTGGGCTGGGTGCTGGCTCTTGCAATTGGCATTGGGAGTGTACGAGACCATGGCAGCTGCATTGACACATGGCACTTTAACACCACACTGAGAGAGACAGAAGAGAAAGGAAGTGGGCTCCCCTGGTCCTCACCTGTCTTTAGTAAATCCGATCTGGCACAGGGAGGGGGCAACAGTGCTCTGCTGGCAGGTTGTTGCAAGAAATCTGAAGACGTTGAGGTCCCTAGACCTGAAAAATTGTACCCAACACAATGGATGTTTGGATGCTTGTGTGGCATTAAAGTATGGATTATGAATGTATTTATTTATTAGCAAAATTGATTGAGACATATTGACATAAACTGTTCTCAATTTTGCATGATTCCCATTTTTGCTATTAGAATAAGGGGTGCATGAGAATAAGGGGTGCACCAGTATTCTGGCTAACTCAAAATATCCACTGCATTCTAATGTTCACCTCTAATTGAGAAATTATGACCCACCATTGGAAATATGTTACTAGGACTCATTAAATTTAAAAATCTTATTACGAATAAAAAAACCTGCCTGTTAACCTGCTAATTTTTACTGTACATAAAACAACATACTAATGGTCCCAGTCCATTGTGTTCTGCGCACACACACACACACACACACACACACACACACACACACACACACACACACACACACACACATATATATATATATATATATATATATATATATATATATATATATATATATATATATATGCGCATGCAGATTTTGCCATTTCAGTCTTGATAAATAGATAGGTACTGTGTATGGTGTAGGTGTAGAATGTGTGTGTTTGTATGTGTGTGTGAATGAGTTGGTAGCAGAAGGTAGCTCGTATAAGTGGAATTCTCATGCACATGGCATGCGGCTGGGTGGACTGAATGGAATTTGGATTCTGCAAGTTTTCAAAGATTAGTGCACAGTGGCTATTAAATTCTCTGAGTCGCTGCCAAGCGGGGAGTGGCTCGTCTCGCTCCCAGATGGCAGGAACAGAACGGAACAGGTGTGGGCCAGGTTCTGTGGCGTTCTGTTGTTCTTAGCCCTTAGTTTATCCTAAGGCGCATCTTATTATGTTGTTATTTTTTTACTATTAAAGCAGATATGCATACTGCAGATGAGCTAACAAAAAAGCTAAAGTGAAGCCTTGTGAAACAGACTGATGACAGTAAGTAGGATACGAATATCAAAACATTCTCTTTTTTTGTGTACATGCTTGCTAATTAGAAGTTAATGTGGTAAAAAAAAATCCTCTAGATGTGTTTGCCTCAGTCTTGTCTCCTCGGCACTTTAATCTATTCAAATGATTCACTCTTTTGTCAGCCACACTCATAGCAAATAGCACATTTTATGGAGCCAGGCATTTGGTAGAGAGATTACAGTATTTTAAAATGCTGTCATTGGCCTGCCAGATGGTTTAGATGTCTGTGGCCCTAGACATTGTTTAATATGCTTATTTATTAATTACCTTCTTAAGACAAGCCTACAACCCCTGACAGAAGTCTTGTCGCTTACCTATTTTGTAGAAACACCTGCTATTAACCTGACTTTTATTTAATCAATTGGTGTTAGAAATAGCTCATATGGAAAGCTAAAACCCTACCAAATGATGTTTAATGCATTGAAATAAATTAGTTTCACAAAAAATTATAATTTAATCAAGAGTAGAAAGGTCAAATTTTGACAAAAGGTTTTGTTGCCTATACAGAAATTGAACAAATTTACTGCAAATACAAAGATATGTCAGCAAATTAAGCAGTGGCGCTGTGAGATACAAATTTAATATCTTGTATGACTTCCATGAGCTTGAAGGACTGCATTCATGTGGTTTGGCAAGGATTTATTGATGAAGTCATCAGGAATAGAAAAGAAAGCAGTCTTGCATGCCTCCCAGAGTTCATCAATATTCTTTGGTTTCGTCTTCCATGCTTCCTCTTTCATCCTACCCCACACATGCTCAATGATGTTCATGTCGGGTGACTGGGCTGGCCAATCCGGGAGCATCTTTATCTTCTTCGCCTTGAGGAAATTTGATGTGGAGATGGAAGTTGCCTTCCACCCTGCAGATCTCTCGCACACCCCCATACTGGATGTAACCCCAGACCATGATATTTACATTTACTTTTACATTTAAGGCATTTGGCAGACGGCCTTATCCAGTGCTTTCAAGTTACCAACGAGCTTTCCGCCACCAAACTTCACTGCTTTTTGGGTGAATTTCAGATCCATGCGGGCTCCAGTAGGTCTCCTGCAATATTCAACAGAAGATTAATCTGAAAAATCCACCTTCTGCCATTTTCACAGCGTCCATCCTTTTAGCAGGCTGTGGGCCTTGACAAATGCCACACGTTTTTTCTATTGTCTTTTGTTTAGCGGTGGCTTCTGGGCACTGATTCGACCATGGAGGCCATTTCAAGACAGAATCCGACGAACTGTTCTGGTTAACACAGGGATTTCTGGTGACCATGTCTCGTGGAGCTCTGCTCCAATGGAAAATGGGCTGACCTTGGATCTTCAACTGCTCTCAAGCAGTTGTCTTGCAGGGTCTGCCTGACCTGGGCTTGTCAAAAATGTCTCCAGTCTCTTCAAATCTTTTTTAAATACTCTGTACTTGACACTGAGTCACATGGAAGCATCTTGATAATCAACACTTTAGTCTCAGGGTGAATCTTAGGCATGTTTGCAAAGGTCCTGTTGCAGTTAATGTGAATGTCTAGTGTACCGGGGTTCTTTTTATACTCACCTGAGAACTAATTGATCCATTATTAGTCACAAGTGAAGCTCATATGACAAGGCAACAACACTTGTCTTTGCAAAAATTGACTCAGTGGGTTTAACCAAGCTTTGAATATTAGAATAGTTTTTGACAGTTTCGTTTTGCACTGAAACATTATTACAAAAGCTGTTGGGAATAAAATGACCCATTTCTTGTAAAAAAGAAATGTCAGGAACTGTAGAACATTGGTAGAACATTTTTTGAGTTATTTTAATTTCAACATTATCTAATGGGGTGCAGGATATTATTTGAAGTTGGTTTAAATATTCTATTGTATTATTTAGCTGCTCCAAAAGAACACTACAGCTAACACTCACCAAAAAAATCACCATAAATTGCTGACTATCCCATACATTGTCTTTTTGATGGATGTTCAAAATTTCTT
The DNA here is from genome assembly GCF_900700375.1 of Denticeps clupeoides. Lineage (NCBI taxonomy): Eukaryota > Metazoa > Chordata > Actinopteri > Clupeiformes > Denticipitidae > Denticeps > Denticeps clupeoides. The sequence continues at coordinate 4,226,654 of NC_041709.1, forward strand.
TCTAGAATCTGTTAAATGGAAATTGGACAGAACACCTTACACATGCTACACTTAACAAGATATAGATTTTAGTTGTGCTGTTTGTAGGCTTTATTTTACATCTGTATCTGAAATACCCAAACCTTTGCATGGCCTGCAGACAGTTTCTATTAATTTCAATGCATGCATTAAAAATGCATAATATTGCACATTCAGCATTCATATATACAGAAGGTATACAGAAGAGCAACCTATTATATTAACAGCAACAACAACATGCGTTGCTTGTATAGCCAAAATCACATGTGTCACATAAAAATACAGTAGACAGTGTTATCTGATCACATAAAATAACATATCTGATAACATAAAATAAAATGGATGAAGTCTTGGGAGATTTAGAGCTGGACCCCCCTTTAGGTAGGATGAGTTAGCAGCAGATGTAAATTGATTGACAAAAAAAAGGCCTGCGTTATGAAAGTGTGCTCCTCAACAGGGGGATTCTGTGTTGGGAAGACTGATCATGCATATTTTCCACACTGGGAATGGGTGGATGAGGTCTTCAGTATCTACAGCATTCATTACCAGTCAAACCTTTTTACACATCTACTCTGCCTATGGAGACTACGATGGATTTTGAAGCACCTAATATAGGAAAAATGAACAATATGGCTTTGCACACCATTTGGATTATAATAATCAGCTTCATGAGATTGCCATTAACGAGTGGATGAAAAGCAGCAACAGCAAGTGCTCGGTGCTGGAACACTTGGACTGTTGGAAAATAATCCCCATCATCAGTGGGAGAATGACAAAGGTGTGAAATGCTGTCATAGCTGTAAAATGCCTCTGATTTGCTATGAATCATTTTACATTATTTTTCTATTGTTTTGTGTGCTACATAAAGATGCATATGTGCTTTTATGTTTTTTCCTATTTAAAAAAGAGATTATGAACATGTCTGTGTGCTGAAACTTTAGTTAGCATCATCTGACAAGCCTTAGTGCTGTCAAAATTCGGCCCAGAGTCCTCAGAAGTTGAGTATTGGGGAGAAAGGGGGTAGTTCATTTGTGATGGATGCAGATCTATTTGAGATTAATGAGCACATTTGTTCGTGCTGCATCACTTCCATCTAAACCACTCGTCTTGCCTCTATGATTTATGGACAGCAGGCAGTGCATAAGTTATAATTTGAAAACGGAGCGTGGTGCGTGGGTCCTATATTTATCAGTGGATGACTTTCCGGGGAGTGGAATATTGCCCATTTTCTCCTGCCTCTGTTACCAGCCAGTGTTAGTTTTATATTGTTTGCCGCTGTATATTGTGCCTTGTACAGTGCTTCTGCTGTGGGAAACATCACCGTATAATTATAGACAGGGCTGTTGGAGCTTGGCTGTGTAAGCGCTACACTTAATGTTCTGCGTGACCTGAGTTGACACTCTCTTTGTTTTCCACGAACCCCCTTTCGGAACTAGTTTTACTCCCATAAGTGACTGTCTCCTTGATGTGGCTGTGCTTCCGTATAATAGAACAAACCATGGAGGAATGGATGTCTTCTGGTGAATTTGTGTGCTGAGCCTTGAGGGTGAAAGGGGTTTAGAATGTTTGTGTTTCTGTGCCTATGTCTGTACAGGGAGGCCTGATCGCACTGCTGCTGCTCATCCTGCTCTTCACGCTGGTCCTGTACACTCGCCACCGCTGGTGCAAGCGCCGCCGCGTGCCCCAGAAGAGCGCCAGCACCGAGGCCACGCACGAGATCCACTACATCCCCTCCGTGCTGCTGGGCCCCCAGGGCCGGGACTCCTTTCGGGGCTCCCGCCAGATCCACCAGCACGGCTCCGTCATCGGCATGCCCATCCGCGAGACGCCCATCCTGGACGACTACGACTGCGAGGAGGACGAGCAGACGGGCCAGCCGGCCCACAACCAGCTGCACGGACATCTGAGCGACTGCACGGCAGAGGAGGGATATGGTGGGCCGGGCACACACACTCCCGACAGCCTGGCCAGGTCCGAGGACAACCACAAACACAGCTTGGACAAGAGAGGTGGGTGCTTTTTTTTTTTTTCTTTTTTTTTCATTGCACTCACCTTGTGTCTAGTGTGACAGATGTGTTAGAGACAAATACCCAGGCAGCAGCAAGTTTCTCATGCAGCACAAGCGTAAGCAACTGCCTGTGCCAATCTTCATACACGGGTTACATTTACATATGAAAAAAAAAAAACGTTTTACAATTGTGCATAGTGACAGATTAAATGCTCATGAAAGAGTGCAAAGTGGATCAAAACTGATCGAAGAGAATCTCAAGACAACAGAAGACTAGAACTAAAATTAGAATCCACTCATGAAATGTAGTTATCGTTACCTGATTGCTATGGTAATGTGAAATGTTTTTTGCACACCATAGACATTTTGTGTTTCTTTTACTATGGAATAAAGTCACTGAAATGCATTCTGTGGCCCACCATATAACAACTGACTTGTACCCATCATTGTCAAAGACAGGTCTTTCGAAAGTTTTTATGGTGTGTTGGACCTTTTATTTGGGTGTTTATGCAAGTTGATACTTATCTGGAAGCATAATTTAGTCCTTTTCATGTTCAGTTCTTGGAAATACAGTACAAAGTCATGGTCGAGCTGCTATTAAAGTCACCCCTCACCTTTATTGGAAGTTGACATCTACCTAATTTACAATTTTTTGGCTATTTGTTCCAAGCTAGGGAAAATTGCCTGAGATGGAGAGCCTTGACTGAACCATTATTGCTGCTAATACAGAAAGCATTCAGTTTGTGGGCAACCTTTAGCTGCAATCAAAGCCTTTCATCCAACATTTTCCACACCGCTGGTCAAGCGTGGCTATCCAGATTTCCTCTTATTGCTAAAACTCCAACCGCTTCTCAACCACTATTTTACTTCCTTGTTATCAGAGTTAGAGGTGGATGGTCAGAAAGGGGGCTCCCAAGGCCAATTTTATCTCCATTTGCCCCTTGTGGTTGTGCTGTGCTCTCTTGGACTTGTCATTGGTTACTGCCTTTGTTGTTGCCTGGACAACCGTTGCAAATAAAACAGCTAGGTCATCAGAAGGGCTGTCTCTATGGGTGTCTGTGTTTGACTAGCAGGAAGTGCAGCACTGCACATCTCTCTCGCTCTGTCTACATGAACCTACTCACACACACACACACACACACACACACACACACAGAGAGCAAAAACCACTCTAAAGTAAAACACACACCGTCTCAGTCTGCCCCAGGGTTTACTCTGAAGTCACCTACCACCCGCAGGCTAATTATAGTTATTGACCTGGATTTATTCCGAGAATCGCACATGCTGTTGAACCAAATCGAGAGAAGGTCACTGCTTCATCGGTGATGAGTTCGGTCTCGTCCTCCCTTGAGGAGCCCAGTCGAGTCTAAAAGAGTGCAGCCGGGAAACCAGCTCGGTGCAGAAGGCAGGGAAGAGCTGGCGGAATAAAAAGCACCCTGGATCTCTGGTGCACTTCAGACCAAGCAGAACAACAGGGTCATTCCAATGTGTGGCGCGTTACTTATTACCATCTTGTGTAAGCCAAATGGCACCTTGGGAAGGGTTTAAATCTGAATAATTTAGGGTAGGGGGAGGGACGATGGTTTTTGTGGCAGCATCTTATGATTTGCGAGCTTGCCGTGTCATCGTGAATTATGCATGGCGAAAAGTTTAACATCTCTTTTTTTTCCCTCACACATTGCCATTTCCCAGCTCTGATGTTTATCACTAGCAAAAAGTAATTTATCTCATGCATCCCCGCCTGCGTTTCCCTGGCCCTTGCTGAAGATGAGAGAGTTGCCAGGCCTTGATACCCATATTTGCAGCCCTAATTTTAAGCTTATTTGGTACCTTCATTTTTATTTGACGGTGAAAAATGTTTTTTTTTTCACTTTCAACGTTGATTTTCGGTGGAGAAGCAGGGAGACTACAGGGTATTGAATTCCAGGTGCAGAAGATCCCAAGGTCATGATGATCTTACTACCTGAGCAAAGTGAGGAAGCTTTAGGCACTGGTCTAATCCGTGCTATCATTAGTATTAATGATTATTAAACGATAAATGATAAGAATTTACATTGATAGTTTTACGTTGAATTTGAAAATTGTTGCACACTCCTTAATTTAAACCGCTGAATCTTATTATCGCTTCAAAAGATTGTTAAACATAACATACATTTGTAGATGTACGTCAAGTAGATTGTCAAGTAAACTAAATTCTTCTGAGATATATATATATTTTTTTATTTTTTATTTTTAAGAAGAATTAGAAAATACATGTGTTAAGTACTACATAAAGAGCCTCCAAGTATTCACTATAGAATGAGCATCATGACTGCACAGTAGGTTTTGTTAAAGCAGACCCTAGTGACAGCTGTAGTCATAGAAGCATAGAGCAAACCTTGATCTAATCAGTCTTTAGCCGAAGGTGCTGAGCGCAGATCTCCACAACTGATGTGGACAAACAAAACACGTTTGAAGGCCATAATTAATCATGGCAATATTCTCCTGGCAATGGATGAGCCCTCATCCCGTTGGTGAGCTTGCATGCTGCAGTTATCACTGCAATTAATTCAAAGCACAGTGCATTTGCACCGTGACCTTGTGGGTGACTTGGTGTTTTAATCTGGTGGAAAATAATCAGGCAGCTCATGTGCGTGGGCTTCAGTCCCACGCACTGATTCTTATTTTTTTTCTTTCCATGAGTTAAGTGAAAGGCCTGTGACAAGTCATCATATATTTACTTGTGATTCCTCATCAAAAATACATTTAAAAAACATAGTTCAGGGGAGATCAGATTTGTCCGACAATTCATTCTCAGAGCAACTAATAAGAGTCAGAAAAAACGAGTTCATCCTTCTCTTGCTATTCAGAAAGGAGTGCAAAATTGAATTTTATCCAGCTGCACTGAGGCAGGTGGAAGGTTAATTTGACTCATCTCCCTCGAGGAGGATTGGTCGGGGGCAGAGCGAAGCCATCTCTGCCTTTACAAAGCTGTCCTTGCGCTAATCACCGCCTGTAAAGCTTTGTCTCTCAACAATGAACGGCCACATCCGCAGGGCCAGTGGCCCGCTAGACTCAGCCAGGGGACCGTGTGTCCGATCGACATGAAGGCCAGCCCGTGGGGAGAAGGGTATTTCTGTCTTTCTTCCTGTTGCCCCTCCTGTGGATAATTGATTTTCTGCAGAATTACACTTGTATTGCAGGCACCCGCACCTCTTTTTTTTTTATCATTAAATTTTAATTTGCCGTCTGTCCCTTGAAGTTGCACACTTTATGTGAATGAGCTGCTGTTTGTGATTTCCGCTTCTTTGTTTCGCTTCTTCTACCATCTTCGCTAACAGCTGGCACTTTTCATGGATACTGATCGTCCTCTTTTTAGACAATGATTTTCCTAAAAGGATGTCTATGATGTGTAACGTGGATGCCATGGATCTATAAAAAAAAAAAAGCTAATGCAAAAAATGAAAGCAAGTCTATGCCAATGAAAGTGAAAGTGAAGTATGACAATCACTTCACTTTCACTTACACTTTAATCTGAACACATTATCTGCAATTGGGACATCTAGAGATTTCTGTGAGAACTGCAATTAAAATGATGCCTGATATGATTTGGGAGGGTACCAAAATGTACATAAACACCACAGTAAAAATGAAAATGACTGGAATATTTATAAATTTTTTAAATGTAAAATGTTATCATAACAGATCACCTCTCTCTATTTAATTCCTGCATGTCATGACATGCATGGGCAGAGTATGGGTGCAGAAATGTTCTACTGTCACACTAGAGAGAAAGCATGAGGCACAGGCATAAGTACAGGTGCATAGTAAACTTTAAAATTAAAAATAAAAAGCAATACAGCACAGGGACCAGAATCTAAACAAAGACCACTCTTACTGTGGTCTACACTGTATTAACAGGGTGGTATTAACACACTCGCCTATGAACCAGAAGACCCAGGTTCAAATTCCACTTACTACCATTGTGTCCCTGAGCAAGACACTTAACTCTGAGTTGCTCCAGGGGGGGACTGTCCCTGTAACTACTGATTGTAAGTTGCTCTGGATAAGGGCGTCTGATAAATGCTATAAATGTAAATGAGAAGGTGAGTCATATATAAAGGAAACAGTAATTAGAAAGGAATGGAAAACACATTGTGGTAATAAGACGAAACAAACCAGTGAATAGGTGCCACATGGTGGGCCAGGGGTACCTGACCGTTATTCATTTTTTTTTTTGTCCTAGTCCAAGCTTGACCAGAGGCACATGAAGTGAGAAACCTTCATTCATAATATTCATAGATTTTGTGATGTTTGTGAGTGAAGATTTTATAGAGATTTTTTACTGGATTACTGGAGCACAGACTGGATAGAGACCCTGCACCCGTAAACCTTAGGGAGACTTGAAATGGTTATAAGTTGTGCTAAATATTCAGAAGGCTAAGGCTGTTGTCTTCAGTGAAAGTGATTAAAAGTGATTAATTGACATGTCACAGAACAGGACCCAGTGCACACAGTGAAATGTGGTCTCTGAGGGAGCAGTGTGTCGGGACGGTACCTTGCTAAGTGGCACATTGGCGCCGCAACCTTTTGATTACGGGTCTGCTTCCTTTCCCGCCGGGCCACCCAGCTGCCTCATATATGACCTACATTTAATAAACAAAGTGGAGAAGAAAGTTTTTTTGTAATGGGCAAAAAGTGGGGAAGAAAGTAGTGAAAACCAAAAGTTATTAGGCGTCCGTGCGCAGGCAATGAGAAAATGAACTGAGTTGAGAAAATCTGTTTTAATGATATTAACCACGTCTGGCTTGTATTGGAATTTGTATGCCTGAAGACTCCAGCTCTGCAATCCAGCAGAGAAAGTAATTTCCTCCAATGTGGCTAACGCATTAATTTCCCTTTTGGAAGGTTGGGGTTAGGATTTGTCCTGAAAGATAATTAATGTGTTTGAAAACAATCATCTCATTTAGGACGGATTGGATGAGAAGAAAAAAAAGAAAAAAGAATGGAACAGACGCTGCAGACATGCTGTGTTTGTAACACTGACATCAGAGTTCAGTGGGAGGAAGAAAGTGAAATGCCATTCAGCTGTCAGAGAGGCGGGTGCCAGTCACTGGAGTCCTCATTTGCCCCCCCATATCTGCCATCTTTGATACATCCTCGTGATGGATGCCACCGTTCAAAACAGAAGGTGATGCATTAGTGTTGCAATACACTATATATATTGTGTGTGTGTGTGGTTTGTAAATGTTTTATGCGTGTAAATAAATGATGGCTGTCACTTCAGTGCTCTGTGGCCCCATGTGTTGGGCACAGAGTGGGCAGCATGCCCGATAAATCAAGCTTGGCACCACACAGCAGAGGCCGGGGGCCGGCGCCATGCGTCTGAGGCAAAGACTGCAATTACCATCAGCTCACATTCAACATCCTTCACTCAGAGCACTGGCCTCTACATTCCTCTTGACTGTACGCTGAGAATCGTAGTGTGTGTGCTGTTTTGAGCTTTAACGGTGATTTAGCTTTGTTCTGTTGTGAATATGGGTACCATATAGATCCCATTATTTGTGTTTGCAGGAGTTTTCTTCAGTAATGAGTCTGATAAAAGGAATAGGTTAGGTTTTTTTTTTTAACAAATTGTAACGTTAGATCTTAAGGTTTATTGATTAGTTAGATATTAGTATATTTTTTTAAGAAGACCAAAATTTTATCTCATCAAAATATTATCTAATTTCTAATTGCACCCCTGAATCGGTGAACACACTGGCCCACAGTGGACCAAGCTGTCTGTCCTTGGTTCAACTTTCAGTTTTGAGAGGCAACCTGCATATTTAATATATTTATACAAATGTGTGTGTGTGTGTGTGTGTGTGTCTTTAAACCACTGGATATCTGTATGACGCAGCCGAGTGAGTGTATTCTCACCTGTTGGATTGCTCTGTCCTTGCTCTCTCCTCCTTCTCAGCATGGGCTTTCAGTAATGCAGGCCAGTGTGAGCGGCGAGAGTTGCACATTGAGGGGAGCTCGCCGGGTGTGTTGGTGCAGGTCTGTGAAATGGAGAGGAACCATGTTGTGCGACGGGTCAGACACATTTCCAGCGGCGGAGAGCCTCTTGCCCCTTGCTCATAGGAGAGAATTGACTTCGACACATTGGCCAGTTCTGTCATAGGCTTGGAGCATCCCTCCCTCTCACTTACTCTCGCTCTCTTGGCTGTCAGGTGGAATAACTCTTCACGCCATTATTATCCCCCCATGTGAGCACTTTCTTGAAGTAGCGGGTTCTGTAGAGTGTACTCACAGACTGTCTTACACTTCTCCTACATCCCACAATCTCCTGCATGCATACATGTCTTATTTAAAATAAATGCATGTAGTGTGTAGTGAGCAGGTCCAGTCCAGTTAGATTAGAGTCAGGCTGTGGAGATGATACCTGGAATGTGTCACTATTAATGTTTTAGGCTAATAATAATAAGTCACGGTGTAAAACATGCAAAAAAAGACATGATTTCTAATTCAAATTTAGCTCAATTCAATCCTATGCTTTGTGTAGAGTTCGCTGGTTAGATTGCATCATTTACATCACCACTTTCATCATTTAAGTCACTGTAATCCAGTGGTTATTTTTTCAAGTGGTACTATGTCAGAACATCAACAACATCAACAACATTTATTTCTTATATAGCCCAAAATCACATACAGTATGTCTCAATGGGCTTTGACAGGCCCTACAGTTGACACACCCCACACTTGACCCTTCTGCACACAAGGAAAAACTCCACACAAAAAAAACTCTAGGAGAGAGAAAAAAAAAAGAGAGGAAGAAACGTTGGGAAGGAGTGATACAGAGAGGGACCCCCTTCCAGGGTAGAGTGAGCCTGCAAATGGTGTCAGTGCCGGGTTGGATATGATATAATGAGAAGTCCTACGGTTGTAGGGTTGGAGAAGTCCAGGATGTATTCAGTGTCATGGTCTAGATTACGTGTCCATAATAATGTTACTGGTCCATTTGAAGATCCCTGAAGCTGTAGTTGTAGTGGTGGTGGTGGCTGTGGTGACCCTCTGGTTTGTTTCATGTTTTGTCCTTGTAAAGCTGTTGTCAGGAACCAGGATTTATTAGCTGGTCTCTTCACTGGGGTCTGCCAGTAGTCTGGGCGCTTGATTCCGTGTCTCGGAGAAAAACAAACAGAAGCAGCGGCAGACGGTTGCACTGTTCGACCGATACTGAAATATGTGGTTATAGTGGTATATTGGTGCTACAGTGGCCCGGTACCCTAACTAGGACAGCCTAACTGGTGAATTTAACTTTGTCTGTGTCTAACAGGGGGACTCTGTGATAAACTGGACTTTATAATTGACACTGCGTCAAAATCAAGTGAAATGAGGGTCTAGGACTTTAGCAAAAAGCCAGAGAAAACAGATAGGTTTTGAGATTGGATTTAAACACTGAGACTGTGTCTGAATCCCAGACACTGACAGGCAAGCTGTTCCACAACTGCGGAGCTCTATAGGAGAAGGATCTGCTCCCAGCTGTGACCTTCTGCACCTTTGGTACCAGTAGTGACCCCGCACCCATTGATCGAAGGGGGCGTGGCGGTTCGTAAGGAACCAAAAGTTCACTCAGGTACTGTGGGGCGAGACCATTTAGAGCTTTATAGGTTAAAAGTAGGATTTTATAGTCAATCCTAAATTTGATGGGTAACCAGTGCAGTGATTGTAAGACTGGGGTGATGTGGACATCACTGCTAATGTTTATAGGTCAGCAGTGTATATTGTTTGACACCCATCTGCTTTATACCCATTAACTGTAATAGTTAATAGCACAGATTTCCATGAAAATTGGATATTTTAGAATTTTTCCAGCTACACATTGACACACGCAATGTCAAAAGTGTCACATGTGGTCTATTTCACATATTGTCTGATTTTAATTTATTTTTTTATCTTTACAATAATCAAATCCACTTATACAATGTTTTAATATATGTTAAATACATTTTCTCAAATGAGTTTTGTACAATGTGCCTTCATGGTTGTTTTGCTTTGAAGCTTTGTAATGCCTCTTCTTACCTCCAACAGAGAGTTGACCCAGATGTAGCTGTCCATGTCCAATCCTCGATGGCAGGCCTCTTCTTGGTGTGCGGGTGACGAGTCTGAGTCACTGCCACCAGCGCTTCATAATCGCAGCCTCTGTACTGTACAACTGCCTCTGTATAAAAGTCTTTCTTTAACTCCAGCTGGTCCATACTACCTCCAGAAGGGACCTTTGTGTGCAGATTCTCCACCAGTTTAATGTAGCCACTGTGCACCCTAGCTGTGTTACATCACATTGCATTCATTTATCAGACAGTGGGAAGCATAAAGGTTCTACCTAGTTCAAAGGATGTGGAGTGGAAAGGACATTCATATTAAGTGCAAGTAGGAATAATTTTTAGTGCTTTGGAGATGAAGTGCTCTCTGAAGAGCTGAGTCTTAAACAGGGCCAACTCTGAAATCATTTTATTCCAGCATAATAACTGAGAACTGTAGACAAGAACAACACTGACCGGGACTGCCTTTTGTGTAGGAATGGCAATGCCAAGCAACATTCTGTGGGAGGACATGGCGGTTTGGACAGAGTACAAGTTTTGTCATCGCGATTCACATGGCCTGATGTACCTCGTCGAATCTGATGAAAGGGTGTCGCCTCTTGTTTGATTATTTCAGTTCATTGTCAGTGCTGCTTCCAAGATTCTGTGTCGCCGCTGATGGTTGCATGTTTCTATCTACTGAAAGGACGGTAGGTGTGAACTGTTGTATTATTCTTTTTTTTTTTCTGTTCCACCAGTAACATAAATGAGTTATTGAACAGAATGTGACCAATGGCTCCACTGTTTGCTGTGAAAGGTTCCCCGCCCTCCACCCATGGATCCATTACAACAAGTTATACAGCGTCAGGCTTTCACCACCATTCAGTAGGTGATCTAGCAAAGCCTTCTATTCACTCGATTGACCTTGCTCTGTTTTTTTTTTACTTTTGTTGGTGAGAACTAATGTTGTATTATACTTTTGAATAACTCAGCTTAACTTTGCTCTCAAATCAAAATGAAGCTACTGACATTTAGTAAGACATTTGACCCTCTGTTCTTTTTTATCCTAAAGCCTTTTTATACTGTTTATTATCATTTTCAATATGGCCCATGAAATAAGTTGGGCCATAATGTTTCTCCGTTCTTTTGACTTCCTTTTGTTATAGAGTGACATTACAGTTAATGTAACTAATATGATTGCCCAATCTTTTTATTTTTTGGTAAAGATTATTAGTATAGTTTAATTAGTTTTTAGTCAAGGGCATGTTTTAAGTGCAATCATACTGTAGTAGTCTAAAAACGAACAATACCACAGTGGCCCTGTAAATAACTGACTCTATTCCTGTCCTTTAAAACTTCGTGGCAAGCCAGTTTTTTCACTGTGTCTGGCGTACTGACTGATGTTTCCCCACAATGCATCATTATATCTTGTGCATACCCAGTTTTGAAATTAAAATACTATTAAAAAAAATGGAAGACGCATATAAAATGCACAAACTTACTAGGTTCTTAAATCCTTTGATAATTGTTAGAAATAGTTATATGCAAACACTTTGACAAAATTATGTCATAAATTGTAAACAAAATGATGTCCCCTGTTTTTGAATTGACCACCTGTTGAAGCTGTATTCTTTTTGTTTTGATGAAATGATTTAGCTGTTCCTAAGCAACATAATTCAGTAGCTGCCCACTTGCAGACAATGTAATATTACAGAATGACATTTGAAGAGTGAAGAGGTGCAACAGAATTTCCGTTCAGCCAGACCAGAACAACTGTGCTATCATGTTCTATGAAATAACAGTAAATGGCAGGGGAATAAAGATTGTTCCATACAGTTTCCCATTTTGTGCTTTCTGCAGGCTCATGTCAGGCTTGTCACTTCTGCTTTTATTTACTGTGACCATATTCACATTTCTCTGCTGTTGTGGGATTCGTCCAATCCCCTGTAACTCACAGCTGAATAGATAAAGAGCTCTAGTGGAAAAGCATCCCTGCTGTTTGAGAACATCCAGTGGGATGTTATCGAGCATAGATTCCTTGTTTTTGTGGATCCCTAGAAACTGTGACAGGGCTGGAATTTTATTGAAAGTCCAAGCTGGTCACTAAAACGTTCATCGACATTTTTGGTCTTTTTTTTTCCACACCCATCTTAGCACAAGCCCACACATTTGGGGTTGTTACATGGAAATAAAAAAAATGCCTAAATAAGTATATTGATTATATAAGTATACAATGCCTTGCTTATAATACATATGATATCCATATTTTATAATGCTTAATGGATATTTATGAATATTTGCCATATATAAATAAGAAAACCTCTTGCATTATTGCAAAAATTACATGCAGTTTTGTTAGTCAGATTTGTTCACAGCAACATCCATCATAAGTAAGCATTAAGGTAGAAGTGACATTTGTCTGTGTGTGGGTTGGTGTGTTTTATACTGATAGAGTCATGTTGAAAAGGCAGCAGATGTTGTATGGGTAAATTCCAAAGGACATGAACAAGGCAGCACAGGTAATGTGCCATTGCTGCACACGTGACTTTTTTTTCACATTTCCCCTTCTGCCAAGGCAACAGCTCAGTGCCATATGGCAGGCTGAGAAGTTCTTAATAAAAACAAAATGCAGCTACAGAAAACTGTATTAAGCCCCAGGCCCCAGGTAATCAGCTTTGCCTTTATTTGAAGCAGATTGAACACAGATGAAATTCCCTTTTATAGATGTCTTATGTAAAAATGGACTCAACTCTCAGACACTTGGACGATTGTCAGTTTTTTTTTTTATGCAACATTTTTGTTTTCTATTTGTTTACTGAATTACCTGAGGTTCATGTTCAGATAAATGAATTTTCACCCATGGGTAAATTTAGTTTGCAGTTAAGAGTTCTCATGCAAAAATGACATAAAAATGCATAAATACATAATAATAAATACATACATTTACGTAGAATTTACATTCTTTATTCATCCTATAGATGTCCACACAGATGCCCACATTACTAATTGTATAATAATAAATTAAGCATCCTAGTTTGGTAACATTTGTTTGATCAAAGTTGAAAATCAGCACTATTTACTTGCTCCATGCTCTACTAAGGTTGGTAGTAGCCTAGTGGGTAACACACTCGCCTATGAACCAGAAGACCCGGGTTCGAATCCCACTTGCTACCATTGTGTCCCTGAGTAAGACACCTAACCCTGAGTTGCTCCAGGGGGGGGCTGTCCCTGTAAATACTGATTGTAAGTCGCTCTGGATAAGGGCGTCTGATAAATGCTGTAAATGTAAATGTAAATGTACTATTTGTGAACAGTAAAAAATGTTGAATAACACATGTACTCAAATTGAGAAGTAAAGTTCTTGTACATGAGCTGTACATGTTAGGTCAACACTGAACAAATAATCTAATATACAACTCTCTTAACAGTGGCAAATTGTAACTTCAGCTCTTTTGTGGTGATATGACACATTCAATTCTGCTGGCTTCTCTGAGAACTAGCAGCCAAACCAAGGAAATCATAACTGACACGTCACAAAAGTTAGCTATTCACTCGCTCGATCAGATGACAAGGCGAGCATGCAGCCTCCTGGTTTCATGTGGGATGTGGATCCATATGCCTGCTACTGTGAAATTAATCTTAACAGCGTAATTCTGAATTACATATTGTACAAAATGCTTGAGAATGGAAGGTAATGGTCAGTCAGACAAATGGGATCATTTGGGACCCTGAAATCCACTTGTCCAGGTGTGAAGGTATACATTGATATAAGGTCTGTACAACCCATTATCACAGATTTCAGAAATTCAAATGATAGTGAAAAATTTCATCATTAAACAGAAGCATACTTGAAAGTACCTGAAGTCATTTCCTACCATATTTGAAATATGTGGTATTATTTTGAGACTTTCTGATGCTAGTATACTGCTATATTGCTGTACCGTGACTTCTGACCCTTTTTATATTATATTGCAGAGTAGTTGCACTCTCAGAAATGATATGAGAAGGGAAAATGGAATCCAAAATGAACCATTTTATTGAGGAATGACTTACTTGGAAAGTTCTACATTGCATGAGTCAGTAGATGTGAAAAGAAACCTTTTTTCCCAATATGATTTTTTTTAAGTTAGCCTGGTCAAAAAAGCTATAAGGTAGTCTGATTTGTAAATCAAGGACTGGACTGTTAGTAGGATTCTCTGAATGTGTTGGTCCCTTCAAAACTGTCTTGCATTTTATAAATCTGAATTAGCATCATCACCAGGGGTCTAATTTATTTGGATTCTTTTAAAATATTGTATATATCATGACATCATTTCAATGTCTTCTCCTTCAATCACATAACAGTTAAAGTTGTCAGTGGTGGCCTAGCAGATAAGGAAGTGGACTCATAATCGAAGGGTTGAAGGACACTGCAGCACAGCACATGGTGCCTCAACGAAATGTGTCCTCTGCTTTTAACCATCACTCTTGGTGATCAGTGGGCAGCCATGACAGGCGCCCGGGGAGAAGTGTATGGTGACGGTACTTTGCCACTTTTCAGTGGCAGCTCAGTAGTGTGTCATCCCCACACACTGCTCCCCAGCACCTTTCATGGCTTCCCACTAAGGGTGACGGGTTAAATGCATAGGACACATTTTGCTGTGTGGACCGTGTGCTTGTCCATTAAGATTAAGAAAGATTTTTCTTCTACCAGATCAAACTACACACTGCTGCAAAAGATTATGTGTCTGTGTTGGTTTGATTAAATCCAAGTGCCTATCAATGTTTCCTAATCCCAAAAACGTTACTAGATGAAACTTGTCATCTTCTGCTCAGTAGTCACCATACCTCAGTTTCATCTGTTGATTTAATTTGACATGAAATCAAGATGGACGGCAGCACATTTTAGCAGCACACTCAATGTCTGCTTTGTTCGAAGGCCATGTGGCGCAGTTGCACATATTCCAGCCTGTAACTACTGAATGGGTTGAAATGTCAAAGAAAAAAAAATAGTAGCTGTAGGGAAATAATCCTGCAGTGTTTAAAACAAGCAGATAAACACTACCACGCAGTAGCACAGAAAAAAAGAGCATCTTCGTTCAGTTGCCTTCTGCACTCAGGGTTATGTTTTTTATTAACTAACCTCCCTAAATGGCCTTTTTATATGTGTACAAAAGTCACTGTAGCCTTTGGGGGGTAGTGCAGACAGCAAGAAAGGGCTCTTGTGCTGTGTAAGGAGAATTAACCACTCTGTGTGTGTGTGTGTGTCCATGTGTGTGTGTGTGCTTGTCTGCATCTCCTTCCTGAGATAATCTTGAGCTGAGGCAGTCAGTTGGGAGAAATAAAATACTTTCTGCACAGTCATTTTCTATGGTGGCAGTTTAGCCAGGCCGACAGCAGTCTAAAAAAGAGAGGGATGAATGAGGATTTCAACATGGAAGACCTCACTCACATCCACTCGTGACAATATTCCTTCTTAGAGCTCACTATTATCTTTTCCCGAGCCAGATTTATTTGCTTATTTATTTAAACAATGGCAGGGCTTCCCAGTGTGCCTTGCACTGTCATAAGCGGAGCGCCCAATTAATCCTGACAGGCCAGAAGCGTACACAGAATGCAACTGGCAGCAGCCTGTGATCTGCTGCCTCAACGGCGACTAGGTCAATGTTTGCATTGATGAAATTTGTTTGTCACTGTTTATCAAGAAAGGTTGCCTTGTACATCTCGATTCAGAGTGCTGGTAGAAAAATTATTGTTTCCTATCGGTTTCCTATGATTGAACATGATACATTATGGGGCAGTTTGGTGTCGCTCATTCACTGCTGGCCCAGAAAATATAGATATGAAATACATACAGAAAAAATATAGGTGGGTCCATAACGAAGAGTGAATGCTGGATTACTGGGTGTATCACTTTAAGACCAGGTGTCAGATTTTTAAGCTTCTCTTTGTATAGCTGGATGTAATGTGAGGGAGAATTACCCACACTTGTACAATAAAGAAATGTAACATAATGGAAAAGCTGTAGATTAATTTATGTAACATTGAATACCAATAGGGTGAAGTATTTATTGTTTGATGATTACATATGTATGTAAAAGAACATGTATAAGCACATACAGAAAACTGGACCCTCATCTGTGTGCATAACCGTCATCAGTCAGCCTGGACACGTCTTCTTCCTAGCCAGATCAACTGCTGTGATTCCCCCCTTTTTTCCCCACGGCGGTGGGGACAGCCAAAGGCACGTCTACATTATGCCGCCACATCCCATTTCCAGGAAAGATGATAGTGGCTCCCACTCCCCCCCTTCTCTCTGCACTCCCATTTGGCGTTAAATGTTCAGGTGACACGGAGGAAAAGGGTACAGGGACATTATCTCTTGATTGGGGCTCTGGCTAATTGAAAAAAATTGAGTGGGGGGTTTTGGGGGTGGGGGGTGCTTCATTACAGCCTGTGCCTTTTGAAATGCCAGCAGCAGACTCTCCACACGAGCTCTGTGTAATCTGCACACGCCACCACCTTCCTGACTGAGCTGATGAAAGGGAAGGTGTTTTTCTTTTCTTGCTTACTTCCTCCCCATCATCACAGTGAAAATATTGTTGTCTGTTCAAGGTTGGATAATTATTGAGTAGTGGATGAAAATACATGCCTTTCTGATATAGGTTTAGTTTTATTCTTGCTGTTCTCATTGTAGTTTATAATTGTATGCTGTGCTGTGTTTTGTCAATATACAGTACAATAAACTATAAATGTTCAGTATATTAAATTAAAGTGTTATACAAAAAGCCATATCTAAAATGATGTACTGTATATAACATACTTTTATGATGTTTATAGAATGTAATATGATTAAATCAGTGGTATATACTTTTGCAGTTTGTTGAGTTCCCAGTACTCTTCTCCCATCCGTTGGTCTTTTGCCATCTGTTTTAAGCTTGGTGTACACTGTGCAATTTTTCAAGTTGGTTGGTAAACACCCATTTTAAATTGTATGGCTAAATCGCATGCGATAAAAATGAGCACACAATTTATGCCCAGATGTGACCGGAATGCTCACTCTACACAAGCAATATGAACACTGCATCAGTAAGAATGCTGAACAAAGCAAAACATGCTGCTTTGGTCATTTGTGCAATTTGTGCAACAGATGACCGTGCGTATAGCTACATTTTAGGGATTAAGAGAGGGGGAAAATCACAAAAACAAATTAAGATTTTTTCACTATAAAAAGGGGAGGTTTCACAAAAGATATATAAAACATTATCAAAAATATTAGCCCCATGTGAATGTTTGCTTTCAAAACACACCAACAGAAAGTAAGCAATCAGATTTGAAACCATGACAATCAATAGATTTCAATGTGATCCCATCCGCATCGCTACCGGACGCTCTGGGATTGCGCTCCGACCCAAACCGACATTTCAATGCACAGTTAATGACAGTGGTTGCAACTCACATTGGCAGCAATTCTGACAACCGTACTCGTAGAGGATAAAAACACAGAGAGGAATTTCCAGAGCTGTGCGAACGACTTTCGTTGCAACATGGACAACACCGTAAGCTAAACTGAAACTGATTGGATGTTTAAATTGCAATGCATGACAGGATGCAAAATTTACATTCCCAGCCAGATTCCCAGCCAGGTAAATTGAGTTTTGAATTCTGTGCACTGTCCCAGGGGAAGGATGACGGTTTGAATCCCAATCTGCCAAGGTACCACTGAGGTGCCACTGAGCAAAACACCGTCCGCACACACAGATGGAGCGTGATCCCGGATCCCGGTGCTTCAGAAAGCGACGCAGGGAGAGCACTTGAAAGTCAATAAATGATGCCAAAGGGCCCTGACCAACCGGCGGTTTTTGAAACACTGAGAGTGAAAACTTGCAGTCAATTGGCATCCTAAAAATGGGACTCCAAGGAACAGGGAAATTCTCAAATTTGAATATTTGCAAGAAGATTTCTGCTGAACTGGCCTCTTCTGGAGTGAATGTTTCAAGGATCACAGTTTTGAGTGCTCTTCATCGTGGTGGGCTTCAGGACCATTGTCCTAGAAGAACCCTTTTACTCAAAGATTGGCACATCAGAGCCCCACTGAAGTCTGCCCATGAACATCTGAAAAGTTAAGATGAGTTTTGAAAGTCTGTTGCTTTGCTCTGATGAGACTAAACTGGAGCTTTTTGGGCACATGGATGTTGCTTATGTTTGCCGAAGAATGGGAGTTCTCACAGTTAAACCCACAGTTCCCACAGATAAACATGGTGTTGGGAGCATCATACCGTGGG
Organism: Denticeps clupeoides; assembly: GCF_900700375.1. Lineage (NCBI taxonomy): Eukaryota > Metazoa > Chordata > Actinopteri > Clupeiformes > Denticipitidae > Denticeps > Denticeps clupeoides. Next base: position 4,244,986 of record NC_041709.1, read on the forward strand.
TCTGTTTTGCAGCCTTAGGCACAGGGAAAATTGTACATGGCATCATAAAAAAGAAAATTATGTTGACATTTTGAGGGAGAATCTGCTCATAGTCTAGGTTTAGATCAATGCTGGGTCTCAACAAGAGAATGACCCAAGGCAAACATCAAAATTAGTCCAACCAAAATCCAGGATCCTGGAGTGGCCCACACAGCCCAGACCTCAATCCTTGGTGGGTGCTCAAAGTGAAAGTCCATGCTTGAAAACCTTGCAGTTTTAACTATCTAGAACAATTTGCAATGGAAGAATGCGATTTTTTCTGCCGAACTAGTAAAGAACTACTCATTGAGATTGGTGTCAGTTGAGGCTCAGGAAGGGTATGCTATTGATTATTAATTGCCATGGGGCTAATCATTGTGGATGTCTCATTTTTGTTTCAACTCGAACTAGCGATAAAATAATTAAACTTAGTGGACATTGTTATTTATAACAATTTGTTTCCAAATTAACAAACATTTGTTATTAATGGACGTGTTCATGGAGAAGAGTGGAGAAGAGTCTTGTATAATTTCATATGGGGGGCTAATAATTTTTCCATGTTTTTCCTGAGACGTTTTACCATAAATTTACAAAAAAATCTGCTGCCCATGTGGACATTTTGATTTGCTCCAATCAGCAGAAAAACTGTTCAATACCAGAAACCTGTTTTAGATGTCCATGTGAACGAGAACATAATTTTCATATCACTGACGTATTTGAAAACAAAATGTGAATTAATATAGAAAAATTGATGGGATGCGTTGTGATCCATAATCGATGAATCGATAATCGGAATTGATCCTGTGAGACCAGTGAATGCCCAGCTTTACCTTTCTACCAATTTTAGCCACATCTTCTTTCTTCCATGTATTGTTTCTACCATTTTCCATGCATCTTGCTCTGTTTAGTCTTTTTTTCTGACTCTGTCAGCTCATTCTTTGAGTATCCATGCCTTGGCTGGATATACCACTTTGATCTCCTTCACCTGAGATATATGATTATCCTGATGCTCTGTTGTTCAGCAATTAACCTCCTCTGGTGATAGAGCCTCTTCTTAGGCCACATGCAGTTTTGTAACACCTCACTACGCTTCTTCTGATGTTCTGAATATCTGCACCCCTATGGAATAGGGCTCGCTACCAGTTTTCTTTTCCCCCTTAATTACCTTTACATGACCTTAGTGTTAAATATACACACACACACACACACACACACACAGTACAGGCCAAACGTTTGGACACACCTTCTCATTCAATGTGTTTCTTTATTTTCATGACCATTTACACTGAAGGCATCAAAACTACGAATGAACGCATGTGGAGTTATGTACTTAACAAAAAGTGGAGACCTGGCCTCCACAGTCACCGGACCTGAACCCAATCCAGATGGTTTGGGGTGAGCTGGGCCGCAGAATGAAGGCCAACAAGTGCTAAACACCTCTGTTTTAAAAAAGTCAAGTGATTTCTGTCATTGTGATACACAGCAGCACAGCACACGGTGCACACAGTGAAATGTCTCCTCTGCATTTAACCAATCACACTTAGTGAGCAGTGGGCAGCCCGGGGAGCAGTGTGTGGGGACTGTGCTTTGCTCAATGACACCTCAGTGGCACCTTGGCCAATCGGGATTCGAACCGGCAACCTTCTGATAACGGGGCCGCTTTCTTAACTGCTAGGCCACCACTGCCTCTGGACACTAAAATGATCAACATAGTCCATATTTTTATCTTTGCAATTGTAAAAGGTTTTTTTGTTCCCTACTGCTGTGTAAACTGTTTCTGTATGTGATACAGGTTTGTCAGATTTTTTCAGATTCTTTTCACACTTCACCATTTTTTGGATCCTGTAATGACTTCTCCATCTTGTAGGCCTTAACTTTCTCATACACATGTCAAACTTCTCAATTCCCTTGCATGTGTCTTCTTAAACTTCTAAATTTTTCCAAAGTTCACTGCCTACATTTTCGCTTACTCTCATTTTTGTCTATCATTGATTGTGTAACCAATTGCTTTCTTTATGTCATCATCTGGAAACAATGCTTACTGGTACTACTTGCCGCATCGGTTCTTTCAGATTCCTTCATTGCTCATCTGCTGGTTCTGGACCTTAACTCTATATTGACTTCCTTTACACTATACACCATTCTTGTGCGTGTATATGTGAGTGTGTGTGTTTGTTTCCTTCTTCACCACAATGTTTTATGCTCCATGAGCTTCACCACAATCCTTTTTATTTGCAGTTTCCCATTCCACTGCTTTTTTTACCCTACTGTAGTTGGACCAAGTGTGTCCTTTAATTAAGCTGAAGGCTTTACAGTTCTCTTACCTAGTCCAAACTCCTGCCTTACTCAATTCCAGTCATTCCAGTTTGGCTTTATCATGTCATGTCTATCTCATTAGTATGGGCCAAGCTTGAATAATTCTTTATGATGCCCTATCCACCTGTGCTACTGTGCTATTTTTATATTGCTGCCTCTTACATACACTTTCTTTATTTCTATAAAAAAAGTGGTTGGGTTCTGCCTTGTTGTGCGAACTGTATCTACTGAACAGGTTCTAGTGAACCAAATGAGGGATTTCAATGATGGATGTACTGGCCACGTACACCATTCTTGCATCTCAAGAAGCTCTGGGTAATTATCAGCACATCAGTTTCCTTCTTGATGAAGTGCAGGGAACGTTCTATCCTGTTATGTTCTCAGAAGGGGGCAAAGGCTGGGTATTAACTGTCTCAGGAGAGAGCAGAACAGAGCTTATCATTCAAATTTCAGAAACCTCCCCTTTTTACTGTGATGAAAGCATGTAATGACACATTTTACTAGCTTTATGAAAGCCAGATAATGATTTAAAAGAATACCATTCTGAATTGTGTGAAATTAGGAGAGCACCCCACACAGCATGGGCCACCAGTTATCTATAAATAAAAGTACATTTCCATGGAAAATCCTGATATCTGTTTAAAGAACAATGTCTATGGTGTATGTGTTTCAAACATTACTTCGTGTGTGTGTGATATTGCACCTTGCATTGTCTATGTTAGTACTGTCTTGTCTTTTCTTTTTTTTTGTCTGTGTTCCATTGGGATTGTTGATTTTCTTTGTGTGTGTGTGGCAAGTGAAATGACAATACCATGCCTTGTAAGCATTGTCATATTCTTGATGAAGCTTGTTTCAAAACCCACTTAAGAACTGGTGTTACAACGGAGCAGAACCTTGTATTTGTTTAAATAACTATTGTATGTTGGAATGAGGTGAAACAAATGCAGGACAAATGTAGAATGTATTATTATTATCATTACTTTTTTTTACATATTTGGTGCAAATAGGCCTCTTTACTGTGTGGCAGTCATGTAGTGGGAAAAAGGAGTATTTCACGTGACAATTTAATTTTTTTTTTTTAATAAATTATCTTTGTTTGGGAAGAAATCGGCACACGATGAAATGTCTATATAGACAGTTGCAGGGCATGGTTACCGATTAGTAAATATCATATGTGACTGTGTTGTGTATTTTCAATTTGTTCCTTTATAATTAAGTGGTTTGCTGAAGAACTTTACCTGTTGGACATACAGTATTTGAATTTACGAGTTTGACCAGGTACTTTCAATGCTCAGCCAACCTGTGTGTAATACAGAGGACATTTTTTTCAATGTTCCAACAAAGCTGTATTATGCTAGAAATAACTAATTTAGAAATGGCTTATTCAATTGTCACTTTGTTAGTTTTAGTAAAAAAAAAACATACAGAAATGCTCTCATTCAGACATTACCAACATTGTTTATATGGAATATCAGAATATCACCCCAATATGGCAACTCTGAGTCTGGTTTATGGCAGTTATGTTTATGTTGTTTTTTTCATGTACAAATGTACATGATTATTAGAATGGCTTGTTGTAATAACATATTTTGCAAATTCTAAGATGAGACATGCTAATATCCTAAGTCAACAAATGCAGATTTAAATTTCACACTTTCATAGCCAGTAAACATGGTTGTAATGTTATGTATAGTGTTTTCTTTTCCCCCTCATTCCTTCTGCCATATGTGCTAACTATGTTTATTTTATAACATACTTCTGGTTCTGGCTGTCCAGAGTGGCACTGATTTGAAGAGTATGTGATTGGGAGTCTGAGCGTCACCTCAGTATTCCCTCTCCCGGTCAGTGAGCCTCGACTTTGTACCCTCCTCCCGTGAACAGTGATCCCTCTCTTCTTCCACCACAACAGCATTACCGAATGTATAAGCCACATCCGCCGTGCTCTGGCTGTTGTGCTCGGCCAGTTCGCATGTCCTGCACCTCCGTAATGAGCCAGGTCGCGTTTCTCCGGCAGCACTCGCTCATGCACTCTTAACGCGCTCTTCCTCCGCCTGCTTTCCCGCATGCGCCCCCTTCACACGCACCTTGGCTCCCTGGATTGCACCGCTTCACCAGGAGCCTTGAGTGCACCTGGGGCTGTTCTACATTAGCGCAGCGTTCCGCGATAATGTCTGTTGCGTGATGCTTTCTCCTAAGAAGGTCATCCTATTTATATGGTGGTGATGTGTTGGTTTTTTTTTTGTTTGTTTGCTTCTTTTTGGATTACATGCCTCTCAGGCAATAAATTTATGTGCTGATTCCCTTGTGTTGCAATGCTGACCAAGTCACACTCACATATGAACTGCTGAAGGAGTGGGTTGTTTACACTTCCGCACCGAAGCACACGGGGTTGAGCTGACCATTGGCACACCGTCGCAGTGCTTGTCGCTTTCGCTCCCGGAGACGAACACCTTACATAATAAATTATAGAGCCACCAATTTATTTTGACACCGACGCCAAAGCAGATTTATGTAGCGCAAGGCACAGCAGGTTTACAGCATGAATACATTATTCCCATTTTTACAAAGAACAATAAATGATGGTTGGTAGTCAGAAAAAAAGCTTTTGTGTTTTTATTGTTCTGGTTTTCTTATTATGTACATTATGTCTAGGCATTTCATTGGCTGGTCAGACTGTTTAGGTAACATCAGTATCCACAGGGGTGCTTGTGGATAACTGCGTAAATTGGATTTTACAAATTAAAATTCTACTTAGCATCACATCAATACTTTTTTCTCCTCACCCTGTGTGGATGTGTAAATTGAATGAAACACCATAGTGCAAAATTTTGCTGATTGGGCCCTATGGGGACAACATATTCTACATAATTTTTCATAAAATGGAAAAAAAAAAAAGGAATCGATGGAACATTTTCTACATCCATATCTTTCCAAAACAATTTGCCCAAAGGCAGTACTATGGTAAATATTCTTCAGATACTTCAGATAGGCCTTTGACAGACATAAGAGCAAATCCAGTAATTAAGATATTACAGAAAATACCCATTAAATCGCTGGCCAAATGTTTGCCAGTTCCGTGGTGTAAAGCTGTTCCTCGACCAAGGAGACCCAAGGTGCGGTGAAGTTGCACCATTCCCATTGTCTCAGTTCTTGTTTTAAGGGAATCATTATAATTTATGGCATATTCCATTAACTGAATTATCTCAGACTGTGATAAATTGCTGTGGCGTAATAATTACATTTGCATAATGTCTTTTCTGGTTCATTTCCGCCCTTACACGTGTTGCTGATTATTGAGTACCGGGGATGTACAGGATGGGTTCACAGTTTATTTAGCTAATTTTGTTTGCGAGCAGAGCATTTATATCATAGCATTTGATAATAAGTTATGTGTACTATTATTCTTGTTTTTGCTGGTGCTTCATTCTTATTATACATGTACTATGCAGATTATTTTTTATAAATAGTTAATGTGACAAATTTAATTTATGATAGACATGCATTTAATGTGAAAGCAGAGGGTTTGGGCCATTTGCAAGGGTTTATTTTCTCATATAGTATTACAAAGTCTATTTAGAAGCTCAATTCATGTTTGAATTATTCATGCAGAAGATTTCACGATATGTGGATGCCGTTTTATATAAATATATATAATTATTTGTGTAAAATATTAGGCACTATGCATTGCTGACAGTTGCTTCTGAGTCCATTAATTATTGGCCCATGAGGATCAAGCAGGCCAGATCAATAAGGTTGAACTGTCAGTTTTCATCAGCATGATCTTTCTAGATGCAAAAGGGCTTCTGGCTTCATTAACCTTCTGAAGCCGACGAGGAGGAAAAGGAGACAGCGCTTGTGCTATTTAAATTTCGCTGCCTCTCTCACACACAGACACACACACACACACACACACACACACATGCACACATACTCATAAATGAAATCACAGACCTGCAAAGCAACACAAAGAAATACAGACCCAACCTTTCCAGCATCTACTTGTACTTTTCTCAGATCTCCAGAGCAGAGTCTGTCAAGGACAGCAGTGAGGAGGTAATGTTTTAGGTAAATTGAAGTAATTTGGCTGAAATTGAGTAGATTATCAAGGCTCAGGAGCTCTTCAGACAGGCATCTCTTAACTCTGTCTGCGTTACTGTTGTCTGGACTTGCTTAATAAATTAATTGTTTTGCGTTTCTAATGAACACCTTGAATGACAAATAAAGGTGTCCAAGGCTTTTGTGAAGATGACAAAGTACTAAAAAAGTACTGAAATATTTTTAAATCCCTATAGTAAAAGTATTTGCTTAAGTAAAAGTACTAAAAATTTACTTTGAGTAACGATTACTTATTTATTTTCAAATACTTGATGTAAAAAGGCACTAGCCATACATTTTTTATTCAACTTTTAGGCAGTGTAACGTATAAGCTATGTTCACAAAAGTGCCCAATTTTGACTCAACTTAAATATTACAATAAAAAAGAGAAAATAAAGCCAAAATCAAATGAAGTATTTAAAGCTGAAAAGGTTCGACACCTCCTTATTAACAAACTATGCTTTTTGTTCCCTTTATAGGAAACATAAGGTTGTGGTTGTGGTAGTAGCCTAGTGGGTAAGATACTCGCCTGTGAACCAGGAGACCCAGGTTCAAATCCCACTTACTACCATTGTGTCCCTGAGCAAGACACTTAACCCTAAGTTGCTCCAGGGAGACTGTCCCTGTAACTACTGATTGTAAGTCGCTCTGGATAAGGGCGTCTGATAAATGCTGTAAAAATAAATAATTTCAGTTGTCCTAACTGACAACTGAGCACTGACTGCTGAAATAAGATGTGAAATAATGTGCCCTGTCCCACTGAATACTTGTTGGAATACTACAGCATTAGACTGTTAACTCTTGTTCAGTTTGAGCAATGTGATTTATTAATTTATTGTGATACACAGTCAAAAGACATATATAGCATATAAAGCATATTTAGGCTACTCTACTTACCACCATAGGCATTTGATGTGGAAGTTTTAAAAGCTGAATGCTCAGGGACATTTTGCATTGCATGAGGATGATATTGCCTTGTTATTTGTGTTTGAACAAAGCTGTCTGCGGGGCTCTAAAGACTTGAAAACAGGTAAGAGTGACATTTCACTTCCACAACGTTCAGACAGTAAAACAAAGTTCTGTAATCTTTGCGGTAAGATGCTTTCAGACTGAACGTGGCAGGTGCTGTGCTCATTGCGAGGTTTGCGTTTCTTCTCAAAAAACAGCAAGTGGCCCTCAAAGCGCTGCGCTTGCCACCGGGCTCAGTGCCAAAAAAAGTGCCAAAGTAGGAATAATAATGTAAGACAATAATGTTGTGTTGTAGATCAGCTTTTTCTACATTCCCGCTTTCTGTTTGTGTGTTTCAAAGGGTAGACCGAACACTTGCCTGTTTTAAGGCTTTGATTCTATTGGTGCGTCACGGCACTGATTGGGTGGTAGTAGCCTAGTGGGTAAGACACTCGCCTGTGAACCAGGAGACCCGGGTTCAAATCCCACTTACTACCATTGTGTCCCTGAGCAAGACACTTAACCTTAAGTTGCTGAAGGGAGACTGTCCCTGTAACTACTGATTGTAAGTCGCTCTGGATAAGGGCGTCTGATAAATGCAGTAAATGTAAATGTAAATGATTGAACGTGGAGCACGCACAAGGCCCCAGAGTGGGTTGCACTTGCACTGTGGTTGGCGTAGTGCGAAATCCTAACATGCATGCACGGAACCGGTTGGTTAAGTGGGACGGATTTGGCACTGACAACTGCTCTCGCGCCACGCTAGTCAAAGAAAATATTGGGTCTTTGGAATCACCCCCACCCCCACTCCAAGCATATGTGTCCGAGCACAATGCACTGATGTCCCTGTGTGATAGACAATGATGCTCACCAATCAGATGTGTCCCATGTCAAAGCCACACCCACTTAAATGCAAGCAAGGGCGCACGCTCTCAACTTTTTTTTATTTACAATATTTACATGTACAGTTATGCTGTAGTTTTTAATACACATAGTATAGTGAGTAATCGCTTAATAAATCACAATTGCAATATTTGTCAAATAAATCACGATTTGATATTTTCTTAAAATGGTTCAGTCCTAGATGTTACACATATTTTTTGTGAGCACAATAGCATAGCTATACAGTTTAGCAATTAGTAATTCGCTGTAGAACTTGAACTGATGTGTCTTGCCCAATTTAAGTTGTTTGCAAGGAGCTGGTCTGGAAAGGTGTTTGGTTATTGGCGCACTTTTCTGTCTGTCTGACATTTCCTGGCTGATGACGCCAACAGATCCTTACAGTGATCCTGCAGTCACAGTAATGGCTTCCATGCAATTGTTTTTCTTATTTCTGGGGACATTGTATGTTTTTAACATCAATTTTGCTGCTGTCTTTTAAGAAACAAAGACAGGACCAGGACTTTTTTTCCCAATATATTTACGCTACATCAATGGATTGAAAATAGAGAGGTGGATGCCATCACCATTCTTACGGAGAACACTGCTCTCAAACACTACACATGGATGGTTATAAACTGGATTTGAAAAAAAATACTAAACGTTGTTTTTTTGCACCAATTTAGATCCTGATTGCTTGTTCTTCAGAGTTCAGAAGAATTCTGTGTGATATTCTGTCTGATTTGTAGTGATGAGAAAACAACAACAACACATTATTCCTTGGTTGCTTAGAGATCAGATTCAATTAGAACATAGCTAAAAGGCTCTTTCAAAAGAAATGGTGAAGAAACATGAAATCACCTCCCATAACTTTTTTTAAAAGCATCTAACATGATATTTTCAGAGGGATGCCACTTCATTCTTCCAAAAAAAATCCACCGCATTTGGGGCGTCATTTATCAAACATGCATATGGTAGAAAAATGGGTGTCTGATCATTTCTCTGACCATTTTGCGATTTATCAGATTTCGATGTGAGTGTACGATATGCAAATGTACATGGCTGCTCTCAGATACGCACTTTCGGTCCCAAGCTGCAGCAGAGGAAATCAAGCTGTGACAGAATTAATTACATCATAGCTGGTTTTAAATTATGTTAAGCACCCAGGTTTGTTATGGGTTATATATGATTAATTAGCTTTCTTTATCAACTTATCTAATTGTGAGATTATAGGTTGTGTAGTTAGTTACGTTATTACAGATATCCCTATGGCTAGCATTAGTTTTTAGATATTTTATTTACACTTTACAGTATAGATAAAAAAAAAAAAAAAACATTGATGTTCAATTGATGTAACATTGTAGGTTAAACAGTCATCATATTCAGCCATGGCAGATCTTATCAGACAGGAAAGGAAATACAACATTGCGTGAAGTTGTACACAATGGCGCGCTGCATCAGCCACAATATGTCTTGTTGTTGCCATACCGGACGGGTCTCTGCACAGCTGCGGGGTTTTGCATGGAGGCCACTGGTGCTTGGTGCTGAATCATCTGGTTTAATAAAATTAAAATTGATCAAGTTTTCTTTTCTCTGAAGAATAACATGAAATTATATTTAAAACTTTTAAGCAGCATTAAGCAGCAAAACTTTAAAGCACCTTTTTTTTTTAACCTAAATGTAAATCATTTTAAATTTAGTTCATTGGAACTAAACACGTTACTATGATTTTGGTTAAAACTGCTAAACACATTATTAGGAAAGTGTGTATGTGTATGTGCGTTACGTTCACAGCCATGGTAATCTGCTTCCATACACGAGAGTTATCACCCTCTTTTTCCGCCGCAGTTTTAGCTGCCAAACAGCACCATTTAGTTTCTCTCCTCTTCTTTGGGGTGCGTCCTTGTAAATTATGCTACATTTCAGTGGTCGGATTTATCAAGACAATGTGCTATGCGCTGATGGGCACAGGTACACCTGTTTTTTGAATCACACATGAAACTGGCCTATGATTTTCGTCAATTTAATGCATTAAAGACCACAGCCAAGCGATGCTCCACGAGCCTCTTGCAGACTCTGCGGTCAAAGTTGAATATTGTTGAACTTTGACCTCTGCGTGTTGTGACACATTGATGCACAACCGTTGCTTGTTGTTGGTAGTGTAGAAAAAGCACATGATACCTACAGACCTACTTTTCAAGTAATGGCGTTAACCACAGCTCCTTTTTGAGGCCGACACGCTTTTGGTCCTTTTGCTTTAATCCATGAGTGTGGTGGTGATGATGGTACCATAGGTGTTAAGATCTGTCATAGCACCTGGTTTGCACAAGTCTCCTACACATTAGGCATTCAGTGAACCTTGTGTACTGTGGATGGGGGAAATCATCCCACCTTATGATAAAAATGTTTCAACATGGGATATGGTTTACCACATATAGTCGCTTTGTATTGATCTGCAGTGGTTCCAAACCATGTCAGGTTGATGTGCATCACATGTTTTCATTTATTTATTGATTTAAGTAATAGAAACCTGATCTAATTCTTTTAGTCTGGTGAGCAAAGCACAAAAGCCTGCTGATCTTCCCTCCTGGATACAGCGGTGCATGAAAGAACCAGTAATGTGATAAATATTCCCCACAGTCTCGACTTGTCCTTCCTATCATCCCGCTAGATAAATGTATTTAAATTTATTTCAGCAGTATAGGACTTGCTGCCGTAAATTGTGCAACCTGGGCGAAGTGTGCATCATAGCTCCTTGCTAACAGGCTTGGCACGGTCAGAATAAGAAGACCTAACGCTTCAGTTGGCACAGAGACCAGAGAACTGCATCCATTTTTCATCCCAACCTATGGCAGTAGTGAACACTTTTTTTTTTCTCCTCCCCAATAGTTCTTTAGGGTGAACTGGAAAACTGATGAAAGGCGTAATTGTCGATGGGCGATCGTTTGACTCTGGAAAGTGACAGAATCCTTGCTGCTGAGAAATGAAACAGTAAGCCTGAGCCCAGTAGAGGGGAAACATGGTGAAAGAAAAAGCGGAGGTGGATCTCCTTGTTTTTTTTTTTTTTTTTTTCTTTAGTAGATATTGTGTGAAGGTGCACTCTTTGTCACTTGATTTTTTTTCTCCTATAACTTCTTAACCTTATCATACTGGAAAGACAAAGAGGTGAACCTAACAAAAGCATAAAGTAGGCTGGTCCAGAGCAAACAATGGAGCAATTTTCACTTTGCCATAATAAGAATTCAGTGGTGCAGGCTGTAAGTGAGGAAAGTGCAGTTGCAGCAGATGTTTTAGTGACACTTTGTCCTGGGCACAAGTGCAAGGATGGAGGACAGAGCAAAACTTTCCATTCTCTGGACTGTAACATTGTTGTGAAAGGAGACAAAATGGACCCAGAGAAGTGCCACGTGTTTACAATCTGTGATATTTATGGCTGGGCATTAATAGGGGACAGGATGATGAATTTTGGTGGTCACACAGGACCAGAGCCTCAGTCCAGTGGCCGCTCCCCGCGAAACCCCCAAGAGCCTGGACCTTCAGCTGGATGCCTGAGTCAGCAGGGCTAAAAGCGCCCGGTGTCGAGCTGCAGAACCCATCAGCGCTTCATTAGCATCATTCTCACAATGCATCATTTCCATACACATTGTTAGAAACTGTCCTCGGCATCCTTTGGGAAGGACCTTGGAGGATATCTCATCCCGCTCCTAAAATGGGACAGTTGCTCAGAGAAGCGAGCCGCCACACTACAATTACGCATTCACATCGCTGATCATTTGCATTTCATTAAGGTGGCTGTGGGACTGATGTGTTTCTTCTTTAAATATCAGTTCCATGAAAATGTTACTTTTATTATTTCTTTTTCCATTACAAACCTTTGCAAGCGGCTGTCAGAGGAGATGAAAGTTCCCAATATGCCCTTCTTCCTCTCTGTTGAGCCTGTGCCATTCTTGACAGGCCATTCTCTCTCTCTCTCTCCCTCCCTCTCCCTCCCTCCCTTCCTCCTTGTCAAGCTCAGTGGCAGTACTGTCACGGACATGTTTTCCCTGGACGCCGGCACACACTCTTTCAGAATGATGGCAAATTGAATAAATCACAGAGGCCATTCGAACTGCGGACCATTCCCACTTCCTTGTTGTTCAGCCTCCATGTTCTCACTTTTACAGCCGAGGTACAAAGAGAGAGAGTAGGGAGCGAGGTGGAGGAGTTGGGCAATTCATCCAACCCACGAATCCCTACGGAGTATCTCCAGACAAAAGCAGTGGGGACTTTAAGAAAATTACTGGGAATCAACTGCGTCCCTGGTGGATATTCACGTCCGCGCATTTGCATGGCCATTGTTTGGCTTTCCTCCCATGTGCCGATGCCTTTAGACTCCTTTCACCATATCTTCCCCTCAGTAGAGGCTTAGTACTTCTTTTACTGCTGCTATTTTTGACTCCATACCCACCTGAAAGCTTGATGGCTTGTTTATGCTCCAGTGTTGTGCCAGTGCTGGATGACATCTCACTGTGAATAATGCAGCGTATGGCCAACACTAATTGAGTCCCCCCCCTTAAAAAATAAATAGCTCGGCTTGCAGACGCCTTGTCAGTGAGCAGGTCTTCCTGCGAGAGGCGGCCTGGGTGCCTGGAACGGCCACAGAGGAGCCGCTGTTTGTGTGCGCTGCTGGATACCTAATCCTTGATTCCTGCTTCCCTGCCTGCTCCTGTAACTCTGCACTGATGCACGCAGCGCTGATGAGCTCTCCTGGGAGGCTTTGAAGCGTGCGGGGTCAACTCCCTCAATCCACTCACTAACTCTCCATAGCAGGTGTTGGGGTAGGCGTAAGAGGGTTTTTGGAGGCGATGTTGAGACAGAGAAAGTAAAAAATTGGAGGAAAGGGAGAGGCTGAAATCGGGTGGTGTTTCTGTTCCCCGGAGATCGACATCATTCATATGTTAGATCTGATGTGATAACTCTTTCTTTCAGGCATTTTGTAACATCTTACTTTACTACTCATCATGCATCTATAATCTCCCAACGTATATCTATGTTTGGGGTGAATTTTGGGGTTTATTGTTAATTATTCAACTGTCCCACTTCATACATGGTTGTTTCTCTCTGAAATAAGAGAAATAACACATGAGGCTTTAATTCTGCTGTTGTTTTAAAAAGTTAAAGCTTACATATAGTTACTTGCATATAGATCTCCATTTATTTAAAGCCATTTGCCAATGTCCAGAGTGACCTATATTAGTGCTATGAAATCTCTGTCAGTGAATACATTTGTATCCTAGTTTACTGGGATGCAGGCTATGAATACTGTCAGTCTAATAAACTCAATAGGCACGTATTTTAAAAAGTGGAGTGAGTGTAGCAACATATTGATGTGTGTGAGAAAATGGATATGTAAACGTATCAAGCTGAGCATTATAGATATCAAACTTCATTCTTATTCTGAATCCAGTGCTGAAAAAACGAGTTGCCCATTTAACCAATCCAGTGATCTTATACAATGTGCTACATGACTCCACAGTCATCATGTGAGGATTGCTGTACCAGAGATGAATTGTGTATTTCAAACTATCAGAAGGTGTTTGTTTTATTTTTATTTATTTATTTATGTGTCTGTTTGTTTGTTTGTTTGTTTATTTTTAAAATAAATTGGTTTAACAAATAAATAGAGATTTTACCATTTTCCTATGGTAATCTTAATAATCGTAATAAATAACACACATAAGATCATATCCATATGAGAATATTGTACCTTTATTTTATTTCTAACTGAGTATTTGTGAGAATTGTGATCCCACTTCTTAGCACACTTAATCAAGGTTATCATAGTCAGAACATTCAGATGCAATTTATTGTTCTTTCATTTCTTTAGCAACAGATCACATTGCTTCAGTGAAGTGTTTGCACAAAACCACAACAAATGACCCTGATACCAAAGGCCAGGTATACAAAGCATTGGAGATCCAGGCGTGTACCTCATTCTGAGCATTGCTGTTTCTCTCTTAAGTTGCTGCCAGGGTTCGAATGTGTGACAGCACACAGATCTTGGGCTCTCCGCTATTGGCTGTGTCCAATGCTTTTAAGACACTGTTAACCCACTGTCGGTGCCGATAAGGGGCCTGCAGAGATAAGATGATGCTGAAGGAGAAAATAAGGACACCAACTCTCGCCAGGAGTCTGTATTGAGCTGAAAACGACCAACTGGAGAAAACAAAGAGCCTTCAGCTGCGGGCACGTGTTGGTGATGCGTGAGGTTTATCTGAAATCGGCATGACTGCAGAAGATGAACCGAGGTTTATACAGCATTGAGGTCAGGGACACAAGTGGGGCTCTTATTGGTTTATTACTGTTTTCCTTGACTCAGAGCCACTTCAACTTTACGCTGGGTTAAGTAGAAGAACATTTATATAACTAAAATGTTAACTGTAGTGCAAAAGAGTGCCATGTCTGCATGTGCAGGTGTATGTATGGATAAATGTGTGTATGTTTCCGGCATATGTTTTCAGGGTGTTGAGTGTGACTGGTTGCATACGACATGATACATTTGCCAGTTGGCAATATTGACCAATTGTAATGAATCTCTTGATTATAATATTAACTGATATCCAAACAATAGAATATTACATTATATATAAACCATGGACTGGTCAATAGATATGTTTTATAATAAATTATCGACTCAGTGATTGCTATTTAGGCTGCCATGGTTGAGTAGGTATGCTGTGCTTCATTTGTGATATAAAGACTAATTTGTTGATTTGATTCTCCCATTGAAACCAGTTCATTTGCAGTTTTCTGCCATGCCGAACTCTTATTGCAAGCAGTGTCCTCCAGCAGCAGCTGCTCACTCCCAGGACTTCTGTCTTTTGTTGCCTCTCATTAAGAGGCCATGAGGCTGGTTCAAGGCCGGTATAAGTGCCTGTATTAAATTTGTAAAGCAAGTGTTTTGCCGCCTTGCACCTTGAGGAGATGAAATGTCAATTTCAAACCACTGTGAATGGGATAGAAGACAACGATGGATAAGCGCTTTAAAGCAGGCGATTTGTGCCAAGCCTGTACCGGCTGCAAAAACATTTCTAAAAACATTGTCATTTCTAAGCTGCTACTGCCTGTCAACATGTTTTTCTCTACTAATTTGACTTGGTCTTGCCCGAAGCTGATGTTCCTGTAGGGACTCAGCTGGCGACGATGAACAGTCTGCATGAGTGCATGTCAGTGTGGGACATAAGAGTAATCAATAACAGGTCCAATACTGTGAAAGAGGGAAATGGAGAGTGGGGACTCTCTTTTTCGGTGGCTGCAAGGCTCTTGGAAGGCAGGCGTTTGAGGAGTGTGGAGACGGGAAGCCTAGAGATCACAGAAGAACGGTAAAGTGGAATCTTCACCTCTCCCTGTAGAACAAACATGGGGAAGGCCATGAAATATGCATGGGGCAGGTCATAGCAGGTCACGGTTTAAGTGGATGCGGCCGGTCGTCTGTTTGTTTTTCGGGAGGCTGAGATGGGATTAGTTTAGCATCCCCAGTGGGGTGTTCACAGTGAGCTAGTCTTCATATGCTGCCCTTTTGTTTCTTCTCTTTCTCTCTTATTCTATGTGCTATAATGATGATGAAGTGGGTAGAGGCATTTAAATGGGGCACCAAGGCCACTTGGATCTGTTCTGATGGCTTGGGGTGAAACTGTGGGACGTGGCAGCTGGCGTTGCAACTCCATACTGCTGTTTGCTCGCCCTCAGTCTACTCAGCAGCCAAGAAATTTTTTAAAATTGCTTTCCGGGTGGGGACTAGTAATTGGCTGGCACCGCTTTCCCATTGTTTGGATTGTCTGTGCCCGCTTTTAAACAAACCGAAGTGGCCGTTGCCGAAGTGCTTCAGATTTACTGTTCCTGTGTTGAAAAGATCCGGGTTCATCACTGCTCTCCCACAGCCCCTTAAATGCGGAAGAGAAAATAATGACATGAAACATTTTTTCCTCCCGCATAATCGCTCTATTGTTTGAAAGTTGGAGCTGAAATTAATTGGCGAGCACCAAGGCCTGGAAGTCTTGGAGAGCTCTTCTCTCTTGTTTTCTCTTTCTTTAAACTATGGCACTGTTGTGGAATGAAAATATGCTTGTGTGGCATGGTGTTGATCTCATGTTGCACCCTGCATCATTCTCTTTCATTTTAATTGCGCATTAAGTGTCATTATAATTCTGGATGTGGGCCAGTGTTGAAAGTTGAATGGGAAAAAAAAATCAATACTTGAGGCGCTGTAGCAGAGTGTTCCAGAGACTTACAACTTTGCCTACTATGGGTTGGACTTATGGAGTGACCTGCAAAATTGTGGTATTTGAGTTGAATATGATTCTTATGATAAAATTATAATAGAGTTTCAATGTTTAGAAATCCACATTGTACAATGCAATTTTAATAGAATTAAAAATAAACTATTTAACTCTTAAGTATTTTAACTCTACTGCCTTATGCAGCAGAGTTTAAAAGAGCAGCCTTGTAATCAGAAGGTTGCCGGTTTGAATCCAGAGCCGCCGAGGTGCCACTGAGCAAAGCACCATACCCACATGCTGCTCACCAAGGGTGATGGTTAAAAGCAGAGGACACATTCCATTGTGTCACCGTGTGCTGTTGTGCACAATGAAAATCACTTCACTTTCACTTCACTTATGTCTTCGTTTTCCTCCTTTGCCGCAGTGCATCAGCTGGTCTGGTTGTTCGCACAATTGATGTGGCAAATGTTTTGTGCCAGGTGCCCTACCTGCTGCAACCCTCCCTATTTACCTTGACTTGGGATTGGCACCAACAAATACACTCTCACATGCAGAGTTTACTCTACTGCCTTATATCTTCTTGTGTCTTCCTGATATCTTCTTTTAAGTCATCAACTACTACTGAATCTTGGATTAGAACATGTCACTAGTGATAGTATTGCAATATATTGCATTTATGCTGAAGAAAATGTGTCTCAATTTCGCTGTCTTGATTTATTGTCTTAACCCTACTGACTATGGTATTTAATTTAAACTCCAGTGGTGATAAAAAAACTATTCCTTTTTTTCCATAGTATGGTTTGAGCTCCATTGAACAGGTGTGGTTCAGATAAGGGTGTTGATCAATGTGATGACGGTACGTTCTTGAGTCAGTGGCCCGGTGGTGACTCGAATGACTCAGCTTTCCACAAATAGAGCCATCAAAATTGATTATGAGACAAACAGCAAGAAGTTTCTGCACTTGTACTCCACACAATACACTAAAAATGATGATGCAGAGTTTTATATTTTAGTGCACACTGAAAAAAAACAACCTTCTCAAAAAAAAAAAAGAATCAACTGTTTCACAGATGGTGAGCAAGAGAATGGTTTTGAGATAATTTTGAACAGCTCCAGAACGTGAGTGATATTTCAAAGTGCAATTAAACATTATGATTTTTCACTCGGACCATTACACAGTACTATAGTCATTATCCCCATGTAATCATTCCTGGCTGAAATGTTTTCCGAATTGTGCTTTGATGCTGAAATCACATTTTGGATTGGTGGCCTCCCTCACACCTCTAGAGTTCAAATCCAATATTGTGTGCAGAGTTTGGTGTTGGTGTTTGTTTTCTCCAGGTTCTTAGGTTTCCCCCTGTTGTCCAAAGGCATGTACACTAAGTGAATAGGCACCTCATTTTTATCCATAGGTAAATGTGAGTGAGTGAATTTCTGTTTGTGAATTTCTGAGTTCCCACCCTCAAACCAGTGTCTCCAGATGGTCTCTGGCAACTGTAACCCTGCTTAGGAACAAGCAGTTATGGAAAGCGAGTTTATACTACCAGTCAAAGGTTTTGAGGCACCTACTCTGTGATGGTTATTTTGAAAAATCCAATGCAAGAAATGGTATATTTTGGAGTGGGAGTAATCAGTTTTTTTCTTTTCACCTTCGTGACTGCTGTCTTCACTATTGTCACCATTAGAACTGCCTCATGAGATGCTCATTAACATGAGTGAAGGATAAGAAAGTGTTCGGCATAAACCATCAGGACTGTTGAAAACCTATCCAGTTGTCTAATTTAAGGTGGTGTGCAATCACAGCAAAGCTTTGGAGAGTTTCAACATTTTGCCAACCTTACATTTTATTTAGTAATACTGTGTCTTCAGCTATGTTCTATTGTATAATGTAAAAAATGTATGACATAAATAAGTAGGGGCTTCCAAACTTTTGACTGGTAGTGTATGTCTGTATGTGTGTGTTTGTTAAGGCATTTTCACCCAGTATCTTCACCTTGCACCCAGCCTTGCACCCAGACATCTACCTTTATTGTATAGTAACATTGTGTCTACATTGTGCTACTTTCCTTTGAGAGGCCCAGACTCTATATACATATCTCACATCAACTGAGTTCCTGATGCATTATGGGCCATGGGCTGCATTAATGGGAACTGTGTGATAAGTATTTC
Organism: Denticeps clupeoides; assembly: GCF_900700375.1. Taxonomy (NCBI): domain Eukaryota; kingdom Metazoa; phylum Chordata; class Actinopteri; order Clupeiformes; family Denticipitidae; genus Denticeps; species Denticeps clupeoides. The sequence continues at coordinate 4,263,669 of NC_041709.1, forward strand.
TCCAACTTTTCTTTTATCAACTTTCTCTCTCTTTTTATCCTTTCATGAGCATATTTTTTATCATTGTAGACAAAAGAAGTATTCACAGGCTCATTATTTATTTATTTATTTATCTATTTACTGCCTCTGGCACAAATGGAGCAGAACACTCCTAGATGGGTCACATAAGTGCCCTTTTTTTCTGCTGAGCAATCATGTCCCATTGCCGCTCTCCTATTATTGATTTTCGAATGCTATGCAAACTGTGTTATTGCCCAGTGTGATCTCAAGCCATTCATCTGGAGATGTTATCTGTTATCTACTTGTGAATGCTCCTTTTTTAAGATCTTTCCGTTCCACTGTTACATTTAAAGGCGCCGGTGCGCTCTAGTTCCATTTCATTGGAGCACTAAACCATTTTATTGTTAAGACAAGATGAAAAGTGTAAGTAATATGCCCGTGCGGTGGAGCCCCTGAATCCTGTCAGGGATTCTGGGCAGGCGAGAACTGGGTGCGGGGCGAAAGCAGAGGAGTGGGCGGGGGTGTGCCAGAGCTCATTTCCCTTCTTCTAGCCGTTCTGCTGAGGCACGCCGCATGCTCACCACAAAGCTGCAGCTGAAGGATCAAGCACTAGTCTTTGTCCCTCTCTCTCTCCCTGCTTCCCTCACAAATTTTACTGCTTCTGCATTTTCAAAGCCCGTCACAGAGCACACAGCAAAGCGGCCTGATCCTCACAGCGCTCCTCTGTCTGCTTAAACGATCTGTCTCTGTCGATCTCACATCTGCTGATAGTCAAAGAGCGCGTCAGAGTGTTTGTGTCAGTGTGAATGGGCGTGTGTGTCGGAATATGCGTGTCCTTTGCATGCCGTCCCACGTGACGTCAGAGCATGTGTGAGATTTTGTGCATCAGGAGAATGCCTGTGTCTGTGCAAACGTGAACGTGTTGCAGTGTGTGTTTAAAAGTTTGAGAATGTGTGAAGGTGAATGTTACTGAACGAGATCATATGTTGTATTTGGGAAATGCATATGAGTGCACTTCCTGCTTCAATGTGTGTGTGTGTGTGTGTGTGCGTATATATGTACATATGTGCGTATATGTGTGTGTGTGTGTGTACTTAGTCTTAACTACTTAAATAGTAAATACTCTGTGGCTTTTTAGTTATTTATATGATATAATTTTTACGTTTATAGATTATTGATCAATTGTTAGCTGTTTTGGTTTATATTTTTGTAGTTGAACGTGTGAGACGTGTGTCTCTTATCTGTTGCTGTGTTCATGAGCGTACGTTCATATAGCGAGGTTATGTGTGCTTGTGCGTTTTTACTGCCGCTGTTTTGGTAAAATCCTCCTAACTGCCGCTCAGCACAACTCAGCCTGTTTGACTCGCCGATTAATAGAACAGGAAACGTCATGCAGATTCCCATCCGGATCCTTCATCGTGGCCCTGTTTTCATTACCTCCCATTTCACAGGGATCAATCTCTCCCAATTCCTCGTTCACTCACACTCAGTGAAGCCGCTGTGCTCCGAATTGCATCGCTGCTTCCTTCGCGACTGACACCGCGCCGATACAAAAGCGCTGAGCTCGCCGTTCCTGGCAAAGGATCCCCGCTCATGCTTTTTTACCCCTCGTTCACCCCACCGATGGCGCAATTAGCTTCATTAGCACATTAACAATGCTCTAATGTCCTCTAACCACTGCCTGCTGCCCGCTGGCCGCTAACCCGCTGCTGCTCTCTGTGACCCCCCCCCGCAGCCCTCAACGCCCAGCAGGACAGCGTGGACGCGCTGATGCAGCGCTTCAAGGAGAGCTTCCACACCAACGCCGCCATGGACATAGCGCATTTTCAGCACCCGTCCCACAGCTCCTCCACCGGCAGGAAGAGGGGATCCAGCCACATCAGAGGTAAAGAACCTGCCCTGTTATAAAGGCCTTATACGCCATGTTTAAAAGATGACTCTTCGATTCCTATAAACACTCCCTGCGCCTATCTAGTCTCCATCAAAGGCTGCCATCATGCATAATTCTCAGCTCCTTATCCAGGCATCTGTGACAGTATTCGAGGTGGCTGTCTGCTATCGGGTCATCGCGGGCTGCAGCGCGCGAAAGCGGCATCGACCTTGACTGCGCTTAAGCCTGCACCCACTCAGGGTTATCGCTCCTCTAACAGGCCTCCACCTTCTCTATACTTACTAGTGCTTTTCAGCCATCATTTATACTCTTTCCAACTTTGTTCACAACTTTGTAAACCCATGTTTCTTTAATTCAAAAGTTTTTTTTTTTTAACAAATGCACATTGGCACAAAGCTCCTAACATGAATGAGACACGGTGCACAAATGTTTTGAATAGCCAGACATCACAGACAGTATATCTGAATAGGCTTTAACCCAAACCCCTCGAGCTCAGAGCCTGTCTGAAGAAATCGGAGATCAGTTTTGGTGCTTTTACCCTGGAAGGGGGCGCTCCCTGGTTTACTCCGTCCCAAGGTTTCTCCCTTTTTCCTATTAGTTTTGACTTGTATGCAGAAAGTGTGGGGTAGCAACAGTAGGGCCTGCCCATCGAGACATGCCGCTTGTGATTCTGGACTAAATAAGTAATAAATCTTGTTGTTTAGGTTTAGATTTTGATTATATCAGATTTCTTTTTTTATATAATGGATTTGAGCTTGAAGACCTCTGTAGACCTCTGTAGCTTCTGCACAGATGGTTCCAGCAGAATGGCAGGTTCCAGAGTAGTTTGATGGAACTACGTCGTTAAATTGTGGGGGTGGTTTGAACTCTGTGGTTACACGACAATGGCCGGATAGACCTTGACTTGGTGCATTCTCTCTCTCTCTCTCTCTCTCTCTCTCTCTCTCTCTCTCTCTCACTCTCTCGGTGAAATCAGATCTTTTCAGGACCTTTAATTACAGCTGAAAAAGTATAGCCTCAGCACAAAAGGGTTCCGGTGCGGATAACAAACATGCTAATGGGACAAGTAAGGTTACGGAACAGGAACTCAATTAAGCCAGTCGGAAAGGGAGTTCATCGGCCGCAGCCTGAGATTATGCCACGTGAGAAAATGAATGCGCAGTCAAATTATACGCGCAATGAGGAAGGCATGCTGAGACAGGGAGGATCGGGAGGGGGCTCTTTAATTCTGCGGTGTTCCACGTAGCATTTTATGCGCTAAATTGCTTTTTTTTCCCGCCTTCTTCCTAGAATGTGAATTAATGTGAACTCTGTATGCATAAAGACATCATGCTTAAGTGACGCTAAATGTTGTTTGTTTGTCTATTTCTATTTTTTTTTTTCCTGGAATCATAAACTCTGTTGTGCGAAAGCAACTCTAAATTTCCCAAGGCGTGGAAAAGCCACCCCGACCTGACCTGTGGTCAAAATTGTAAAAGTGCCTCTGTTGTCATCTGGCCTCGGGTTGTCATATCCAGAGCGAGGATCACACCGGGTCAAACCGGTGACAAGGGGACGTTGTACTGCAGCGATGAAGTGCCGCCATAAACTGTTTGTATTAGAGGTTTGTCTCAGAGCGACAGTGATGATCCACGGCGGTGCGACCCTCTACGTCCAGGGCTGTCGATTTGACACGGAGTCCGGAGAAGTGAAGGGACGCCATCTGTGCTCTAACAGTGGGGCGCGACACACAGGCCACCTCCGTATTAATGAGACAAATTATTTAAGAGGAGCGTGACATTTCTGGGAGAGACCATGGCACTTTTCGTTCCTTGTGATTATTGGGCTAAAATGGAGTTTTGTTGGTACAGGATATTTGTAATGGTGAGGTTTTAGGTGATAAGTAGATCATTTTGACATTATATACATAAATTAAATGGTTAAAGATAAATGAATAAAAACCTACCAATCAGTTAAATGGCCTTTGTAATGTATCATAATTCCAAAAAAATTAAATATCACAATGTGATTCATTCCCCCCCCTTTACTGTACATTTACAGCATTTATGAGACGCCCTTATCCAGAGCGACTTACAATCAGTAGATACAGGGACAGTCCCCCTGGAGCAACTTAGGGTTAAGTGTCTTGCTCAGGTAAGTGGGATTTGAACCTGGGTCATCTGGTTCATTGGTGAGTGTGCTACCCACTAGGCTACTAAAACCCTGATTAGTGCCTCTTTTATACCCTTCTCTGTTGCATGCTCACTAAAACCTACCCTATAGTACAACCTTGCCGCACATAGTCGAGTCGAGTGAGGTTTTAAAGCATCAGCAGACCCATCTCCTTTAGCACGTCTCAGAGTCAAAGGGAGGAGGTGCAAAAAAGTGGGAGCCATGTGGAAGATTTGAAGGTGGAAAAGAACGTGTGAAAGATGGACACAGCGTGACATAGAAAGAGTGAGAGAGATTATGAAAGTTGATATGTGAGACATGCCTTGGCTGTGGAAAATGTTGGTTTATTTTTGACCTCTCTTCTTGTACATGATTTAGCATGAATTTTTTTGTTTGTTTCTTTGTTTGTTCGATCTACTTTGGTGCCTGTTTACTCTTGTATTCTATTTTACATTTTCTTTCTTGTTTACGACATAATGTGGTAATAGAAATTCTAATAGCCTGTGTGTGTGTGTGTGTGTGTGTGTGCGTGCGTGAGCGTATACCCATCGTTCGCCCATTTGCATGTAACTTTGCTGGCAGCAGCATCCACGCAGGATGTAAATGCGGCTTGATTGTTTTCTCAGGCAGGGCTGGTTCGTTTTTGATCTGTCAGTGTTCATCTTTGTTCCAGTGCGTGCAGATAGCTTCATGTGTATTATTCTCAACCGCTGCCGCTAATTGAACCTTTTTGAAGTAAGGAATGAAAGTCCTTCCGTATTTACTCTTTCCCGCTGCCCTGCCTCTCAGTGGTCTCTTTAATAAGTCTGGAGACTCCCGAGTCCGGGAGTGCTGATGCTTGGTGAATGTGCTGTGCGCCTGGCTGCACCTCCAGCACCCTTCCATCTCACTTGCAGACAATGCGCAGCGATTGCAGCTCAGGCCCTCGCACCGCTGCTCCGCTATGACAGGACCTCGCGGCAGATTTACTGCCAGCCCCAGCCTGCGAGGCAGCGCGACAAGCTGGGTGTGTCTTTGGGAGAGGTATCTGTTCACCCAGTTTTGTTTCTCTGAGCATGTATGTCAAGGACACGTGCTTGGCCCCCTCATCTCCAATTTGTATGTCTTCATTTGGATCTCTTTTTAATATTGTTTTTATACTGTTAGTTTTTTGCATCATGTGCATTCCTATGAAAGTATGGTCCTTACAATGTAATAATGTTTGTATTCTGTTTTTGTATTCTTTTGCTTGCTAGTCTTAGTTGTTAGTCTTGTAATCTTATTTATTTTTCAAAAAAGCTTTGACTGTTTTCAACATTCATTGAGCATGTCATGATCATATCTGTGTCATATTTCAAAGCATGATGTCCAGCCTTATACAATAGCACATGCATGTGTGTGTGTGTGTGTGTGTGTGTGTTTGTGTATGTGTGCATATATCATGCTAATGTAATCCTGTTACGCCTATGCATATGCTTGAAATTTACGACTGTTTGCCCATGCACATGTCTGTTTGGTGTGTGTGTATGTGTGGGTGTGTATTTTTTTCAATGTGGGCGTGTGCTTGGAGTGAAAATGCATATGCATGTGCATATGTCAGTGCAAGCAGCATGGGTGGGTTGGGAAAGGCCTTGCACCATGCAGTGTGGCTGTAATTACAGGTCTGCAGGATACGAGTGAGTTCGGGAGAGATTGTTTAAGTCCTCGTGTCCCCCTAAACACCAGCTTTCAGAGCCTGAGATGACAGGGTGTCAGGGACTCCAGACCAGCACTGTCATCAGGATATCAGTTGTGCCCACTGGAGATGTTATCCACAATTTGAAGATTATGAAAAAAAAAAAAAAAGGTCCGTGTCCTATTAACAGGGCTGTTAACTTAAATGATCCATTAATCAAGGTGGAATAAGTGAGTAAAGCTAAATATTCCAGCGGAAAGGGAAAAGAACCCCTACTGAGCAACAGAAGAAGATTGTTATTAAATCCGTAAAAACCTGCCTCTGATGTGGAAATATGAATCCAGCTCATAAAATGCCTCAGCAGGCAATTCCACTCAACTGTTCTCTGCACGATTGCACCTTTTATGTCAATAATAATTGTTAATGAGTCCCAATTTAAATGATAGTTTTAACTTATTTACAAAAATGAGGTGTTATAAAGTTTAATATCAAATCAGTCAGGGTTATTTTTGTTGCTTAAGATTTGATAGGAGGCTAAATTTGCCTGCAATTTGAAGCGATTTTTAAAAATTACCTCCACGCTTCATACATTTATAGCCTTATTAATTAATTAATTAATTGTATGCGTGATGTCTGTGTGATGCATACAGTTCTAGATGCATAATAATATGCAAAGCATTCTTTGATTGGCCAGTTGTACAGATCTGAAGACGTCATTTCTTAACATTTTTTTTTTTATGTTCAGCACCAAGTATTGCGCTTGTATTATGTCTTCAGTGTAAAGACAAACACAGTGTTTAATATAGATTTGATTCAAAATGATACAAATAAGCAAGTTTTGAATTGAGATTAAAACTGAAAAACGGTATTGATTCAAATGACATGGATAGTCATCTTTTATAATAAATCAATTTCATTTATTTTTATTTTATCTATGTTTCATTTGTTCTTTCTTGTCCTGTGGTTATTTACTCGTTGTCTGCCTGGAGCTTTACCATTTAGGGTCTCAATTATCCAACATCTGTGAACTCTCTGCTGTGTAAAATGCATTAATCTATATCTTTTTGTGGCACCCATGACCTTAATCTTTGTACTTGTGGGTCGCCGTGGTCTTTGATTGGCTGTGTTGGGTTCGGTTTGCGTGTGGTTCAGCGATCAAGACAACGAGATGATGTGTAGCATCAGTGTCAGCATGACCGTCATGCTGCTCAAGCTGAAGGATTTCCAGCATGGTGCAGGGCCGAGGTGTGGCTGAGGGCGCACTCTGGCCAGATCAGGGTCAGCAGTGCCGCAGGCCCCAGCAGCTGGTCTGGGGTCAGTTGGTGCTGAGTTGCCTGCTGATGTGCAGTTGGTCATGCAGGTCATTTTTTTCGTCCACGCTTGTTCAGAGAACAGCTGGGGATCACACGCAGGTGTATTATTTATATTTCTTTCTTGTCCTGTTAAAAATCTGACACGTTTTTATATTCAATATATAACCATGTACTTTTGTACATGGATCTTCCAGATCAGGTCAGAAACGCAAATCAGGTAAAAGCATGCAAACACACTCTCAAATACAGGTATTTTTACAGCGTATAAAAGAGATATAGCGTATAAAAAAGATATAGATTAATGTATTCACGGATGTTGGATAATTGAGACCCCAAATGGTAAATAAACAGCATAAATACAGGGTAAAAGACAAATGACCAAACAAGGGCGTGACACGGCAAGGGTACATTTATACATGTGACAACAGATCAATGCAATCACAAGCTCAGTAGCACAAGACAAGGCAAACATGAAATCCCGGTCCGGAGTACCATGAAATGTCCAGATCGTGACAGTTCGCACTGGTCTGAATCAGTCGGTGAGTTTGTAACAGTCTATCGATTTCCTCTCTGTTTGGTTTCCTTTACCAAGACAAAAAAAATTAAACTTTGCTTCAAATAACATGAGAACTTTCTCTCTGCTTATTCTTCTCATGTGTCGTCGTAGGAGCCACAAAAGTTAATACAGGACGCTGATCTTCTGTTGTGGACTACTGTGTGTGTGTGTGTGTGTGTGTGTGTGTGTGTGTGTGTGTGTGTGTGTGTGTGTGTGTGTCAAATCAAATAGCACCGAGGGGGGAGACAAACTTGAGTTAGATTCCAACAGACTAAACCCTGCAGATGTGAAAGCACCCAAAGAGAAGTTTTTCACCAGTACAGTAGGCATGTTGAGCCATTAACAGACTCAGACTTTGGAAGGCGCTCATCGCATTATGTTGAGAGACAATTAACATACCCCTAGGCATGAGTGTGTGAGTGAGCGGTGTGGCGCCCAATGGTAGACTGGTCCAGTGAACCTCAGTATGCTCCATCACACACTACCCTGATGTGGATTAGGTGGTTTGGGATAGTTTGGAGTATGTCGTACATTTGTACACACTTTAAAACTAACAGGCTGCTTTTTATTTATTTGGGTTCAACGAGACTTATCGACGTGCTGCGTGATAACTGGCCAAGGCCGGGGGAATTCTATCAAAGGTCAGTAACGACTAAGCCTTTCAGTCGCAAATCGAAACTGTGTGTGTTTGTGTGTGTATGCGTAGGCCAGGCTCGTATGTATATGTCGTAAGTAAGTATTTTCACTGTACACTTTGCTGCAGGTACCAGAGAAAAAAAGAGAACAGATCTAAAGCAGAGCCTCCATTTCTGACTAGTAACTGGAAAATAACTCATGCCGTTGATGGTAAAAAGACAGGAGCTGTTTGCTTGTCCCTCTCGTCTACGTCTCATCATAGGAAACAAGACAATGTTACACTCAACAGAGTAACTGCATCCATTCCTGTCTCTCCGAATGCCTATGCAACATGTGCAGGAACACTGGAAGGTAAAGGGTTTTCACCACTGCATGAAATAATCAGAAGGTTGCCGGATCGAGTCCCGATCTGCCAAGGTGCCACTGAGGTGTCACTGAGCAAAGCACCGTCCCACGCCCACTGCTCACTCAGGGTGATGGGTTAAATGCAGAGGACAAATTTCTCTGTGTGCACCATGTGCTGTGCTGTTGTGTATCACATGTGACAATCACTTCACTTTACTTTACTTAAATAAAGCAAGTTGAACCTCAGACTGTTGCATTGTTTCGATCAGCCAGCACCACGCGCTGATCTCTCGTGAGAGAGTGTCCTCAACCAGGTTCTGCAAAGACATGACTAACGCTGGCCAAACAAGTTGAAGTGAAGTGACTGTCATTGTGATACACAGCAGCACAGCACACGGTGCACACGACGAAATGTGTCCTCTGCATTTATCCATCACCCTTAGTGAGTGGTGGGCAGCCATGACAGGTGCCTGGGGAGCAGTGTGTGGGGACGGTGCTTTGCTCAGTGGCCCCTCAGTGGCAACTTGGCAGATCGGGATTCGAACCGGCAACCATCTAATTACGGGTCCGCTTCCTTAACCGCTAGGCCACCACTGCCCCCAAAATAAACCTCCGCCCCCCTACTGCCACAGATCCAGCCCTTTAAATCAATATATTTAAATGAGAAGTTGTGACAGACGTCCCGCCGGGTAACATCTCATCGATTCTGGCGGGGCGGCGAATATGTTTGTGTGCGTGGCTCGGTGGCTCAGCGTATTAGCATGTAATTACTGCCTGTGTTATTCCAGGAAAATTATACTTAACCTTTTCAGAAAGAAACAGATGGGCAATACAGAGGGAGGGAAGGGTAATTTGGGGTTGTTTGGAAAAAATGTGTTGCCATGGCATTAGCGTCATCTTAAGTCTTTAAAATCTTTCATGTGTTCTTTTTTTCCCCCCAATGCTCAAAACGGTTATTATAACCTTGCACCAAAATGTTTTCTATAATTGAGCAGAAAAAAAGTAATGCAATCGTACTCCATAGTTATGGAATCTTTCAATTAGAGATTGGCACCTCTAACAGTCTAAAAGTGGAAACAGCAGATGTCTTTAACGTCACATTCATTAGATGTGTTCATACCTCAGTAATTGATCGCTATGAGGAAGATGGTAGTGGGCTGATTTATTGTAATATTTTATAAACCTGGCATGTAGGCAAACACCTTGGCACATTGCATTACATTCACAACTGCAGTCTCCACAATTTTCACCTTTAATTTACTTAAATTTAGTCTAGAAACTCAGTCGTTTGAATGTTGTCAGTGTGTATGGGAACGACTACGGTCTTCGAGTAGATGCTATGTGTCAGTGAAGGTTTTTCAGCAGGATGGGACCACATGGGTTCACCTTCACTTCTCACAGAAATCAATGTTCCTTGATCCTGTGGCTGGCTCTCTTGGTTGTCCTTCCCTGGACCAGTTTTGTGGTTTAGGGATGTTGTGACATATTTGTGTAGCTTCACACTTTGGCCCTTAGCAGTTCTGTGTGTATGTGTATGAGAAAGAGAGCAAGACAGAGAGAGAGAATTTTATGATATACATAAGCAGCCACATCAATCTACATATGTTTTTGTGGCAGAAGTCATTATTTTTGCTGAACCGAATGCCTGAAACAGTAGTCCTGCTCATGGGCTTCCAATTCCCGTGGAAGTCTGTAAACTCATTTTTACTATGGCAGACACACACTCTTCAACCTTCCCTGTGTCAACAAGGATTTTGCTAAACGCGGAGTTCCTTTCTAATTGCAGCTTTCTAATTGTCAAATGCAATTCCTCTATTTTTAATCTCACAGTGCCGCGCTGCTGGGTGTGGATCTCTTTAGTTTTTCTTTCGTTTCTTTTTTTTTTGTTTTGAGAAGGCAGCAGATGGGTACCTGTTTAAAGTATGGGAGAAACAACAGACGGCTCCCTCCCGCTCCGTGTTGCCGCTGAAGGCGGGAAGAAGAGCCATCCTTGTTAATGAGAAACTTTATTGCCTCCTACTGAATTTCGCCGGTCTTGCCTGTGTCCTCTCTGCGCTTTATGGGATTTGGAATTGGACAACAGTTCTGCCTTTCGGGGATCAGGCAGTCAACAGAGGAAGAGAAGTTATTTTTATTAGTGTTGTGTCCACACACATATGAGGCCGTCCTTTTTTTTTTTTTATAATTATTATCATTTTTTTAACTCTTCCGACATCTCTTAGCCTGTGTGTCTTCATTAACACCACTGTTAAAGAAGCAATTCTACACCATGCTTCTCTTCTCCCCTCTTTCCCTCACATGTGTTTGATCTTCTTGCTTCCAGTGGATATTCTGCAGTCAGCTCTGGGTCTCTGGAGCTCAATTTGCAGATCAAACTGGAACAGGGGGTCCTACAGAGGCGAGCCACTCTGGTGCCGTGACATCAATGTATATTCAGCTGGAGAGGAGCGGCATCCACGTGAAGTGTGAACTGGTTGGATATAACGCCCCCCGGAGAGCAGGGGAGGACAGCGACGTCACTGCTTTTCCGCATTATAAATATATTCACAGCTTATAAAGCATCTAGATCCTTGTTTGATTCCCCGGCATTAGGGGATCTACTTTGAATCAAGATTTCGAGATATATCACTGCCACACTCATACAGTCCTCCGGGATTATTGCCGTTGGCCGCTGCGGCCCTGTCATTTTCCTCTCTCCATTCTGCTGCACCCCGGCCACGGGTTTAAGGCTAAACTTTGAGGAGAGGCCAGTTGCGCTAATGTTTCCTGATCGGATTCTTCTTGGACTTGTGTGTGTTTTGGTTGTTTGATCCTGAGCATCACTTCAGTTAAACCTCTACAGTTAAACTGCTGATCACTTTCCAATACATGCTAATATGAAAACATCTCAAATATCTGATATGCTATGTGATGTGCTAAACACTCAGTGAAGGTACAAGCAGATTTGGAAAGACCCTGAACGTCTCCCATTCCAATAGTTGAAAATGATAAGTTTTGATTGTTTAATAAATTAAATAAATGTTCTTATGTTTGTATTGGGCAAATTCAACACTACTGTTTAGCAAGTACTATTTTAAATAGTATGATCATGTACCAATTTCCAATCTTTCCAACAGATGCTGGCTATAATCTAGTCATGTTTATAATTTAGTTTTTATTTCCTGCTATTGCCTCCCATGTTTATATATTATGAATGGACTACTTTTGTGTGTGTGTGTGGTAAGATAATAAGTAAGTTATAGGCATGCGTGTAATTGCTTTGTAACACACCTATTACACTGACATTACCATGGTTCTTATAAAATATAATATATTGTATGTGTGTGTGCGTGTGTTCATGTGTGGGTGGGGTTACATTCATTTAGTGGAGTGTGGAATAATTTTGACATAAATGCTTTCTACCCAAGATCAACAGCACACAGATAACAGCACCTTCCAGTGCCAGACCTGTTCTCCCAGGAGACGTGATCTCCCAGGCAGAGGATAATGGCTCTGTGACATTTCCCACCCAATCAGAGGAACAGCCTTCCTTCTGTGTGTGTGGCCCTCGCCTGCCTTTACATTCCCTGCACACTCGCAATTAAACAATTAAAGCTTTTATCAATCTTCCCCATAATGGTACGTGACTGAAATCGAAATGACTCCTCATCGTGCTTGGGGAGAGCGAGTCTCGGCAAGTAAGAGAATTAAGCAGCTCAAGACGAGGAATGGCGAGACAGAGGGGAGATTAGAGGCTTCCTGCTCACAGAGCACTTTAACTGTTAAACGGAAGTAATATGCAGTGTGCCAGCAGTGGTTTAGCCAAAACATTTACATGAAAGCACGTGTGCGAAGGGACTGCAGATGGTAGCTGCTGGCCGCCATTTTGGTCTTGCTGAAGTTTTTAGTGTATTGTGAACATCCCTTTGTCAAATTTGCAGTAGCACCAGCTTGATCCCTGCCCCCACATTGTTCTTGATTTAATGGGACAAACAGCTGGGAAATGGGTTGATGGGATAGATCAATACAAGAAAGAGGCATTGATTTAACATAAATATAAATGATGCTTGTTTAGGTTAATTAACATAAAAATAAATTATGCTTAATTCTGCCACTTGTTCACTGAGACCCTTTTTTCCTAAGCGGCAATATTGTAGAATAATCCAATAAACTAAATAGAATAAACTTAAGTCACGAATGGGATGTGGCATTTGGAGTTTTGTTTTCCCCTGACACCATTCAGTACAATACAACAATAAAAAAAAAATGTTTCAGAATTCCAGAATTTTTTATGCAATCTGGAAAAAAATCATTTGGATTGTTTTTTTATTGAGTTTGACGTACACTTCCTATAAAACCTTGCAACACATCTATTATCATTTCACTGTTGAATTCTGCATCAAAATGGCCAGTTTGTGTTACTTTCCTATTTCTTCTCCTTTGCTTGCTACAAACAAAACTCTTTGAGCCTCGCCTTGCCAGGGGTCCTCTGTGAATCGGCGGGCGGCTGAAGCTTCTTGCACAGAAGCATGCTGTAACGCCTCGCTGCGCTTCTCCACTGCTACAGTCCATCATCCATTTGATGTGAGCTGTGATTGCTTTATACCGTGGTTAGGAGCATGCCTTTCAGCTGATGGGCTCCATAAAGCCGTGAAGTGTGCACCTACCTTGCAAGGCAATCAAGCAAACAGCTTTTTAAGCCAATGCACTTGATAATCCTTCCAAGACCACTGCCGAATCTGTGCAAGTGGGACATCGGGGGTGTTTCTGAATATCTTCCATTGAGTATGCTAATTTATTTCTTTTTTTCCCCCCTAAACATAATTATTTCAAAAACTTGAGTAGTGCAAATGCACTCCTTCTCCCTCTGTTACTCATTACAGTCAAACCTTGCTTTACACTTTTAATCTGGATTTTTGTACAGACTTCCAAACGTGCAGGCTACACTGAGTAAAGTGCTTTTTTTCGTTTTGTGTTCTTCACGATAGAAGCAGAAAGGCATTTTCTGGAGTGTGATTGTTAGCTTCAGGGTGGAAAAAAGGAAAAACGCAAACAAGCTTCTATTCAAATTTCCATTTACATGCTATCAGATTTAAAGAGAAGAGTATGTTTGCTGCTGAAGCCTTTGCTCCGAAAATATTAAACAAGAATTTCCATGTTTTGAATGGAGTATGTTTTTTTTGAGTATATTTATTCTCATCTTATGTAGACGGTACATGAACAGCCATGAAAGAATATTTCATCATGCTGGGAGGATAGCTGCACTTCATTACTGACATATCTCCAGAGATGCAAATGATGATGCAAATACATACATGTTTAATCAACCTTTATTTTAATTCAGATGCAATTATGCAAATTATTATAATAACAATAACATTATTATTTTTAAGAGATATTCAATCAACCTTTTTGTACTAGTATGTGAATTTTCACATTAGTATGTGTATTTTACAATTTACATCTCACATTAGAACAGTGCTTGTAGTGAGCAAGTCAAAGGTTGGCAGTGGTAAGGACAAGCTCCCTGAAAAAGGAAGAAACCTTGAGAGGAGCCAAAACTCAACCCATCCTCCTCTGGTCAGCATTGGATTACCCCAAGATCATCATGTCAGATCACAGATGTAGTGCAGTGTGGACTACATCCAGGGATTGCTTCATGAGAAGGTAGCAGTTTTCAGCCCTCTAAGTTCATTGAGGTTATATTACTTCAGAGACCATGCAGATTCTTCGATGCTAAGTAGCTGAAGAGATGAAGGAGATAGATTCAAAAAGTTCTAAATGATTGCTCAAGTAAATCCTCATTAACATAAGGGTAGTTCTCATCATGAGTATAAACTCTTTGCTGAAATGTTTTCTCTTAACAGTGTTATCATGTTGTTAATTCCTGAAAGTGCTGCTCCTGAGTGAAGTTGTTTCCTCTGTGGAACAGTCATTAACTCTTGTTAGTTGCACAATGGTGGCGAATAGGAAACAAGGATTATCCTTGTTGTCTTTTATCAAGGAAGAAAGGTATGCACATTTGGCTGAGGAAATAGCTTTTCAATATTCGATAAGACTTTTTTCCATGCTTGTCTTTCAAGATACACCACTTTTGTTCCAATCTGCGAGTGTTTTGCTTCAGGAGACATTATGGTTGTTATACCATGTAGCCCTTTTTCTAATATGAACGCACCTTTTTTATCGGGGCAACTGAGTGATTATTGGCCCTTACATTTTTACTCCACTTGGTATTTTATTAACTCTGACCTCAAGCTGTGATTGGGTTTGATCATTATTAGAAGTGCGTATATCTCATCATGTGATCGCTTCAAAAGTAATTGAAATTTTCCTTGATTTACTGGGTGCAGTATCTTCTACTTGCATGGCAGCACACCGGTGCTCATGGCGGTGTGGTATTACTTAAGAATATTATAATCAGCCAGTGAATTTAATTAGTCTAAATGAAGTACAGCTTAGTGTTTTATAGTGTTGGTTTGGAGACAGATGTGCAGTTTCAATGAATTGAGTCATTGGGCACTCTGTGGCATTAAGCGTAGTGCTATGCAGTAAGAGTGGGACATGTTCACTGGTGTAAGGCCAAAGCATAAAATCCTCATTAAAAATCGGGCTCTGGGTTAATGAAATAATCACTCACCAGTAAATTTGTAGTTAGTCTCTCTTATTCAAGATACAGACAATTGTTTGCAAAAATCCTGAGGACGCTTTACTTGGTGCCAGTTCAAAAATTGTACCCATTGTGTCATGTTTGTGAAGGTTCAGGCATGACCATAACATTTACTTTTAAAAGCTTCATTTTGTGTTTTTGGAATTACAATCACTTGCAACACAGTCCGTTCTTTGACTCATACTTTGTCCGTGACCTGTAGCAGCTAATGTAACTCAACACTCAATAAAACGGATAATTGGTGATGTATGTGTGGAAACTGCGGGTTGTTGTCCTGCTCTGCTGGTTGGCAGAGTTGAACACTGCTAATGAAATCCTTTTGCTCTGGTGTTCACTGTAGGTCAGAGGTTGTTCAGTCACTTAAAAAAAAAAAAAAACATTTAGCTTGCATGAAATTCTGTTTTAATTTTTACTATAAATTATTTACAAGAAATTGTTCTTTCACATTTTTTTTACTGCGCATGTTAAACAGTGCTTCTCAGCCTTTTTCTGCTTCAGTACATTATTTTTAACCATTTTTTTTTTTTACCTGTCACTTTTTTTTCAGTTCCAGCTGCTTGCAGCCTATTGGGCTAAAACATGAGAAAATTACGTATTCATTTCAAGCGTGCATAGCCCTGAAATACAATATATTATAATACAGAACCTTAAGATCTCAACAGCCGTACAAAGTGATGTGTGCCACATTTGCACGAATAATGCTGAATAATGCTGAATAATGCTGGTAAAATAAGCATGTCCTAAATGATTTAAGGTTGTTGAAGATTTGTTCACAGCCTTCCTGTGTTCTTTGCTCTCCCACCTCTATAAAGCAGGCAGTGTGTTCGGCCGCCAGGGAGACTCAGGCTCGGAGGCTGAGGACGAGATGCAGATGAAGTTTTACACAGAGCACAGAGGCCGGAGGCGCAGTAAAGGTAGGCTATCGTGCCAACCAGACTTCTCCCTTTTTCTTCATCTATTAGTTTTCTTCATTCCACCGCTGCAGTAATTTGAAACCAATCTCGGATTATGAAGATGTAAAAAGCAGCACACTCTGTGCACCTTTCGGGCATCTGCATTCGCTGACCTAATTTAGTGCTTTTCTCCTGTCCCCGAGCAGCGATCAACATTTCTTCAAATCTCTATCCCTCTGTGGATTATACTGAGCTGTTATAGTCTTAAGGAGTCACCTATACTTTTTTGTCTTTAAGCGAGCTACAGATATTCACAGTTCCTCTTGTTGTTGGGGAATGCAGTGCTTGCCATGGCCAGGTGATTTCTGCATAATTCCTGATGTTTTTGTCCAGAATCTGTAGTCTGTTTTTGTAATGATGCCATTACAAATGTTGCAAGGTTGCCAAAGAACTTCCACAAAGTTACCACACCAGTACTGTGCTTGACCATGGGGATGGTGCAATTACTAATTCTCCTAGGTCTGTGCGTTTGAACAACATGTCTTATATATCCACAGAATTGTTGACCAGAAGCCTTCACCTCTCATGCTTTTCAAAGACTTACACAAGCTTATGTATTAATGTCAGAAGTGGAGTGCACATTGGTTGGCGTACATGGAGGCCACCCTTAAACAGAGACTGCTGGAGTGTCTGCCTTGAGATGGTGGTGATCCCTGAGCCATTTTTTGGCCTCTTTTAGATCAATCATATTTGTTTCCTGGCCTTTTAGTTTTGCAGTTTCTCACAGTTTTGTACCCACTGCACCCAGTGCCGCTGGCACTGAAAAGATTTTGAAATGTCTCCAGCCCTAGTTTTGGAGAGCTTAGTTCAGGAGAGCTCGGGCGTGATAAAAGCCCTCCAGGATTTGGGTGAAAAACACCAGCTCTAGAACATATAACAAATGGCAATATTATGTTATATGTTCTAAATTGAAGCATCAGCTTCATTTTATATGACAATTTTTTTATTAATGCAATTTCCAGCCAAATAACTAAAATCCATTATAAAACAACACTTTTTAAGGACATAGAAAATTTGTGGCTAAATTGCGTACATTATTGGTTTATTTATGCCAAGGGAAAACTTTAATGTATTTCATATTTGTATGCAATTCAGATTTTAGTGCTTGCTAAGGCATAAAACAGTCCAGACCAGTGTGGCTGAACACATATGTGGAAGTTGGTCACTGGTGACTGATTCACCACAGGCTGAACTCCAACCATAAGAGGAAAAAAAGAAGAAGAAGAAAGAAAGGTAATAAACTGCAACAAGGAAGAATGCTGGTTTGATGTCTCTCTCAACTACTGACAGGTGAGATATTCTCACAAGCTTGGAGGGAAGACACGGTTTTGTTTAAAGATCTTAAAGGGATGATGCTCGACAGCTGCTGGAAACCCGGTTTTCTGTGGTAAACATACAGCCGACATCAGCCCTCTATCTGGAGGCAGTCGCTTGTTTTTTTTGAAAATGGCAGACTTTAAGATATAATCTGCCGAGTGCAGTTACTTGCCTTGAGCTTAGGACCCCTACAGTACAAAAAAAGTGTAATAATAACTGGTAGCGTATTATTGGGAATAAAAAAATGCATCTCACGTGTAGATGAATTGAGGGAGTGAAGAAACATAATGTGTCAAAGTGTGGCAGCAATGGCGCAGGATCAGAAGATGGAAAATGTTACAGAATGAGAACACACACTCCGCAGGGCCAAAGCATTTTTACGTTTAATTCAGTTTGCATGTAGAAGTAAGGGAAAGACCAACCTGTTTGGACTTCATTTGATGTACACTGTCTCGGTGATGAATGACAATAAAAAGTCTTTATGAACTACAACCTCATTCTCCGGAACTTTTATCCATATTAAAGTTAAAAGTTTACATACATGTATCCCACTTCTAGCATAAAGTATATAGATATTCATTATTTTTATATACTCCTACTCCATGTAAATATGCCTATGTTGTGAGCTATTTGTTTCTTGCTTTACTGCAGCGGGAGACTCGCCGTGACTCGTCATTCTGTACACTGAATTGCATATCTTGTCTTGCTGGTTTGACATGGTGAGGAAGGAGATCAGGCACAATTGCTGGACAAGGCGAGGAAGAAGGACGCATACACACAACGTCAGGAAACGGGTTTAATACATGAAGAACAGGACAGGGGAAACATAAAAGTAACAATGACTTCACGGCGAACAGACGGGAAGTGGGCAGCTTTATACAGTCATACACAGGTGAAAACAATCAGGAAACAAACAGGACGAACATCCAAATTCCGGACCTGGAGTAGCCCCTGCCAGAACGGGTCCTGACACTGAGATAAAGTTTATGTTGACATTTTGACTTTGAAGTTGGACTGTCATCTTCAGGTCCTCTTCTGGAATGCACAGTTCACATAAAGGAAAGAAATAAAAACCTAGTAGTGATGGGTAACATTTGCAGTTTGACATTGCGGAAAATAAGGTTGATTATTTTGATCTATCTGCATTTTTCAAGGTGATCTTTTTAAATTATGATATTAATTTGAAAACATGGGCTGTCATGGTAGGTACATTGGACAAAAGTCCAATTTAGCTCTCATAAGTATGTTATTATCACAAATGTTGCAATTTGTGAAAGTTTTCTTTC
The DNA here is from genome assembly GCF_900700375.1 of Denticeps clupeoides. NCBI lineage: Eukaryota > Metazoa > Chordata > Actinopteri > Clupeiformes > Denticipitidae > Denticeps > Denticeps clupeoides. The sequence continues at coordinate 4,282,417 of NC_041709.1, forward strand.
TTTCATATTAAATCCATGGCCTCAGCAAAGTCTCGAACCAAGAGATTAACATTTAATAATATTGTCCTCTTTCATATTTTTATTGGAACCATTTTTTTAGCAAAGTGCAGTTTCATTTGAACGAAATGTTAAATGAACATGTGAATGTGAATTGCCCTACCTGTGGATTTAACGCATGTCTTAATATGCACTAATGTGATGACGATGAAGATCCTTCATGATCTAATCCTTTATTAAATCTGGTTCATTATGTTCATTTTGTAGCTCACTTGTCACTAAGCACCAGGTATCAAAGAGCTTTACGATTTATTTAGGTAAATCCCAGGATTGCTCTGAATCTAATCCCATTCAGTGATTATTCTTCATGATGGGCTGATGTACTATTACCTTCTTGTCTAATAGAAATGTGCTGCCTAAAAAAACTGTTTAGTATTATCTGTTTTATTTTTAATGAGACCTCAAGAGGGTTTAATATATATTTATACACACACACACATCCTGGCCCCTTTATGTCTATCATTAGTGGCAACTTTTATTCTGGGCTTCCTGTCTCTCTGTCTCTTTTCGCTCCTCTAAATTGAGAGTTTGTTATCGCTCCCGTCCCCTGCGCATTGATGTGTGACTGCCCTTAAGATGATAAAACCTTGTTCGAGTGTGCTCGTTTCAGACATTGCCAAAAATACAGGTGTGGGGCGAGTCTAGGAAGAAATGTGCGAGCAGAAAAAGGAAAATGTCAGGCGCTTTGCTCAGAAAGCGCATTATATGTGTGCTTTTGAAAGGCCAGATACAGTAACTCACCCTGCTGTTTAAAGAGCTGGCTCCAAACGTATGGCTTTTTTGTCTTTAAAGGCCACATTTTAATGTAATGGATGGCGTACTTTTGGTGTGGCATGCCATCTTTACTTCCATTTTTTTTTATTTAACCCCCCTCCCCCCAACGATAACTTTTAGCATTTCTTCTGAAGCTATTCTGTAAAGACGTAACCTTTGGCGCTATTGTGCATGTGTGAAAGCTCCTATCTGCTGGGTAAATTGTGCAGAATGAGAGTGAGCTTCCTACCAGGAGAAATGGAAACACTGGCGGCCCCGGTCGCTTCACCTCATCTTGATCTGTGATATGCAAGGATGAAATCTTATTTCCCGGGTCGCCTTGGCGATCCGTCGAATGTATGAAACATTTTCATGCGGGAGCACTCGTCAGGCCCAGGAAGTCGCGGCAGCGGCAGCGCCAGCGCCAGCCTTGTCTCCAGGACACAGCACAGTTTGTTTTCCCAGAGGATGGCCACTGAGCATTAGATTACTTAGAGAGGACAAATACACCAGGGTGTAGGGGCCAGATATGCGTTTTTTTTTTTTTTTTTTTCTCGGGGAGCGATAATGCACTGGAGTTTTCCGCTGCCCCTCAGGAGGCGTGGACAGGCTCGTCAGGGAGTGGCATGGCATTCGCTGCCCCCCCCCAGTTATGCTATGGGTCCCGGCTCTGAAAGGGCATAGCTGAGATTCTTCAGCTGGTTACCCTGAGCACAGAAGTGTGAAGGACACGGACTCCTTATCTCCATCAAGGACTGGTGGAGCCAGCACACTCCTGAGAGAGAGGGACAGAGGGATTGTGTGTGTGTGTGTGTGTGCGTATGATAGAGAGTGTGCACGTGCACAGGAATATGTTCATTAACACTCCTGTGCTCCGGCGTTTTCGTGTTGCTGCATTTGTTGCTGCACTTTATGGGCTTTTTCAATAATTGAGGTCCCACTTAAGGGCCTAATTATTTAGGAGAGGGTGAGAGGAGCAAGGATGGGATTAGCAGCTGAAAGCCATGGTCTCAAGACCGTCAGCGCCATCCCTGTATTTTCCTTAAACACAGTCTGTCATATGATGGGTGAGGCCACAGGTAGCTAAAGTATTATAATAGTCCATATACCCCACACTGATTTACAACTAAGATGTTCACAGTTGGTCATTTTCCTCCTTCTGTGCTTAATAATGTGGCCTATATTGGTCACTGCTGTAAACATTTGCACCGTGGAGGAAAGTCGTGTCTATGATGATTGGTAGTGGAGGTCGATGTAATAGCTCCATCCTTATCTTACACATCACAATTACAGGATTAGGATTCAACCCTGAATATAACGCAGTTGGTCCCAAACAAACATTCTGATTGGCTAAGAGGACTCCTCGAAGTGAATATACCTCACAATAATTTCATATAGTGGCAGTAGCATAGTGGTCAAGACAATTGCCTGTTAACCTGAAGACCTCAGAATCACAGGGACAAACCCCACTTGCTACCATTATGCCCCTGAGCAAGCACTGTCCCTGTTACTACTGGTTGTAAGTCACTCTGTATGAGTGTTTGATAAATGCATTACAAATATCATTCCATCACATTAGAATGGAGTTTCAAAGTCATCTGTAGAATTGTGTTGATTAGCTAGAATAGTGTATAATAATGCACCACTGACTTTAGATGTGGTCGATGTTGGTCGGAAGCACAATGTCACAACACTACTTTAAAATAGCAACATGGCAGCAGTGTGCCCCTGACATGCTTCTTTTAAATTGAGCCCTATATGTTGAGATGTCGAAATATTGCATGAGATTCAAATGAGTTCTGACCTAGCTGCTGTGTGTCAGATGTGTACAGAATTTGAGTTTGGAAGTGTCAGACTGCATGTGACTTTGGCAGAAGAAAATACAATTTTTGCCACATTTGCTGGCACTGTGAATGTATTTGTATCCTGTATTTTTTCCTTTTGGCCTCATTTCTTCGCATTTGTTGCTCTCCACAATAGTTTACCACCCACACACACTCCCTCTCTCTCACACACACAAAAAAGTATTTTTTTTCAGCTGTTTGTATCACGTTTTGCTGCTATATATCCGTGTCACCTCTTCACAATATGCACATGTTTTCAGCTTTCCACAGTCCCCATGAAGGGGAGAACAGATTATTTGAGTGTTTCAATGGATCCTATCTCCCAGAGAAAAGCATGGAACTGCCTGAATGGGAAGCTGCTGCTGACCTTCAGTGGTGACTGGGTTTATAGCCTTGTCGTATCCAAAAAGGCCACCAACCCCCTGCTGTTAAAATTCAATCCACTCATGCTCCATTTAAGAGTGACTTCTAGGTCTCACCCATCTAACTGGACACAATTATAATACTCCATTAAGACTACTCTCTTCCTTCCTGGAATGTCTACTGGCATTGCCAACCTTACCCAAGTGGTCATCCCAGTCTAGGCTGTTCTCATAACTGGTTCTCAGATGGTGTAATACATGATGTAATCTTCAAGAAAATCCAGCACTTGAAATTGAGCTGCATTGTCTGTCTAATTGTCAAATTGTCAAATTGTTATGCATTCAGTGAATATACATTAAGAACTCAGTGAATTATGAAATTTATCAAGACTTGCACACCAAGACTTAAAGGACATGGAGCTTTTTTTCACTGACAGGATTACCATGCAATTCGAACACACAGTGCATTTGTGTGAGAATGGGAGCAGCATTGTAAAATCTCCTACTGACCCAGTACAATTACCATTAATCCTCTGGTGCTGGTCCAGTGGGATTGACAGGTTGTGATTGTACAGTAATCTATAAAGGAACTGATTTCTACATAATCTGAACAGTCATACAGCATCCTGTTAATGTGAATAATCCATTTTAAAGCATCATTTTGTGGACCATGGTATGTTCTATCTCTTAATCCATGTATACATGTCTCATGGAAGGTACGTGCTCCCCATACCCTTTCATTCAGTTAGTTGGGAATACACAATACATGGTACCTAACAAGTGTGAACGATTACGTGGGAATGTAAATGTGTCATTTTTCCTCAATGGCAGGTATACTGTAAATATAGGCTATCTTAGGTGATTCAAGATAAGTAACTTTACACACTCACACACACACACACAGGGTTATGTTCTTTCTCTTTAACCTTCACCTAGTCCTAACCACACATAATTGATCAACAGTTTGTTTAGAACTATCACCGTAATGCTTTGAAGTCCCATGACAATTTTAAGAGAACTGATCCACAGAAACAAAAAATAAGAAAATAATAAATAAATAAAAGAAAGTGACAGATGATGACATTAATCACGTGTACAGATGTGCTGGGAGAGGGACCCAGGATGATTTCTGCTCATATTTTATCTTGCAGATTAATTGTCCCAGTAAGCCTACATGAATCAGACAAGCAGAGTCTCTGAATCTCACCACTCTGTCCAATTTACTGTCAGATATTGAACCTCTCTGCAGGACATACTGTATTGGACTTACCTCGATTTGCCTTATGTGGACACAAAGTGGGAATTGAGGTTGGGAATAGTTGCTATAATTCAGAGTGACATTTCCAATTAAAGGATGACCTCTCAGTGATATCAGGTCACCATAAATTGCTAACCTGCACTCGCCATCTGAGTGCCATTTAGAATAGTTTTGGGTGCCCATAAGCATGCTGCTAATGCAGGACTAAATTACAGACCTCTGACACCGAAACAAGCAGCTTTTTAGCCAAGCATGTGTTCCCCCGACTGAATGGTAGAAATACAGCAGGCACTCTTGGCTCTGAATCCAGCCAGAAGACTCCATCAAAGCGATCCGTCGGCTGCAGGGGTGCTTGGTCGTCCTCCGCCTCATTCTGACAATGTTCACTGTCTGCTCCGCAGGTTGTCCGCACAGCCCAGTGAACAAGGCCACGCTAACATTAATCACCATCAGCACGTGCGTCCTGGCCGTGGTGTACAGCACACAGATCTCCTGCCCCCTGTCTGTCAAGGTCACCCTGCACGTCCCCGAGCACTTTGTCGCAGACGGTGAGTCCGAGCGCTCTTATATCGAACTCTGTCAACTCCGCAATGACCTTTTGCTCTCTACTGTTGTTTCACAACAGTTCCAGACTTTATTTTATAGAAAGGGTTGGGTCTGGATTGTTTGCTTCAGAATGCAGCAGATGTTTTTTTGTGTGTGACTGTATGAATAAAATAAAGTGTTGGAATTTTTTGAAGAACTTCTTGCATTTTTCAGCATCTAAGATGCCACCTGAAAATATGTGGAGAGGCTTGAGGCACCATAATGATGTTCTTTCAGAGGAAAAAATACAATACGTGGACCGTTAAAATGGGGGTCTGACTCACTGTATTCACAGTGTATTTTTACAGGTCAAACATTTATTTTCTTATGGGGAAAAATATAGAGCATATATGTGTGTGTGTGTGTTGCATAATGTACAATGTTCTGATGAGGTCGCAGGGACCGTGGTGAAGGACTGTAGATCAGTGCACCAGTGCAGATATGGAGAACTATGAGCATATCAGCAGTCTGTGATGCTATGTAACCAACCATAATATCAGATATCCAATATAATATGCATACCTTTTTTTTATTTATATTTTTGAGTGTGAGAGCCACATGAGAAATAAAAATAATCAGCCTTGTATGCCTCAAGATGACATAGGCTTGATTATTCTAGCAACTAAAAAAAAAAAAATCAGTCCAGTTGAGTTGTAGCTGGGTGTTTATCTATATTTAATTTAAAGAGTGGTGCCAGGAACTACAGCACTAAGCTACTTTTTGGTGGTACAGGATCAAATTAGGGTGAAGGTCATCTAGTTTTATGCTAAAGCCATGTCTGCAGAAACCTTGCTTCTCTTTGAATACAGTCATTCAACCAGAGCTACTCAGCAAGCAACAAATCGTTTCAGAAGTTTAGGCTGAATGGAGGCAATGTGAAGCTCAGCAGGCCTTGTGTCTTACTGTGAGCAGGAATGGACTGAAACCGAGACTTTGCTGCAATTTCATCCCGATGCCTGTGCCTGCCTCGGGCTGCTGAAACCAGTGGAGCCTGGCGCCGGCCTGATAGAGCGAGCTCCTGCCCAGACTTGCTGCACCACGGGGCCATGGGAGAGCGAGATGATTATGAGTAGCAGAGAAATTTAATTAAAACCCCCCTCGCCGCCCCCCTTATCAATGCTTCAGTCGACACATCAGCAGAACGGGCATGCAGGCCTCACTCAGAACCATCTCGAGGGGTGAGAGAGACATGCCTAAAGAAGCAGAGAGAGGGAGAGAGAGAGAGATTAATTTACTATGGCTAATTTTAAAAGGTGATACTTCAGCAAAATGCCTTCCTGGTCTCACCTCTTCACTCTCTTCCCGCAGGCAGACTTTGCGGGCATTTGCATAGGCGATAACATGCAGGGATTTTAATGCCGCAAGCTGTTGGTGGAATTAAATCGCGAAGGTCCGCGAGCCAAATACTCCCCAATCAGCTGCTGCTCAGAGACGAGTCGTAGCCAATCAGCCGTGGCGGTATCTACCCCTTGCGTTTTAAAATCCCAACCACCAAATACAAGTGTAGCACATGAGAGGCTCTGAAGTTCTTACAAGGCCAAAGCAGCCTGGAAGACAAAAAAAACTAAAGCTTTACAAATAGTGAGGTGGCTGCTCCACCTCATGCTCATGGAGTAACAAATGATGCAAACCTGCCTGCGCTGCTATGCAACGGAGGAGGAAACACAGTCTTCTCCCCTTCTTCCCATTAGAGCAAAATAATCAATAGTGTGAAAGAGGAGCAATCCGTTCAGCCATCGGAGGCATTCATGCAGCTTAGCAACGTTCAGATGACTTGCGCAGCGGACTGTCGTATAGGCCGCTGGGCAGTGGCTGGTGCTACCTAGGCGCCGATCATAACGATGAGGTCCGTAGGGAGATATAAGGAGATGTAGGTATGCCGCCATGGTAGCATGTCCTTGGCATTTGGTAATGAGGTATGATGGTGTGCGGATGCCACCCTCTGGCATGCGGACCTACTGGTGTGCTAATCGTCCCCGAGGAGTGACAGAGTGGAGTGGCTGAAGGCAATTGGGGATACTAGAAGCAATTACTGCAGTTTTTTCTGCATTTTATACACGCACTGATGCTGAAATGGTGTTCATCCATCATTAAAATAACCTTTGAAAGATGCTTTTGTCAAATATGTACATTTGGCTCAGAGTAAGCGACTGATCTAGGGAATTAGTAAAGTACGGTAAAGAGGACCCCCCTTTTCAATATTAATTAAAACCCTTTCATATTTTGTGGTCCTGGAGGGCAGCAGTCATGCACAGATTAGATCTTTACATGTTCATTTAACTCTAGAACTGAGTGATAATGACTACAGAAGTTGAATCAGGTGGGCTAAATGAAGGACAAGTGTTCTCCAGGACCAGGGTTGGTGACCCCTGGTCTAGACCCTGAATGTAAAAATGAACTTACTATTGCATGACAAACAGCATTCAAGTGACTGGTCGATCATGATTTTAAATCGTTTTCCAAATGTGTTTGAAAGGTGAGGTCAGATTTCGTCTGGTGATTGGCTACTGATCATTTGGAGGTTGTCCCTCTGGATTTAAACCTAGGAAGCAGTTTTGTGGTGAGCATGGGCAGTTTCCTGGATGTGTCCAACTGGCTGAACCCCGCCAAGCTCACCCTGTACTACCAGACCAACACCTCATCCCAGTGGGTCAGAGATTACTGCGGCCAGCGGACCACCGAGCCCTGCGAACAGCTCTGTGACCAGGAGACAGGCAAGTAGTTTTTTTTTTTATTATTATTTATCACACGCTTTTCATTTGTTATTGTTCTGTTCTGGTCTACTTTGTTCTCTTTTTGATAAATCTGTCCTACTTTGTTGTGTTGATTTGTTATTTTATTCAGTTCATTTTGGTGAGTTCCATTATGTGTTCTTTGAATGTCCTGTTCTGTTTTAATTGAATTCTTTGTTTCAGACCACAATTGAATTTTTGAGAACACAATTGAATATTTATACACACCGACATATAAAGAGCCTGACGATTAAAAAAAAAACGCAGCCATTAAAGCACGAGCCTCAACACACCACAACACGGTGACGATATGTGTTGTACGGGCTGCTGTGTACAGGTAACCAAAAGGATCATGGTGAAAAAGCGCATTGACATGCGGCTGACCTTCTCTGGTAATCTGTGGCTCAAGGTCTCATTCAGTGGCTGCCGGCTGTTCGGCGTGGAGCAGATAAGGCCTTCGCCGCGCCACGGTGCAGGTGGAGTGTAACCAGCAGTGGTGCGCTCCGAGCGCCGAGTACAGCTGAGCCGCTGACATTTGCACTTATTGTGCGCATCTCATCTCTCTCTCGCTCTCTCCTTCCCACCTCCCTCTCTTCCGCTGTATGGAGGAGGCTTGCGGCTGGGAGCTCAGCCTTTAAGCTCTTGATTTTTCTCCCTCCCGAACTTGCTGGGGTGATTTCCCCGCGTGCTCACCTAACGCGCTGCAGCGTGTGAAGGATGGCGGCTGATGTGTTAACCCGCTAAGTAAACAGCAGAGGTGAGATTCATAAAACCGGCGAAGGTGAAGCAGTGAGGTGTAGGGTGGCACTTAGAGAAATCTGCAGAGTTTGCAGGAAAAGCGTTTAACTGGTAAGGCGTATACATGTCGGACTGTGTTTGAGCTGGGTTGAGGTGCTGTTATTAACGTAAGCGAGGAATGCCAGAGGCTGAGAGATCGATATGAGATCATAAGCAGATGCAGGTGTCTCATGGTGAGAGGCTCTCCAGCAGAGTACCAGCATGGGATTTCAGGGCCTTGAGGACAAAACCGAATACACAACATTTCAATAATAAAATGGTGAAATGTAGACGGATTTGGCCAGTTTCTGCAGAAAGATGTTTTTTTTTTTTTCACTCAGATTTTCACTGTATTGTTTAAACCACAATTTTGCATATAATGTAGCACACATACTTTACATCACAACTTTTTTGCACAAGATTTTGCAAGCATGACAGTTTTCCAATGGCTGATTTATTTATTTTTTTATATTCATGGATTCAGTTAGCATCACTGTGACTACTGTAGTCAAATGCAAGAACGTCAAAGTTTGAGTGGCTACTACATTCTGCATGCTAAGTCCTGTATGCTTGGTATTGAATCTTTACTGATGGAAATGTTCATATAAACCATTTTATCCTATGGCCCCACTTAACCTATTCCCTCCTTCCAGATGGATTTCAAGTATATGTGACAATCAGTGGCAAGAACACATTTGGCCAACCATGCACCATGGAAAGCATTTAACAAATGTCAGATTTACATTTATGGCATTTATCAGACACCCTTATCCAGAGCCACTAACAATCAGTAGTTACAGGGACAGTCCCCCGGGAGACACTCAGGGTTAAGAGTCTCAGGGACACGATAGCAGTAAGTGGGGTTTGAAAGGGTGAATACCTGGTGAAGATCTAAAGTATGGAAATGAAGCAGTACTCTTTAATTAAGGAAAAACAGGAAGTTGAGGAAACAGCTCTGGAAGGATAAATCTTGGCTTGTTTATGTTGTCAGCAATCACTTTTCAACATCAATTATCCAATTTCGCTCCTCAGTAGAAAATAAAAAGGACTTGCCGGAGAGGACTGTAAACTGTGGCATGCTGCTGCTGCAGCGCTTCGGAATGCAGTTCCAGGCTGTATCCCAGGGCAATGTAGTTACCCTGGCATGTTCTGTTAAATAGGGGTCCATTAAAATTGATTACACACAGTGTAGTGCTGTGTGCTATGTGCAGTATATCACCGGGCATGAGGGCATTTTAAACTAAATAAATAATGCACTATGCTGGATTTTTTCCTAAATTGTTGACTGCTATGTCATCCGTGCACATGACTTGGGACAGGGAGATTTGCATGGTATCATTTCTTAATATATGCAATGCAGTGTTTAATTTATTAGCAAATGTGATAGAGAAGACAGGATTTAAAAACCATATAATTCTGTTTCTGCTACATTATAGTAGAATAAATGTTTACATTCTGTAAAAATTAATACTGTGTGTAGTTGTGGTGCCTGGCATGCATGTTCTCCAACCTAGCCTAATTTGGCAAGTTGGGGACTGTGGGACAAGGTCTAAGCCTCATAGATGGTGAGGCCAAGTTCATAGTGTGTAATGATTGCTTGGCCCGACCCCAGGCATTACTTATGGATTATGGATTAGAGGCTTTAAAGAATGAATGGATAACCCACACATACACGTCAGAATATTTTTTATTTTTATTTTTATAATCTTTTTAGGCTGTATTTCATTTTAGGGAGATATTTCTTATCTATCTATTTGGTTGGAGCTTGGTGGTCAACAAGTTCGACATTACATGTCACCTGACATGAAACATTTTATGATTGTGTTAGTGTGACAAAGTCACTCATAACTGTTAAACATGTTTGCAAGGCAGGGACTCACCAAGGGCCAGTCAACCGCAGGATGCAGACTCACACACACACACACACACACACACACACACACACACACATTACATTTACATTTAGTGCATTTATCAAATGGCCTTATCTAGAGCGACTTACAATCAGTAGTTACAGGGATAGTCCCCCCTGGACCAACTTAGGGTTAAGTGTCTTGCTCAGGGTAGTAAGTGGGTTTTGAACCTGAGTCTTCTGGTTCATAGGCGAGTGTGTTACCACTAGGCTACTACCACATACACACACACAATTCAGCTATGGTAATTTGGGCAGGGGAGGAACCGGAGAACCTTTGGCAATACACAGAGAGCATACAAATTCCCCACACACAAATCCAGAATTTGAACCCATGAGGTTGAAGGTATAAGGCCATGAAACTATCTGCCATGCCACCATACAACTCATGCACTAAAATGAACTTCTAACACAGCCATAGATCAGGAGACCCTTGTATGGACCCAAACTTGCATTAGGCTTCTTTGCTTACACCACAGTCGACCCAGTTTGACCCAGAAGTGACAGAAGAAACATAGCAGAGAACATGCTGTTTATTTCTGGAGCATTTTAATAGCAGTTCTTGCACATATGTGCAGAAAAAAAAAATAAAAAAGATACAAATCTTTAAAACAAATACAATATATAAAAAATACATGGATAGGATCAACCTTAAAATTTAGGGAAGGCAAGAGAACAAACGAGTTTTAACCCCTGATGATAAACAAAACAGATTGTACTGTAAATCGGTCCATAAATTCCCTTCCTGTTCTGGTGTGTTGGTACAAGAACAGTAGCTTGATTAAATGGGCTAGTTGAGCCACTACCATAGCTTGACTAAACTGTGCAGGAAAACACAGTGACTGAATAAATTCACATGCAAATGAAACAAAAAGCTGGGAGTGGGGGGTGTTTTAGTTTCCCCTTAATGTCCCTGCAAGCCTTTCAGATCAGATATGGTTTGCATGAATTGATCAACTGGTTAATAAATATAGGGTCAAGCCATGCAGCTTCCTCTCATGTGTCCCAGCAGTTCCTCTATGGAAATGAGCTCTCCGTTCTGTCAGGAGTCTTCAGTGCGCCAGGTACACTCAAGGTGTTTTGACGGCAGTAATTAGCAACCACTGCGCCGTGTCCCTACTGATGTTACGTATCTATCACACAGGAGAAATTAAAGCAGATCTTCGAAGAGACTTTCCTTCGGCTTATTCTTCTTGCTCGCACAGGTGGACTGAACATAGAAATGGGGCTTTTTAAATTCCTTTTCTGCTTGTCCCACATAGTGGCCTTTATTTTACTTGCCCAGTCCTAGTTGTGCATTGAATGAAAATTGGGCCTGCATAGAAAAAAGGAATGTGGCTATGTGAGTGGGAAAACCTAAAGCAGAAGGATATCTGAAATGATACCTTTCATGCTTTCTTACTTTTAGAGGCAGCCCAGGATCTTCATGAAAAGCTTTCTTCAATACGATATATATAATTATCAATCACTCAAGGAGGTCTTGTGGAAACCCACACAGATGTTCTTAAAGTTACAGAATGCACTCCTTACAGCTTCAGGTGCTCTTACATAGCTAATTGTGAGATGCACCATTAGATGTGTAGTCAGCACCGTTAGACAGAGTCACTCTGCCTCCAACCAAAACCAGGACTATCGCAAAACCAAACACAAAATAAGCAGATCGGCTGAATGCAAACCGGCATCGCCCTTCACTTACATTGGTTCATGGTACAATACCAGAACACTGAAGCAGGAAGTCTTAAATAGGGAGGACTGGGGAATCACGAGCAAGCAGGTAAGCAGGAACCATGGGGTTGGCAGTTGGCAAAGTTCCTGAAGTAAAGAAGTAAGAAAAAGATCACTGTTGTACACAGATTTTCCAGTCCTCCACCCCTTAAATGTGACATAATTTGTTTTTAGCAGCTTTTTAGCACTTTTGAATCTCCAGATCCAGTTATAAGTATCTGTGAAACTGGATTCAGGCTAAAACGTATGTTGTTGGTGGCATTTTTGCCGTATTGTTAAAATTGTTATCTGAAGTTAAAAAGCTTAGCAGTTAGCAATATGACTATGTTTGCATGTAACTTACATGATAGTGAAAATAGTGAAAAGTTTGGACATGCCTGCTCTTGATAGAGACCATGGAGAATAAGACTGGTTTGAAGAATATATTACATAACCAAATATGGAATCTTCAGAGTTGCCTATCTTAACCTTCAAAACTGTCTTACACACTATCATCATATGTTGCAATGAGACTGAATTAACAGCAGCCAACAAGTATGTATATGTATATGTTGCTTTCTTATAGTCAGTTAACTAACAAACCTGAAATAAAAAGTGCTGTCCTGTTTTTTTTTTTTTTTTTTTTTTTTTTGTTAGATGTAGCCAATTAATTATTACCCGCTTGCTCTGTGAAGGTGTGATGTTCTCCACATCGACCAGCAAAAGCAACAATGTTTCTCTTCTTCTGCAAATGAAGTGTGAGAACAGCTGGCAGAGGTCTCTGGAGCACTTAGCAACTTTCCAGGCGCGAGTCTCTTAATTTGTCCAGCCTTCCATCTCAAGACTCTCTTCTAGTAGCGTGAAGCAGAGCATTGAGCAAGCAGCACATTCACTCTCTCTCTTTTGCTGGGAGGACCTCCATCTTTCGCATTAAATTTTCCCCAGCTCTTCTCGGGGCCACTAAACAGCCCTTGCAATTTGTCGGTTTGTAAAACTAAGCATCGGCAGTGCACTGCAGCGGACGATAAGCTGTCATAGAAAGGAAATGGGGATCTAAATTCATTTCCTGGCCCTGTGAACTTGCATGGCCGTTGAATGAAAGTCAAATGTCTGAGCGTGAGATAAGCCTCAGACTCTGAGGCAAGCAAACAAACGGCACACGATACACATCTATTGTAAAATATGCTATAATAATAGCAAACCCAGTGGCTCCCAACACCCGTATCTGAGGCTAAATAAATACTTGCTTTGATATGCCCTTGATAGCAAGTGATAAGGCTGGGCTGCCACCAGACTGCATAATAGAAGTTGGAAATGTAATATCAGCCCAAAATATAATAAAAAACATCTACCCACAGCAGGTTTGCACCATCTTGCTTGCAGTATGCTCTCGCCTGCGCTTCACCTGGATCTCTTCACCTGATGCTGCTCTTCATCTCTTCTTCTTCTTAGGGTGATGCACTTGAAAAGGAAGCATTCAGTACAATCACAATGGCACATACCAATTCTGAGTCTGATGTCAGTATTTGATTTGCCCTTAATTTTACATTTTTTAGGTTGTTGATTAATCTTTTTTCCATCTTTAGTACTAAGCATAGATAAATAAATAAAAAACTGCACAACTCTTAGCAAACATGGGATTCAATTCTGAATACAGTGAAAATAATATTTTAGAACTGGAGGGAAAACTTTTTTTTTTTTTTTTTATCAGACCAGGATACTTCTGGTGGTCGTGTGATATCTCCATAGCTGTTGTGGGCAGCTATCAAAGTAAAGGCAACTAAAACAAAAAAATTAAAAATACTAAAGTCTAGTGTGGTACAAAATAAAGTGACACTGTTGGTGCTGATTTGGAGGGGTAAAATATAAAACGGTGCACATTGGGAGCATTTTCAGATTCACTGATATCAAAATAGTGATAATATATCAGCATGCCTCAAGATTTAATGAGCATTTTATTGTTCCAGCCCTATAAAACTTCACAGGGGGTTCTCCAGCCAACGCTGCAACAATTTACAACATAAGACAAGACACAGAGTGCAGATGGGCCATGACAGTGCCAAACTAGAACTACAAGAACTGTAGGACAGACAGATGTAAGTAGCACAAGTTGTATTTTGGTTTGGTAGAGATGACAATAGCTGAGGTCACATTTGTAATGTGCTCTGCTGGCCCTTTGAACAAGATGTATAAAAGAAGAGGAAAGGAGGGAACCAATCGTGCATATACTGTACTATTTGGATTGTGAAAGGAAATGTGTTTTCTAGGTGCTCTGTGTATCACTGTGTTGCACTGCGGAGAGAAAAAGAGAGAAGTCCAACCACTGCAAGCTAGACAGTTCAGCTACTCCATCAACATGACTGGTGTTCTGCCGTGTGAAACCGTGTCATGGTATAGGCACATTTGATCTGAACGTTGCTCACACACACCCCCACAGACACTTTCCCCCCTTACATTCTTCACATGTCCATTGTCAGCCGGCCAAAGCCATCATTCTCAGTGTGACTGTGTTCCTTTATCTCATAAAGTGCTGTGTGCTAGAGAGACTCTGCCTCGTCTCTTCTCCCCTCCCCTCCTTCTCCTTCCCCTTCTTCATCTCTACAGCCACTGTACATCAGTGTGTGGAGGGAACGTATTTGGGTTATGGCCAGCTCAATCTCATCTCCGCCCCGCCACACCAGTGGCTGATTAAACCGCAAGGTTATCTCCGTCGATACTCCCATTGTCCTGACACCCTCACCGCCTCTCGATTCTCAGCGCCCACAGAGCCTGGAAAATGAAGAATCTATAGGTTTTTACCCCACGACTTAATAAAAGTCAACCGAGCTTCTTTATGATTTTTTTTTCTTTTTCTTTTACACACCAGTTGTAAATATTACATGGTTTCCTACAGCCACTGCGGCTAATAGTCACTGAAACAACCCCGTCATTTTAACAGCGCACAACGTTTATGAACCGCATTTATCTGTACACCTTCATTCTACTCCCTCCCGCATAAAACACACTCACACGCTCTTACTTTCCCATGTACTGCACTCATCTTCCTCTGTGGGATGGATTACATGATACCTTTTATCTTTAAGGTTCTCCATGGAATTGCATCGGCATGGATTTGTCAGAACGGCATTGCAGACACAATATTTCTTTCCCGGCGCCCATGCTTTGAACCTTGAAATCGGAAAATTGGCCGCACTGCTCTTTGTGAGGCAGTGGAGGCATTCTAATGAAACTAGTCATTAATCATACGGACTTTCACCAACCCAAAATAGCCGCTGATGATTAGTTGCCCGTCCATACATTTCCTTACTTTCTGTCCTTCGTTCCTCTGCGTAAAAAGAGAACATATTTACATACAAATATATATAAGTGACAGCTATATTTTTTTACATTTATAGCTGTAAATAGTACGTAGCGAGAAAGAGAGAATGCACAATGCCGATTGTATTTGTGTGTTCATATCGCAGGATCCTGGGCTTGAAGAAGAAGGTGAAGCAGGCCATTGTGGGAGAAATGAGGGGCGCCAGCGCTGCGAGGAAGGGTTGAATGCTAAAATAGAGGAATACGAACCTCTGAAGCTAAAGGCCCCTCTCTGCCGGAGTGGGCTTTTTTGTAGTGCCGCGTCACGCTGTGCTTTCAAGGAAGAGTTGTGAACGTTATTTTAAGAAAAAGAAGGGGGCCTGTTTGCGCCCTTTGCCATGCCTGAGCCCACAGGCTTTTTCGTAAGAAAATTGTGCCCCTTTCATCTTTACGCTTGCATCTTTCGACATGCACGTCATAAAAAGTGCTATAGAATGTTATAGAATGCATGCACAGACCCGATCTAACAAATAAGATATGACAGTAGACCCTCCAGCAGCACCTGTGTGAGTCATTTCTATGTCATTATTCTGCACAGTGTGAATTAGCTCAGAAACGTGCCTTAATCTGTAACCTAATGGCCGTGTAAATGAATGAGTAATGCAGTCAGCATTAACCAGACATTGTAATTTCTCCCACGTAATATTCTCCTTGCACCCTGGCGGCTGGCTTGTTAGGGAACAGTCTGTCAAAATCCTATATTTCTTTCTCATATTCCTTGGCTGTACAATAGTAGAACCTCATAACTTTGACCTCAATGCATTATAGTGCCATGGGACCCTTATGGTAGATATAGACCTTGTTTTCATCAGTTCTTATGTAACCTGTACACATAAAATATTATGTGTACAGACATCAAGTCAATTTCAGAATGATATTGAGAAATTATAGGTGCCTTTTTTGCAAAGATATCTTATAATCTTTGCAGGGGCAGTAGCTGTATACTGTCCTCCATAGTCCCCTCTGTTACTCAGGATGCGGTGAGATATGACTTTATTTTGATGGCAGAGTGCATTTTTCCTCTCATAAACTCTAATGAAATCTAAATTTAATTACAGTGTCTGAGAAGCTCAGGCAGAAATATGTTGTTTAACTTCAATTAAGGCCATTTCACCACTTCATATATATTTGTGGCTGAATTTCTAGATAGCAGGCATCGCTATTGCATGCAAACTATATGAACGAGGCAGAGTGTATTTATTTTTTTGTCTCTTTCTCGTTTTCTGTGTGGCAACAAACAAAATGCACTCCTTAGTATAAGGAAAGGCAATCTTTCCCAGGGCCAGGCTGTCTGCACAGCCCTGTACTATAGGGTATTATTATATTTATTTCTTTATTTTTTTTTCTTTTCTTTTCAAGGAAAAGCATCTTTTATTAATCTTGTGGCTTGGATTTCCTGACAGATCATAAATCAACTCCCCAGGGTTTTAAATAAATATCTAAACAAATAAATAAATAAAAACGCCCTCTGGCCCTCTCCCCTTTGATTTTCCGTACGAATCAGGGAAACAGCGGATACCTTTGCCACTTTGATCTAAGCTGTGGCAAAGGCCACTGGTGAATTTTAAAAGGGCCATTTGATTATCTTTCACTTCTTAAACCGGTAAATGGGCTTGTTTTTTACCTCATTTTGCTGGCAGTATGAGTCTTTTAGTTCAGTAACAAGGAAGAGGAGGAAGAAGGCTGTAACTCAGAGCTTCATATCTCTGTCAAGAAAGACAAAAAATAAACATAAATAAACATATACATAAAATCCTACAGAGGATTTATTTTTAAATCTGATCCTGAGATTTTATTTTTGTTAAATCCTTATCTCAATTATACATGACAGGTTTACAGTTATTAGGAGGTTTTTAGACATGATTAATGTAAGTTGGTGGCCCAGACAGCTATGGAAGTGGCAATGATCTACCATAATTCTGGTGGTTCTGATCCCCCCCGCAAGATGTGACAGAGGTATGTTGCAGACTTTGACCTCACCTCTTGTTCCCGACCAATCATCCTCAGGCCATGGCAGCCGTCTCCCCAGGGCACAGATTCGTGGGGTGACAAATACCACTGCTCAGGGTTGTAGAAGGGACAGGTGAGGCTGCAGTGGCGGGGTCAAGGGGAGGGGGCAGAAATCGGTAGGGGGGGGGGCGACCAAAAGGCGGAGGGATTTAGCGGGGAGCTGCCAAGGCGAGGGCCCTGCCAACTGTTTATTGGACAACCCCAGGGCCAGTGATGGATGAGCAGGACGGCCCTGGTAGACACACTGGTAATTTATTCGGCAGCGGGGATAAATGAATATATCTGTCACTCTGCTCCCCTGCAGGAGAATGCAGCTGTCATGAGGGCTATTCCCCGGACCCTGTGCATAAGCACCTGTGCATTCGCAGCGACTGGGGGCGCAACGAAGGGTAAGTCCCGGCCACGACTGTCCTGGAAAAAAAAGATGGAAGAGAAGGTGAGCGCGCAAATAGGAGCGAGACAGAGGAAAGTGAAACGGGCCAGGAGGATGGCCAGGAGATTCTTTAACACTCCGCTGGCGCGGCAGGCGAAGTGTAAGTCCTGACTGACCGCGCATGTTAATTAGCTCGCTGGTCCAACAGCTGGTCTAATAAAACGCCTGCGATGTCCCCCGACTCCCAGACCCCTCCACTGCACTCAGCCCTGACAAAGTGTGATATTTAAAGCTTCACACTGGAAAATTAAAAGAAAATATGACAACCATTTTTTTGTCATTCCTAGTTTAATGAACATTAATGAACTTTAACAAAGAAATCTGGCTCTTCAGCAAACAGTAGTTGCTGTGCTTCATATTTTATGTGATTTTCAATTTTTTTATTAGCTCACTTTGGTGATGACGCACAGTGTTAATATGGAGTCTTCTATTCAGGGAGGCTCAACTATGCATTGTTGTTTGAGCATTTGCGTTTTAGAAATACTCATAAAAATTCCATCATTCCAAAATAATGTAGTTATTTACCAAGCTTGCAGCTGGGACTGATGGGACTTTCAGTGTTTGTATATTGTTGTCCACCCCTTGAGTGACACCCAGCAGAATAGAAATGAATGGGGGTTTGTTTCTGCACTGGAAAAGCGTCTAATGCAGTGCAGCTTCATGAATGCACCAAGACTGCATGACCTTGATCTTCTTCCCCAAACTGAGGCGCATGTTGTCTTTTTTTGTTTGTGCACAGTCCCTGGCCCTACACAAACCTGGAGAGAGGCTATGACCTGGTCATGGGGGAGCAGGCGCCAGAGAAGATTTTCAGGTGAGCACACTTGTCAGTCAGCACCTCTGTCCCCTGTCTGAACAGATCACTGGACACACAGTAAAGAGAGTCTCAACCCATACATATTTCAGTCCCCCAGCTGGGTCCCGCCAGCATGCCCCTTCACCGCTGCCCCTTCCCCCTTAGTTCAAATCTAGAGGGTACGCGAAGATGCCCATAGGGCTTTTGCCACTGCAGCCCTTTTTGAAGAAATGGCCCAAAGCTCTCTTCTTGAGGGCGCTTTCAGAAGCTCTTAGCACGAGGCTTTGTGACAAGCACTCAGTTTGACGGAGGAGCTCTTACTGACATTTCTGGGGGTGTGGGGGAGCCACCACAACTCACAGGTGAATTCTGCTTCACCACTCAATTCAGCTATATTTAAACTCCTCAGTGTCTTTTTTTTCTGTCAGGCCACTGTCAGTCTTTTGATAAAGATTTATACCTCCAGCCTTCAGGCACTTGAATTTCTGAACCTTTGCAATGATTCAGTTGGGGCAGTTCGCAAATGTTCTGCTGTAAAATCATAACACTTTAGCTAATTACTACTTGGAACTTTTGGGGATAGGGATCAGTGATGATTCTGCTTTTTAAAATTTGCTTTATAAGCTCTTCTCTCTGGAGATGTATAATTAAAGGGTAGATCATGTTGGTCTTGGTTTTTTATGGCATAGATTTGTACATTTAAGTAGATGATTCTGCTTTAAATGAATTTGTGTTAAAAGTGCCTCATAACAAGGAAATTTCAACAGTTGCTGCTCATTTTGCACTGAAAACCAAATTGCGCATTGAACGTTTTGTACGCAAAAGGCAGCTAAAATATTTTTGCTCATGATTTATGCTGTGTTCTGTAGCGATTAAATTATTTATTAATTTCTTTTTTATGGTAGAACCAAGAAAAAGGTTAGCCGAGAGCTGTGATATTCCATCGTAGTGCCAATCAGCGTCGGCCTGGTGATAAGGGCTCCCATGAGAAGCAATGTGATTCTTTTGGCCGATTTGATCCGATAGTCCGATCCGATAGATACCGCTTGGCAAAAGGCCCATGCAGCGGCTGCCCGCTGGCCTCGCTGCAACAAACGGAGAGCGAGGGAGCCCACCAGACTCCTAAAGCCCATGCTTGCTCCTAGTCAACGCGATAGCCTGTGGATTCTCCACCATAATTAATACAGCCTCTCTGAATGTGAGTGATTAATGGAACCAGTGGGGGGGGGTTGTGGGAGAGCCAATCGATGGGCCCTCTGGTGTCAGTTGATGAGAAAGGGTGAGTAAGGGATGAGTAAGGACCAGCCATCAGTGCCTTATTTATGAGTGGAAGTGTGCATTGATTTTCTGTGATTCACAGTGCACTTGTCTGTAACTGGGGTCAGGGCCTAGGCCCGCCACCCTGTTTAAGAACTGCAGACAGAGGAACCCAGATCCAATAAGCAAGGACACTGTCATTCATTCATTACTTTGTCCAAAAACAATAGAGGGAAGGAAAATGGTATGGTCTGTCTGCAAGGGTTCTCCTTCTATGTAGCATCAAACTGAATTGTTACATAATTGATAGTGTGTTCGATTAACAGTAGTAACAATACCATCAAGGTCACCATCCCATGAATTACTGCTAAATTGTCAAAACAAGCACAGAGTCATGAATAATGAGTCTTTCTTAATAACATATGGTGCCAAATGCTTTTGTTTAAAAGCAAAGCATTCTTAGGCAAACTCAAGAAATGTAGGTGATGTGTACATTTATACTGCAACAGCAGCTTACTTGGTTCAAACCCGAACGGATGGTAGACCACTTAATATTCCCTCTCTGTTGGTAAGTAAACTCATTTCGGAAGGCTAATGATCCATCTATTGCAGAAAATATTAAGCACTTAATCAGGAATGTCAGCATAGTAAGTGCATAACTGCAATGCAAGTTTGCATAAAGTGATTAACAAGTCACTGTTCTGATTAAGATATGTTTAAACAAAGATTATGAAAACTAAATGAAAACTAGAGTGGGGCTAGCGAATACACAGGGCTGACGGCATTCAGACATGGCTGCAAAATAAATAAATAAATATCAGGTTCGACCAGTGTTCTGAGAGTAGAAGTTCTCCTTATTATGCAATTTATATTATATTTACTTGGACTGAAGCGACAATATATTATGTCATTCTCTCGAAGTTTACCAACTGACTAAACTGACACTGGCTGCCCATTCTGACTTCAGAGTTCCGGT
This sequence comes from Denticeps clupeoides, assembly GCF_900700375.1. Lineage (NCBI taxonomy): Eukaryota > Metazoa > Chordata > Actinopteri > Clupeiformes > Denticipitidae > Denticeps > Denticeps clupeoides. The sequence continues at coordinate 4,303,230 of NC_041709.1, forward strand.
AAATTAATTTCTATTATTTCAGTCTGGGCCAATTTCTGCCGTAAATGAGCATTCAGCAAACTCAAACTTCCAGTCTTTAGTTTCTATGATTCACTGCTTGTAAATGTGTTTCCGTAAATGGTTAAAGGTTCTAAATGAACGTATTAAATATTAATTTGCCACCGTCATGTGATATAAAAAATATAAAAAATATATACATCTCTGGGGCTAACTCCTGTTCTTCCATGGCAGGTGATGAGTATTTAAAGGGGGTTTATTACATTTCACAGGTTTCATCCGAACACCACAACTCAGTTATAAATTATTATTATTCGCCGTTCACATCCACGGCCAACCTATACAAAAGCACAGCTTTCTGAAAGCGTGTGGCATCACAACGACAGCCCAGGTGTGAATGGATACTGAGTCTGGCACTGTGGAACTGGTAGTTAAAAATGCAACAACACGAGGCAACTCGACAAATTTGTACCAGCACCTAAAACGTCCTATTTATATCCAGAACTTCCTGCATGTAGTACATCTTTCTTAAAATGCACCTGTTTTTGAGAAAATTTGTGATACTTTATTTATTATTTATTTTCATTAAAATAAGTTATTTAAATTTTTTTATTAAATAAATTCCTCTTGCTTACCTCTAAGGAATTCAGGGGTAATTTTTCACTATTACCCCTGAATACATATGTGTAGTTTCCTCAGTCTGTCTACAAGGTCTACAGTGTCCTGCAGTTAATATCACTTAATAATCATGTGTTTTTACAGATAAACCAATACAACAAATTTTATTTATTGTTTTGCGGTCTGTGTCCGATGCTCATTCAATGAGGGGCTTTTGTCCATTGCTGGTGTCCTAATGAGCTGCTGCCACCTCACCCAGCAATGAATAAGCTCCTCCATAGTGCTTTTGTCACTGTCAATGCAGGTCAACCTACAGCCTTGGCCAGGGCTTGTGGCTGCCTGTCAGCAAGAGCTTTGTGGTGCCTCCGGTGGAGCTGTCAATCAACCCCGTTGCCAGCTGCAAAACTGATGTGCTGGTGACCGAAGACCCAGGAGATGTCAGGTGAGTGTATGAACGCCATTCCTCCCTTCTTCCTCCCTGCTATCCACAAACAGGGCCAAGTTCTCACCACATTGCTCTTATTTTTGTTGTTTGCTATTTATTACTTTTTATTTCTGTGTTCCCACCTACACCTTAGCCTAATACTGGTTCATTGACACCACCACCCACGACATGGGTGCTGATGCTAAGTGATAGGCCTCATACCTGGTGCTGGCAGAAATCCCCTTAGAGAGTTATCATTTTTTTTGCTTGTTTGTGCATGCAGCTGGCACTTTCATTGTGGGAAGCCAGGCACATGTTAATGATGCTGTTCCTACAGTGTCAGCATGTATGGTGTATCGCCAGAATCTCACATATGCTTTATCTTGTTTATGGGGCATCGTAAATCACGTTGTGGTAAGTAAGAAGTGACATGCATTTGTCACAATGGAAGCAAAAGTGAAAGGCCAGGTGATGAAGGTTCTCTTTCAAGCTCATTTTAGCTCATCCCTCCTTTATGGAGCTCTTAGCTCCTGTGCAGTTTTTTCTTTTTACCCGCACATTTACCTTAATTTCGACATTTCCCAGTAGATGAATAGATTTCATTAACGGGTTCAATTTCAGTTCCGGAGATGATCACTACTGAATCAGAAAAAAAGGTAAGGAGAGTATTGTGATGGCACAGCAGAAAGAAGTTAATTTAGGATGCGGTAATGTAGGTTAGGCCACCGCAATGTGTTTTATGATGGCTGCGGTGAGTTACGTGTTCCCCGCTAGGCCGGGGGCCATGGTATTACAGGGCCTTGGGAGGAGCCTCCTTTCCTGGGCAGGAAGTGTTGTGAACATGCCCTGGAAAAATAATAAGGGAAAAGGAAAACACATCTAATCTCTTGCTCTTAATAAAGCTGTCAGCATAGGGAGGTGACATCTGGGCAACAGAATGTCAACCAGTGCAGCACAGATTTTTTGGGAAAAAAAAGAACTCTGGAGCCTTAACCCAATTTTTATTTAACCTACATTTTTGGTTAAACTTTTATTATTTTATTTATTTTTTTACAATTTAAATGTTTCTCTGCTGATTAATCAAATAATTAACAACCATAATTGAACACATTTTTGTGGACATGTTTCTGCACGTTTGGCCTGTTTGGATCATCTTTTCTGAGGCACTGCAGCGCTGATAATTTGCTATTATGAACAGCAGACCATTTTTTTGTCCAGCACATCTTCTGTAATTTTCTCTGTGGAGACCTTCAAAAACACATATCAGTAATTAGCCACTCAGTGTACCATGCTGGTTCATGGGCTGCTGTGCCGTTTCACAGCATGCAGACAGACTAGAGAGGAAATACTATGCTCGAAGGCACACCGAGTTTAAAAGAACTTCCAGTTTTATGCTCAGTCAATTATGTTAATAAGTGGTTTCTTCTCTGCTTAGTTTATCAATTAAGTATCAACCCCCCCAAAAAACATATGATTATTCATTTGCATATCAAGGTGAGTACTGTTATGTGATATGAAACACCCAGAAGCCTTAATTATTTAGTTATTTGCTGTTTTTGATATGAGCCTAATGCAAACTTAATTGAAAATTATATAAACCACTTCCTTCATAACTATTAACTTCATAACTGTGCCACATATTGACTCAATTTGCCTTTAGAAGACATTGGATAGTGAGGATTGATCTAATTTATTTTGGTACTTATGCGACTAATGGTGCAAAATTGTACACATTCACCATCAGCATGTTGCAATGAGCTTATTTATTGATGGTGATGGGAGACAATGTCTCTTTGTGACTGCTGTTGCACTAATGTGGTTTTATCAACAATATAAGTCATTCTCATTTCCAGGCAACTCCAAAACCTCAGCAGCAGAAAGCTGCGCCTCCTTGGAGAGCGTGCACACTGAATGATTTATTAGCCTTAATTAGTGTTTAACATCACGGCAGGAACAAATAATAACTTTGAGAACATTAATGAAGGAAACATACATTCTCTGAGTGATTAGGGAAGTTTCTCTGGAATATATTAAAAACGGTTAATGTATCTGGCTAATAATTAGTTCCTGCTACATGGGAAGTGTCTGTCAGATCACACCGCGCCATGAATAATGTAGCCTTCTAATTATGCTAAGTGTTTGCTGAGGGAAGTCCTGGGCATGGGAACTACTTATTGGGAATTGTTCAGCCCCTGCTTTGCTGCTGCTCCGCTGAGCAAATTTAAGGGGAAAGAGCGAATTGGGAAATTTCAGAAAACTCCGAGCATAGATCAGGGTTTTTTTTTTTTTTCTACTTTTGTTCCACGTGTTCTTATCTTTTAATATACCACCTGGCTTTAGACCCTTATAATGGACCTAATGGACATTTTCTTCTCTTTCTCCAACAGTCCAATAATGGATGAATCAACTGGCTAATTAAATTCTCAGCTAATGCTACTAAGACTAGAGCCAGGCCAGCATGTTGCAGCCTCTCCAAAATGGACATTTTGTGGAGCAGCTTTGGAAACTTTTCTCAGTTTTTAAGACTGTTTAATTACATCCCCAAAGCCAATGGCTTTGCCAGAGAGTGCCACAGCATTTAGATGTAGGCATTAATCGAATGTATGGGGAAATCAGCTACAGGAAATGTGGAAATTAATGGCGGGAGGCTGAACGGAGTTTAATGTGCTTTCTAGCAACGTCCTGACACACTTCACATGAATAAAAAAAGAATCAGTCGTAATATGAATTAAATATTATCACATCCTTTTAAACCAGCCACCTTTTTTCACTCATCTTATTATTCATTTATTTTAATATGTAAATGCTGTAATTAAAATTTGAGGATGAATTTCACACAATCGCATCGGAACCACTATGCCCTGTGAAATATTCATCCATTTAATTCATTCAAGTGCAAAAGGATCTAATGGGGCATGTTTTGTCTGCCGTTAAGAGACCTTTCAGATGCCGTTCATCCGCTGAATTGTAACTATAGCTTTCACTTCAGGCGCCCAAGATATTCTTAAAACAAAGGGAATTTTGTTTGAAGTCTCACACCGTAGGAGGATGTTTCCTATCAAAGCTTTTCCCACCCAGTAAAGCCTCGTCCATACTCTCACTAGACCCCGGTTATGAGCTGTCGCCATTCATTCGAGTCTAGTATGATATATGAACGGATTATCTGATCAATAGCTTTGATGACACTATCGATCTGCTTCAGTGCTTTTGACCTTCATGCTTCTTGAACTCTGGTTGCTTTATCTAGTGTCAAAATCTATGGGACATCGAAGGAGCCAAGAACTTTACTTCATCAATCAGGAGGGCAAGTAAATGTTCCTTTTCTGATTAGCAAGTATTTAGCAAAGATTTTCTAAAAATAGCTCTTTTTTTGGTTAAATTTGAGAGCCAGATGTCCAGTCCAAATGTAAAAAGTGAAAGTAAAGTCTTTGTGATAGACACAAGCACACGGTACACACAACTAAATGTGTCCTCTGCTTTTAACCCATCATGCTTAGTGAACAGTGGGCAGCCACAAAAGGAATCAAGGTAGCAGCGTGTGGTGACTATACCTTGCTTAGTTGCACCATGGCAGCTCGGGATTCAAACTGGCAACCTTCTGATTACGGGGCCGCTTCCTTAACCACTAGGCCACCACTGGCCTACAGTAGTGATTTTACATTTGCTTCTACATTTTACATAAAATGCAAAATGTAAAAATTCTATTTCAATTCTGTTCACTGAGTGGACTAAGCAGCAGAATTAATAATTATTATTAATAAATTATTTTATTAGCAGTCCAATTTCATAGTCTTTAGAAACAGATTGAGCCAATCATGATGTCACAGGCTTACAGAACCCCATTCTTGCTAAATTCGTGAGGGCTTAGGACTGTACCACTGGTTAGTGTCTTACAGACTCTTTGAACTCTTTCCAAAAGTTAGCATTTCTTTCTAAAAAAAAAAGTTTACAGTACTTTGGTATCAAACACAGGCTTACCAAAGGAAGCCAGAAAGTGATGAGCCAGAAAGGTCTTCAAGTGTGCACATGGTGAGCAATTTCCAACACTGGAAGACATTATGACTGCCGTTCCTGCATAGCTTCACAGAATTGCAGCCATCATTCATGTTTTGCATGAAATGCACAATATGTGTGCATTGTCTAAGAAATACAAGAATCAGTTGCGTAATATAGTATTTTTTTGTGCTGTTTACATTGACTGTGTACCTTAAAGTTACAAAAAGGGAAATAAAACAGCACCAGCGTTCAAGATTGTGCTGCCTGATTCATGTGCAGCATTAGTTAAACCTTGACTTGTGATCCATTATCAGGCCCGCATATACCCAGTGTCTCGGGATATTTGTGTGAGATTGGTTTGGTCTAAGCCATCCCGGGCAGGGATTAGTTTGGCTATGGTGGGCGTGATTAATTCTCGGCTCGCCTCTCTGTGAAACACCACCACCGAATCCGCAGCCGTGGTTGAGGCGCAGCAAAGTGAATGCAAAAAAAAAAAAAACGCACTTCATATCTCTGCAATCAATGGCACTCTGGGCATTGCAGGCTGTGCTCAAAGAGCATTGTTCTGTCGATATCCAGCTGCCAATAATCTGAAGAGGCCCGTGACTGCATGAGTCTTTGATGAATGGACCCCCTCAGTGTGATCAACCAGTCGGAGCACCTTGCCACAAGCACCGTGACCATCCACTTCGCTGGAGCTGCGGCCAGTATGGAAAAAATAAATCGAGCAGAGAGGTTTGACTCTGGTTTATGAAAGAGGGATTCATCCCTAATATCTTATGGAACAGATCATATACGTGAAGAGTGCCGGCAACGCCATCCATCAACTTCACATGCCGACCAATTATAAGTTCACGAATACTGGAGGGCACAATGCATGCTCTGCCAGCGAGGTGATTCATCTCCCGGGAGGAAGTATGAAGATTAATAACCAGCAGATTAGTGTCACCCCTCTGTGGCGTCTTAATCCAGCATCTGGAGTTTGTGCCAGTGCAGGACTGAGTTTAATTACCTTAACAAGGCAGCCAAGGCACGTTACGGCCACAATTAAGGCGTTGCCTAAACCAGGGTTAATCGTATAGCTTTGAGGTTAGGTGGCACTAGCCCTCCCCGGCCGTTAGAAAATTATTCCAAAAAATAATCATGGACTTCCCAATGAATAGTCTGTGTTTTGTTCAGCTTGCATTTTCTCGTTCCTTCACGTCACTGCAGCCATCTGTGAAAGTAATACTTTTCCTTGCACAACACGAGCAATGCTCGTTTTTGCTGTAGCAGTGCCCCATCCTCCCCCGTGCTTCTGCACTGAGTTTTGGAGTCATTTGTCAGTGGTTTGTGTGGCTGAGTAGCTCGGAAGATGCGCAGGAAAACCCATGTGTTAATGTAGCAGATACCCAGGGAAAGATGAGACAGCGAGAGAGAGAGAGACAGGACAGGCAGGCCTGGGACGGACCCATCGCTTCCCTGCAGGGTCGTACAACGGACGGTACAAGTGACTGCGATCGGAATGAGATGGTGAAACTATGGACTATGGGAGTCGACACATGACTAATACTTCTTTATTAAGTTTAAAGCTGCGCCAGCAAGGGCATACAGGAGTGGCTGTTGCCTCAGGGGAGGGCTGACGGTGGGGGCGTTCAGGTGCGTGTGCGTGGGGGGGGTGATGTTAGCCAGGAGCATGGTCCAAAGCTCTACCTGCTGCAAAATGAGCTGCTATATATAGAGGGGCAGAGAAGCACTTTTATGAATGATGCTGCGCTTGTGGTTTTTCTAGGACGGCACAGGCCATGCTGGAGGGGACAAGAGAACTCTGGTAAGGTTACATGTGTCAGGGTCAGGGTCCTCTCTTTTTAACACGCACACACTTAGTGCCCAGCCACTTGTTTGCTGCATCCTCAAGGTAGCACATATCGCTTTCAGAGAACTTTCAGGCTTGATGGCCATCCAAAAGTAAGCTTTGCCAACATGCTCCCTTAGGCCACTGCTGCCGTCTAATAGGGAGCCTAACATCGACCACTTTAAACTCATATGACCCTTTACACTGCATTAATTTTACAGTTTGTATCCTAAAGCACAAATGCCTTTGGAAGAATAACCACAAATTATGAGAGCGTTATATCAGAGTGCCTGGCATAAGACCAAAGAAAATTCAGCAGATCAATGGAGGTTATTGGATTTCCCCCTGCTGCTATGCTCAACGCAAGACAAACGATGTGTACAGGAGATACATTTACATTTTAATGTCTTTATCTAGCTGACATAATTGTCCAAAAGCAACTTTTATTTACTAATTACATGGACAGTTCCGACACAGGATTAAAGTTTATTACTCATATTATAATTTTTTTCATATACAGTTGGACTGGTTAATTGTGACGCCCAGGAGCTGGACTCATGCAGTTGCTGCTCATACGGCTGATCAACAGGTCGCTCCTAATCGCTCCCAACTGAGCCTTATTGTGCAGGGGCAATTAGGACCTGTTAAATACAGAGAGCAGCCACAGGATGATGCGGCCGCATTAATTTGTTGCAGAGACTTACCTTACCTTCCAGCTTGTGTTTGTTTTCTGTTCTGGCAATCACCACTCGCCTGTGGGTTTGTTTTTGAAGTCCTTTCATTTCTGTTTTTGGCCCTTGCGCAGTTTCCTTTTTTTTTTTTTTATAATAAATCCCATTGTCCCTTATGTCCAGCCTCTGTACTTAATTTCCTGTCCAGCCCTTGGCCATGACATAATTGTTATCCAACATATACATTTATGAATAAAGGGAATGTTAATAGTTGATCTCGATGAAAAAAGCCCTTTATTGTTGTTGCAATACACCATGTCACTAGTCACAAGTACCAGCAAAAAACTGTCCATCAACCTGACTACACATATACACAGACATTACATAGACAGGGTAGACAGGTCAGGAAGATATGGGTTATGAGAAGAACTGATAAAATGGAATCATGGAGCAGGAGGTTAAAAAACGGCCCCCAAACTGCACTCCACTAAGGACGGAAATAAAACACTTCAGCAACATAAGCACATGGTGCCTGCACAACTTAAAAGTCATGACTTTCAACAGGGGAGGGGAATGGGAAGGTGGGGCTAGTCCAACAGGTCCTGCAGCCACTGGCCTGCCACAGACTAACCTGTAGCTTTTTTTTCTTTCGCTTTTTTGTTGCTATAAGTGGTCCAAAATCAACCAACCCTGTGTTTTGTGTTGTGTCTAGAGTAAAAAAAGGTCATATCATATGATTTATTTGTATGCTTCTCAGACATTCTGTGACATTTGTGGACATTTTGATGACACCCCTCAGAATATAAATATTTAATCACAGGATAAAGGTGATCACTCACAATCACTTTGTATTGACTTGTCCTCATTTATTCAAATTTCGGATGGACTGATGGATGCAAGGATGAATCGATAGATGGATTGATAGATAGCTCTATGAACAGCAAACTAAGTAAAGCAAACTTTAGCTGTCACGACTACGGACTTACGGGGGAAGGAAGCGCAGAGGTCTGACATACTGGGAAGGGGTTTATTCATAAACAAACAAACAAATACAAATAAACAATGGCGCGGTGGCCAAAAACGGGAAATAAAAGGGAAAAAACACAAACTAACCCGTAGGCGTGTGGCGATTGCCAGAACTCAAAACGCATGAAACAAAACCAGGTCAAGTTCGTGCAGCGAGTTCACGAAAATGCCAGCGACCCCGAACGGGCGGAAACTTCCGGCATTTATGGGGCGTCAGGATTGCATTCCGGTGTGGAGCCCAGCTGCAGGCAATCCTGACAGAGCCCCCCCTCCAAGGGCTACGTCCTCGGAGCCCCAACAGTACCATCAGTGGAGGCGGCGGGGCGGACGGCAGCAACCACAGGGCTCCTGCCCTGCTGTATCCTCCCCTTGGAGGACCCGGTCCTTCGGGCTGGCTCCCCGGCGTGGTCAGGCGTGGCGGCCCCGGTCCCTCGGGCTGGCTCCCCGGCGTGGTCAGGGCGTGGCGGCCCCGGTCCCTCGGGCGGGCTCCCCGGCGTGGTCAGGCGTGGCGGCCCCGGTCCCTCGGGCTGGCTCCCCGGCGTGGTCAGGCGTGGCGGCCCCGGTCCCTCGGGCTGGCTCCCCGGCGTGGTCCCGCTTGGCGGCCCCGGTCCCTCGGCCTGGCTCCCCGGCGTGGTCCCGCTTGGCGGCCCCGGACCCCGGCCTGGCTCCCCGGCGTGGTCCAGACTTGCCCCCCGCTTGGCGGCCCCGGAACCCTCGGCCTGGCCTCCCCGGCGTGGTCCGCGGCTTGCGGCCCCGGACCCTCGGCCTGGCTCCCCGGCGTGGTCCCGCATGGCGGCCCCGGACCCTCGGCCCTGGCTCCCCGGCGTGGTCCCGCATGGCGGCCCCGGACCCGCGGCCTGGCTCCCCGGCGTGGTCCCGCATGACTGCCCCGGACCCTCGGCCTGGCTCCCCGGCGTGGTCCCGCATGACTGCCCCGGACACTCGGCCTGGCTCCCCGGCGTGGTCCCGCATGGCGGCCCCGGACCCTCGGCCTGGCTCCCCGGCGTGGTCCCGCATGGCGGCCCCGGACTCCCGTACCTGCACACAATAATCAGGGCCGATCCATCTGGGTACGTGTGGGCCCTGTCTCCACATGTCCCCTCTGAAACGTCTAGTGTCACCCCCTGCACCGCGCAGGGAGATTGTCCCAGAGCCTCCGGCGACTGTTCAGGCACCCCAGGCTGGTGCCTTCTGGGACTATGCAGCCCCTCTCGCTGCACGGCCCTGGTGCCAAGGGGGGGGCATTGCCAGACCATCCGGCTAGCCCCTTCTGCGTCCGTTGGGACAAGCAGGCCCTCTTCCTGCCTGTCCCAGCTGGGTCCTCATGCCTACCCGGGGGCTCTATGGCGCTCCACCCCTCTGGAGGCAGACGCAGGCCCATGCCTGGCCCGCCCTCCTCACTGGCTACCGGAGGACCCAGCTCCATCGCTTCCCCACCTCCCCTCCCCTCAGGAGGAGTCCCCAACCCGAACTGCACCCCCCCAAAAAATTCTTTGGGGGAGCACCCCCCCGGCTGGACTTAGGGGTACCTTGGGGCTTGTCCACCTCGCCTTGGACCAGCACATTCGGGTCAGGAACCTCCTCCCTGGGGTTCGGCTCCGCGGCTGGGTCGCCATCTGGTGGACACAAAGAGGGGAAGTGGGGGCGACATACGGACACATATGCCACACAGACACACACAGACAGAGACAGACAGAAGAGAGGGTCGTCTGGATCCCTCTCTGGGCTCTCCGGGACCTCCTCAGGGGGCACAGCCAGGATCTCGGGAGGAGCGACCTTCTCGTCGCCCACCAGTGCTGGGTCTTCTTGCCCCGGATCCTGACTGGCACTGGATGTGGTGGAGGGGCAGAGTTCGATCCCTGGCTCAGGCCGATCAAACTCCGCCCTCAGTCTCTGTTGGAAGTCCCGAAAACTCCTGTCTGTCTCTCCCTGCTGCCAGAGGGTTGTGCTCCAGCCCCATGCTGATCCAGTCAGACACGTGAGGATGGTAGTGATCTCGTCTGTGTCTGCTGCCCCACTGAAGGGTCCCGGGACAATTGGGCGGTCCCACCCTGGGCTGGGCACGTCGCTGGAGATGGTGGTAGGTGTGTGGTGTGGAGGGGGGTGGACGTCTTCTCCAGCAGGTGTGGACGCTGGTGCTGCGCTGCCATTTTGCTGGGGAACGTCCGGGCAGAGGGAAGGCGGGTCGGCGACTGGAGCAGGAATGGAGGATTCCCTGCGAGGCAGTCCCGGCAGCGCAGTTGCTGGCTGGCGACCTCCCGTCGCCCTCTTCCACCAGCTTTCCTCACACTGCTGGGAGGGACGTGGGTCTCCACGGACCTCGTGACGCTCCTGGATGGGCGCGATGGGCGGAGCCATCCCGGCACCGACTGCCCAAACGGCGTCATCCTGGTCGTCGTCCGTGTCAACCTCGTACCCCCGGAAGTCACATGGGTCATCACGGACGCCGCGATGATCTCGGACGCGCACGCTGGGCGGAGCCATCCCGGCACCGACCCGCCCACCGAAAATCCACGTCATCATCGCTTTCGTCATCCGTGTCCTCCCACCGGTGACTCCAAGGGTCGTCCACCCTGCGGACATCCTGGACCCATGGCGCGATAAGCTCCCATGGGCAGTACTCTGGCCATTCGGGCTGGAGGCTGCCCACCTCCTCGCTGGAGGAACGCCGCCGTTGTTGTTGTTGCCGCTTCTCACCCCCCTGGAAGTGACGTGGGTCCCCACGGACCTTGCGACGATCGCAGACTGGCGCGATGGGCGGAGCCCAACTCTCGTCTCCCGTGCTCTCGTCGTCGTCCGTGTCGTCCCAGTCCACGGGGAGCCTGGCCAGCAGAGCGCAGAGTTCTTGGCTCGACATGGCGAAGATCGTGGGGGTCGCATCTTCTGCGCTCGCTGCCCACATCACTTCCTCGCTGCTGCCGACGCCATCGTCCTCGCTCCGCCCACTCACTCGCCGACGTTGTCGCTTCCGGGTTTCGCGGAGTTTCCCGGGGGTGACGTCATCACGCGGCGACGCGTACCACGGCTTCTCGGGGAGAAAACGCTCCACCAGAACGGGCGGCGCGTCTCTCCCCTGGCGGCCGCGTTCGCCGCGCCGGGCTGCGTCCTTCGCGGCGTTTCTTCTCCTCTGCTTTCTACCTCTGCGCTTTTGGGTGGGTCGCTGGCATTCTGTCACGACTACGGACTTACGGGGGAAGGAAGCGCAGAGGTCTGACATACTGGGAAGGGGTTTATTCATAAACAAACAAACAAATACAAATAAACAATGGCGCGGTGGCCAAAAACGGGAAATAAAAGGGAAAAAAACACAACTAACCCGTAGGCGTGTGGCGATTGCCAGAACTCAAAACGCATGAAACAAAACCAGGTCAAGTTCGTGCAGCGAGTTCACGAAAATGCCAGCGACCCCGAACGGGCGGAAACTTCCGGCATTTATGGGGCGTCAGGATTGCATTCCGGTGTGGAGCCCAGCTGCAGGCAATCCTGACATTAGCACTTTAAACTTTAGCACTTCAGTCAGAGGTAATGAAATTGGCTGTATATATTGCACCCATACAGCTCCTCAATTTTTTTTCTCATTGAGTCATTTCTTCTTTTATTCATTCATTCATTTGATTTGACAAATACATCCAGCTAATAAATTTTAAGAAGGTCAGGAATGATTGTTTGAATGATGGGCTGGTAGATGTTTCCTCCCCTCTATTTGTCCAACTTCACAGAAACAGTCTGTGGGCACAGTGGCCCTTGCTGGGTCATTTCTCTGCCAGCTCATTTGTTATTGTCAAAAAATCGCTCAAAATCACTCAAACTCCTTAGTCATTCACGTCTCCGTTCTCTGATGGCAAAGATCTGCTATGCTCCACTATCATCCAGCATTACTGGTAATCTGCTGTGACAGGGAACGGCTTCAGTCAGATGGGGCTACACTGGCTCTGGAGCCAGCATCAAGCTCAGGTCATTAAACCAGATGAATGGTTTCAAGGAGTGCTGCTTGAGTAAATGGTGGCTAATGGGGGAAGCCAAACTGAGTACTCTCCCCAGGCATGGTGTGACCGCGGCATTCCCCACACTCCACCACCCTCCAATGTGCAAAATGGGGAGAAGCCTTTTTTCCATCATCCTTCCACATATGTGACAGTAAATCAAAATAAAGCATAACATGTCAGTCTCACTCCAGATCATAAATCTGAAAAGATAAAACAATAATAGTAATTCTCTCATCTCGCACACATGTAATTTGATACCTGGATTATAATTTGTAATTCACAAACATTCTGTCTCCACCTTCTACTTTGGTTACTTCTTCTGCTTTATGTAGTTGCTCATGCAGTATTACCATTTGTGTAAATTGACTGGATGTGAAATATCCAGTATACCATCACTGATATCACCAGTTCCAAGGAGCGGAGATCATTTGCTATTAAGTCGCGGATGTGTCTTGGCACCTACATTTATGGCATTTACATTTACGGCATTCAGTAGTTGCTCAGGGACACAATGGTAGAAAGCGGGATTTGAACCTGGGTCTTCCGGTTCATAGGCGAGTGTGTTACCCACTAGGTTACTATCTCCCCACAGAAGATGGGTCAATCAGAGCACAGGGTTGGTGGAAATCCATTGTTCAGCTTGTTGACTGAACACAATGAGATTCGCACTTGTGTGATGTGCTAATTTTCACGGATGCAATGCAGTTCTGAGGGGTCCTGTAACTAACAAAAACTCCTAGCAAAGGTGAATTATATATGTTAAGGCTCTATAGCTGTTTAGCTCTTTTTCCATTTTCCCTTTTACCTGTACCTAAAATGTGCTGCAAACATATCTATACAAGTATAATTAACGCACAGAAAGTGTTGGTAGCAGGTGAAAGTGTTTGGTGAATCGCTGATGTTTGATGAATCAAAAGAGTCGACTCTTTTGACTTTCATGACTTCTTTGTTCACTATTGTCATCATCAAAATCCGCTTGAGTGAATGATAAGAAACCCAAGATTGTGAAATTATGCAATCACACCAAAAGCTCCGAGCTTTGGAGAGAAGCAAATGTTTTTAACTTTTTGCCTTATTTGCAATTTTTGTTTATTACATAACCTTATATGTGATATTTCGTAGTCCTGGGTCTTCAGTTTTGTAAAAACTACAATGGTATTGTTGTAATCCCAATACAATACTACAGGCATATTTTCCTTATAAATCTTGCCATGCAGTGTATGCTGATGTCGCATTTAATTTCTTTAAATTAAATTAATTAATAAAAAAAAGAATTACACTTGTCTCTTTTAAATATATAAAATTTTTTCTCTTGTACATCCTCCATCCTAATTTTGGACATTTTATTCTTCCCTCTGACATTTTATTCTCTCTCTCAGTACTCAGTATCTCCTTTCCAGTTCTATTTCACAAGCATGTTACCCTCTATGTAACTACCACCTCATTTTCCTGCTACAGGCATTTCATGACGGCCGGTATCAAACATGCAGATAAATGGTCAGTGCCATAATTCAAGCATTTTGAACAGATGAACATGTGTGACGACGTGTGACCACATCGCCCATTCAGCCCAAAAACAACCATATATGTTACTGTCATCGCGCAAGTTCCCAGACATGCGGCGCGGGGAAACAAGTTGTCGCATGGGGAGTGGGCACTGGAGGCCCTGGGGAGGATGACCGGAGGCAGGAGGTGAGTGGGAACGGGAGTGAGTGATAATAAATGTTAACGTGATATATGAAGTACTTCCAGTGATATCAGATACTGGATATCATGTCTGTGCGCACAGCGTGGGTTAATCTTCAGCCCACGGGCCGCTGTACAACCTAGGCATTTTCTAATGCATTTCCAGCCGGGTTGAAGTGAGAGACCGGCGATAACTTTGATTGCAGTGAAGGGAGTAAAAAAAAAAAGCCTAGCACTCAAACACCCCCACCTTTGATGAGCTGTTCTAGTAGCCACCCAGGAAACTCTAGCACCTCTCCAGCAGTCTTCGGGATACAGCAGCCCGTGTTTATTGAAACTGAAGTCAAATCCTTTCAAGCAGGCTGCTAAAAAAAAAAAAAATCCCTTGAAGTGATTACTGTTGAGGCAAGCACTAGACTTGATCATTAATGTTTCTGCACTTTTCAACGTGTTTATGTTCAACAAGGCTTCTTATTTATGCATTCATTGAAAGAAAAGCTGGGCTTATTAAATGCACACAAAGCCCTGACAGCAAGGGTGCGAAAAACAGTGACATTCGGCACAGCGGTGGTTCCATGGCAGGAGGCAGGCCAGGCCTCCAACGGCAGAGGGGATGATTAGAGATGGCTGCTTTTAATAGGTCTGCCCAGGGTCACTGGAAGCCCATTTTCCCGTCACCGTGGACAAGGAATCTTCCACAAATCCCCCCGATTTCCCCGCTTTCCTTGGCTACTGTTAACATCGAGCGCATGGCCAACAAGAGGTTGCTAGCGATTCCAGCTATAACCCCCTTTCTCCTTCGCGAAAAGGGGGCTTTCATTGCAGCATATCGGTGCGTCTTAACTGCGTTTGTTTTGGTGGATGTTCCCTCGCTCGTGACTGAAGGGCCCGCGCTGGAATGGGTGATGTTGACAGGCTGCCCCCCCCGCCCACCCGTAACAGACACCTTGGCAATGGTGATTGACGTTTTGAGTTTGCCAGGTTTATTTTTAATGTGCAACGTGTGGAGCCTGCAGACAATGGATGCAGCTCCTCCAACCGGCACACAATCGTTTCCCGGCCGGAATTGCAATTAATGATAGACGCATAACAAGAGAGTGAGCAGAGTCTGACCTTGACAATGTGTCTTGTCTTTTTTTGGCATTTGTTTTTCTTTAATCTTGTGAATAATACAGAATATCACCATTTTAAACTACAGAACATCTTTTTTAGAACACACATTTTTAAAAGTATCACTTAGTCTTTCATCCATGACACACAGACACGGACCCATCAAAAGTATCCCACCAATAATATCTTGCAAAATGCTCAGTCAGGATCATGTACTGTTTATAAAAGGTTAATAAAATACTCGGCCCTTAGTAGTCATAGGGATAAAAATGAAGGCATAATTATTAAGGAGTTACTAATGCTTCAATGATCATTATTTATATTTTTTATTCATTCTAGCAAGTGCAGAATGAATAAAGTGAGCCAGAATAAATGAAGTGAGCCAGGCAACATCATAACCAAGATTCTTGCGGTGTCATAAATATTATAAAATGTAATGTAATAAACCCTCTAAAATCTTTAGGACCAATAAAAGGTTGCCATGCCGCACGGTATATAAAACAGCAGTTTTTAGGGTTGAGTCCTTCCATCTGCTACTGTGCATCCAGCACAGAATGCTCACACAGCTGCAGAAGCTCCCGTCATTTTCCGTTTCCTCGGGACGTACAGCTGTTGACGATCCTTTAATATGAATTTTTGGGGGGCACCACTCAATACAGACGGTTACTGCACAGCCAAAATAATCAGAGCAGCAAGCACAGTTGATTACTTGGGACAGTTCTTTTGCTTTCCATGGTCTTTCTGATCTTGGAGGATACTGTCCTGAAGGATCCCATGTCTGAACGCATGAGTTTTATATACAATACATAATTGAAGTCACAAGACAGAGTGCTGGTCTGTATCTGAGTGAACAGCCTAGTGGTGTAACACACTCGCCTATGAACCAGAAGACCCATGTTCAAACCCCACTTACTACCATTGTGTCCCTGTTTAAGACATCAAACCCTGAGGTGTCCCTGTAACTACTGATTGTAAGTTGCTCTGAATAAGGGTGTCTGGTATATGCCGTATTAACATGCCCACACACACACTTCTGCGCCCAGAAGAAACCAATTACTGAATTAGCTGCTTACAAATATAACATCAAAGACTGAACAGACGTGCTGAAATAATAAATTCCTCCACTTTTCCCGCTAAATATTCAGGTTTAGCATCTCCTGCTTTGATGTTCTCTGCTAATCCTACAGTTTATTTGACCAAACTCACAAATAGTAGCGCCACGTTGTAAAGGGCACATCCACAGACTAAACCAATCATCTGTTCAAGATCAGGCAAGTCCCGCCCACTTACTTTGATGGGTCAGACTGACACATAGAAATATTTTATGTTGTGCTGAATGTGCCCAAATGAAATAAAGTGTGAACTATTGCAGTATAACACATATAATGAATTCATAGCTTTTTTTAAATCGTTAATGACACATTGTATTTTTTTTTTTATTCTTGATGTATTTATATATTTAATTTTGGCACTGGTAGCACAATGAGAAGCCTCGTGAGTGCTCATTGTTTTATAGCAGCATTAGTGTACTTCATGTGCTCAATAGTGAGTAATTGATCAGCTTCATTATTCTTCATGGCTTTGATATAATAAATCTCTCTCTCATTCTTTCGGTCTCCCCTCATGAACTTTTTTTTTTTTTTTGTCTTTGAGACTAAGTTTGACAGAAATGTTGATTATTTTGTGTCAGGCAGTGCCTTCAAGGTCCATGGTGCTGGAGTCTGTGTTGTGGTTGCCCTTGTCGATAAGCGGATAGATGGAGAAGTTAAGTTAAGGTTCTATGTGGGTGGCTTCCCATGAAGCCCAGGGTCAGTGCGTGGGCTGCACTTTAAATACCCTTCACTGCACAATGCATTAATAAATAAAACTGCCCATTACATTTGCCATTGCTGATGTAGAAATGAGCGTTGTTGCACAGTGATGCTCCGCGTCTATAAACAGGCGACAGATTTTTATATCTTTGACGTTTGGCTCAGGGTACCTGTAGGAGAGGGTTACAGCTCATGTGCTGCATTGTGTTTGCAGGTGTGTCCTGCAATATAACCTTTTATTTTTAGAGTCAAGGAAAAATGTTCCCTTTGTAGGGCTCACCATTTGCAGATGAGCCCATTATTCTCCGTCTCCTTTTGCACCTCCTGTAGCTTTTTACTTTATTTTAGGGTCGGCAGCATTAACACATTAATCATAGCAATTAATTTAGAAATATCTAACACAGCTGCATTTCGGGCCAACATGGTGACGTGGAAGATAATTACATAACCTCACACCTCTGACCTTGTGTGTGTGTAGTTAGCTTGTTCTCCCTGTGTTGACGGGGATTTCCTCGGGTCTCTCCAGTTTCCTCCTGCCATCCAAAGGCATGTACACTACATTATTATTGTTGTTGTTATTATTATTATTATTATTAGTAGTAGTAGTAGCGTTGTTAAATGAACAGATCATTGCCCCATCACTTCCTGTCTGAGCCTCTTTGCCAAATATTTGCAAAATGCACACATTACAATTAGTTTATTGCTAAATGTGTGATTTAGTAGTTTAGTAGGCACAAAGCACAGGAGCCCCGCAACTGCCGTCAGAGAGTCACCTCGGACGCCACCCCGAAAGCAGCTTTACATAACTCAGGGTTCAGTGTATTGCTCAGGGACACAATGGTAGTAAGTGGGGTTTGAACCTGTGACTTTGTGGTCTTCTGGTTCTTACTCCCTTGGCTACTACCACCTAGTAATTAGTGAAAACTGTGAAAACAGTAGCTGTGAAGACCAAGGAAACAATTTTGTGTCCCCTAGATGTCCACACTGGACATACCCTAAATAGCATTGTGTTGGATTGACTTTCCGTCCTAGGGACATTACTCAGGAAGTTCCAAAATTGTAGTCATGGTAACGTTGATGTTGATGTGGGACATTGATGTCTCTTTTTTACTGGCTCTACTATTATTACTTCTACTAATAATACAAATATTTAATAATAGAAACTCTCATTTAGCCTTTTATGACACTTTAAAATGAATTCAAGCTGGCATTAAGAAAAGGACAAATCTAAGTCTAAAACTTAACCCTTATATGTGACTTTTTATCCTTTGAAGGCTGTATTTTCTCATTTGTTTAAACATAAAAGAAAGCAGCGCAACCTATTTGCCGAACAAAGCTTATTTTTTATCTAAATTCAGCATATGGTCTCATAAATTTCACACCGCAGTTCATCGGCCATGACAGCTTTTTTCGACAGCGAAATGCAGGCCTGGCTGTGAGAAGATAGGTCTTCGGTGTCTCTGGATCAAGTCCACCCCCCCCGTACCCCGTTCGCACGGCTTCTCCTGCGTTTTTCTCTCCGTGGCTGCAGAGGCAAAGGGGCAAGAAGGGCAGACGTGAAGAAAACAAAAATGGAAGCCCTGGAAAGCGTGTCCAACTCGGTAGATTACGGCTGGGTTAATCTGATCGTATCTGATCCTGTGAGCTGCTTGCACAGCTGCAGATGAAAGCGGGGCACAAAGCAGGGGAGCCCCGCAGCAGCGGGCAGAGTGCCACCTCAGACGCCACCCCGAAAGCGGCTTTCATGTCTGGCCACGGCTGGGGCATCTCGCAGATCGCCTGGTGATTCTTATAAAACTCTTATTTTTTTAATCCGCAGAGATGTTTTCGATCTCAGTCTCCCTTTTTTCATTTGAACTGTTCTTCACCCGTTTTTTTTTTTTTTTTTTTAAATATATATGTTTTTTTTTTTCTAATCTGTTCTACCCTTTGCTTGAATGGTGAGGGCAAAGAACTATCACTCTCTTCCCTTCCACCTCCATCACTGTCTCCCAGATGAGATCTTTTCTCAAATAATCCTTCCCTCTCCTCTGGTGTAGAGTGCTCTGCTAATAGGCATGCGCCGGTTGCCAGATCTGTCTTCATATTGTGCGCCTGCTTCTCTTGATGTCAGGTTTGATGTGCTGCTGCGTTGCTCCAATGCATCATTAACTCATCTTCTTCTCTTCTTCTCAGCATTAGGCTCTTTATGCTAAACAGCTCCTGTTCCTGAAATGCTGGGCCGACTCCATATTTGTCTGTTTTCTCTGCTGCGTGATGGGTGTGTCCTTCGGCTACCGGGGCTGCGCGGATAATCTAGCTTTAATGACGATGCTGATTCGAGGCCAGGCATCATCTGGATTGTTTACAGGGTTAATTATGCTGCAGATGCACTCAGTTTGCCATGGAATAGGAGAAAACAGAGCACCTTTTATTATTGAAAGTAAAATAAAAAATATTCTGTGAAAACAGCAGCTCTGACCAAGCAAGCAATATTGTGGCCCCTGTCCCCTAGATGTCCACACTGGACATTCCCTAAATAGCATTGTGTTGGATTGACTTTGCGTCCTAGGGACATTGCTCAGGATGTTCCGAAATTGAAATCATGGTAACGTTGGGGAACTTTTCCTTCATGTCCTAGGAATGTCGAAATGTGGGACTTTGTGCTTTTTTTACTAGCAATAATATTTAATAAAAATACTAATAATAAAATCTCTCATTTAGATTACATTGACTAACCTCATATGACACTTTATAATGAATTTGAGCTGGCATTAAGAAAAGGACAAATCAAATCTAACCATTATATGTGACCATTTCTGAAACTGCACCCGAACAACCTAGTTATGAAGCAGAAGGCAATGGCTATTTTAGTTTTATGTGACTATGTATGTCTTTTTTGCTGATGCACCAACCCCACTTATTTTAAAGTGACAGTCCACAATGCTCTTACTGAAGTCTGAAGCAAATACAGTACTTGAGGGCTGTCACAAAGTTTCCACCCAACTACAAGAAAATGAGAAAAGAAAAAAATAAAGTTTGGGGCAGCTGTCCTCACTGCTATTATGATAGCAATCTTGTTATATATATTTTTGTGCATGCAATAAAGCTATGAAGTTTAACTCAACCACTTGACATCTTTACTCTTGTTTGCTCAGTTTTACACTGTGCGGAAAGAGTAGAGATTTCAGCCTCCTGCTGATTTTCTCTCCAGGGCACCATGAGAGCTCATCACAACCCAGAAAATGAAAGATTAGCTACCCAATCGTACTACTAGGCTAAATGGTAGTCCTGTCTTGTGTGATTTCCTGTCTTTTCATGTTAGGTCTGCCCTGCATCTCTCCCCATGGCCATGTGCTTTTTTTTTTTTCCTTATATGATCCATTTGTAAGATTGGGCGTCGCAGGACCATGCTTTTGTCTTGCATAGCAGCCGTCTACAAGAAGAAATGTGACATTCCTGTGCCAATTGTTGTGCATGAAGATTCAACACCTGTTTTTGATGCCTTTTGTCGGACGGCAACGTGTGAAGTGTCGGTCGTCAGGACCGCCCACTCTCTTTGTCTTCCCCAGATGGGAGGCACCGGGGGGGCGTGACATCAGAAACAACAGGTTCTGATTGGTCTGTGACAACTTCCTGTAGGCCAATGACAACTTCCTGTAGGCCAGGGGTATAAAGGTCTGCTCACATGTGGGGAAGGGACTTTTTTCTTTACTTTTTCTTTCCCAGCTGTCTTTCCATCAAAACCGGATCTTCTGATTTTCGAGCCTGCTCTATCATCTCATTTCTCATGGCTCTGCCTCTTTCTCTCTCTCTCTCCCTTTAACTCTTTCTTCTCATTTTTGTTTTCTCTGTAACCTTGGTACCTTTTTACATTCAATATTCACATGTAACTACAATAATTATTTACCGGTGTTAATAAATTAGAAACTGTTCATTTTTAACCTCTATTGTGCCATGCCTCTTTCTGCCAGGTAACATCAAATTGGAGTGGTTGAATACAGTGCTTTTGTGTGGAGGGAGAAAGAGTTTTTTTCTACACTCTGGTCTCTCCCTACCACTGTCTTTTTTATCGGTCTTTCATGATCAGTTCTTAAGATTTTATAACACAGAAGGAATGCGCCACTTGAAAAATGAGGTCTGCACAATATTGTGAACACCATTACATTAAAAAGGGAAAGCAAAATTCTTTTCACCACCATTACCACTTTCCATTCTGCTTTTTTCGGTAATCACCCCATGATTAGCTTCCAGAGGAGCTGCGTTTCCCTTTTTTATTTGTTCAGCTGAACATGTTGTTCTGTCACTGTGCTCCTGAGCGAGAACAGGGTTTTCTGTGTACAGGGACGGCCATGCAGCTGGACGGGGGACCATTACTGCTGTAAGGGGTAAATGTTTGGTAGGAAGTAATTATTGTCAGATTGCCGAACTGTTGTTACAGACCTTGCTTTTGTTTGCCGCAGATGTTATTACGGAGGGAAATGTCAGTGTGTACCCGATACATTCAGACGTTGAACAAGAGAGACGCATTATACTTAGCGGATAAAGGACCTGTTAAAGGCAGTGGGTAAAATAGCATCCATATGTTCATGTGTTCATGTACTTTTTATTAAACAATACCAAATGCACGTTAAATTACTAAATGATTAAAAATGACATTCAAACCAAAATAAATAAAAAAAACTCATGAGGTTAAAGATATAAATTCAGTTTACTGCTGACAGTCAAAAACCAAATGGATGATTGTATCAGGATTACATTTGAATGGACTCCTATGTTGTTGTAGCACGAAATCTTTCTTAAAGTTGAATCCAGTCCTTGCAACTTGCACGTGTGAGTCCGTGACCGGCCACCTTTCTGAGCTGCGTTGCTCCTACTGCTGTGTTCCTTTTTTTTTTCTGTGGAATCCTGCTGACACATGCAAGGTGAGCTGCTGAAGTGAAGTGACCTTCCAGATCCTGACGTGGTGAGAGTTGAGATGCACTTGGCTGGGTTTGGTGTGTTCCACATCCCCATGCAGCCACTTAAGACTAACCTTGTTATTGCAGCTTTTTGATACTCAGCACCAGTTGGAAATAAACAAGTTCTTTCTTTTCCTTCCTTTCTTTTTCCTGTGCAGTCTATACAGTGATAAAATCAGCAGGCAGCCTCTGGCACGGTTTATTAGCACTAAAACTTAATGGATGGAGCACACTGAAATCCGCGCCCCTCCATCACAGGACGTGACAAGTGAGGCCAATCAAAGCCAGCGTTCCAATTAGCCCTAAACACGACCCGCCACCCCGCCTCTACCTACTGACGCCTCGCGAATGACAGTTTCATACATAATAAATTGTCATCGGATCAAGTCCATAAAAAATGTAAAATAGGCCGTAATTGTGTGAATCCACCTCCTGGCGAACTGACCCATCTCTAAATGATGTCCGCACTTAGTTCTGAATGCTAAAATAAAGAGACATAATTAAAGCCTGCTGCTGCAGTTGTTAAGGACAAAAGCAATAAAGGAGGTGGGGGATGGATAGATAGATCAACTCCATCTATCTATCTTTTCTATTCTATTCACCCCTCGTATCTTTTTTTTTTTTTTTAATCTCTTAAGCTTACTAGCCAAATACTTGGCAACAGCGTTTAATGTAGATTTAGCAAAAAAAAGGACTGATTGCAGCAGTCTGTATTTAGAATTTAATTGCAGAGGGTTGTTTAACTGAGAATTTTTCCTTCTCTCCTTCTTTTCAGAATGCATCAGTTTTGCTGCAGGCACTCTTCATTTTCTAGTGTTTTTTTTTTTAAAGACATGGTTACTATAGTAACTAATGGTGGACTCATTTTATATGTTTGTGCGAGTAACTTTTTAGACACCACAAATACATGTGCATGAACCCTTATCTGATTGATCTACGATCAGTTGATTTATAATGTGAAAAAGATTACCAGTTATCTGTGAAGAAGCATAATTTTCTCAGCAGTTGTTGATTTGGCATCTGGACCATTAGTGTTATTATTTTTGGGGGAGATGTTGGAGCATCCCTTGGAAAAAAAAATTAACATTATTGCCACATTGGGGAAAAATAGCAATACAATGAATAACACAACGTTCTCTTCCCTGACATGCTTCAGATGAGGCGTGTGTCGAGAGTCTGGCTTCTCTGGGCTGAGGCAGGGTATTATAATGACAATATTTCAAACAATAATTCAAGTAGTTGAACATTTGCTATTTGAGGCAGGTTTAACACGCTTGCGAGGGCTGCAGAGCTGTTTTCTTCCACGTCTTGCTGTTTCCTTTTTTAAACGGACGGCAGATTCTGCATAGTTCTGGTGGGGGCTGCGTTTTAATGAGTCATCAGGCCTCGGTACAGCCGGTGATGGTAAGGAAGTAAGGGCCATGGTGTCGGAGATGGTTTTACCGACTGGCACTAAAGACGTTAGTGGCACGTCTCGCGTAGGGTTGAGCGTCGCTTAATTATGTGCCATTACACATTTAATGACTTGATAATTCCCTGCAAAGTAGTGGCCATCACCTGCTCAAAGATCCCTATCAAACACAGGACTCTAATCTGTAGAGGCAGCGTTGGTCTGCATAAGCGTGGGCCATAGCAAGTACAGGAAGTCATGTTCAGGCAAATGAAACTTTAACCAGAGAGGCGCCATAATAATCACCACCGCCATTTTCACGCCTCTGGACACCCTCCTGCTCCCCTCTCCATCGGCCTGACACGCCACGCCGAGACCCTCGCCAAACAAGAGGCTGGCATCTACCATCTATCTGTTAGTGGCCGCAACAGCGGAATAATCGATCTGGCTGTCCGCACAATTGATTTGGCAAAAATTGATTTTGCTGGCTGCTCCTCCCGATGCAGCCCTCCCCGTTTATCTGGACTTGGGACCGGCACCAAGAAATACACAAGAAAATACAAAATACAAATTGCATCACCATTTACTGGCTGAATTATTTCTGTTTCCCTTCTAAACATTATTATTATCACTGATAGTGCCTTCCTCATATCCCTTCTGTTATTTTATAGCTTGTACAGATAAAGCCACAGATTTACAGTACTGTTTTGGGTGGTAATAGTGTAGTGGGTGACACACTCATTTAATCAGAAGACCACTGAGTCACAGGTTCAAACCCCACTTACTACCATTGTGTCCCTGTTGCAGGGTACTGGCCTTGTAACTAATGATTGTAAGGTGTTCTGGTTAAGAGCGTCTGATAAATGCCACACAGTGGGTACAGAAAGTATTCTAAAATGTTTCACTCTTTGTTATATTGCGGCCATTTGTTAAAATCATTTATTACTTTTTTCCTCATTGACGTACACGCAGCATCCCATATTGACAGAAAAACACAGAATTGTTGATGTTTTTGCAGATTTATTAACAAAGAAAAACTGAAATATCACATGGTCCTGTGTCCAAAGCTGTGACACATACGTACGCATTGTTTAGTATCGTTTTATCCTGCCCTCAACGACTCTGTGTAATATGTCCCTACTGTCCTGGCAAATGTAGCACAAGAATTTTGCTGCACTGCAAAATAAAAACTTGCACTTGAAGTTAACAAACCATTAGTTAACAAACAAGCAAATGTCTAACGCCACAATAATCTTTTTTGTTTGTTTGTTTGTTTTAAATAAATAAACAAATGATAAAAAAATAAATAGTCGCAGTTTGTTCTATAGAATAGCGCCAACATGTTATGCCAGAGGACATCAGTATGTATCGCAGTCAGCCATCAGTGACTTGTTTTTCTCTCCTTTTTCTCCCTTCAGACTGGTCTCTTGTATCTCAGATGGCGTTACTAGCACATTTTACAACTTGTCTCTATTTTTGGGTTGGGGTACAAAATACAAATAAAACCAATTTGTTTGGGAGGACACACGGCTTGTTGGTGCCATTTGAAGGTTTTTAGTTCCAACTCTTGGCTGACATTATTATTATTTATTTTTTTAATAGACTAACTTGTCCCCTTAAAGTGATATTCTTGCAACTAGTCTTCTGGTGTATGCTTGCAGTGAGTGGTGAGACACAGGGTAGTAAGTGACATTTTCCTGCATTGTTAGAGGGGAGCAAAAGAAATTAAAACAAACTTAGATGTAGAACAAAATGTAGATTGATACAAATTTCTCTTCTAATTGCAGTTTCTTAATAAACTGAAACCAATTAAGAATTGTGTCAATTTTGTCAGCTTGTGATAAATATTGTAAGGCTGATGTTAAGGATAATTTCAGCATAATTTTAGCATATGTAGTTTAATATTAGTCTGATTTTAACAGTCAGGCTTGATTGCTGCAAAGCTAACATTGATTTTTTTTTTCATAAATCATGGACAAGTTATTTCTTTGTCGATTAAGTATTTTATTTACTTTTCTTTTGTTGCATCCTAAAGAAAAAGATTGACTCTTTAATTTACTGTGCTGCTAACAGCAAAGATTCCCATTCTATTGCATAATCATTAAAATTGTGGTCACACTTCACTCCACACTCCCCGACTCACAGGGTAATAATTTGTGTAAATATTCTTGTAACAACTGCCAGAATCAGCCACTGGAAATGCCTCATTAACCCATCGATAATTCACTTATTATTAATGATTGTGTTGCTGTGGATTCTCATCAGATGGACCTTCAATTGTTTTTGATTAACTGTAATGAAGATCATTAGCTGTGTTCTTCTTTTATACGAACATAAAGTTAATTATTATTTCTTTTTTTTTTATTGAAATGTCCTAAACTAAGCCAAGTTTCGCTACATCATAGTCAGAGCATCTTTAAAAAAACATCAGTTATGTAGTTAGAATCTCAAGGCATCATCAATCTTAACATAAAAAAATGTATTTGCCCTTGATTTTTTTACAGGTCTTAACAACTTCACTTATCGCTGTGTTAAACCATCTCTACCGTATATTTATATTTGAATATGTTTTTGTATTATATGTATTCCTTTGCACCAAAATAATAATTTGACATTTGGAAATCTCCCTCCTTTGGAGATTTGAAGATATCCAAAAAGACAAGGCTTCTCACTTATGTACAAGTGAGCTGTAGACATTGCAGGGGTAAGGATAATGATAATAATCATGGACAGCCTTTATCCAATTTGTCTCTCCAACACAGACCCATCTCCAGACACCTGTCTGGTCAGCTCTTCTCCTCAGGTAATGCATCAAGCTGTCCGATATCAAACGTGGAAAATGCTGAGTGGGGCCTGGTGATCAGATTTTTTTTTTTTTTGTGCTCTGTATAGTGCAGGTAGTGAATAGAATCTCTGAGACTGTGAAAAGAAATCCATGAAGGATGATGAAAAGGCCTGGTTTTATTTCTGCACTTCTAAATGTAAAAAGCAGTCTAATTGGCAGTACAAGATTTGCTAAATAGATGAATAGTTTGATTCACAAATGAAACTAAATTAAAATGCTAAAACATATTTGAAAGAATGAGCTGAAAGTGAATGTTAACATGAATGAAAGTGCCACTGTTTCAGAAACATAATGGCGTTAGCATCAACTTAATCAACTTTTCCTTTTCAGAAAATATGGAGAAAAAAACCCTCATCTCTCATATAGTTAATATATTTAAAAGAAATGTGTGCTTGATCTGAAGATAAGACATTGACTTTAACTTGATGGAGATAGTTAAGCTCTTATACAGCACACAGCATTAGACATTTTCATTTGGCACATTTATTGGATATCTGCTTATTGGTTGTGTGTTGTGCTGTCAAATAAAAATGTCAAATATATTTTTTTACAAGAGACTCCTTAAAGCATGTATTGATGAGTGTGTAGTATGATTAGCTTTCCTCCGTCTATGTACCACAGTGTAGCCATCATAGCTATGCCTGAAGGCCAGAGCGTCATTATATATACTTGGGATGATATTATTCATTCATTCAGTCATGCATGCATGTATATGGAGATGGTTGTTTCCCTGATGCCTGGCATTGTGATTGAAAAGACCTAATGAGTAAAAGTAGTTACACACTTCATGATGCAAATTCTGCTCAAATTTCAATGATTGCAGGGATGAGGCCATCATGTCGACTTATTTTGAGACTGTGGATGATCTGCTGGCTTCGTTTGGCCCTGTACGCGACTGCTCCAAGGACAACGGCGGCTGTCCCAAAAACTTCAAGTGTGTATCTGATCGCCGAGTGGACTCAACAGGCTGCATGGTGAGTTCGCACTGATGCTTTTTATTGCAACTCATTCTGGACTCAAAAACGCACCAACAGTCTGTGTTATCCACGTTACGTAGTGTAGCCAGACAAAATGGTTACACTGTCTGCAGTGTGACTTCTGGACAGTTTCATCTGGTTTAAAGCAGCCTGTAGCATGGCAAAAGAAGAAAGTAGTAGTGGCAGATTTATAAAGGGGGCAAGGCCTGGAAGGTAAGAGGATGATGCGAGTTTAGGGCGTAATCTGGCCATAAACCAATTAAATTGATGAGCTTGCTCCTTCCCCTCCCTGATGGTGATGGATGGCACAGTCATTAGGAAGGGGGCGGGCCTGTGCTGTCTCGTGATTGGCCGCGTGCTCTGTTTTCCATTTAGAGTAAAAGCCTGATGCCGATGCCTGAAATTCCCCATTTCTCCCACAGTGCTGAAGCTGTGGCTGCAGAGAAATTCTGATTGAATTAAAAGTCCTTTTTTTTTTTTTTTAAACTGATGACTCACAGTGCTGCAAATGTAAAAAGCTTGCGCTCAAATCCCTAATGTGGAACAAAGACGCGCAAAAAATAAGAACTGTGAAAATTACATCTAAAAATTAACACCAAAAAAAAAAAAACATCATTATACACGAACATAAATTTAAAATGAAAGTAGGCCATGACTTAACCTTTACCTTCAGCTGAAAGTTGGCACTTTTTCCAATAATAAAATAAATAAAACTCAAGAATTTCACATGCCTGCCTCCTTCACGTTAGATATGATGCAACAAACAGTTGAATCCAGGATCAGGCATGTCTTTGGCGAACTCCCCTGCTGAAAACAGCATGAATTTGACTGAACAAGGATGGTTGCTCACCAGATAGTTTTGCTATGCCAACTCTGTGTCACTTGCATTAGCATATAACTCCACAATGCAATGTATTATTCTGTCTGCATTATTGTATTTAAAGTATACATGACATCACCACTTAAATCCCCAGAAATCAACACCATATGCAACTCTTCCCACTCAAAACATTTTATTAATGCAGTACATTGTGTGTGTTTCTGGGTTGGCGATGGGGGTAGTAGAGATGTTGTGACAATGGTTTGGTTTCTCTCAATTAAAGCCTTTAAAACAGAAATCCTTCACATCTTTAATCTTTATGAATATGAAAGTAAAGCAAAGAAGCCATTTCTCTTTTAATGTCTGATAGTCCTGTCACAAGCCGGCAGTTTTCTGTCATGTGCTGTGTTTTAGCGTGAGGTGAACACTGATATATTGCTTTATCCTTTATAGGATTAAAGTATAGACTTGTCCCAAAGAGTGAGGGGTGAGCATCTGCCGGGGAAGTGGAAGTGAATTTGGGAGGAGGCCTCTGATGGTCACATCGCTAATGGATTGTGTGAAAAGGCAGTCTCTATTATATTTTACCTGGCTTTGCGTGGCCCCCCTCTTTCTTCCATAAATGGAGTAATCTTGTCACCTCCACACAACAATATAAAATTCTGTGGCAGTTGAGATATTGAACTGAGTTGAACTACGTGATGAAGCAATCAGGCTTAGCCTGTCTCCTTTTCTTTTTTTTTTTGGCTAAGGCTTTGGAGTTAAAGTAATCTTTTTAAGTGAACATCCACCTTCTCCCACTGAGCTCTTATTAATTTAAGTGTGGAACAGAGGTGGAAAGGGTAAACCTCTTAAACTTTCCCGCTTGAAATGGACAGGTGTTGGTTGAGGGATGCCCACGGAAAATCACCAAAAAAACACAAAGGCTGCCCCACCCCTCACAGTCTTCACTCTTAACATAGACGTGAAGGGACTGTGCAAACCCAGCGTGGGGAGCCATTAATAATTTACAAATTCTGCAAGTTAACAAATTTGTCTTGAAAGTTCTAAGGTTTCATTATAATTGTGCCATTGATCTTCATTTATTAGTGATTAAAGGTGGCATGTCACAAAATAGGTTGCCAGTCTTGCCTAGCAGGTTCTGCATATTCATTGCATTTAACAACAAGTCCTCCATGGTGATGTAATAACACTGATGATTAGAATGCTTCTGGTGAATTTTCACCGTGCGGGTGTCTGTGGATGCACTACATTGTTATGTTATTGACCCCGTGCAACTGCTGGATGCATCATTAACATGCTAATGTAGTGATCATTGCAGGCAGGTAGGACTGTTTTAATGGAGTCATTTTGCTTCCATCCCCCCCGTTGACCTCACAGCAGTCACCTTCCCAGGAACGCCCTTTAAGGGCCGCTGCATATTTATTAAAAAAATCTCCTGTTGAAGGTAAGGTAATACCAGGTTCCAGTACAGGATCTAAAGAATTCAGATTAAAGCTCATCATGTAATGTGTTGTCCTTGTGGCATTTCAGGACCTCAGTGATTGTTTTTTGTCTGCAGCACAGCACATGGTGCACACAACAAAATGTGTCTTTTGCATTTAACCCATCAGCTGAGTGAGCAGTGGGCAGCCATGAATGGCACACAGGGAGCAGTGTGTGGGGATGGTACCTTGCTCAAGGGCACCTTAGTGGTTTGGCATCTGAACTCGCAACCCTTCGGTTACAAGTACACTTCACTACCTGCTAGGCCACCATTAAAGTGAAGTGATTGTCACATGTGATACACAGCAGCACAGCACACGGTGCACACAGTGAAATTTGTCCCCTGCATTTATCCCATCACCCTGAGTGAGCAGTGGGCAGCCATGACAGGCGCCCGGGGAGCAGTGTGTGGGGACGGTGCTTTGCTCAGTGGCACCTGAGAGGCACCTTGGCGGATCAGGATTCGAACCTGCAACCTTCTGATTACGGGGCCGCTTCCTTAACCGCTAGGCCACCACTGCCCCAAATGCGGACATT
The DNA here is from genome assembly GCF_900700375.1 of Denticeps clupeoides. NCBI lineage: Eukaryota > Metazoa > Chordata > Actinopteri > Clupeiformes > Denticipitidae > Denticeps > Denticeps clupeoides. The sequence goes on from NC_041709.1 coordinate 4,333,383, forward strand.
GAGAACCCAATATCAATCACCACCGTATTGAAATCAATAATCCTTGATTTATGTACATGCATGAGGGTATTGGGGTAGTGTGGAAATTTTATTAGCTTGGGTTTACAATATCCCCACCACTCAAAAGACAATTATCCAGAATTGGATGAAACCGTGATACTGGCTCGCCTTGAGAATCCATTAAAGTCTGAAAGAAAAAGAAAAGGGCCTAAGAGAGAGGGAGGGAGGAACAGAGAAAATGAAAATAAAAAGCGATACATTCAAATCAATTAATGAGTGCAGGGTAAGGTGTTTCACTTTGCACTTGCTGGAAAGTTATCAGCCCTCAGAAACAAGGCCTTAAACTGAAGTCTTCCCAACTTTCATAACTTTTGTTTAGAGATAATCACCTGTCTCTTTTTAACAATTTTTTTCCCGCTGGACGATATTCTCAGGAAGAGATTTCCCGATCTCTCTCTCTCTCTCTCTCTCTGTCTCTAACTGTCTTGTTCAGCCCAATCTGCTTCCCTATTCCCTCATTCTGAGTATGTGGGCTGTTGCAGAAAGCCTTTTCATGAACGATTACAGGATTTTTTTTTGTCTGTTTTTATGGGATTACAACTTCTATCACTTCCACATGGTTTCTGTAAATTTGCACTGTGCATCTGTATGAAATTGCACTATAATTGCACTATAATTTGTCAGGCACACGCCTCCTTTGTCACCCTAGTATCCCTTGATCAATAGTGACAGTTCTAAAGAGAGAAATACTGTGGTGCTATAATTAAGCAATAATTCATGAGAGTGGTTGCTGTAGCTGAGCACAACACCAAGTGCATGATTGTGGTTGTGTGTGGTAGTAGCCTAGGGGTAACACACTCGCCTATGAACCAGAAGACCCAGGTTCAAATCCCACGTACCACCATTATTTCCCTGAGGAAGACAGTTAACCCTAAGTTGCTCCATGGGGGGACTGTCCCTATAACTACTGATTGTAAGTTGCTCTGGATAAGTACCATACGACCTCTACAACCTATACAAAATGCAGCAGCATGACTGATCTTTAACCTTCCCAAATTCTCCTATACCTTCTCCCACACCAGCCGCACGCATCAGATTCAAAATACTGATGCTGGCCTACAAAGCCAAACATGGAGTAGCATCATGGAGTAGCATCATTACACCTCGCACTGCACCTCGTATACTCCGAGCCTCCAGTACTGCTCGCCTGGTCCCCCCATCGCTAAAGGTAAAAGGAAGACGCTCATCTAGACTCTTCTCCGTCTTGGCCCCTCGTGGTGGAATGAACTTCCCCTGGAGGTCAGAACAGCTCAGTCACTGAGTATTTTCAAACGACAGCTCAAGACCTTCCTCTTTAAAGAATATTTAGATTAATGTGTAACTTTCTTATTGTCAAACCTGTGTACAGAATCTACAACAGAGTGAATAAAAAGGTTGTATTCATAGTTGAGGGTCCTAATGAACTTGAACTGATCACTTCATTAATGGTAACTTGAAAGCACGTTGTAAGTCGCTCTGGATAAGGGCGTCTGCCAAATGCCTTAAATGGAAATGAATGCTGTAAATGATTATATTGTAGTTTATGTGTGAAAATTCCGCACAGGACGTAAGAACAAAAAGGACCTTAAATAAGAACCTTGGACCAATGCTCCTTTTTGTTCCTAAGCCGTACATTGTCACATTACACTGCCACTGTAAAATGTGAAATAATTGCATCTCATTATTCATCATTCAGTCAAACTGGTAAAAGTATGTTGTGACTCATGTAAGTAGTGTCTCCCAAATACACATGAATGGCTCCATTTTTTTGTTGGAATTTTTTAATCAATAGAGAACTTGGCCTTTTCTTGTTGAAAAGGTGGCATATTGATGAAAAGAACTTACAACTCAATTTGCGCAAAGGCTACTACTGCCCATTTGTGCTGCTCAGCAGGCTGAGACCTAATTTTGCTCCAACAATTTCCAAAGCAGCTCCCTGTCAGGCTGACGATAGAACAAGCTTGCAGCCGTCTGGTGCAGTCTCTGGTTAAAGAGAAGGATTCGACACAGATCAATGATTTATTTTTAAAGGCAAGCGTTGCTAGTTATGTACTTAACCAATTAGTTATCACACTAAATCTTAGTTATGACTTATGTCTAGCTATGACTTGTGTCATTGTTTTGCTTTCAACTCATTTTTGGGATGAAAAATACAGTACTACTAAACAGTACTAACAGTACTACCAAAAAGAACAGTAATACCACAAATAAAACAGTGGCAGAACAGAATGTTTCTTGTTTCATGTGAATACTATGGCCTTTCATTTTTAGTGTGTGTCATTTTAATAAAACTGTTTTGTGGCATTTATGCCTGGACTTTATTATGCATTGTACATGTGCTTCACACACTATCCAGATATTACCTAGAACTCAATGAAACGTTTTATTAATATGATTATCAGAACATTTTATTTTTTATTAGCATGCAAATGCTTCTGAGATGAAATGTGGAAATAAGAGGGTTCCATATGTGATTGCTGGATATCTGTCTTTCCATTTATTTGAACTTTCAATTTCGGTCCCTTTACCTTTTCTTTTGTCAATACGCCATTCAACTGAATTCTGACTCCAGTAGGACAGAAAGATTGACAGCTGGTACAATGCACATTTCAGACAGATATCAAAGCATATGATTACCTGTTTTTGGACCTGAGAGAACACCAGAGCATATTCATTTGTGTCGTCTTCTCACTCTTTCATTTTATTTAATTTCCTCACTACCCCAGGGTGGTATGAAGCTTTGAGTCTCCAGCTAAGACACATTCTACCATTGCTTTGTACTTTGAGGAACCGTAACTTCTCAATTAATTGATATCCAGGAATTATGGTTGGGGAGACCTCCTGGGTGCACAGTCTTCACTGAGGCGCATATGCTGGTGTGATAAGGCCCACCATATCCCAGCTGGATTAGGAAGGTCAAAGACGAGTCAGCGTGTTATTCGCTTTGACTCCTTTTAACATCCAGAATGGGAATAGCACTGATAGGAGCCAGCCTCCGCCCTGTCTAATTTTTATTTAATGCTCTGTGCCTTAACACTGCAGAAATAATAATAACACAACAAAAAAATGAAAATGCATTCGTAATATATGCATGGAAAAGAAAGTTTATCTGATATCTGCTCTAACATTTGTCAGTCAGACAGTTAGCTATCACTCATGTTTTATTTATTCCTGTTGAGAAGGGAAAAGGTGCCGTAGTGCATTTGAAATTCCGAAGAGCCTGAGCCAGGTGTGACTAAACAGTTAGCCAGGAACGCCGGCTCCCTACTGTGTCCTTATCTTTAGAGGATTGTTCCTAACTTCTGTGGAGAGCAGGCAACAGTGGACTTATTTTCTCACTCTCAAGCAGCCTGGTGCACGCTAGACTGGTTCCCAGACTCCTTCGACCCCTTTACTGAAGCAAATGCGAGAAATTAACCAATGAACAGCAGAAAGACACGACTCAGTGGAAATAGAGCCAGTGTGGTGTTCATATGAAATCTAAATAACTGATAGTACTTTGCCTATAATGAATCTGAATCACTTTATTATATAATTTTTATTTCCTGTAGTCTTCTTAATATTGTTTTTAATATATTATTTTCACACATAGTGTTGAGCCAAACTTTAAGGCAGTGGTGAAGCTACTTTCCAACAGTAATTCTGAAATTGTTCTAAAAGTGTATATACTAGTATATACAAACTAATAATCAAACAGTAAGTATCTTTAATTTCATTAGATTTTAGATTTTTCTAATGGTGCCTATGGTAAAACAATTTTATTTGTATTTCGTGTATCAAAGGTTGATGTAAAAATGAAGCTTCTTGTTCATCAAAGCTTCATCAAGGAAGAAACCTGCTATGTGGGTTCTCATGCCATAGTTGAGCATATAATTGAGTTACACAGCATATGATTAATAATGTACTCAGTCCTTAGGGAAAATACAACTCACTCTTAATATACTGTGTGCATGTGTGTGTGTGTGTGTGTGTGTATGTATACGCACACATATATTATATATATACAGGGCACAGAAAAAATATATCCACATATTTATTAAGTTACTCGTGATTAAACATGGATCACATCACTCTCAAATGGATCTATTAGATAACTGCTTTGAAATGTTAAATATTAATCAAGATTTCCCCACCAGTATTTCTTGGCAGTAAACCCCTGAAATCACATACTTTTTTTTTTTTTTACATTGCTCATTGAAGTTTCTATTTCTTGGCCCGCTGCACAGAAGTTTGTCAAAGTGTTATTCTGCTGTTCATCCATTGAAATGTGAGAGAATAGATTATGTTTCTGACATCTGCTAGGAGTGTTCAACGAGGAAAAAAATGACCCTGACATTGACTAAAGCCGTGAAGTACACGCTCAGGAAGTTATCCATGCCCACACCTCCACCTACGCTGTCTGATGCACTCGCATGATGGCTAATGAGCCTATGTTTGTGTGTGTGTGTGGTTCCTAAAACACACATATGCTATTATTCTTGCACTTTGTTATACACTGAATTGTTGCCACCCACACGCTGCCACACTCCCTACAAGATGTCTACTTGATTTTACTTTTACACGTCTTTTGAGAATGCATTGCAAGTTCCAGCCCATTGTTTATTTTACTTCGACTTCAGAGCCAGGCAGCAAATTCATAAAAAGAAAACGCTTTCATAAATCCTGTCAAGGCGGGAGCACTTGAAAGTTCGCAGAATTTGGGATTTAGCCTGCTCGTGCATGACTGAGCAGTTAGCTGTTACGCAATGGCCCACGAGGATTGCAAACGAGTGCAGCCAACAGTTCGAAGCGAGACTTTGGTCCTTTACAGTCCGCTGCACCTGCTTAGCATAATATCACAGGACCCCCCCCCCAAACGAGCACCTCTCTCCTGTGGATATGCCCCCCCCCCCCCCCCCCCCCCCCCCCCTAGCATCGCTAGAGAAGGGAATGCCACCATTCCCCTGCCTTATGCCCCGCTGAGCACCTCATTAGCATAAATTTCAATGCATTATGAGCGTATTTTCATAATTCACCTCCCGTCACATTCATCCTGGTATTTAAATGGGGGGATCGAGCATGTAATTGACCATGGGAGAAGGATTGCTTAGACACTCACCCATCACAGAGCATGCCCCTTTCCGAGTGACTCAGGACCCCTCCATTAGGTAGCTCATGCTCCATTGAAAGTAGGGACCCCTTGCCATGGCAACGGGGGTCTCAGAGCTCACCGTCTCATCTGACACCACCCAACAGATGGATGCTAGAGGGGCAAGATCGACCTGAAGGACAAACAAGATTGCATGTTTAGCTTCTCCTCTTGGAGAAATTTATTCCCCCATGCTGGAGCTCATTGACCGCAGTCCTTGTTTAAATTCTCTCTGAAGGCCACTTCCTCCAGCTGTCAGATGGGAATAGGATGAGAATCTGGATGGAAACTGTATAAATGGCAGAATCAATTACGTTTATTTGCTCAAAAGTTAACCGATTTGCTTCGCCTCCGACTGGCCCTCATCTTAAATATCAGCCCCATCAAACTGCTCCCAGAAAGTGTTTAATGGGCACTTGGGGACGCTTTCAAGCTGTCCAAAATACCACAGCAGCTACCCAGTTTGGAAGATTTTCTAAGCGAATTCCTAATCAAGCTATAGGACCGATTTCAATACCAAATTACACTAGGCGTGCAGGCAAATAGGCAAACTACCTTTGTAGCTTTGAGTGTTAAATGCAGTGACTGATAAGGTCACGTTGTGGGTTTAAACAGCGAGAAACAATTCAATTTGGTGTCATCTCAGCACATGTATCTAGAGGAGGAACAAAAATGAGAAAGAAAACATTAATTTCCCATCTGGAAAGATTGGTGCTCTGCAGTTTCAATTTACTCTTTAATAGTTTAATGAATGCAGACGCCAAATTATTATACACATTCTTGATATTGCCTCACATCTACTGGGACTATGCATGAAAAGAGAAAAACAAAAAGTGTAAAAAAGAGTGTCTTTAAATCACTGCTCTCAATGGAATCATGTTTTATTGGCTTCCACAGTTTGTCTTAAATTGTTCTGAGATGTTTGCAGTGTTGACCTAGGGGTCCTGCACAATGGAGTTAGGGGACTTTGCAATGAGATTAAGAAAGGCTGAGAGCAAAACCATGAGCTTTGAAAAGTAAAATAAAGACTAAATAAACAAGAGAAAACTTTAGGAACACAATTACCTAAACAGAACTGAGTAAATGCAATGGTGTGAATGCTCAAAATTTGACACCAGTGCCAGTGGGGCAATGGTGGCCTAGCGGTTAAGGAAGTGGCCCCGTAATCAGAAGGTTGCCGGTTCGAATCCCGATCCGCCAAAAGTACCACTGAGGTGCCACTGAGCAAAGCACCGTCCCCACACACTGCTCCCCGGGCGCCGGTCATGGCTGCCCACTGCTCACTCAGGGTGATGGGTTAAATGCAGAGGACAAATTTCACTGTGTGCACTGTGTGCTGTGCTGCTGTGTATCACATGTGACAATCACTTCACTTTTAACTTTACATAAACATGCATTATTCACCCGCTATGGAAACACATTTATAAATGTAAGTAATGAAAATATTTTTTCTGAAATCTACAATGGCATGGTTCTTCTAACAAAGAATGTCACGTTTCCATTCATGCATGTTTGGCAGCATTTTTTGCAAGCCAAAAGGAACATTCTTGATATGTATCAGAACAGGACACCCATTTTACCCATTTCAACAATCCAAAAAAGAAGGTAAATATTCTGTAGAATTGTTTTTTTCCCAGTCATGTCATTATTTTAACACTAAACAATTGATTTACATTTAATTTTACAATTACAGGATCCATCAGACGCCCTTATCCAGAGCAACTTACAATCAGTAGTTACAGGGACAGTCCCCCTGGAGCAACTTAGGGTTAAGCGTCTTGCTCAGGGACACAATGGTAGTAAAAAAAAAAAAAAAAGAAAAAGGTTAATATCTAAATCTCATACAGGAAGACAGCACAGGTTATAGAGACACCACTTTGAAACAGTGAAGTGTTTACAGCCTCTTCCTGTAAACAGGCCCCGACTTGCTGATTGAAATGGGGTGCACTTCCGCCAAATGTCGGCAAGGCGTTGTTCACAGAAATGATGGCGTAATGAGAATCAGAGCAGGAGCGCAGCGGTCGGCCAGCTTTGCATGTGTCAGGGAGGTTCAGTTTAACTATGAGTTGTCCTCACCATCTTATTCCAGACCTATTTATCATCCTCACTTTATTACTGTTGTTTTGGCCAGACAGAAATACATTTTTAAATGGCGGAATGAGAAATGAGTTATTAGATTCAAGTAGTCTGGGAACGTTCTGTCAATTTCCAGCACAACGGGGGAAAGTGGTTGGATGATAATGATGGCAAGCTACAAAATGATTACTTGTGTTTTGTTTTTTTCTGTTTTTTTTGTTCGATACAGCCGCAGTGCTGTACTTAATCCAGCCTCTGGGTCCCTCTTTACCTCCTCCCACTCCATCACTTGTTCTTCCCCAGAGTTTCTGAAGGGCTCAGCTCTCCCCTCTGTAACATATGGCCACTCTTAGCAGATGACACATGAGGTCATTGGGATCAAGAACCTTCCGGAACATTACCTCATGCCTTCACAAATTGCCTCATAAAATGTTCTGGGGGGGAAGGGAGAAGTAAAAAAAAAAAAAAGTAAAGTGAGAGAAATTGCACATTCCCGCACTTCGTTATGTGGACAATGGCGTCGTTAATAGGACGCATCTGATTGAAAGTGGAGGGCGGGGTGATTAGGGCCTCAAATGGGTTTGCTTCTCATTTGCGTTAAGTGCACCCCACCTGACGAAGCCCCAGCCCCCTTCCCACGACTCCCCGACATCTCATCCGCATCGGCGTGAGCGCTGATGGATAGTGCCTCGCCATCGTTCACAGCCCGCTTGGCTGGGTGTTTACTGTTGGCCTTTAAAGGCTCCGGGTAATTGTTCCGGAGGGTTTTATTTGTTTTCTTAATCTCTGCCATCGACGTGCTATCCAGTGCCGTGGACGGCTGATCGATATTGCGTGGGCCCCTGACGGACGAAAGTAACGGCACGTTTCGCGCTCTGGGCTGGGTAAATTACCCGTCCACGCCCACTGCCCCGCCCCCTTGATACCTTCCATTCCGCTCCAGCCCCATCGATTGTCTCCCTGCCACCACGGGCCAAAGCATACCGGTGGGGTCTTGTGGAAATGATGGGGCGCCCACCAACATCCCGCCAAATAAACTGTGCGGACGCCTGAAAGAGGTGGCACGCTGAGTGTAAACAGGGCACTGGAGCCAAAACAGGTGGTAAAACAGAGCAGTGGGGTGGAATGTGTGAGTCCCACATGTGGGCTCTGGAAGCGTGTCATTGACGGATCATCTGCATGCCCTTTGCGGCCGGTGCACTGTCAGATGCAGAGTTGTCCTGCTGCAGCTGAAGACCGCAGTGACTTGTTCTTGGCAGATGATGTGCTGCTGTTACTGTACTTTATCATCCAGCCATGAAATGAGGATTTTTTTGAGGATGTTCCTATGAGTGCATGTATGTTGCACTGCATGATTGAGTGCATACAAATAGTTTGAGGTGGAGTTACAACGTAAAATAAAGAGCATGGATGTGCATAGGTCTATCTATCTATCTATCTGTCTATATCTATCTGCGTGCCTCACATTCTGTGAGAGATTTTGATTTTATACCAAGTGAGCTTCCTGTGCATCTGCAGGTATTACAAGTAAAAAAGCAAAGTGCAGCAATCTGTTCTCCTAACTTAGCATTGATACAGCGCTTTGTATTAGGGATACTACCTAGTGGGGTGCAGCGTGCACGATACTCTTTTCATGCAGGTAGGTCCACAGAAGTACTGCCTCGAGCTACAAGGCCTTCTATCAAGGCTGTGTCCTTCTACATACGTCTTTTTTTATGTGTTCCCTGACAGACACTCCAAACTTTTAACAACCTTGAATATGCCCCTCCAAAAAAAATTCTACTAAATAAATAAAACCACTGCCAATCTATGAGCTACATCAGCCAAGAAACCAAAGACAGACCAAACCAAAAACGCAACCAGAGTGTAATCGACAGAAAAATGTGTTTACGTGGTTAGCCCTTAAGCATAGCAGCCTCAGACGTAATTCACTACACCAGCATGGTGCCAGTTTAACCTGAAAGAATTTTATCTGCCCATCTCCCAGCCAGGGGCATCCTGATTAAGAATTCTCCAGCGGGCGCGTGATTACCCCAGCGGCCATTCCATCCCCTCACCTGTGTCTCTCCAGGGACACCTTTGTCCATGAGTTAATGACGTCCTGCCAGCACGTCGGCCAGTTTCCCATTACTCTCTGGCCTTTCTCTCCCTTCCCCATTTCCCAGCATGGTTCAAAATGTTGCATTTTGGGAAGTGTGCAGGTTTTAGTGATCTGCATGCGGTCTCAGAACCTGAACCATGCAACCGTCCAGCAACCTTTTCTCTTTCCTCCTCTCTCTCTTTCCTCCAGTGTCCTGAGGGGCTGCGACCAATGAAGGACGGCTCGGGTTGCTATGACTACTCGAAGGGCACCGACTGCACGGACGGCTTCAACGGCGGCTGCGAGCAGCTGTGTCTCCAGCAGCTGGTGCCCCTGCAGGACGATCCCACGTCCAGCAACGTGCTGATGTTCTGCGGGTGAGCAGCCCACCCAGACGGGCCCTCGTCTGAGAGAGAACCTCCTTTCCATCTCAACAAGAGCCCAGCTAATGCACCATCCATTATCACGTATACATGCATTTGCGCCTGCGGTACGTGACGTGCTGCCCACTGCAGGCAGGAGGTGCAGAGTGACTCACATCTTCATATCACAGTGAGGGATTATACATGAAACATACATGATTCATTAAACCCTAATAAAGCATTTAGCCGGATGTCCTTCAGGCAGAGCTCTATTAGCCTGTGGATGATCGTGCTGCCTCACATTAACCTAAATTTTCATAACTGTCCATGAACATGCATATTAGCCCTCCAAGCCATTGCAGTGTAATCGTTCATTTACTATATACTTTCTCCTTAACTTGTGAGAGTTATGGTGAAAGACCGGAGGGGAAAAACTATTGGGAAGAAGACCGGAGGTGGGAATCACAAAGCAGTCCTTTATATATCATGAAGCAATGATATCAGAATACTTGTCACTGCATTTAACCCATCTGCAAGAGGAACAGTGCGCAGCTATCTACAGCATCAGGGGAGCATTATTGGGGTACGGCACCTTGCTCAACGATACCTCAGTGGTACTGATCACAGGTTTTTCAAATTCCCAATTTCTCAACGATGAATCAGCAGAACGGTGCAGGGTTCATTCTAGACAGAAACTCAATTTTGATATTCCATTCGCAGTGTTCCAAAGCCTCTTATTTCATTAATGACTGGTGAGAATGATGCAGAAAAAACAATTTCCTGTTCAATATAGCCTAAGTTCACTAGTGTTGTAGAGGGGCGGGCTGTGCAGAGGAACCTATTTGCAGAGACACCTATTTTTCATTGCTTGCAACAAATAGCAGAGAGATCAATGATGTGACGACATCGTATCGGCAGCTTAGCAAGACTGAAAGGGCCAAGGCTGTATATCAAAAATGTTGATTATTATTTTGAGAAATAGTTTTGCTGTATATATCTATATTTCTGTGATATTTTAAGATCGCTTGGTGTAGAACTGAGCCCACTGCGTAGGTTGTATTTTACATCAGTGTTTTACCATCAGAACCACTAATGTTAGATAGAAAATCTGTCTTACCACTGTGCTGCAATACATTATACATGCAGCGACAGGGGTATATGCTCAAATTTCTATATACTAACAGAAAATAATGATTTCACGTTTAAAATTTTTTGCCTCAGTTTTTTTTAAGTGTTTTTAATAAGTTTCATTAAACAAAAGTTTTGTATCAGGATACATTGCCGCATTAATATTTGTACCACCCCTATCTGTAACACAGTCATTGGTCCCATCAATACAAATATCCCAATAATAGAAATAGCCCGTGTGGTTGTCTGCTCATGACTATCGTATTCTGTGCCCCCTGTGCGGGTAACCACGTAGGTGCGTGCAGGAGTACAAGCTGGCGGCCGATGGACGCTCCTGCATCCTGCTGGCGGACAACTGCGATGGCCCCAAGTGCCAGAGGCAGGATGGACGCTTCAACGACACTCTCTTCAGCGAAATGCTGCACGGCTACAACAACAAATCACAGGAGGGGAACCTGGGCCAGGTCTTTCAGATGACCTTCAGGTAGGCCACTTTGTGGTTTGCAGAGCATGCACGGACAGGGCACAAAAACGTACATACACATATAATGACCCGGCATGGTCTAGATACAATGGGACTGCTTTTATACACGTAACATCAAGTGGACGACGCCATAGACACTGGACCGGCACATGGAGTAACCACAAAGTTAGAATCTTGACAATTCTTTTTTTCCTTGAGTGTTTTCGTGTGTTTTCTAAGTTGATAACAAACTGTCACGTCCCCGTCTAGGGGTTGGGAAACATGACTACAAACGAGGGGAATGTGTGCGGTGGGAATACACAGATACCAGGCCCAAATGAAATATTGTGCTTTTATTTACAGCGAGCGGTGCACAACCAACCAAACCTAAAGTGCTATATACAACAACTACACAACAATCCACAGGAGCACAACACACCATGAAAGGAGAGACTCTACATATACACAACACTAACCGCTTATCTCTAACTCCCAAACTCTCTTCTCGCCTCCTCCTCCTCCGGCTCCACAACAATGAGCCTCGACTGGTGGTTGGAATGGTCCTTCAGTGCTCCCTGGGCCTGTGCGTTGATTGGCTGGCTGTTGACGAGGGAATCGGTGGGCGGAACCATAATCCCATCCTTAGTGCTGCCCAGCAGACAGCCTAAAAGGGACGCACGCACAAACACAGAGCACCCCAAACCATTCTACGGCCCAAAGGACGTAACAAAACACATTTAATAAGGCACCTTGGGTTGTTGCTCATTTAAAACGATTGGACGTACCAGGTGACGTGGTTATTTTTCCCGTTGTCGTTTTTTTGTCATTGTCCAGCCGAGTTGAACGGTTATTGATGTGTATTTCAGGCATGAGCGACTTGCATAATTGAAAACTCTTATTGTCGGTGACAGCCACCTCGGCGCACATCCACAAAGCCTCGCGCCCGACTCGTCTCCTCCTGTTTGGCTGTTCTTGGGGCGGCTGCTGACGGCGTGGCGCTGATCTGATGCGCGGCGGCTGAAGGCTCTCCATTAGCCCCAGATAGAATCCGTGCCCTGTTCTGCTGCTGTCAGGCACCCGAAAGCACATGAGAACATAATAAAGACAAATGCCGCCTGCGGTTACAGCCATTCCTGCAATAAGAAACAACAAGGCCTTGTCTGTCTGTATCCTTTTCGCACACACACACACACACACACACACACACACACACTTCACTATGGCTTAATCACACTCTGCAATTCTCCAGCATGTCGTGTGACAGGCGAGCGCTAGTACAAGACATCTTTGGTGGCATGTTAGCACTGGGGCTACAAGATGAGCCAGCCAGACCCATTTTTTGATGTCCATGTCTAAAGACAGTCAGATGCCCGGCCTGTGTGGCTCACTGGAGATAACGTATTTTACAGGCACCTGAAAAACCTGTTAAAAAAAACAGTAACTATTGATATGACCCTGAGGTCATATTATTATACGTTGCTTTTATGTATGTAGTAGATTGTCGCGTTCATTAAAGAAAATCTGTAAATTGAAATGTCCATCGGTGAAAGATGTTTTGCGCTGGCTTTCTGACATTTTGTAAGAGTCCACTGAAAGGCACGGCACCGGTGCAGTGAAAAATAGGAGAAAAATAAAATAAAAGCACTCTCCGCCAAGCAAGCACATCATTTTCTCAGCAGGCTTAAAAATGGGACTGTTCAGGAGGATTAAGTTATTCTAAACGCCTTTGTTGCAATTTGTGTCGTGCTTCTATCTCAGACAAAGTGATGGATTTTTTTTTTTTTGGTTTTTTTTTATGAAAATGACAACAAAGGAATTCTCCAGCTGTGTGTGATTGTCAGAGCCAAGTGTATTCAAGATTCGCCGCCTCCCGTGCAACTGTTGACATCTGTGTCCACGGGATTTTTTTAAGGCAGCGAGGAAGAAACAAGCGCTGGCGGCGTGTGCGACTGTACAACATACTAGTCAAATGTAATTTTTTTTTTTGCCGATGACACACAAGTCCCCATCAAACTGAATATATCTTCAGTATGAATTGCATTTCACTCATGAATACATTAGAAACACTCCCTGTCTGTTTTATTAGGTACAGACGCCTTCTGAACACATTATGCCTGACAAGCCTATTTATAACTGCTCAGTATCACTACTGATCCGATTTTATTTAGCTGTGATACTAACATGGTTGTAATTTCGGGGTAGGACTGTGCTAGGCCTGTCCACCACCCAAAAGTTAAACTACACAACAGCCAAAACAATCTACGCAAGGCAGGATACTTTATCTAGTATGCTGAGTGGGTGATGGTGAGTTTGGCCATTTAGATGTGTCCTTTTTTATTATTGTGTTGTGCAGTCACTACAATAAATCTCAAATGCCTCAAACGATTAAACACAAAAGTATTAAAATTCACGAAATATTTTCTAACCGTGCATACGTTTTCAGCGAGATGAAGTGAAGGCCACAGAGAATTAAAGTAGCATTGTTATTGCCGTCATGACCACGATAATAAAAAAATAGCAGTCAGTTAATCAGCAGAAGTGAGCATAATCACATTTATGTTCAGATCTCTCTCAGAGTCTCTGTACTGGAGTTGCCCGAGCAACAGTTTCATGCTGGTGCCCCAGATTGGCCTGCCAGCATTTATCGGTTCTTCTTCACAGCGCAGGTTTTTTTTTTTTTTTGTCACTTTGAAATTCTTAAATGAGAAGTAAGAGCCAAATTGACTTTGGCAGATTAATTTTCATCCCATGCGATGGCCCGTCTTCAGCGCCTCGTCGACTAAAGACAGTCTGGAGGTTATCTCCGCGGAGACCTCAGCGCGCACAGGCTGACATCATTCTCACTTTACCCTGGCGCGCAATCACGACAGACTGCTCCGTGTGACGGATCTCGTCGGCCACTCAAACAACTAGGTTTTCATTTGGAACAGCCGGGGCCTGCGGTCCTTCACTTGCCGCTGTCTGTGAGGCGACACGTATGACTGCCACCTGTCTTTGTAAGTGCTGATACAGTTCCCTTTTTTATCTTCCGCTCATTAGAAGTGTGAAGTCAGATTGCGGCTCCATCTGTATCTCTGCTGAAACACATTTCCTTTCATGCCGTTGGATTAACACATTATTTTCAGACAAAAGAAGAACAAAAAAATAACCATGTCAGGAAAAAAAAACTTTTTTTTTTTTAAGCACGCGTGACTTGCAGTGACCTGATGCTAAACAAAATCTTTTCAAATATTTCCAGATTGAGGTTCCCCGTAGTGATTAAATATCTCTGTACTCAGTCTTGATTTCATCCAGCCAGTATAATGTAATAAATGTTGTGGTTTCTAAAATCATTGTACAGAACCATCACTCTCCCAAACCCCATTTTCAATCCCAGTTTTAGGAGCGTGGCGAATCCGTTTCACCATCATCTGAAGCCGGGCTTCTTCCCTTGCTGTGGACTCCATTTTACCCCAGAATTACCTTTGAAATGTAGATTCCCTTCTAAAACGCCATTCCCCCAGCATCACCATTCCTTACCAGCCCGGAATGAAACGTGGGGGTTCATAACGCCGCTCAGGGCTGCGGCGCTCCACAGCAGGTGCTCCGCTTCATACAGCCTCCCTGTGTGCCCCGCCCACTTAACACTGGCAGCCAGATCGTTGGTGGCAGGCCGAGTCTGTGAACCTGGGTGTGAGAAAACGTAGAGGAATACGTTCAGAAATTTCCACATAAATCTTGTACGGCACATGCTCCGAGACCATGAAACGGCGTGTTGTAAATGTTTACGACAGAGCACTTACTATTACATATTACTTAATAAAATCCATCCCATTCGGATGAGGACCACGAAAGAGAGAGAGCAATATGCGACCGTGTCGTGTTACATTATTGGATTATATCCGGCGTGGATTATATGAGCTAGCAGCTTTTTATATAAATAAATAACTGTATATTGTAATGTGTGGCCATGGATTTAGTTCATGTGAAATAGTTTAAAATAGCCGAGGACCAAATGGCAACGCGTTGATAAAAAGTTGGTGTCAGTGAATGAAGGACGGAATGGCTCTGAAGTCAGCCTCTGGCCCAATCAGAGGGACAGCGCGCGGTGGCTTTAGTGGGAGCAGATGTGCTGTAATCAGAGGAAGTAGGTCTCTTCCAGGCCTCCTGTGGTCGATAATATCCCCAATCAGCAAGGCGGCCCCGGCCAACCTTCTTCTCCCTCATCTGACAGATGTCAGTGTGGGAAGTGCGCCTTTCATCTGAGAGCACATGCTTGGCCTTTTCCTCCCGACTGGACTGCAGATGTGCGGGGAGAAAACAGGCCGGATGTTTCTGACAGGCGTCGGTTTTGTCAGGGCGACGGCTGCTTAAGAAGTGCTGGGGTTTCGACTGGGGTTACGGGGGGGGCTGAACCACCCACGGGCCCACCAGAGATGGCAGCCATCCATCAGCGCTCCTGATTGCGTTTTGGCCTTGTCAGGAAAAGAGAGGCCCTGTTCCTTTTCACCGCGGCCACTCCGGGGACACGGGAGATGAGAGGGAGCCTGAGATCATCCATAACTGAACACACTCGATCACATCCAGTCTCTCCGCACTTCCACAGACAAGCAAAGAACAGGGAGGAAGCAGAATCCTGTGTAACCTTTGCAGAGCTGAAAATAGCTTGTAATTCCTGCCATGTTTTTATTTTTTGGAGAAGCTGTCACAGGAGAATGGCATTTCATCGTGCTGAAAGTAGGAAAGGTTTCGTTAAGAGGGGCAGAGTAGCTACGGAAGCCCTGAGGCATTATTAGCTTGAAAGGTTATTGGATATCTTCAACACATTTTTTGGGGTTTTTTTTGTAACCTTTGGAGAAAAAAAATATCTTAGATAAAAAGTATATAACCAACTGGCAATAGTATATGGAGTGATCGTTCCTTGGAAATTTGAATGACCTTTTAAACGGAAGAGATGGATGAAATGGAGATCTGGTACAGGGGAGGTTAATACAAGACGGTATGGAAGTTGACCTGAAGGCAGTGAAACGTGTGTGTTCCTCTAAAGAACTCATTGTTCCACAGCCCACAGTTTTATAGGGATGAATAGACGCTGAGAGTGACAGGGCTGCCCTACGTTTAGAATTGGAGAGGGCATTAAATTGTTTCCCTTTGCTTTGAGTATATTTACATCAGCAGCAGCATGAAAAAAAAATCCTCTGGTTGCCCTGCCATGGGAGCAACAGGGCAAATTGTCTCTGGTTGCCCTGCCAACAGTGCTGTCAAAGACGCACAAGTTTTCAAAAGCCCTGTATTCCAGATGGTTGCTGCCAAACCACCTCATTACTCATTGGCATAAAGAAGGGCAGATTTCAGCTTCATCCCTGATGCTAAGGGATGTCAATTCAGCTAGCATAGTGTCAGTTAGCACTTTGGCCTCCAAGGTTTTTTACTTTCAGATGCAGCTTTGTGTGCGTGCAGTTTCCATGCACTCCTCGTGTTAACATTGGCCTCCTCCAGGTTCTCTGGTTTCCTCCTGCCATCCAAAGGCATGCGCACTAGGTGAATTGTCCATAGGTGTGATGTGACTGATTGGTGTGTGTGTGTATATGCATGCCCTAATGTGGTCTGGTGCCTTGATAAGTCCCTCCATGAGGGACTTACCAAACACTGACTATTTTGTAGGGACTTGACCCTGGTTAGGGTCAAGTGGTGGTATATAGTGAGTGATGTAAAACGTTGGCCAATTTTTACCCAGTATGTATAAACATAAGCATCAATGAGGTTTACTGGGCATCACCGATCATTTGGTGCATTTTGGATGATTTGGGGATGAATGAATTATGTATCTGGCGACATTGTGACAGGGGCTTTTTATCATTATTCTCAAATACACATAATATTTGGCTTCACACACACGATCTGTGGGATTGACAAGCTGAACTTGTGCTATTGCAGAACTGAAAACATGTAATGAACTGATATTGAAGATAGAATCACGATTTTACTGTAAATAGATTTTTTTTGCATACTTCTAGGTGCCATACAAGTTCCCAACTTGTAAGGAGAAGTGAAATTGATAATGTTGTTATTGTGATACACAACATTGCAAATAACAAAATGTGCACTCTGATTTTAACCAGTTAGTGAGCAGCCATGCAAGGCACACTGTTTGGGGACAGTTCCTTGCTCAAGGGGACCTCAGTGGCACCTTGGCAGTTTGGAATTTGAACCTGCTTCGATGATGAGTCCTCTTCCATAACCACTAGACCTATAAAATATTGGCTTTATCACAAAATTGTTTTTGAACCAAATTAGTTAGCCTAGAACCAAGAAACTGTATGGTGTGGGATGTGTGTTGGTGGAATAAGCAAAGAAACTTGGTGGAAAATGGTGTAAAGCAAAAGTTGTGTGGGCTGCTGTAAAAAAACGAACATGTTCTGGCAATGTCCTTTTGTGTATAAGACCTGGTCTATGACGCGGATGCTGTGTTTTCATCTCGTTTCCACAAGGCTCTCTCGTCAGTGGGTATTGCGGGTTGATTCTCATTGGTTCCCAACACCAGTGCGGTGTGAAAGGGGTAGAAATATTTGAATTACTGCTTCTGTCGACCCTCTTTCTTTTGGGAATGGAAGGTAAGGAAGTCTGTTGGTGCCTGGTACCCCTTCGGCAGAGTAGTAGGAGAAGGACAACATGGTCCCCTGGTAATTTTGTCCTTTATCTCCTTAGCACACATCCTCATCCTAAGGTGTGAAAAGTTGTCACTTAATTACAGCACTCCAAACGTACATTCTCCTCAGCAGTCAATTTGCAAGCAACAAACCAAATGAGATGTTCTCCTTGAGCCTGATCACATTGAACATTCCCTAATCCTTCTTTTTCTGATGCTGCTCTGTTAAACACTGACTATTTTGGAAGTGCAATCTTTGCTTGTCTTGGCTTTAGTCTGAAGTGGTCACAAGCACCATAACGTCTGCCCCGGGCTCTGTTACTCCCCACTCCTCATGTGTGAGGAGAAAAAGTATCTTCAACCATTGCAATTATAAGAAGTCATGGATCATTCCTGTTTAAAGGGCAGCTTTCAGGTTCATTGCACACTGAACAAATTGCAACAAGTGCAAAGTCTCAGCTCTAAACCCTGCTGCCAATACTGGCCTAATGCAACTTAAGGGATTCGTTTAGGGCCTGAAGGCAGCGCTGCTGTCAAACCTGTTCTGTAATCTTGGACATCAGGGGGGGGTAGAGAGTATTCAGAATGACCTTGTAGGTTTTTGCCCAATGGGGAGGGGTTTGTTGGAAGCCCCCAGGACTTTTGAGGTCCACAGGTGATGAAGCAATATATTGGGCTTGCTGGGCTCCATTGTCTTCATGGCTGACCCATTATACCTTATGTCAGTCAAGCCTATTACCTACCAGTGAGCCAGAAGAGCAACAAGAGATTGTGTGTGTTTTCTGCACCGCTCATGGGGATGGATATGTTTGATATTGTTTTCAGAACGTAGCAAATTTTTAAATAGTTGTATTTTTCTTTGGATCATTGTACCAATTTGAAAACCATTGTAAGTCACTGCTATTCCTGACTTCATATGCTAGAACAACAAACAAACCATAAGCTACACCTGACTTTACTGGCATTAGTTTTTTAAGCAGTATGCTCTTGTTTCCTGAACAGAATGTTCCAGAGCAAATATTCCATAAAATACAATTCTTTAGAAATCTAAAACACTGGAAATGGGCACTCTTTGTACAGAGGGTCAGTTTCATTACACTCTTTGGAACAATTTCCAATCATTTTGCCATTTGACCATAAAGGAGACACAACAGATTCTAAAGAATTCAGAATTTAAATTTCAGCTCCCAAATTTCATATTAAATTTTTTTTAAGGATTTGGGTGCCAGTATGAAAGAGGAGCCTTTTCACTACTAGTCTGCCTAATGGCCCATGAACCAATAGTAATTTGGTCTGGTCTTTTATGTTTGATGCAAAATCCCATGATGCTTCTCGCAAACATAAAAATGGACCTTTTCACAAGGGTGATAAATAAAAACACTGCACAGCATGAGTTGCATGGCTGCCTGGGTCCTTGCAACAAGAAGACCTGGCTCTAATTCTGAATGTGGTTTTCTCTGTGTGGAGTCCATCAGAAGATGGATGGCAGGACTCTATTACACCATCTGGATTGTACTACTCCTCACGTGGCAGAACCTTTTTTTTTCTTCTTCTTCCATATTGTAAGGTGACATCGAGTTTTTGTACTTATGTAATGTCATGGACATTGTAACTGGAGATTTATTGCTCTCATTCTAATCAGGCACTGTTCAGTAAACCCAGAGCAGCCCATTGCTGTCTTACCTTATTATAGCTGATCAAACACAGGCCGAGGTGACTTGGGGAAGATATTCAGATGCTGGGGAATGACGTGTATTAAGGATGCAGAACATGAAGATGTGCATTGCTTGATCTCTTCCCTTCTCTTCGTCTGAATGCCCCACATCACACAAGGTTTCCTTGCTTCAGAGTCACTGCACTGAGGTGCTTTTATATAATTCATCAATTTGCAGCTGCACTATTCCATGCTGCAGAAGTGTTTGAATTTTAGCAAAGAACTTTTCTCAAAAAGCCGTAATTGCCAGGAAAAAAGAGAATGTGTCTTTGTTTCATGTCCTACTTCCCATTGAAAGAAGCATCTGGAACACTTCTGGTTTGAAAGAGCAGTGACCTCTTTTGTTCAAAAGGAGTACTTCACCTCCATTCCCACTGGCGCCTGCACTGGGCCTGTGCTCAGTGCCAGCAGGAGGGTGTGGTTTCACTACCAGGTACATTCCCACCTCTCGCAAGCTGACAAGTGGTCCGGCGCCACGCGTCTAATGAAAAGCCAGCGCACCGTGCCAGCGCATTCCTGCCACTGGTCATGGTTTCTGTGCCCCCATGGGTGACTGCGCTGCCATCTGTGAGCAGAGCAACAGAAGCCCAAGGGGAGGGGGGAGCTGATGTACAGAGTTGTGGTGGGGATGAGAGAGTTTCTCCGCCTCCTCTCGTTGGCTGTCTTTATGTAAATGAGTGTATGTGGGCTCTTGTCTGTTCATTTCAACCAGCACAGAAGGTTGCACGTGGGCACCTTGCTCTTTTGAGCTTTCAGGGTTGTGTGCACTTTGTGTTTGCTGAGCAAGGCTATTTTTTTTTTTTTTTTTAAGAGTTGTGCACATTATGCTCATTGTGATCTTGTTATATAAGCAATACTTTATATGTCAGAGAATGGAATGAATCGTGTACAGATTCAGCAAGACAAAAATCTAAAGCTTGGATAATTGAGAGAATGTATTTGTGAACATGAATTTGCGAGCAGCCCCAATCAAGCCGAATGTGGCCGTCGTCGAAAGAGCAAATCGAACGGTGGGGCGAATTAATCCAGCAGCGTGACAATGCCTGTGCTGCATTGGAGTCATAAAGGTATCCTGCTTTTCTGCACACAGCCGAGATTGCCTTTGCGTTGCCTTTGAGCTGCTTTTCAGATGTGCATGTTTTATGTGTGCTAATCTATATTCTGCACCAAATGCGCTGAAAAAATTCCCCATACATTTAAAGCTTATCGGGGTTCCCTAGAGATAGCGCAGCGACTGTCCACTGCAAAACCTTCTGTTGTTCTTTGGGAAGGCACGAGGCACTTAGCATTCCTCTGGCTTTGACTAATAACTCTTTAATTCATAATTCAGTGCTTGTTTTCCACATTTTATGACGGTGATAAAGCGTTGAGCTTGCGCTGCCTTGCCGCAGAATGGCACTCCGGGGTGACATTGCAGCTTTATCATTGTTACAGCAGAGCTGCCGGCCCCGTCTCATTACGCATGCATTCAAACAACAGATATTAAAGCCATTAAGCATATTACCCACATTTACTCCAGCTTCCAATCAGCGCCCATATAAATCTGAGCCTTTCGAGGAGGAGGAGTACGTCCATGAGGTGTGTTTTCAAGGGCACCGCGCTAATCCAGGCAGTGAAACCGGATGACGAGCCCCAAACCACACATGACTGCCGGCTCTTGTCACTTATACAGTTAGCATGAAGGCTTTTAATGAGATATTGTCTGGTTTCTTGAGACAATTAACCTATCTTTAGTTTTACTGGGGACGTGAAGAGAAACTGTTCTCTCGACACACGTTTAGAAGATAAAGGGCCCACATTTTGCAGCACTATATAAGACCTACTAATAAAAAAAACAATAAAAAGATGCATTGTTCACCACCCTGTGCCCAGTATCCCATGATGGGCTCTGAAAGGCAAGTGCCAGTTATGGATTCAGAGGCTAAGAATTGTGGACGAGTGAGTGAGTGAGAGAGAGAGTTGTTAACTGAAAAGACTTCATGATTTGCATGTGTTACAGGGCACTGGTTTTTGATGCTTCGTTTTTTCGCTTATGCCAGCGTTCACCTCTGCATTTAGTTTTGTCAGGTTCTTAATGCATTTTCGAGTCATGGCTATTTTAGATACCGAGTGGCCTGTAATCGTCTGGCCGATGGCTGGCAGCCCCAGGCCCTCTGTTATCTTCAGCACAAAAACATGCTGGCTCGACTCGTGTTATGTGTTGGTGCTCGGCTGGCATTGTCTGAATGAGTGCTTAAGACAGCGTGTCCTCCCCTGGGTTCGTTCAGCGCTGCTCTTTATAACAAGCCTTCTGTACCTTTGCCTTGGTGTGGCTGCTGGACTATGAGTGACAATAATTATCCCATTTAGACCCATGTCAAAAAAGCAATGACAGAACCTTTTAGCACAGTGTGATTCAGAAATGCCACTTCTGTTTCTCTCTCATATACACTCACACATACAGATTAACAGCAAAGGTGTGTGTGGGTCTAATATGAGTGGATTCACTGCTGTTGCACCCATTGAGTCATACTGCTGGTGCCGGTTTGCTTCAAATGCCCTCATAATTAACCTTACTTGGCACAGCACTGTTTTTTATTCAGGAAAGCAGTTTGGAGAATCAGGCAGAGTGTGCTGTGTGTTTGTCCCACATAACACGCATTTCATTTTAAAAGCTCTACAATACCTGTTATAAAGGACTTGCCAACATCTATCCATCCACGATGTACATAAAACACTAGGTCATAGGACGTCTGAGATATCTATCTATCTATCTATTTATCCATCTATCTGTCCATGTCTATGTATCTATCTATCTATCTATCTATCTATCTATCTATCTATCTATCTATCTATCTATCTATCTATCTATCTATCTATCTATCTATCTAATTCAGGAGTTCAGGAGTGCCCATGGGATTGATGTCCTAGTAACCATGGGTTTTGACAGTTCAAGTACAAGTCCTCACATAGACTAGTCCTCATAGTCTATGTCAGTTGAGCACTAGACAAGTGCTAGACCAGGGATACATACTGCTTGTGATTGGGGTATACAAAAATGAATGGTTGTTGTCTCCCATGTTGTTTTTTCCCATGTCTCCAGCACAAATTAACCACTGACCCCCATAGTATATGCAATTTAACCATGCTGTATATGATGCATGTTCACCTTGATCAGATTATACCTGGACCCCTCTCTATAAAAAAATGCACTGAAGTGGCCAGGGGACTCACAGGACCATGATCCAGGGCCTGTCGGGAACAGCAGTTGCATTAAATTACAAGGTGAGAGAGTAGTGAGTACAAAGAGCCCATTCTCATATTGTCTTCGAGAACAAGAAGTCAAGCAAGTGAATATCACCCTGCCAAAGCCAGCTTGTCACTTTGACAGTGGCCATGTTAGAGCTTTAACACCAATCAAACAGAGCATGGCGCAGCAAGCGGGCCTCAATATGTCATAGCAAACAGAAAGGCTGAAATTCTCACGTTCCAGCGCAAATGACACTTTTCCTTTTCTCTCCAAGGCCCACACATATAATCACACATGCAGCCGATGGCACTGGCGACAGTCGCTTCTGTCATAGTTTGAGCGTTATGCAAGCTGGTTGTTATTCTCCCATGGATGGAAGCAATGTTTTTTTTTTTTTATCAGACACCAGTGACACTTTTTTATTATCACTCAGTTGTCCATTCATTGGCTACAATGGCCGTGGTATGTACTATAGATGTAAGAGTCGGGTTTGTGCTCAATTTTTATCATTTTAATCTGCCTTGGGTTGAATCAGTAAATGCGGTCAGTTTTTGTACTTTTTTTTTTTTTGTGTGTGTTTAGAAAAGTTTGGCCAACTTAGCTTTTTGAATTCATTTCACTTCACTTTGCTCCGCTTTCTTTTGGTGATTGTTTGTCCTTTGCAAATTTACGTTTTCCTTTTTTATTTTAAGAATGATTTATAGTCTGTACTTTTTTAACTTGAGTAAAAAAGTTCTACTTTTACTAGAGTCTTTTTAAACACAAGAATGTGTGTGCTTTTACACCTCTGCCCACTAGTTAATGTCCAATTACTGGACATTTTTGGATCAATTTCAACATGAATTTCAAAATTGAAATCCCGCAGTCCGTAAGGGACCGTGCAGGGCAGACGCCCCACAACTGTTTTGCATATGTTCTATTCCTGTCCAGTCTGACCCTTGTTTCTTACACTTGAACACTTTTTCAAGTGTTTTTCTTGCTCTTAAGTACTCTTAAGGACTGACTGTTCACTTGCTGTCTTACATATCTTTATTACTGCAGCCTTGCCCGAGCACATTCCTGTACAGTATGACACACAGCAGGTGTCCTGAATGGCCTTCAAAGATCCCAGACCATATAACCAATCTTGATTTCCCAGGACATGCACTTCATCAAACGTCACGTGACGTTGTGTGCAATGAATGAGCCAGAAGTGTCCGGGTTTGTGTCCTGCACTAAGCTGCATGTACCCTCCATGTTCGGATGGTTTCCAGATTCTGAAGTAGGTTGGGTTAGTTTTCCGGGTGGTAGTAGCCTAGTGGGTAACACACTCACCTATGAACCAGAAGACCCAGGTTCAAATCCCACTAACTACCATTGTGTCCCTGAGCAGGACACATAACCCTAAGTTGCTCCAGGGGGACTGTCCCTGTAACTACTGATTGTAAGTCGCTCTGGATAAGGGCGTCTGATAAATGCTGTAAATGTAAATGTAAATGTAAATGTCCCAACAAAACTGACCCTGTTCTGTGTGTTCTTGGTTCAACAACCCTGACCTGGATGAACAGGCTCATATAAACATGGAGGGATGGATGGTCATGCCACATAAAAAAAATGCACAAACTGTACAACAGTGAATTAAAATGTGATTTTGGTGATTCATGCTCAGAGCTATGGAGAGCACCACAGCTGAGCGAGGAAGGTGAATGCTTGCGTCCGGTGTTCTTCGGAAGGACACGACTCATTTGACACTTTGTTCTCTTCCATCCTTACACTCCACGGTTTGCCCTGCGTTTAGCAAGTATGCCAAAAAAAAGTGTGTCGGGCATTTTATTCATAAATCATTGTCTTGTAATAAGCCTTTCAGCACAAAATCACCAGGACATGTCTGCTGTATATTAATGGACTTCACTATAAACAGAAACGCAATTCCCAACAGCAAATGAAAGAGGGTAACAAGTTTTCAGACATCTGTAACTACATGGAAGTATTTTCCCCCAGTTATAACAAGCAAAATGATGTATTGAAAGGATAGAAATAAATTGTCTTAATTTCATTTTTCAGTGGATGTGACCATCTCACTACATGACTTGTAGAAAGCAATACATTTATTGGCTCTTTTTATTTTATTATTTTTGTATCAAAAGAATGGAATGAGGGGGAGTGAAAAGCTATTTCAAAATGAAATCTCCCCCGCCACACACACACACACACACACACACACTCACTCACACACTTATGCTGCCTGCAAGTCTCAGGCTATTCCCCAATTGCCAATGCCAAGCTGAGAGCTCAAAGCTGTTAGTAGTATTTGTTTTGGAGAGATGGTGCCGTAGATTCCAGCGTGAGGCATTTGATACGAACGCCTCGCTTTCCTTGACTCCCGGCTCAGGAGTGAGTCCTTGCAAAGCCACCGTCAGTGGATTCGGCCCGTCTCTTTGCATTTAGGTGAATCATTCTCCCCTGAGTGCCGCCGCGCGCCGCATTTGGGGTTTAATTTCATCCCCCTCTCTGCAGGCCCACTATCGGATGAGAACGGCTGGCGGCCTGTGATCTGATCTCTGTTCCCCTCGCCGCCGTTTGCCAGTTGTTCATATATATTAAGAGGGAGAGCCGAGCTCAAGTCTCTTTGTTCTGCCTCTCGGGAACACCTTATGTATGTTGGCTTGTGTTTGCCTTTGAATCCAGGAGATTTCGATTTCTAAGAGCCACTCCAGACTAAGGAACACATTTATAAGGCAGCGTGTGTGTGTGTGTGTGTGTGTGTGTGAGGGAGCGAGAGAGATGCAGGGCAGTGTGCTCATCTCTGACCCAGTCAGCCTGACCGACACCTCCTTTTTAAAGCACCCCCATCGGCAGGATGCCGCGACAGGCAGCCGCCTGGCCCTCCCAGCACGGAGGCAGCGCTCCCTCTGGTGGCAGAGACGCAGAGGTCCTCGTCCCGAAGATCATTAACTCTCGCAGCCGCACCACGCAGCCTCCTACCGTATAATTACACGTCCACGGGAGCATGTCATCTCGCCGCAGTCAATATAATCTAACGAGCAGACACCGTAAACCGGAATTTGTTGCTTAGTTATCTCGCTGTAATCGGCGTGCCCGGGACCGTGTTTATATTTTGCCGTTTTAATGGCTAAATGTTTTATGCAGGCACAAGCGAGGATTAATCAATGAAAAAATGCGTCATCATTAGTGCACAACCATCTCTTAAGCAGAGAGCCTTCAATCCCAGACACTCCTTTCTTCTCCCCTCCGACTCCGTATTTTCGGCAGCTTTTTGGTCCATGCACGTCATTCGGTGTGCTTTATTGGCTTGGCACCGGTGCCCCGCTCCTGTAATGATGTGTCATTACGCTCAGGGGTCGGCAAGCTGCGGCGAATCGCTGGCCCACTGTCTCCCAACGAGGTCTCCGTCCCGGGCCGACAGCACGAGAGGGGCCTTCCAGCTCCGTCTGCATGGGGAGATGTTGTGTTCTCCGTGGAGAGAAAAGAGAAATCGATGCCGGCGGAGAGACTGATCTGAATGCGGCGCGCCCGGCGGCCTGGTTTTTTTTTTGGATTCGGTGTAGGGGGACAAGTCCCTGTGGCACGTGCCCATTACGGCACCCGCCTGTTATCCCGGCGACGGGCGAGAGGAGGAGGGATGATGAGAGGGAAGGATGAGAGCGGGGACGGCGGAAACGGAGCGGGCGGGAAGCTAATGGGAAAAAGCTGTGGTGCCGGTGTGGTTTCCTCGCGCGGTTATCTCTCAGAAACCTTCAGTGTCTCCCGCGACGCTCAGACAGCGAGGAGGGGGGGGGGGGGGGGGGGGGTGATAGGCGGGCCTCTGTCTGCACGCCGGGGTCGCGGGGGGTCACGTGGCGGTTGCTCGGTTGCTCCCTGCATTTTATTCTGCAGCATTCGGCAAATTAGCCAGGCGGCGGAGGCGCATTATAATAAATGCCCCCGCGCGTGGGCGCCGTGCGGCGGTCCACGGCGTACGTTTGCCGGGCTGTCTGCCTGCGGGCCTGCGCCTGATTTCGGCGCCCCCAGAATGCACAGCGGCCCGTCAGGTGAGCACATCCTCTAATGAACACCCTGGGGCTCTGAAAGAAACGGTACGCGCACACACACACACACACACACACACACACGTACACACACTCTGTGAGCTCGGGCTCTCTGGTGGCCTAACCGGTTGCTCAGACCCCACAGGCTGTTCAGAAATCCACATTGTCCACTTTCCTGTGTTGTTCGTGTGCTCTTGCTGAGGCACCAGAATCTATTCTGTTTATGTTCAACTGGCCAAGAAAACCTCCACCCGCACATAGAAAAGTCAGGAGCATGAAACGGACTAAATAAAATGATCGTAATGCATCTTTCCCCTCAACAAACTTTTTTTCCTTAAAAAGCCAAGTTTTTTCGGCCCGAGGACAAACCTCAAGTCTGTTGTTTAATTCGTTGCCAGGGCCGTGGGAGGTGGAGCGTTGGAGCCGGGTCACCCCAGCCAACTGGTGAATAAATAAACAGTGGGGTTTTGCATGACAAATGAGTCTGATGCTTCACAGGGCCGCTGGTGGGGAGAGGAGCGGCGCTGACAGCTGAAGACCTCTCAGGCCCCATGGCGGGGTGAGACTGCTGAGCAGAGCGGCTTTAGGGCCCCTTCGCAGCTTCTATATGCACACAAACACACACACACACATACAGAGGGCCAGAGTTTTGTGGTGCTATAATAAACATAGTGTGTGTGTGTGTTGGATAATGCTGAATCGGACGTGTCTTCGCGCTTTATACAAATAGATGAAACAGATGAAAGTCAGAAAGGTCAAAGTTAATTTCACAGCTGTCATGTACCCCACATATTTTTTTATTCTGCACAATTTTGTGATTTAGGGCACTATGTCATGACACCAAGGCTGGGGTAGGATATCACAATTCACACATGACCACATCTGATGTCATTTTACACATACATGTGACATACATGTATGTGTGGTAGTAGCCTAGTGGGTAACACACTCGCCTATGAACCAGAAGACCCAGGTTCGAATCCCGCTTACTACCATTGTGTCCCTGTGCAAGACACTTAACCCTAAGTTGCTCCAGGGATACTGTCCCTGTAACTACTGATTGTAAGTCGCTCTGGATAAGGGCATCTGATAAATACTGTAAAATGTAAATGTAAAATACATACATCTGAGTCACACTGCCTCATGCCACGAACACGACCGCTGGTGCGAACATGGCATAAAACTCCATGCTAGCACAACGACCAGAATTCTCACACACAAACCAGACACCGTGCACACACCCACACTCACTCACACCATGCACAGGTATAGGGAATCGGGAATGGGCGTGGCCTTTTTTTTAAAAAGCATGCTAAGCACAGTGCTACATGGTGGTTGCTAGTATAAGGCCAAAGGCTTTTCACATGATTTACATAAGTAAATAGATAAAACAAGACAGAAGGACAGTCTTTATCGAGATCCAAAATGATGATCATCTACATTTACAGCATTTATCAGACGGCCTTATTTAGAGCGACTTACAATCAGTAGTTACTGGGACAGTCCCCCTGGAGCAAATTAGGGTTAAGTGTCTTGGTCAGGGACACAATGGTAGTAAGTAGTGTTTGAACCTGGATCTTCTGGTTCATAGGCGAGTGTGTCACCCACTAGGCCGCTACCACCCCATCATCATCTAGCTGTCAATCGTCAGGCTCATTTCGTTTTACACTCTGTATATAGCGGCAGTTTGAAAAATTGTGACCTTAGACAGTTACTGCGGCCAATACCAAACCCAACATGCAAACTGGTTTATTTTAAGCATTCAGATGTGACATTAGTGAACACTCCCCGTGCGCAATGTTGCTAACGCGAGAAGTCCACGTTCAAGCCCCAGACGGCGCACGTGGCCCCGCTCTCCTGCGAACGACATCATTACACAGACTAGGCGGTGCTGGCTGATCCGCGCTTCAAAAACCCGAGAACACAGCCTCCCCCGGAAGCTCCCGTTTACTGCCGTCACCGAGCCACCTGCTATCTGAAAGACCGAGGCGCTCGGAACAGGGGATTTTCTCTCCGCGCGTTCTCTCTCTTCCGACTCTCGCAGACAGGCCGCGCCATTTTATCCTTCATTTGAAAAAGCGGCACACTTCGAATTCCGCTTTGAAGACGAGTGCGTCTGGCATAAATACTGATGTGCAATTTCTGTTCTTAAGAGCACCTGGAAAACTTGCGTCGTATCCTTAGCTGGTTTGAAGGGTGGGGAAAAAAACAGACAAAAGCCATAATGAAAGTCTGGGGCCGTGCAGCTTGCCGAGAACAAAGTAAATAAAGGAATTAATAACCGGCTTAGACTGTTGACAAGGACAAATTCTTATTTGGGCTAAAAATCCATACCGTAAGCCTGGATTTCAAAGAGACGGAGTGTTTTTAATTTTTTCCTTTCTTTTTCGTGGAGTAGAAGTGCACTGATGTAATTTGGTAATCGATACATTTCTTGTGAGCACGGCCGACTAATCTTTTTAAAGCCGCCCCCCCCCTCGCTCATTCGCTGCCCTTGAGTTTCCTCTCCGGTTGGCCGACGTAGCCGGGCCATGATGGCCACTAACGGACTCTGCGGTTTGAACTTGTAAGAAGTCCTTCAGAGAGGGATCGAGGACGAGTTACAGGATTTCCTGGCTCGCCACCCGAAAGAGAATAAAAATGGAGATTTCTGTAAAAGCCTGAACCTAATGCCTTAGACCTTAATCGCAAACATGACCCAAACTGAATAAGCATTTTGAACCATAGACGCAGTCAGCTGATTGGTAGTTCCTACTTGAGTTATTACCAGTCATCGTGGCCGCCTACATGCTTAGTATAGCTTCATGATGGTGAAATTCTGTAGATTAGCAAGGCACGGTGACCTGTGGGACAGCAGGATCTGAGCTGGTTCCGATATAGAGTCTTCAGTCTGTAGTCTGGGGGTTAATTTCATCCATGGAGAAGGGCCACTCGAATTTGTACAGTCACAGTAATGGCAGAAGATGGAGAGGTTATGCGAGGTGGGAAAAAGTTTGCCTACATGTATGAAATCTTGTCTCACAGACCAGCGCTTTGGCTTGTATGTTTTGTCTCAATAAATACATTATTACATCATCGGCATGGTTGCAGTGAATAGTAGCACGTTTCCGCCGTGGATTTTCAGGCGGGGAGGAAACCCAGGGGTGGAAAATAAACAGAGAGCTCAACAAACTCCTAAAAAAAAAAAATCCTAAACTCTGGTCAGGTTGCTGAACTCGGGTTAGAAAAGGAAGGCTGGTTTTGTATATGGGGAGTGAGTGGTGAGAATAACATGGGCAACATTCCTCATGGAACATCATGAACTTGTTTAAAAGTTTGGTGTTGCTTTTGCCCATTGCCGTCTAATCGATGTTTTCCTCCTCTGGCTCACAACGCAGCCACTTTGAAGATTAACAAATAAATTGTCACATTTGCCTATTTGCCTATTTTTTCCCCCCGTGCCTTATTTTTATGGTTCTTTCCTCCCTCCCCCGCTTGTGCACAAAACCGGCACATTCATCATGACTCATTCATCCTTTCATGCTCACATCATTGAATGATTTGATGAATCCACTTTGAAAAGAAGTGCTTATATAATGGCGCAACTCCTCCATATTCAACCACTTTTTCTTCATTTTTTATTTTCTATTTTTTGAATCCATCCCTCTCTCTCGGATGTACTCATCATCTGCAGCACAGGCTCAGGAAGGGTGAGGGATTGCGGGTTGTTTATCTTTCCGGAGGCTTGGAGCTCCACTCCTGCTTTGACACCCCCCCCCCCCCCCCCCCCCCCCAACTGCGCCCACCTTTACCGCGGCCCACAGCCTGCAGCCTAATGAGGCCCAGGGCCGAGCGCTCAGACCAGGATCAGAGCGGACCGTTGCTGCACTGCTGTGGCATGTCGAGCAGCCTGAATCATCGTGGGATTAACCTCTTAATACCCCCCCACACACACACACACCAGGTTCCAGGTTGTTGTAAATAACAGCCTGAAAACGCTTCTGAACTATGAATAAAAGAATAAATATGTTAAAATATAATATTCCAACAAAGAAGCTTTATGGAGTGGAAGCAGATCAGATCCTCCCTATATAAACCCATATCAGCATTAGGACAAGGTAGAACTGATCATTTTGTTAAAAGTAAAAACATGGGTGCATAAAAAAAAAAAAATGTTTGCTACCATTTTTTATTTAAATTTAATTTCATCACATCCACAGCCAAGGTAATTTATTTCCATTATATTTCTGACCCTTGAATAATGCAAGATCTTGCCAAGCTGTGGATTTATGTAATTTGTTTGGCATGCTGTTATGCAACAGGAACCTGCGCTGCATGCTTGAAATATTGTTTGTGCTGATTTCTATCGCTTGTGCTGCTCTGATAACTCCTCTCTTCTAGGGGTGAAGCAAAAGTCAAAAAGTAACTAAGTAATGCTTGTGCTTTAAACACACTTGGTTTAAATACAACAAGACAAGACAAGAAAAGATGGTTGTGTGTTGTAAATACTTTGGCTGGTTGGCTGGTCGGTGTAACCAGTTGACCGGGCTGCTGTTTTCCGGGTGCCAGCACGCAGCTCTGTGTGTATTTACCCTCCTCTGATCCTTTCTGCCCCAGAGATAACAACTTCATCAAGGACTTCCCTCAGCTCGCCGACGGCCTGATGGTCATCCCGCTGCCCGTGGAGGAGCAGTGCAGAGGGGTGCTGTCTGAGCCCCTGCCCAACCTGCAGCTCCTCACAGGTATATTTAACTCTGTCTGTGTGTGTGTGTGTTTGTGTGTGTGCATTATTGCTTAGGGGCTTGTTTTATAAAATGCTACAGATTTATACATTTCCCACTTGTTGGAGTAATAAAGGATCATCTTATTTTTTCTTATCTGTGGAGAGTTTTTGTCGTACACGGCACTGTTGTGGAACTAAGTGCAGCACTACACACTGATTGCATCCTCAGTATTTACGCAAATAGATAAAAATCGTGAAGAAGAGAAACTAACTTTCCTTTTTTGTAGGTGTATATTTAAAGTGAAGCGATTGTCATTATGATGCACAGCAAGCACAGCACACGGCGCACACAACAAAATGTGCACGAACCCGTCACCCTTGGTGAGCAGTGGGCGGCCATGACAGGCACCCGGGGAGCAGTGTGTGGGGACGGTGCTCTGCTCAGTGGCACCCTGACAGTTTGGGATTTGAACCCACAGCCCTTCCTTACCCACTAGGCCACCACTGCTCCAATTTTTTTTTCCCAATTATTACTGTTCCGCAGAGCACGATATTTAATTATGCTTTTTTTTATAACCCATGCCCATCAGTAGGTAAAATTCTTTCTTGATTATCTATTTTTATTGACTATTTTATTGACTGTGAATGCTTTACACTAGCAAACAAGTCACATACTTCGTGTGTATCACTGTGTGTAGTGCTAGTTTGAAAAATCATGCCCTTGTAGTGCATTAAACCCAGTGTCACTTCAGTTGAGCTGCAATTTTATTCCGGTTATTCAGAAATTCTCCCTATCTCACAAACAGCCAAACTCACTCGTGCCATCTCAAGGTCATGTATCTGCTGGTCGGTCATTTCAGCCACCATGCCTGATTTCTCAGTGCGAGTCCAGAGCGTCTGCACGTGCGTTGTGCGGGTTTACTTCAGGTCAGTGCCTTCATTAGACCATTAACAGAATTGTCTGCGGCTCTTTGCACCCACTAAGACAGCCACCCCCTCTAGAGGCCTAAAGACCGGAGGCTTTCCCGCCGCCTCCTAGCAAGATCATCACTCCGCCAACATTCAAGAAGCTCCTCTTTTTTTCCACCCTCTCACCCGCCGCCTAATGGCTTGTTTGCCTCTGAACCCCTTTAGAGGTCATTAATGCGAATGCGGCGTGGGCGTTTTCACTTTGTTGAAGCGATTAAATCTGATTTGCGCCATCCATTCTTCCCCAAGACAAAGTCATCAATCACCGGTGACAAGATGAAAGGGAATTACTGATGATGGTGTCTGAGTTGGCGCGGGCACGGTCATAAGCGGTGCCAGTAAACTTCAGCACACTTCTAAACTGCAGGAAATTGTTTTGTGTCTGTCTGCGCGTGTTATTCCAGGAGACGCCCAGTTCAGCGAGGCGATGGGATATCCCATGGTGCAGCAGTGGAGGGTTCGTAGCAATCTTTACAGAGTGAAACTCAGCGCCATTACTCTATCTGCAGGTAAACACATTTTACTAGAATTCATGGAAATGCTGTATAAAAAAAATAAAAGTAATATATATATATATACGCGATGTGTGACGCGATGTTCTGACGCGACCTTGCTTTTTGTACAGAATACACTTTGCACAGAAAATCTCTTGGGTGTCAGCTCATCATTTGTGGTTCAAGAAACGAAATCAAAAAGTTACACTATGCAGAAGAAGAACCGCTACACTATGATGATTTTCACCTTGATATTTTAGCGCGGATGTATACCTAGCCGAATTGCACTGTAGGGGGCGAGAACGAGTCTTCGAACTGTGAAATTACCACATCAAACGTGACGCGGTAACATGGATGCAGCTATTTAACTGAATAAACAGTTGGTAAACACAAGTACATCTTATTGAACATAATTTATTTTCATCGCCAATTATCATAGTAGAACAGCTTTCTCAAGCAGTTTGTGATGCATTTTGGAAACAGGAGATGAGCCCCTGGTCTAATGCGCCACCTGACTTACTTTTAGTCATTATTTGGGTATATTCTGAATGCCTTCGGCAGAATTCAAATGAGCCATTTTAATCTAGATTAATCTAGATTATTTCAAAGATTACAGTGAGATTAATCTAGATTAAGAAAATTAATCTATGCCCACCTCTAATATATATATATATATATATATATATATATATATATATATATATATATATATATATATATATATATATATATATATATATATATAGTTATTAAATTAAAATGAAAATGCTTTTCAATACTTGATGAATTTTCTGTAAGCAAATTCTTCTGCCGTCTCCAACCCCGTTCTTTTCGCTCTTTTCTTCAGCCTTCTCTAAGGTGCTGAAGGGGCTGACAGCAGACAGCACACGTGAGGAGATGCTTGCCTTCATCCAGCAGTACGGCAGCCACTACATCTCCGAGGCCCTCTACGGCTCAGAGCTCACTTGCAACATCTACTTCCCCAGCAAGAAGGCCCAGCAGCAGCTCTGGCTGCAATACCAGAAAGGTAAAAAAATGGGAGATCATTATCAACATATTATGCTTGCAGTGGGATGTCATTTTGCAGGCAAGCTTTAATGAAGGCGCTTAGCCATGAGAAGGACCGGCACCGAAGAGTTACTGTCCACAAGAGACAGACTAGAGGTGATGGGTTTTCTTAACCTTGAAATGATAGACGATGTGTGCTAGTCTCTACAGTATTGGACATATATAATGGAGGGAAATAGGAGAGTGGGTGGACCCACAAATGTATCAAATATTGTATAAAATTCAATGAAATTAAATTGTCTTTTCCTATTGCGGACTAATAAGCTTTCGGGAACGCAGTTAAACAAACAGTGGATTTTCCTGAACAGTCAGCCACTGGTAGCATGCGTATTCCCATCTGTGCAGCGTTTACAGCAGAATGCTCGTAGGGATTATGCACGATGGCTCTGCGGCAACTGAAGGGGCTTTTGCAATGCAAAAGCGGGGATGTGAGCACGCCGCCGTGCAAGTAACAAGAAGAAACAAATGTGCCATGAGCACGGCAGGATTCAAAACAGCCATGCACGACTTCATCAGTCAAACAGACGGCCAGTTGATAATGACCTTCCCGGGTCATATTTCATTGGATGTAAACACCATTATGTCCCATATGGCTGAAACAATTTTATTCAGCGGGCATTAATCTTCTTTGCTGCCTAGACGTCCTGAGGAAACACATCATCTTGCGTCAAGGTATTGAAGCCTGCTGG
The DNA here is from genome assembly GCF_900700375.1 of Denticeps clupeoides. Taxonomy (NCBI): domain Eukaryota; kingdom Metazoa; phylum Chordata; class Actinopteri; order Clupeiformes; family Denticipitidae; genus Denticeps; species Denticeps clupeoides. The sequence goes on from NC_041709.1 coordinate 4,368,180, forward strand.
CATCTGTTTGCCTGTAAATATGCAACACGCATCAAATATATTCATCTCTTCACTTTATCACTTTTTACTGACAGATCCATAAAACAGGCACGCTACAGTTTATAAGCTGTTTATTAACTGTTTAAATAAATGTATAGCTACATTTAAAAAAAAGTCATTTCTTAAGAGATGTATTGCAAGAATGTTGTGTCGATGTTATCGTTGCAACCATTTGCCATATTAAGGCCTGATGAGAGTAGGCACTTGCACAAAAATATGCAGAGACCTAAAAAGAAGATGAATTTATGGCTGATAAGAACGCTGGGGGACGCAGGAGACATAGTCTGGGTGAGGCTGAGCATCAGGAATTCCACAAAAAAAACAAGCTTTGTTAAAAAAAAATCGAATTGAAATCTTCTCCAACGTCATTACCAACAGTTCTTTAACTTCAATGGGTTCTTCTGAACATAAACTGTCCCGAATTTGAATGAAATATCGAAGAGCATCTTCTGAACATGGCTTCTCCTGCCTACTTTCTTCTACTGTACTGTCATTATGTAGACAACTTTGTGTATTTATTATACAAAATCCATGGAATACAGTTATGTAGGTTGTTATTAAGGTGCATTTGTTTCTTAATAGCCTCCAGGTTGGAACCTGACGCTGAAGCGGGACGCATAGAAGCTATAGCTGAGTGGCCCTATTGGAGGGCCACTCCTCACGGGGACATTGTCAACGGTCGTTAATCTGATAGTTAATTTGCAGATTAATCATGATAACAAATAAGTAAGAAGTATTAATTCTATGATGGCTATGAGGTGTTACATGGGTGCTCCATTGCTGTTGTGAAATGTTTCTCTGCTTGCAAAAAAAAGGAACCTTCCACATAAAATTCAGACCCCAGAGGTCTGAAAATTCAGACCCCAGAAAAAAAAAAATCATTTTCAATATTTTTTACAATCAAAAATTCTAAAGACATTCTAAAGATATTTTTTTATTCAGTAAATGCTAAAAATCATGAACTCATGGGCGGAGCAGTCATGGCCTAACGGTTAAGGAATCAGGTTCAGGTTCGATCCTGATCCACCAAGGTGCCACCGTCCCCACACACTGCTCCCCGGGCGCCTGTCATGGCTGACCACTGCTCACCAAGGGTGATGGTTAAAAGCAGAGGACACATTTTGTTGTGTCACCATATATCTCAAGGACAAACACTTTACTTTCATGTTAACATGAAACTTTTATATCATCCCACGAGCCACAATTGCAAGTTTGAGACCCCTGCATTAGACCAATCACACAAAAAGTAAAATGTTGTGAAAAAAACACTAATTTTGATGAACATTTATTTGCAATATTTCTCAGTACATTTCTAGTCTGCAAAATGACTTTCAGAGGCAATCACAATATTAAAGTCTTTATTAATGTTGGATTTTATTGCACGCATAACATTTTTAAACATGGAGGTCTGTGAATGACTTCACATAATATTTTACTTCAATGCGATAACACACACCAGTTATGACCATCAAGGTGACATGGCCACATTGCACATTTCATGTGACACCAGAGCATACAATAAGGTCTACATGAGCAGAGTGGGACAGCTTTTCCTATCCAGTGTAATGAGATGTAACAGAAAAAAGTGGAAGGTTAATTGCACCACAACAACACAGATGAATGGACCTGCCATGTAGACCATAGTTTTTTTTTTTTATAGGTTTATTGTATGCCTGTTGCACATTTAATATAAATATCTGCTATTGTACAACCTGACCAATTTAAAAACAGCCCTGACAGTAAAGTGGGTCTGGAGACAAGAGCATTTAATGCTGTCATAGTGAATACTGAAATGTTGTGCCAGTCCAAAACGGTACAAAATAAAACCAACCGTTTTCCCAGGCAGTGTTTCACAAAGCATTATACTTTTTTTTTTTTTTTTTTCAGCTGGCATAATTAAGCATAATTCAAGATCGTAAAATAATAAAATGCTTCATATGTTCTCCTATTGGGCTGCCTTGATGCTTTGGCTTGGATGAGCCGGCTAAACGGAGAAACCTAGTTCCATGGAGGACGCCCCAGGCAGATGCCGAACACCCTCAGAGGAAACGTATATCCTGTAGCTTGAAGGAAACCAGCACAGGAGTCTTGTGATCCATCACAGAAAGAACAAGGACACTTGAACACTAGAACTTGTCAACTTTTTTTTTTTAAACTTGGTATCATTTGATTGTATTCTTCAGTGGGCCCTGCTTCTGAAGTTAGGAACTGCTGCGCAAACCACATTGGCGAGCTGGCAACAAAGAACATTTGGAAACCTTTGGTAAATACAGACAGCATTTACACGACGAGATCCGGCCAAGGGACCGAGCCATGTTAGTGACCGGCGTTGTGTTGGTTTTTTTTTTTTTTTCTTTCTTTATTGGTTTTGCACAACACATACTCACTACCGATTAATGAGATGAATGAACGTCTTGCTGATGAGCCTTCCGTCAAAAAGACAGAGCCACCAACCTCCACGAGTTCAACCCATTCAGGTACGAGCAGGGCAACGCGGCACAGCGACGTGAGACGGACCGATGACATTTCATACGACACTCAACACATGTAGATGCGCATGAACCAAAACCTACACACACAGCACTTCAGTGACATAAAATATGCTCTTTTTTTTTGTTTTGTTTTACACTTTTTAAATGAACCTTTCGTACGAGTTCATCACGTTCCGTCAGACAGAAGCAGATTGAAGGAAAACACGGACCCTCTCTCTCTCTCTCTCACTCTCTCTCTCTTTCTCTCTCTCTCACTCTCTCTCTCTCCCACATGCGACAACACTGACCGATTATTGCCATCTTGTGCTTTGTCAGCCTGAAGATCCACAGAAGATCCTGCTCAGGGTTACTTCCAGATTGCGCCCCCCCGGCACTCAAGAGATTTACCCAGAAGCACTAGCAGTTTATAGAGTGCAGCTTGAAAGAAAAAGTGTTTAAAGTGACAAGTCAGGGGTCCCCCCCCCCCCCCCCCCCCCCCCCCCCCCCCCCCACTAACACCAACCCCGTGCACAGTGCCCACAATTTAGCATGTGGAGGAACGTCGCCTTTGCAAGTACGTGTACACCTTAACACAGTGGTCCCAACAGTCCAAAACCAGCAGTTGTCCTTTCTGGGTCACCGCCACCCCGACAGGGCAGGTGAGGCCTTCCTGGATGAGGATGTTGTAGCCCCCCTCTTTGGGGAACTGCAGGATCTCCTTGCGGCCACTGTCCGTCACGAGAAGGTCGCCGTTGGCGTCCACGCACATTCCCGTGATGCAGCGGAAGTCTTCTGTCTCGGAGAAGAAGTGGCTGAGCTGCTTGCCCAGCTGGCCGTCTGCGCCCACCGAGCCGATGGAGAAGCCGCCCTCCAGATGGTGCTCGTTGTGCCGGTTCTCGATGTTCAGTCCCAGGCCTTGGGTGAAGTAAACCGTCCCGGCGGGGTCGCACGCCACGAACTTGGGCCTGACGGCCGAGCAGAGGCGGTTGTAGTTCACCACCCCGACGTTGCGGTCCACTGCCAGGCACCAGAGTTTCCCTCCTTCCACGTCCGACACGACAAACTGGCCCGAGGGCATGGCAGCGATGCCCCAGGGCTTGATGAGCTGGTTCTTGTGACAGGCCACGCAGTGCCCGTCCGTAGTGTAGACTTTGACAGAATTGTCATAATTGTCCGTGACGCCGATGAGGCCCTGGGTCGTGATGGCAATGGACAGAGGAATGAGGTTGGGCAGGTCAGCACCAAGGAAGCTCAGGACAAAGTTGTCAATGCTGCTGGGATTGCGGCGAATCTCCCTCTGGAAGCCCTTCCGGTTGAAGATCTGGATGCGATAGTTACCCCTGTCGGCCACCAGCACCTCCCCCTGCGGGGTCACGCAGATGCTCACGGGCAGGTTGAACATCCCCGGCAGGTTGCCCTTGCATCCCATCTTCTTGACAAACTGGCAGAGCTGAGCACCAGACGAGGAGCCGGAGCCAGCAGCGCCAGGCGACGGGCCCCCTCCGTCCATGGATTTGGATTTAAAGCTGCCGGGAGAGGCGCACACCGTCTCTTCTACCGCGGTGAACATGTCTATGTCCCTATAGAGGTCCAAAGGTGCCGAGGCAGCAAGTTCTTGGCCGTCCTCGTCATCCGTGTTGACCGTGCATGGCTTTGTGGTCAGCTGCCCCACCCCTAGAGCTTCGGAGCGCTCCGTTTTGATCAGCTCGGGGTCCTGCAGCTTGAGGAGTGCAGGAAGGCCGCCCTTCAGGTCCAGCTCGTCCTCGTCGCTCCCGGCGGCGCTGTCCTCGAGAAGCGCGATGTCTGACTGCTTGATGCACGTACTCAGGTAGTCACACCGGGACACCACCTGCACCTCGGCTATGCTGAGCAAGTAGGTGTGCTCCTCCAAGATCTGGGCGTTGAGTTTCTCCACCTCCGACATGGAGGCGGCGAAGGCCCTGCGGGCGCGGCCCAGCTCCTCGTGCAGCTGGAACTCCGCCCGGGCGTACTCCTGCTGCACCGCCTTGTACTTGAGCCGCAACGACTTGGACACGCCGTCAATGGCCGCTTTCTTCTTCTGAATGCCGCCCATGGTCTCCCGGAGCGCCGCCAGCTTGATGCCGAGGTCCTTGCGGTGCTGCTCGGCAGCCGAGCGAATCGACTGCACGCTGTGGCCCTGCTGCTGATGGCCCTCGCCCTTGCAGGCGTCGCACAGGACCACGCCACAGTCCCGACAGTACTGCCGCGGCAACCTGTTCCTGCACGACTTGCACATGAGGCTGCCGGCCGTGCCACAGGAGATGGCGCAGTCGATGATCTTCAGCACCGTCAGGTTGTCGGCCAGCTGCGAGATGCTGCTCATGCGGGACACCTTGCTGCAGAAGGGGCAGCGCACGCCGTTGATGGTGGTCGCCAGCAGTTTCTCGAGGCACTGACGGCACACGCTGTGGCCACACTGCAGCAGCTTGGGCCGGAGCTGCTCCTGGTTATACGTCTCCAGGCAGATGGGGCATTCCAGGACCTCCCGCACCAGATCCGGATCCAGCGACGCCGCCGTGGCCATGATGCATTCCCGGCGTGGCTGAAAAATATTACGTACAGGCATCGTTATGATCTCATAAACCACTGCAGTTAATAAGTTTACATTATGCCTTGTCACAACCACATGTGGCGAGAACTGAGAGTATATAAATGCTCTCTGCTATTATTCGTCCTAATTATGCTTGAAGTTCAGTGTTTGCCGACAAGGGGTTAAAAATTAAAAATTCTGGCCGGATATACTGCAAGCTAACAGACCAGCAAAAACTAAAGGGTGACTTGGCTAAAATGTAAACACAAGCGGCATCCACTTACTCGCCAGGTTATTATTACTGTTGTTATTATCTTTTTTTTTTTACCCGGAGCCCAGTGCACACTTTTACTTTTTAGAAAAGGATGCTAGCATGCTAACTGCACGTTCTGGCTAATCATTGATCGCAGCACCACTAGCATCGCCGGTAACACGCCCGCACCGGAGCCTTTGTTCAGCAGAGCTCTGCGCTGTCAGCCTCGCTACTCGCGGCCAGTGGGGTTATAGCAACAAGGTGCTAACGAACATCCTCGAATTAGCTCTTTCTTAAACCTCTCGGACCAACACGGGGCATCGGCGCTGAAATCCCGAGCACGCGTCAGCCAGGCCACGTGTGTCAATATCGATTTTATTTTTATATATATTTTTTTTGCGTGTGGTACAGCTTACCTTAACTTCAATGTCAACGCTTCAATGCTGAAATACACTGGGGCGTTATGCAGCGGGTGAGCCTGGAAGACTGCGGTGGTGACGTAATGCTTGAGTTTATGTAATGCCCCGCCCTCCGCCGTTTTCATTGGTCGGGGTCCTTGTCAGCGGGGTCACGGCTTAACATGCTGGATAGTGATTGGCAGAAGCACTTATCGATCAAGGCAGCGCCTAAGCATCGCGGCGGAGTATTAAGTTCGATATTTATCAATTTCTTAAATAAATTCACCCAGTCACCTTTATACAATTGAGGAAACGTACATACAGAATATATTTACATGATGATTTGTGTGTGTGTGTACATATAGAATATATATATATATATATTCACACACACACACACACACACACACACACACACACACACACACACACACATACATACATACACACACACACACACACACAGTCATACATACAGTACAGGCCAAAAGTTTAGACACATCTTCTCATTCAATGTGTTTTCTTTATTTTCATGACCATTTACGTTGGTAGATTCTCACTGAAGGCATCAAAACTATGAATGAACACATGTGAAGTTATGTACTTAACAAAAAGTGGAGACCTGGCCTCCACAGTCACCGGACCTGAACCCAATCCAGATGGTTTGGGGTGAGCTGGGCCGCAGAGTGAAGGCAAAGGGGCCAACAAGTGCTAAACACCTCTGGGAACTCCTTCAAGACTGTTGGAAAAGCATTTCAGGTGATGACCTCTTGAAGCTCATTGAGAGAATGCCAAGAGTGTACAAAGCAGTAATCAGAGCAAAGGGCGGCTATTTTGAAGAAACAAGAATATATTTTCAGTTATTTCACCTTTTTTTTGTTAAGTTGGCCCCTTTGCCTTCACTCTGCGGTCCAGCTCCTCCCAAACCATATCGATTGGGTTCAGGTCCGGTGACTGTGGAGGCCAGGTCTCCACTTTCTGTTAAGTACATAACTCCACATGTGTTCATTCTTAGTTTAGATGCCTTCAGTGAGAATCTACCAACGTAAATGGTCATGAAAATAAAGAAAACACATTGAATGAGAAGGTGTGTCCAGAAGGTATATATATTTATTACTGAGGGGGAAAACCATTCAGAAATTTTACATAAAATAAATGTACAAATGTATTTTTTTCTACTTTTTCCTGTAATGTTTTCATTTACCACACGAGGGGAGCAGAGGACCTTGCTGAACTGTTATTCTTGATTACTGTTACACAATGAGGTAATGCAGGGCCTTATACAAATGCAGGTACTAGGTTTATAGCAGTTTTATGATTAATCATTTGCTTTCACAATATACACCTACATCACAAATTCAATACAGGTTTGGATGTGCTTCTTAATCTTTACAACAACCTAAATAAGTAATACGCCTAATCTTTTATTATAAAGGACACTTCTTAGGCTATGATTAGAAATACATTTTTCTGTGTTATTTATCATTTTTATTTTACAAAGAACTTGAAATCAAGTCTTTTTTTTATTCATGCATGTGTCCTTTTCACCCTCAAAAACATTATTCCAGTCGGCACACCTGCTTTAACTCTGCATCGCGGCATCCTCTCTTGTCTTTCTCAGTTACAGCTTTGTCCTTCTAGTCGAGTGCATGTTTGGTTCTCATTTTCCTTTGGGCTTTGCATTTCCCCACCAGAAACAGAGTGAGAGACACTGAGAAAAATGAGAACCGACCATGTGTGGAAAATTAATAAGCAACATGATCTGACAATCTGCTTATGGCTTGAAAAAAAGCCAGATTGCAGATCAAAACGGTCTGAGCTGAGCAGTTTTTTTTTTTTATTGCGGCACGGTAATAGAACTGCAAACACTCAGGGCATGTGACAACTCGTGTAAAATGACAGCTGACACTTGCACTGTTGTTGCCAAGGAGCCCCAAACTGTGACAGGAGGTTTTCTCCATTAATGAGTGACTGCCGTTTTAGCGGGGTGGGAACGGGAGAGGGGAAAGTGTTTGGGTGAGGCCGCTCCCAGAGATCTATTTCGATGAGCTGCTGTTTCACACTTTTGCCGATTACGAGCCATAAAAAGAGAGACGTGAGAATGTGATGAAACTGCCGTCTTGCGGTTACAGGTTACAGGTTACAGGTTACGGAAACGTACCAGTGGAGTTACTACTGGATGGGAAATGGCATGGCCCGGTCCGGTGTTTTCATGTTTCTGCTTGCGTTGATGCAGCGAGAAGTTGGCCTGGATGGGATTGTGTGTAACCTTGAAGCTCTACTTTGAGAGCTCACTCACGACAGCCCAGTTGTTTCAGGGTTTTTTTTTTGCTTCTCTGAGGGAGGGAGGGAGGCTTATTGCTCTCCCAGGCACAGTCCTCGTAAATATTTGCAGTGGACGCTGGACCACTGCAGCAGATTTTTGTCATCTAAAGCCACAGCTGAGTGTCAAGCATGGTCATGTTTGGAGTTAAGTGCACCATACAAGTCTTCACCATACAAGAGTTTGGAGCTTGCAGCCTAAAATAACAAAATAACAGTTTGGAGCCATTATGCAAGCGTGAACATGCTGCTTTTCTCTTTTGCAAAGCTCATTTTCATTATGAGTAAGTGCGCTGCAGGAAATATATCATTTGACAGCTTTCTCTAAGCTGCTTCCAATTACTCCTTTTTTTTTTAAATGCTTTTTATTTTTCCCTTCTGCAGCCCATTTATGTCAATTTCAGTATGGGGGGGGGGGCTGCAGCAATATATGGAGTCCAGGGGGCATTTCATAAGCTTGAAAGGCAAAGGTGCAGGGTCTACACACCTATATATGACGTCTCCTCCACCCGCCCCCCCATATCTGTGCTCACCATTCAACCCCCCCCCCCCCCCCCCCCCCCCCCCCCCCCAAAAAAAAAACTGCTGTTTCTTGCAACATAGGGGAGAAACATTCAACACACAATTAGCATCTCCCTCAATAGTGCTGCTATTCTCCCGGCTCAGCGTGCACGCCAACCGGCCCCCTGATGTGCAAAATCAAACAATATTTATTTACATTTTTTCAGGAGCCATTCATCACCCTCTCATCGTTCCCCACTTAATGAATCAATGAGAGGAAAGGGTTCCCCCCCCCACAACCGAAGTGTATCCAGATGAGCACTGCTGGGTCAAAACACACGCCACTTATTCATGGTTAGGGGTCCCAGTCGACGTCACCATCAGCGGTGTGTTCGTGTTTGCTTTATCGTCCGCAGAGGCCACAGACCAGGGCAGCCGGCGGGAGCTGAAGTCCATGCCCTTCATCAGCTACCTGTCGGCTCTGCTGAAGACCCAGCTGCTGTCCGATGACCTGGTTTCGGGCGTGGAGATCCGCTGCGAGGAGAAGGGCAGCTGCCCCTCGGCCTGCCACCTGTGTCGGCAGCCTGGCCACGAGACGCCCAGCCCCTCGCCTGTCCTCCTGGAGGTCAGCCGCATCGTTCCCCTGTACAGCCTGGTGCAGGACAACGTCACCAAAGAGGTGAGAGGGAGCAGTGGGGCTGAAAAAGCTCTCATGGTGACTATGGGGAATTGTGTTACATGGTGAAAGAGATCTGTATCGAATCACAAGAAACGTAAAGAAATGAACTGATCACAAAAAGAAAAAAAAAATTCCCAGTAAACAACAACAAGATGTGAAATTCATCCACGTAATCCATGTGGTTAAAAGCTGTGCCTCAAACAAGTCCCAAACCCATAAGGGGAGCATTTGATGAAGTGGTTATTTAAGGAAAAAAGAAGAGAGAGAGAGAAAGAGAAGGAGAAAAAAGGAAACTGGTTTCCTTGAGAAATTATGCTGATGAAAATATGTCTACCATATGTGGGGATTTGCCCAGCGTTTCGCTGAAGAAGCCCTTGCTCACAATTTTGCAGGAAATGAAAGAAAATGGGGTCGTACCTTAATCTCCACTGTGAGTTTCCAGGCCGCTTGGTTTAAGAGAAGCTGATTTAGTAATGGTCAGAATGCGTTCCTACCTTTACAGTATTAAGTCTAGAGGATGACGTCTTCCCGTTTTCTTTTTGCTGCAACTACGATGACTGCCTGTAGATGGCGCCTGTGACTTTCAATACTGCCACTTTACCGCTTAAAATCAGTCAAATATTATCTGTTTGGGTGAATGACATGACATGGACAAAAGCTTGAACAGCATATTAATTATTACACTCTTTTGTTAGGCAAGTCATTCAAAGTAAGTTAATAATGTAACATGCTAAATGAATGGTAATTACAAAAGTTTACTTATTAGCTTTTTTTGTCACGGTTGCCACTCGTCCCCCTGGCCAGCACCGACCCAGAAGGGCTTCAGCCAGAGGTCAAGTGCAGATATAAAAAAGGACGACGCAACCAGTCAACAATGTGAACTCATTCGTCGATCCCGAATCGCGTTTGTTGCAAGCCATTTCTCTTGATTTGACCTCCTTCACCGGACTCCGCTCTCCGGATCGCCCTTTGGACCGACCGTTCTGTTCCTGCTTCCGGTTACGTCTCCTCCGTTCCTGGCCCGACTCACGTCCGTCCGACACGATTACATGCTGCTGCCTTTTCCTCGGTCAGTGGTGGCCTAGCGGTTAAGGAAGCGGCCCTGTAATCAGAAGGTTGCCGGTTCGAATCCCGATCCGACAAGGTGACACTGAGGTGCCACTGAGCAAAGCACCGTCCCCACACACTGCTCCCTGGGCGCCTGTCATGGCTGCCCACTGCTCACTCAGGGTGTTGGGTTAAATGCAGAGGACAAATTTCACTGTGTGCACCGTGTGCTGTGCTGCTGTGTATCACATGTGACAATCACTTCACTTTACTGTACTTTACCCGTACTCCGCGGCACATCCTGCTCCGTCCCTGCCTGTCTCCCGCTCCCGAGCGACCATCAGGCCCTAGCCGGTGAAATCTTTTGCACGCAAATTCACAATTGTGTTCGTTAATGATCATTTACCAACCGCAAGGGTTAATCAGCAAACCTTAATTCAAGATTGAAGAAATGTTTTTTGTCAGTTCACAGAACTGTGGTTCAGTGGTGCAACACCTAACAGCAGGACAGGGAACGGGCCAAAGCAATTCAGATGCTTTAGCGGTGGTCACTCTGTGTGTTTGTGTGTGTGCGCAGCATTCCACTTTTCTTCATTACTGCTTGAGGAACACGACATCTTTATCCTTAAGGATGATGCCCTTATTCAATTAGAGTCCACTGCATCCTCTGACTCACCAGGTAAATGAGGACACGGAGTTGAGCTCTCCAGCCGTTCATCTGAGTCTTCTCCTTCTCCCCTCCACCACTCCTGCCCTCGGTAGTAATGTCTCCCAAGGAAGGGAAGGAGATGCAATTAGAGCGGGCCTGTTGGATGACCGACTGTGTGACTCACCTGCAAATTGCCCCGCACAGGCCCGGCGAACCCCTGACTGTTCGCACCCCGGGAATCGGCCGCATTGCCCCCCTCCTCCCGCTCCATCTCCCGGTTAATTGCAGGGCTTGCTGGGATTACACCGGAGCCCCCCCGCAACACGGCAGCGGCACACATGCCCGCAAACAAAGACGAAAACCCCCCCCCCCCATACGTGCAGCCAATAACAAGAGGTCCCGCCATGCTGAAAGGGCCCAATCAATAGCAGACGGCCCCTGGCGGGCGTCCGTCGATAGATAAACGTGCGTATGAGCAAAAATGTCCTCCCTTAAACCCAGCCCTCCCCTGCCCCTTTCATCCCTTTATTCCTTTTTTTCCCACCCTTTTCTTCCTCCTCCGTGTAGTCCGGGGATGGGAGAGGGCAGTGGCGGATCGCTCCGGCGCGGAGATAGCAGGGTTATTAGCGTGTTATTGATGTCGCTGGCCCAGGGGAACGACTGATGCTCCTCTTGGCCGTGCCTCGGAAAAACCTCTTATTTCAATTAGCATAGCGGACACAAAAGGCCGCTATATGTTCCGTACACAAAGGAGCCTTGGCCCGCGATGGGTCCAGGCTATGAGAACGCGAACGAACGGTCGGGGAGAAGAGGGGGAAAGAAAAAAAAAAAACCTGGCAGGGCCGCGAGAAGGCATTACTGGCCACTCACAATACTGTCTGTCTCCTGACGGGGCCCGTCAAGTTCCCGCTGTCAATCTGTCCATTATGGAGGTAGACAGGTATTGTGTTACGATCAGGAATTATCCGTCTCTGCTTCCTCAGAAAAAAACACAGGGCGAAAGGATTAAAACAAAACAATTCTGCCAGCGTTCTCATGTGGCAATTTTGATCCTGTTTTCATCAGGATGCCGGCCCCTCACCATGTAGCTTTGGTTTGCACAAAAAAATGCTTTGATTATGGTGGTCATTTATAGGATTTGGTGGGGCGGGGGGGTGCTGATGCTGATGGTCGTTCTTTATCTTTCAATATAATACAATACATTGCGGGAAGCACCAGCTATGTTGCAGGGATGTAATCTGTTCTCCAGTGCTGAAGTTTCCAGCGGTTTAAACTTAAAAACAGACTACGATTACACTAGACAGAGCAGACAAAGCACACACCATATAGACATGTAAACACGTTGCTCGTCCAATAATGCTTGTGTAGTGCAGACTGGCAGGTAAGAGCAACGACATTTGGGGTGTGCAGTTAAGGTGTGTGGTGTGCTGTGAGTGATCAACACATAGCCCAACACATCTGCGGGCCACACACGTGCTGACTGAATTTGTCTGAATGATGCCAGACCTTTGGAACAAATTGATCTTGCATCCAGTGACTCATAACATAGATCTTACAGCTTCTCCACTTCTGTAATGTAAAGGGTGACGGGGTTGTTTGTGCAAGGTGGGCTTTTACTACACAGGTTTTTTTTGGGTTTTTTTTTAATAGCAAACCTGGCAGAATTCATGTGTGGAACAGCTTTATTTGTTCTATTATTTCCCTTAAATTCAAGAACACACGATGACGATGATTCTTAGTATAATTGGACGGAAGACTTCATGCCTGCAAAAAAAAAAAAAAAAAAAAACGTATCCAAGCTTAAGACCCTGCAAGGTGTAGCAAATCGAATCTCGGTCAGGCTAACCTCAGCCCGGGGAAGAAAGGTGTCTCTGTAACCAGGATATATAGGAAAGAAATTATATGCGCACATATGGGTTGGGAAAAGTGCTTTAGCCAAAATAGATTTTCTTTTGGACATCGGTGTATTGGATTTACACAGAATCCATTCATGTGGACGTAAAGCCAAAATCAAATCAGCTTAGAGCAGACCCCAGACATCCTCGGAGCAAAAAGATGGCCGTGTCAGGGCTCTCCCTTGTGACTGAGGCTTTACCCTACCCTGCCACCGCCCACCCTTGTGAACTAGGCCATCAATTGCCCATGATGTCTTTTTCCTGTAAATTGCCCATGGAGTTTCATAGAAGAGAGGTTATACAGATCAGCCACAGCATTAATACCACTGACTTTGACTGTCTTGTTCCATAGCTCTTGTTAAACTGATGAAGAACTCAAACGACTGGAAAATATATCAGAACATATTGTGTATCAGATGGCCTTTTTTTTGACAGAAAAGCCTTCTATACCCCACTGCAAAACTCTTCAGGAATAGCTGAAACAGTGTCAAATGCTTTGATCTCGTCTCCACATTCCTCTCAAGACATCAAGTCAAGCATTTGTGGGAGAGACCTACCAGGACTCCCAGTTAGTCCCAGTTACCACAGGAAACCTTCTGAGGTCTTATGGAGTCCATGCCCCATTCAGTCAAAGTTGACCGGTATTATACAGATTGATTTAATGTTGTGGCTGATCCCCTTCTTATCAGTTTCTTGTGGCTTGTGGAAGGTCCCACACACGAGGTGCCTCAGCTCCCCAGATCATTTGATGAATCAAAGCCGCCGGCCATCTGGCTTTTGCTTTCACCTATTAGGCGCCAAAAGGGGACAGTAATATGGTGAGTTTAGATGAGCGGACCAGATAAACGCATTAGGAGGAGGTCACAGTCACCCAGCTTCTTGTAAATGGCGATGGGATTCTGCGAAGTAAGACATCCCAAATAATGTGTATGGGCCATAGAGTGTACGAAACAATATCAAGCAGGCCTGCTGGGGACATCTGCATCTATGCTGGTGACAGTGTCCTTAAATGCCCTTGTCAACACTCAACTTTTTCTTCCATAATATGCTTATAGTGACACTGACGAAATTTCATTTATCTGGTTATTGTAAGGATGCTCTTTTCAGGGATGAATTAAAAACCCCATCTGATCCCTTATACTGAGCCATTTTTTCGTTTTTTTTGGCTAAATCCTTTAAGAAAATATTAATGTCATAACAAGTGGTTTTATGTGTGATTTAACTTGTTTCAAGTGTTTTTTACCAGGTTGACACACATACAATATTTAACTTATTAAAAAAAATCTGAATATCACATTGAATGTTTACTACTAATAGAATGTCTGCTATTTCTCAATGTATTTTTTTCATCCCATTCATCTGACATAAAGGTATTATCATAAAGCCTTTATTTCATCACAAAAACAGCAAGGGGTGAACATTCAGGCATTCGGTTTCGTTGCAGCTGAACTAGCAAACATTTTGGTCGGCAGTACGTGGAGTTTGGTGGTCCAGCACCATTCTAGGAAGCAATGTATTAAGATTACAGGGCTGAACCTACAGCTAATTAATAGAGGATAGTATAACTCGAGACCCTTTCACATGCCCGAGCTAATGACGTGGGATAGATGAAGGAAGATTGAGGAACATGCCACAACATTTCCCACAGGGATCTCCCTGTTACCATCCCAGACGGTCCTGTGGTTCTCTCCAGTGAAGCGTGTTTCACATACTCGGTCATCCACCATCCTCGAGCGCCGTGTTCTCCCCTTCCTTGCATCATGTTAACCCGCAGCTAAGGGGCCCGTTCGCTTAGTCGAATTGGGATTTTTATTTCAAATATAAACACCCGCTAAACGGTTTCACTTTTGCTCACGTTGATTGCCCACGTGCGCACACACGTCCCCCCCAGGTTTTCTAGGAATCCGTTGGTGGTAAATGTAAGGCAGACTGCGGTCTCCAACATTAGAGGTCATTTCCCCTGTTTGTCTACGAATGTGCATGCATGTGCTGCCCAGGGCTTCCTGTTGCACGTTCTGATTGCCTATTTCCCATTCACAAACGCACAGAGGCCACATTCCCTCCCTCTCTCCCCCTCCCCTCTTCTCTTTCGGGCCATATGGTTTAGTAAGTATATAACCAAATGGACGGAGATTTTCACTTAACATAGTGGCTTCTGTCGCTTTCCCACTGTCTCTCTGTACACTGTACACTGACAACACAGTCAAACAGTAGTCGCATTGTGAAGTTTTTAATCCACAGTGTTAGGTGGATATTACATTTGTGGCCAGCCAGTTACTCTATGTTCCATAAAACAGTCAAAACCATATAGAATTACATGTTTTAGAACATGAACCCACAATTGCAGCGTTGATCGTCAACAAATGTGCCGTTCTACACAACAGCCAATTCATTTCAGAAGAACCCACAATGATATTAGACTGTCATAACAAATGATGCGCCTTGTTATGAACCAGAAGAACACACTGTCAACCTCCGTTCTAGCAACCTGTGAGAAGGGCACACAGTAACTTTTATATATTTTTTACCCAAATAATATATATATATCTGTATATCTTGATACATAAAAAATGTATGAAAGTGAAATTACTGAAAAAAGTATGCAATGGGTGAATCAGTTTATCAGTGGGAAATGCCTGAATGCTCCGTGAAAGCATAATTACAAGAGAAAGCACATTATTCCAGTAAGCCGTCCCTAAATAGCCATGGGAAATGGCATACCATTTAAAGAAGTCATTCCGTAAAGTAATCCCGTATGCTGTTGTGGCGAGGAGGAAATCATGTAAATGTAAGTTTTATGGCACACTATGCATTTCCAGGCAGATTCCACAGCTGTTGTTTACAGCAGTCACGGCATTGTGTTTAGAGAGTGCTGAAACCAGTTTTCTCTGCTCGTGTTTTACAGTGTCTAGACTTTATGCGTAAACCGTGGATGTCACGTGAGCCACCACGCAGTCAGTGGGCTTCTGCTAATGTTTTGACAGTGCTATAAACACCGATTTTGAACTTTTGGATGTTTGTGTGTTAATCCGACGCCACACAGTAGTTTCACAGCCAGCAAAGCCAGTCAGCCAGCCAGCCAGCCCACCCCCGGCCCAAGCTTGAACCATCATGGTGTAAAGGGCACCGTGAGCTGAGACGGCTGACGTGCACACGTGGCTTGACCTTTCAGGGTCCGTGTTTCCAATTACCGCTTGACAGGTTCGTGCCTGTACGAAGCTCCGCACTCCCGTCCACGCGGTGGGGACTTGTGGGGACGCAGCTCTCCCGCCCGAGGTGAGAAGGCAGTGTGTGGCGAGGCTGGGGGAGGTAGGCTTTTTGGGATGAAAAGGTTGGAACGGCCCGGTGACTCACTGGACAAGGCATCTGAGATAATTGCGTTTTTCTCACCTGTCCCCGTTGCAGGCCTTCAAGAGCGCGACGATGAGCTCATACTGGTGCGCGGGGAGGGGCGATGTCATCGACAACTGGTGCCGCTGCGACTTGAGTGCCTTTGGCAAAGACGGCCTGCCCAACTGCAGCCCCCTGAGACAGCCGATGTAAGCCACAATCACCCAGCTCGTGCTGCCCCGCCTCCATCAGACCCTCTCCTGGGGAACCCTGACGATTTCTTAATTGCCGTCAGTCTGCATTCGCTGTCACACTCCCGCCGGTCCCTTTGCTCAGATGTTTCGGAAGAACCATGCTTCTGTGCTCCAGTTGTCCTTTGTCAGTTTCCACCTCCAAAACTGCATTTGTGAATCAAAGTATATAATGCATGCATATAAGTATATAATACATAACTATTGAAATGGGGTGGTAGTAGCCTAGTGGGTAACACACTCGCCTATGAACCAGAAGACCCGGGTTCGAATCCCACTTACTACCATTGTGTCCCTGAGCAAGACACTTAACCCTAAAATTGCTCCAGGGAGACTGTCCCTGTAACTACTGATTGTAAGTCGCTCTGGATAAGGGCGTCTGATAAATGCTGTAAATGTAAATGTAAATTGAAATGCATTGTACTTTTTTTTAAATAGATGCAGAAAAGGCTCTTACAATGAAATATGAGAGAATAAAGTATTATTAGTTCAGACATTAAATCATATTTCTCACTCTCTCTTTCTCTCTCGCACGCTTTCTGTTCAGCCTAAGACTGGCACCACACATGGAGCCTTCCAGCACCATGGTGGCAATTGAGTGGATAGATGTGGAGCCTATCATCGGCTATAAAGTCTCAGATTACGTCATCCAGCACAAGAAGGTAGAAGACCCTTCTGAGGCAGAGATATACACAGGTACGTTCACCACACTGGATTTCATGTTACTTTATTAGACACAGGAGAGCATAAAAAAGATTTCTAAGCTCTTTGTAAAGCGGTAGAATCCTTTAATGGCCCATCCCCTTCTATTAGGAAAGATTTGTCATCATAAAAATGTCCCCAAACTTAGTTTTTTTTGTCTTGCACATCCACTTAAAAACAATGGGAGAAGTAGTGCCTGATCTGAGCCTCAGTTTAATTGAAGACAATTAGATTTCCTCATGCTGGGAAGCGGTAGTGTGTCGTGAGGAATGTGAGTGTTATGACCCTCATGCTAGCATGGGGTCAAATCTCCAAATTTTGAGTAAGAGTAATGTCAGGCTGACTTTCAGTTCTTGCTCCATTCATTTAGTTTGATTGGGCTGACGGGAAGGAAGGAGAGAATGGAGAGGCCGGTTTACAGGACCTAGAATCAGCAGTAGGCAAATGAGCCAGAGAAAGAGGGCCAGGTTTTGTCATCAGTGAGAGTGAGAGAAATTGGGGGGGGGGGCTATTCCCTGAAAGTGAAGAAGAGTACTGCCAGGGCACAAAAATGACTCATGGCACGGGTGCGTCACAGAGAAGGGGGCAGATGGCAGAATGAGTCACCTATCTCATCCCATCGCTCTGTCACATCCGTCCAGCACACGGACACATATTTTATATTTTTGAAATTATTGTTTCAACTTACTGTTTCTATAGTGCCCAGAAAATTGTACCCCGGAAGCAATTTATCCCAATCTTATTACTTTTGTGTGTTTTTGACCCCTGGGACATGGGTTGTGACAGGTAAAATTACACTAGTCCCTGGTCACCTAGTGGCTTTTACATAGAGATGAGACACATATTGAAATCCCAGAGGAATCAGACCGTTCACGAAATTTCAACCGACCTTGAACGTCATGAACATCATATTCACCGCCATTTATATGTTTTAGAATACAGCACTATGGAAATAAACATACGAAAAGCTGTGCTTTATATCAAGGTTTGAACCCTATGGTCCACTTACATTATTAGGATTTTAAAACACAATTTCACAAAATTCAACTAATTATATATTTTTTCAATTGCCAAAAATCTACAAAATCAACAAAAAACTAAATTGACGCGAGACCTTACTTGGCTTTAATTACATGCCAGTCCAACTTCTGAAGCTGCAGCAGACAAAAAAAATCTCGTTCCAATGACAGCGGCTCTTCCTTGATCCTCTGGGGTGATGCCTGTGGCCTGCACACTGGCTCTGTGATGGGCTGTGAACTTTAATGACCTAAGAAAGGCAGACCGCTTTTGCCCCAAATCCCCATAACCCCCACCTTATTCACAGCCTCGGCTACAGACTGGCAGCCCACATACTGCACTCACATACTTTAGTGTTAATGCCACTAAAACAGTTGCCACACATCTGCATGTACACCAACAGCACCTTCACCTTTGGCCATTATATAATAAAGTGGGCTTTATAATACTATTGTAATATGAGGAATAGCAGAGCTGAGAGTAATGATGTATAGTTTGTTGTTCCAAATGTCTGCAATGTCCTGACAGCTACTGTCACAGATGCCGGACACCGGTGTGAATATTGTAAACATACTTGTCACGATGGCTGGACATGCACCACGTCACAAAAGAGTTTAAAACGTGTAAGACAGGACAAGGGGAACCAAACAATGACCCGACGGCAAACAGTCACGAACAGGGTATCTTTATACAATCATACACAGGTGAACACAATCAGGAAACATTATACAGGACGAACATGAAACTCCGGTCCGAACTCTGGACCCGGAGTAGCCCCTGCTGGACTGGATCATGACAATACTATTTATTGAACATTAACAGAAGCTTAACAGGCAGCTTTACTTCAACAGCTGATGCAAGATCGTGTGTAAAAGGCAGGTATGTAATAGGCCAGTGGGAAATGTGGCACCGACATGGATAAAAAAAGCTGTGTGAGTGGTGGCTGCACATGACCATTGGTTTGGTAGGGACGGAACGTGACGACTAACTAAACTGCTGACTAATTAAGGCAAGGCAGTAAATGCATCCTCCATGCAATCATGACATTTGCACATATAATATCAAAGCAGTGTGTCACAAGAAACAGCTTCATTTCTTGCCAGGCTTACTAAGTTCTGGGTATCAGAGGGTTTGGGGAGGGATAAAGTAACCCTCCCCAAGCATGCCAGTGGTCCCGTCATAAAGTCACCCCTGCCCACCTTACAGAAATATCCCTGCTAAGGTAAGAGGAACATAGCAGTCGATTGGACAGTGGCCTAGTTATGAGCACACAAATAATCCTATTTATGAGGCCACAATCACCTCGACAGGTAGACTTCCAAACACTGTTACTCGTATTGACTCCTGTATTTAAACCTGGTGCTAATAATCCAAAATGAGTATTATCAATTTACCCTCTTTCTCAGAATATTAGCATTACATACTCATAAATCTGGATAAAATAATTAAAATCACTTGAAATATAAAAAAAAAACAGTCAATTTAGCAGCAGTGTTTTGGTTAGTGGAGAAAACTTAGATTAGTCTCTTTTGCTTTTCTTCATTAAATAGCATTATCAATAGCAATGGGACATGGTGATTGACAGAAAAGCTCAAGGAGATTTGAGATGCTGCTCTTGCTGTGAAGTTCCTTCACTGAAAGTTGTCCCCGCTCCCGGCCTCCTTAACTTACTGTTTTGATATTACACTCATTTCATAAGAAACCACTGGATTGACTCGGTTGACTGGCTGCCCATGAGTATGTTTTGCATTTGCTAATTAAATGAAATGAAATGTTTAGCTTTGTGCTGGGAAATCAGAATGTTCTAGTACAATCGTCTGTAAACAAGCCTTCTATTCCTCTGACTCTCTTTCTCTGAACCAGGGATAAACTATATTTTGGGACCCTGGAAAAGCCCAGATTTCCTTATATGCACTGTTCCAGTGTCATGCCTCCAGTGGGCATATGGAGCCAATGAAACTCGATATTTATGAATTCATAAAATTTTCTGCCGGCAAGATCTGGAGCCCAACTATCAGTACATAAAAAGCGCGTTCGGGGTATGGGATTTATGTTGTCTGTGGCCTTTAAAGCTTGAAACAACAAAGGGGTCGGCCTTAGTCAAACCCGCGAAAGGTGCTGCACTGAGTATCTCTCATGCTGTTTCACCGCGATAAAATGAGGAACATCTTAATGAAAAAAATTGTCTTATTGAAGTGCATATGTCTATCGGATTGTTGGGGGGGGGGGGTCTTCAGCAGCATGGTCT
Organism: Denticeps clupeoides; assembly: GCF_900700375.1. Classification (NCBI taxonomy): domain Eukaryota; kingdom Metazoa; phylum Chordata; class Actinopteri; order Clupeiformes; family Denticipitidae; genus Denticeps; species Denticeps clupeoides. Next base: position 4,388,533 of record NC_041709.1, read on the forward strand.
GTCACCTCTAGATGGCATACGCATACAGAGGCATGGGTGTGAGGCCGGCATGCCGCAAGAATCCTGCCCGGTTTGCGCCCTGATGCCTGTTGAGAATCGGCTGGACTTGTCCCTGTCCTCCTGCCCGGAGAACGCCGCATGTCATGCCGCATGTCATGCCGCATGTCATGCGCTTCGGTGAAAAGGAAGGCGCGTCACTGAATGTGGTAGATCGTGGTCGGAGAGTGGTGACATCGCCCTGCTACCTTCCTACATCAGTAATGAGAGGACAGAGCTGTCAGACAGAGCAGTCTATTTGTGTCATATTGTTCCCAGTAACACATCAGGGCACGGTCTGTCACCGTGGTGAGTAGAGACGGCGGGAGAGAAAGAGAGAGGAGCAGGCAGACAGAAAGAGCGAGCTAGAAAGTCACACGCCGATGATGTCATCTCAGCGCTCGCTGTCAGACGGGGCGTCGAGGCATTTGATCTTTTTATTTTAGTCTTCGTTTCAGCCTCCCGTCGCAGCCTGGGAGCTTACAGGATCTAAGTCAGATACCCCCCAGCAATGCCTCATTCTCGTCTCTCTCGTTCCGATTCCCTCGTTCCATCACTCCACACCCAAGGCCACCATCATGGGGCCGGCACTTTGGGGGCCCTCCTCCGTCCACGTAACAGTCCCCATTATTGCTTCAAACACAGCGAGCTCAGATTCGCGCGATAAGCCCACCCTCAAAGACATTCAATTAAAAGGAGATAAAAGTGTGTCCTTGAGTCGGAGCGCAGATAACAGATTGGAGTGGTACAGCTGACTCTCTCTTTGTTTTGTTAATTAAAGATGACCTCATCTCTAAAAATGGATTCCGCTGGCCCGCGCGTCACGAGCCCTCACCATCAGCAGATTGGCGAGCGGGCGGGGGGAGCCAGTCCCCCCCCCCCCCCCCCCCCCCTCATTTATTCTGTGCCACACGCGTTGTTCGCTCATCTCGCTGGAGTTCTCTCCTCGCACTCCACCCCCCCCCTCGGCCTGAACTGTCTTTCTCACACACACCAATACACATTTTTCTCTCTCTCTCTCTCTCCCCAAGGATTCCCCATCTTTGTCTGCACGGCATTCTGCAAGGATCCTGAAACCTACCCCGGTTCTTGCATTTAATAGAAAGTGAATGCTTCGGGAGGAGTGGAACCGTTTCTCGTCCAGAACAAGAACGGTGGTCTTCAGAGACATTGGCTTTCTGATGGGCAGCCGTATTTCAAACCCACCGTAGTCGAAATGTCTGTTCGCTGTTTCCACTGGCCCGGCCTCCATGTGTCTCAGTGTCTGATCGCTAATGATTCCGTCGTGCCCTTATCAGATATCAGCCCCGCTGCAGTGGCCGAGCGGTAGCGCTTTTAAAGGAACCAGCATTTAATGAAGCGCCGTGTCTTGAGGGCCAGACACCTTTTCACTCTCAGCATCTTGTGGCCACTGGCTCACCATTGTCATCCCCTATACAGCGTTTAATTCATTATCAAAATGATTAAAAGGGTATAAATTATTATGATTGTATTATTCCATGTTGCTTGCCCCAGGTGGTTCGCCTTGCTTGGGAGTTTTATAGCTGCCTGACGGAGCTTATTTTCTGCCCCCTTTTTACTTCGGCTTTAATCGATGACTTCGCATAGCAAACCTTGTCTCATATCTCTGGGTTAGAGCCATAATGGTGATTGTGCCTACCCCCCCCCCCAAGTAATGAATTGAATAAATGCAATGATGTCAGATTAGCAAAAGGCCTCTTGAAATGCAAAGGCTCGCGATCAGCATGTTGGCCACCTCCCTTGGAGCTGCACACTTTTATTTGGCTGGCAAAGGGCATCATGTACTTTTTGACTTTGCGGGGGCACATAATTAGAGTAATGAGAGTGGATGGAGCATGTGGTTCAAAGTCTGAATTAACCAGCTGCTTTTCTCATATTTTATTGACTCAGATTAGATTTAGTTCTAGTTTAACACCAGTGTAATATTTTCAGTTCACTTGTCATTGAGATGATGCCAGATTGAATCTGCATATCTAGACATGTGAAATTGAAATGTGATGCCATTGTTCACTTTCCGTTATATGTACAAATGTTATGGAACCAAAATATATATTGAGGACTGAGAACCATATGGGCTAAAGTGAAAGTGTTCATTTTTTGTGTTTTTTTTTTATTTTTATTTTCAATATAATTTGGCACTCGTAGCACTCCACACTGTACGTACATGGTGAACAACATTTTTGACACCTACTGCTTCTCTGTGTTCATTGCCAAGTTAGTCTTTGTTTAATAACTCTAAAATGAAGAACGGATTCATATTCATATTTTGCCAGTAGACAGAGCTGATTTCACAAAAAATGTCACTTACGCACATGGTTCTCACCCCTCGGTGTACTCTTTGCAGGACTCCCATGATACAATTAGCTGCAGGTTCACCTGATTGGGGCGGATAATAGTGTGAGACCCGAAACTGCTGTTCTGCAGAATGTGACTCTCGCTGAACCCTGCAAGAAATGGGTGGCATTTCTTCTGCTTCTTAATATCCAGAGAATCAGGGAAGGAGGGTATCATCCGGATCGTGTCAGTGGCAGAACATGAAAAGAGCTTAATTGAAATAATCCTGTGACTCGACAGCCATTACGTAAAGCGCAGAATAAACTCGTCGAACCATTGCATATCAGGCCAGCGGCACAGCTGTAATTACAATGACTTCGCGGCGCACTTCACCGGCAGCAGGCCGCGTCTCGACTCAATTAGCGGCACTAGTTGACATCAAATGCAGAAGATTGCGAGAAACTCGCAGATTAAGGAGCCTCTGGGGAAAACGTGGGCTAAATCACACAAATACATAAAAAAAAAAAGGACCCCAAAACCTCCCTATGACGTCTGGTTGACCTCAGTTTGGGGTTATCTGATTTACTCCCTCCCCCCCCCACCTCCGCCGCCAGCATTTTGCCATTAAGTTCAGGCACCTTTGACTCTCAGTACCTGATTGCCAAATCATGACGCTAATGCCTCTTTGACTAAGCGACATGACATTTTCTTCCGAATGTTTACGGATGCATAAATCAGTCCAGCTTTTTTAACCTCCCAGCGGCGATGCTGCTGTAACCGTTACGTCCGAATCCGCTTTGTGCGCCCCGCAGTTTGGCCGCGGCCCCTCATTGACTGAATTATGGGCGAATTGATTTCTCTGGCTAATGGGTCGCATGTACACTACTTCCCTTAAAACAATGCTAGCTGCGGGAGGCTCGGGCCTGGCTCAAGGCCGGCAAGCCTCTGGCCCAGTGTCCCCAAAGAGCAATGGCAGCAGTATAAGTGTGCTCATTTCGACTTTTTGCTTTTTGTCTATATAAACGCGGCCCCTATAGTTTGCCAAGTGGCCATTACCCTTGGGTGTTAGTTAGGAAAGAAAGCACTGTAAGATCACTTGGTCTTTTGTTCCTTTCTGTGTTTTTTTTTTTGTTTCTTTCTTTCTTTCTCTGTGTGATATTTGTGTTTTTGGTTGAGTTTCTGGGCCGTGATCTGGAGTTGTTAGGTTTGTGGCTTGGCTCTGGGCAGCGTATAAGGGTTGGGAGAGAGTAAGAACATTCTTTAAGCCCCCACACTGAGTCCAAGGGTTGCTTTTTTCAGGCCTGTACCCGTGAGGTCTCCTCAGTCCTGACATGGTCTAATTGTTAAAATAACACTGGCAATGTTGCGTGTGTGTGCACGCTGGGGGAGTGTGTGCATGCAGTGTGTGCTTAAGTGTGCTTCTGTGCGTGAGTGCATGCATTTATGTGCGCAAATGTTTGTGTAAGAATTTCGTGACTGTATGGAATGAGAGATAATGGTAATTAAGTGTCACCTGATTACTCATTGCTAAATGCAGTGTCCAGTAGGGACCTTCTTCTTGTTTTATTTTAAGTAGCCCGGGGCTACGGCTGTGAGGATGTAGGCCACGGCTTGTACACCACAAACTCCATCTTTATCACCATCGCTGAAACTCGTGCATGTTGCATGCTGTGGATATTACGGGAACCGTGCATATAAATATGCATGACCATGGCCGTGTTGATGTTGCAATTCAATATTTATGAGCATTAAGTGAGAGCTTGCCCCCCTTTTCGTGCTGATATGCCAACAGAAGCAATCGTTGCGGCTAAGAGCTTGACTTGGGGTCTGGTGCCACTGGCATCGTTGGCAGCCTGCTGGGCAAATAGACGTAGATTCCAAAACCCACCCTCATCCCAAATGGAGTCCAAAATCATTTGGACCCATAGCATGATTTTTTGTGTTAGTAAAATCCTACCCTACCTCCTACTATTATCTATCTATGTGATTACGTGATACCTAATAGGGGTCTTGCTGCTCTGATTTAGGCACAGTGTTTTGATTAAGAGGTCAGATCTGTCTTTTTTTTTTTTTGAATTTGTTGGACTTTGTTGGCCATTGTCAGTCACATCACAAAGCCTGCATCACTATTCTGAGCTGTTCATGCATTAGTAGTTTACACAGTTGTACTAATACAACTTTTGGGGCAGTGGTGGCCTAGCAGGTAAGGAAACAGACCCTGGTAAGGTTGCCAGTTTGAATCCTTCTGGTCGGGCCACTTCTTTAACCAATAGGCCCCCACTGTCCCTGGTGACCGCTAGGCCACCAAGATGCCACTGAGTAAAACACCGTCCCCACACACTGCTCCCCGGGTGCCTTTCATGGCTGCCCACTGCTCACTAAGGGTGATGGGTTTAAAGCAGAGGACACATTTGTGTGGTGTGCTCCAGCGTTTCATAATGACAATAACATTTCCATGTTCTTTTCTTTCACAACATCCCATGCATTTTACACAGTTAGCATCTGTACCCAAGTGAAATATGCTGAGCGCAGCACAAGGCCAAGCTTTCTGATAGACTCCAGCAAAGTCATCACAGATCTTTTTCATTCAAGGGGGTCTTAATGTCCTCCAGACCCCAGTTCATATTATATAGACTGATGAGCCTGCACTGTAAACATGTTTGTGTAATGAATCTTTCTTTAGTGCATGGGTTTAAACTTGGGTTCATTTGATGTTTTTGGCCCAGGATGCTTTTTTTTCCCAACACGTTAATGTTTGTGTTTTCTTTTCCAAGTTTGTAGTTGCACAGCTTTGGCGGTGTAAAAGAAAATGTGTGCACATTTCTAGGGGTCCCATGCATTTTGCGTTTTGCTTTTGTACACATTCTGAATGGTTTTATGCCAGCACCAATAAGAATTATAATATATGTTCCTCAACCAAATGAACACCAGAGCTGTGACAAATATGGCCGGGCTTCTGCATGCTTGTAATACTTGAGTTTCAGGGCATCACGAAGAATGCTCCTTTTTTGTCAGCCTCCTTTTTTTTTTAGAAACAATCTCAGTAAGTCTGGTCTATTCCCTTTTCAACAAGAACTGTAATATTGCAAATACCAGGCCCTCGGACGTCTCAGACAGTGGCTTCTTGCTCCAGACTTTTTTTTTGTCTCCAGACTTCCCTGGGGCTTTACCACTTCATGATGTTGAAAGCTCAGGCCGGATTTAACATGAAATTAGCAGATAATGGTGCCTGGTTTATCCTTGATGAAGGATGTAGGAGAAGATGAGAATGAAGCTCTGTGCTTGTTCCCACAGATTTTAAAGATCCCTCTGAGATCCAGGTGCTAAAATTGTGATGCCGTCTCTGTTTCATCCGGCTCGCATCTTACTGTTGCTTTACACTGGACCGGTCTCCCTCCTGGCTTGCTCCCCCCAGACCAGCTTCACAGGCTTTATGCTGACTGAGGCACACTGTGGAAGGCCATCGGCTGGCTGCAGAGCTGTGGACCTCAGGCTTTATTACCTGAAGCTGAGTGGACCTGCCACAGCCTCAGACTGCAGATCTACAACTGTAAACTCAGCCCCTGGCTAATGGGGTGGGAATGGAAGCTCTCCACCAAGCCTCGGTCTTCTCATGCCATACATCAGGCCGAACTGACTGTGGAGAAGATGTGGAGAATGAGGTGACCTAGTAGATCAGAGCAGCGCATGTCAAGACCCTGATACTGTTTGTGCTGATGCAGCTTATTGAGCCCAGTGGGTGAATCCTTTTGTATTGATGTCAGCGTGTAAGCCCCCCCCCCCAATTCCCAATGAGATTTACACTTCAATAACAGCAATCCGTCAAAATCAATGGCTTGGACTTCACTTGGTAGGAGAAATATGTCCAAGTGATGTCTTTTTTTTTTTATTGCAGCATTTCGAATGCGAAATGATTGGGCTTTCCTGAACTCACGCTGCTCTCAAGTGAGCAGAAACCAACAAATGCCTGTAAGCATTTTGGAAACAGATGCCTTTAAAATAATAAATGTTGCTAGGGCAGATGAAAAGATTGGTAAACCTTAGAGCAGAATGATGTGGTTGAGGCACATACTGTAAACTACTTAGTCCATTCCTGCAGCTGAAGGAAAAAACAGATAGAGCGCCTGTGTTTGCCTGAGAATTTCGAAAGGCACACACAAAAAGAACCTGGAGAACGAAAGTACCCATAAACAACATTCATTTTATCTTTTTATTTGGAACAGATTCCACAGCTAAACAGACCAAAATATACATTTTAACCTGACTGGTACGTTTACCAGAGTCATAATTGCATTTATTGGCCAAGTATGTGAGCAAACACATACAAGGAATCTGCTTCTGGTTGTTCAGGTCTCTAAAGCACAAGAGTATAAAACAACAACAATAAAGATTATAGTAGAAATCTTACATAAAGTAAAATACAAAGATTACAGATTACAGATATTTACAGAAACGAGTATATAGTATAGAAAGAGTATTTACATTTACGGCATTTATCAGACGCCGTTATCCAGAGCCAATTACATTGAGTAGTTACAGGGACAGCAACCCTGGAGACACTCTGGGTTAAGTGTCTTTCTCAGTGACACAATGGTGGAAGAGAGCTTTGAACCTGGGACTTTGTGGTCTTCTGGTTTATAGGTGTGTTAACCACTAGGCTACTACCAGCCTCTTGTACTGAAAGTGGTTGTATATTTATTTACTTAATTTATTCATATTTGCATCTTGGATATTAACTGTTTTAGTAGTAATAGTAGTAGTTGTCGTGATACCATATATTACATTTATTATTATGGATGAGAATAATTTTGGCCCTCTTACGATATAAGTTGTAGAACTGTAATATGTCATAATGTAATAATGTCAGTTTATCACCCAATAAGGGATATTTACTGAGTTGCACAGACAAACGAAGCAAGTAGCTATAAACCAGACGTGGGTGACCTTTAAAAGCTGGGGAATAAAAACGGAGCAGAAAATGTGGTCTTGCCACCCTGCTGCTGTCTACCCGTGATTTGTTTCTGCACTGCTTATTTGAGGTTACCCAGCATTGACCATGAGGTTTTAATCAGGCGTAAGCACTGGTGCACGAATTCAGCCTCTCTGGTAAGAGCATTTCTCTCTAAGCTTTGACAGCTGTGCACAGTTCTTGTTTATATTCACAGGGGGCTTGACAGGTACCAGGTAGGCCAGACCATGTGTGTATATCTGTGAACTGCAGTCAGCACATCCTTCTAAACGCTGCTCAGCTCTACCTAAAGAACTGCTTGAGGAAACGGCGTCACCAGATCATTGCCATCAATTACTTTTGCTGCTTCTTCTTGTTTTTAATCGCAAAACTGGTCTGCAGTTGCTTCGTCCTGACGTTTTGTGGTCTGAGATAAGACCGGCCCTTTGCTACGTAGGGTGGGGTTGCAGTTCAATTTTTATAGTCAGTAGGTGAGCTGATGAACAGAAGCTGATTATTGTGTAGTTTGCAATAACTGTTCGGTTATTGCGATACGACGTTCTCGATTTTCTCTCAATGATATGATGTCAATTATGAGATTCTTAGTATATTGAAGAACAGTTGAAAAGAAAGTGAAGTGATTGTCATTGTGAAACACTGCAGCACAGCACACGGTGCACACAACGAAATGTGCGCTCTGCTTTTCACCTGTCATTCTTAGTGAGAAGCGGGCAGCCATGACAGGCGCCCAGGGAACAGTGTGTGGGGACAGTGCTTTGGCACCTCAGTGGCACCTTGGCGGCTCAGGATTTGAACCGGCAACCTTCAGATTAGGGGTCTTCCTTTCGCGCTAGGCCACCACTGCCCCACCACTCCCCATTATGTTGTTTACTACAAAAAAACTATTAGATATTTAACAATGTCATCATCATGTAGTAATAAATAAATAAATAATGTTAATAAAGAACACAGACATATCTAAAATCCTATAAAATTGTTAAAACTTGATCCCTTTGTAGGTGTTATTGTTATCCCTCAGTATTTTATCATTTTAGTGTTGCTAAAAAAACAGTGTGAAATATTTTTTTTATTATTTGACATAGATGGTGACAAAATGAGCAATATAATCAATGTAATACATTTTTGATGCTGCTTAACAGACTTGCATTTTTAGGCTGCAAATATGTGCCCCCATTCATGGTTCATGGCTGTTCCTGCATTTTTGTTTAAGTAGTTCTGATGTTATTCTGTTGACTTTGGAACTTTTATATTTTTGTATGCAAAAAAAATATATATAATAATTAGACGGTATTTCTCCCTCACTCTCTCACTGTCATGCAGCAGGCTTGGAATGAATGCTGGCAAACTAGAGGTGTTACTTAAAAGGGGTGATCTGAGGTAAATGCTTCCCCTGCCAGACACCCTCCACCTCCTGCTGGGGAGCGCCAGGGTGGTCAGGGGTACCAGCCAGGCTGCGACCCAAGTTTGGGGTCTGGTTGCCGCCGCCAGTGCAGGGCCTCGGGGAGGGGAGGGAAGAAGACAATAATGCATTCGAAGTGGAGCGGGCCGGCCATGGATACGAGCTTTTACTGTGAGAAATCACTTTATTCTAAATGAGCGGAGAATATGAACTCTCCCAGGTGTAAGGCAGCAGTGCAAGGTTGCAGGGACGGGATGGGAAAGGTCATTTTCTTTTTCTTTTTTTTTTTTGAACTCGAGAGCGGTGATGTTGTCACCATCTGGAGTGTTGGTAGCGAGTGCCAGATCAGCTGCTTGTAACTCAGGCAGAAGTGTGCATGGATGCAGAAAGGGGACGTCTCCAAACTGATGCAGCTTTTATGAAGCGCTCGACGGCCCCGGGGACCTCGTGTGAATGCCATGCTATGAGGGGAGGAGCCGAGAGCGGGCAGGGGAGCGAGCGGCTTCACTGGCGTGGCGGTGCATGCCAAACTGGGGCTTAAGGTTACCAGGCTGTGGGCAGCCCTGGGTGGTCACTTTTGGGCTAACGTGCACAAGGTTTGTTTCTTCTCTCAGCCTTTGTGTGTGTATATATGTGTTTTTTAGTCTTTTGGCATTTTTTGGATTAAGTGATAATTACAGACCTGCCCTTCAAATGGGCCCGGAGTGGTTACAGTTGTTACTCTCCGAGTCACGGATCGGGCCCTTGATTTATTCTGATTATCAAAACATACAAAGATGTTATTTCTGTCCAAACCGCTTTGAGAAACATTTTTTTTTTTTTAGGTAAAAAAATATTTTTGGCTTGGATCTTTCTTGGGTGCTTTCTTGGGATCTATTTTTTGGCTTGGATCTTTCTTGGGTGCTGGAATGTGTGCAGGAAGCTTCCTCTATATACAAACGTCTTTCTGGGAAAATGGCAAATCATTCATTTGTTTCTTTTTTTTTTCTCCTCCCTTCCCCCCTCTCTTCCCCTTAAACAACTCAAGCCTGCCGTTCCCGTGCTGTCAGGGTGCAGATGTTTATATACTGGCACATGCAGCATACGCTGAGCTGCCCGTCACCTCTGACCTTTACAGGCCCTCGAAAATCGTTTCTGACAGTCCGTTGTTGTCGCTCCTCCACAAATTGTTGCCACGTTTGGGAACCATTTACTGTGTGCAGATGGATATTCTTTAAGATTTTGACATTATGTTTGTTGCAACCTTTATTTGCGAAATGCATGGGGGTTTGTGGATGAAGAGGTGCTTGAACATTTACAGCATGTATCAGAAAGCCTTATTCAATAGCTCAGGGACACAATGGTAGTAAGTGTGATTTGAACCTGGTTCTTCTGGTTCATAGGTGAGTGTCTTACCCACTAAGCTACTACCGCCCTCGAAGTAAACATGGCGTTGCATAACAATTCAGATTTAGATTGAAATAATATTTATTCATTTCCCTGGTGGTCGCTATCACTATTTCCTGTTCGATTCGATATCTGTCAGATATGCTGGTTAGCGGTCTTGTAATCTGTGGACTGTGAGTTTCTCTAAGCAAAAAATACAGTGCTTTCTCCAAATGGACTGAACCCATAATTTTGAAAAAAGCTCACTGTCCCTTGTTCTATCATTCTTTCTTCTCCAGGGGAGGTTTTGAGCTTGGTGGACGACCTGCTCTCAGGACTGGGTTCCTCTTGCGTCGTACCGGGGAGACATGTCGACCATTCGCACATGGTGCTCTACACACTGGTCTTCAAGTGCCTGGAACCGGACAGCCTGTATAAGTGAGTGTTGTATATGAAGATATACAAATGCTAATGGTATTGTATCAGCACTCGGAGTGTAAAACTATTTATTCCAGCTTCCAGCTTGTGTGAAATTTATATGCACATTGTAAAGTGACAACAAGAATATGCTGCTCACCTGAATGGACGAAGTTATACACTCTCTCTGTCTTCTTTTCGTTCAGAAAAATGCTCGATTTTATGCAGGTTTATGCCTCATCAAAGTACTGTGTCTGTGTTCTCCCAACCGATCTCAGTGTCTTTCCACCCAGCATCCCCGTAAAGTGTGACTGGACAATTATTTGCTGCGATGGCTCATAATTGTGCCACATCCTGTTGTGAGCATCTCCATCCTGGGCAGGCATTTTTACTTGTTTGGTGCAGATGGCTTGAATTAGCGATAGAGAGACAGAGGGCACTCACCAGCACACTGACAGGAATTGCTATTGGAAGGTCCAACTTGTCTTAGTCCTGTGGAAGACCTCTGAACGACAGGCTACAGTACAGTTGTACAATGCTGACTAAATGAAAAGGTTATAAGAATGGCAATTAAGCATTCATACTGTCATTAAAAATATCATTTTATGATAATTTTTTATAGAAAGCAGTTGATTGATCTGATTGATCTAGAAATTGCTATTGTAGCAAATGACTATGGTAGCTGGACATGAATGTAATATATGCATAAAGACTTAGCTTTGAATGGTATTCCCTGAATATTATCTTAAAATATGGATGCCGAAATAACTTTAACTAAACTAACCTGTTTACCCTGATGCTAGTGATGCATTCACAGCATAACCTGCTCATTCACATGACGATATGAAATAAATTATTGCTCCTTCAAGGCCAACTACTACCCTGTGGTCTTTGTGGCCCACCAAAGATTGTAGGATGGAGTCATGGCGGAGGAACTGTTAATTAACGCTTAGCTGGCTGTCAGCAGGCGGTAAATACTGTGGGCCACCTCTCCAGGGCGATCAAAATGCCGCCAGTGGAAGAAAACAATAGGAGGCGACCGTGGATGTTCTGTATTAGCAGACTCTGTCTGTGAGCAGGCTGATATGGGTTGGCTCTGAGGGACCAGGCTTACTAAGATTGGCTTCATAAATGCATAGATCATCGCGGTTGGATCGTGATTTTGTGTAGTTACGGTGAGAACTCGACTGGCAATAAATTAGTCTTCCAAGGCCTGCTTGGCCCAATTGTGCCCCTGGGATGAGCCCAAAATGTGGATTTGATGTGACTTGTTCTCTCCAGCCTTAACTACACTTCCCGGTTCCCATCACCACCACCCCAACATCTTGAAATAAAGTTAAAAGGGTGCAAACAGGTGATGATTACTTTCCATACAAATATCCCAACTGTTTTTAGATATTTTAGATCCATTTGTTTTGTTTTGAACATTCAACTTCAGGAGCCATGGAAGAAGAAGATTGTGTTGTAGGTTGTATTTATGTTAAATGGCCTTGAAGCAAGAGCCAAAAGCAGGGCGGTCTCAAGTGGCTGGTCGTAAATATGATGCTTGGTATCCAGTGTGTCACTGGATTATGTTATAAATATTGCTGTGTGCGCACGTTTTTGTCTCAGGCTTTGTGCTCGCACCCCGACGTTGTGCAACCCAAAGGTCATGCCGAATGAAGCGTGGTGCGGCTGGCCGAGCCAAGGAACCTGGAGCCTTTCACAAGCAGAGCGGTGCAAAGAAAAGTACAAGCCCCACATGAGCAACCAGCACCGGGGATGAATGTAGTTCTCACTATTTAATCCTTCAAATCTCTTTTATTTCATTCACCATGACAGCTTTGCATCCAAATGAATGGATGCGCTATTTCAATTCATTTTAAGGGCATTTTATTGCATCCAGAATTGGTCTGTAAGCCGATGGGACGGTGAAATTACAAAATGTTACTATACAATACAGTCATTCAGAGCAAGACGGCCGCGCAGACTGCACGCTGTTTACTGCATCTCGCCGTGCAATGGCTATCGCTCACAGCGTAATGAGACTTTTATGTGAGCGTTGCATAATTACACTATACGGTCAAAATGATTTATTGCAGCATCGAACGCATGTGCTTTTTATCCGACCCCCAGGCCAAGGATGTATGGTTTAGCTTTGACAACTATATTTTTGCAGCATGAAATCGCGAGACGTTGAATTTCTGAGGTGTCATAGCACAATAACTTATTCTAACCGCTGTTTGTTTTGCTCAGCGGAGTAGTGGAAGTTGAGATCACTTTGTTCACAAATCTGTTAATTCTCCCTAGCTGCCCGATTGCATTTACCTGAAAAAACGCAGTCTGAACGCTACATCTGAAGTAGAGTACAACTGGTGCTTATAAAAACCAGGACGGAGGAAATCTTTGCTTTGCATCTGTTACTTTGGATTCAAAGCCCCAAAGCTCTTGACGACGACAGACGACAGCCCAGAAAGATAATTCTTAGTGCAGTCGTTTGCCGGATGGAGTTCACATCTGAAGAGCATAAGGTGAAGGCCCCCTAACACAGATGTCTTCTGAGGTGGGAATAAATCAGAGCAAAATGATTGTGCAAAAGAGTAAACCTGAGGTGACCCTGAGATGGCTGAGATTTATTGGGTGTTGCATATATTCTTAAGGCTCAAGATCCAATACCCCTGAAAATACATCTTTTGCGTGTGCACAAAACAGTTCGATCAGCCACAACATTAAAACCATCTGCCAAGCACTGTGTAGATCTCCTACACAGAACTCTTTCCGACCGCTGAAGGTCCTGTGGTATCTGGTTGCAAGACATCAGCAGATGCAAGGTGACTTTCCAGACTTACTTTTCAAGCACATCCTACAGATGCCTGACAGAACTTTGACCTCTTTTGTAAAGTTCCTCAAACCAATTCAGAACATTTTGTGAAGCGTGACGGGGCTCATTATGCTACTTTAGGTCCTCCACATGTTCAAATTTGATCTGGCCACTGGTTCAGTTCTGAGTGTCACATGAGCTTTCCTGGACATTCAGTCCATCCATCTCTCCTTCAATCTGTCTGTCTGACTCATCATAAGAAAACCTCATTAAGAAAGACAGATACAAAGCATGTGGATAAGAAAAGAAAAGAAATGTGAATGTGCTTATTTGTGCTAGACTTAGTTTTGACGTCCTCGCTGGCAAACTACACCCACATTTGACTTTTTTTTCCACCCCCTGCCAGCAGTAAGACTGGCATTTAGGGTCCCAGTGCATCATGACACATCCATCCTGTCAGAAATCCTGTCAGGAATCCAGTCAGAAGCTTACAGAGAGAATCCAATCCAAAATTTCAACACTCATTTCCCTTCGCACTGGTCAGTGTGAATAGAAAATACCATTTTGTTCCAAAATAGCATTTTAATAAGATGAAAAGCACTGTTATCAGAGGGGCTTGGGCCCTGATAAATCTCACAAAGCCTTGGCCCGGAGCTGAGGTTTAATACATACCAACAGCATAATTGGACAGTGCAGAGAAATACCTGTTGTCAATGGCAACCTCTTAAACAACCCCAAACCGCAACAGGGCAGACACACGTATCTCAACTGGAGCTCAACTGTACAAATTTTCTGATTAAAAAAAAGGCCCTTTCGATTCTGCTTTCTTCGCGACCACAGTTTAAAAGTTGTGCTTGTTTGGTGCCGCATTGTTATGATGGGCACTGGGAGCTGGAAGTGACCTGGACTAAAGTCCTTTGTGAGGTTCAGGAAGAATACCACACATCCCTCCAGATGAATAACAAGATCGTACGAAATATGCAAGCAATGTATAAACAGGCCATATTACAAACAAAACAATCAGTTGGTGGTATTAAAATATGGCTTTCAAAACACAAGGACAGTCAAGTCGACCTTGTAAACGGATATCTCTTCGGAGCCAACCAAAAAAATTTGCCTGTTGAGTCATAAACAATTTTCAATTTCTTTCCATTTATTGTGCATTCTTACTGAGAGAAAGTGGGGGAATGGGAAAAAAAAATGCTTGTTTGTTGGTTAAAACCAATTCTGTGGCACCACTGGCTGATGGGGGAATTCAGGTATTTGTGGCCTGTACGGACCGTGAAGGCAGGATCCTGGTTTGCATGTTGACCATAAACTGTCAGGAACACGTTGAGAACATGCTGACCTTATCGTAGACCGGCGCAGTCCCACCATCGCACAGAGATGATGTAAATTTCTTCTCCGTGCTCCGTTTCCACGTTCCCATTTGCCTTGTATTTGCTCATGAATCACCAACGGCGGCAGCTTGGTATGTATGCCTGTCATGAATTAACTTATTGACGAAACTTGTCAGAGTTGAATGTGAAACGCCAAGAAGCTGCTTTCTCAAAAGAAGACTGCAAAGCATTTCCTCTCGTTTTAGTTGATCCAGGGGTAAGGACAGAGTTTTAAAATTACACACCAGCCATGCTGGCAGGATGGAAGCCACTGACAGCAGCTCCCTTCACTGAAGAGGCATTTTGCGCTTTCATTGAAGTGGTTTGAGACACGCATTTTCCTGGCCGTTTCAATTCATCTTGCATTATTTTTACTTTTGACATACATCACTGTGACATATGGTGTGGGTTCTGGTGTAAAATGGATGTCTCATTTTTTAACAGTGCGGTGCGCACACATAAAGTTATTACAGCCCTGTCCAACATTAGAGGAAATACTTTGGAGGAGCTATATAAGACATGCGTGGGGATTGTTTGCGAATGGTGGAATGGCTAATTGATCATCAATCTGCATATCTAATTCGATTGCCGACATGGTCCTGACTCAATCGTAACAGCGATCACCTTCTGGTCTAAATTGTCCGTCAATGTGAGTGTGTTAGAGAATGGTGTGTGTGTGCCCTGGGGTGGGCAGGTGCCCCGCCCTGGGTTAGTCCCAGCACTGTGCCGAATGTCCCGAGGCCCTGGGAGCCACAACATTGCTTAGGAATAAGCAGTAATGACTAGTGAGTGAGCGAAAATAGATGAAACAGAGGACAAAGGCAGAAGACAGAATCCCTGCATATTTTTTTATCTGTTAATTGTTGTCTGTTAAATCTTGAAGACATGCTATATTTTACTTATTATATTAGCATGCTACATCTATTATAGCCAAAAATTCTCTTTTACAGTTTGCACTGTTGTGCACTTGCTGTTAATTTCCTAAATATTTCTTAAATGGATCAGTGATTCTGGTTAAGCAAAATCTACTCTAGGATTACAGTCTCTCACCAAAGAATAAGTCCTAATCAGGAATGTAGAAGTTTGTCTTTTTCCCTCCATTAGCAGTACCAGGGCTCCTGGTACTGGGTGGTCCGCCGTAACACTGGGTCCTACCTTTTAATGTGTTTTGCATTTTGGGAGCGGAACTCCGTCATTAGAGGAAGTGGGAGTCCCATTTAAGCAGCTATTAGCCATAATGGCTGCATTTCTGCATCAAGTGCCAGGAACGTTTAGAGATGTAACAGAATCCCATGGAATTCAACGCTCACTTGGATATTTTCAGAATGGATCAGTGTGTCAGAGAACATAGTGACTGCACACTCTGCACCGACACACACTTCTGCACTTACCACATTATCATTCTTTATATGAACTGATATGGGCTGATATGGAGTCTTTTTATGGACTGAAATTCCACATGATTCCTGGAAGCAACATCAGTTCTGTTGGCAAGAGGGTATTAGCAGATAAGGAAACATCTGTGACGTTCATGCAAGTCCAGTTTAAAGTACCAGGAAATTAAATTAATTCAGACCCAACAAAGACACATCTGGAATGAGAATATGCAGTGTCATAAAAGTTAAATCACAGGTAAAGTCTCATCTGGAGCAGATGATTAAATATTGATACATTACATGGCACATGACAGTCCCCCTGGCTTCTCCAAAAGCCTTTAGACTTGTATTTTTTCTGGATCTTTGCGAAGGCATGTTCCTTAATTCGGTTATTTATTGTGCAATATTTATCTCAGGACACAGGGGATAACGGGGGGGTTAGAGGTGGACTTGCTTTGGCCCCTCGTTTTTTTTTTTTTTCTGTTCTTTGTTACAGTTTTTGTTACATTCCTCACCACAGCATGCCAGGGGGTTATTAGAAAAGCTTAAATGACAGTAAATGAAAATGTAATGTTTGATTTGAGGAATTTGGAACACTTCATTCCAAAGGCTCTGTTTGAGAAACACTTTATTCAGATCTCGATGTAAGAGTAGCCTCAGTGTGTGATGCCAGTTTGTGATGGGTTCTGAGCTGCCGCTCATTCGGCAGGGGTGATTAGAACCCGTCATTACCAAAACTAAGAGCAGCAGAAGCTGTCGTGCATTGCTGTGGATAGGGGAGATCCCTGTTATTCTGCTGATATGTTCTTTTGAGTTGTGTTTTGGGCCCTTGTGCCTTTTTCTATTCATTAAAATATCAATCCTTTTATACATGTGGCATTATACTATGTATTTAGCGCTGAATTCTTTTTACCCAAAAGGGTTGTATGGAAAGCTGTCATCGGCCATGAACATCTCAAATGGGCCCACTTTATATGAAAAGTATTGATTTACGCTGATTGGTGGAATCACACAGGTATAATAATAATAATAATAATGATCATTATTGTGAACATTATTGTTTTGTGGCTGTTATTTGTATTTCTGCCTCCCCCATCCATAAGGTTCAGTCTGTATGCAGTGGACAGCCGCGGCAGTCACTCAGAACCCAGTTTTGTGACAGTGCGAACCTCATGTCCAATGGTAGATGACAGTAAAGCAGAAGGTAAATCTCCATCAACAACCTTAACCAACCCCAAGTGCTTCTAGGCATATGTAACAGTGTTCCCCATATTATGTCATTTTTTTATTATTTCCTCAGAGTTGGCTGACAAAGTGTACAACCTGTACAACGGTTACACGAGTGGGAAGGAGCAGCAGACAGCCTACAACACGCTGATGGAGATCCCCCCACCACTGCTTTACAGGGTTCAGCACCACTACAACTCCCATTATGAAAAATTTGGGGACTTTGTGTGGAGGAGTGAAGACGAGCTTGGGCCAAGGTATAAAACTGCAGCCTGATGGACACCAAATAAATGAACCCCAGAGATTGTTAACATAGCATGGACATTGACAGTGAAATTATGAGGAAAATGAGAAATGAATAATTTAGTAATAATGACACTATTATTATTATTAAATTGACCACAACATGTAATCTTTAAGACTTCCTTCTAAAAAGTGAAGCTCAGAAAAATGCAAAATCCGGCTAAGGCAACCAGGCTGGCACTCAAACATCCTGGTACCACTGCTGGCATCTGTGCCTCCATGTCACCTCTTATTACACTAATTTCAATCACCGCTGCCCATTCTCGCATTATCATAACACATGCATGCATGCTTTCATCTCTCTCCCTCACAGACACACAAACACACTTGCCCTCCATTTTGTCACACAAGCACATACACACACACACACACACACACACACATAAACACTATGGTCAGCAGTAATTCTGGACTGCAAAATATTGGTTTAGGGTTTCACTGCAAATCCAAGCATATAAAACCAATCATGAACCAAGCTGTTCCATTGGAGTAGCATCTTATAAGGGACATAAATCTCATAAAAGAATCCGCACACTGCTGCAGTATATTTTCATTTTTCATTTTTTCAGGTCCAGTTTTGTTTTTGTTTCCTTTAATTTACCTTTTTATTCATATTTTGTACGAAACTGGTGACTTCACAGAAGTTCCAAGTCTACAAATTACAGTCTTGTTATTCCAAGCAGCCATTGTGGGTGCCAATGTCTTAGACTAACGAATGTGGCAGTAAGATGTTGGCAGATTTTTGCGGGCATGGTGTGGTGAACAGACCCTGCGATCTGCCGCATGTGTGGAAGACTCAGTCATAAAAAACAGCTTCTCTGGTTACCTGTCAGGACCAGCAACACCTTGTAAATCCAGCAGGTATTTCAGAGTGAGAGGAGCATATGTGCATCTGACATCAGTTTTCTTCCCCACATCAAGTTTCTGGGTAAGGTTTTGTGGTAGTCAGCAGAATCCAGAGGTAACCTTTTGATCACTTTCATTGAGCAACCTGTTCCATTGCATCTGATTGGTTTGAAAATTGGACTCAACGTCTTACACTCTATGGCAGTATAGGAATGTCTGATACAAGGGCAAAAGCCATACATAATGAGAATAGCACTGCCTGGTCCAGTCACGTGTGCCCGTGTTTGTGTTTTTGCCTTCTTTACCTAACAGATGTGGACGGTAGCAGATTCACTGATTTAAGAAGGATATTTAACTGTCAAATAAATGGAAATTATGTTTTGTGCACTGTGTAATCTGACTCGCTCAGTTCTGATAAGCTTGCCCATGCGCACGATCTGTCCCTGTTTAACTTTCAGAATGCGTCACTGCATATTTGCCCACATTCTGACATGCTTTAGCAGGAAATCAGACCATGACCAAGTGTGGAATCGATGGAATTTAAACAGCAGGTTGTGCAGGTCATCCTCATCCATTGGGTTCAGCCCAGACCTGTGCGCAATGTATTTTGCATGTTTATTTTTTAATTGTCCCAACATTTGGTTATGTTAAATTTGTGAGTACTAATACACAGTGTGCCAAAAAATCCATTGTTTTCTTGTAACACTTAGAAAGTGATTTTTGAAATCCACAAAAGGTCAAACAAATTCATGAGCACGTTCCACTTTTGACCGAAATGAACAACCCCTAAGCTAAATAAACCTTATGACATAGTCACATCTCACTGAGAGGAAAAAAAAATGAACCTTATAAGAAATAACAATTTACATTGTGATATTGATGTATATGAAATTACTCTTCTATATACATTTCTAATATGTTGGCTGACCATATACGCTGTATATACGTTGTAATATACAGCATTTTTTTTTTAAATTCTATTGTAATATTACAAATATTAACTCATGTTGGATCTCCCTCAATGGGCTGTTGCAAAGGTCTTACTTCAGACATTGACACACAGACACAGAGAATCCTACCACATGATAACAATTATTATCTGTTAATCCTCAATATATCTTAATGATTCACACAAGAAAAAAAATACTGTATGTTCCTATAATGAAAATACATTCAAAGTAGAACCATATCCATGTTACATGGATTTTTTTACGCAGAAAGGTATCATGAATACCACCAATGCTATGTGTAGTTATTTTTATCAAAAATGTAGTTTTGTGGAAAATAGTTAATTTACTTATATATTTGTCACTCCAGTTTTCAAAATGTCAGTTTTCCAACAAATCTGTGCATGTGCATGGCTAGATCACAACTGATAGCAGAACACTGGAAGCAAAGTCAAGGGCAGCTTGACAAGCCAAGCCTGTAGCTAGCTAGAACCAGTAGGTTCCAAGCATTATCCACAATGCACATGTGCAGATGTCACCTCACCTAGGCCACTCTCAGTCTGTCAATGAGACATGGCCATGCCAATGGAAATGGCAGGAATGTCCACCTAGCCTCCAGAGGCAATGTTCAACACTGGCCACAAGAGGGTAGTGCCTGATCTTGGAGGTTAACTTCGATTAATCTGAAGTAATAAAAGCAGGATTCACATCTGTTTGCATAAACAGCATATGTAATATCTTGTGGGTTATATGCTGGGTTTCGCTCATATAACACCATGCATATTTGCACATTGTTCCCATCATTATCTTTATTATTTTCATTGTTAAAGCAGTGCCTACTTGCCAGCCTAAACAATAATGTGACATGAGGCAGAAAACGCTGTACCTATCCTTCCAAGATAGTTTCCTTCAAACTCTCATAAAGCCTTGTCTCCACAAACCCTTGCATGGACCACCCTAGATACTGTTTACATACGAATGTAGACGTTAGCATTGGGGGGCTACTGTGGAGCACCAGCGAGGCTGTTGCTTCTGCGGTCCAATGTGGCAACATTCAGGCTTAAGTTTCAGCCTTGTGTTTTCATTCATTCTCCCCCATTGCCAGGAAGCCCATTTTTAAGACCTATAAGTTTGCAATAAGTCGAATTTTAGGGAAGATTCAGCTATTTTATGATTTCAAGAGGGTGGCTACCAGTAAGGAGGGGGAGCTGTTATGGAAGGCATCTGGGTGAAAGACAGGCTGTTATTTATGGCTTTGAGTTGGCAGTGTTTGGCTTTGCTAGAGTAATTTACGGCTGAGCTGTATCGGTGGTGCCTTTTAAAAGCTAGCAGTGTGGCCAAGTGTAATATGATAACTTGGCGCAATTTCATTGAAAAAGGAGGCCACTTGTATCATTGTGTCCAGCTTGCGGCTGAATATTGTGGTTAAAGAGTGGGGGGGAAAAAACTTTTTATCCAACATTTTCCCCTCAGCTTCAGCTTCAAAAGTAAAAAAGAAACGTCTGCTGTGTTGCATAATGAATTGTTACTTAATTATTTCTTTTTTCGCATTCAAACCCAGAATGCTCATGCTTAAAACAGGCCTTGCTTTTCATATCAGCATATCATTGTATCTATAATATTATAATGTTAAATTGGAGTGAGTGGGTTAAAATTCACGAGCTCGTCATGAAGCTAATGTGTATTCTTCTTTTTTTTTTATTGCAACACCAATAAAGTAGAAATGTGAGATCCTACTAATAGAAATTGATTTTTCAGTCTGAACATATTAATGTGTCAAATTGTGGTTGATAAATTGATCCTTATTGGTGCAATAACAGTTTTACACGGATAGGTTCGTGCCTGGATTATGCTCATATTTTCTCTCGCCAGAAATCACAGGGAAACTTGATCAACGCTTTGTTGAGAGAAATTTGATCTTGTCTGCAAACTGAAAAACTGGCAACAAAAAAAAATGTAGCAGTCAATCGACTTGTCTTCTCCAAACTGTCAGCAACCGAGGCTGCCAAAGACTGTTTCGACACATCCTCTCTCTCCGTATCACATTCATAACAGGCAACTACTGGAAAAGCTCATGCTTAGGCATGAAACAGGAGCAGGCACAGGAACACAGGCACAATGAGGCATTTTGCACATTTTTAGCACTTAGTAACGGCCCATTTCTTACGTGCAGCAGAAGATTAGTTCCTAATTTAAGTTTTTAAACTGAAAAAGTGCCCAAATGTGATGCACATGAGAGGTAAAGAAGAAAATAAAAAAGAAAGTTATGCTTAATGGTGATTACGGTCCAATAGAAATGGACATGCTTAGGAATGAGCAAGGAATTAGGGGACACAGTAAGGTCCGAAGTCAGTTATCATCCAAGAAAGCACACAATCAGTCAGTGACAATTAAATCTATTTTCATTTATTTTCTTGCACCCCAGGAAAGCCCACTTGATCCTGAGGAGAGTTGAGCGGATCAGCCGGCTGTGCCGAGCCCTACTGCGCAGCAGCTACATCCAGAGCCGGACAGACACCACACCATACGTGTTGTGCCGGAGAGAGGAGACGCAGCCGCCCAGCAGCATGTGGCACAGCTCCTTACATGAGACGCATCTGTCCTGCATGGAGAAGGTCGTTTCGGTACAGAGGAACATTTACGGCAAGGCCAAGCTGCGGTGAGACCGACTGAGACTGACCTTAGCGTCCCACCGTGGTCTCTCCAGCGTGCGCTGACTGATTTCTTTTTCTACCGGAACACTCCCCATAACGTGAAGTTGTCGTCGGGCTTGAGAGCAGCTTTTATTTTTTATTTCCAACTTAAAGAAGAAGAAAAACGAACATTTCCACAGTGACAATGACTCGATGCAATGCAAGCATGTTGACAATTTTGCTCTCCGGAAGCTGGTGGGCAAGCAACTCAGTAAGTGAATGCAAAGGCCACCGGCCTCATGGTGCTTCAACGCTGCAAGCGCGTGCAAAACGTGCAGCAGGAGCAGCAGCAGCAGCAGCAGCCCGGAGGCTCTGTGCATCTCACCACCTGTCAGGAAGGACACTTCTGTTTCACAACGGCTTCTTCATGCTAAAGGTGCACTGGCACACGTTAGCAGTCGGCCTGTTTATGGGGTGCAAAGGTTGCTTTAGTTTCAACTAAAACCATCAGCGTGACCTCCTGGTTGCCCTGGTGATGTCATATATGTGCAGTTGTGGATTTTCATTTAATTTTTTTGCCCAAAATGCACATTATACCAACGGCCACTCTCTCGGTTTGTATAAAATGGACAGTGCTATGACATGAATTATACATGGACGACTTATTAATTATACAGAAATATGGCAGATTATTTAATCGTTTTCCAGCATTTAGTTAATTATTTAGTTTTTAAACCGTTGCGGTGCCCAAATATGTTGCACGTAAGAGGTAGAAAAAAAAAAAGAAAAATCTGAGAGAAAAGATCATAGAATTATGCTTAATGGGGACTTATTTATTAAAAGTAATAACTCCACTTTGAATGGAACCAACCAAAAGGCAACAAAGTTATTTTATTTAGCACTTATTTTCATGTAATATCAATTGTCATAGTAAATTATAATATTGTGTATAAATCTGTAAATACAATATGTAATAGGTGGCTCTGATTGTCTTTTTTTGGGGGGAAATTCTGAAATAAAAAAAAGAATATACAGAACATTAGACTGTGCTTTTCTTTCATTGGCCAGGAGTTAACATAATCATTTTATTGGCTCCTAAACACCAAGCACTTCATACTTCAGTACATGGTTTCTGTAATGAGAACTTGTGATTTGAGAGTTCCCTAGTACATTTCTGTGTGTGTGTTAAGTGGCCAAGTGGTCAACCAACAAGCCAACCAGCTGACCACAAGGCCATACATTCAAACTTCCAACACTGCCGCTGTAGCTGTGCCCCTAAGCGCACCATGGTTTTAAGGAAAAAACGGATCTGAGCATGAGCTTAATAAATATATTCAAATTATACTGTTTTTGTTGGAAATGTGACGGCTGATTTACGTGAAGGACCCTTTCTTCGCACCTTTCTGTTCATTTCATTTCATTTGGGTGGTTTATAATAGGTACTTACTGTCTTCTTGTTTTTGGGGTCGCCATAGCCGATCAAACATCTCCATTTCCCCCCGTCCTCTGTATCGTCTGCTTTACACCAACCACCTGCATGTTCTCTCTCACCACATCTATGAACCATCTTTTTGTTGATGCCACTATCTCTGACCCATTCAACATCAGTGGTCTCACTAAGGTCTTGTAAACCTTCCATTTTACTCATGCTGGTATCACTCACAAATCACTCACTGTCACCGTCCCCATTGCTCTGGACTGTTGAACCCAAGTATCTGGACTCCTGCTCCTTCACCAGCTCTGCTCCCTGAAACCTGATCATCCTGCTGTCCTCCCTCACAGTCAAACACATCAATTCCGTCTTAGCGCTACTGATTTTTCTCCTCTCTAGAGCATATCTTCACCTCTCCAAGGTCAGTTCCACCTGCACCCTACTGTGGGTGCAGTGCACAGGGTCATCAGCAAACAATAGGTGCATACTGGAGCTGGAGCTGAAAAAGCTGACATTTATGGAAGATTTGAATAAAAAATATTCAAATGGCAATTCATTTGGCAATTGGCAATGCAATATTCAATTGGCAAATAAGAAAATATAGAATAACAACTGACTTTTGTTGCTAATCATTTTGAATTTTTTTGACAATTGGCAATGCAAAACAATTTGCTAAATTTGCTATTCACTGAATTGTTATTCTATTTTTTATTCAAAATAGTTTGAAATGAACTATGGATTACATCGGCACTTTGCACTTTGAATTGCCTGTTGCAAAATGTAATATCAAATTACATGCTCAGATTGAATATCGAATTGCCAATTGCATTCTCTGATTGAATATTGCATTGTCAATTGCCAAAATAATTTCCATTTGAATATTTGCGCTTAAAATC
This sequence comes from Denticeps clupeoides, assembly GCF_900700375.1. Classification (NCBI taxonomy): domain Eukaryota; kingdom Metazoa; phylum Chordata; class Actinopteri; order Clupeiformes; family Denticipitidae; genus Denticeps; species Denticeps clupeoides. The sequence goes on from NC_041709.1 coordinate 4,412,853, forward strand.
TTTCATACACGTTCCATACATTTTTTGTTTAAATTTTGATGCTACCCTCAGGCATGTGCTCAACCTATCTTGGAAATGCACAAATTATACAAGTTCTGGTATGTACAACCACCCAGTGTCTAAACCTGAACTTTCTCCCAGATGCCATATTGTAAGATTAATAACATATGTAGTCCGATTTATGGAAATCGATAATCACAGTAATGGAAGCTACTGATCCTGATCTGTATTGGTAACAATTTTACAGTGTAAAAGTATAACTCTTTAAGTGTATACCTCATCCAGCTGTTACTTCTCATTGGTTGTAAAATATTTGACTGGAACCATATATTGAGACTCATGCTGTGCACTTTTATTTAACAACAAAGGAACTTTTAAGTATTGGAGGAAATTGTCTTTGCCCGAGATTGTCTAGCTGCAAATCAAATTACTGTAATAGTAGTGCAATGGCAGTCATGTGACTTGCTGATTATAGCCTACATTTTTGCTAAAGGCGGTTTTCATGTCAGTAAGACCAAAATCACTGAGTCACCACCAATTAAGCACCAGCCAAGCAGATCATGCACTCAGTAGTTACTGCAGCCTGCATGGTTCTTCTGGCAGAATTAGAATATTATAGAAAACATCTGAACACAAGGCTGATTTACTGGGCTCCTGATGGGCAAAAAACACACAGAGAGTCCACTTATGTCCACTTTACCAGTGTTTTATTTATGCACAATACATGACAAAGAAAATGAACAGTTACTTAGTTTATTTTAAGCATTGTAATAAATCTACCAAAGCATTGTACATCAAATGATGAAATGAGTCTGTGTGTGTATGCATGATGGACCAGAGCACCGAAAACAAATATAACAGCAACAGTGGATATGAGGAGAAAGGCAGAAATTCTTTTTATTACTACTGTCATTTCCCAATAATAAGCATTTTAATTGTAACAAAATGTGGTATGTGCCCAAAAAAGTGCATTTTTGAGAAAGATTCAAACAGAAAGAATTTCAGCAGATTGAAACAGTGCTGATGGATATGTTACAGTGTCAAAGAGCAGACATTACTTCAGAATAATGGCAAAATGTAGTGACAGTGTAAGAAAGAGGGGACTGACTTCCTGCGTTCAGTGCACTTCATCCATGTTTGATCTGAAAGACGAATTTGCTCGAAAATAAAACATTTCAAGACAACACTGATATCTTTTTTTTTTTTTTGTACTTTTTTCTCTTCTGTAGCAAAAAAATATACATTATTATTACTGATTTTACTTCCACAACATGTAGCCCACAGGTGGGAAAAATAATATTCTATGATCATCCATCTTTACATAGGCACAGATGAACAAATATGTTTTTATTTAGTTTTCCTTTCTTTTTTATCACAGACGGTGCTTGTATAAACAATTACAAGCATTAATGACAGGTTTTGACAAGAGTGTTGACAAGGCTTTATTTAGGCGCTATACGTACATAATGCAAAATCGACATCTTTTTATGTTGTTTCCAATAGCAATTCAACAGCTATGTCAAACCCAAAAACAATATAATAATAAACATAATAATAAAAATGCATGATTGGCAAGTACAATCATAGAATATCATTATTTACACTTTAAAATATATCTGCAGAACAACTGGTTATGCAATATTAAAATAATATCACTACATACTCTCAAAGTACATTATGTGTATACTTATATCCATTTACTTCTACTACAACTAGTCGCAATCCTGCATAAGGGGATACGAAACCGTTACAATGTCATGATGGGCCAACAAAGCCTGTGCATTCAACCCAAAAGAGTCTATGGCTTTTCAGTGCCTCAAAACCCCTGGAACATACAGGTTCCACCAAGACCCACAGCGTCACAGACATCAGCACTACGAGCTTTCACAAGGACCACGGAGACCACATCCAGAACTCTGCAACTCGGTTCTCTGACATTACAATGAAGAGCATCCGCTACATTCTACCCTGGCGTCTGGCTGCCCGGCCAGTGACAGTCTGGCCTGTATGAATCAGAGGGGGATCCCTCAAGAGGCAACCGCCTTTAGGAGAAAGTCTGACTCATGAAGCCCAGGCAGGCCACCAGTCGGCTGGCACCAGACTCGGCTTCCAAGCGGACACGTTTTTCACACCTGGACAAACAGCAGGCCACACCAGAAAAATGCCGCGCCCACCTGTTCTTCCACCGGGTGCCCAGAAAGCATTCTGGGTATGTAGGAGCACAAATGTGTTGTGCTTCTTTTTTTTTTTTTCTTTTTTTCAAATAATTGTACCAAAAAAAACCCAAAACAATAAAAATAAACTATTTGCTGATGGATTTTGCACATTATACTATAGTTGACGAGGATGAGTGGACTGTGAAATACTGTGTCATGCAGTACAGTTCAACCAGCGTCGCAGTACAGAAATACAGACAGAGGGAAAAAATACACTTGACAAGCAACGTGTACATATATAAGAACGATGTAAAAAATAACTTAGATGAACATTAAAAAATATAACTTAAAAAGTATAACACTCTCAATAAATAGTTCTACTATGTACACAATTACATTTTGCAAAGAGTCGCAAATTACCAAAATACCAAAATATGACGAGTTGGATTGTGAAATGCCTTACAGTCCCTTTGGCTGATTTTGGAACGAAAAGCTTGGAACAAAAGCGGCATGTGGGTATGAGAACGTGGTGCGCTGGCAAGGAGCGGATGTAAGACATTTCTCAACTCAACTCTTCATACAGAAGCAGCAAACAGTACAGGCATGAGGTACAGCAAAGAGATCCTGTGGTGATTACAGTAGAGTGTAGATGTTTTCCCATCAAACTATTACATTAACTTCCATTTGTTGACATGGCTTCTTTTGTTGCTGTTGAGCAGGTGCTCTTACTTTTAAAGGGTGAGAGCAGATAATGGGACAAATAAAAAGAGCTAAACCACTTATATATATTTGTGTGTGTGTGTGTGTCCATCACTGGAGGGAAAGAAGCGGAAAAGTTCACATGGGTGATGCAGAGGTTCCATAGAGGGCATTTAGCCAGTGGTCCTGTTGAGGTACTGCTTGGTACAATGGATGGCTTTGAGTGACGGTCACTGTTCAATCGCTCTTCACGAAGATATATATCTTTATACAAATCCCAGTCCTCTCTTTTGCCGTTTATACACGCTTTTTAATATATGTGTTCCGAGTCCATTTTTTTTTTTTTTTTTGCTTTGGATAGATCCTTCATTTCCACATCCGTCCCCTGTTGTTGTGGCACATAGACATTGGCTGACAGCAAAGTACATTACGTTTGTATTCACATCGGTGGTGAAAAAACATTGGAAAGGAGGGAAAACGAAGACTATATAGTCTGCCAGGGAACGCACATAGTAACATCGCAGGAAAAGGTGGACAGTAATACCATATAACAACCATATTACACATACATTTTACATAATCACTTGTCAGACAATAGCAGCTTTTCTAAAACTTTTGACTTTCCTTAAATGGCTACTCAAAAGTGCAGTAAATGAGGTCATTAATACAAATACTGATTAGTGGTTCACAAGAACCATTGGGGAAAAAATTGCAAAAAGGAAAATACACATACACATAATAATAAAACTCTGAAAGATGAATCATCCTCTGCTCCCTGGACTAAAACGTCTGCAAATAAAGATTTATTGCAATTAAAGAGACTCTTATTTGTCTTATTTACACAGACATTTCTCATGCGTCCCTCTCCATCCTGCTTAATGGAGCTGCCCTATTTTCCTTCTTTGCCATTTTTTCACATGGTCAGGATACGGGGCTACGAGAAAAAAGTATGAACATTGTCCTAACATCCCCTAGAAGAACCACCAGAAACTGAGCAGGTGGTTTGTGGTTCTGAAGGCCTATGCATCTGTGCATTTTAGCAGAATCCCAATGCAGTACCATGTCTTCTATTATAAAATGATCACAGGATAGCAGCCTTCGATTAAGAGTACAAAATGAGTGTCCCTTTCATACTAGGAATTCCAGTCATTTCTAACCACCCCTAATTTCTAAGTACTCCCCCTACAATGCTGTGAAGTTCAATGCCCAATCTGATTTGAATACTACTGTTTTTAGGCCATTTGACAGGATTATGAATGTTCTCTCCACCTCTGTCTCCCACCCATTCTATAATCATGGAGATCTCTAAAGCATCCAGTACCATCGGAACACAACTAAGAGTGTTGATCTTGGATCCAGCAACGACGGCGTGGAAAGTCTATGACACAACCTTCAACCTAAGCTATATCATTATATTGCATCATGAGTGTTAACATTCATAAGGTTGCATTTGTGAATTACATTCTTGAGGTCTAAAGGACATTAACGAAGTAAAGTGTATTCATGATGGGCTATATAATAATCACGTCGTCTGGGTGTCCTATCCATGGCTTTTCAATGAGTTCTAAAACAATCCCTGTGTGTTTTCAGTTTGTCAAGTCGTTCTGCAAAATGAAATTTGCACCTCTCACGATATAGACCTAGATACAGAACAGGACAAGCCTGCTGTCCTTGCTTTGCTGAGCTGCGTTTAGGTGAGGCTGTGCTTTTTGAGGTGAACCGTGTGTGTTGTGTGCATAGACCGGAGGTTGCAGAACCATAGGTAACTATTTAAGCAGGCAGTCCTTGGCCCCTTGGCATTATGGCAGAATCTGAGAGGTTGGTTGTGTGGCAAAAGTAGCAGCAGCGCAAGCAACAGCCCAACTGCACTGGTTCCCGTTAGCTTTCACTTACTTCCTGCAGCTGAAGGGAAAGGGCATTCGTTTTATTTTCAACAGCGGTTTCTGGACGTTCACCGATCTGCAAGGGGATATTTTGCCCGGAGGAGGCAGGTGATGCCCGGCTACCGTAGCCTTTGACACACTCCTACTACGGGCAGGCAGAGGGCGCATGTCTGGGGACAGCCAGGTCACAGCCTGCAGAGCAACACTACAAGGGACCCTGACCTAAGCAGTTGCAGAGAAGTGACGATTTAAAAGACAAAGAAAGGTCTACTGTACTGTACGCTTGTTTGGCAATTTTCCTTTCTGCCGATGTTTTCAACATCAACATACATTTTGATCCCTTAGCACAATGATATATATGGCAAGTCCAAAACATGAATACAGAAGCTGGTACAAACTCAAACAGAAAGGCATGTCATCCAGGCTTCTCGTTTGCTTTTTTGTTTTGTGTGTCATTCCCTCAAAATGTTCCGTCTCCCCCCTCTCTTTTGGCAAAATGTAGTGCTTTCCTTCTTTAAATAGATGAGTTTTCATACGCTCTTTGGTCCTTTACTTGTTTTTTTTTTTCAGTGGGTGGAATGAAGTGGAAAAGATGGGATGATGGGTGGAGGCAGAGAAGGCGATGCTACCTTTCCAGATTGGAGAAGAAAGCGTGCAGGCGTGGCATGGGGGCGAGGCTTTTCCAGGCCGGTGGTGAATACCTGGGAGAGTGTGGGATGAGTTGAGAGGTACACCTGTAAAAGCAGCACGTGGGTAGGAATGTCTGGCTCCAGCCCAGTCCGTGTGCGGGGCCAGAGCCCGACCTCAGCCCAGGGATGGCGTGCTCTTGCCGCGAACGTTCTCCAGGGCTTTGGGGTCCCGGCAGGCACAGTCTTTCCGTGTATCGCATGACATTGGGAACGGGATCACCTGGAGTCAAAGAGAGAGGTGCAACATCAGACCGGTCAGAGGTGAAGACATCGTGCGCATGGGTGGTTCTGTTTTCTTTCCAGTTCCGGACACATTTGCATACTTCAGAAATCAGCGGCAGTATTCTAAGAGAAGTTACCGAGACAATCCCAACACTCCCATCGTACAGTTCTTTATTATGCACTGTAAATATTCGTCAATAATAAATGTTGCCGTTGTCACTGGCCCTGACCCGAGCACCTATCAAGTGAAAGTCTTTTGTCATTGTGATACGCAGCAGCACAGCACACGGTGCACACAGTGAAATTTGCCCTCTGCATTTAACCCATCACCCTTGCTGAGCAGTGGGCAGCCATGACAGGCGCCCGGGGAGCAGTGTGTGGGGACGGTGCTTTGCTCAGTGGCACCTCAGTGGTACCTTGGCGGATCGGGATGCGAACTGGCAACCTTCTGATTACGGGGCCGCTTCCTTCACCGCTAGGCCACCACTGGCCCAAAATATCATTCCATCTGATATCATATCGGGGGGGGCACTGCACCGCCAACCCGTCAGCTTCTGTAGACTAATGGCTGTCTCAGCCATCTCGGAACTAGGCTCTGGGCATTGTTTACGCCAGGGCAAGGTGGCGTTTTACGTCAAGCGCTGGCGTTGGCCTTGCGTCACGGACACCAGCTGCAGCGGCGATGCCTCCCTGGGGGCGGGCCTCAGCTGTTCTCTCAACACAAAGTGCATCTTGAGTCGCTCAAACCAGGAACACATGTGCGCCTCGTGTTCTTATGCATTCATACTAGCGTCTGGAGGTACTCTGCCGGAAACAGCCGGGGCGCAGCCCTGTTTTTTTTTTTTTTTTTTTTTTTTGCCAGGCCGAGGCGTTGTGAGAGCGTGAAAAGCTATAAGGTGCAAAAACACTTAAAGTTTGCCGTCAATAGGGCAAAAGCGTCTCTACGGCACACTTAAGATCCGCTCGTAATTGAGCAAGTCTGGTATAACTGAGAACCTTTTCAGCACTGCCGGGTTTTGGATCAGGGTGACGGAAAGTGCTCTGATGCAAAGAATATCGAGGGGCAAAATACCTCTCATGGGAAATGACCCACATTCATTTTCATAGTATGGCATTTTTGCCATGTCCTCTCAGCCAATTTGGAATTCCAAGAATGAATCCATTGAACTGCTACGAATTTAGAAATTGTTAAATTCTTTTTTTTTTTTTTTATGATTGAAGCTCTTGCTTGGAAAATAGTGCCAGTGTTTGTTTACTCAGTTTCCTCCTGTGGCACAGTGTGGCTTAGGTGCTGCTCAGTGGCAAATGAATCAGTACTTTCAATTTCCTTCTCATCCTCGTTGTATGATGCTTTCAGGACCAGTCATACCAAGTCAACGTAGAAAGCTCATGTGGGTCGATTCCGGCCAAGACACGGCACATCAGGCCGCTCTGCAATTGGCATAACAACCGTACCACATCTAGTGTCTTAACCTGCCTTTTCATTCCATCTGATAGCAAACATTCCTGATTTGGGATCATTTACATCTGAAACGCTTTTGCCCGATGATCACTATTTGCAAAATTGCTAAAAGTCAGGGTTGGTAAAAATCTCTGGCCAACATTGGGGTCTCCAGCGGAAATGGGCCTATTATCTGGAAAATCTAACTTGGGCCATCATTCTTTGTTGAATCTGGGCCAGGGGAGAATGGCAAATGTGGGCTACAATCTTGCTAAACACCCAGACATAAAGGGTTTCCCATTCATTGATTAAGCCAAGTCCTAGACCAAAAGAGGACATTAGCGAAGTTCTCCGTTCAAAATCGCTTCATTCAAATACTCACAAATAAGAATATGATCCATCCAAGAGTGTTTCTCACTAATATAGCAAGACAAGTATACGATAAGCATGGGGCTTGTTCTCTAGAGTCAGGTCAGGTGTTCTTTGGATTCACAAAAATAGATGACTGACAGCTCTCAAGCACACTACTTCCTCTTTCTGGAAGATTTAAACCTGTGCACGTCAATAGATTCAATAAAAGAAAAAGTGAACATGCCCCATGCTTATCGGTTCTGGTCCACAAATAATCTGTTGTTTCTGACCTATGCTGTTAGTAGTTGGAAGGGGAATTAATGGTAAACTGGCTTTAAAGAGCGCCCAGACACGTTGCCTGTTACATGGTTAACTAAGAACCAGGATTCTGAGAACGTGGTTCCGTGACGATAATGAAGTACAGAAAAACCAGCAGGACAAATCAGAGCACAACGCATTTGGAGTTGGGGGATGATGGGGGTGTTGTTGTTGTGAGAGGGTTACTAATGTGCTGAGGCAAGATGCCCAGAGGCCCTTTTCAGCTTTTTGGATGGGGCAACAGCTGTATGAAAAGCATTTAGTCTTTTTCCTGTGAGCCCCGTTTCGCCCCGATCTTGCTCGCCACGCTTCACTCTGTCATTCTTTATCTCTCTATCGGTGGAGATGGTGGGTGGCAAATTTGACATGGTTTTTCCTGACCTTGACCTCAGGGTGGTTTGGTTTGCTGGCACATCTGGAGCTAATCGAGGGGTAAAGGGGAAGGGGGGGCAGCACAAGTGCTGGTGCGGAGCTGACACCCAAGGGCAGGAGACACACACAGTCACACACACACTCACATAAGAAAGTGCAGACAGAAAGGGGACTCACGTCACAGATCATGACAGCCCCAACTCATTCACTCACACCCCATCCCCCCAGCCCCAAACCTCCGGAGGACAGGGTAAAAGGGGGTGAAACTGTGTCATGGGGCAGGAAAGTGGGACTGACGGAGGAGACGTGTTCAAGATCAGAACAGACCTGGGGCTGTACACTGGGAGTGTGAATGAAAACATTTAGACGGCTCCAAGTGCCAATAGTGGTCCATTTGGACCAGCTGCAGTGAATAATTGGCATGGAGGTTCTAAGCCTTGCAACCATCATCTGAAATCAAGCAGATATACTTCATTTCATTTTTACCAATCTTTCAGTAAATGAATAAAATTGCACAGTAAATGAGCTCTGGTAACATTAACGCAAAACTACTTTTATATTCATTTATTCATCTATTTATTTTACTTTACACTGAGGTGAGGAGTAACAGGAGAGTAACACTTCTCCTCCTACTAGAGGAACCTCTACCTTCTAAGCCCCCCATAATCCCCACCCTCCATCATTTGGTCCCTCCTCCTCCTCCACACATCCCAGGACGGCCCCACTCAGTCCACGTATTACTACGTTACACACACATGGGTGCACACAGCTCATTTGTTCTCGGTTTTATTGCTGTAAACACCGCGTGGCAAACCTTCAACATACGTTGATGATTACGTTGAAAACTTCAGTGCCCCTTTAGAGACGTGTTTCCCACTTTATTGTCTTGGCACAGGCTTCGCTCGCTGAGTTTTTAAAGCAAAACAAAACAAAGGGGAGTCGAGATAAAACCTCGGTTTTATGTTACTTCATTTTATTCTTTTTTTACTCACAGTTTATACCACTTACCCCATCAGCACACTGACAAGCGCAATTTATACCAAATGTCATGCAGGTTACGACAAATCCGAGAAATCTGCAAATTCTGCTTGGACATTTGTCCAAACGCCTCCATCTTGGATAAGGAAGAAAACCGAACCTGACAAGGATGAGTGAAACTGAAAAGGGAAGCAGAAGGGAAATGATCCAAGAACGAACATGACCAATTCTTTTTTTTCTGTATATAAAACATCCTCTCTAAAACCAAGGCATCGCTCCCTAGTAGTGAAATAAGGCAAAACAGGAGGGTGAAAAGCGCTCCAGTTATAAAATTCGATTACATCGCTGTGGTAAACAGGACCGGGCAATTTCCATGTTAATCCACTAGGAGGAGATTTTACACTGCTTCTGTTGATATGCTCCTAGGCAACTGTGACCTGTGGCTTTAATTCCATGTAAGTGGTATGTGCAGGTATTTATCCATAGCATTACTACAACTCCCCCGGCGCCTCGTGAAGCAAGACGCCAAACTGCAAAATTGCTTTCCTGCAGTGGAAATGCACCATAACTCACAGCCTCCCGTGCATTTTCCCTCAGCATGAGGACTGTCTAGACTTCAGCTTAGCTCATCAGGAGGATGAAAGCCATTAACTGATCTGTGAATGAGTGAAAATCGAAAGAAATGAAAGAAAACATGAGCACAAATCGCAGTGAACACAGATCATCCGAAGCCCTCATAAAATCCAGGCCAAGTTGAAAGAAAACTCTGCACTGTGTAAATATTTGACCGCCATTGTGAGACGGGGCATCGGCATCGAGCACTTTACCTGGACCCATGTATATATTTATTCATTTTCCCCACGTTCTTTACAAGTGGTTCAATATTGTCTTTGTACTTCAAAGAGAAAGTCTGGATTTTTTTACTTTTATTGGGTTGAAGCATTTGAAGGTGAATAAAGCTTATTATTGTGCAATATTGGTGGACAGTAGTGGAGAGTGGAAACAGATAAGTGAAGTAAGTGTGAACTGGAACAGCTAAAGTGGAGCCATAGAGAGATAAGACAGGATGAGTAAGACGTGAGTATCGAGGCAGCCGGAGGAGTAATTGAAGGGAGGAGATCCCCCTTCACACACACACACACACAGTTTCTTGACTTTTACACACACAGGGACAGAATTCTCACACAAACCCTGTTTGTTTTGTTGCCGCAGCATTGCAGACATGCAAACAGGCACACAAACACGCAAAAGTAAAAGCCAATGGCGGTGCGAGAAGGAGAAAAGCCCACTCCGGCCCACCCATTTCCAAGAAGGAATTCCATCTAAGGGGCTCTTTGGAGACAAGAGGGGCCGGGCGACGGCAGCGTCCCGGCACCGGGTGCCCGGCCTCCCCGCTCTCGCTGCCAACAGCTTGGAGTCATTAAAGAGGATCCTGTGGTAACGTTACGTGCCGACGGCCTCGCACCTTCAAAGTCCCGGAGAGAAATAATACAAAGCAAGTCATCCAGAACTTCTTAATACGCAAATCTCAAGGAGGAGAAGGGCAATAAAGGGGGAAAGGGAACAACGAAAAAAAAAAAAAAAAAAAAGGGGAGAGGTGCAGATAAGCAAGAAAAACAAAAGTTGGGCAGCGGGGGAACTGCTTTTGCCTCCAGTTATCACGCTCACGCGAAAAAGAGTGCTGGGGAGGTGAAGCCACGGAGGGCCGGGCCTCGGCACTGGATTGAGGGGGCGCTCTGGCTTCCCGTGGGCCGTGGCACGCCAGCAGAGACCGGCTGAGACGCGGGAAGCCGGGACGGTCTCGCCCGAGTGTGAAGGGCTTCCCCTTCCTTCCCCTCCCCGCGGCAAGACACCTGTTGACATCCCTAACGCCACCTCGCCAGACTTGCCCGAAGAGACGGAGATGCCATCAAAGCAGCGCCTTCGCTTCAACTCCGGCCAAGAGGAAGGACCTGAGACATTCCCCGCTCTGAGCAAGCATGACAATGCCCTTTTAAAACCGGTCGGTAAAAGGCATGCAAATACGATTTTCTGTCTGTGGCAGGAAGGAATGCTTCCATCCGTCTCTTTGCTGTGGAGACAAGGGCGAAAAAAATGTGACAAGTCACGGGTGTGTGTGTGTGTGTGTGTGTGTGTGTGTGTGTGTGTGGCAAGCGGCTGATTCGCAACATGGAACTGACAGCGTTACGGCCACCGTGTGCTCCCCGGCTCAGAAATGGCCATCTGCTTGCATGGAAAGTGAAAATCGGTGTAGCTCTGGAGATGGCAAAGGGGAGCCCGCTGCTGTTTTAACAGTGTTTTTTTTTTTTTGGGTGGGGGGGGTGGGGGGGATAATGCGTGATGAGCAACTGCTGTGACGCTTCGTCCTCGCCGGCTGATCTCGAGCCCTCGCACAGCGCACACAGGAAGAGGTGAAATGTAATATTCCGCCATTACCTCAAAACAGACAGGGCTGGATCCTGTCTGGGAACCCGGGGTCTGGAGCGCATTCAATTCATACACTGGTAAAGCATCAAGAAAGGAAGAGGGGTCACTTGAAAGACCTATGACCCTGGTTTTAGGACAAACAGCAGGATCCAATAAAAAGTGTTTTGAAGTTTCTCACTCCAAGCAGAAATGCTTATGTTGGGCCCCCGTCTACTGCTCAGAAAAAAAGGCCTCATTTTAAAATCCAGTAACCCTTTTCGACATTCGCATCTGGCAGCTGATCAATCAAATTATGACTGGTTATTACCAAGCAATTTTCTATATCTTTTCCAAAATCCCTGGCCATTTCAAGGGAAGTGACTTTTGAAATACCACCTGAAAGTATGCGCTTCATGGGCTGCCAGGACAGCATGCCTGACTCGGGACGGTATAGCCCAGCTTTGCGTCCTGGAAACCGGGTGATCCGCTTATCATTGTGGCTCAGATGGGGGAAGGAGTGATTTCAGACGTGAAGGAGAAGCGTGGCCCTCTGCCGCTTCTGAGCTTGACCCCAGTCTTCAATCCAGCCCAAAGCCTTTCCAAGACGGGCGGCCATGAGCTGTCTTCTACTTTTAGGCCACGACAGAGGCAGACTTATCGAGGAAGCAGTTTTCGACCTACTGAGGTATTTTTGGGAGGACAAAACTGCTGAATGTGGATGGTGGAAACATTTAGGCAAGCTGACATAGCTGATAACAGACACACCCTTCACGTTCACCCTATAGGGCACTATTTTCAAACTGGTGCTAAGCACAGCTTTAAACGGGCTTGTTCAGTAGTGTAAGCATGCATACATTCCAAAAGAGAAAGCATCCTCATAATTCACCTCTGTGGAACCTCTGTGTTGCATTTAATTCCGTCCACCACATTTCATGTAAATCAGCCAGGTCCTGGGTGCAAATAAGTTGTCCATATCAGATGTGCTGTCCATCTGTCCATTTCGCAGCGTATAATGTTCCGTCTGTGCATACTGTATGCACAAGGCATGCCGGAGTAAAAAAGTACTTCTTCACATAGAAGACATCAGGACACAAGTCCTATCACAAACATGAAGCTGAGCCTGGCCAAATGGAAGCAAACTCATCAGCACCACAAGCACTTTGAAGTTCTGTTGACAAGTTTCCATATAAACGACCCAACATACAGTTGCCAAGACACCTTGCAATGCAAAGGAGCGAGCAATGGCACGATATTTGAAGAGAGGACCCATCCTGAAGGAGACAGCAAGGCACTGCTTTCTGTCAGTCAGAACAGCACTTAAAAGATTGGCGGTGTGATGAATAAGATTCTTTTTGTGATTCTTTTTGAATAAGAAAAGAATTTACAAATGGAGATGGAAAATGTTCTTTGGCAAAAATGAGTCCACAAATCTCGATTGATTTTATAGATAAAACTTGCCACGTGGATTTCATGTATTCAGTGTCAAAGGAAGCTACTGAGGTCTCTGTTAGTGGATCTCCTGCTGCAGCTTCAAGCAGGGAGACTTCCTGGTGCATTGGCCTCTTACTGGAAGTCCAGCCAGTCCCCTCAAGGGCTCAAATAATTGCTCAACAAACAGCGTTCTTCTGGACCAAGGCACGGGTAGGGTTGGCCAAAGTGACGCAACGGGACAAAACAGCAACTTGTGTGTTTGCCTCGTATTTGTTATTTCTTTTGGTTCCGTTTTCTCTGGCACAGACAGCAGCTTGTCTTCCCATTTTCTGCTCAGCCCAGCTAGGACATTTTTCAAGCAAATTACAACCAACGTTGCATAGTATCGGGCAGAGCAGATGGACTAGACTCTGCAATAAGATGGACCGGGCATATTGGGAAAGATGTGGTGTGTCGGTGGAAGACAATGACATTCCAAAGCCAGAAATACATAGGTGGAGGAAAGAATCCACCGTAGCACAGTAAACAGCTGACTGACAGGAACTATTGTCTAGACTGAGGAGGACCATTGGAATTTTTCTCTTCTTATGAAGTTAGAGAGAATTCACTTTGAGTGCAAAAAGTCAACATTTCAGAGGGCAAACTGTATGCAATAAGCAGCCTTTGCATATAGAACACTTGAGTAACTACATATTATACACAGCATTGTATCCACTAAATTTTTTCTAGATTAAAATGTACAGTTGATGTTCATCCAAAAGATTACTTAATTGAAATAACTCACCTAATTAATTAAATTCATTATTATATTAATGCCCTTTGTGACTCTTATTTTGATAGTAAAGTTGCACTTGAGATTGATAGATACAAAACATATATTTTGGCATAATAATTTACTATGAATGTTAATGATGTATCACAACTCCAAGGTTATAGGTTTGAATCCCGGCTTGGACCTTGTGTGTGCCCAGTTTGCATGCTCTGTCCTTGCAGCTGTGGGATTCCTCCGAGTTCTCAGATTTCCTTCCACCATCCAAAGGCATGCACATTAGTTGAATTGCCAACTCTAAAAAGTGTATGTAAGTGTGCAAGTAAATGATGTGTAGTGTCTGTATGTGTGTCCATGCCCTGCAGTGTGCTGGCGCCCCACCCTGTGCCCGCTGTCTCGGAATGGGCTAATGAGTTATGGAAAATGAATGAATTTATTATAAATAGTTATTCTTTCATTAAAAGTGGTATTTTATAATCACAATTTTAGTTTTTGACTTGATACCATAGTAAATCAGGGTCTGTGGGTGAAATGTACATGTGGAGAGGAAACAAGAAAGGATTTGATGTACCTTCTTGGTCTTGACAGTGGAGTAGCAGCAGTCTCCCCCATCATAGTTGCAAAAGGCTCGGTTGTTGATGGCATCACAGTAATTATCACCCATAAAAGGCTGAGGGAGAGAAAGATCAGAGCGGCTCATTAAAGCTGATTAGCAGATGGCTCACACATTTAAAGTGATTTTTAAATTCATGTAATCTCAGAACTTTATTGTTGAGCTGGATTCCCAGCAGGGCCTTGGACTGAGGGCCTCTGCTGAGCACTGAGTCATGTTTATGACAGCATCCCCTCAAAAAAGCATCAACTCCTGAACACCCCCATTGGGTGTCTGTCACCATGGAGTCGGTCATCCTCATGCAGTAAGACAATCCGCTGCCTGACCCTTTTTGCTTTTGCAGCTCACATCCAGAGTGTCTGTTTGTGTGTGTGTGTGTGTGTGTGTGTTCGTCAGCGTCTGTCTTTCTGTCTGTCTATGTGCCTGCTCTTGTCTGCTTGAGTCACTGGCCCTTGCCAGCTACTTCAGTCGGGTCCAGGTCTGTTCCGTATCTCTGTCCAAGGGGCTGTCTGACTGACTGGATCTTAAAAGCCTCTTGCTGTCTTGAGAGTTTGTTGCCCAACAATCAGAGACTCAGCTGCCAGTTGGAAAGGCTGGAAAATCGCAGACGTCTCGTCTTGGATGGATCAAACACTACTACCAGGCTGCAGCTAGTGATAACTGAAATTCAATACGGTGGAGAAGCAACTCTTCATGTTTTTTAAAGTACCTATTTCCATCATTTTTGGAATGATAAAGACTTCAATCAAGGATAAATTCCTTCACTCAAATGCCACTTATGCTCTGCATTATAAAAAAATATATATACAAATCACCCCATTTATCCTCCTTATTGATCAAGATGGCTATTAAGGTAAAAGCATAATAATGCTTAACCTTAGTGACAGTAAAATGAAATTACTGTGAAGCTGAGGCAACTTTCTCAGACTTTTAAGTGACTCATGCAGCTGGCCATGGATAACGTCACAGTGCAGAGTATGAAATATTGCCAATAGTTGACAGGATGCGGTGATGGGAAACACTTGACAAGATGAGGGGAAAAAAAGTAATAAATCACTCATTACTCGGCTGTATTATCCATGAGTGAAGACCATCGGGAGGAATGCCTGTCTCCTACAGAAGTAATTATGCCACCGTTTGCAGCGGGGGATTTATGTCTACATAAACATGAATTTAGAATTAAAGTACATGACTGTTTGGCAGGGTGTCAAATATTTTTGAATGATAGCTTTTTCTTTTTCTAATGGGTGATTTAGAATGTAATGATGAGTTATATTTTTTTAATTATGTAGGGATTTATTCCCACCGGCAGTAAATAAAGAGCAATAACTATGCAGCAAGTACCTTATATTCACAAATTTAAAAGAGCATCAACCATAGCTCCCTGAACTAACTATACAATTAAAGTCTGGTAAAGGACTAAGTAGCTATACAAAGAACTACGTGCCTAGCACCCCACTCCCATATGTTTGCCAAAGATGCTTTATAAATACCTGATGACACAGTCAACTTAACATCATATTTGTTATAGTATCGGTTTCATTCAAATAAACCCAATAATAAAGCCCAAAATGTATAATATTATCATTTGTTGATTACCCACAAGCCATTTCAATGTGGCCAGTCTGTGAATGATCTGTCCTTGGCTGTCTCTTAAGATTTCAGGCCAGTTTCCAATTATCTGATCTTACGCCTCTACTACTACAATAGCTTCAATGGACTTTTCAGGTCATTGTGTTAGTGGCAGAAGCTCTTACCTCGCAGCCTTTAATGCAATGAAGCACCTCTGGGTGGGGATACCACTTCAGGCCCATTGTGCAGACAATGTTCTGTTAAGAGACAGAAGCCATGAGATATAAATACGCTTCTTAAATGAAAAAATAAAAAAGCAAATACATTTACATTTCATAAAAAGGAACACCATGTTCACTGCGAACAACTGAAGCTGAATATGTTCATGTTCACTGGGAACAGCTGAAGACTACTGGAACAGTAAGGACACATTGTGTCTCCTTCTGCACATAAGCTCATTCAGTTTCTTCATTTTTGGATCGCTTGCTAAACCTTCATGACAAGAAAATAAAAAAAAAAATCAATGATGTTTGAGCTCAAGACAGCATCCTCTGAGGTTTATGTCAGAGGCACTCACTTGCTATGCATTTCCTGATTCAATGTAGAATTCATTAGCCATGCAGGCAGCAATGTGGGCCCAAACCATCACACTCCCCCATACTTGGCAGGTGGGATGTGGTTTGCCTCATCAGTCCAGAGAGCATAGTTCTGGTCGTGGGACGAGACATCCGCCAAGGATTTCTCTGTGGTTCATGTCATGAGCCTTGATATGAGACATTTGCAAATTATAGTTGTCACCCCTGGGAATTTTTGTCTCCCTAAAGTCAAGGTAAAAATCCTCTCATCTCATAAAAGTCGTATCATGAGTTCCTTTGAAATTATATTTTTTGTTGGACTTTGTCACCTTAACTTTCAGTATTTCACTTGTTGTTGTCTTTATGTACTATTCTGACATTTGACAAAAACAATTATAAACCTGATATCTTAAAGGAATGTGCAGAACATTGAATCCAAGAATCATAGTTTCCTTTTGTTAATTAATACTGGAGGTTAAAAATCTGTCACACCTGTGGTATTTAAATATCATTCTTCGCCATCCTGCTCCATCAGTAAATAAAAAGAAAAGTTCTCAAGGACATTAAGAGACAAAATGCGTGTGAAGAGTATGACTCAGTTGGGCCATGTTGATGAAAATGTTTAAAGCATTCCTCTCTTCTTCTGCCAAAATGCAAAACAGGACGTGATCCAAGCCCTGAATCGTGTGAAACTTATAAATCTTCCTTGTAATGAGGTGGATGATGCTGCATTTGAAGTACAATGACTGAATGTTTTGTACAACTAAGGCCTGCAGCTATGGGGTCAAAACAATGTGAATGTATTTGGGAAGGGTGGAAAGGAACCTGTTTGGTGGCAGATGTACTGACTAGCCCTCCCTCCCACCTTGTCGCAACAGATCCTGTGTATAACTACTCGCCCAGAAAGCCATTGGAGACTCATTCCAGAGCTCAACGTCACACCTCCACAGCTCACAAGTTACTGGAAATGAGCGTTTAACCAGCGGCTCTACATTGTTCCCATGGATCAACCATTCCAAGCATAACACTGCGGTTGAAACCTAGTGTCAAACTATACACTTCAGAAAGTCACCATGCTGAGGTTCACGAATCAGGTGTTTTTCAGAACATTTACTGAAAATGCAAAGCTGGGGTTTACTTTTAAGAAATAAACATTGTTATAAAGAGAATCCCTGAACACAATTCCAACCGAGCTGACATGGGTTTGGCACGGCCTGGTCATTTGAGTCACATCTGCAACCATAAGCATTAGGGCTGTCAAAATGAATGATATGTACATATAGGTGGAAAAGGAAAGGGAAAGAGTTTTAGGGCCAATTCAGATTATGCATCTTCTGTGCGATCAAACACTGGAGCAATACATTTGAGGAGTGTCCACAATGCATGTTTTTTGGTTTGTGGATATCAGGCACAAATAGATGAAATATTGCAAGACAGCATGTCTGGGTGCATCATCAGTAATTTAAAAAATAAAGAGTTATTCAACAAAACGATTGAGAAAACCAATACAACTTTGAACCAAATTCAAATTTATTGGTGTTTTATTTTTAAAATAACAAATTCATTAAAACAGCTCATCTCCTTGTTCCTCCAGGTATGTGTTTTTTTCCTGTTGTAATTTTAAATATTCATCATAGCAAGCATTAGTCTTAAACATCCATTGTGATTTGTAGTCTTTGCTGATGTCAAAGTATTTCTTTTGACTACCAAATGAATTCTACTGATCTATGAAGAAGATCACTGATCACTGTGATACACGACCATTCTGTCCAAGAGCAAGATGCTTTTTATTCTGAGATGCTCCAGGAGATTTGTCCCTTTAACTGCCTGTATGTCACTCTGGACAAGAGGAAAATGTACTGTAATCACATTTCAAGTCATTGTTCTACAGGTTAAATGTAACCTGGCTGAACTGATGGTTTTGGACAGCTGCAAAGCAGAATAACCAATTCTCAGGACCTACTCTTTAATCTCGCTGTGATTTGTATTCATGGCGAGTGCAAAAATGTACTTTCTATTAAATCTCCAGGAGCCTCCCCAGTTAGTTAGTTTTTTCCGAGGGATCACAACCAAGGACTGTTCCAAGCAGATATTAGACAAGGTTCTTGAAAAATGCCACTCGGCTCAAACCCATGAACACTGAATCATTATTTAAGGTTAGAGATTGAAGAACAACTCTGAACCTGCCAAGAAATTACATCCCCTCAAGCTTCCCCTCAAAAAGTCAATAGCACGGACATGACAGAAACACATTAACACATATAACATTTTGGTTGGCATTTGTCCAAAGAATTAAGAAAACCTCAAGAGGAGAAAATGTAATGCTACAGAAATGCAAAGTGCATCCCATCTTAGATAGTGCATCCAGGTTAGGAAAGAAATAAAGACAGAAGTAAACTCTGCCTCTTGTCCTAAAGTGACCCCATCAGAACACAGACTTCAATCCAATTAAGGGACTGAGGAATGATTTAAAACTGCTGTTTGCAAATTATTCCCATTCAGCTTGATGCAGTTTCAGCCATTTTGCCATGAAGGATGGGCAAAAATTCCGTCTGCAGCGTCTCTGATGAGAGTTAATATGAACTATTCCATGATAACTAAAAAATGATCTAAAGCACTGTTAAAGGGATAATCTGTCAGAGAGTGATTTTTGTTTAATATGGGTGAATAAAACTGATCCAAATGAAACTAAATTCAGCATCAACAGTAGCAGGACTTCCGACAGGTAACCAGACGTCAGGCTGCTCCAGAAGCTCCGGGATAAAGCCCCACCTGCACCTCAGCTTCTACACAAACCCAACACCTAACCTCCACAGCAATTTCACAGCTCATTGCCCCATAACACAGGCGTTCAGTCACATTTCTCTTTCTCCCTGCACCCTTTTTTTTCTTTACTTTTTGCACAGCTGCAAACTAAGGTATTTTTCATTTCAGTCCTGTCAGCAAATCAATGCAAAAAAAAAAAAAAAAAGAGGGTGGGAGGGCAGCAGATGAGTAGAGGGAACCTTGGAGCATATGAGGACAGCTGGGCATTGTGCAACAAGACACCCATTTCTCATCACTGGCAATGCATGGATGGGGCGCTCTTCTGCTTTGTGCCACTATCTTTCTCTATGTCGGGTCAAAGTTAGGAATGGGTCATATAAGAATCAGAAAAACATGTAATCACACGTAATCACACGTAATCACACACACACACACACACACACACACACACACACACATATATATTTCAAATAAAACAAAACTCCCGCACCATCCAAATAAAAGCAGACAATTATGATAAAAGACAATATATCAAAGAATTGACTTGATCCTGTATTTGTGATAAATGAGCTAAACAGATCCTGCTGATCAGGTTTTATGTTCTGCTTGATATTCCGCGCTGAGCGCTAGTAAACAACCTATTAAACGGACGGCAACACAATTGTGTAGAAAAAGCATCTGAGGGGCTGGTGTGGTGCAGGGGGGGGGGTACGGGACAACTTCAAAAGGCGCAATGTTGGTGAGAAATGATCATTATGGATTAAACGGCTTGAGAGGAGGCAGTTTAAAATGTATCCTGTGACAAAACACTTACTGGATACTACCGTGAGTGAAAGTACTTGATATACAGTATATATGATGCAGCAGACTCGGGGCGCCGTTTTCTTTGCTCTGATGCAGACTAAACAGATCAAAGTTATGATTGATTGTCATTCATAGTCATTGATCATAGTCGTTGGCAACTCAACCGTTGAGGAAACGTGAGGAAAGCGGCACCAGCAAATAGAATCTTGTGTTTTCCTGGAGCCCGACATCCGCACAAATTTAAAAACGCTGGCAAAAAAATAACCGTAGATATTCTAGTATAGCGATTCACGTCGGCACTAACGACATCCGGCTACGGATGTCTAAAACAATGTCGGATAAAGTAACCTGCTCTGGCCAATTACCGCAGTTTGGGGCAGTTTGGGGCAGTGGTGGCCTAGCGGTTAAGGAAGCGGCCCCGTAATCAGAAGGTTGCCGGTTCGAATCCCGATCTGCCAAGGTGCCACTGAGGTGCCACTGAGCAAAGCACCGTCCCCACACACTGCTCCCCGGGCGCCTGTCATGGCTGCCCACTGCTCACTCAGGGTGATGGGTTAAATCACTTCACTTTATCACTTTAGTTTCTGCGTAGCGGCGAGACCTGTAGCAGGCTCCTCGACATAAATCGCTGGTTGTTGGAGTGGTGTCCAAAAAATAAAGTGGGTTTTATTTACATTTACAGCATTTACCAGATGCCCTTATCCAGAGCGACTTACAATCAGTAGTTACAGGGACAGTCCCCCTGGAACAACTTAGGGTTAAGTGTCTTGCTCAGGGACACAATGGTAGTTAGTGGGATTCGAACCCGGGTCTTCTGGTTCATAGGCGAGTGTGTTACCGACTACCGGCTACTACCACCCCATTTTACTATTTTATAAATAACTGGACAACATTTCGGGGGAAGCCTGGTCTTTTTGGGGCGAGATGGCATCGACCCCAACTGGGCGGGCCCCACTCAGTTATCTAAAAATTATGGTCATAGTCTTAGAACCAAAAAAACCAACCTGTCTCGCCAGAGCCGAGACCAGTTGGCAGACAGACTGGCTAAACCGAACGTCTGCCATTTGCGTAGAGCCGCCATCCAGCGTGTACAATATTGCCACTGTGTCTTTACCTCGCTCTATTAAAACAAGAGACCCTACAAGAAACATTAAGACTAACAATAAAACATACTGTATGCGATTTTGGACTACATAAGAAATAAATGTTGTTGATGTTGATTCTTTATGAAAGAATCCTTACCTTATATCTTAAATAAATGTCCAAAATTCATGAGAATTCGTGGCACACCGCCAGCTGATAAAGTGGTAAACTGACAAGAAGACCACCTTGCGCAACCCAGTGTAACGGTAAAATGTCTGTGTTATGTTCTACTCTGGTTTACTAGAAGTCTTGTGCAGCCAATCCAGCATTGCGTAAGGCAGTTCATTGCCAGTTCTGTGAATGCACGTGCATCAGCAGCAATTCTGCTGATACCAGAGAGGCTAATAATTGCAAAAGATTCTAAGTAGGTCAGCAAAGGAACCCAAAAACAAATCAGTCCCAAGGGTGATTTGTCATGATTACTGATTATGGGGGCCAAAAAAGAAAATCACTGACTCTGTAAAAGATGTACAGAAGGATGCTGGATGGACCCCAGGCCCAGTTCTTGCACAAGGATTTACATTTACAAAAATACGTCTAGATAGAACTGTGTGAGACAGGGCAGTGACACAATTATCATTGTTGCAGTCTGTAATGTTAAAATCTGAAGTTCATCCCAAGCCCCTTCAGGTACATGGCAAGAACAACCTTCAAATAGGACACTGTTCCTTTACATGGTGAACACACACAAACACAATCCAGGGACATTTTAGATTTGCCAAGTATCGTAATCTGATCTGTACAAACCCCACAACCCCAGGTCTCTTGTTGCAAGGCATCGCTAGCTACTGTGCCATGGTGCTTCATCGATATTGCTTTGATCGCAAAACATTTTTTTTTTGCACTTTAGAGTAAAATTAAGGGGGAAAAAAAGTGCCCCACTTGCAGACTGGGGACTGGTGATCGTGAGATCGCCCTTGTGCAGCAGATAGCAGGAACAGGTGCTGAGGAATTTAAATACATCAACTGACATGGGCCGCCCAAGCACAAGCTGCTGAGGGAACAGAACGGCCATTGATTTCACCTCATCCCACCTCCCCGCTACATTTCAGCCTTATCGATTTAGTCTCCTCTCCTCCACTCGCTCTGTCTCCACACTCATATTACCGCACTGTAGAAATCATATCAATTACAGAAATCAATGTTTTTTTTTGTTTTTCCCCCCATGGAAATAGTTTTATTTCTCTGCCATATATATGTAATGCATATATACATATTCAGCATCCCCATTATCTGATGGTCATTGTGCGTAAGGAGCAATGTCATGTCCACTCCAGCCAGATGACCAAGAAGTCTCGACCCTGGGGATCACCTGTGTTTACATTGATTTAAAGCCTGCCTTATGCATCTTTCCTCTTTATGGTCTCTACCTTTCTGTATTGGATGTTTTGTCTGGGCTCTTGTGCCAAAACGAGACTATTATAGTTACAGTTTCTGTGCTACCTATCATGTACAATAATGAGACTGACAAACCATCAAAATCCTGAGTATGAAATTGCAATATCAAATAAAGCACACTCCAGCCAATGCCTTGGGAGTTTAATGTTTACACCAAAACCCTTCAGCAGGTTCTAGATTAATTTAGACGTCAGTCACTCTAAGTAAATGTAAAAAAAAAAAAGAGGTTTCAGTATACATTTGCTTATAGTAATACCAACCATAATTGTAATCCATAATTTGTTGTCTGTGTATTTGGTAATAAATCTATGTGTGGCCCAAGACAAATTCCCTTATGCTGGGATTAGACTATGCAATATTTTTGTGGTTCACAATTTAGCAATTTGCCTGTGTCTTGGCTATAACACTGACAACACTATATGTTTGGTCCCACCCATGTTTCATGCTCATGTGTCATCATAG
The DNA here is from genome assembly GCF_900700375.1 of Denticeps clupeoides. Classification (NCBI taxonomy): domain Eukaryota; kingdom Metazoa; phylum Chordata; class Actinopteri; order Clupeiformes; family Denticipitidae; genus Denticeps; species Denticeps clupeoides. Next base: position 4,435,901 of record NC_041709.1, read on the forward strand.
AGGAGCATACATGAGAAACTCTACTACTATAGATCTCTACTACTCTTATCTAGAGTGATTACTCAAGATTACATATTTTACATTTACAGCATTTATCGTAAGACCTTGTTCAGAGCAACTTACAATCAATAGTCAAAGGAACAGTCCCTCTGGAGCAATTTAGGGTTAAGTGTCTTGTTCAGGGACACAATGGTAGTAGGTTTGATTTGAACCCTAGGTGAGTGTCTGACCCACTAGGCTACTACTACCATGCAACTGTTCTGCAATTTCAATATTAATTTTTTTTTGGGTCGGATTATTTCACAACAAGGAGAGTTGTCTAGGATAGCATTTCTCAAATAGATATGAGGTCTGCAACAGTACAGTCAGACATCACCTACATCACCACAAGTTGTTTAGGAAGGTTATCAGAAAAAAAGCACCTACAATTTTTCAAATATCAGTGGGACTGATTTCTATTCTCAGATGAGGCCTAATACAGCAAATTGTGTGTTTGGTTTAGACAGAAACACAGAAGCTATACAGATGTCGTGCTGGATTAGTTGTGGGGGTGAAAGCTTTTGCCAGGAAGCTTAAAATGACCATGTTAGACCTTCTGGCAAACCTCAAGATCTACACAAAATTTTTGCCTGCCTCATCACACATTATAGGATAAGCTTGAAAGCTTATCTTTGAAAAACCGTGTTGCTGTGTTTTCTCAAAAACTTTGGCCACTGTAAATACAAAAAAGATTGTAATAATTTATCAATACAGAGCAGGCTTGAAGTAATTTATGGCTAATTAAAGTTATAGCTAATTACCTTTCTAATAGATAAATAATCACCAACACCCATAACAACCTACTATTAGAATGGCACTGATTAAACCATGTTACAGTCCAATGCTGTAGTTTGACCCTAAAAATATTTGAGCTGGACACAACACGTCTGTTTTGGTCTTTATAGGCTTGAAGGAGTTTCCTCATGTTTACACAGACAGGTGTCCAAAGTAAGTGCACACGCTTTTATGAAATAAATGCCCATTGAGGCAATCAGCACTATATCAGCCTAATGTTTATGACGGCTAAATTTATATCAAACTGTTCTATTAGTGCCTCTAATGGGGTCATTTCTGAAATGATGGTGATTACCGATGCCTTTTTAACTTTTACTACTTGGCCTCCTCTCCAGTGCGGTTCAAATGAGTTCAGAGATTACTGTAATCTTACCGTGTTTTTCCAACTCTGGATAATTGTGAGGGCCGATGCAAGCCTGGCCGTGCCTATAATGAATCATAATTAAATGTAGGCTGGGTAGCTGGGCATTACGCACACTATAACAACGTACGCTATCTACACAAGTGCACCCAGACATGCACCTTCAACAACAACGCGCTTGAGCAATTGTTTTCATTCCTTCCTGACGGCGTGTTTTTTTTTTTTTTGGAGATTTTTATTTTAACAGCTTTGGTTATAAATATTTATTATTATTTAAAAAAAATCTGGAGCCGGCCTTTACGCACTTTTTTTCAACAACAGCCTTAGATCTTATGAGATATATGCTTGTTATGTTTCAGAAGTGGAAAACAATATGTTTTGCATTGTGTACCAACTGCAAATCATAGAACACTGACTGCAGCAAGGAGGATGGCTGGAATGTCTGGTGCATCTAAACTTTAAAATTGCTAGTCTCAGGTTTTCTCAGTGCATCAGGGTGCTTCGGGACGATGCCTTCATCAAGACGTCCACACCGGGCTGGGACGTCAAGTGACCATGTGAGATTCCTAATGAGGTCGCTCACAGGAAACAGCTTTGTGTGAAGTGCGTCTGCTGTGCTGCTGGGGCGTGGGTTTCGAACGATACCTTGACTTTCGGAGGGTTCATCCAGTGGTGCTTGAGAACGCTGTCCGCAGTAATGTTGCTAGGCAATATCACAACATTGTTGTTGTTGTCCCTGCAGGTCAGCTCACATTCTTCCCCTTAAACGGAGGTAAAAAATGACACTTATGTCCATGTTCAGTATTCATTTCAACAAATAACAATACACATATGGGAGTGCTGAACCCTTTCTTGTAAACCTCATTTTAGTTAGTTTCAACCTGGGAGTGACAACGTCACACAATATCTTAAAATGGAACAAGATATGGTTGCCTGGTCACATGACAAGCTGCGTGAGAAGTGGACCGCTGGATCAGAGATAGAAATATTTCCTCATTGGAAGGTACATTTTCATTTTTTTTTTAAATTAAACCTGTGTGGTCGCAACAGCATTGATACATGGTAACAGGTAAATGATCGGTCCTGTCTTGTTGAATGTTTCATGGGGTTTCCTTAGTTCACATACCTATGCCGTATCCCTTCCTACAGTAGACTCGGATGTTGGGATGGAGGTTCTGAGGTAGAGAGCACTGGCCCTTTAGCTGAGGGCAGATATGGAAAGATCCAGTCCAGTTTCCGTCCTTCCTGCACCGGATCATGTTGGTAGTCAGTCCCTGAAACCGAGTATCAGGCAAAGATCATTGAACTGCGGAGAGTCGCCTACACACGGTTTACAGTTTACAGGGAGATTTCAAAAGGTGTGGGCTGGGCTCCCTGCAAAATTAAGTACAGAGTAATTATGCGCACTTCTAATTGAACACAGTCTGGGAGATTAGTTTAAGTCCCCAGCCACTCCTCTTTGTCTGGGACACACACTTCACTGCACTCAGACAAACAGCTTGTGAGGCAGCCATCACATGTACACAATGACACAGTCATCTGCAGCTGGTGACACACGAATTTCTCTTCGCACAAGGCGAAGTGGGTAATAGCCTTGTGTGTATGGGTGTGTGTATGAGCTTACAGAGCGTGTCTGGGTCTGCTTCACGTGTTGGCCAGCGCAATATTACATGAAGACACACCCATGTGAGGATCCTCAACCAGACAAATCAGAGAACACACACAAACACACACACACACATAGCCGACCTATCACATTCAGCTCTGCTGGAGAAAAACACAGAGACAGAAAAAAGGAGGGAATTGGGAGAAAAAAAGCGACAGACCTGTTTGCAGGGTGGGTGTGGCCTCACCGTGTGGTTGGCACCATTGCAGTTGATCCAGCATGTGCTGTCAAACCTGAAGCCGTCGGTGCACTGGTACATGCCATGGAAGACGGGCGGTGGCGACTCGCATGTCACCGGCTCACAGCCACCCTCCAGCCAGCTGCCGTCTTCCGTGCACTGCCGTTTAAACGCCCGTCTGCCAGTCGAAACACAGCGAGCAAAGTGACATCCATAAACGTCAATCGAATGAGCAAATTAATCTCACATTTTGCAAAAATTATTCACGATTCATTCTGAAGAGCCGTAATCGTCCATAAAAACTCATCGCTGTCCATTATGTACGGACGCTCTCTGGCTAGGATGAATTTTGCATCCATGTCATATGTCATTCACCAGACAGGAGGTAAGCAAAATGCGGCTGCTGTTCATTGCCACAGTTTATTTTACCATGTTAGATATTTAAAAATGTATCACAAAAATGAACCAGTTATTTCTGACTCATAATACATCACAGAATGTGGGTAGCAAAACAAAAACTAACAAAAAAAAAAACAATAAATAGTTTGCTAATACACTATAAAGGCTGTACTTGCAATATATTAAATTCTTCCCATAAACTGTAAGATTGGCAGATTAATAAAACAACATGCTTCATTTGAAGCAGAAACCAGCAAAGTGAAGCAATTATGGGTAGTGGTAAAGAGCGCTAATTTAACTGTACATTCCTCCAAATTTCTGCCATATGCCAGACTTTATGACTGCCACTACATGGGCTAAAGCTGCTGGAGGTTTTGAGCGGATGCCCCTACCACCAACCTCTTTGGCTTGTTGGTAACGTGGTACCCAGGTTTGCACTTGTATTTGCAGAGGGTCCCCACTTTGAGTCCTGTTTCGTTGCAGCGCTTGGTCTGCAAGACGGCATTGGACACAGGAGGCGGAGCTGGACAGCGGAGCTCGCAAAGGCCTTCTGGAAAGGACCAGAGTCCATCTTCCATACAAGTGAGACTGTTGTTGGTGCCTGGGAAATGAAGAGAGAGTTGGACACTCGAGCTTTGAAAAATGCAGAACAAATACTCTATACATGTCAGTGTTTGTTGTTATTTAATGATATTATATAGTATATGTGCAGAGAGTGTCAATGATGGACAATGTTTAGTTGTCTCCTTAGAGGAAAAAAAATGGATTGTGAATATGACTAATTAACCATCCCTATCCCAATGGAGTGGTGTCTACCACAATAAAAGATCCCCACCCAAAGACATAAGGGTCATTGAATGTTTGAGTTTAAATCTCAACCAGCCAACCTAACTGAACACCCATGGGAGATTTTGGAGCAGCAGCATCTCCAAAACATGAAACTAGGGAATATCTTCTTGTAAGGTGAAATATTGTCAAATTTGGACGTTATTTGAAATGGCGCTAAGCTTGTATTTGACAGTGTAAGGTCAAAGGCATCCATGGGATTAACATGAATAAATAGAAAAAACAATCATTGGGCTCCTTCCATTTTAAACACTGCTTTCAAAAAATAGAATTTAAGATCATGTTCTGGGTGACACACTGAACTTGTTCAAGTGTTTTTTCTTTCCTTTCTTTTCCTTTTCAGTCAGTTGTTTACACACAGCTACTCATTTATGAGTCTTGCATTTTTTACAAAAAATGTGACAATTATGCAATAGAAAAAAAACAAAGGCAAAAGGTAGAACAAGTCTACAAAGCAGGGAGCTTTGATGGCAGCATTTCATTCTTGGCTTCTCTCAATCACCTTAAGGATCGAGGATCGAGGAAGGGTTTTGAAAATGTCCTGAAGGTTTATGCTGTTATGCTGTTTTTTTTACATTGGATTCTTCAAAATAGCTTCTCTTAGCCTTCATAACCACAACAGAGAAGGTGTGGCTACACTGTTGACAGTGTAGTGTATTTATTTGGGGCAGTGGTGGCCTAGTGGTTAAGGAAGTACTCAGAAGGTTGGAGATTCAAATCCCAAGCCACCAAGGTGCCACTGAGGTACCACTGAGCAAAGTACCGTCCACACACTGCTCCCTGGGTGCCTGTCATGGCTGCCCACTGCTCACCAAGGGTGATGGGTTAAAAGCAAAGGACACAGTTTGTTGTGTGCACCGTGTGCTGTGCTGTGTATCACAATGACAATCACTTCACTTTTACTTTCACTTTATTTAAATCCTGAGGATGTTTGACCTTACACTTCCCCCTGCCCATTGAAAATAGTGCGAATATTTCTAATTCTACTAGTGTTCAAGTCAGATCACGTCAGATGTTATATATTTACAGGCCCTCACCAACAAGTTGTGCTGGCTCCTTGCACTGAAAGAAGCTCTTCTTGCCGTAGGTGGTGCCCTCGGGAAAGTGGAAGATGGCCGGATGGACGTGGTATTTGTCGGGCCGGCCGCAGTCCACCGGCTCACAGGATACCTGCTTGTTCCACTTGCCATCAGCACAAGTGATGGTGACTGTCGGGCCAGTCTACAAAATGAGAAATAAATTAGATGATTACTTTTACATGTGCAGATGCTAGTCTAATTCCCTTTAGAGTCAGAATTTTGGAAGCAAATTCTGGAATGGCACACAACTATTAATAAAGAGGAGCTATTAATAAGCCACCATAATTTCTGCTTGTCAAATGCCATCGTTATGTAATCGAGTGTCAAACGGTCACTAGACAGAATAATAAAAACCCTGTAGAGCATCTGCAGAGAGTTTAATTTGTCTTTGTGGCACGCTGCTTAGGGGAAGAGCGATAACCCCGACCAACATGCCAAGGTAAATTCCTTGCCTCCAACGCCATGACACCATGGCTTGTTTTTAACTAAACACTACAGTGTGTGGTTAGCATACCATCCCGAAAAAATGTTGGCAACAATACACGCAAAACAAAAATTCTACTACATTTGGATCATACACTTAATAAGAATGCCATTCCTCCCCATCAATATCAGCGGGGTGAGCCCAGGCCAGGCTGGGTGTGTATGTGAGTATGTGGAGCAGCTGGGAGAGATGGCCGCCACCTGGAGCGACCCCAGCGGATGACGTGTAAAGCAGTCAGAGAGCCAACTACCATCAGGCATGGAAGAAAGAGAAGCAGCCGGGCATGCGGAGGGCACCTTGACCCCGGCCTGCTCCCATACCCTGACCACTAGACCACTAAGTGGGCATAAAAGAGTCATTAGAACAAAAAGATCCAATAAAGACTGAGAGGCTATCAGTTACATAGCCACTGCTTGGTGGCAACTGGAGAGACTAGCAATTTAGAAATTAAAATTTAAGAAGACTGAATCAAATCATAAATTACAGACTAAATTATGAATTGTATAAACTCATCATGTGATTAATCATATTATTATGTTGTGTTGTATTAAATGTTTCATAATTTTCTTTTGAGGCTCACGAAAAGGTCCATATAATGAATTTATGATGATTCTTATTAGTGGTAGTAGCAGTAATATTAATAGCAGTAGTTGTAAGTGGTTCAATGAAGACCTTATGTTCAAAAACATTAGGTCATCATTGGTTTTAAATTAATGTAATTTCAATGTAATTTCTAACCATAATTATAAGCTGTGAAAATTTGCAGAAATGTGATTTGTGGCACAGTAATGACAAAACCTTTTTTTCCCATTCTTCTTCTTCATAATAATAATATCAACAGTATAACTGTTAATCTATTATTATAATGCTCTGTATTTGATTTGTACTTGGTTCCATCTATCCTGTCACATGTGCCTTTACGGCCACATGTTCACTCTTACAAGCCTTGAGGTCAGGACGCTAAATTAAGGTATTTTTTTTGTTTTTCAGTGCAAAGCATTATTTACAAAGTTTTTGCATATTTAGCTTTTTACTGTATCGCAGATACCAGACCAGACATTGTGACTGCCTGAGAGGACTCCTGGGAGAAACAATATCTTGCAATATTCGAACGCATCTCATCTTTAAAATCGTTATGTCCTACTGCATTGTTTACGGCTGCAAAGCCATCATTGATTCCTAAAGGATAATCAAAGCTATAACTGGAATAATATGAGGTAAATCATTAAATATGTACACCTTAAATCCAAAATGGTGCAGTCGCAGCACCTGTAATTTTTGAACACGTGTTGATTAAAATTTCTGACACCTAAACCAGCTCATCCATCTTCTTCGTGTTTCAAACGTCAAAATAATGAAGACCTGCCACTGTTGGAGTGTCTATGTCAGATGACATGATTGGCATCACATATACGCCCTGCTGCGCAATATCCATTTAAACTTCCTTTTGGTTTATGTTACATAACTTTCTACTGTCCTGCCGCGAGGGCGCCGGGCCTTATTGTTTGTGTTTGTTTGTAAGGTGTGTTTTTCCCAAGAGTCTGTGCACTCTCAGGTTGATTCATGGGAAATGGCAGAGGAGAATGCACAGTTCCCATGTCCAGATTCTGCTGCCAATGCAATTTGCTAAAAAAAAAAAAAAAAAAAAAAAAAACTTGGCCGCGGCATCATTGTTTATTTGAGTGAAAAGCAGTGATCCTGACCACGGCACACAACCCCGTCGAATGCTCGACCACGAACAAACACGTATAAAGCCGCTGGGGCGCTGCTTGTAAAAGGCCTGTAGGAGATGAAATGCCCTCCTATCAGCGCCGTGAAGGTGGGGAGCCGTTAGTGCGTAAGGAGTTTCCTTCTTTTAAAAACTTTACAACGGGCCGTTCCTCCTCCACGCGGCGTTTAACAGCCACCGGCTACTGGTCCTAATTCAAGCCAGACGCCAGCGTCACGCTTTCGTCTGACTCGCCACCTCCTGCTGGAGCAAAGGCCCTCAGTGTCGGCCCAACCGTTGACTTTGCAGCATGAAAATCCGTACGTTGCAGGACGCCATCTAAAGATATTACAGCCTGCCATCACACTTCGCCGTAAAGGGTGCGCGCAGGCTGTAAAGCTTGTGACCACCAACATAAAAGGTTATGACGCATGTTAATTACCGAGGTTATGGCTAATGACAAGCCGGGATGAAGCGGCCCATACACCCGTTGCCTTGTAAGACTCACCTCAACAGCAGATGCCGCGAGCATCTTCATGATAACAGGGTCGTTAATAAGAATAAAATTGTGATAATGTGCACTCAGAGCACAACGTGGCCAAAAATGGGCATTAATAGGTTTCATATGTTCATAATTCTGCATATTAAAGGTGCTCTTTTCCTCGTCATTATTTAAGGAAATCTTATTCATAATGCGCTTCATAAAGATTTACTGAGCGCGTCCAACCCTATCGGTATTCCTGCACGGTTAATCTTATTAACCGCGCTGGCCAGACGCTCAAATACAGTTCACACACGCACACACACACCGGTTATCCACACAACATCTCAACAATTGGTTTGCATTCAAACAACAAATGCACAGTCAAGCACTAAGAACAGATCGTGCCGGTGATACGCTCATGTGAGCCGCTGTTCCAGGAACCGCTGTGTCACTAGTGGAGCGAACGAGTGAACTAATGAAAGCAGATAGGATCGTGCTGGACGCTGCACTTTCCCATACGGAAGACGTACAGCAAGCGGTCGGCGGACAGGGCATGCAGATCGGAGATAGGAAGCCCTCTGTGTCCTCCACAAACACAGTTCCATTTTTCATAAACTTGACATCCCGTAATCCGATTTCTTTTTACATTTCCATATCTTCATTGCTTGATATCTACATGCTTCACCAACGTCCCTTCACAACAAGCTTGTTTTCTCCATCATGGGTTCCTCTTTTTCTTCTAAAATGGTTTTATTTACGATTTTCTATTTGCGTCCATAGTTTTAACTGCTAAATAAAAGTTTATATATATTTTTTAGATTAAGACGTATACATAACATTATATGTATTAAACCAGATATGTCAATAAAGCGTTTTGATGCTTTTATTCACCAAACATTTTGTTCTAGATTATTTGTTCGCTCTCTAGTTTATGCCATGATCAGTGCTCTTCCTGTTTCATGTATGTTCTTTTTATTTTGGCCAATATCAACTGCCAAATGGATGAATGTGAACATAAAGTTAATTGCAGCTGCTGTGTAGATTGGAAATTACTTCAAAATCTGTGAATAATTGATTTTTTTTTTTTTTTTAATTTCAGAATGATGACAAGAAGCCCCAAACCGGGAACACAGTAAGAGAGAAAGAAAACACACATATATAAGAGAGAGAACAGGCCCTCTGTGTGATGCCCCCAGCCTTTCTAGCCCTGACCCTTAGCAAAAAAAAAAAAAAAAAAAAAAAGCTGAATGGAGAGGGGGTGGGGCTGGAGGTGCCCTGCCAACCATCGTTAGAGATGCGCTGCGGGGCACAGAGAGGCTGAGCCGTACAGTCAGCAGAAAAGCCGCCCGCCTCCGAGTCGGCACAAGACCACCAGTAACCACTTCCATATGTTCATCCGCTGTCACATAAAATAATTTTAGATGGTGCTACATTATGTTAATGACCGCTGCGAACGTGAGGGGCCGGGAGAGAGGCGTGCGGAATGCGAGCCTGAAAACAAAACATCATTCATCCTCCCTCCTCGCCCCAAACGCCCGTTTCCAACTTGACTCTCTCTCTCTCTCTCTCTCTCTCTCTCTCCCCCCCCCCCCTTCTGTTTTCAAAGTGAGCACGGCCCACCCAGGCCCTACGTCAATCCTATAGGCCCTGCCATGTTAAAGAATGCGGGTAAGAAAGGAGCAATGTTACTGCCACACGGCAAACAGAAGGAGACAGGGGGCATGAAAGAGTTTGGGGGGTTTTTTTTGCATTACATGGGATGTTTACACGCTGCAGCGCTAATGAACGTTGGCACAGCAAAGGTTTTAGCAGCACTTCATTGCAGTTTTCATTAGAGCGCTGGAGAGCATCCCTGTTCATACACCAACTGGACACTTCCTCTGAACTCCACAAGGGCTCTGAAACAGCTGGGATCCTCCTTAGGCTTTTTGGGTATATAAGTATATATATTACGACATATAAAAACATTTAATGCCATTGTTTTTGTCACTGATTCAAAGATGTAACATACAACCCTTCCATCCCAAGCAAGTGAGTCTTTTACAGGTTTCTGTATCTCTTTAATTAATTATATATAGGTAGTATTGTGATAATTTGATATAGTGGATTTCATTCCTTAAGTATTGAGTGAGTCATAATTTTAAATTGTACATTTATTTTTATATTTATATCTCTGGCTTAATTTGTGTCGCCCAAAATAAGCTTTGAAAATTTCAACATCTACAAGGTTTCATGCCACTATCTTCTTCAGCAGGATTGGCATATCATGCTTCTGGGCTAATATATAAGGGACAGAATATGTGCTAATGATTGCCATTTTTGGCTATTTCTATCAGAGGGACAGACAGACAGACAGACAGACAGATTGATTGACTGATTGTACTGGTGGTACCTGGCTCTTGATAATGTCATCGTCCCTGTGGATCTGCAGCACATAGCCGCTCCGGCATGTGACAGTACAGCGGGCACCGTTGAAGTAGTCGTTGCTGCTGCACCTCACATCTGCATTGCGGATCAGTGGCTTCTGGCAGTTGATGGCCTCGCACGAGTAATGAACACAACTGAAGAGAGAGAGAAAGAGAGATTAAAAATTAAACGAATGAAATGAGTAGGAGAAAGAGACTGGGACTGAGAGACATGGACTGATCAGTTCTGTCACTCTGCTCGGGCTCAACATCACCTCCCTGAGATAGCCCCGAGGGCCAGCCAGGGAGCAATAGGTGCACTACAGCCAGCTCTATCCAATGAGTTTAGACATACAGTACAGAGCCAGGCTTGGGAAAGCATTTGTCTTCATTATGCCTGCAGCAACAGCCCTCGGGGCAGCGGTGGATCGGTGGGGGGGGGTATAAATAGAATGTGCTACGCCCTCTGTTTCCATTATACGCTGCGTTTAAAGGAAAAATGTTGGAGTACCAGCACAACAGAAAGGCCGGAGTCAGCACTGCGTGCTGTAGTAGTAGAGGTGCCAGCTTCTACACAGCACTCCATGACGTGGGCATTTAGATCTGGCGCCCGATCTAGATCTAGAACCAAGATGCACTTGACCTCCCTGTGCCCTTTTTCCACCTACGCCAGAGTCCAGTTGATGACAAAAACACCAACCTCCCTTAGAAGTTCATACTTCTTCAACTGTGAAATTAAGCATGTCCGAATCCATCAATATTTTCCAGATATAAAATGCTGGTTTGTGCGTACGGGAACAAAAGCTGCTTTGAACCAAAGGCAAGGGGGGGAATTGTATCAGCCAAGCCCCCGACAGAAACAAGGTACCAAAGTAGATGTATCCCCAATCATCTTCAGTCCTGACCTATGGAGCACAAACTGTTCCATTGGTTAACAGAGTGGTGGTTGCCTGGCAGATACAAGCTGCTGGCACCAACATCAGAGTGGAAAATTAAGGACAGGCCGTCCTTTGGTTACACTGGGTTCTGGTCCCGGAGCCAAGCTATGGGAGCAACAGGTTGAGGAGGAGGAGATGCTTAAAGCTTGAGACAATTCCGCTCATTTGGAAGAAACAAACCCAACAGTCCTCTTTGTGCGTCTGGAAAGGCTCTCTAGCTGGGATTTGCAAACAAAAGCATGGCAATGGTCAAAACTTCCACTTACTTCATGTGTATGCATTTGGTTAAAGCATTGCAAAGTCGCTGCTTATATAGGAGAGCAACACCATCACAAGTCTGCAATGAAATCAGCAAAAATTGTGAACTCTTTAGCATTTCCTTGCTATTGCTAGTTAAGTTCACTTTGTAGAGAACTGCAGCCCCTTAAACTTAACTACTGTAATGCAAACTACAAATTATATTGAAATGTCTTTATCTGTTTCATGCTGAGCCATTGTTTCTGCCATGAAGAACATAATAATAGATTCTTGATTGATGTTTTCAAAAACCTCAAAGTTTAATAAAGATGGTGTCCTGGGTGACAAACAATTATGCCCTATTTATTTCTATAAATCCTGAGAACGCCTTTTGACCTTACACTAGCAAACAAGCCCTGGGTTTAGTGTGTAGTGCTGCACCTAGGACTTTTAAAACAGTGGCCATTGTGCTCCGAGAGCCAATGCTGAAATAAAATTATCTAACCGTCACATCATATTTCTGCCACATCCGTCCTTTTTGGCCGCAGAGATAATGGTGAATTGGGGGCAGCAGTGTGCCATCACACCAAAGTGTGTGAAAGTCCCCATGTTTTGGCCATGGTAAATTTATCAGATGGCCAGCAACTAGCTGTCTGAAATGACTCAGTGATTGCAGGACCTACAAGAAGCTTTGATGAGCATTGTTCTCAAAATGCCCAGTGATGATAGCAACTTTACACGAGATCAATAACTGCATGGAGCAATAAGGGCTCTCTCTGTGTGCCTCACTCGCCCATGCAGACATCAAAGGGACGACACCCACAACCATAATGTGTCCGTGATAATGACCCACTCGCAATTTTATCAAACCTTTTGAGCAGTGTAATCTGCAAAAGATTGTCCCACTGTGAGTTCCGGCCTCGGGGGCAGCTTCAAAGCTCACAATGTAAGGGTTTGTTGAGCACATGTCCTCACGTTCTCCAACACACACACTCATAAACATAAACATAAACAGCCACTAATCCCATTGAATCAAATGATGCTAATGAATCAATCAGCCAATAAATAATTAACATATGGCCCTTTTGATTGAAGCAATATGTGCATCTGTAATTGTTATTTTGTTATATTGCAAACAGACTACAATGGCACAAAGCAGGCAAACTTTATACTGGTCACAGTCAAAAAAAGCTTTTCATCGTCTTGGAATGTTGAAAAGCCCCGGGCACGGTTTTTACAGCCTGCCAATGGGCTCCTATCAGAATGAGAGAAGACATTTGAAAGACGTTGACTCTGGAAGCAGTTTTCAGCTCATAGGTCGTTTTGACTTCATAAAGGGGATTTATGTGGCTTTCGCAACAATGCCATACAAATTGAAGACTATATGTAAACCTCAAAAATTTTTCACAAAAATATAAAAAGAGTGAAGGAGAGAGAGGAGCAACTAGGGCGACAGACTGACAGATGTGTGAGCAGAACAAAGGGAAAGCCAGGCGACTAGTTAATAAATGCATGGTTAGCATTTTTATTTCATAGCTAAGCAGGCAGATTATGGGCACTTGGGGAATGTTAAAGTCTGGGTCATTTCAAAGCCTAGACTAGAGAGAAAATTTAGGTTTTAACATAGTGTCACAGGCCATTAGAGAACTCAAATTCCATAATATGTCCTAACAGAACCTGCAGACTGCTTCGGAGAATGGCAATGGCAGTGGCCACCCTCTCAAAGAGTGCTAAATGGTCCTGGATGGATTTCATCACATGAGAATATGCTAAATATACCACATAATGGTACTAATCCTTTTTGCTGTTGGCTACTTTAAGTTGTTGAAGAGGATCAGCATTCGGTGGCTATGGACGCCTACGGCAGTGCTTATCATCCATATCAAAAATCAAAATTAAAATAATCACAAAAAAAAAAAATAATAATCACAAAAAACTCTTTACATTACTGTCGAACGACAAACCCTGGTAAGGCTAAACAACTGTTTTGATTATATTTGGCGATTATAAAATCCTGTATTATAGTTCTTACGTTTAACCAAAACGTTGTTTGGAGGCTGACTTGAACACAGGGATGCATAGCTTTGCTACATTACATTTACATTTACAGCATTTATCAGACGCCCTTATCCAGAGCGACTTACAATCAGTATTTACAGGGACAGTCTTAAGTCTTAACAGTCAACTTAAGTCTTGCTCAGGGACACAATGGTAGTAAGTGGGATTTGAACCCGGGTCTTCTGGTTCACAGGCGAGTGTCTTACCCACTAGGCTATTACCACCTTTGCTAGCTTAGCTAGGTTAAGATTTGTAAACTGAGGTGAATTTCTTTAGGAAACCTTCAAAGTTTGAAAAAAGTTAACTAAACAGCTAAGAACAGTCTAAATAGTTAATGCCTACGTTTAGCCAAAACGTTGTTTGGAGGCTGACTTGAACACAGGAATGCATTGCTTTGCTAGCTTAGCCTAGTTTAGCTAAGGTTAAGGCTTATAAAACGGGATTTTATAATGGCCAAATATATTCAAAACAATTGTCCCGCTTTACCTATGAAATGTAATTCCCCGGGATCTGGTTTGGAGCGTACAGCGGTTTGTACAGCCCCAAGCAGCACAAGAGTGAGGCATTTTTTGCACTTCTCTCCATAGACATGTATATGCTTCACGCCACTGCAGAGCCTATCGCAATATGGCGGCGACGTCGACGTACGATGCAGCTCGTCATGCGCCGTCTACCCATATGTCTCCGAATCGAAAGTCATGTGACCAAACACGTGACATCCGACTGAGATGTGAGACGTGAGACTTCAGTCAGCTCGCCAACTTTGAGAGAATGAGAATGGATCGGCAAAATATCCGATCCAATCCATGTACTAATCATTTAAATCGCATCTTTTTGCGTTCATGTAATCGCACAGACTGACATCGCGATTACGATTGCGATTAGATTAATCGTGCAGCACTAGTTAAAAGCTGCGGACACATTTCGTTGTGTCACCGTGTGCTGTGCTATGTTTCACAATGACAATCACTTCACTTTCCAAAGTCAGCGCTGGGCGCCTCTGGAAATCAGTCTTAACCAAACAGTAAAATTTCCAGTAATTTCCCAATCACTCTTCAAAATCTAACAACCATGACTGATGTCAGTTTCATTACATTTTTCTCATGACCCTGTCCTTCAATCATGGTTGTGAGCAAGTGTGTGTGTGTGTATAAAAAAGGACAAGAAGTAGCGCAGAGAATGTCTGTGGCCATTAGCGATCACCTTTGACCCATGGGGTTGTAGATCTCATTGCTCTGGCACCCACTGATGGTGATGGGGTCGAAAAACTGGAAGGAGCGCAGACCCACCCCAGAGATGGCCACCAGTTCAGAGCGGAACATGACCAGGATGGCTTTGGTGTGGTAGAAAGCCATGCTCAGGTCATGGCTCACAGGGATCACCAAGGGATTGGTCCGACAGCTCAAACGCCAGTCGCCTGTAGGACAGCAAGAAAAGATCATGCTTCAATGGAAATCAGGGTTGGACTCAGAAACCCTACAGAAATACACTTGCTTAAATGCAGACCTAAACTGTGAATCCCTTCCAAAGTGTCCACAAGCTGCACAGTGATGTTGGTCTGGGTCTGGTCAACGTAGCCAGTACCATCCGCAGCAAGATGGATGATGACAGCTGCTGCAACCATGGGGTGGGAGAAGTAGGCCTGGAAAATGAGAGGAAAGTGTGTGATCCTATCTGACCATTCGATAAAACGTTGAAACAGATTAGTGTCCTAAAATCCGACATACCTTCAGCCAGTAATTTTGGAACCAGGATGAATGGTGGGACTCTCTGCAGGGAAACCAGGCATACTGGGAGACCCCATCTGACAGGTCAAACACTTTGGACTGGCACGTCTGGGGAGAATTAGGAATTCACATAAATAAATGTGCATTGCTGTAGCGCACTGAATCACAATTTAAATATGAGTCTGTAAACACCTTCACTGTCATACAGTTTCGCTGGTGACTTCTTCATTTGAACAATCATCATCTCACTCTGATTCTCTGTTCTTTGGTCTCAGTTGTATAAAGCAGCAATACCGTACTAGGCTGCATACAGTGTAATTTAATATCTGGTCCAACATTTGCATCATTACATATAGCTATCGACCTCACATAAGCTTAGGGCTTCAACATGTGTCTGAAAACTGCGAGCCAAGATATCTCTGGTGGTGACAGAACATTTGTACAAAAACAAGATTAAGTACATTAAAAGTACTAGGCACGTAAGTAGAGGTCTATTTTGTGCCAAGTGTATTTTGGCACATTCATTATTCTAGAATTATTTAGCCAACAATACCTAAAAGGACCAAAATGCAAACCTTTGGCTTTCCTTTTGAGAGCTCCTACTCAAACACACAATGTTGACATTGTTCGCAATATTCAATATTCACAAATGATTTGATCATGTAAGAATGTTTAATTTGGATTCAATACTAAATCAGGTCTGTTCAACTTAATAATAATTATATATATATATATATATATATATATATATATATATGTGTGTGTGTGTGTGTGTGTGTGTGTGTGTATATATATATATATATATTTTTTTTTTTTAAATCAAGCTGAATTAACTTTATATGTATGGTTTTAAATAATGCAAAGGAATTAATACAGCCTAAATCAAACTAACCATGTGAAACTGATTTTTGTCTCAGTGCACGGAATGTGGCAGTCACCCAGAAAAAAATATTTTGCACCACAAACATGTTTTGCACAGTTATGCTACATGGTTGTGCATATGTAAAACCATATGGCAATCTTTGTGGTAACAATTAAGAGTAATTGTTGTCAGAAAACAATCAAATAATCTGCACTCTAAGCAGACAGCCACTGCACTCTAAGGGAGCAAATTCATCCATCAATGACCATGACGATGTTTAACTTCATGTATAGCCTTTGCTGTTTATTTACCATGACTATACTCAGGTGTCGTTCATTCCTTCGCTCCATTTATTAATGCATGAATCCTCTAATACGCTCGCAATTTTATTTTTGCCGTAATACAGTGCATTTGAAGCATTCAGCAGGAACTTCCTAAGGCAAACATACCATTGTTGATATTCCACATATGGCCGAATGCTGCAATAAGCTAAGTGAGTTACCCTTCGGGGAGATGCCCACGGCCCACAAGACTTTTTGATCATCACTTCAAAAAATAGCCACAATACACTGCTCTTCACAGCCGCAACAAAGCAACCAGATGCAGGCCCATAAGGCCATGTTCCTGTGTCCCTCCGACTGCCACATCCAATCGGTTTAATCTGGGCTGTTTTGAGAACTACAGTCCGAAAGGAGCTGGTTGCTGCGGACCTGCTCCCCAGACATCTGATCTAGGTTGTCTTCTGGCCTTCATTTGTGTTTGTGCTGGTGCTGTTTTTCTCCTATGATCCATGACCAGCTCTGTTGCTGGGTTTATGAAAGTCAACACTACCCTGCTACAGGGGCCATGATGTTGACATGATGCATAATACCCTTTTTAACAGCTCTTGTGATGATTCTGAGCAGACCCGGATTAGCGCATAAAGTCATTAGAGTCAGACTTCGAGAACGAGTCTGCCAGCAAGACAGGAAAAACACGGGAGTGGATGTGCCACCGCAGGAAAACAAAGGACACCTAGCTTGCCCTGTTTTCCTGATTCAGGGAAATTGGACACTTGCAACCAGACACTGCCACAAAGCAGAGTGGTTTGTGGAAACAACCCGAGTCCTTGCTATCTTCCCCTTAAATCTGTTGATGTGACAGATGAGGAAGAGAGCAAAAGGGTTGGGACACTGGTACAAGGAGACAGCGAATGGTTTTCAAAACAACAATGTTAATTCAGCATCCAACGCTTCTCGCCATATTCCTTTACTTTTGTCTAGTCAATGCACACGGCCTGTCCAGGAAATCAAAAAGCCCCCTTTTTACCGAACATATATATATATATATATAAAAAAAAAAACTCACTACTGGAGGTATTCATAAGTCTCCCAAGTCTCATTACACCTTCTCCTCCCCCCAGTTTCCCCAAACCAGCCCCCAAGTCCAAACCCCCCAAAAAGTAATGCCAAGAGTCAAACTCTTCCAAATGTATCAGACACACTGTGGCCCCCCAGGGTGGGGAAGGGGGCTGGACTGTGGTGGCGAGCGGAAGCCCTGGGAGGCGGGCATAGTCGGGCCATTACATCAGCGCACTAACCACAACACAGCGGCCAAAGCATGGGCTAACACAAGCAACGCACAGGGAAAAATAAACCAATAAAACAAATGATGTACAATAAATCGTCAGACAACCGCAGAAAAGTCGCAAGAATGTGTGTGAATGGGAGAGAAGCAAAGAACGAGAGCAACGGAGGCACTGAGGCAACAGAACCCATGGTGAAGCAACGTGAAAGTGACATCACAGGAAGCCAATCAAAGAGCACGATGACAGAGAGTTGGACGTGGGATTTTGAGGTCCAGTTTTTCCCCCGAATACAAGGCAAGGAGTAAATAGAAAGAAACTGGCATTTGCAGCTGAAATGCAATATCGTTGTAGTAGCTGAAAAGGACCAGCCCTGACACACATCCCCAGTGTCACCCAGTCTACCCAGGATCCAGGTCCAAGCAAATGGACATCTCGGGACAACATTCCCATGCCAATCGGCGCAATAGGCGTGGCACTGCAATGACTCAGCCCTTTTCCTGTGGACGTAATGCGGACCATGTGTGCTGACGAGAAAGACAGCACAGGCAAACAAAAGCCCCCATCCATGCCCAATAACACCCCCACAACAACCACCACCACCAAGTCTTTTCATCTGCAAGCGCACAGTTTTGTTTGTAACTCACTAAAGGCAGGAAGAGGGCCGAGGAGAAATATCCTCCCTCTCAACTCAGATTCGGGGGCGGGAGGGCTGGAATTATTCTTCCAGAAAAAGAACAGCACCCCTAACAGCTGGACCGGGTCTGCCATAGCATTTCCTGCCGCTAACAGACCGACTCCAGGGTCAAATGAGGTCAGCGGCCACAAACACCAACCTCAGAGCTCAGTCGCACATACCATTTCCCTCCTTCCAGCCCACAACGGCACGCTTAGCAACGGCGTTGCCTGCCTCACCTCGCAACTGAGCGCTTGCAAAGCAACAGCGTTCAGGAGAAAAGTCCGCAGCGTAGACACACAGGTTCAGATTCTGAGGTCACCGACGTACGCCAGATTCTCCGCTCGAGGTACACACTCACTCACAGGCCAAGGATGCGAAATATCTGGTCAAGTCGCAGATGAAAGTGAAAAAAGACCTCACAGAGCACACCGGACAATTCACGACTCCTTACTGTTCCGTTCTCTGTTTGCATGGCTTTTCAGAACAAACTTTACTTTTTCGACCTGGACAGGTCAGGGGGTAAAAAAAAATGATGCAGCTTGTACAATGTCAGTCGTGTACAGCAATCTGATGACTTTGAAAATCACGTTTTAATTTAGGATTACGCCGCCGGCTATGCACAACTCGGCGCATGTTACACATATGCAGAAGAAAGGTGTGAATGAGACCATGTGTGCGGGGCGGACGTTTCCTATTTGTCAAAAATGTGCATTTTTTTTTTCTTTTCTTTTCTCAAAACGAATTGAATAAACTCTACTTTTATCTCTCTTTTTTTTTGGTCCCAGAGGGAGGGAATTGGGTAAAGTAAAAGTGCCGTGCTGGGCCTGGCCCCGTGAGCCCAGAGCATCTGTGAGACATTTGTGGGGAGACCTGTGTGAGGTTCAAACCGCCATAGCAGCGGGCTGGAACACTGCTAGCAGTTTTCGGTGTGAGGTAATGTCCTGTCAGAGGTCCCGCCCAGAGCGCTGAGGTGAGCGCCGCTGCAGCAACCCATTCGACCGCTGACGCACTCTCATTTTTCAGGTCCCCGACCGCTGGCTGCTGCTATAAATTCAGCGGGTGCATAGTGGGGAGGAAAAAAAAAAACTAGAATAACGTGTGGGCCAACAACGGTTTCCCACAACCACCGTCACACTCCCACCTTTACCATAGTGTATTTCCCCCCCCCACTCAGCAATTTCCAGCCACAACAGTGACTTCGGAGTCTGTGTGCTAAGAACTCTTCAAATGTAAACAGGGGTCGTCTTTTGATAAAAGCATTTAGATTTACAGCATTTATCAAACGGCCTTATCCAGAGTGACTTATAGTCAGTAGTTACAGGGACAGTCCCCCCCTGGAGACACTTAGGGTTAAGTGTCTTGGTAGTAAGTGGGATTTGAACCTGGGTCTTCTGGTTCATAGGCAAGTGTGTTACCCACTAGGCTACTACCACCCAGCCAGCCACTGTGTAGGCTTCTGAGTGCTCCATATTACACGGGGCAAAAAATGGAGATGACTGCCATGTAACCTACTATGTGCACCAATCACCCGACGCATTTAGACCAGCTGCCGGCAAGTTTATTTTGCTGCCTCCACAAATGTAGATACAACTACAAATAGTAGTCGCCCCTTCTGGGTAAAAATTGTTACTCGCTTGTGTAATGCACTGTATGCCATAGTGCAGTTTTGCACATACGTGCTAGTGGAGATGACCGGACCGGCCTGGCGAAAGCGATTGTCATTGCGATACCCTGCAGCACAGCACACTGTGACACAATGAAATGTGTCCTCTGCTTTTAACCATCACCCTTGGTGAGCAGTGGGCAGCCATGACAGGCGCCCGGGGAGCAGTGTGTGGGGACGGTGCTTTGCTCAGCGGCACCTCGGTGGCACCTTGGCTGATCGGGAACGGGCCGCTTCCTTAACCGCTAGGCCACCACTGGCAATACCCGATCTGGCTGTCTTCTTGCCTAGCTAACCTCCCTGCAACATAATGAAAGGCAGGGGCCCCGGGGGCGCGGCGGGCGCGACGGTTGCGTCAGCGATTGCCAGGGAGAGCTCACCTGGGCCCGGAACGCATGGTGCTAACGGCAACAGCAGAGACTCGCGGGTGAAATCCCTCCCGGCCGCAGTCAGGTAAACGCGGCATCCCCTGGCACTGCTGTTCAGTGAACACAATGTTCTTTTCCACGAGGGCAAAACTGTCGCCTCCTGTTGTGCCATCTTGCACTGAAGTGAATCTTTTCCATTTTTTCCCCCTCACTACGAAGAATGATAACTGCTTCAGACGGTCCGGAGTGAATAATGCTTTGATTAATTTGCCCTGGAGGCTCTGTGTGGCTCTTGAATAAATTTCTGTGACAGGTCTGAAGTGTTTCAGTTAAATGACTATGTCCTTGTAATTGGGACACAGCCAATTAGCTCGTCATATTCCATTATTTTGCGCTAATTCGCTAATTCCTTTGGCTCTGACGTTTGAGTAAGATGCAGAGATACCTAAGTGAAGTGAAGTGATTGTCACATGTGATACACAGCAGCACAGCACACAGTGCACACAGTGAAATTTGTCCTCTGCATTTAACCCATCACCCTGAGTGAGCAGTGGGCAGCCATGACAGGCGCCCGGGGAGCAGTGTGTGGGGACGGTGCTTTTGCTCAGTGGCACCTCAGTGGTACCTTGGCGGATTGGGATTCGAACCTATGTACCTATAGCAAGACAATTATAACCAAAGGTAGCGCCCACTTTTCCCTCCAGCCCTGTGCGCTGTATGGATGTCATTGTACACACAGAGTCCCAGAAGATAAGCAACGGAAAGCAAGAAGAACGAAAAAAAAAGGACTCCTGCACTATAAACTCAACAGGCGAGCCTGGAAGCCACGCTTGCTGACTGACTGACGGATGGAATGTCTCTTTTGGCTAGGTGAGCGCAGATAGACTTTGCGAGGGGAGACCGCAAACAGCTCAGCTGTTGCACACAGTGGAGGCGTGTGTATTTTCGTTCCTAAGTACAAGGCTCGCACGCTGCATTATATCATTTCTCTCCCAGACTGCGGCATGGGCCACAATGACAGTAGCGCATATAAAAGAGAGCTGTGTGTTTTTCCTGCCCACTGCCATCCATTGTTTCCTAGAGAAGTTTACACTTCTTTTCTTACAATCAAACACAAAGCCCACTCTGCAGTGGTCCATACGTAGCTGACTTAACTGCGATTTGGAGATGTTTAAAGCTTTAAAATGTTCTGTCATGCAGACTTCACCCTGCCATTTTTATTAGGCGCTGTAAAGGGTTAAGGTGTTTTTTTTGCTGAATTCGAATGCAGACAGTGGAGCGCTGAAGACCTTCACCACCACCCCCCATGTATCTTCTGTGCTCTGTGACCTGGCTGAGGCCTCGGCAGATGTCGTGCAGACGACTGAAGGATCCTGCAAATGCCTTCCTTCCTATTTTGTTTTTCTTCTTGCTTCTGTTCCTTTGATGCTTCCGGGGACATCCCTATCAGCTTGAACCATCTCCCAACAGAGGAGGCCAACCCAACAGCCGGCTTTGAAGCACCCGGGACTGTTTCCAGCACGTCTTCTGAAGGTAAGGACACAACAAGCCATGCTGAGATCAACAAACAGGGATTTGCGTACTTGGGTGGTACAAGCTGGCACCTTTAGCCTGGAGAGAGCCCAGACATCAAATGGCTGTGACAGGGAATGGGCATGCCATGCTTACCAGCAGACACATCTAAAGACCAATCCCTACAGCAGCTCCTCAGGATCTCCCATCCAGTGCCAGAGAGATATCATCTTGCACACAAACCCAGAGCTCCTCCTCCCTAGACCTACTTGGATAACACTTAGGCCCAACCGATGAACAGATTTGGATGAAAAAAAAAGAACCTGTTCCTGTTAAGGTGACTTCCATTTCCCCAGATAAAATTGGGGTTATGATCCCTCCTCATACACATGCCTCATTATGACCTTTCCCGAAAGAAGTTCGGTGATGTTCGACTCACTTTCAGCCATTGTTCAGGGAATTCTTTAGGTTTAACCAACTGTGGCAGTGACCTGGACTCACATCAGAGTAGGAATGAGGCCAGAACACTGGGAGAGCCCAGAGCCTGATACAGAGGTCACTGTGTAATTTTGTGAGACAGCTTTATTGTCATCTAGGCTCAAGAGATATTATCTTCAGACATACTAGCTGGGACCAAAGTGTGCTTTTGTGCCAAGTCTGTCCCAGTACAAAAAGAACACAGGGTACTTCAAATATGTCTTTCCTTTTGTGAAATCTTTTTCTGGAAGTTTTATTAAAAAGACTCATTAATAAAGTAATTATGTGAATATTTCAAATGCAGATACAACTACGGAGCCATTGCTGATTCATTTAAAGTCACAGTACTTGTGTAGTTGTAGCCATATCAGTGAGAGGATGAGCAGATTTGCAACTCCCAGCACAAGGTCTTTTTTTTCTGTTAATATTGAATTGAATACAGCAAATTGGGAAATATGTATAATTAATAAATCAGACAAGCAAATAATCAGACAGTCACACTTGCTCAAGAAATGTGCGGCCCTTTAGTGAATGGGAAAAGGGAAAATGTAGTTTGTAGCTAAGGATGTGGAACTTGTCTAATGGTGGGGCACTGGGGGTGCTGGGGGAGTGTGAGAGCATGTCTGTGTCTTTGTGACTGACTGTCAGTGGCATCTGGCATTCACAGCCCTGATAAAAATCTCCCCACACGACTCAGAGGACAGTGTGTTCTTCACAGTAGAAATCCTATGTGAGGGTCGCATATGTGGCTGGCTTTCTCATGGGGGATCTGAACTTCAGAATGAGCACTTTATAAGAACATGCTGTTATTTCCTCCAGAAAAAAGTACTTATTTCTATGAACTTACCATCATGTACCTTCAGGAAGAGAACACAAGAGTTATCATTATGGTAATATGCAAAGTTCATCTTTTCACACTAGTTAATATGTCTTCTTGGTTCCTTCTGGGTTTGGCATTCGGGATCATTGATAGTGCTCATTTTTAAACAAAAGTTCTTACCTTTGTTACTGCAGGGTAGCCAGCTGCCACCTCAGCAGGACAGTAGAGCCTCTCTTCATGGGACACCTCTACTGCAGTGGCCCACTGGTCCAGGAAGCCACTGGGAGTGTACAGGCCACAGTCCCTCACACTGGTCTCCTGTTCAAACTCCTCACACACTCCATCACCGTCATAAAAGTAACATATACTGGGCTCACCTGTGTGGGACATAAGAGCAGAGGTGTTAAAGCTGAAGAGCAATGAAAGAATTCTTGGTGGAATTTATTTACTTATTATTTATTTAATTTTTTTGCATAACCATGTTATTCCATCATAGCACCTGTAGCATATGCCACTATTACAATTATACAATATATATAAATAGATAAAATTCATTGATCCATTTCAAAAGGGGCAGGACTGAAAGAGACTGACCAATCAGAATGCAGCAGGAAGTCTGTGCCGAAAAAGAAATTCGTAAAAATATCATGGCTAAGAG
Source organism: Denticeps clupeoides (assembly GCF_900700375.1). Classification (NCBI taxonomy): domain Eukaryota; kingdom Metazoa; phylum Chordata; class Actinopteri; order Clupeiformes; family Denticipitidae; genus Denticeps; species Denticeps clupeoides. Next base: position 4,459,908 of record NC_041709.1, read on the forward strand.
CACATCAACTGCCCTGATGATTGACTTGCTGTGAACAAACAGCTGAAATTCATGGCCATGTTAACAATGCAGCAATGCATTTTTCATGAGTCAATAACCAGGAAATGTCTCTGGTGACCATCAATAAGTAGCAGCATTTATGGGGCAAAATGCAATGGGAAAACTCTAAATCTAACTACAAATCTAAGGTCTATCAGCATTAAGTATTCACACGGGAAAGCAACATCAACGGGGCAGTGGTGGCCTAGCGGTTAAGGAAGCAGCCCCATAATCAGAAGGTTGCTGGTTCGAATCCCGACCCACCAAGGTGCCACTGAGGTGCCACTGAGCAAAGCACTGTCCCCACACACTGCTCCCCGGGCGCCTGTCATGGCTGCCCACTGCTCACTCAGGGTGATGGGTTAAATGCAGAGGACAAATTTCACTGTGTGCACCATGTGCTGTGCTGCTGTGTATCACATGTGACAATCACTTCACTTTATAAACATCACATGGAGCTCATCATAACTCACAACAACGGCCATGACAATTTTATGTTGCCACCTTGTGGTCTCCGAAAGCTAATAATTGAGAATATTTTAAGCTAATAATTGAGAATCGGAAGTGATGACTAAAAATGCAATATTTGATGCTTCCAAGTGGAACTGTCCAGCAGCCCGGTGATCCTCATTGTACAGTGTGCACACAGCAGTGCAGTATGCGTGGTGAGCGCGCGATCTAGAAAGCTGGGGGAGCCAGAGAGGTAGCTTGCGTTGCCATGTTTCGGCTGACCCTCCTGAGTGCTCGGAGGCAACGCGGTGAAACGAGACTGAACTCACTGACACTCGGCTGGAGGAGAAAAGAGCATTCAGCTGCCAGAGGCAGCGCTGCATGCTTTTAAAGAGCACAATGGATTCACAAGTCAGCCCTCTCTCTCTCTCTCTCTCTCTCAGCTTGTAGGTCTGTCTCGCGCTTATTTCTCATAAGAAAGTGAGTAAACAACGTCTGCCCTCACTGCCAGGTCAGCGTTTCCAGACGGTCCAACTTATCTCCCATCGCGTTTTCATCTTGGACGGCAGAAGCGAGATGAATGCATAAATAAAAGGCAGCAGCACGCCTGCATCTTCTGCGGGGAGCAGCTCGCCACGGCTCCTGACCAGGACTGTATCTGATGAACCTGACAGATTAGCATCTATCGTCTTTATTTAGAGCGAAGGGGAGAGAGGGAGCAAGGGGAAATACGACGGGAGGGAGACAGAGCTGAATAGCATCGGGGAGGATGCAGGTCTATGGCTTTTCCAGGCATCCCACGCGGGACAGGAGAAGAGGTTGACTGCTGTGTGAGGCTGTTACCCTCTTAGGGCTTCCAGGAGGGGAGAGGATGAGGAGGGAGGGAGGGAGGGGTGGGGTGGGGGCTTCGGGGGTGGAGAAGGCGGCATTCCATGCCAAGTTGGCTGAGGTAGGCCCCCGCGAGAAAAAAAAAATTCCAACGCTCCTTGGCTCAGTTCTGGCAATGTTGAAAACGAGGGGCTATCGAGGGGGGGCAAAATGGAATCCAAATCCTCAGGGCTCTTAGTTCAAGGAGCCAGAGAAAAATAAAAGAGAGAGCGAGAGACCTAACACTAGGTGCAGTTGTCATTCTAAAGAACCAGGGACAGTTTCAGGCTGAACTGGAAACCACACTAATGACCACAGAAGCATGCCACTGTTGTACGACTTCAATTAATGCCCTCAATTAATGCCATTTTTAACTCATTCTCATTGGTTGCCAATTTCAAATGTACAGATTTTAATTTAGCCTCAATTGAAAAAAAAAAAATACATTTGTTATGTTCTACAAAATTTATTGATTACTATTATTTAGACATATAGACTTATTTAGAAGACCAGTGAACATCTGGTCACTATGTACTAATAATCCAAAGTAAGCAGTACAGTCAGTTGTGCAGTAAATATAGCACAGCATGACTTCAAAGGATTATCTTCATTTATATATTGATTTAGATTTAAATTGTATTATTATCTTACAAATCCATGCAAGGACAACATTGACCCTATCACTCTGATATTTACTCAATTTACTTTTTGGCTACAATCAGGCAGGGCCACTGAGATAGGGCTGTGATGTAACAGCAAGTTCATACTTAAGAAAGTAAAAAAAAAACAAAAAAAAAACTGAGACCACAAGGGGCCAGAAAGCAGCCTCCTATTCATAAAAACACAGAGCCGGCAAAGGTGCCAAAGTATTCATGGCAAGTGTGCTTTTGTATTCTTTAAAAACATAAAGCTTTCCAGATTCAACATCTACAGTACAGCGATTGTGATATTGAATGGCATAGTCACCCACAAGCATACAGTAGGCTTTTGGAAAGGAGATTTGAGAAAAAGGAGAGCAGCTCTTTTCCAAAACGAGTATTTTACATTGTATGCATTGTGGGACATCAAGTCGTTTTTGACTGGCCTATGCCACTAATGAAGTCAAAGGGGGCTTTACATAAATGCATAAGTAAAATGTATGTACAAAAGGTGAAGAGACAGGATCTATATATGAAAATCAACCTTTGGTAAATGAAAACGAAGCAAAAACAGGGGCAGCAAGACAAACAGCAGTAGCCTAGTGGGTAACACACTCTCCTATGAACCAGATGTGCACAAAGTCACAGGTTCAAACCCCACTTACTGCCATTGTGTCTTTGAGCAAGACATTTAACCCTGACTGTCTCCAGGGGGACTGTACAATCACTACTGATTGTAAGCGGTGGATAAGGGTGTCTGCTAAATGTAAATGTACAAAGTGTCCATGTTCCAAGTTAAACACATCTCACATTGATGCAACGAGACTGAGGAGACTACTGTTGGGAGCAAAGGATATCATAGACAGTCAGACGAGTTGCCAAAGTCCTGAAGTAATGGGCAGCAAAAGTAATGGATGCCCTTTTGGTTGTGACGAATTGTTAGTTACATTTGGCAAACTGTTGAATAAGTTAAACTGAAATGGACTGAAATGAAGCAAACCAACATGTTCATGGATAAAGTGTGGGCTTCCTGAATCTATACCTACCGACACAATTAAAGAAAGGCTCCTTCTGACACTGGCTTGAGCATCCGTCGCCATTAATAGAGTTGCTGTCATCACAGTCTTCTTCTAGGGACCTAAACAAACAACAATTAATAAACAATATAGACTCTGATGTGTGCATAATTTCTTTATTTTAACTTGATCAAAAAATTACATTAATGAATGCTGGATTCCATCAGAACTCGAGACTAATTATTGTTGGTTAATGAGCCTATACAAATTTTCCAAATAATGGCCATTTACAGCATTAATAATGCTCCGGACAGCATTATTGATCAATTTGTCTTTGTTTCAAAAGCGAGGACATTACCTAATTACCCTAAACTTACAAAGCTGCCTCTGGAGGAATTATACTCACTCAATTTAACTGCTGTCAATCTCCTTCTCTAAAGACCCATGGGTACAAAGCCTTGTCAAAGTGTCACAGCCGCAGTGCGACACCACCCATGGCCTGTGTACACCCTATTCAGCCCAGGTGCAGTGCAGCGTACTGCTGGTCAAACATGACCCAATCGCCTGCTGACCTGCACAACTGTGTTTGCCTAGCAAGCAGAAAATAATCTGACACAAACCCGACGTGACCTTTCCCGCTAGACCTCCAACACATTTAATGGCAGCGTGAACAACAAGGAGCGCCACCCCGCCCCCTCACCTCTGGATGCGGCCATCGCCACAGTAGGGTGCCCTGAGCTTGTGCGTCAGGGGGGGCGAGGGCTCGCTCTCGCTCCATGTGGAGATGGTCTGGACTTGGTAGGTGTATGCTCTTCCTTGCTCAACATCCCTGCAAAACAACAAAAAAAGCAAGAACAAATGAAATGAAATAAAAAACAGACCCAAACAGGCCCTTCCAGCCAAGACCATTACAACAATCAGACAAAGTCCCCCCCTCGTCCCCCCACCAACACCGTCTATTGTTAACTGCTGCAATTCAAACCACCGCTTTGTAATTAACAGTCTGATTAAAGCCAGATTCTTCTCCTTCCTGTTTGTCTCCATCTCCTCTCTCTCTCTCTTCCTCCCGTCACCTCGTCTCCCTCTCTCTGAACACCACCACCACCATAGCCTCAGACTTGGCCACCCCGTCTCGCTGCTGCGGCCAGAGCCATATCCGTGGCCTGCTTCCCGACAGTTGCCGACGTCTCTAACTAGGCTTATCTCTCTCTCTCTCCCTCGCTCTCTCTCTCTCTCTCTCTCCCGACCGCTGAAAGCGATACCTGCCGCGTCTGTCCACAGCGTTGGGTTTCGAACAAAAGGTCAGCGAGTCGCTGTGACCACAGTGCGGGTGGTGGGGACGAGGGAGGGCAGGGTGCCGGGAGACCAACAGGGCCGACGGGGCACCTCTCTTTCCGCTCTGCCCCAAGGACAGTCAGACACAAAACAAATACGAGCCACGCAGCTACGAGCAGCACTTTCATGAACGCGTAAGACTATCCGGAGCGAGCCGGCCAAAAACAAGACGCAAGTGAAAAATAATAATAAACCTGCCAGCAGGCTGTACTGCTCTACACCAGAGGGTCAGGGCTTTCTGCTGCTGAGATAAATTGCTGATATACGGTGTGTGCAGAGTGTAACGTGTGCATTCGCAAAAACTGTCACTTTATCTAATTACTCTCCACAGACCATATTACAATTTTTTATTTTTTTTTTAAAGTCTGTCACCCTGTGTTCAGACTCATATGAGTCATTTCCGAAGGGTCCCGTACCACACACAACAAACAAAGCACAACGTATTCATGGGCGCTGGCCTTTATCGCTGCCACCAGCACCATCACTGGGCTGTTGTGGTTAATGGATGTAACGTTTAATGAAAGTGGCTCAGAAATTCATTATGCGGTCGGCGTGCCTGTGCATGTAAAAACGGGTGACAATAAACGTGCCGTCGGAGCACTTCTGGGCCATTAAGTTCAGTTTGTGGGGAAGTGGTGGCCTAGCGGTTAAGGAAGCGACCCCGAAATCAGAAGATTGCTGGTTCGAATCCCAATCTGCCAAGGTGCCACTGAGGTGCCACTGACCAAAGCACCGTCCCCACATGCTGCTCCCCGGGCACCCGTCATGGCTGCCCACTGCTCACCAAGGGTGATGGTTAAAAGCAGAGGACACATTTCGTTATGTGCATCGTGTGCTGTGCTGCGTATCACAATGACAATCACTTCCAAAGTACATTAGTACATTTAGAGCATTTATTTGACGCCCTTATCCAGAGTGACTTACAATCAGTATTTACAGGGACAGTCTCCCTGGAGCAACTTAGGGTTAAGTGTCTTGCTCAGGGACACAATGGTAGTATGTGGGGTTTGAACCCCGGGTCTTCTGGTTCATAGCCGAGTGTGTTACCCACTAGGCTACTACCACTTCATTTTCACTCTCACTATACAACCTTATGACTTATAATGATTGATCTTTCACCCCTGGCCTGGCCTGTTAGGAAAGATGCAACATCAAGTCGATTTGTGCATTGAGTAGTTAAAGGAAATGTGATGTCAAGAAACTGATCGGCATGGATATGGTCAGTTCGAACTTTGAAAACCCCACTTTCCGGCATCCTCTATCCTGACTCTCATTGGCTGTAACTCTTTCTCAGCTCAACTATGCTACATATTTGTTCATAGTCAACAACATTCTGGTAAAGGTTTAGCGATAGATAAAGGCTTGAAGACCAGTCAATGTTGAGCATTACATTCATCAGACGCCCTTATCCAGAGTGACTTACAATCAGTAGTTACAGGGACTGTCACCCTGGAGACACTCAGGGTTAAGTGTCCTGCTCAGGGACACAATGGTACCTGGGTTTGAACATGGGCCTTCTGGTTCATAGGCCAGTGTCTTACCCACTAGGCCACTACCACTGTACAGTCTACCTGCCACCAAGCCTGTCTCATTGGTGCTGCAATCAAGTTTAATTGGTGAGTGGGGTGACCTGCTCCCTTCTAGTGTTTAAGAAATGGGTGACGTGCATCCTTGAACATTTGTGTCATTTGATCAACAATATCATGTCACTGAGAGGGTAGGAGTGGGCACACTGTTGATTTAAGATCTCGCAGGGGTTTCAGAATAGACGACTTTTTCTAGGTTGTATATAAGACATGAAATTATTGCTCTACTTCTTTTTACCAGTTGAGACAGTTTTAGGTTGGTCCAGGCAGCGTTCAGACTAGAACTGCTAGAAATCTTCACTGCCAGGATTGTGATGGCTTGCAGGTCATTGAAGGAATTCCCCGGTGAAGTTGACCCCCGTGGCCAAGGCGCTGGTCTGTGGGGCAACTTGTCCTGGGAGTGAGATACGTGATGACACCTGTGTGCATGAAACTCGTGGGAGGGCCGTATGAGAGCGGTGAAGTTACCAGCAGGCCTGGTTAGATGGTGTTGTGCTGCATGGTTTCCCTCTACACCCAAGAAAAACACACTCTGTGCCCCCCCCCCCCCCTTCCCCCCCCCCCCCCCACACACACACACACATACCATAGCCGTAGAGCCGGGTCTTCTAAACGTGTCAAAAGATTTAGTGGAGGAAAGGCTGTTTTGACAGCGGTGGTTTTGTGAGTGAAATGTGCTCCTTGTCTTTCCCTGCTCCATGGATCCAGGTCAGCACCTCAGCCGCTTCCCGAAGGGGGGGGGGCCCAACATTCGTATGCAGCCGCGCTCCGAGGGACCCAGTTCAGTGCTGCTGCAGGAATGGAAAGCCGGTAGCCTTGGACAGAGGTCCGGGACAGTGCGCGCTTTCTTCTCTCCTTCGGGCCGTGCCCCGGTGCAGGGATGGGACAGCGCGGACACACAGACTTGGCTTCAACGCGGTGTCTCCATTCACCATCCTTAATTGGATGAGTGTAGCCCTTGGAAGAGGGAGAGGCGCGAGCCGGAGCCAACGGCGAGAGGAAAACACTTCCAACTAGCATGAGCCTCACTCCTTTTTCCGGCCCTGAGTTTCTGAGACACACAGACACACACACACACACACACACACACACAGACGTCCTCCAACACTTTCGCCATTCATGACTTCTCCGTGCTTTGGCAGGAGAGATAAATGCACAGACGAACGTGACAAGCGAGAGGTTCCACGGCAGGGCGAGCAGAGACGGCTCGGAATGCCGGGGTGACAGCCAGCGCTCCGACGGAGGAAGCCGAGACAGAGATACGTAACCGAGCAACGCGCGCAGGCGAGAGAAAGGGAGAGCGAAAAAAAAACAGACGCTGGGATTTTTACTACGCGCCTCATACCAGAGCAAAAGTTCACTTGAGGCTTCCTTCACATCACCTGCCAAGACCAGAAAGCAGCCACTGCCTCCAATATAAAAAGCTCTCCAGTCTTACAGGCTAAAGAAGAGACAGGGAAGTACGTATATAAATATATAAAAGCCGGGGAGAGAGAGAGAGAGAGTGAAAGCGGATGGAAAAAGGAGGTAAGGACGGGGAAAACAGATTTTTTAAGACTGTCAGAAGAAGTTGTGCAGATACAGGGCAGCGAGGGACAGTAACTGACACATGCAATGTTCCTCGGGGCCAGCAGTGCATGAAGAGCACCTTTGTCATGAGAGAGCGCTCTTCGCTGGAAAAGGCTGACATCACTTCCCCCCTCGAGGGACGGGCGGGCTGGCACCGCTGCTGCCTCGGCGCGGTCGCAACGCTCGCGTCCGGCCGCGGCGCCGTTACCTGGACGGCCTCCATCGGGCCGTCAGGCCCCCGTCTGGATCGAAGCCGGCGACGTCAGGTCCAGCCACCGGAGCCGTTGGAATGACAACACGGCGGCCCCCCCCGTGGGACCGACTGGAGGAGTGTGTGTACGCGTGTGTGAGAGAGAGAGAGAGAGAGAGACCGAGTGTATCACCTCTCTACGAATGCACACAGACCACAGATCCGCTATCGCAATAACAATCGTGCTCCGAGTGCTTCACCTTTTCAGCAGACAAAGTGTTTCAAGATAAGATTTCATAACAGCCGCTTCCTGTGCCTTCCACAAAGACGGCCACCTGGCAGCCATTCTTTACGCCGAGGCCTTCTTCTAAAGCAGCCCTTATCTCGCCCGCAATACTAAAGGCCGCGCAGTCAATCTTTAAACAGACCTGCGCTGTCCGATAAGACACCTCAAAAAAGCAAGATGGAGAAGCATCTGTGGCAGCTTCTTTTTTTTTGTTGTTGTTGTGCATTAGCCTGCATTTTTTTGCGCATTTATCAGCGATTTGTCACAGCTATCTCTTCCCCTCTTAAAATTCATCCAACAGCACAAAAAAGTCATGTTATAACGAGAGATTGTGCTGTGTCTGCTACTGTGGTCATTGTGACAAAGTCCTGAGGTTATACCAGCGTTTACCATTTTAAATTTATACTTAAAAAACGTTTATCGCCTTACAGAAAATCTTATGACAATCTCAGAAGGCCTTTTTCAATAAAATAGTTGTAGACAGCACCTGACACTGCAATAATAAATAAAAATTGTTATTATTAAAGAGATGCATCAAAGTGACATTCTCATATGTTGTTGTTTTTTTTTTTGCGCAATGGCCAATAGCTTAATACCGTTTTCACAAATTGTACTTATGAATAATGTTTAATATTCAGTAGACCTGCAAGCTTAGTAGGAAGATTTAAGATCATTTAAATGGAACTAATCAGTATAACTCAATGTAACGTAGCATTTGTCAGGATGTCACTGCTCATTTGGTCCATACTAAAGCACTCAGTACTTGATTTAAATTAATGGGGTACTTCAGTCTGCTGGAAGCAACAGCCTGCTTTCACTGAACTACAGATGTTTGTATGATATACTTCATGCACAGCATCATGATATCATAAGCTTTGGCAGCTGGTGGATGTCATCGCTCCGACAGAGACTGCATCCTGTTAATGGCCATGGCTCATCGCGGTGCTAACAGCTACCCGGAGGTGCTATTGATGGGCTGTCGTATGTGCTAGCCAGCAAGACGTCTTCCTCCGGTGCTGATAACATGCCAGCGAGTGAGTCAGTTTGCTCAGCCAATCACAGCGTGGCCGGGCCTGTCATCGACAGAGCACTTGCAGTTCATCCTTCCAGAGCCCCTTACCTCGTGGACAAATTACTTGTGCCAATGACTTGTGACAAATTGAGCACTTATACTGTCAAAGTGCTAATGAAGCCGACAAAAGAGAAAACAATGAGTGTTGACCACACACAGGATAGACACTTGTTTAACGTTTCCCACAGTGGCCTGGCAGGAGGGTGGCAAGTATGTGAAGGTGAACTGGAAGTCCCACCTCCTTGGCAGTCACACAGAAAGCATTACTTTCCGGAATAATGGAATGATGGATATTTCATAATAGGGCTAATTGAATGCGGCTGCAAATTGCATTTATACGGTGAAAAGTGATCTCTCCACCGTGAAAGAGCCTTTGAGAAACAAACTAATTCAGAGCAAATGGCGAAAACGGTTAATCTCCACCTTGATTCCCAAACGCGAAGCCCTCCAGAAGTTAAGGGTTTTACTCTCTCCCTTTTTCGAAATGTTCCCAGGGAAATCCGGCGCAATTCCTGGAAGTCTTTGGGCAGATCATGGTGAGATATGCCCAACACAACTAGTCCTGCCATTTAAACCCCCAGTTTTGGGAAATATGGTCTGTGTTAGGCGGGATTAGGCAAGGTTCAGCACTTATTCCCCTTTCTGAGAAGAAGAAGTGCTTTTTTGGGCACAGCTCATTACATGGCTGATTGGGCCAACATCTCCTCTCATTTGTCTCAGATTGAGAAGGGCTCATCTCTGACGTCCTGACATCTTGCGCCTGCAACTGTAGGCTTGTCTAATCAGCCCGGCCAAGGCTTAACCTGTATCCAATTCCAATCCACAAGACGAGAACGCGGATGTTGTGATCTAAATACGGTGCACTTGAAAGCGCTGTCCCTGTCCGTATCATAAACCGTGCGATTTGTTTTCATTTGCCTAAAAGAAACATTATAAGGCAAAACATTTGGTTTTCATTTCGTATTATATGTCTACGGAGTCAACATAGCACCCTGACATATTCAGCACCGTCTGCAATGTGACCTACAGGCTTCGAGTCAAAAGTTCGAGAGCATCGAAGGCAGCACGAAGACACCAAAAATCAGAGTGTATGTTATTATTTATAATTACTGGAAAGAAACCATTTGTGCCCAAAGTGTAAAAAAGCAATCATGGTTGCATCAAGTTGCCACCTCCAGCTGTCAGAAAGAGGGCTATTACTGGGAATTGCATTAAAATGTATATATTTTATAATCATCATCGGGCAATTGTTACATCTCATGGATGATGAAGGGTTGAAAGGGTGGCGGGGGGTGGCTGGGTCGGTCACTTGTACGGCCCTCTCTGTCTCTGCCTGGCTAGGGGGTCCTGTCACTTCATCCAGGAGATTCGCTTTGAAGCCCTGAAAACACTGAGGCCCGGGTCAGGGAGAGGATTTGTGAATGGACAGGATTTCAGAAGGCCAGGGTCACGCACCCAGTAGGTCACCCACCTCTAAGCCCCCATCATTGAATTACTCCCACCACCCTTAAGATTTCCAGAACAGAAGTGCAGTTTCCCTCTTCCAACATTATGTATCATAGGTGAACAACACACTGGAGGGAAAAAAAAACATTTGGATATTTGTCTTTGGAAAATCAATGCGCAAAAGATAACATGATGGTTGTTGCTGGCACAAGGCTGTGACATATTTCAGTGAAAAACAGGAAAGTCTACGGTCGTGAGGAGCGTGCAGTATGGTCTGTGTTTCAGGACGAGGACAGTTGTGGTACGCTGTGTATGTACCCTCTCTGACAAACAAGCCGGAGCAGTGGAAAAAGGTGGCCAACAATGCGAAGTCGTGAATGATGGCAAACCCTGTGATGACACTGGCATCGGGCCAATCAAGACAAGACAAATCTGACACCAAAACAATGATGGCAGGTGCCCAAGTGACACAAGGCCAGTAAGATCCACATAAGCAGGTGTCTGATCACAAAAACATCCCCACATCCATCCACTTTTCTAAGGCAATGACCCCAGAACATTATTTTAAATGATAAATTATTGCTGTAAGTTGTGTGCAAATGTCAGTTATGAATCACAGTGCTTCCCAGATGCTTGGACCCAAAGCACGAGCTACAGGGTAGCTTTTTTCCGTAGGTGGAGAGGAAGTCCGCGCCTAAGACCATGGTGCCTGGGCTAGGACCAGCATGACCTCAATCAACCCGACCTTGCCGACTTGTCTCCTTTAATGCAGAAGAGACGAGACTTAAGTCGAGCTGCAGCTGCATCCTTCATTCTGTTGCTCGGCTGATCATTTGATGAGGAACACAAAAGCAGTTTAATTTTTGTTAAATGTAGTTCTTTGTTGGGCAAAACTGTCAACGGTTTCCCAGTTTTAAAATCTACATCATGACAACAAAATCCCTGGTAATGCAGCCAATAGCATGATCCAGTTATGAATCAGACCCAGCACTCACCTGTCTTCATATCGGCGTGTGGCGTCACTCAGTATGACGCCTCCAGGAGCTTGAGAGAAGGGCGGTTGTCGCAGCAAGCGATGGTGCAGGGGCTGGCAGTCATGACACACGTGGCAGTTCGGTTTGGAGGTCAGCAGAGTAGCGTCAATTTCCAGATGCTGTTCCATCGTGAAGAACTGGACGCCAGTCACAAGCTCAGCCACATCCAGCTTGACGGTGAGAGGCATGTCACAGAAGACATTGCTGGGCCCGAGTGACAGGTTGTTTCCACTGACTGTCAGCAACAGGATGTTGTGGATTGCCGGCAGCGCCGTCTCCTCAGGAGCATCAGGCGAGGAGAACGTCACCCACACAGTCAGCGAGTCGGGCACCACGGGGTGTTCAAATCCCAGTTCCAGCATGCAGCCTTGCAGGGGACAGGGCGGGGGCACCAGGTTGTTGAGTTCCATGCCGCTATGAGGGCTCCAGGTACGCACGCTCGGTTCGCATACCTGCTCAACATCTGGTGGGCCTGAGGGTGGAGCCACAAAATGTCAATTAAACGCCTTATCCAGAGCGACTTTCGACCAGTACTTACAGGGACAGTCCCCCAGGAGACACCTAGGGTTAAATCTTACACAGGGACACAATGGTAGTAAGTGAGGTTTGAATCTGTGATTGTGACACCCTCTGGGATGTCTGTGTTTTAAGCTTCACGTTGTGTTGCAGTTCTTGCAGACTGGAGGCTGTGTGTTGCGAAGAGACCAAATTTGACTTTGTTCCAGACCTACTGTCAGTTTGACAAATGCGTTACACGTTTGGTACAACAGTGGATTCACCATGTATTAATGAAATCGTGTTCAAAAAGGATAAATCATCGTAGCATTGACAGGTATGCAAACTAACCTTACAGAAAGGGGGAGTTTTGATGTTTGTGACTTGCTTTGCATGTGTTTTACTGCTTTCCAGAGCACTCTGGAGCAAAGTCACGCTAAACAAAATAAACTACAGGGGTTTGACTTTCCTTGCAACTATTGCACGCCTAGTTTTGCATTCTTTAAACACCGGCCAATCATTCGGCATTTTTGAGTTTCTAGTTCCGCCAACTGGCATTCATATGCCAAAGCACTACATTGAACATTTATTCCTCCCAGAACAAAAGTCTCTACGACCGTTTCAAACCCAAGTGACAAGGAAAAAATACAAGGCTGGTCCACTGAAATGGATGCATACAAACAACAACTGCATATCGCAGGGAAAGATTAAACGCAGCTTTCATTGAAAGAACGGTTGCTTATTTCCTCTCGTTCTTGCTCTCTTGAAACATAAAAGCCTCTGGCCCTGCTTGGGCAAATTGCAACTCGAACACTGCAGCCATATTTGGAGTCAGCAGCCAGCCATATTAGTCCGCGTGACGTAAAGCAACATTCATCAGACGTTTCAAGGAGCCAGAGCGCGGTCGACGCTGTGTTCTCTCCATTTTCCTTTGTTCAATTCCAAACTGGCAAAGGCTGCACCCATTTGCTAACCTCATTTCTGGGCAGTGCAGAAAATTCCAGTGTTTAATCAACTGAGCACTGAATTCAGCTTCCAGCCCACATTATCTCAACACATTTATTATTGTAAGTGTGAGTGTGGCGAGAGCAGAGGTAACATTAAAATGATGATCTGGGATATTCTACGATTTTGCTTTAATACTTAAGCCCCATATGACTTGCATAGTTTTTTTGCACCCTTTTTTGGTGTAAGGCTGCAAGTCACAGTCAAGTCAGCAATTAGTTCAGTCAGAATTGAATGCGTTCTCTGTCACCTGATCTCTTCAATTGAAAATGGTTTTTTTTTTTTTTTTCTGGTTGATAATAGCTCACTTCCTTGGAGATTTGACTTAACTTCTGACCTGCCTCTGAAGCTGCAGCAAGACTTTCAAGGTGACCTAACAATTCTGTTATGAATCAGTGCCTTGCCTTTTCACATTAGCTAATCCCATCGGGGTATTAGCCTGTCTAGGAAAGGACTCGTTCTAGGGAAATGGGAAAAAGACATTCGGAAGAATTCCAGCTTAATTGCAGTCAGTTGAACGTTGAGTGTTCTCTGGATGTTCTCGACCTCCCAGCGTCGCACGGCGAATCGAGCTCAGGCCTTCGGTGGAGCGGCCAGGCTGCGAAAACCAGCCTCGCTGGCTCCACTCATGCAGTCGGCCTTTTGATGAAAGGGGATGGCATCACTTCAGACACCACGTCCAACAAGACTGCCACAGAGCTACAGAACATAGAGCATCTGCCGCTCTATCAAATGGGAAATAGATCATCCCGCACTCAACTAATTAGCCTCTTGGGGAAAACGTGTCCCATCTTTAACTCAGTAGAAATAATGGTAGAAATTTCGAAGAACATTCTAAGAACTACATCTGTCGCTCGTTATAAAGAAATCCTTGAGAAGACACCAATCGTATCAGATAATATTGTCTAATAAATCTCAATTGTACCATTGCTTTAGTAACACTGCTGCAATTCATGTGGTCCTCCGGCAACAATGCAAAGTTTCTTACTAAGTAAAAAATAAACGTGGGAGTTGATGAAGTGAAGGATGAATGCTGAGGAGTACCACCTCTCTGACAACAGTGCCAAGGCGGCCCTCCCCCCGTGTGGTGTGTATCTTCATCTATCAGGGAGTTTCCACATATTTCCAGCTCCTTTCTCCTGACCATGGCATCTCCTGGCATCCGCTCTTCTTTTGTAAGACACCAAAGGGCAGGTCCCACCGATGTTACTCAACCCTTCCTGAGGCGTCTCAGCAGTTTGTGGGTGCTTTACAGTTAGTGAGTGCTGTAACGTGCTGCTACCACGTCAGTTACTGCAGCAACGCACGGGTTTCAGGACCCTGAGAGAGGTCCACCATGGCTGAGGAAAAGGCCGCACTGTGATAAAGTCTTGGCCCAGGATCCAGCCAAGCAAACAGTTGTAGAACTAAATCTGTGTACACCTCATTCCCCTCGGATAGAGTAAATATTAGGGTCATTGGCTTCAAAGTGGATATCTGTACAGTCTGGAAAGCCTACAGTGCCGTCCTTTGTGTCTCAAGCCAATATGTGCGGCTGGTTATTAAATTACTATTATGTCACATCAGAGTCGTTTTGAGTTTTTTATCTTTTGACTTTTTTTTCCTCCTCCTTTCGATGGTGTGCGTACAGATTTACTGATACAAGATCTAGAGCAACGTGACTGCACCTCGTAAACTTTGGGCCAAGAAGAACGCAGCAGGGCAGACGGCGGCGCAGGTAACCAAGTTTACAGCTAATGGCCCGTGGCTGCAGCCGCGTTCTCCCAGACAGAGCGCATGCTATCACGTAATGCGCCATGGCCTGACAGCGCCGGGCTTTCAAAGGAATCTCTTTAATGAAAACAATGCCGCTCCATCTGGCCCTGCGTGGAACAGGAGTGTTTTGGCCATGCAGATTTGCCAGAGACACACATGGTCCATTAACAAGGTCCTCATTGAGAGATTCCCTTTTTTCCAGGCATTCTCACAACCCCCCCCCCGGATTCTCGTTCTGCCCTTCCTGCTACACTGCTTTAAATCAGCTGCAGGGCCGTTCTTCATGAATGTCACAAGCCGCATGCAGTTTGCTTAGCTATCCAGGGTGGTTTCCACATGGTTTTCCCCCCCTTTCACTCTTCTTTACACTCCCCTCTTCCACACGGCATTAAAGATTTACAAGAGGTGCACCGCAGGCCCTGTGCGGTGTGTGCTTTACCTCAACGAAAGCACAGTGTGAGGACACTGAACAACCAGCCTCCGAGTGACAAGTGGGTTTTATTAAATGTCTGCAATGCCCCTTCTGTAAAGATCCCATCTATGTCACTTCCCAACTTCCTTTGGCCCACAGCGGGAGCAACGAAGCAACTGCAGCCACAGGCACAAAACAGGCTGAGTGCCGAGCAGCTGCACGCTGCCTGTGGGGTTCATGTCTGAGGATAAACAGGGGCCAAGTGGCGGGAGTGCGTACGAAGCTTGCGCATTAACGCGGGATGCGATCCAGGATGGAAAACAGAAGAGGGGTTCAGATACAGCGGCAAGCCTGGACAAGCCTCCACCAGCACCCTGAAGCGGGCAATGAGAGGCGGCTCGGTCTGGCAAACGGGTGGGGCCCTGAGCCAGGGAGATGATGCCCTGACATCGCGTTGCCTCGTCGCTGTTTTTTTTTAATAAAGGTTTTTACCTTTTAATTGCACCATGTGTGCTGTCCTGTTACCACTTTTTTTTTGTCAATCATCCTTATTGAATTAAATTTGTCACCAATGCAAACCTCTACGTGCACACAATAAAACAATAAAACCAGTTCTGCCGTTCCTTTCTTGATCTATTTTTTAATAGATCAAAAGAGAAAATAAGATTTGCACTGCGTTTTAACAAATAATGCATTTTAATTCTTTTCGAACCAACTTAGATCATCAGTCAGGGGGTAAATCACTAATATTAATATGGTTGCACTTGAGAGAGAAATTGTCCCAAACTGCGATGATATAAAAATGAATTCAAACCCCTACAAATGACCCATTACTGACACATCGCCATATAGTCCTGGCATTGCTCACGTAATAACAATTACGACAGCAGCTGCCGGAGCAGTTGGATGAGCACAGCTGTGTCGACTATTTATAAAAACCAAATTCCGCATCCTCCATATTAGTCGCTGTGCAGCTCTGGAAACCAGTTGAGATGTCGCGCCCTGTGCTGCTGCTGAAGTTCGATTTGAGAACCAGGCCGTAGGTCCAACTCTGCCTTGTAAGGGGGAATCTGCCACATCATTTTCATAGCAACGAAGCACAAACAAACACCATCCTACAGGGACATGTGCTTTCCCTTTCCTTTACTCCCCGGAGAGGGTATTGAGCAAGCGTCTGAAACCCGCTCCCACTACAGACCCTGTGCACGCTGGAGGTGATGCAGGATTAGATAAACGAGAGCGAAGACTCAACAGAGTTTGGCCTAAAACAAAACACAGCACTATAAATAGCAGAGGGCGGGGACGCCGCTTGCACGATGCTGGGCGAGGGAGGGAGGGTGCTTACCCTCAGCTTCCCGTGGGCTCCAGTGCCAGGAGTCCGTGCACGGCCGCTGGGACATGGAACGTGAGGCGTACTGCAGGAGGACCCTCCCTTCGGTGCATTTGTCACACGCTGATCCCACTTCTCTAGGAAGCCAATAGACAGTGACAGGGACCAACTTAGATACAGTCCAAAACAAACAGGACACAGACACATGACATTCACTTTCATAAAAAGACATCAGCTCGTTTCTTCCTTCTCTGAACATCTGAATTGTTCATCATTGTTCTTTTGTTATTGTTGTATTCTTGCCATGATGTCAGGGCCGTCAGTACAGGAACCTTTTATATAAATGGACACACACACACACACACACACACACACGTGCAATTCCCCCTCTGAGCATGTCCAGGCACGTTTGCTCGAGGGGTTTTTCCCACTGCCCAGTTCTACTCATATCACCTGTCATAGAAGTGTCCCGAGATGGGAGGAAACCACTCCAGAGTGATAGAGCTGTCCCCCTGTTCAACCACTCGGGGTGCTATCGGCACGGGGGGAGGCTTGTAGGCCGACTGCCAGGTCTGGTAGATCAGATCCAAGTAGCAGTGCATCCTGGCCACTTGATTGAGGGTGAAGGAATTTGTGCAGTCATCATCTGCCAGAGAAGAAAAATCAATAGAGAGGTTCACTTTGTCTTCCCAGTAAATGTATTATAAAGATGCTCTGATGCAGGGGAACCATTACATTTATGCAAAGTCATGAGGTTTATGTCAAGTCATAATGAGGCAGAACGCTATAAATCCTTCATCTTGTCACAGCCATTTCACCGTTACCTGCCGCCTGCCATTTCCAGAAAACGATCAGAATAAAAGTCCACTGCTGGGACACTGGGCTTTCTGGCTTTGGAGGATAATTGTCTCAGCTCCATGGTAGGGGAGTGAGAGGCCATTAAGGGTTGTCTGACCAGTAACCCTGCAATGAGCAGAGACAAGAATAACTACAGCCCGACCCTTTGATGCTGTTCTGACCCTGGATGGAAAAAATGTTTGTAGTTGCAGCCGTGGGGTCAGCATCATTTACTAAATTTAGTTGTATTTTTTTCCTGAAACTATGGACACGGGATTCTTTGATTAGCAACGGCGTATTCGCTGCTTGACATACTGGTGGACGCTCGTACCAGAATAGCTCATGTAGTTGTTGAAGGGCGTGTGTTTGAAGTGACTGCTGCCACAGGTCTCATTGCCCGGCTCGGGGTCATGGCAGTGCTTGTACTTGGGGGTGGGGTTGGTGTCGGCGCACAGGTCGCCGGTCTCCATTGAGGGCTCCATTTCCATGCAGGCGTCGTTGCACGACTCGATCTCGGAGACACCGCGGAAGACGTGGTACAGGCCCAGGCTGTGGCCGATCTCGTGGATCATGGTGTGTGAGTGGCCAAACGTGCCATAGAAAGAGGGATTTAAAACGATTCCCCCTACAAGACAAAGTACAAGACCAAGATAAATGGCAATGGAGTCCTTGTCTAAAATTCAAAACAAGGACAGGCAAATCTATAGACATTAAAATAAATGTTCTATATTGGACAGGAACCTTCATTAGTGGGACTTTAAGACTTTTTTCACAGTTGAGATACAGATGGCAATCACTGAATTTCAAAAACTATGTATAGGCAACGATTACTCTTTACCAAGATGCGTCAGGGCCTCTTTGTCCCACGGCCAAGTAGCAACTCCAGCCAGGTCTTCGTCAGACGAGTTGGCAAAGAAGACGTTGAGGTGTGTGGAGCCATCAAGGTTCAGCACCGCTTTTAGCTCCTTAACTTCCATATAGGCTCTGCAGGAGAGGCACAGTTTGTTCCGCGTTACAGTGGGCCTAGTTTGATGGGATAGGAGGTGATGCTTGGGGAACAACAGATTGAGCGAAAGGATTGAGGCCACCGATAGCCACATTTTCACCCCCTCCACCACCCCAGTGTTTTTGGCCATGCCGCTTGATATTAAGGCCTGTGCTTATTTGTGATTTTTTTTCACTGCCTCAGGACAAGGAGGCAGATGTGGCCATGTTGGAAATCGGTGTCACCTCCAGCCTGTCATGGCTCACTTGCTTGGCTTAATCCTGGCACCTTTGTCGCAAGGCGCCGAGGTCTCTGCAGGAGCTGCTCCACTATTTCACCCCGATTCACGAGTTTACATGGGCACGGTTCAAAAGCGCGGGCTGGCCACCGGTGCCTCGGCAGGGACCGAACTACTTCCATTACAGACTCAACCTGCGTTGCCCGCACCAGAAACCTTCCCTGTCGGCCTGGCTTAAATCAATTGAGCGTGCCATTTTGTAAATTGAACCGGGTAAACAAAGGCCATCCAACGCACCGAGAACACAGGATGCACAACGCAGACTGCAAGAGGATGCACACCATCCAAAAGCAAATTCTCAGGGGCCTGCAGGAACAGGGATGGGGTGGGCATCCTGGCCTCCCTCTGAGCAGATGTGCGCAAGAGTTTGAGCCTCAACGATGATGCTGAGAACAAGCTGGCCGGACCCTGATGCCCCCACAGCCAAAAAAACGTTTGGCAGCAAATTAAGCAATGTCATCGGAAAAAAAAAAAAAAAAAGAGAGGCGCACAAGTCCGATGACAGGTTGTATCGTAGATTGACGTGAGCGATTAAAGCAGGTGATGTGTTTGCGTAACGCTGCGGTTGAGGGACCATAAAGGGGCCTTTGTGAGATCGAAACGCTGAGAGCGGAGAACGCTCCACAGTGACACACCACAGCTGCTCCGAATGAGGCCAGTATGAAGAGGAAGCACCCTGCTTCTGCTGATGCATCTGTCAGTACAAGTTTCCACACAAGGGCTCTGTGCCTTTCCACCAGTGGCTGGAAGAGAACATAATACCGGCAATTTCGTTGAACGCCAAAATGCCGCTGTGTGCCCGAGGTACCGAATAATGCACTGGAGGTGGAACAGTGCCTAAGGTTCGATTTGTCTTTCTAATATTGCCAAGACCGATAATATGGTCTAAAATTAAAGGACCTGAGGTGATCAATCCTCTTCTTGCACTGGTACTAGTTTGGCACATCATATGGCACTCATATCACTTAAACAAGCCGTGGAACATTACCAGCCGTCACGTACAGCACTGAAAAAAGCTCCTTCACTCTCCACATAAACTGATTTACTGGCACAAGAAACATATTTTATGAATTACAATGATGGCATCATAATACTTTCAGTCAGCAGAGACTGGGCATCATGTTAAAACAGATGAATTAGGAGAAGTGAATGGACCAAAAACAGCTGCGAGTCCTGATTTCAGTCCCAGTCGGAGTTTATTGACATTTTCAAAAACCAGCATCCACAGACTTCATCCCGACCAATCTAGGGCAATCTACCTTAAAAAGTGGGCCAAAACCACTGTCAGACTACAAAGCTAGTACACACTGACCCAAAATGCTGTTATTGTGAAAGAGGTACAGGAGTACTAAAGTAAAAGTGTTTTCTGAAATACCTAAATGTTCTATGATCAAAGTGTTAGATTTAGTTTTTATTTCATAACAACATCCAAACAGCAATTTGGATATGATGTCTTTACAGGTAGAAGTCAGGGGCCAACTCAGGGTCTAGGACCAGGTAATAAGAGTCCCTTCTCCCTATAATTTTAGATTTTTTTGCTGCGTGGGTGATATTTTTGGGGGGTATTCGGTCGTGTGGGGAGGGGAAGGGTCAAAGGGTTTAATGGAGGGATAGGAGTAACTCAGTGTCGGATAAAACCCGCACTACTGTAGGTCAAACCCATCTAAGCTGAGTTCAATTAAGTCTAATCCACTGGCTCACTTGCACAAACAAAATGTAGATCACATGAATGTGGGATCTGGACAAAAACAAATTTGAGCATGTCTGAGGAGTCCTTCCCACACATTATGTATGCATGTTATTACTAATGCCACTCTGGATAATCCAAGGTTTCTGCTGTCTCATCCCTTCTTTGTTGGCCATTGCCACTTTGTCTTCCCAGGACATTTGTCCAGAAACTCACATTCATGCAGAGTTCTTGGAAGCAAGTGTCTTGGAAGTGTCTTGGAAGCAAAAAGAGAGCACATCACAGCAACAGGGTGTGAGAAATAGGGAGGGAGGAAATGCAGATGAAACATCTCAAGGCCGTCAGAGCAAGTAGGCGAGGTTCATGCTTTAGGTCTTATTCGTGCTAAATGGAGGATTATGACTTCATCCATATACCCCATATATATTTCATATCAAGCTACAAATTGGTTTCACATACAAATGTCGGGGGTTGTTGAGAATGAAAAGTGCGCTGATGTTTTGGCATGGCAACGGTGCTCTGACACATTTAAATCAAAGGGTTTTTTTTGTGATCGGGTGACTGACCCTTAAAGCCAAGATTCATACCTCTCCTTATTAACCTTTTTTTTTTTGGTTTTCTCTCCAATGTCAGGCGTATATAGATACGTATAGAACGGCAAAATGTCTGGAGTAAAAGCCACCACTACATCAGATCAGACAACTGTTTTTCACTCTGTTTCATGGAGTGCTGAAAGAAAGTACAGGACGCCCCTTTCCCCACTCCAACATTAGCCAAGACAGCACTCTTAGAGAGCATTATTAACGCTGCCAATCTGTCATGTATCAATAAAACTGGCTTTGCAAGCGGAGCCTAAAAATTAAAAACCCGTAGATCCATGGTGTGCTTTTCCTTGCCCTGTTTTTGGCAGTTGGAGAAGAAGAGGCTGAAATCTCATCCAGAGTCGAGGGGAGGGAACTGGCAGATGCAGTTGAGCCTGACAGGCCGGTGACCGGACAACAGGCGTCTCTTCCGGCAGGCCCGAGATCGCCTCCTCACGCCCAGGGACTCAATTAGCGTAGCCACTAGTGCTCACTGCTTTACGAGCACGTGGACATGGGGTTTACGTGACAGACAGTAAAGCATTTGAGAGGACGGCCCTCAACGCACGAGCCTGACAAAGGCCAGACATTAACCTGGCACTGTCACAGGGAGAGCTGCTGACACCCGGAGCGGCCCTCTCGTAACATATTACCCTTCGCCCCTCACTAATTTACCAGAATAAGGAACGTGACAGGGGAATTTATCCCTCAGCATCCCTGACATGCAGTACACTGTGCGGAAAACTGCTGGAGCCTTCAGCTGTTGGGGGAATAAAAGTAAAACAGTGATTGGTAATGTAGCTTCCACTGATCACTGAAATCTAGAAACCAGAACATGGGGTTTTTTTTCAGTTGTTCTACAGCACGGAAGCAACTTAATATGAAATCATGAATCACAAATACTACCTTGGCAAGTAATGGCCCACAAGAGACATTTTGATATTTACTATATTACAGGGAAAGGTCACAAATGCTTAGCTTGAATAAAGCCCAGTCTTCATAAATGGCAGGCTATAATTTAGAAATTGCACACAATGTAAATGTCAAACAGTCGTCTCTGGGCATATGCACGACCAGCCCACGACCTCCTCCGCAGCGCTCCGCGTTGACTTCCATTTGGAAGACAGCTGCCTACCGCAGTCTGCTGCTAGCCAGATTCCTAAACATGCTAAGTGGTAACAGGCTCTGGGGCTACGAAAATAAACTCGAGCCCTCACATCCATTGTTCCTCCGCGCATGTAGCACGCCGCTCGTCCAGAATTCCACAATTAAGCAGGAATGTCGAATAATGTTTGCAGTGCGGCCCTCGGCGAGGCTCGCTAGACATGCCATAATCAAACGAAAATAAGCAGCGACTTGGGCAGCTTATCTTTCTTCTCTTCTCTCCATTCCTTCCCCCCTTTCAATTTTCATACAACACTTTGCATCCATTCCCTTTCAAAGGACATGTGAAAATATGCCAATATTTAGCTTGGGTAACGGATTCAAATATCGTCCAGTTTGATGAATGGCCTTGTGTTTATTAGGACGAGACAACAGACGGTGAAAACACGGACCACCTGGCTTCTTTTTCCATTTCATCCTTTGCGCTAAAAAGATTATGTCACCAAACGGGCCGCACACAGGGCTATTAAAAAGTCATTTGAAGAACTTCAGGAATGTTGTAGGGGACGATGCTTTGGACTTGAGTGAGGACAGTAACGTAAGCCCCGCAATATCCCTGCCATGCACTTAAAGTCACACCGGCGCACTGCAAGGTGGAGGGCTGTATAAACACCAGCTGGGTGCTGTTTGACAGCCAGTGAGATTAAAAGATGAGATAACACTCAGCAACTAAATACGCTGCTATCTGCGGGACATTAACTATCGTCTGTAGTGTTTTACCACACGTTTTCCTGAAATAGGTCAAGACCTTTTCTAGGAAGGATAGGCCACCCATTTGGACGTGACCTCTTCTTGCCACAGGGCATTTTATTATTCAGGAATTATGGATTTGTAAAGCCATTCAGGTTGTACAGTTTGAAAAATAACTAGTGTTTTGTGTGGTATCAATAATTAAATATCTTGACCCCCCCCAACCTCTTGCCCCGACCCCTAAAAAATGTATATTTTTGCAAAATGGTTTGATGGACAGCATGCACAAAGAACATCCTGTTCATAATTGCAGACTCTCTTTAAGCGTACGAAATAGACTATTGGGGAGGAATGGAATGCCCAAAGGGCAAAATCTGGAGCTGGGAAACCTGTATCAATTTGAAGGGGGGAAAAGAAATCTAGAAAGAACTGTAAACATCTTGGGTCCTTTTTTCCCTCGCTGCCAGCCTCGGGTAGTTTTTCTTGAAATCCAATTTCCTCATTCTCTAAAACACTCGCGCAGACGGCCTTAAAACCAGAGCAATAACAGCTCACCGGAGTCAGGCACCATTTCCCTCCGAGGGATATACAGCCCCCACAAAATAGTTTCTAGAAGGTTTCCTGGAGAGCTCGCTCTAATGGGCCCCTCAGTGCTCCGCGAACGTTGCAAGTCCAGAGCTCTGCCATGACCTCTAATTACCTTTACAGTTTGTCTGGGGAGATGCTCCCTCTGTATTTGATCTACAATCAATCTGCCTACCTCAGCACCCCAAGGTATCAGTACAGAGGAAGATAATGACACGAGGTCAGCCGCTGTCACCCTTTGGTAAGCTCTGCAAGACCTCACACTCAGAAATGTTAAAGAGTTCGGTGGACGGAGGGGAACGAGAACGGATGGAGGAAATTCTTTCCCACAAGCCAGTAACTTGCAGACCCTTTGAACAAAGCGCTGTAGGGAGTTTGAGAAATCAAAGGGCTGCTCCCTTATCAGCATCACTAAGTGACGTCCCCAATTTCCATCCCTACTTATGTTTTTACATATGAACACTTTATTAATGATTTGTTGTTTGCATTGTTACAAGTACTTTGCATAATTAAATTCAGTAATACAGTATTCAGGGATACTGCACAAGTGTGAAAATTAGCATTTAATAAATATGTTCCAACACTGAAGATGTCTTTGTTTCCCTACCAAGAAACATTATTATTTGGAATCAGCCCATCATTTCAGAATCCCTAGTTTTAAGCATTAATTACTGTTGGCTTTACCTTAGTGGTGAAGATGAGTTAAAGCATGTCTTGGTGACGTCGGTGACATTAGGGTTGCAGCAATCCCCTCCATCATAGAAGTAACTCTCCACATTACACTCGGGGTCGCACACTCCATTCCCCTGCTTGTACTGTGGACAACGGCTCCTGTGGTTCCTGCAGTTGCCACCATCAAAGCCCGTCAGAGTGTGGTTGCATTCAGGGTCACACTCGTCATCGCCGACTTTGGTGATGTCACAGTTGGCCAGCACAAGGCGATGGCGCAGTGAGGAGTTGGAGACGTTGTGCACCATCAGCTCCCAGGTGATGTTGTACATACTAAAAGCGTCGATCAGGCGCTGATGCTGCAGATGGATCTGCTGGTCGGTGACGGTGGGCTCGCGGCCCTCGTCATTGAACACATTCACTACCCGGTAGCGCACAGTCTTGAGCTTGCGAAAGCTCCAGTGGTTGTTGTAGTTGTTCACCACCTGGACATTGTCACAGACCGTCTGGCCACACGAGGGTGGCTCCAGTGTGGTGTCCAACGAACCTCCACTGGCTCCACCCACACCGGCCCGGGTGCCATCATCCGGCTGGGGAAAGCTGCCATCTTTCACTGTGAGCCATTTGCGGGCCGGGTGCTCAAAGTTTTCACGGATGACCAGGTGGGCCAAGTCTTCGGGCAAGTCTGGGTGGCCGTGCATGTCCCAGGTGATGTCCTTCTGTGACCGAGCCTCTCGCCACAGGCTAAGGCGCTCCACAGCACCACGGTAGTTGTGATTGAGCGCATTGCCTCCAACCATCAGCACCTTACACTTCTTTGTCAGGGGGCTGAAGATATCCCCCGACTGTTCGCGGCTAACAGCCACTTGAGCACCATTGATGAAAAGCTTCATGTAGAGGCCATCATACGTGATAGCCACGTGCGCCCAGTGATTGGGCAGGTAGCGTCCATTGGAGTAGATGGCGGTGGCCTTGTGGGCACGGTCGGTCTTGAGGGAGAAAAAGAAGCGCGGGTCACGGTTGCACTGCTCACTCACGGTCTTGATGCCCAGGAGCCAGCCGCGATCGCTGGAGGCGTAGAAACACTTGTCAAAGAGACCTGCGGAAGAACGGAGAGACCGGTCAGTGAAAGTCATTGTTTTTTGTCACTGTGAGAGACAGCAAGCACAGCACGTGGTGCACACAAGGAAATGTGTCCTCTGCATTTAACCCATCACCCTTAGTCAGCAGTGGGCAGCCATGACAGGCGCCCGGGGAGCAGTGGGTGGGCACGTTACCTTGCTCAAGGGGTGCTTGGTGGAATCTTGGTGGTTCGCAAGGCCACCCACTAGGCCACCCCTTTCCCCATTAATCTGGACATTTGTCCCATTGGTTGGGTTTCACTGACTACATTTACCCGGACAGCAGTACTCTCAATACTGACTTTATTCTTTGCAAAGATCTTGGAGTCAGTGGGAGCGTGAAGTAAAAACTGAAGAGTCATTTTAAATAAATTCCCATGGATTATTTGTAAAAAAAAAATCAGAATAAGGTGGTTTCTGCAAAATGCAAATGAGATTGTTCCTGTCCAACAAAGTCACTCAATCAATCATTCATTCAGCCATTTAATCAGGACAAAAGAGTTTCACATTTTTTCTATATGTATCCGTGTTTTTAGCAGCTTTACGCAAGAACAACTACATTGCAACTGCGCATAGGGATTTGCGACGCTTGATGAACATTTATTCTACTCAAGTAGTTCACCAGTGGAGGGGCCAGAAATGGTCGTTTTCTGCAAAAGCTTTATTATGCTGGAGGCACCAAAACACCTTTTTCCTGTTTCACTTGGAAAGCACATGTCAGTCTCCGCACGGTAATGTGTTTTTACTTCTGAGGGGGATCTTTCTGAATGTTAACACACAGCGAGCATGTGTGAGTGTTTATTCCGAACGTCTCGTCTGAAAATACTGTCCATATGTGTAAAAAGACATGTTTTGTGCCAATGATATTCTCACGTGTGTGTGTGTTCATGTAGAACGTCCAACATGTGATGAGCCACGTGCACACTAATGGTCTGGGGCAAAAAAACACACCCCACCTAGAGCACACGCATGTCAGCCTCACATGCTCAAACGTGAGCCTTTCCCCCGGCTTCAGAGGCCCCGGGTCATATCGGGAGTGAAGCCCAAAATGGGCGCGACTTCGAGAGTCCCGGGAAGTACAGGCCCATCCTTTTTATAAAAAAAAAATTGACCCTTGAGATGGTACCATTAGACCCGAGCACAACACCCTCCCTCAAAAATAAGCGTGGCTGAAGTCATCCTCTGTAGGTCGACATCAAGTGGTATGGCATGCTAAGAGCACGTGGGGCCGGACCGTAGGGCAGTTCTGTTAAATATTACAGGCTTTCCATGACAACTGGAAGGAAAGCCTGCCATCTTTCAGCTGGTGCGCTCGGGCTAAAGGGCCCGTGGCGTAAACACCTATCATAATTCTGCCATGCTCAGTCGATCGGACGCGCTACATCTTCCGGGCCCTGCCCTGTGCGCACACCAGAAATACGTACATGCGGGTAACTTCGACCGAGTTCACGACTGTGCAATCCTTCCATTAGTCTTTCTTCCGGGACGAGAGCTGGATGGAGAGCAGATGCAGCAACGGCAGACCTCCATCGCTGTGATGGTGGGTTTTTTTCCGTCTACACCTGGAGCCATCGTAAAAAAAAAGCCTTGGCAAGCCGAAACTGTATTTCGACGGACCCCCGCACGGGCAAAACAAGCTTGCCCTGGTTTCCCATCGGTTGATGGCGAGTGATTATTCACGTTTTTCTTTTTTTCACCGTTGCTCAGGCTGTCGTTGCTTCTCGAGCAATTGTTACCAAAATTTACATTTACGACATTTATCAGACGCCCTTATCCAGAGCGACTTACAATCAGTAGTTACAGGGACAGTCCCCCCCCTGGAACAACTCAGGGTTAAGTGTCTTGCTCAGGGACACGATGTTGGTAAGTGGGGTTTGAACCCGGGTCTTCTGGTTTATAGGCGAGTGTGTTACCCACTACCCAAGGGATGGAACCGTTACTAGACACACGGCATCTGACATGACAACACATCCGTCCCCGAGTGCGTGAAGCAGTTGAATCGGCTGGTATTCCTTCCAGATTCCACGATGACACTTGTGCCATTTATCACGTCCACTTGTCAGCAACAAGAGTTTATTTGACTTGGGGGGGCGGGGGGGCGGTAAGACCACAGCCAGCTCCCCAGTAAACGGAACCGAGACGGAAAAAAAAAGACCCTGCGTTCAGTTCAGCTGCCAAGCCCGAAGCGCTTGGTCAACTTTTTCTAGCACACAGCGTGTCTACATCTGACCTTTTTTTTTTTTTTTTTTTTTTTTCCGTCTTCTAAAGAAACGATCGCTCTGCGCTGTTCAAGGTCCTGAAATGTTGTTGCATTCTGCTAACCCGGCTCTGTTTACACAGAAATGCACAAGCGATGTAAACACCGCGTCCGGAGCGCGGCCCAGGCGAATTACGGAATAATTGAAAATGGCTGCGGAAGGTCTGTGAGCGCTACAAAAGGGAGGGAGACTGTGCCTCTCCTTGTGCTCTCGTACGCGCCAAATATCCGCGTGGCATTGGCCCTCGCCAGTCCCGCGGACTTTACGTTGACGAAGAGTGCTCGTGACCGCGATGATGGACCAGCCTCCTCTTACCCAACCGCACTTTTTGGCCTGAATGAGCCAAATTTGCCCAATACATTTTTATCCGGCTCGCCGTCGGCCGCGGCAACACACCATGTTCAGACTGCAAGGGGGCAAACAATGCTCGGCGAGACTGAGTTTATCCAACATGAAGACTACAGAGTCACAGGTTCAAATCCCACTTACTACCATTGTGTCCCTGAGCAAGACACTTAACCCTAAGTTGCTCCAGGGGGGGACTGTCCCTGTAACTACTGATTGTAAGTCGCTCTGGATAAGAGAGTCTAATAAATGCCATAAATGTAAATGTAAAGGCACCCCCGAACCCCCGGGGCAACCGCCTTGGCCCTTCCGGGCAACTCCTCTCGGGCGCATCGCGCCGTAAACACGCGGCTAAAGAGCCGGACGCCTGGCCCCCCGGCTCCTGTCCACTGTGGAATGGAAAGGCGACACCGTGAATGAAAACAACAGCGGCGACCACGCCAGCGGGGCGGGCCGGAAAAACAACAACAACAAGCGGCGCGGGGCAGCTGCTCCGTCAAAACACCCGGACGGATCCGCCTTATGTCCGGATTCTTTCCAGGCACGAGTTGGATTTACCAGATTACACTACGGATACTATTACGTTTGCTGAGCAAGTCTCCCACTCTCTCTCTCTCTCTCTCTCTCTCAGACTCCAGGGAATTTAAAGAATGGCAAACACGCGCTTTATGATCAAAATTGATCGAATTTGAAATATGTACGCGTGTATATGTGTGTGTATGTATAAAAACATGCAGCTTGTGGATAAAGATGCGATGTGGACCAGAGATGCGTCAGTGACGGCGGCGGCGCGGATGCGGTTTTTCTTCCCCTCCGTCCACCGGAAGCCCGTTGGCTGCGCGCGCTGCCACGCTGCGACGTTAAGCGGCGATGATGTCATCTCTCTCTCTCTCTCTCTCTCTCTCTCTCTCCTCCTGCCTCCCCACCCCAGACCGAGCGTCTTCCCTTCTTTTTTTTTTTTTTTTTTAATTCTCAGGACCTACACATCTGTAGTACAGCGCGGGCGGCGGGTCCGACGAACACGGTTGAAGTGCACGCGCGCAACGTGCACGGCGCCCGGGGGGGGGGGGGGGGGGGGGGGTCTTTCTAGCGGGATTTCGGGTCGCAAGTTCGTAACTCGGACCCCCCAAATAAATAAATAAATAAATAAAAACCGCGGGAAAGGGGGCGGGACGGAGGTGAGAGAGGAGGGGGGGGGGGGGGGGGGGGTTACAAAACACCGCATAGTGGCAGGAAAAGCCCTGGAAAAGTACTCCGCCGCCGATCCACGCCGCCCGGCCGTGGGCGGCCACAGGGCGTCTTATGAATGAAAGCGCGCGTCTCGCCTCATGCGTTCTGAACACAGAAAAAAAATAATAATTACGCCCATGCACACACGTATTAACACACACGTTTTCTATAATATATCATGGACTAACAGGACCGCAAGTGCGTGCATTAGGGTGCAACGGCATGCATCGTTTTGGCGAAATGCGCTTTTTTTCTCGCACTTTGCACGACGTCGCCATGCGTTCGTATAATTACGTCATTGTGTTTTGTTTTTTTTTGTCACCACTTTCGGCGCTACGACGGCCAGCCACTCAGCCCGTCCCCGAGCAACGCGACTTGCTGCGAGTAACTTTCTCTTTTTTCCCCGCTGTTCTTTAATTCGGTACCTGCGATCACGGTGGGCGACCGCTGACCCCCTTCCGGCTTGATCCACATCTGAAGAGTGAAATTGCCCCTCGGTATCTCCACTCCCGGCTTCAGGCGCAGCTGGTCGCCCCTGCCGGTGAAGTAGACCGCTCGCCCGCGACCCGAGGCGCTCTCCTCCGCCTGGGAGGAGCGACGGCGCTGGCGCGGCAGCCGCCGATCCAAGCCGGGCAAGGAGCGCTTGCCCCGGGGCAGCCGTGTGGCACAAGCCCCTGGGAAGGCGGCGCGGGCGTCCCTCACTCGCACCAGCTCCCGTTTGGACCTCGCCTTCCTCCAGACGGTCCCGCACTCTGATCCAACACACAGGATGAGCATGACCAGGCAGGGCAGCCAAGGGAGAAAACTCCAAACTTTCATTTTTTTTTTTTTTTTTTTTGCCCACCAGACGGAAGGAGATGATCAATGAAAAAAATAATAACAACTAGAATAAAAAAATAGAAAGGTTACAAAAAAAAGATTTAAAAAAAAAAGAAAGAAAACACATGAGCGCTGAGAAAAGGTATGAAGTAGAATGCGTGCGATCTCTGTTTCCTTCCCGGGATCTTCAAAGTCCTTCTTTGGATTCTTTTTTTTTTTTTTTTTTTTTTACAACCGCTTGTCAAGGCGAAGATTCGAGATAAACAAACCCACGAAGCGATGCTGTTATTTCCCCTCTTATAGCCACGACCCCCTTCTTAGGCAAAAGTAAGTCTTCGGCGGGGATTGAAGGGGGGGACACGAGTAGTTGCTTCATGTATGTGCTCCACGTAGCCTGTTGACTAATAAGTGATCAATCGGAGAGGATAATGCCCCCTCATGTTCCCCCTGACGATTTGCCAAAAAAAAGGGGGGGGGGACGAAGTGTAAAAAAAAAAATCAAAAACGATAACGATAATTGTACACAAAAAAAGATGCAAATGATAATAAGAGTGATAATAAAAAAAGATGAGATGTCCGCAGGGCGCGTGCCACGCCTTCCTCACCCCACTCGTAAAACAGTGTGAAAAAGATCACATGTTAAATGTGGGAGACGAACGACGACGGCTCGATCCGTCATATTTGTCGGGACGACTTGTCAGTTGTTTTGCGCTGTTTTCAAATGTTCTTCTGCCCCCTGGTTTTTTTCTGTTTGGCTTTCAACTTGCCGGATCGTGAAAAGTTGAAATGCACAAAAACGACCTCCTCGCAACAGGAGTGGCGCGGGCTGCAGGACTCTAGTCAGCATCGTGGGTCCTCATCGATCCGCCCGGAGCAGAGAGAGAGAGAGAGAGAGAGAGAGAGAGAGAGACAGCCCACGTTGCGCCCTTTCCTCCTCTTCTTCTGCTTCTTTCCAACTCCCTCTCCCTTTCTTTCTGTCTTTCTTTCTTTTCTTTTTTTTTTTTTTTTTTTGCTGAAGTGGGAAGTCACAGGTAACCTGTCCCCTCCGCGCCGGGATGGTGTTCGTCCCTCTAGCGGCTGCGATTCAAACTATTCAATTCATCGCGGGGCTCCGGCTCCGGCTCCGGCTCCGGCTCGGACGGGAGATCCGCTCTCCCGACTCCCGACTCGCGGGGACTCGTTCGCTGGGCGGGGAGCGACTCGCGACCTTCACGCCGCGTGGAAATGACGCGACGTTGGTAGAAAGTGTGGGAAAGTGGCGGGTCCGCGGTGTCTCCGTCTCCGTTTGTTCTGGGGAGGTTGGTTATAAACCGAGGCTTGGACAGCTGAAACTTGCAACCTGTCATAAAGCGAGAGGAACCAACATTAAATATTTGTCTGACCCCCGACACACACACACACAAACTTAACTTTAGACTTTACAAATGGTGAGAATACAAACTCTCTTTTGTGAGAACAAAAAGGATTGGGACGCCCTTTCCCAGGGTGGTAAGTGCATCCGTGTCACCCTTGTCCCATGCGAGACAGATGGGACACTCATCGATTCCCTGCATGAGCAGTAATTAAAATTATCTATAAAAAATTCAAGCTGCTGCTGGAGATACTTCCACGACGTATTGCAATGACCAATTCAGAAACACGGGCCCCTCTACAAAAAAAGAATCTTGTTATCTTGTCCCATGTTACAACGCGAACTTTATTTATTGTTGCTTTTCATATTTCATGAAGGATCTGTGGCATAACATTGGTCAACATTTGCTTTAGAAATGTCTTTAAAATTTAATGGGAGTACGAAAACTGCAGAACTGCAGATTTGAAGTTTCCTGGGTGTTAGTGGGTGGTGGGAGGCAGTAGCCTGGTGGGTAAAGACACTCGCCTGTGAACCAGAAGACCACAAGGTCACGGGTTCAGACCCCCACTTACTACCATTGGGTCCCTGAGGAAGACACTTGACCCCGAGTGTCTCCAGGGGGGGACTGTCCCTGTAACTACTGACTGTAAGTCGCTCCGGAAAAGGGCGTCTTCTGAACGGTAGAACGTAAAGGCATTGCAGGCCACCGTAACAGATGCGGGAACTGTTGCGGCCGGGATTATAAAGCCTGAACTTTTGAATGTGGCTTCGCCCGCCACTTGCCCGTCATGGGCAGATTATAGCTGGACAGTCTGCTGAGAGAATGACAGCTTGCGGGGGGGGGGTCGAAAAGTGCCCAGCAAAGGAATGTGGGGTCCTGGTGTCCTGCAGGACCGCAAACAAACAGCCCCAGCCTGCCCTGCTCCGAGAACAGTAATCCCAGCGCCACGTCTCTCCAGTGAACGCACTGCGTCCGACCGCAGTCGAACAGAAAAACAGTCGCGTAATCCACTAATGTGCCCCGCTTAAGCCGTCACTCTGGTGACTCTGGTCCCGCTAAAGCACAAACCTAAATGGCCACTGCAATTTTGTGCGAGTGATCCAGGGTGTGTGTGCTTTAGCGGAAGGAGGGAGGGGCTGTGTGTGTGTGTGTGTGTGTGATGAAAAGGAAAAGTTGGGCTTCCTATCGAATAATAATAATAGTAAAAAACACGGTTGTGTTACTTGCCACCCGAGTGTGATCCTTTTATGGGGCCCGAGGACATTACAAACATGGATCCATCTAAAAATAAATCCAGTTATGGAACATCCATTAAAGCCTTTAAGTATATAATCCTAACCTCACCTACAAACCATCAAACCCCACCTATGGCATCACGCAAACTACAAGGAAGCGGACCCGTAATCAGAAGGCTCCAAGGTGCCACCGAGCAAAGCACCGTCCCCACACACTGCTGCCCGGCTCCCCACTTTCACGGCTGCCCACTGCTCACCCAGGGTGATTCACAGAATTTTTACATTCAATTTTTTTCTCAGCAAACCAATACACCATGTATAGGTTTGTAGAGAAAAAGTGTTCAGAGAGTACACAACATAGAAAAATGAAATATGGAGGCCATGCATGTAAAATAATGTTTAAATGATAATGTGTTTGCTCATTTTTATCACTTTAAATGAATGAAATATCTGAAATGGGCCAATAAGACAGTTTGCAGGCATTTGTGCCATTTTAGCATTGTCTTGTTAAAGTGGGGACCTGATTCTGGCATCTCACCAAATAAAGAACATTGTGTATTCTCGCTATCGATTACTCTTCAAAAATAAATGCAAACCCAAGGAAACTTTATGGAGAAACACATCAATAATGCAAAAAAAAAAAGTAAAACACTCGGTTTATTAATAGAAGTAGTTTGAATATAGGCAACTATTTACATTTAATGACTGCATTGCATCTGCTTGCCTGTGACGAGAGAAAGAGGTGGAGGGAACGTAAGAGGTGTTCACGAGCACAATGGCTGCTAAGACAACCGCTTAATTAGAATCACAAGAACAAACAGTTCACCGACACCCCTCCAATCTCCATCACATGACATGACACTTGTGCATCCCCGCCCTTCAGTCAGCAGCCACGGACACCACTTCTATCTACGGTAGAAGTGACTGCCCTTAAAACGAGTTAGGTCATTTCTCAAATGATTGACATGATAGACAGTATAGCCATCTAACAGAGAAGCCACCCACTGTTGGGTTGTTCGTGGATGATCAAGACTTTTATTCCACTGGTCACCCATTTTTACAACAATGGTGGCTTATTTGGAGGTTCTGTGGATCTTAGACTTCCAGACCCTCCTCCCAGGACATGGTTATCTCAAGTAAGACGTGATGTCGCCTGGCCTCAGATACAACGTGAAAGTGTAGTGATTGTCATTGTGATGCACAGCACACGGTGACACAAATCCTGCTTTTATCTCGTCACCCTTAGTGAGCAGTGGGCAGCCATGACAGGCGCCCGGGGAGCAGTGTGCGGCCCAGGATTTGAACTGGCAACCTTCCAATTATGGGTCCATTTTCTTACCCACTAGGCCACCAGTGCCCCATGATGTGATGACAGCGAGTTGTTTAGTCACCCGCTTCCTCTACTGTCATTGGTAAGCAGTTAGGATTTTTAGATTAGGCCTTGAACTTCCAGATGCAGCCTGTCCAGAACTTTCAACCAGCCCGCCTGACTTTCCTGTTAGGGAATGTCCAACTCCAGGCACATGGCGCCATGACTACTTAACATGCTTAGGGTGCTTCAACACCTATTTTCAACTGGTATTCCTAAAAAATGGTCAAAAGCAAATACTTGTCCTGCCCCATCGAGGTTCAGAAGCATGGACACATATAGCGTAGTGGACATGGCACTCCTACCGTTTCACAACTACCTGAGGCCACACCTCTTTTACTGCGTGAACACCCAATCACACACCAGTGGGAGGAGTCAGCAATCAGGTGTCGTATACACAAAAGTGCTGAATTATCAGGAAACAGGACAAAACACCCAGATGGAGGTTACACAGGTCACTAGTGTCACCTCAAGCATCATGGTATTGCCGAGAAGCCGGAATCTTCTGAGGTTTTTACTTGTTGACAGAAGTAGTCTTGATTTTTTTTTTTCAGTGTGTTGTCTTTCTGGGCCGTGTGCATTTCATATTTTGAAAGCAAACCTCTAGAATGATGACCAGATGGAAAGATGACACCATCCAGTGAGGTTTGCTCTGAGCATCTTCAAAGCAGGTCCTTACTGCCACCTTTTGGGACACAGACACTACTGACAGTGTGAAGTGATAGTTGTTGAAATGGCATTTTCAGTTACCGCAAAAATGGTTATAATTGCTCAAAACACCAGTTAAAATTACCAAAGTGTCATTTATTAGACAGAAGGTGGGTACACAGATTCGAGTGCTTTATATGCTCATATTTAAAAACAGTCAAAGTTAGGCTGAGAGAACTTGAACATGAGAATAGAAAGTTTTGTGAGAGTGACAGTGGGCTTTGTATTTGAACAGATTGCATGAAGAACTGTTTTCTGCATGCAGGTGCTTGCTTGAGATAAATTCTGTGTTTATGCAGGTTGCTGTTTGCTGCTGTGAGCGAGTGCTCAGATGTACAAAGTTGTGGGTGTAGCATTTTCACAACATGATATTAACATTTCTCAGCACAACAAAATGGAGGATATTGAATGGAAATATTCTGAAATTGGACCGGTTTCAATTAAAAATGCGGTGTTATTGTCAGTGAAGAAATTAAATAGAGAATGAATGCCGATGCAATTTAGAACAACAAGCCATCTTATCTTGTTTGGCCATTACATTGATCCAAGACTTCAAGGCTGCACAGAAATGAAATGAAGATGTGCTGCATCAGATGGCCCTTTGAGAAATATTCAGAACTAGTCCGAAATGTTAATTTACACACTCTCAACTGGGAACTGAGAGATCATAAATGATTCTACAGATTAGTGAGGGATTTATTAGTATTTCTTTGACTCTGGTGATTTTTCATTAGCAGCTAACCTACAATGCTACTGTGAAACGATTATCATTATCAAAAAATGAAACATCAGGCAAATATTAATACAGACACCAATAAAAAATATTATGGAGACCACATTAACACTGATATTATGTTCTAGTGTTAATCTTAATCAAATTTTTTTTCTGGCCTGTCAGTATCACAGTTGACACAAGAAAGGTTCTCTAGGCTACTAACATTGGCTACTACCTCATTTACTACCATTGTGTCCCTGGGTAAGACACTTAACCTGGATTGTCTCCAGGAGGACTGTCACTGTAACTATTGGTTGTAAGTCAGTCTGGAAAATGGCGTTTAATAAAAGCTGTAATCGAACAAGAAATAAAACAATATCTGGTCTGGTCAATATTAGTGATGACAAATTACGCTGAGAAAGAACTAACAGGGGCAATCTGTTCAAATCATAGCATACCATTCCTGTCACTATTAACATCCATTTCCTTTTTATTGTGAGATGAAATATACTTCCACTTGGGCAGAAAAGTTTACTCTGGATTGGTGTCGATTGGTGTCGTCGAATCCTTTATTGGTCCTTCAGAGAACACTACATCCCTCATCAGCATGACTGAGTAAATGACATCATTAAATGGGCCCAGGAATACTTCCAGGAGCCACTTCAGAAAATACTTCTAGAATACTTCATGCTATCTGAAGATGCAATCTAAAGTTTTATCATGCAAAAAGGAAGCCTTATTTAAAACTTTTCAAATTAAACAAGTTGATCCAACTTTGATGTAATGTCCATAATACAAGTCAAAATGAGGCTCAGTAGTGTGTGGCCTCCACATGTCTGTAGGATCTCCCTACAACTCCTCGGCAGGCTCCTGATGAGGTGGTGGATGGTCTCCTGTGGGATGTCCTCCCAGACCTGGACTAAAGCATTCGCCAACTCCTGGAGAGTCTG
This sequence comes from Denticeps clupeoides, assembly GCF_900700375.1. Classification (NCBI taxonomy): domain Eukaryota; kingdom Metazoa; phylum Chordata; class Actinopteri; order Clupeiformes; family Denticipitidae; genus Denticeps; species Denticeps clupeoides. Next base: position 4,496,031 of record NC_041709.1, read on the forward strand.
TGGTGCAACGTGATGTTGGTGGATGGAGCGAGACATGATGTCCCAGATGTGCTAAATTGGATTCAGGTCTGGGGAAGGGGCGTCCCAGTCCATAGCATCAGTGCCTTCGTTTTGCAGGAACCGCTGACACACTCCAGCCACATGAGGTCTAGCATTGTCTTGCATTAGGAGGAACCCAGGGCCAACCGCACCAATATATGGTCTGGGGTTATGGACAATGGGTTTTAGGATCTCATCTTGGTGCCATCGTGAGAGCATGGAGGGCTGTGCGCCCCCCCCAAAGAACCACACAATTACTAACCCACTGCAAAACGCTAGAACTGCTTGAGGATCTTACAGGCAGCAGAACGTTCTCCAAGGCTCCTCCAGACTCTGTTACATCTGTCACATGTGCTCGGTGTGAACCTGCTTTCAACTGTCAAGAGCGCATGGCACATTTGCCAATCTTGGTGTTCTCTGGCAAATGCCAAACATGACCAGGATGTCCATGATGGTAGTGGCAAATCCAACCAGCTATTCCTGTTGGTTTTGTGTCACATGGCCTGGTATTACTACTTATAGGTCATGTATGTTTATGATGTTTGTTCAGCAATGTTTGCTGGGGTCATTAAGGCTCAAAGAGTGAGAACCATGACATCATTAAAGGACTGCAGCAATATGTCAGGATGCCCATCTGTACAATCACATAACATAACATAACATTTTACAATTAACAAAGGTCTGGACACACCTTCTCATTCAATCTATTTTTTTTCATGACCATTTACATTGTTAGATTCTCACTAAAGGCCACATCAGAAACACACTGAATGAGAAGTTGTATATGTAATGATGTGATCTCCTACACCTACCAGAAAGGAGCACAGTGCAGAGTTCACGCCTGTTCTACATTAGCATACAGAAGACGTTCAGTTTGAATCTGTGAACATTCTTCTCACATGACCATGTGGAATCACCAATGCAAGTGTGAAAATGGGCTGGCCGCAAATATTAACAATGGAGTGAGGAGTGTCAGCAGTAGGCACACACATCATGCGCTGCCTGTTAATTGGGGTGGTGGTGGTGGCCTGGAATCCCGAATTTGAATCCCGAATCGTCCCCACACACTGCTCCCCTGGCACTTTTCATAGCTGCCCACTGCTCACTAAGGGTGATGGGTTAAGTGCTGAGGACACATTTCTCTGTGTGCACTGTGTGCTGTGCAACATAATGACAATCACTTCACTTTCACTAATCGGAAATTGCAAGCCTACCAATCCTGCTCCTCAGCTTTGTTTAGGACTTTAGAAAGTTCAGCTCTCATCTTCATGACCCACACATAACCATTAAATGATGTATTTGAGAAAATGCATCATATAATGCCCTTAAAATATTATTATATATTGTTAAAGCAGGTGTCACCAGTCGGAAAACTCCAAATATGTGAATAAACTGATCGTTTCACCCCTATTTCAGCACATGGTCTCAAACACATTAAGAAAAAAGAAATAAACTCTTGACAAGGCACCCCTTTTAATTAACATGGTGGTAGTAGCCTAGTGGGTAACACACTCGCCCATGAACCAGAAGACCCAGGTTCAAATCCCACTTACTACCATTGTGTTCCTGAGCAAGACACTTAACCCTGAGTGTCTCCAGGGGGGGACTGTCCCTGTAACTACTGACTGTAAGTCGCTCTGGATAAGGGCCTCTGGTAAATGCTGTAAATGTAAATTTTCATTGAAAACCAGGTGACTACCTTAAGAGTCTGATTGAGAGAATTCCAAGAGCTGTCAAAGAGAATGACAAAGCTGCCATTTTGAAGACTCTAAACTGTAAAGCATATTCCGGTATGTTTAACACTTTTGCTTTCTACATAATTCCACGTGTTCATAGTTTAGAGGTCTTTACATCTGGAGTAAGGCCCTGTGATGGGGGTGGAAGAGCCAAGTGCACACTGCGGTCAGGCCAGGATGTGACGAGCAGCTGGGCTGGCACATGGTGAGCCGGTGAGGGCAGCGGGGGCCGGGTGGAGGATCACCCGCAGCGACACCTGACTGAGGAAGGTCCGATGCAGGCTGGCAGGTCTGTGCCAACTTGTCACTGTAGATAAAAGCTGCCGTCAGCAAGGATTCTTCCGCAAAACTGTCCATGATCCAGTAGACAAGGGCCACGGGGGTCATGTGACAGGGCACACTGGGGACTGGATGAATGAAATAATGGCCGGCGGTGGAATTCGATTTCTCTTCCAAGAAATTCTACGCCATTTTTCTTCAGGAAGCGAACACACCTGGAATAAATGTATGGAATAAATCAGCATCATGTAGAAGAACGGCTCTTCTGGCCATCAGGGTTTTTTTTTTCCTGCTTCCTTCCTCACTTGGTGTGCAGTTACACGTGTGACTTGAGCACGGATCAGATATGAAATACGTATAACCTTATCACTGCCAAAACAATGGCGAGAAAACTGACACCAGAGCAGCTGTGATTGATGGACGCCTTTTATTTTGCCAGGACGTAGCGGTTCAATAAATCAGAAAACTTTCCCGCTCTGACAAGTGTGTCTGGCGGGCCGGGTGACGGGAGGGTGCTTCCGGCCACTAGCGCATGGCTCACAAGTTAGGTAATTCATCAGCACAGGCAGGCAAGGTCCATGCTGGGTTTCGGGTCAGAGAAGGAAAACCCCACGCTGCCACCTAGTGGAGGAGCCGAAAGCAAACGATGTGTAACAACACATCATTAAAGCACTGCGATTACAGTGCTTGAACTTTGAATAATCTGTAATGTAATTCAGGCACACTGCCTCCAGAACATCTCTACCGAATGGTGTCCGAGGAAAGCAGGGAAAACCATCAAGGACCCCAGTAATGAACTGAAGTATCTCATCCCCAACCACCAGGACATCACTGACGTTTATACACTCAGGGTTGTGGCTGGAGCCCATCCTGGGACACTGGGTGTAGGGTGAGGATGCACCCAGTGTGGGGGCTCACACCCACAGTTAATTTCGAGTCGCCAGTCCACCTAGTGCTCATGCCTTTGGAAGCCGGGAGAAATATGCGCTCCGTAAACTCGCATGTACAGTAACTGGCTATTACTGGCAGGTGGGGTGAGAGTAAAAGTGATTTGAACTATTTATCTTTTTTTGCAGCCACTCAGGTGTTAAGAGAACATTAGAACACTGCACAGCTCAACCCACTACGTTTAAAACTGAACGATGCCAGGCTGGAAGAACGAAGCGGATCGTTCATTTCATGCTTTGTGGCATCTAAATTTGAAATGAAGCATGCACGCCTCCACAAGTTCTCAAGTGCTTGTTGGTAAAAGGGTTTTTTTGTGCATGTAAAAATGAAGAATAAATGTGTGTTGGACAACCCTTAAAAAAAGGGTTTTGGTCAAAAGTGGGTTTTGTACACGGCTGTATCTTTTAAAAACCAGGCTGGCGTGGGAACAGCGGCTTCCTCAGCGGACTTTCCTGATGATGATGATAGCGTGCGTGTTCCTCGTTTATTCCAGGCCAATTAAGGCCGCTCTCATTTCAGATGTCAGCGTGGCTCGGGAGGACCACAACTGTTCTCAGAGCGAGTCTCGCAATTAAACCCTTGTTTTGTGGCGAGGAGGGGAAATAAAAAAATATATATATAAAAATTGCTCGTCCCGAATTCCACAGAAAAACACCCACCCTTTCCCCTTAATGACCTGTAATGAGCGGCGGGCCGACACTTAAGCTGTAAACAAGAGCAGAGTTTTCACTTTGTGGAGTGACGTGGAGAGAAAAGCTCACCTTCAGCGTCCACGGGGGGCGAGGGGGAAATGACCTTTCCGAACACGTGGGCGAGCGCAGGCCCGGAAGAGGCTGAGGGCGTTTTTATGCATGGCTGCAGCGAGAGCTACTCGCTCCCATCATCCTTCACGAGGCCCGCAGGGATCCGCCGCACGCATGCCGACCAGGCCCTGCACACTTATAGGTCGCCACCTCAAACCAGGGGTAAGTAGAGGAAGGACACACACACACACACACACACACACACACACGGTCCAAGGATATGAGCCGGTGGGAACACGTACGTGCAAATGCCATAATGTGTCTGGCTCAGGGGCTATTTTCTTCAATCTGCATCCCTTTAAAAGAGGAAGCGGAGGGCTGAAGGGTATGCGCCCTCACAGACATGACGTCAAATCCTAACCAGCAGCATGCGCGAAAGGCTGTTATAGAGTGCAATCAAAATTCAAACTATTAAAAAAAAAAAAAAAAAAAAGCACCACAGACCCTTCCAGAACCCATTCGGCTGTCGTGTTCAGCGGCTAAGGCAGTTGTTAACGCTTTGGCACAAAGGGGTCGTTTTTCAGCAAGATTTATTGTCACACAGCACATACTACAGTGAGTAAAGAGATTCTGAGGACGTACAGCGCTGTGAACTTCTGACAACTGTAACGAGAAACTCCAAAATCCTATTAGCAGTAATATAAAAATAGTGTTGCTAAAAAAGTATAAATTAGGCCTACTGCTCAGACAACAAAAAAATACAGAAACAAAATACAGGAACATCCGCTAAAACTGGTTAAACGTGAGATTAAAAACAAAAGGTTATTGCAGAACAAAATCAAAGTTACTGGGAATAGAAATAAAGAAATAAAAAAAGGAAAGAAAGAAAAGCACAGAACACAGAATTATATACAGTATCAATATGAGTATATTATATATTGACAGAGACCACACAGGTGAGACTAAGAAGCATTCAAATAATCTATTTCATATTTACAAATCATCTCCCTGCAAACAAAGAACTCATCTAAAGAACCCATATTCATTTTATTGTAATAATTTAATGTCAGAAAAAAAAAAAACAGACACACACACACAAAACGTTCAGTCTGAATATACTTCGCCACAGTATTTATCTTGAGTCTCATGTATCAAAATGTCTAAAATGCTTGTATACAAAAAAAGAGGTATGGTGGATTCTCTGTTCCTTCTCATTACGGCAACAATTGCTCCCTCTTGTGGATCCAAAAGGGAACCAGTCATTCTGGTTCTGGCGCACCTCACCAGGCAAAAAAAAAAAACACCTACAACCCTACATTATAATAAAGTGGAACTTTTTTTATTATATAGATACTTTTATATAGATCAACTGCATGCATATCTGTAAATTGTTCTCATCTTTGCAAACAAAAGGAAGGAGAGGCAGAACAAACCGGAGTCAGACCCCATACATTGAGCATGTAATAGCAAAAGAATACTTGAGCGGTCTAATGGCATTTCGAGCTTGAAGGCTTAGTGGTTTAGCTGGAGGGCAAATAAATTATGTCACCGCCAATAATTCTGTGACTAGGCTAAAAAGCAAAGGCAAAAGATGCAGATGCAAAGAAGGAAAAAATAATTGGCAAATTTTTACCATAAGCAACTTTAGAAAACTTATTCAGTTTACATTCCTACAGCTATAACAAGATGGTTGCAGTGAAACCGGTGTCGTTTTGACAGCAATAACAGAGTGAGGTTATATTAATAGGGCTCCAAAATATTTCAAACATTTAAAAAGAAAAAAAAAAAAAAGAAATTGTAGTTTCAGATTTTACTGATTTATTGATGTGAAAGCACACTAATGTCAATGCTCATGTTGTATTTTAAAGAAAACCCATTAAGTTAGCAAGAAGTTGTTTCTTCAAGCTGTTTTGCCGTGTGTAGAGTGCATGTCAAGCATTGAGGAGTTAAAAAGTAAAATCTGAAATTATAAACGAAACCACAAACTAACATAAAACTTGAACAGACTTTAGGCCCGATTAAAATAAAGGAGCCCAAACAGTAGCCTGGACAAACCTAACAATAATGCGCTCTGTTCCTGAGCAAAATGCAACATGCAGTGTAATGACTTCATGGCTCAACTCAATCAGATTAATTTCCAATTAACCCAATAGGACACCTCTGTGCCAATTGTCCTTAATGTGTCCCATACAATTTTAAAAGAGCAGTGGACGTTGAAAGCCATTATGATGCAACAATTAAAGGGGTACCAAAAACACCAACAGCTACATAGAAAATGCTGGCCAATTAGAGCGCAGTATAGTCAAGTTTGGCCAAATAGTGTTTATGCACAGTCTGTGACACGTTTCTGAAAAGAATGGAGGAAAATGGGGTGGACCAGACCACTATCCTGAAAGTTATCTGTTATGTGCAAAAAAATCTATTCTTTTGAGTGAATCTAGAAATACCCAGTGTATAAATTCCTGAAAACTATGGAAAAACAGCCACGTTGGACATGGTTCTTTGGACAGACTCTGTGATGGATTTCACATAGTATTCAAGTTACAGATGAGCAGAACAGGAGAGATAGCGCTTCAAATTAGGATACCGTTAACCAGCCAAACAGCGCAACGCATACGATCCTAAATTTCGACCCTACAGAGTATTCTTCAGAAAACAAGCAATTTAATAAAAATAACTGTCCCGAGTGCTTGATTAACTGGTAGCTCATGAGTGCATCCTTAAGTTTTGCTGATACCTGAATGTGTGGACTAAAACAACAACAACAAAAAAAAAAGTGAGGCAAACCTGTAGTGTCTAAGGAAGACTAGGATCTTTCCTGTAAAAAAACGAACGTGAACCTACAGATTGAAATCAATGGAAATCAAGGACGCATTATTACCTGACACTTCAAGTCACTTTGTGGCCAATATGAAGTAAACTCATTAAAATAATAATAATAAAAAAAGCATTGACTTCAGCAGGTCTGTCCTTTCAACAGGATTCCACACACTTCAGTTGTGTGCTATGGAAGGGGTGGGCAAACTTTTTATATCCGGGGCCACATTGACTTTTATTATTTGACATTTGGGACATGCATACATATCAGACATAAACATTAAAAAGCATTATTTATGAACAAATCTCTTGCACTGCAAACAACTGCACCCAAGTAATAGTCCTTTTGTACTTGTTTGAGATGTTTGAGATATGTGCATTTTACTGTATTTGAAGTGTGCATGTTTAATGATTTGATATGTTTCTGTGCAGCGGTGGCCTAGCGGTTAAGGAAGCGGCCCCGTAATCAGAAGGTGCCACTGAGCAAAGCACCGTCCCCACACGCTGCTCCCCGGGCGTCTGTCATGGCTAGGTTAAATGCAGAGGACAAATTTCACTGTGTGCACCGTGTGCTGTGCTGCACATGTGACAATCACTTCACTTTAACTTTATATCTAGTAGTACAAAGGAATGAAAATGCATGTATGAAATACAGCCTCTTTAAATCACATATTACGCATGTGCCACCTAGTGAACGTCGGCAAAGGTGTTAAGTGCTGAAACAATAAGCCAATCATTTTTCATGTTATTGACTAATTGCTGGATTGTTAATGAGAATAAAAGAAGTGTATCCCTTTGTTCAGGCGACCACTTCGAAACAGGAGTATTGTAGCAGCTGGGTGCATCATTGGCAGCGTAGGAGATCTGTCCTTGACGGGTGTGGTCTGACTTTCTGCGTTACTGATTCAGTCCTGACAGTTCAACTTTATTTGTTGTGAAGTGCACAGGACTGAGATCATGAGAATACAAGAAAACATGGCCTCAACCTCGCTCTTTACCGAAAAAAGGCATTACCGAGGACGGCACAGTTCAGAACACCGCTTTCACGCGGATGCCAGTTTATTATTAAGCGGCTTAAAAACAGTGTCTTTTAGGCTGTTCTGTTGTAACCTATAAAAACACATGAATGTGGAGATTATTGGCTTTGACTGCTTGCCACACATGCCCCAATATTTACCACGCAAGCCAGTGTAAAAACCTGGTCTAACGTCAGGCACTAATGCAGTTATAATTATGGGAAATTATTTGGACAATTCGGTACCAAATAAAGGCCAACAGGCCGGATGTGGCCCACGGGCCATAGTTTGCCCATCCCTGTACAACGGTCATTTAAACAAAATACCAAAGGAGGAAGTAAAACAAGAAGGGAAAGGCTAGACTGTTACAGCAAAGAAGACCAAGGCCGAGGAGCAGCGAGCACCAAAAGCAGCAAACACTTTCAGGTACAGTGCATCCGGAAAGTATTCACAGTGCATCGCTTACCTTACAGCCTTACTCCAACATGGATCGAATGCATTTTGGGAAACTTTTTTTTTAACGTGGTCGTTATGGGGCGTTGTGTGTAGAGTTCAGAGGGGAAAAAAATGCATTTAATCCATTTGAACAAATGTGGACAAAGTGGCGCGCTGTGAACACTTTACAGATGTACTATATGTTGCATTTTAAAAATGTTGTGGCGTCACTGCTGTTATCTGAAAAGATGGGGCTGGAAATTCAAATTTTGCCTCCATCATTTTACACTATATATATAGTTTTAATATTGATCCCAAACCAATCAATAGGTTGGTGTGTTTGATGCAATTGGTGCTTCTGTTAAGAAAGTAAAACCACCAAGGAGAACGTCTGAAAAAGAGAGAAAAACCTGGGTTTGGAGAACCACAAGAACCTGGGTTGAACACTGAATCCGAGGAGGTAAGTAGACTATGCAGAAGAACCAGAAGTGAGGAGCAAGGCTCTTCAACCGTAGATAATAAGCTGTGAGGTATAGCTTTAAATCAACCTCCTGAAACTACAGTAAGAAAGCCCAGGCCAGGTTTACTGAAGTCCTGCACAGTGGACCTGCTGCAACATGCAAGCCGAGAGCAGAGACCGGACAAAGAACGAAGCAATGATCTAAAAATAGTTACATAGCTACATACCCTCTCACCCACAATGTAAGCCCCACCCAGCAAATGTGCTTACAGTATTATATAAATAGTTATTAAGCACTTGGAGTCGGCCCAGAGATACTTTCATGTACAAAACAGAATGAAATTCGGTTGACCAAAGCTTTTGCTACTCAAAGGACATTGCCACTATCAACCAAACTCCATGTGTTGGATCAGGACTTTGCAGAAACGTGCTACGTTCTTCAGTAAACCTGGCCTTTGCGTCTCTAATGGACTGAAACAGTCATGAAGTGATTTGGTTGCTCAGGCCATGTTGGTCTTGAGGAACACCAGTTTGTTCATCTCCTCGCCCGTGACCTGCCTCTTCCTCTTCATGGCCAAGCTCTGTTGGCACACACTCACGCACTCGCTGCGTATGCCGACCGCAGGCACTGCCAGCAGCCACAGTGCTAGGCGTGCCAGTTTGGGGTACTTGTCCACCGATGAGCTCCAGTAATGGAAGAGGTCTGATGTGGTGTTGAACAACGGTTCGGCAAAGTACTGGAACAGTTCCTTCCTGACCTGGGTCTCCTCTGGACGCTCGATTCCACCTCCATCCAGGCGGCTCCTCTTGGCCACTGGGGACCCGTTGCCATCCCTGTCCTCCCCTCCGCTGCCGCCCCTTGCACCGACTCCTACCGCAGCCGCTCCGCCCGATCCCGCGCGTTCTCCAATATCCATCCCGATGGCCATTTCGCACACCCTGCCCATGATCTCGTCGTGCTGGTAGGTCGGCACGGGCCTCAGCTTTAGCTGGGGGTCGAGGACCATGGCCACCTGGTGTGCGCGCTCCACCTTGAAGTTCTCCTTGAGCGCCTCCAGAAAGTAGTGGCACAGCTTGCTGCCGGCACCGGCCTCGCCGGCTTTGGCGGTGAAGAGCTTCTCCAGGCGGAGGTAGACCGGCAGGACGTTCTGCAGCGTGGCCCTCCGTTCGCTGCTCAGCTCCAGCGCTGCCTGCCTCAGGGGGGCCAGCAGGCCTGCCAGGGTGCCAAGCAAGTGCTTGTTAAGGCCCTGCAGTAGGGGTGCGGTGCTCTTGCTCCGGCCGTACGCCTCGCAAATGGCCTCGAAGTTCTCATGGACCTGCAGCAGCGCCTCGGCCGACGTGTCCCAGCAGGTCGGTGCTGGGAATTCCTCCGACGCTCTGCTGTCGCTCACTCCTCCGCGCGGGAGGTTGGTGGTGCTGGCGATGTTCCTGCAGGTCGCCAGCAGTTCTCCCAGCTCGTGGAGCCCCCTGGCCTGCAGGCTGCGACGACCCAGCACGGCCTGGATCACGCCACCCAGGGAGCAGCCGGCACAGCGCAGGCACAGGCCGCCGCGGCCGCAGAACGCCTGCGTGGCAAGCCGGGCCTCCATAACGTACACCGTGCGCATTTCCGACATTACAAACTCCGACAGCACGTTCTGCACCCAGTGGTGCACTTGCTCGGGCCCCTCTCTCAACCCGGCCTCCTTCACTCCCAGGACGTAGCGGCGGGGCCGGAAGCCTTCCACCTGGTAGGCGGTCAGCACGTAGCAGGCATCCGGCCCCACTGTCTGTGAGTGGCAAGTGACCGCGATGCCCAGTGAAGAGTTGGAGCCCAGGGCGCAGGTCACCTTCACCTTGACCTGGTTGTACATGCGGGGCAGCTGCTTCAGGGCCAGCGAGCTGAGGTCGGCGCCCAGCGCCTCGCGCAGATTGTAGGCACCGTGCCGCGCGCCCGTGTCCACCAGCGTCTGTGCCAGTTTCAAGAAGTCTTTACTGTTGAGTGCACTCAGTAGACCCAGGTCAGCAGACATTAGCCTCAGCAACCGTTCCGCGACTTGTTGCCTCTCCTTCTCAGGCAAGAGCCTATTTTCAGCTGGAAATGAATGAGAGCAAGAAAAGTCAGAAAAGGCTGCTTTTGAATTGCACTGACATTCTATAACTTGTCAAAAGGAATGAAATGAAGGCCAATAAAATTACACAAAACCGCATGACCTTCTGTAACACACTGGACGGAAACAGGCGAATAGACACTAGCGCGAACGGGACACTAGCGGTACTTGGACTAGCACGGGTGCACGGGAAATGAATTCACTACCATGAGTGGACGTGCAGGAAGCCCATGACCTGACCTTAGGCAACTCAGTAACTCAAACAGTCCCAAGATGTTTAGGTTTTCTGCACACTTCAGTAATCCATCAAATGAACACAAATTTATGGTGTCATCCATCTACAAAATAATGTCAATGTACATCACTGCACACTGCCAGCAAGTGCTTGTTGTTCATGAAAGAATACCACACCATGATCTCTAATTAGACTGTTGAATGAAAGTAGATTCTGGAATCACACATTTCCATTTGTACATTATTTCTGTAAATGGGGTGATTTTTTTCATATATTAGACAACCTGCAGCATTTCATTTTATCAAATGGGCCTCTATTTGTTTTTGTCATTCATTTATTATAGCAATATTGGGTGGATACTCACGAAAGGGGATGTGGTTTTTCTGGGCAGGAGGGGGTGACTTCCACAACTGATCCTGAGCTACAGGGGCAGAGCAGCCTTTTGGTGACTCCACCTTAGTGTGATTCTCATTATCCGCTGAGGAAACATTAAGGAGAAAGACGGCATGTGACATTAAAACAAAAGATATACCAGAGATACCTGTCCAATGCTTAAAAAGTCATATGTTTAAAATATTAATAAACAATATAAGACATGCCTTATAAAAGATAAACTCCCAAATTAAAGTACTAAAATTCTGTGAATTTTTTAACGAAAGAGCTTTTAAAACTTTTACATTTTCTGATTAACACACTACCAGTCATTGACACACCTACATTGGTATGAATTTACTTTATAAGTGAAGGAAGCACAAATGTTTGATTAATTAAGACTGTTCTGAAAAAAGGCCCCGTAAAATGATTAGAAGTGTCAAAAATCACAACTTGTGCACACATATCACCATGCAGTGCATCTAATACTGTAGGGTATGACTAAAGCATGCATGTAATAACTGTACAATTCACATAAAAGTTTTGACAAGATTTGGCTGGTTTTAATGTATTAACTACAGATTCTTTTCTTTCAAACTGGTGAAATCCTGCAGTCTTCAAGCTGGTGAAAAACTGCTTATTTGAAGAAAAAAAAACTACTGACATCCATGGAAAGTACACAACCCAAACATTTTTGAAGTTGAATCTGTCAGTAAATCAGTAATCTACCAGTCAGTAAATGAAAATATAGACTGACAAGCATACACTACAAAAGTGCAGTAACCAGTGTGCAGCTCCCTCACCAGCGTGGGACTGCATGTGCTCCAGCAGGTTGTTATAAAACTGGAACTGAATGCCACAGGCTCCGCATGTGTATGGTTCTAGATTAACACACAAGGCCAATGTCCTTAGTTAACAATTAATCAAAAATAAATACATATGAGCTTTAAAAAATATTTTATGGCTACTACTGTCATTAAAAAAAATCAAATGGGCATTTATATAAGTGCTGTCAGTGCTTGTGCAATAATATTAGAGAAATGTTGCTTTAATTTTAAGATCCATGATTTCGGATATATAGGAGTAGTGAAACAGAGAGGAAGCCTTCACTCACTCTTTGTTGATGGAAATGTGCCTGTCAGGGGACTGGCAGTACCTGTGGGAGAAAACAACATTCATATTTCAGTTTTAATATTGGTTACAAATAGAAACTTTTGTTAACCAATCTTCTGTCAAACATTACACATCCATATTCTACTGCACTTATATGCCACACATCACAGACAGTTGCAGTTGACCATATAAGCAGCATGTGCTGGCTGTCGCCAAGCAACACAAAATTTTGCATGTAATCTCAAATCTGTAGCAGAATTCTCTCAGCAGGCACGCACACACACACACACACACACACACACACACACACACACACACACACACACACACACACACACACACACACAGTCCTCCAAACGATACAAAAAGCACATTTGCCTTTTGCAAATGAAAGCTAGCTGCTAGAACAAAATGTTTCAAATACTTCACGCTGGACACATTTGTGGACCCCTAAAACGTGATGTTCCTTAAAAAACATTAAACAAAAGTTAATCACATCAGTGTGCTGATCCTAGGGCAGTTGTCTTTACGGTCAATAACCTTTGTAGTGCCTGGAAGGTATTTAGTCCCATTTTTTATGATACTTGGTCTTTCAAGTCCATCGTCCGGGGAGCAGCGTGTGGAGATTGGTGGATCGGGATTCGAACCGGCAACCTTTTGATAATGGGGTTGCTTCCTTAACAGCTAGGCCTCCACTGCCTCATATTGCATTCTGTGTAAAATAAGCCTTACATCTTTTTTAGGAGTCATTGAGTCAAGAAAAAAACTTTGTGGATGCAAACATAAAGGGGGGGTTAAATATTCTCGATGTTTGGATCACTACTAATGCAAATTTTGCCAATCATTTGCATTTTGCACTTTTGTCAAATGTTTGCAATTTTGACCTATCGCAGGACTTTGTGTCACTCCAATGTAATAGGTTTTACTACTGTGTTACTGAACATGCAGACAGGTGCGACAGGAATGCTGTTCATTTACCCTCAAAATTTTCTGCAATGGATTGTGTACAGTTGTTCTGCACGATAGTGGGGGTAATCGATTGTTGCGTGTCCCTTTTCCTATAGTGACCCTTTTCCTTATAATAGCTCCAACATCTGAACTCAATCTATTTATAAATGTATTTATTTACTAATGTATGTACTGTGGGTGTCTATATTATATCGAAAATAGTATCAAGTACCATCCATAGTATCGGTATAGAGTCAGAAATTTAAGTATCGTGACAATCCTAATACATGCACATAGATTACAGCGGGAAAATTTTGTTTTGCACAAAATGCTCTGGGTTGCGGGCTCAAAAGTAATCATGGTTAACAACCATTACTGTGCTCCACCCTCACAACCCTCTACATAATGCATTTTATAATTATATCTCTTTATTTAAGTTAACAAACTGAAACGTAGGTCTATAGGTATCACATGCTATTTCTACACTGACATTATAAGTGAAGTGAAAGTGAAGTCATTGTCATTTTTAAAGTCTGCCCCTGGTGAGCAGCGCCCGGGGCCTGTCATAGATATGGTTAAATCTCTAAAAACGACTAATAATCACTGCTATAATCAATCTCTCATCCATCTTGGCCGCATCGATGCTTTGACTATTGGTAGCGCATTAATATGTCACAACACGCAGAGGTCAAACTTCAACAATATTCAACTTTGACCGCAGAGTTTGCAGAGGCTCTCTTCAGGCACACGTCTCATCAAAAACAATGGGATTCAGAGCGCAGTCGAGCCATGGACAGGTTCGGTCTGTGAAGGCCTTCAGTGCGCTCAGATTTATGGAAATCAGTCATGGCAACAGAAAAACTTTAATCCATGAATACAAAATCCCCCAACTCACCACTTGAATTCTGGGAGTTGTTGTTGTCCACCAAGGAGGGCTGGATTTTGTTCTCCACTTTCTGACGAAAAGAGCTTTCTGGACAAGAACAGAGAACATAGACAAATAAGAATAAAATAAACGAATAAATGAAAAAAGACGACTTTACCCATTGCAGGAAAATTGCCTGGAAACTGTAGCAGAACAGAGACAGAGCAATTTACACCACAAAGAGTTAAACTAAGAGACAGTAAATTTGAGAGCAACTGCTAAAACATGCAGCAGCACGACCTATTTAATCACAGTGGCGTTTTAAATAGCCTTGCTTTTCAGAACATACATCCACAAAAAAAATATTGTGTTATTGAATAAAACAGATAAAGCCTGGTGACTCAAGCATACTGATAATATTTATTGCTCAGTTATTTCTCATGAGATGTTGACTTCTATCAGGCCAATATGTTGCAATTTCAACATCTTCTGTATTCATGAAAATATTGTGTGTTGTTGCTAAAATGTATGTGTGAATTTCAACTAACAATACGAATGACATACTCTGAAAAGGTGAAATAAGTAGAGGATTTTACATGAGGTCATGCTTAAAAAATAGTGATTGAAAAATCTGTGCAACTGTAGCACTGATTCTTCAATCACCATGTTTTTTTTGCAAACTACCTTAAAAAATACAAATCAAAAGGATCTTTCAACATGCAATTATGTTGAGATGCAATTTCATGTTTAATGATGTGTGCTATCGCTTATTAAATAAAACTTTAATATAAATGACACTGTAATGTAAACTATAACAAATATGAATTAAAATAATTTCAGAAATCAAATTGAATTAAATGTTCATTAGCACATGGTCTACACACACACAAACGTTATACACAGTGTTTCCCATAGAAATAGGCCGACTGAATTGTAACACAGCAAGTCTAAAACATCCCGTTCATGGGGGTTAGGAATAGTTTTCTTGGAGAGGATTTAGAGTACCTGTTTACTTGTGTAACACAGGCTATAAACCCAACAATTCCCACCCACTGCTCAAAATAGGAAAAATAATAAAATTCCACACACATATAGTCATTCTCTGATGTGTTTGCAGTGCAATTAAAATCTCTCAAAAGAACCTAAAAAAAGAAGACAGTGAAGTAACCTTCTTCTGTTATAAGGACTGTGGCTGCCTTGGATTACTTATAAGTCAACAAGGGATTGAAAGGTGAAAACTTCTGAAAATGCTGCTTTAGGGCACACATGACGTTCTGTTCCAGTCAGGAGTCTAACTTTGCAATCCACCAGTACAGTGATGCACTGGATAAATATTAAATTAATATGTCTTGGTAGTATAGGTGTGATGGCAACCTAGGGAAATCAATTGCATTACCGCCACATAATGACAAAATTGCTGTTCTACTTTCAATGAGCTTTTCATAATCTATTCTGTGTGATTTGGGTCTACATAATGATAGGACTAGAACCCAGAAATGTGTGATGCATTAAGTATTCTATACCTGATGCAACTGCAGCTTGACTATGCTTTGAGGAGAGCCAAATAATTCTTGCAAAATACTACAGACCCAACTTTTATGAGAGCCCATTTGGAGGGGCATTTTTTTTCCTGGAGGCCTGCACACCCTGCAAAACATTCCCTTACAGACCAAAGCACAAACAAACAACAGTAATTCTTACCAAAATAAGTTTTAGTACAAATATGGCCTTACAAATGCCATTCGTACCATGCTCTGTGAGGTAGAGCCAATTGAACTGTGGGAGTGCAAGCCAGTCAGGGTTCCATCCTGATTTTCGGTGCTTGGAATCTGAAAATGATGCATTGGTTTTACAGCATTTACATGATGGAGGAGTTCTTGCTCTATGAATAGGCTGCTGCTTGAACTTGCAAAATTCTGCCAGCAGCTTCACAGACCGATTAGAATTCAAAATCCCAAGCTATTTACACAAAATGAGGTGCAGCAGCTGTAGAGTGAGGGTAGATAGCTATATGTGTGTGGTTTCTGGTACACCCATCACAACAAAACAGGTTTGGGAGGGGTAGAGTGAGGGGAAATTGACTAATAGTTGATTGTTCTAAAATGGGTCATACAAATGCAGTCGTTCATATACCGGAGCAGCTGTGAGGTCTATATATGGGAAACACTGTAGAATAATATATACAGTACTGTGCAACTTGTTTAAAGCATTTACAAATCATCCAAACAGTACAGTTATTTTTTCTCAAAAGAAAAATTTCCCCTCAAAATTCTTGATATTAGTATAATATCTAGAAGGATGCAAGAAAGACAAGTGTACAGCTCACAGGCACATTAAAACTTAATAAGCACAAAAGCAGAAGTCTGACTGAAAAAACATTAGCCCTTCCAGCACACTAATATTTGATTCTGTAATCCCACATTTAGGATTACAGCCCAAAGCTTGGATTTGGATCATTTATTTTAGGAGAAAGCTACACATTTCCATTCCAGTTTCAGTTTGTACCTGCTAAAAGCTTAAATGCCAATTTTAAGACAATGCCTGTTGAGCTCATTGAACACAACTGAAAACTGATCTAACTTAATTTTACAGTGCCTCCAGGATTTAACGATTTTTGCGATCAAAGCGACAAATCTCAAAATGTGCGATACAATTATGCAATTGGATTGAAAACATGTAGGTTCACAAAAATAACTTAATCGCAAAATCATGGAAAGAAAATTCAATTGGATATATTAGTTTTTAATGTGTTATCATACTGTGTTTTTTTGGCTTTAGAATTTTGAAATCTATATTTTTTTTACATTAGATATATAAACCAGAGAAAAAACCCCTATGATCATATCATGGGTTACAAAAAAAGCCCCACAGCCAGGATGTTTTAGACTGAAGCTAGAAAAAAAAAAAAAAAGGGTCTTCCCCTTTGCACATAATGTTAAAATGTTTAAAATGCTTATAAAAATAAAGGGAACACAAAAATAAGACATCCTAGATCTGAAATAATGAATTATTCTTATTAAATACTTCTTTACATAGTTGAATGTGTTGACAACAAAATCCCACAAAAATTATCGATGGAAAATCAAATTTATCAACCCATGGAGGTCTGGATTTGGAGTCACACTCAAAATTAAAGTGGAAACACACACTACAGGCTGATGTAATGTCCTTAAAATAAGTCAAAATGAGGCTTAGTATTGTGTGTGTGGCCTCCACATGCCTGTATGACCTCCCTACAATGCCTGGGCAGGCTCCTGATGAGGTGACGGATGGTCTCCTAAGAGATCTCTTCCCAGACCTTCCCAGGTCTGGGGAATGGCCGGGCCAGTCCATAGCATCAATGCTTCATCTTGTAGAAACTGCTGACAGGCTGAGGTCTAGCATTGTCTTGCATTAGGAGGAACCCAGGGCCAACCGCACCAGTATATGGTCTCACAAGGCATCTGAGGATCTCATCTCAGTACCTAATGGCAGTCAGGCTACCTCTGGCGTGAACACGGAGGGCTGTGCGGCACCCCAAAGAAATGCCACCCCACACCATTACTGACCCACTGCCAAACCGGTCATGCTGGAAGAGGCAGCAGAACGTTCTCCACGGCATCTACAGGCGTCTGTCACATGTGCTCAGTGTGAACCTGCTTTCATCTGTGAAGAGCACAGGGCACCAATGGCAAATTTGTCAATCTTGGTGTTCTCTGGCAAACGCTCTGCATGGTGTTGGTCTGTCCCCACCTTTGGATGTCAGGCCCTCATACCACCCTCATGGAGTCTGTTTCTGACTGTTTGAGCAGACACATGCACATATTTTGCCTGCTGGAGGCCATTTTGCAGGGCTCTGGCAGTGCTCTGCTTGTTCCTCCATGCACTAAGGCGGAGGTAGCGGTCCTGCTGCTGGGTTGTTGCCCTCCTACAACCTCCTCCTCATCTCCTGGTGTACTGTCCTGTCTCCTGGTAGCACCTCCATGCTCTCGACACTACGCTGACAGCAAACCTGCTTGCCACAGCTCGCATTGATGCTCCATCCTGGATGAGCTGCACTACCTGAGCCACTTGTGTGGGTTGTAGACTCCATCTCATGCTACCACTAGAGTGAAAGCACCGCCAGAATTCAAAAGCGACCAAAACATCAGCCATTTGCACAACAGCATGTGGAATTGAGTTGCTTCCTAAAGTTGGGAGTTACATTCTGATGGTTAAGTGTTCCCTTAATTTTTTTGAGCAGTGTATGTTATGTGAAAAATAATAAAAATATTCTAAATTGTTTGGTTTTCAGATGATCAGTGTATAAAAAGATAATCAGATAATTAGTGCTTAAAACTTTGCACAATACTGTATAAGACCATGTACTAATAGGTATTTTAAGTTTAGCCCCTCCATTAAAAATGTTTTCAAGTCAATGAGATTCCACTGAAGATAAGACACCTTACCAGATGGACCCTGCTCAGATTTCGAGGAAACTAATTTGTTGGCATCTTTTCCGCGATGGTGTGCGCGAGGTGACTGCATGTCAAAAGAATGACCTGTGTGGGGAAATAAATAAACAAATAAATAAACTGCATGTCAAAAAGTGAAATGGCATTTCAGAACTTTGTTTATCAGTGTCGATTTTTCACTTCCATATTGAAAACGTTAAAGCAATACACAAATTTAACATTTAGTTAACGTTTAAATGGCAGGGTTTTCACAAACCCACACTCTAACAAAATAACAAAATGTTGAAAATGCTAACAGACCACCAACAAAATGACAATATTAATTCTTTTGTAAAGCAACTGCCTTCCCTGAGGGACTTACTAATAGGTGTGTGCAGCGCCACATGCTCCTGGTAAGGGTTGAAGTACTTATACTGTTTGCCACAGAACTCGCACGTATAACTCCCAGTTTCTGACAGAAGAGCAAAACACACAAACACTTGACAACTGTTTTGTACCCAGTTGAAAACACTGTTTGTATGTAAAACATTGGCAAAAGGAGGCTAGGATGACCGATAATCACAAATGTCATTTAGGAGGAGACTATTAATAAAAAAGAAAAAAAATGTTTCATTCTGATTGTTTTTCAGACAACAATAGTGCACATACTTGGTCCAATTTTCTGGAATTGCTCCACCTCTTCCTTGTTATCTTCCAGAGGTATGATATGGTCATAAGGGTCTGGTTAAAAAAAAAAAAAAAAAGTTTTAATTAGTGAATACACCTGCACTTCCCAATAGAAGAAGCCACATGCTCACCGCTGTCAGGTCATTCTGGATTATTCAGTATTCTGGTTTTTGCAGCTTGTTTTATGGATCCCTACTATTCCGACCTTTTGGTACCCTGTTTTGAAGTTTTTGTCTGTCATAAGAGAGACCTATGTGATGTTCATATGACAATTACATAATGCATATTGCACCAGGCGTTTCCTGCCTCCTAAGATATCTTACAACCCCTTATTAACAGGACAGCACTTTTCTCAAGAATGTGCAAATGCTGCTGGAAAAAAGTGCTGAGATCTGCCTTCAAAATAAAACGCAGCGACGATGTCACGAATTGAGAGGATGAGTTTATTAAAGCAAGAGAAAACCCTTAACATGACTGATGATTTGCAAGATTTGTATTACATTTTACATTGATTGACAGTACAGGATAAATCAATATGTGTGTCATCAATTCACGTTTTCGCCATACTATTAAATGGTGGATCTCATACTTTGGAGTGAAAAAAATATATTTTGTAAGTTACAATACTAATTTCACTGCAGGAGATTGATAAATACTGAAAGGAAATTTGAAATATAAAAAAGCCACACACACACACACACACACACACACACACACTTGCAAGTAATATGCAAAGGAAGGAGGCATTTACCATCAACCGCATGCAGGTCTCTGTGCTCCTGAAAGCAGCTGAAGTACTTGTACTTTTTCCCACAAATATCGCAGGTGTACCGGAAGGAATCTGCATTCAGACAAGAATAACATTTTCACCTGCAATGCTCACTAGCAGTCATATAATATTAATTCAATCAAAATATCATGTATGTTTTTTTTTCTTCTTACAGTAAAACAATGCAATAGCAGAAATGATTAAAGGGTAAATTAAAAACAGTAGTAGAAGTAAAGGCTGAGGTCTGAATAAACCCAAAATGCCCTTGCCTGCTTTGTGAATTATGCTTAGGGTCCTCCGATACTCACTATTCATTCCCTGGGATCCACCCTCTCCAGGAGCACTTTCTGACTCTGCAATATGCAAAACATATGCAATCGAATACTGCACAAAATGACAGAAAAGCACTTCTTCCATTATGCGAAAAAAAAATGGGGGGAAGGGAAACGTAATATCAAAACTAAATTCAGTTTCTACAATGAGGGGAACAGTTTTGACCCTTTTTTCGGGCCCTCTATGCTGTGCTTAATGTATGCAAAGTGATGGGACAGTTTAACTTGGCATCCAAGGCAAACAGAACCTCCATGCATTTTATCCCAATACACGAAACACAGAGACCACAGGATGTCATGGATTTCCATAAGAACCAAAATATTTTCATTATTGCAAAATAATAAAGTATAGATCATTTTTATCAGGTTCAAAATCTTAAATATGGCACATTGCATATTGACCAGTTCAGATCACCTAAAAACTGCTAACAGGACTTAGCAGCATTTAAAAATAATTCAAGCATAAATTATTTGGCTGCAAAATCATAATGTCATTAATGACTTGTTGTACTGAGGCATATGGGTGTTGACAGTGCAGGGCGTTAGAAGATGCGATTATGGGTCTTATACAGGGTGTCCAGCCAATGGGACGTGTGGGGTAGCAGCTTTTCAACTCAAATGCTCTCCTGGATTACTGAGTTCCTCATCCTGATAAGCCATGGGCGTCGTAGTATGGGGACAAAAGGGCCCAAAATAACTTGCCTAAAATAAAGCTTAGATTGAAAGAAATGGAGCCCACAGACACGGTTTGAGTACAGGACACTGTGTTTTGTGCTACACTGCAGGATGGACCATCTTCCTATCATGGTAGTGGCATTTGTGGGCCTTGGAGCTCTGCTGTCGAGAGCTTTACACTTATGGTAAGGCCTCCCTTGGCAATGTGGGCTGAGGTGTGAGCTTTGTGGCTGGGTGACCCACATAGCTCAGCCAGACTCAGCCCAAAACGTTGGTGTGGGATCACAACCCACAAGATGGAGGATGGGGGATGGGTGTTAAGCAGGAAGCTTGTCTCTTTAAGGAGGACCACAATGTGCCTCTAGTGAGAGTACCACAGGATTAATAATCAGTAATCAGTTTGAGGCCTAAAACGCCCTGAGCGTCTGAGTGAGGGGTACGAGCGCCCAGCAGTGGGCTGGACGGCACCAGGATGGAGTATGACGCCAGCAACCCCACTGTGGTTTCAGTGGCTACTGAAAAGTGAGTGAGTGACCATTCACTTTAATATCATTTCAAAAAGGAAAAAAGAACAACTAATAAATAAATGGATCAACACAGCCTGACATTATGTATTTGTTTCATAATTCCTGTTGTCTTTTTTAAGCATTTTGTAACCTATATTTTTTAAGGCAGTGTTCAGAACATCAGAACATCGAGACCTCTGTTTTGGTGTCTTAAATATAGAATTGCATTAAAGAACAGCCTTTGTCACGTTCATTTTGTTTCAACTAAATGTAAGCTTCTGATCCTCTTTTTTCATTATTTATAAATTGTTTCTGATATGTGTCAAAACTGTATCTGGATTATGTCTATTTCATGCTACACTGCTGCGGGTAGGGGGAGATCTTTTTCTTATTACTGATTTTAATGTTAATTATTCTAATAGGTGAAAGAAACCTGTTTGCCATTGTGTGAACTATCCAACACAAGGTTGAAAATCATTATGGGAGGCCACTTATAATTATACAGTTTCGCAGAAGGGAACATTTAAAGTAAAGATAGTATTGCCATATAAAATGCCACTGTACAAGGTTTCAAGACCACAAATATACCAAATACTTGATTTGAAAAAAATAGTTCCTAATTGTTTTGGGGGCTTCGATAAACATGCTACAAATGAGCATCTTGTTGTGGTGGCCATGATGGCTACCTCACCATCTCATATATTTCAATACTGGATCAAAGCTAGCATTTACTAAAAAAAGGCATATAATGCCTTTAGAACAGACAAAAAAACATTGTTGGAAAATGTAAAACTAAGGAAATAAAATAAAATGAATCCATGACATGCTGTTCATTCAGAGATCTGGCATGACATAACCCACAGACAGTACCAGCTCATCACTCTCTTACCTCTGTGAGCACGGACATGTGTCTGAAAGCAGTTGTAGTACTTGTATTTCTTCCCACAAATTCCACAAACATAGGAGCCTGAGTTGAACAGAATGTGCATGAATACATGTCTCTATTTTAGAGTCCCATTTATACTGGTTCACACAACCCAACCAACAAGAGCTTTAGCAAGAGTGCTCATTCCTATCAAAGGGAAATTTAACTTCAATCTAAAAATACTTCAACGGAAATTATTCCTCATTGCTCTACTTGAAACAAGGCCGTGGTTAAGAGTAAATGCTGCACCCCTGTGGTCAGAAAGAAGCAAACACGGCGGCACGTACCTTGTGCATGGGAATTGCGGGAACCTCCGATAACCACACAGATCTCAGCCGGCCCGCTGTCCTCGCCCACTTTGCCATTGCTGGCAGTTGTGGCGCCCGGCTCGGTCTTCACTGCAGAGGGCGAGGGGGTAGGCGTGTCTTGGCTGACGGCAGATTCCCCCTGATCCAGGCCTGGGTTGGGGACCTCCTGAGCGCTCATGACTCTGGCTGCACTTAGCCAGAGCTGCTGCAGCTGTAGATAAGAAAGAAGAAAAAGAGTCAAATTTATTAGGTTTTTATTGTCAATATGGCGATGTGGACATCCTGTAGTTTCATACAGGATGGTGACTGTGTAAGGAAGCCCCATTATTAAAAACAGCATTGTTATAGAACCATATTCAGTTACAGTGTGATGGCCAGGGGCCTGTGGGCTCACACAGTGGGTGCTGGTGCACCTGATTAGTGGGTCCTGATCACGCTCAGCTTCTGCTTATTAGGCACAAGTGATCAGGACCCATTAAACAGAGTTCTGCAGCGATAACAATTTTTTACCCTGGTTGCACTGTTTCTTGGAACACCAAGACTTGTAAATGGTTAAATAACAATCTGGCTAATTTAAAATTCTTTATTTTAAGCCCAATTCTATAAGAAAGGCAACTTTCTGAAAATGTGTTGGTGCTTAAGGTTCTTCCCTGAGCTGAAATTAATGCAAGATGAATTCAATAAAATAAAAATAAAAAATCTAAAAGTGAAAGTGTTTTAAGGGCTTGAACTTGAGCATCATCTCAGCTTGATCATCATCAGTATGCTGCTGCCTGTTTCTGATAGGCAGTGGGAAGAGAGGACACTTGGGCAGTACATTTATCACTGCATGTTATGTGTTTTATTGATGCATTATGCTTTTTCTGCATTAAATTACCGCTTGCGCGGTAAATCAGGCATGCGTTTCTAATAACGCTCGAATGGAAACTGAGGCAATAAAACGGAGGCTAGCTTCTGGCAATTATGAAAGCAAAGTTTGAGGTGTGGGGGAAAAAAAACTTTGACCATGAAAAATGATACGGGCCATACGATATAGACTTTCAGAGTTAAAGAGACTTTTATTTCCCCTGAACAGCTGGTTGCACCTCAGAATTTTTTTTTTTTTAGTGGCACCATTGAGAAATTAGGTTGCATGTGCAACCAAATTGGTCAGACCCTTGAGCCCTGACTGCTACACCACATAATGGCTGACAAAAAAAAAAACAAGCAATTTTCTTAATTTTATACTTGTTAGTGGTAGCAGCCTAGAAGTAATGTCACATAACACGGCCCTATAGTGCGACCAATTTGGTTGCAAATGCAACACAATTTTTCAAAACAATTGCCAGATGCTAGCCTCAGAATTTTCACATCTCTCTGATGATAATTAAAATGAATAACCTGACGATGGACCCTTCAGCCTGGACCGCTAGATAGACAGAGTGGATGTAGCCATGGATTAGAGGTTTAAGTAGACTCTGACAAGTACAGCTCGTGAAGTACACGTTATTGTGGTGGTGGATGCAGACCAATATGACTGTACCAACAAGCATTTTGAGTAATTTATGCATTTTTTTATTGCCAGCATCCATTTTCGCACTAAACAAAATGCAACACACGACCGCTCATTTACCGCATGAGTCCAAATAAAAAGTACAATGCACCTATAAAACACATCACAGTGTCCTCCCTCTCCCCGCTGTCTTTCAGCAACAGAACATCAAGCCGAGATGATAATCAAGTTCAAGCCCTTAAAAGACCTACACTTTTAATTTAATTTTTTTTTTTTCATTTATCATGCAGTTCAGTGAAGCACTTTGAGCAAACACATTTTCAGTACGTTATCTTTCTTGTAGAATTGTGCTTCAAATAAAGAACTTTGAACCAGATTGTTAGTTAATAGTTTACAAGTCAATATTGATTATATGGACAGCAGTTGAGAAAGAAGGGAAAAAGAACGAACTTGTAAAACTGCACAGTTAAATGCGATGCAATAAAAAATTTGGTGCATCTAACGTTTGTGCTGGTGCACTTAAAAAAGGAAACCGTTAATCTAGAACCCTGGATCACATGTTCAATCCTCACTTATTCCCAATTTGACCCTGGGCATGACACTTAAAGGCAGGGTTCTTACACATTTTTACATAAGAATTTCCATGACTTCATTTTATTATTGTTTTTTTTTTTGTTTTTGTTTTTCAGTCAAATTCACCATAGTCAAATTCAGTCAAATTCACCATAAAATTGTTAAACAAAATTTGACAACTTGAAAAGCTTAACCGACAGTGTTACTATACATACTGTAACATACTATAGACATGCTAGTTTTAGATTGTACACACAACACCCCACAATGTTTACCTGAGGGCGTCAAACTGAATAATATGTTTTCTTGTAGGCAACATGCTTTTTCAGCATTTCATTTCTATCATTTTACTGGGGCTCGCACGGTCAGGTGATGCACTTCGATTAGTGCAAAAAAATGGAGGCTGGCTTCTGGTGATTAAGAGAGTCTAAGGTGTGGGGACTTTGACTATGAAAAATTATTCACAAACTCGTCACATGCAAAGCAGGGGCAGTGGTGGCCTAGCGGTTAAGGAAGCGGCCCCGTAATCAGAAGGTTGCTGGTTCGAATCCCGATCTGCCAAGTTACCACTGAGGTGCCACTGAGCAAAGCACCGTCCCCACACACTGCTCCCCAGGCGCCTGTCATGGCTGCCCACTGCTCACTCAGGGTGATGGGTTAAATGCAGAGGACAAATTTCACTGTGTGCACTGTGTGATGTGCTGCTGTGTATCACGTGTGACAATCACTTCACTTTCACTTCACTTTCATGTTGGCTGGCATCCGCTGCCACAATAATGTTGGGTTCAAGCTTTTAAAAAGCCGTACCAGGCTCAAGTTTGCTTCATGGCAAAGGTTTTAAAGTGAAGTGATTGTCACGTGTGATACACAGCAGCACAGCACACGGTGCACACAGTGAAATTTGTCCTCTGCATTTAACCCATCACCCTGAGTGAGCAGTGGGCAGCCATGACAGGCGCCAGGGGAGCAGTGTGTGGGGACGCTGCTTTGCTCAGTGGCACCTTGGCGGATCGGGATTCGAACCAGCAACCTTCTGATTACGGGGCTGCTTCCTTAACCGCTAGGCCACCACTGCCCCACTGGCTGCGAAAATCAGTTTATTGATCTTTAATAAATTTGTCAAACCCGCAAGTAAACATTTAAATGTCATGATGGGGTGTTGTGTGTAGAATTTAGAAGAAAAAAATGTATGTAATCCATTTTGGAATAAGGCTGTAACGTAACAAAAATGTGGAAAAAGTGATACGCTGTGAATACTTTACGGATGCACGGTACATGTGTGCCTTGTGCCTTTTATTCTCAAAGAACGTAGCACCTTCCAGTTTATTACATTGTTTATGATTGCAACATCATGTGACCAGCTGCTTCCTGAATGATGTTGCTAAGGGATTTATATTTAATAACACAGCCTTGAATAAATATTAAAACTGATTTGCTCAACAGGGACACACAACAGTTCAGGTTACTACTGTTAAAAATAAAAGCGAACTTGAACTTGATTCCATGCCACACTAAACCAGCAGTGTGAAGGGAACTCCAGTCCATACTCTGCTCCTCTGTGCAACTCTGACACCCTGAAATGACTGTCTGTGCAGCATGTCTGCTTCTGCTGATATAATGAGCCAGCTATGCTTACAGCGAGGAAAATCTAATTCATTAAAATGCTAACATATACAAAAGGTGAAAAGAAGAAAAGGGCTGATGCGTCCTGTATGCTGCAGCAAACAACAAAAAAAATCTATGCTTTAAGGGTAAATTACTGTTGTAATTATCAATTATCAATGACATATACAATGACATAAAATTATAGATGCCTTAATGGCCTCATATATATCACACATGTATATGTCATTGATAATTATATATTAAAAATATATATTATAATAGATAGCTAGATAGCTAGATAGATAGATAGATAGATAGATAGAGAAAGAGAGAGAGTGAAAGAGACAGAGAGCTACTTGGCTTTAGAGCTACTTGAGCATAAATACGTAATATTTATAAGATCAAGTTATGTGCTTGGTCTGAATTTCCAACAAATTGTGAGAGCAGTGTGTGCTAATCATCCAAGACGGCCTCAAACAACCAGTCACGTTTCTCTTTGCAAATGACTTGCAATCATGTAATGTTGTGATGCTGTTATTGAATAAAGAGAGTCAACACACTTTACCCATCTCTCCAAAGTTGTTGTTATTCTTCCACAAATCTTTCAGAGCAGGGAAAGTTCACACTTGATGACACAGAACTCCCACCCTTGCACGCAGACTCCCAAAAATCTATTAATAACGTGATATTAAATGTTACGTTCCAGTTTCCAGACACTGGGGCACCCTGGTGAGGTTTTCAGAATTCAACACTAGGTTACACAGAATTTCATACATCTAATGGCTAAATGATAACATAGTATATAATTAATGATGAGTGTATTTATAGTCACATAGTATGTCTTATCTGTGCCCATTTGCATATGCAATTACCCATTCTTGTGAAACAAAAACACTCAATATTAGAAAAGAAAAATGCAGACTGCACCACAAGGTCAAAAACATATTTGCCAGATAATCATCAGAACAACTGCAGACCACATGCAGCATCTGGCCACCATCAAAACTGACATGTACTGTCAACAAAAAAAAAACACTCCAAAATCTGCACCAATGCTTTTCCGACTGCTTGATTTAAATGGTTGTGTGAAATCCATCGACTCCCAAATGTTTCCCAAAATTTCTCATCATTGCCCATTATTATAACAAGTGCAGTTCAAATTGTAAGAAAACCCTCGATTTTAAAGGGGGGGGGACGACGACTGAAAAGAGGGTAACTCAAGGTCTCCTTTAAAAGGTCTTAGCAGAGTGGAGCATTTTTCCTTAGCTAAAATGCTAATGATATGCTCGCCTGTTATGTCTCAGGGGGGCAAATTATGCAGTGAGTTTATGCAGGGGGATAAATCATGCCAAACTTTGAAAATGCCTTGCTTAATTTTAACTGCCAGCTAAAGAAAAAGAAATATGTATAAAAAACTGCACCCTACAAACAAGGTGAGGGGTCATCAGTACCCTAACACTCCAAAAACAGGTGATACCCAATTCACGTACAAACCATTTCATCAAATGTATATTATCGGCCATTTGGATGAATGAAAAGCCAATGTTCCAAAGCAAACTGAATATATTCTAGATAGAAAAAAGCCATGCAATCATTTTCAGCAGAGGAAATAAAAAAGAAAATGCCCCGGGATTTAACCAAAACCAAGTGCTTCCTATTCCCTGCAATTGGCAACACACTGCTCATCTTCCATATGCAATAAAAATCGCCATGATTGTCACTGACAATTTCAGAAAGCAATCATCCATAAATATACTGGAGGAGGAGGAGAAAAAAAATTTCCCCATTAACTCGGGTGGCATGAAAACAGAAATGTCAAGTCTTAGAAATTCCATCCGAACATGCGGCAAACTCCATAAAACCTTTTCAATTTATATGCTAATGCAGTGAATTAAAATTTAATAACTGGAGATATTGAAAAGCAGACTTAAATTATACAAAAATAAATCCTGAAAGAGCAGCCTAAAATTAGAAATTCAGGGTGGCATCCGGCCTGCTGCTAAGCCCTTGAATGCAGCAAGATTAAATTTCTGATGAAAATCAAAAATGCACTGCAGTCTGAGACAGAGACAGAAAACCTGCACCATTGTGATGTATGGATTCATTAAACAGACACACACACACACACACACACACACACAGCAGAAAGCCAATCTGTGTGCTAAACTTTTGAAATGGCGCAGGCAAGAAAAAAGAAAGGAGTGAAAAATATGGTAGATTTTGATCAGCATTGCACCTTATGCATAGCATCAAAAATAAAATATTTTTTTTTTTAGTAATAAATAATAAATCATAATCCTCGTAGTTGTATCATGTTACAGAGAGAAGGGGCTGGGGTGTGAAAACTGAAATTTTCCAATACGAACGCAGTTAAGTCTCAGATAGGTAAAGAAACCCAACATATGAGAAAAAGAAACCCACCTCTGGGTGCTCAGGATATGCAGAGAAAATGTAGTCGTAGTCTTCCTGCCCTCACTTCCTCCTCCTGGATCTTGGCAGCCAGAATATGACCTGAAAATAGGAGATTTGAAAGATTAAAATTTGCCTTTGGTTTCATATTGCACAAGCTAAGAGTTACCGAGAGAAATGGCCGCCCATGAAATGTGCTCTGGGGGAGGGACGGTAGAAAATTTCTAATTAAAACTGGACCTTATTAAACGCGTTCTCCAGCGGATTTGTGCCCGTGTTTCAGCACAGCTATCGGGCAAGATTTCCGTTACATCTGTGTGTATAAAAGAAATAAAAACACGTCTTATAAAAACCACCTTAAGAAAGACTCGGGTCAAACTTGATTTCTTTTAAACAGAAACAATGCCGTAGAGGAGAATGTTGTATTTTTGGCGATGAGGTTTCAGTACCCCACCCCAACCGCTCCCGCCCACCAGGGACAGTCACCATACTTTTTTTTTTCTTTTGCAGAATCTGAATTGGGGTGATCAGCATTTGTTACAATATTTTTAAGTAGTAAAACCTAAATCACCCGATTCCAATCACATTTAAATGAAGCCTGTATTGGCTTCTGGCATATCATGCATTTATTCACCATTAAAAAAAAAAAAAAAAAAATAATTATATATATATATATATATATATATATATATATATATATATATATATATATATATTTTTTTTTTTTTTTTTTTTTCTCACAAGGCTGCAGCCATTTTAAATTTCCCTTAACTGCACCAAAATTAATATTGAATATACAAATACAGGAAATGTATTGCTTTGTGGGTTTTTTTCTGCAAAAACACTAAATCCTGCCAGTTCATCTTTGCAATCAAATGCTTAATGTGCTGAAAAATACAATTAATTCTAAAAGCCATCACTGTGCAACATTATTTTAAATCATGCTGGTCAGACCTTAATCGATTAAATGATTTGCTGTAGCATTCGCCAAGCCAAACTTCATTGACGGCATTGAATTCTGACAAAAGGTCAAAGTTCAAACCCATATTTAACGGAGCCAGCACAAATTCGAAACCAACCTTTTGAAATTCGAGCAAACGTAAAGGTCAGCTTCAAAATTACAACTGGCCTCGCCAGATCGGGTTGCTGACTGAAAACAAAAGAGAGACGGGAAATTGCTTTGTGTCCAGAAGATTAATGTAAACAACTCAAATCAGCTATGATTGTTTTTCTGTTCTCCGAATCTGCTGACAGCCACAAAGAGCATTTTCCCCACAGTGCGTGCTTTCTGTTTGGTCAGTAGTTTTTTTATGTTTAAGATCCAAGCTCAACGGAGGCTCTGCGTCTTCTCGCTTCAAAAATACATTTTAATGCATAATGATAATCGCCTCCAAAGAAAAAAATATGGATTAGCATTCCATTCCTGCTAGTATGGCTTTATTACAGTTTAATGCAGTCTACATATTTTGATGGGTGAGGCACCCATTGTGCTTGTTTTTCCAATAAATCTATTTAAAAAGAAAAACGAGAACCTGTAAAGGTGTGTGTGTGTGTGTATATATATATATTTGTAGTTCATACATGATTAGAACAGGTAGAGTACATGGCTGTGTACACCAGTGACAAATGAGCATAATGCAGCAGTTATTACTACCCTGAGTTGAAAAATATACAGACATCGCAGAAATTCTATCTCAGATAAAATTGTAATGCTGTACAAGAAAACAATCTGCATGCATCAACCTTTTTTAAGGTCTAAATGTAATATATATATATATTTTCCTGTTTTATATGGACATCCATATAAAACATATTTCGTTCATCAAGAAATCAAAAAGCACCGTATTGTCGTCGTCTTTTCAAAGCACGTGCTTGCATTTAAAACAGCTTGAAATGCTGAATTTAAAATGTACAATCAAATTAATTGCAATTTCTTAATTTTGAAAAATATTTACCGACAGGTGGCGCCAAAACCAAACGTTTTTACACACACTCGGCAAATAAATTGTCGGGAAAAATAATGATCGTCGTCCAAATGAAAAACCTTTCCGCCCAGGCGGCCTGCAGAAATAAATGCAATTTGCCGACACGGACGACGAAATGGTCGCGACGAAATGCGCCGCAAGGCGAACGGCGGGGAAATTCGGACGCGGGAGGGGGACGGAAATTCTCTAAACATGGCTGCTTTTTTTTGTGTTTTCAGAATCTTCAGCCCCCTTCGTGCTTTTCTGTCGCGAATATTTCGCCCGATCCGTCCACTCGCCTTCGCGGCCACCACGCCGCTCGCGTGGGATTAAAACTCGACAGTCGGACAGTTGATGGGAAAAAAAAACGGGCGACGCCTCGCTGAAAACTTTTATTTCGAGAACGGCTTTAGAAAAAGAGAAAAAAAAAAAATCAACAGATTAGCATTTGCATTGCTGCACGCTGGCGACGAAGTGCAGACCTGCGCCTCTTTCTGTCCGAATGGGGAAAAAAAAGAAAATAAAATTAAAAAAAAAACGAAGCCGCTTAATTAGCGCGCAAGACAACTAAGGCGAATTGTTAGAATTTGTAAAGAAAGGGGAAAAAAAGCGAAGTAGCGTAAAGGTTTGCGTTACCTCCAGATACGATGCGGCTCATGCGGGTTTACGGTTGCTGAATATCTCGGCACCTCCTCCTTTGAGCTTTTTTTTTTTTTTTTTTTTCGTAGACGGCCCAGAAAAAAAAAGGGAAATGAAGAAGAGAAAGAAAAAAAAAGAACGATTTGGAATCGGGAATTCTGTCAGCGAAGGCTTTCCGACGTGGCGTTCGTGCCCCCGGAAGGCTGCTCCGCTCCCGGCTGGACCGGCGGGGCCGCTCGGTCGGCTCACACGGGCGCAGCCTCCCCGCCGGCGGGGCGCAGGATGCGGTCTGCGCGGTGGAAACGCTCGTCCGCCATCATGCGAGCGCGGCTCCCGAATTCGCGGCGCCCGACATGTAACGCCGATGCATCAGACATTACGGAGTCGGCGCTCCGGCGGCCGAACGACCGTGAAGTTGCGCAGGGAGCGGGAGCGGGAGCGAGGCGCACGTTTTTAGGCTGGAGCAGCCCGACAGCAACAGCCCGCTGCAGCCCCGTGTTAACGCATTAGCATTTTCTCAAGACCGGTGCGTTTCCGTATTTCTACACCGTGCTTCACGTCGCAAATCGAAAGAAAACACAGCAGCGAGTGAATACTAGTAATGATGCACGAGTAATGGCGACTGTGTTTGATCAAATAAAACTTCCTCTGGCAAAAGAAAAAAAAATGTGTGGTGAAGTTTGTGAACTTATGTGTGCTGAAAATCTACCAAAATACCTTTTCAGTGTTTAAATGTTACTGCGTGATAGTAACTCACGATTGTCGGGTCGAACTTATTCAAAACGAAATTCTGAATTTCAACCTTCTGAACTCCCTGACAGTAATGGTTGGCCAGCTTTTTTTTTTTTTTTTTTTCAAAGGCGCAATAGAAATTGAAATTTCTGAAATAATCAGTGCTCTGTGGATAAAAATGATGTTTCCACGAATTAGAAATTGTAAATGCTGCTTTGTGATTTATTTTATTTTACTTTTTGTGGACTACTTTATCTTCATCCCCCCTCCCGCCGTAAATTCTGATCTCATCATTTAAATGTCTCAATGACCTGCAAAATTCCGCCATCATCAGGTTAAAATCAAGCTTTATCATAAATTTGGGTTACATCTGGATAACAGGTAACATCTGTTAGGGACGGAACCCTCAAAATTGGGCAGCTTTAATTTTATTACTTTCTATTCTAAAATGACCAGCACCAATAGAAGTAATAAAACAGATATACACTACCATTTTCTGTATCCAAGAATAAGAACATGAAATGGTTTATATAGAACAGTTAATAAATAATTCATTTATTCAAATTAATTCAAAGTTTTAAATAAAGATGTAGTCAAGCCCACATCCGTTAACGGACAAGATTCAGCACTATTGCGAATCTGGCCAGTTTTCTCTGCATGTGCACAGATATCAGAAATTACTAAGTATAATATTTAAGAGGTCTGTAAACTAGCAGCAAAAAAAATGCCAAGTAATGTCAGTAGGTTGTCCCATCCCAAATGCATAGTAGGTTTATCCAATTGCTTGCTGGTCCTGTAAGCCCACCCAGAGACCCTGGTAGTCACTTTCACTATATCGAGGCTGTGTCTGTTCCTCGTGCAAGCAAAGACAAAATAAGTTAAACTCACCAAAATCTAAAAACATCTTCCAGCAGTGGTTCTGTAAAACCTGTCTTCTTAAACATCAGATCTCAGATGTCACAGAAAACTGAATCAATTAATTATCATTATTGTAGAAAACTAAACAGACTTTCTCTGCCTTACAGAAACCTGGCTTTAACAAGGTACCTACATTATTCTCAAAAAAGCAAATCCTCCTGGTTACTCTTTTAAACCAAACCCATGCATTGGGGGTGGACTGGAAGCCATATATTACTCTGATATCGGTGTCTGGCCGCCACATGAGTTTGTATATGATTCATTTGAAGTACAGATTATGAAGATTGTTGGTACTGCCACAAGATATAAGTCAGATAGTCTTCCATTGTCATGTTCCAGATCTCTCAGAGCCCTTCATAATCACAACTAATTTACGTCTGCTCTATGTTCTTCGAGACTCCCAAGATACCTTGAGCAGCGCATCTTCATTAATTGAACTTGTACAGAATCTTCTTCAAACCTTGTGTTCACATGATCTCCAAAGATTCTACAGAAGACATAGATCCATTACTTCGACACACCCTGGATATGGTTGCTCCAGTAAAAATTATGTGTATTAAATGTTGAAAAGAAGGCTCTATGCAAAACAACCAAATCGTCAACTGAAGCAGAACACACACAGACTGGAATGAAAATGCCATAGCTCAAGACTGGAAGTGTTAATTCAAGCCCGAAAAGACAGTCATGTCAAATATTGAGAAGCTCTTTCCTCTGCTAGTTCAGCATATCTGTCTTCCTTGATAGAAGAAAACTGTCGGTTCTTTTTTGACACCACTGCTAAATTAACAAGAGCCAAAGACAGTTCCACAGAACCAACAACTGCACTAAGGAGCAGCACTTCCATGGGTTATTTTGACACTAAGATAACTCATATAGGACATAACTTTTTAGCCAAGGACTTAACTGGTCAATTGGGTCAATCTGACTGGTCAAACTGGCCAATAGGGTGTCCACAATGTCACCAACATGACCAAATGGATATGTTGGAGTCTCCCAGTACTATGGGTTACTTTTTATATAGCTTTCTTCAGGAAGGTGCCCAAAGGGCGCAATGGGGTCCTGGGGCAGTGGTGGCCATAAGTAAACAGACATGTAAACAGAAGGTTGCCGGTTTGGATCCTGAACCACTGAGGTGCAACCAAGCAAAGCACCATCCTCACACACTGCTCCCTGAGCGCCTGTCATGGCTGCACACTGCTCACCAAGGGTGATGGGTTCAAAGAAGAGGACACATTTTTTTGTGTGCACCGTGTCCTGTGTTTCACAATGACAATCACCTCACTTTCACTTTCCACTCCCTAGCACGGGGAAATAAACATACATTTTAGCACATTTTAATTAGCCATACATGCAGAAGGACATAGATATCATGTACACACACTCCAGATGTGTTGATGACACAAGACCAAAGATAAGGGCAATGTATAAAAATGAAGCCTTGAAGTGGTTCGGTGTGGATAAAAAGTATGTTGTTCCACAGCGTTCAGTGCAATGCCAATTAATTTGCAGGCATGGAGTAAATTTTCATTTTTATGTAGAAGATACCCAAGTCTAGAACTTTGTCAAACCGCATGAAGTTTACCACTTCTCTAAGATGGAAAATTGTCTAAAGGACATTAGAGTTGGGATAACCCACAACTTATGCTTTGTCACGTGACTCCAGTCATATGACCAGGAGCAGGTAAGCAGGTAACGTGACTCCCATAAATTGGCAAGATGGCCACTGCCAGCTGCTCGGTCATTGGCTTCCCTGAACAGCAAACCGACTAGGCCGACTTATTGTCACACAACCATTGTCTAAGTTCAAAGTAAGACCAATCTTTTCTTCATTCCTTCTTCCTCATCTCCTCACCTCATCATCACCTACTCTTGATCCTAAACGTGAACGTCAGGATTCATGGGGTGGTGCGGCTCAAGCTGGCACTCATTCATATAATAAACCGGAGAAAACGTACCTGCCTCCTTGCATTCAGCCGCACCAGGGTTCTCGTTCCCACCAACACGCGCTCTCTTTCTGTTCTGCATCAGAACCGTGACATGCTTAACATGTTGCTGATCAGTTCTAAAGGGGTGAGATGGGAATTAACTGAATATAGCTTTGTCACGGCTGCCACCACAGCGCCAGGACCACAGGGGGCTTAGCCTTCCACAAGGATGCCGATCTGGAAGTGGAAGGGGCCAAGGACGGCATTGTGTATAAAGATGGCCATCTTGATTTTGTGAACTCAACGTAGAACTTTCACATTGCAGTAAGCCGTTCATGAACTGACTGATAATACCTCACACCGACCAGTTACCCCTGACCTTGCTTTTCGGATTTTCCTGTTTGCTCCCGATGCTCCTGTTTGCTCCCAATGACATCGACCACTTGCTATGCCCCTGATGATTATTGAATCTGTAGATCCTGTTTCACCTTTGTCTTCACTATGTCCTCCTTCCGCTGCAGAGCAAGGCCCTGGACTGAACTGCACAGCCAAGCGCAGCCACTAATGCTTCCCTTCTCTTGCAACCACCCAAACGTCACCAGGCACCCAGTCCCAGCCGTTTTGCTGTTTTCACCGCATCCGCATATGCGCCCCGGACTGTGGCCATGATAAGACTGGATTGTACAAATTTCTCAGCTGTTCCCAGTACATCTTTACAAAAGTTGGGTGTGACCATTGATGTTGGCTGTGACATTGAAAATATTTCCAGGACAACATACTTCCACCTAAGAAATATTGCTGGGGTTAGGACGTGTCTTGCCATCTCTGATACAGATAAATTAGTACATGAATTTCTAACATCTAGAGTCTAGATGTGTCACGACTACGGACTTACGGGGGAAGGAAGCGCAGAGGTCTGACATGCTGGGAACGGGTTTTTATTATAAATGAACAATAAATAAACATAAACGGCTCGGTTGCCGAAAACAATTTAACTACAATAAAGAACGTAAACGAGCCCGCAGGCGTGTGGCGATTGCCAGAACTGAAAATACACATTCACATACGTGCACTAACGTCCACGAAAATGCAGTCCCTTCTGAAGGGGCGGAAAAGTCCGGCCTTTATGCGCCGTCAGGATTGGCCACTGGTGATAAGCACAGCTGCAGTCAATCCTGACAAGTTGCTTTGCTGTTTCTCTGAATAAGCTCCAATCTATTCCAAAGCCAGCATTCCTACATGCACAAGATGGAATGAACACGCTACTACTGAATTGTCTTCTCTGCATTGGCTTGCAGTGAACTATTTTATTGATTTTATGATTTGTCATGATGGCCATACTCTACTTGCTGTCCCCATGTAATGCTAGAAACAGAGCGTTTGCTTATACAACCCAAAATCTTTGGAACAACTTTCCAGGAACTTTTTTGGCATCAGACACAGTTTCAGTATATAAATCCAGGCTGAAAACCTACTTACACAGTAGGGCTTTTACCAACACTCCCCTCTACTTTAGTAATGCTGCAGTAATTAGTGCCAATGGAAATGTTTGGTGCTCAGCTGACCTACTGTACCTTTAGCTAACTTAGGCCGTGTCCACACGAAAATGATTTTCTCTAAAATGGGTTTTTGTCTCTCTTCGAACCAGTGTGCACACGCAGCGCTATCTGAAATGTTGTCATCAACAACAGAGAACATCTCAGACGCTGTTTTAATCCCCCTCCACACCTGTAAGTGGCATTGTAAGTCTCCGTTCTCGTGTCTTGTTTCACGTCAAGTTCTCTTCTTTGGTGTGACTTTTTTATATTGCAGTTACGTGTAAATACTGTATGTAAAAATACCAATGTACTAATGTACCAAAAACACCCAGAATAAAAGAAAAGAGAAAGGGATAGTGGAAGAGAGAGAAAAGCCAGGAACAAAGCTTCAGAGAGGCAGTCCGGCACAGGAGAAACTGGGGTAGAGAGAAAGGCACAGCAACTGGGGGGATCCCCCAAGCCCCCGATGGAGGAGGAAGAGAAGAAAATTTGACTTCCAAAACAGTTGTCACAGACCAATCAGGATTGTCCATTGATGTCTCTGCCTTGTCCAAACAGATACAGGAAGACAGGGGTCAAAGACTTTATCGTCATGACACCTCAGGCCATTTGCTGGCTTTTAGACACCTCTTGCTTGGGGGAGGCCGCAGTTTGATCAAGATACAAGCGGGGCACAATGGACCTGGAATTTCCCATCTTACAGACCGACTGCGTAAGGCACTTTGCATTGATCTGAAACTCCTTATTTTCAATGAGCAGCACAAGAGTAGTATTTTTCACAATGATCCCCGCAACAAACTTGGTGCGTTAAACACAATTTGCTCTTTTTTTTTTATAGGAATCACAACCCCGCAGCGAGCACAGCGCATGCCACGTTTGTTCTAAATGCGACCATAAGATGCACATGTAATTTCTCAGTTTTCGTTTTTGTTTTTAATAGATTTGTGAAAATCTCAAGTAAACTTTTGTCACATTCTCATTATGGGGTGTTATGGGTGTGTATAAGGGAAAATAATTATTTTATTCCATTTTGGAATAAGGCTGTAAAATAACAAAATGTGGAAAGTAATGTGCTGTGAATACATTTTGGATGCACTGTATGCATATTGATGTTAATTAAGGTTTAAATTAAGGTAAAATTAGAAAAAACATAATCTTAGTTTCTGGGCACAGTTCAGAACACTAAAATAAGAAATCATCACAAATTAAGCTACATTTACCAACATCAGCTCTGACTATTTAATCACAAGTTATGAATTGACAAAAATATCTGACAGGTAACTTTACCTCAACATGGATTTTTAGATTTTTAAGGTTTTAACTACCAACAGAAAAATGGCAATCATAATGAGAATACTGTCGTGCTGAATAAGATGAACGGGAACAGTTTGTCATTTCAACTGTAGAATGTCATGTTTTTCATTTTGCCAATACATATGCAATTTGATCGACACACCTATTTCTCATGCATGCAACATATCTGACGTTTTTATAATGAAACACGTTTTTGTGTGAACTGTATAGTAAGAAGTTTTACTAAGTGTAGTATCCTGAATGATGGCTTTAACAATTAACGCCACGCCAGAGGTGTGGGAGGAAGAACAACGGACACAGCAGGGATGTGGAAAAAAGTGAACAGAGTTTATTCGGGGAGCAATACAAATGCTATAAGTGCTGAAAACAAATCCACCATGCCTCGCACTGACAGATGCTCCCTCTGCTGTGAAAGTAAGAGACCGAAAGTAAGAGCCAGCGCGGTCGTGACACACCCAACATTTTAATGTATTATGATCCCACACCACATCTGAGATCTGAGATTTTTTTAGATTTTCTAATTTTGCATTTCTTAATCTATTTAGCATTTTTTACAGCAGAAAAACTTATTATATATTTAAAACTCACTTTGAAGAAACTTTAAAACTTTACAGAAGTAGCAAACTGAGTTTCCAAACTCTGGTTTGTGAAAAGTCATTCTAACATGCGTACATAAATGACTTCACTGAATTCCCCATTCATATGTACTAATGTTCAGCGCTCACATATTATAATGCACTTTAGTTAGGTTGGTCGATTTTCATCCAAATTACCAGTATAGAAATTATACTGTCTTTTACTTAATTACTTTGCATTCCTGGGAATAAAATATTATTCGAGATCTAAATGTTCTCTATGAAAGTGTCTATTGGTTTTTATAGAAATTCAAAATGCTTCCAAGAAAATGCAATCAAACACTACTGTGGACCTTCTATTTAATTACTGTCTTAATTGCTACTGTCATTTCAAAATATGAACAACAGCATGCAAGCACAACAACCTGTTATTCCATAAAAGAAATTGGGACCTGGAAGACATAAATGGGTTAACCCTGTCCTGAGTTGCTACAGAGCACAGAGCTTGACATCAAGGTTGACATCTCAGCTACTTCTATTTCCAGATTGAAAAAACAAAGGTGACAGAGACTTCTCAGTTGCTGGCCCGAATTTATGGAATACTCTGCCTCTTCATGTCAGAGATGCTTAAACCCTTGATTCTTTTATCTAGTTGTGTTGTCTTTATTCCAGTGCATTGTATGTAGGTGAAAGTGATTGTTTTGTCATTGTGATGCACAGTAAGGACAGCACACGGTGCATGCAACAAAATGTGTCCTCTGCATTTAACCCATCACCTTTAGTGAGCAGTGGGCAGCCATGAAAGGCACCCAGGGAGCAGTGTGAGGGGACAGTGCCTTCATCAAGGGGACCTCAGTGGCACCTTGGTGGTTCAAGAGTTGAATCCTTCCATTTTGACTCTGCTTCCTTAGCCAATAGGCCACTCCATCATATGATATGTTCAACACTTTGGGACATCAAAGGTAGTAAAACATGCAATATGAATAGACTTGACTTTACTTGATACCCCTGCTGTATTTGGTTAAGCCAAATGGAGTTTGTTGGTTGAACATTGTGGTTGGTTGGTTACTGAAGGCAAAGTGTAAGGAAATGTATATATATAGTGGTCATTTATTTACAGGTCAGTAAATTATGTATTAGGAGACCTATTGAATGGTGTCTCATATGGCAATACTTAAAGAAATTTCAAAGTTCCAACAAGCTCACGTCTGAAGAACCTGTTCTTGAGTAGATGAAAGGCTTTGTGAGCAAATAAAAAAAGGCTGTGCTTTCGAGCCAAAGATCTGACAAAACTTTCTCAAGCCACAAATCTCATGAGAGCACCTTAATGAAATGAAGTGGCACCATCACAGTTGGCTGCTTTCTACAAATAATTGAGAAATGGCTGAAGGAAAACTATATCTACAAAAGGTCTGACATGGGAATTTGTTTCTTGAATTCCATTTTACAGATGAAAGGAACATTCCTCAGTTCAGAATAATTAATGCATAATACAGTAATACAGAATTTTTAGCAATTGAGAAATACTTCAGCCTTCTGTTCATTATATGAAAGGTGCTGTTGTGAATTCATGGGATGACAATTTTTTTTCATTATTGTGAACAAAAGAAGGCCTCATCTTTGCTGAAATACAAGTAACGTCTGTCTGTGCAGAAAACATTCCAAAATGCCGCTTGGTTTTATCACAAAACAATTCTTTTTGTGGCTCATAATGAATTTTGTGCAAAAAAAATGTTCAGACTTCATGCACAGTATAGAAAAAGAAAGAAAACATTATAACAGAACTTAAGGTCTTAAGGAATTTCATCAGAGGGGTAAAGATGGGCCAGAGAGAATCTAGATGCAAATGGCCTGCTGCTCGGATGTGTTTTGCACATTCATGCAACTGTTAATGTAGCTCAGTGGTGTCCAAACTTTTTTCAATGAGAGTCATATATGAAAAATATATGAATGGCTGAGACACCCACTAGAGGTGAGGGAGATTGGCTCTCATGTAGTGTCATCTATAGGCATAATTTGGAGGTTAGGGGGGGTCATGGACCCTATAAAAATCAGATCCAGTCAATATAACCCCCTCCAATATAATCATGTAATTACTATTTTTCATGTAATTACAATTCTTCTTGATGTTCTTTATTCATATAATTTACAAGCAAAAGCACATTAGCACATTAGACTGTTTAATCATCTGGTAGTGTTACTCTACCCCCTACTGAATACTTCTGTATTTTTTACCTTTATGCATGGCGTCCAGTCTTTTTTGTTCAGGTGACACTTGTCACGTCATGGGCTTCTTACACATCAAGAAAGGTAACACAAAGATGTGTAAACATGTGTACTATTAACACATGTGCTGCCCTTGGTTACGCATTGACATGCCGAGACAGCTAGCTAAGACTCAGCATGTGAAGTGGGAGGAGTTGGGGAGGGATAAGTCAAATGTATGGAACAGAAAAGCGGCCACAGCTCCCCATTCATGAAGTATGTTTCTAAAACAGTGGTGTAAAATACGTGGTTTTTTGGTCATCTAGTTAAGAAGTAGTTCAAAATCGTAACTCACTTCAAGAGTCTCATAAGGCAGTCTTAAATTAATCTAAATTCAATTAACAAAGGTGCAGCAAGTTTGGAAAACGGTCATTAACAAGGCTGAGGAACAAGACCATGAAGTCAGGGGCAACCCTGACAACTGAACTGATTATGAGAGAATTTTTTATCTTCACTTATCTTCAAAAGTATGCAATCAAATAACGTCCTGGGTGCCAGATATTCAGCTTAAATATCCAACACTAAATGTGTAAAACACACCAATCTACATGTATTGTGTTTAATGCTGTGAAGAAATGCTCATGTTGTGTACAATTTAAAACTACTCATGACTACTACTAGATCTAATTGCAACACAAAATTCTTAAACATTAATGATTTGTGTAATTTAAGTTTTCTAAACATTCCTTCTGAGAGTAAAGTGTCCCGGGATAAATTTAAAGTGAAATGTCTTGCTCATGGACACATTTGACATTTGACTCACATTTGGCCTAACTATTCTCAAGGGCACTATTTCCCAACCCTGCTCATGGAAGGCCATGTCAGTTTCAGTTAGAACCGATTCACCATTCAACCTTCCAAATGCATTATTAGTCATTAGGAAATAACTGAGCTGAGGTTACAAAATACATTTCTGGCCAAGGTTCCTCCCAGGCTGCACTGCGTTTTTTTTATGGAATGCAGACTAACAATTAAGTAAAACAACCACTCCGAATTTCATGTTGTTTTATATTCCCAGAATGAAAAATACACCCAAACCTACTAATGTAATTTAGGATTAAACCACAAGGATTCACAAACAACACAACTAATGATCAGCAAAAAATAAGTGAAGTTAAACTGAGGTAAGGAAGACCTTGTGTGTGTAGAGATTACATGCTCTGCCCAAGGCACTAGTTGAATTGCCCGTAGGTGTGAGAGAATAGTGAGTGTGTGTGTTTAAGTGGACTGGTGCCCCACCCAGGGATCCCAGCTCGGGTCACGGCACCCAGTCTCCTGGAATGGGTTTTGTCAACCATATCCAGTAATAGGGTTGAGTGAGTGAGTAAGTGGGTGAGTGAGTGAGTGAGTGAGTGAGTGAGTGAGTGAGTGAGTAAATGGGTGTAAACTGGGATCAGTGACAAAGGAATTGCAACACAAGTAAAAAAAAAAAACAATCTGTAAAAACTGGTTTACCAATCTGATAAAAACTGTGCCAACAAATTGTTCCTAAATGTAAAATGGAGTGCTCTGAATGTCTCATCACTGACATGACATTATACCACCAAAGATTGCAAGGGAGAGGGACAGCTGACAGCTATATACAGATTTTAGAACAGGGGTTATCAATCTGATCCATGGAGGGCCTGATCCATGTGGGTGCAATTTTGGGATTACGTCCCACTGAGCCAACAATAAAGACACATATAGCCATGGGAGATTCCTCTGTGATTGGCTGACTAAAAGGTTGTCTCAAAAATCCTTT
Source organism: Denticeps clupeoides (assembly GCF_900700375.1). Taxonomy (NCBI): domain Eukaryota; kingdom Metazoa; phylum Chordata; class Actinopteri; order Clupeiformes; family Denticipitidae; genus Denticeps; species Denticeps clupeoides. The sequence continues at coordinate 4,538,434 of NC_041709.1, forward strand.
ATGGCATTTTGACACCCTTATTGGAGCAATTCAGGGTTAAGTGTCTGGCCCCTGGTGATCTACTGGTTCATAGAGGGGTGTGTTACTCACTAGGCTACTACCACCACCCAAGCTGGCTCTGACATTGGCATATTAACACTTGTTAGTCAACCATCAGAAGCAGTCTGGAGAACAGTTGTGTTGCAAGGATGGTTTGCCAAAAGTCATGTGGACAAGGATGTTGGAAAAATGTTTTGTGGACAGATGAAACCAAAATAGACCTTTTTGGTTTGAAGGAGAGCCATTCTGTTTGAAAAATGGAATACTCAGCATTTCATCATAAGAACCTGATTTGTGATATGTGTGGTCCTGGTATTTTAATGATTTATGGGCTAGGACCCACTAATCGAACAATTTATTATGATTTATAACAATGCATTCTAAAGGGAAAAATGTCAGAACATTTATAAGGCATTCTACCAAGGAATTGTTAAAAAGAGTAAAGTTAACGTTTTAGCCTAGTTAGTGTTCTGACCTGAATCTGATGATCAGTCCTGCACATCAGCCTGGAGGAATTTCAGCCTATTCTTGTGTACAGAACAGTTTTAGCTGAGAGATGCTGGTGTGTTTCCTCAAAAGAGCTACTCGTTTAGAATGGAATAGAGCTACCAGAAACGTTTATTTGCACTTATCGCTGTGCAGGAGGGTAATACCAGATAAGCAAAAGATCACATAATTTTGCCACAAAAATGTATGTAATATTTGCATAATTTTCCACAGTAAATATATAATCAAGTACATTATTTTTGACTAATTGGTTTAATTAGGTTCCCTTTCTCTGCTTTTAGGACTGGGTTCCCTTAAATGCTTTAGGTCATATTTATGCAGGTCATATTTATATAGTAATGATGGGGTTCACACACTTTCAAGCAGCACTTTATTCTTTAACATATTTGGATTCTTTTGAATGCAGATGATTAGACATGTATGAAAATATATATATGATATTTGATAATTATTTAAAACACTGCAGCTGAAACTGGAATTAAACTACAGTGGCATTACTGGCTGTGGGAAGAGATGTGGCCACTGGTTTATGAGATAAATGATCTATTGTACATTTTGAGAAACAAAAAACAATCAAATATTATACTTTTGGTCTGAATAGGAGGGATTGAAATCATAAGTGTTGCAGAGAGAGACTCATGAAAAAGTCATGAAAAATCCTGAGTTTATAAATTCCCCACTGAACAAACAGTATGTCATTGTGTGTTAAGGAATATAATTTGTTGTTTCTGTGCTATTATTAGTGAATTTAGCATCCACCAGAGTTATTCTTATTCAAAGCCTACTGGCGTCACGTGGTCAGTCTGAGATATTTCTATTATTAGGTCTTTCACAGACCTCAGTGGTACTGATATTTTATATTTTACTGCTTACACTTACTTAAATACACTTTCAGTGATCATTTTTCTTTCTGCTTTATACATTCTACAAATCATTCCTATCATTAAGATGAATTTCAGTGCATTAAAAGCAACAGTTTAACAACTTTTCATAAAAGTAGATAAGGCATTACATTATACACATTCAGACACAAGCTCCACCACACATACTAGAACACACAAGGCAACAATGCTTCTAAATTACTTACTTGGTAAGACTATAACTGTAAAGGGGACTTCTTACTCAAATTAACAAAAATTCACCATTATCCACACTTGACCATCTTAGAATGTCAGTGTACAAACATGAAAAATTCTGAATTTCTCTGGCCTAGCTCATTAGGTTTAGAAGCTAAATTTGAAATTAAATTACATTTTTCTTTTGTTTACCAAAAACTTTGGTCAGCCATTTACAGATGTCTGTGAAAGTGCAAGTACCTGGCTCAATTTATGTATATACAGTACAGGCCAAACCTTCTCATTCAATGTGTTTTCTTTATTTTACATTGACATTTACATTGGTAGATTCTAAAATAAGGTAAGATAAGATAAACCTTTATTAGTCCCTCAAGTGGGAAATCGCATTTGTCATGGCAGAAAGTGGATAGAACAAAGGTAAGAGCAGCAAAAAATAAATATGTATATGTATTTATCTACACAATGTACAATGGGTACAATTGGTAGCCACCATGGTGTATTTGATGTGTGTGTTTGCATGCCAGTGTGTGTTTGTTTGTCTGTGTGTGTGTGGCCAACTGTGAGGTCTTTTTGTAGAGTCTGACAGCAGTTGGAAGAAAAGAACTTCTGAACTTCTCCTTCCCACATCGTGGGTGCAGTAGCCTGCCACTGAAGGAGCTGCTCAGTGCTGTCAGAGTTTCCTGCATGGGGTGGGAGATGTTGTCCAACAGGGATGACAGCTTAGCTACCATTCTCCTGTCACTCACCACCTCCACTGGGTCCAGAGGGCATCCTGGAACAGAACTGGCCCTCTGGATCAGCCTGTTCAGTCCCTGCTGTTGCCCCAGCAAACTACACCATAAAAGAAGGCTGATGTCACTACAGAGTCATAAAAAGTCTTTAGGAGTGGCCCCTGTACTCCAAAAGACCTCCGCAGCAGGTACAGCCTGCTCTGCCCTTTTTTGTAAAGTGCATTTGTGTTGAGAGTCCAATCCAGTTTATTGTTCAAATGAACCCCAAGGTACCTGTAGCTCTCCACAGCCTCAATGTCCATACCCTGGACGTCTACCACCAACTCCTTGGTTTTTCCTGTGTTGATCTGGCGGTGGTTCTGCTGGCACCAATCTACAAAGCCCTGTGTCAGTCTGTGTACTCCCTGTCGTCCCCATCAGTGATGAGGCCGACTATTGCAGAGTCATCAGAAAACTTCTGCAGGAAGCAGTTGGTGGAGTTGTAGGACCGGCGCCAGAACCGCTCCCTGTGGGGCCCCCATACTGCAGACAACCCTGTCTGACACACAGCCCTGGGTTCTAACATACTGTGGTCGGTTATTGAGGTAATCCAGGATCCATGTGGCTAGGTGATGTGAACTCCTGTGAACTCCAGCTTGTCCCTCAGGATTGTGGGAAATCAAAGAACATGATTCTCACAGTGCTCCTAGCGGTCTCCAGGTGAGAGAGAGAATGATGTAGGAGGTGGATGATGGCATCATCCACTCCAATGCCAGGCTGGTAAGCAAACTGAAGTGGGTCCAGTGATGAGCTCACCAGGGGGCGAAGCTGCGCCAGGATCAGCCGCTCCAGGGTGGGATCATCAGGTGGGATGTCAGAGCCACTGGCCTGTAGCAGTTGAGGTCCTTGGGATGTGGAGTCTTTGGCACTGGTACCACACAAGAGGTTTTCCAAAGCTATGGTACTCTGCCCAGCTTCAGGCTCAGGTTAAAGATGTACACCATCACCCCACACAGTTGATCTGCACAGGATCTGACAAGCCTTGAACTCTCACTGAAGGCATCAAAACTTTGAATGAAATCAAGATGGTTTGGGGTCTGGACCGCAGAGTTAAGGCAAAGGGGCCAACAAGCTAAACACCTCTGGGAACGCCTTCAAGACTGCTGGAAAACCATTTCAGGTGACAAACTCTTGAAGCTCATTGAGAGAATGCCAAGAGTGTGCAAAGCAGTAATCAGAGCAAATAAACTAGAATATAAAACATGTTTTCAGTTATTTCACCTTTTTTTGTTAAGTACATAACTCCACATGTGTTCATTCATAGTTTTGATGCCTTCAGTGAGAATCTACCAACGTAAATGGTCATGAAAATAAAGAAAACACATTGAATGAGAAGGTGTGTCCAAACTTTGTACTGTATATTGGGTTATAGGTTGTACCTTCAGGCAAACTGTTTTGTACTGTCACCAAACTGCCATGAATTCATTAGTCCCTAACCTGCAACTGCAGATGGTATTCAATACAGGCCACCAAGCATCATGAATGTCCATATCGGCAGCCACTGACATCCAGAGACTATTCCGTCAATGCTCCTTAGCCTTCAATGTTGTTTTTGTACCACAAAGAGGTTCTTCTGAAACGTTTCCTTGTGTTCTGTAGTGTATCTGCTGTTTCTCAGTGTTTTCCTCCCCCAATACTTAATTAATTAACAGTCAGGCAGGACGAGAATTAAAGATGATGCCACATCTCCCAGTCCATGTTTTTTGTGGAAAGTTGTATCTTCCTACAAATTAAGCACTCATAATCCCTGGGGAGCCAATAAAAAAACACTGAAATGTAAATGGTCTGAAATAAATCACTATGATTCAAGGATGTCAAGTTGTTTAGATAATTGACTCCAGAATTTTCCAGCCATTGTGTACATTATTCAACCAGCAGAGGGCACTGCTACCCTGCTGAAAATCCATGAAGACGATGCCAGTGACACATTCCAGCAAGTAGCCCTGGATGTCACTGCTACTGCAGTTTTTCAGTTATTTTGCTCTGCCTTGTATTAAATAAGGAAATGCAGTAACTACAGGCTTGTGTGTGTGTGTGTGTGTGTGTGTGTGTGTGTATAACAACATCAGATCACAGTCTCAGTTGTTATTATGGACAAACTAATATCCACCACACGTCAATGTTCAAAAAAGGAATAGTCAGTGGTGCAAAGCTATTACAAACATGTGGCCCAAATTTGCAGGACACATCTGGTGATTGTTGAAAATGAATGTTCCCGGGCCGTATGTTATGGGTGGGAGGGTATGTCAGGCCAACCACTCACAGATACACGAGGAAACGGTTGACTGACCTGCTGGTGGTGATGTTATGTGCTGGTCAGTAATAATTGATGGAGGGTGACACTGTATCATGACAAAGAGGTCTGGTCTTGGAGTTTGCATGTTATCCCTGTCTTGTGAGGGTGCTCCTGTTTCCTCCAGACTGTCCAAAGACATGACCTTTCAAGAGGTTGATCATGCCTGCAACCATAGCTCCTTCTCACAACTTGGAGCTTACATGCATTAAAAATATTTGATTAGGATCAATCTCTTTAGAATCAAAAAACCATCACGTCTTTGCCATTGAGTGAAGTTACAGACTTCGTGGACCCTCCACACCTTCTGAGTTTAGGGTTCATTGCCCTCTACAATGTCTTTGGTATTAGGTGGCATAGGAGACACACATCTTTTATGTACATGTACTTTTATGCTCTTGAGTCTGTTTGGACCTACTTTGTAGCATAAAATGGTTTGGTTTGAACAGGCACTGCTCATCACCTTGCTAAGACTATTCCTATTGTGAAGCTTGGTGGTAGCAGCATCATGCTGCTGGACAACTGGGTCGTACAGAGGGTAAGATGACAGAGGTGAAATATGGAAAGATTCCTCAAGATAACCTAATCCAGAGTACTGTGGAATAAATAGTCAAGCCCCAGGTGTGCCACACTTGTAGAGGCCTTCCAAGGGTAGTGGTGGCCTAGTGGGTAAGGAAGCTGATCTGTAATTGGAGGGTTGCTGGTTCTGTCATGACTGTCCACTGCTCACCAAGGGTGATGGGTTAAATGCAGAGGACACATTTCGTTGTGTGCACCGTGAGCAAAAAAATAATTGTCTGTAAAAGTGTGTGTGTACGTATATCTATTTTAGAATAAAATCTGTATTGTGAAAAAAGTGAATGAGTGTGAATTCTTTCTGGTGGCACCGTATGAAATATGTTACCAAGTCTATATTTAAAATTATGGCAAATTCAGGTTGTTCTGTTCACCTCGGAACCAGACATCTGATATTCCCATGAGTTGTTCTGATGATCTTTTTTCATCTGACCTACATTACATTACAACTTAATGGACACTTGGCTGTGTCCATTAATCTGTAGGGAAGATATATTTCATTTATTGGTAGTAAAATGGTCAAAAACTAGGTCAAACTGGAAACTGTAAAAATAAGTAAATTAGATTAAATAAAAAGCAGCAGGTGTATTACTGGATATGTCTGTTGTCAGCAGAATATATTATTTATCTTTGTTTTTGGTAACCAAGATTCATTTTAAGCCAGGATTCAAGAAACACAAAAATGTTCCACCTGAAAGGGAATTATATCCTCATGAAAAATAAGTCTTCCATCATAAACTGAGAGCTGTGATGCCATCTTGAATTTATTGATTGTTCATTTTATACTTATTCAGAATATCCAAGGCCATGCATTTTCATTTGATGAAATTTCCACTTATGAATGTGTTTCTTTAGAAGACTATTTACACATTTATAGCTTCAGTCAATGTATAAAAAGACAAATTCCCATAAAACTTAAAGCTTGCCCTGCATATAAAAAAATTCTCTCCAACACTGCTTGACATAATCCCCTATTAATAGTTGCAGCAGTGTTTTTATAACTCAATTACTTGGAAAATAAAACTATTATACAAGGCATTATATTGTTCAAAAACTCAGATGTACTTCCTGTGCAGTAAAGCTTTCAGTGCCAGACTTTATGTGGGTTCACTTGTTAAATGGTTATGCAACCAGGTAGGCTTTTACAGCAGTTGCTGTGCCAGTGCTGGCTTGTAGCTTCAAAAGAGGCAGACTGTGGATGCAAGTCTTTTAAAACTATAGAATTTGTGAGCCATTAGTCTCCCTCGCAGATGGAGAGCCGTCCAGAGATTAGGAGCACTAGTTCCAGTAACTTGAAGGGCCAACATTAGAAAACAGTGTAACTAACAGGGCACATAGGGTCTGTGATGACAAGGAGGACATGGGAAATCATATCCAGCACTACTCTGACTGTGTCCCCCGGGATTCTGCCTGTGTCGGGTTGACGAATCAGGCTGTCATGATTGTGGGGTTACGACACACGAGCAGACATGGCTGTAGATGAATGAGGTTGGATGAGCGAGGATGCTTCCCTTGGCGTCAGCAGTAGGGAGACGCACTGGAGCTGGCGAGTGGCGCACCGTGAAGCAAGAGACAGCAACACTACCAGGGTCAGAGAGAGCAGTGTTCTGTGTCTCCGTAAGTGGGTCAATACCAGAGTGTGTAGTCATTTCGATGGCCGATGATAAGGTGAGTAGGTGGCAACATGAGATCCACAGGGGCAAAAGGGACAATCCAAAAGGCACTGTGAAGGGAACAGAAAAGGGTTGTAGGCAAAGGCAATCCAAAAACACAGCGACTATTGGACAAACCATATTGAGCGAGTTCCAAACAAAATGGCTGCCTGTCCTTTATACTGCATGCCTACCTCTAAGTATGACCTCCTTGTCCACTTCCAGGCCGGCGTCCTCAGGGATGGCCGCACGCCCCCTGCGGGCACGGAGGAGGTATGGGAACCATAACAGAAGCCAATCAGGGAGGGCCAAGGCCTGGATTTACCAACGCACCATGACCCCGATCTTTTCACCAAGAAAGCCCTCTGCTCACCAAGAAAGCCCTCTGCATAGCAGCTGATCCCACCCATCCAATGAAAACCTTCTTCAGCCTGCTGCCATCAGGGAGGAGACTGCGGAGTCTCCAGGCCAGGACCAGCAGACTGAAGGACAGCTTCACCCATCAGGCGGTCAGGAAACTCAACTCCCTCTCGGCTCTGCCCCCACTCCCCTCACTCCCCTCTTCAGCTCCACAAACTTTCTGAACTCTAAATCACACAAACTGACCATGCACCAGTCACTCTGTGCAGCTCTGGTCTGCCATCTACCTCACTTTCACTTCGTCACTTTAAACTTAAAACTCTGTTGCACTATTGGTTTTTGCACTCTCCTGATGTTGCACTCTCCACCATGTGCCCTTATTTGTATATGGTGTCTTTAAAATTGTATATTGTGTCTTTCTTTTTAAATTGTATTTATACTCTGTATTCGTTACTGTTACTGTTTTTGTATTTAATGTTACTTTTATGGGTCAGAGAGTAACGTAATTTCAATTCTCTGCATGTCCTGTACATGTGGCAGAATTGACAATAAAGTTGACTTGACTTGACTTGACTTGACTTGTGGTAGTAACCACTTGGCAAATTGCTAAACATTAGGTTGTCAAAAAATGAGATAAACATGCATGTTATCAAACTGGAGGACTTCATATGCGGAACTACACAACCCCACAGCAAGTTGGCAACTGTTCTGATTTGCTTTGTTCCATTCAATAAATTCTACAAGTGTTCATGGAGATCAGGGCATGGTGTTATTGCAATCACTTCATTGCCAGTTAAATGTAGTCTGGTGTGCTGAATAGAGTGACTAGGATAATAGCCATAGCCTTATATTACAAGCGGGGCCCAATACATTGTAGATATATTCACTGATATCCCTCAAAATGACATCCATCCATGTTAAAGTTTTAGGTAGACACAACAAACTGAAAATAAAAGAAAACTATCACGTTTGGCTCTGTTTTATACTTCAAATGAAGTTTGCCTTCTCTAAAGGCATAATCAGATAAATAATGAATCTCTCTTAGATAAAGGTTCATTTGCAATTTAGCTTTATTTAAATTATAATTATAAAATATAATAAGATTTCTAGAACGTTCTTTTTTTAATCCTCTACTTTCCTCTTACTTTCTATCTACTTTTCTGCAACAATAATTACATCCTGAAAGAACTCAACATTAGATAACTCATTATCATTCTCCTTGAAGTACAAGACATAAATCAATATTTGGCAAAGTTCCATCACTCTCAACCAACCAGTTGGTAACCCGCTCAATGAGGGTAAATGTAACACATCTAGAGTAATTGTCTGTCTGGGATTCATCAGATTCATCAAGATTACAAAACTCTTTATTAAACTTCCCATGAGCGCAGAGGTTCCACGTCTCGTGACCTAAAATCTGTTCAGTATATTTGCACAATGACTACACAAGTACCTTGTAACCATTGTGTGGGCACAACTTATTATGGAGAACAATATCCTGCCTTCCATGCTGGTTCACATTTAGCAATTTGCCCAGACAAAAGCTACATCATTTTAAAATGATTGCCATGTAAGTCGGTGGCCTACGGGAGACCTCGTTTTAAAATCGTTCCATAATTTTTCATTGCGGGAAGAAAGCTACTGTATTCATGAATATAAAAGTCATGCGGACGACTGTTTGGGGTGTTTATAGTTTCCGTCTCTCCACAGGCTTTTCATTAACTCCTCCAGCTCCAGACAGAGGGAGGAGTGCGTCTACGGCATGACTTTGTTTTTCGGCCCGGGGCGGAAGGCAACCTCTGTGGTTGGGTAGACTAAATTAAACAGCCCCAGCTCAATGGCTTTTTCTTCTAAATATAAAAGCTGGAAAACATGAATGAATGGTGTGTTGCCAGGGAAACTTGAGCCACAGTTCTGCTGTTATCATGCTTATTATTACTAAAAACGGATTTAAATTATTCAAATAAATAGATTAATCAACAGTGCATTTCCAGGGCTATTGGTTACATGGACATCATAAATGTAGTCATATAGAAATGCTCAATTTTTTAACAGTAGTGATTGTTTGGGAGACAGTCATATTGTAATTGAGTTTATTGATGCCGTAACTTTTTACAGCTACCTCAGCATGTTATATCACTCATATTTCACTCTCTGGTCATAATAATTTAAATACATTTTATAGTCTGTTATGAATAGGTATGTGCCTTAGCGCTTTTATTTAGTACTAACACACATACCTCACTTCTAATCAAAATATTAGAATCAATGCATTTTATTTTAGTATTTTTTTTTTTATATTCATATTCATAATCTTCATATACAAAATACTCATTTATAAAAACAGTGCACACAAACACATGCACACACACACACACACACACACACACACACACACACACACACACAAAGATATTACAAAGAAATGAAACCACTGGGTCATTTTAGACCCACATGTGCATCTAAGGGTTATGAAGCAAACATGAAGTCATGTCTGTCCAAAGGCTTCTTAGTGTCAAGCAATAGTTTCTCACATCAGACTTTCCTCCAGGGACACACAGCTGAGTGCTTTTCTGAACTGACTTATATGGAAAGATCTTATCAGCATGTCACTCTGCCACAGAAGAGCTGGAGTGTGTCACAACATAGCGACATAACATCAAATGACAGGTCTTTCATGTATGTTATGTCGACTTGTCAAAACTGTCATCGCCATTGTCAAGTGATGTTATGTTTTGGAAAAGGCCTTATAAAGGTTTATGTCAATTGTCATAAAGGACTTGTGTATTGTTATGTTGGCATATGAACTGGGTGCTTCGGTGACTTAAAAAAAAAAATTATTTAAAGATTCATTGTAATTCAGATGTGCTGATAAACAAGGGTCATGGTCATGCAAAAAATATATTCAATTTATTTATAATTTATTATAAAAGGTCAAAGACAACTGAAACCTGGTCAGGCCTATTCACCGCCTCTTTGTCTGAACCTTCGATATCTAATAGCTGCCAAGAAGCTCCTGATCGTCTGTGAGACAGAAGAGAAACTGGTCGAGCCTCTACTCTAAAGATTTCAAAAGTGTAACTTTTAGAACAACAGCCATGTTACTCTAGAAATTCACTTTTTGGCAGTTTTAGCCTAAATTCATGTGTTGCATCTCTCTTAGACCTCAATTAATTGCTCCTCAGTTTAGCCTACGCAACAGACACCAAGACTGACAGCATGTGACCCTCTCAGGGGCGTAACAAGTCCCTAAAAAGCGCAGTATTGAAACCATGTCAACAAGTAGGCCATTCTGTCACAGTTAGTCTTTTGCTAGACTCCCGGTGACCTCACCTCCACCCATCCCTTTGAGCCTTCTCACTGTCTGTGAATTTTACAGTTAAGCCCCAGCCACGCTGAGTTGGTGTTCATTAAGCCAACCTCGTGCCACTCGCTGAATCAAAATACCAAATGCGTTATCATTTCCACAGCAACATGTATACACCGTCCAAATAGAAGGCCCAACGCATTCCTCTGAGACAACAGCGAATAAGAGAACTGGAATCCCGCAGCCTCAGTTTGGTAGTTCCTTTCGGACAGTTCTAGTTATTCATATTGCAATCAATTGATCCACCGAACCAGTGGTTGTATCCCCAGCCATCTGTGGCAGGAAAGTCGAAATTCACATATTTGATTGATTAGGGCTAGAAGGCATGCTTGGGTCAACTTTGTTTTTACGGAGCAGAGCCTATGACTCATCCGCCTGCTGCATGAACAGAAAATCTTAAATCTTCTGAGTCCCAGAGAACAATAAAGGCTCTGTTCCAGACGTCTCCTCCAAGACTAAAAATATTGTCTTCAGAAAAAAAAGAATCTCAGGAGTCATTTTAAGATCACCAAACACATGGAAAATCTATTCTAGTAGGATATTTGCACATGAAACATCCCTGCCTGGGAGCCAAATTCACTTTCCAAATTCATAAAGTCTGTGTTTCTCTTTTAGCAAAAGTACTAAATAATATTGTTGATATACAGGGTGGGTCATTTATATGTATACACCTTAATAAAATGGGAATGGTTGGTGAAATTGAACACATGGTTGGTGAAATTGCTCAGAAACATGTAAATAACTAATGAAAGAATAAAGTTATGTTAAAACCAAGCACACCGTTGTTTTTCTTGTGAAATTACCAATAAATTTGATGTGTCACATGAACCTCTTCCTATTGAAAAAACAAAAGTTGGATCCAATGGCCGACTTCAAAATAGCCACTATGGTCACCACCCATCACATATACTAATGTGCCACAAACAGGACGTTAATATCACCATATATTCCCATTTTATTAAGGTGTATCCATATAAATGGCCCACCCTGTACAAATTATTGTAGTTGAAAATGAAATGATTAGTGGTCTTATGTGACACAACACAGCACCCAGTGCACACAGTGAAATGTTTTCTCTGCATTTAACCCATCCCCCTATGGAGCAGTTGGAAGCCATGTGTGAGGGAGCAATGAGTGGGGACGGAATTTATTTTTTCTTGAAATAAATTGAGAAAGTTGAAATCAATTGTCATTAAAATGTTATGTCAAATAAAAAAAACTAAGTAATGTGTATTTGAAAAATACATCACACAAATCACCGCTTTATTTAGATAAATGGATAGTATCCCTCTCCTAAAAAGAGTATTTTGCTGAATTTTAACATCAAGGGAAAGTAATTAATTTAATTGATTCAATTATTATTTACTATAAAGGGCATAATAGCCAGATATGTTTCAGACTTATACTGTTTTAATCTTAGTTTTGTAATAGAGCTCTTGCTTAATCAACTACCGAGGGGGTTAGGTCTGTAGCCTAGTGGGTAAAAAACTCGCATATGAACCAGAAAGTTCCTCTGTAAGTCACTCTGGATAAGAATGTCTGCTAAATGCCGTAAATTTTAGGTGAAAATACTGCTTCTTGGCACTATAATCTTTTAACAGACTGTCTTTATTTTGTCTGACATTCATTAAAATGATCATAAGCACAAAACATTGTAGACAAAAGATTTTCATTTGGTCACAAACAATGACTAACAGGCAAAGTTAAGTTTACAGACGTCAGAGGTGGGACACTGTTAGGTGCTTACATGCTATCTGCTGCACTTAACAGGAGGTTTAGAAAATGCTTGCTGCATAGTTACTTATAATGGACTGTTAAAATGAATGGATATATATTGTGATAACCTGTAAATAGTTGTTTACTTATGTGTGTGTGGCAAAGAGTTGATTCATGTAATTGGGACGACTTATGGGAGCTGCATGCACGGTAGTGGGGTTGCGAGGGAGAGTGTAGGAAGGGACGAGGGAGTGAAAATTTTTCAGGCATGAGTTAACAGCAGCTACTGCTGTATTTGGTTTTAAATTTAAAAATCCTTTGATGTAAAAGAAGGAAAGTGATTGTGATACAGTGCAGCACAGCACACGATGACACAGCGAAATGTGTCCTCTGCCTTTAACCCATCACCCTTAGTGAGCAGTGGGCAGCCATGAAAGGCACCCAGGGAGCAGTGTGTGGGGATGGTGCTTTGCGCAGTGACAGCTTGGCAGATTGGGATACAAACCGCCAACCATCTGATTACAGGGCAGCTTCCTTAACCGCTACGTCACCACTGGGCCACGGCAGTTCGGCTACTAGGCTACTACCAACTCCAGTTTGGAGAATACAGGTCATGGCATCTGAGAATATTCCTCTTTACAAAATCTTTCCAGATAATACTGGGTTACTGAGCCTTACTTGTGCAAACGACCATTAATCGTGGTGATTTAAATATGCTGTACTGTTTAAAAGTTTCAAGTCATTTAGCAATTGTTGCCCATGAAAAGACATGAAATGAGTTTGACATATAAAATGTATTTTAAATAAATAAAAATAATAAACATTTTAATCACTTTCAAAGAATCCTCCATGTGCATATAATTAGAGCTTTAGAGATCTTTGCCATTCTAGACGGCAGGTTTGCTTTAGTGAACACAACTGTAAAGATATTTATGCAGATATTCCATTCATTAACTGCCATGTCCCACTAACAGTGTATTTTACAACTTGAACAATATCTGGATAGTATTTGCGATCAACTTGATGTTATTTTAATGTATTTTTTTCTGTCCAAAAATGAGGACATTCCTAAACTTTTGCAAAGTAGTCTATGCCTTCCTGCTTTAAATCTACCAATGACCCAGTTTTAGTTTCCTGGCAGAAGCATATGAAGCATCTTGATTTCATGGAGGAAACATGAATTGATTTGATTTTATAAAAGTTCTTGTATTTCACACAGTCCACGATGCCATGCACCCTAACAGGATTTACAAGGAAAAGGGAAAAACAGCCCAACACCAGAATAGAACCTTGTATTTTACATTAGTGGTGTATTTGTAAATTCTTTAGTTATTGTAGCCATTGCAGCTTTTTTTTTTTTTTACACCAGATGCATATTTGTTTTATCTGACATTAGAACAGAATTCTTCAGTAGATGTCTATAAACTGCATGTGCATATTTTTATTTTAAATGAGAGAAAAGATTTTTGCCTGACATAACTTCCTAATAATCTGTTAACATGGAGGTAGCATATGATGATAATGTCTGAAACCTTCATTTTTTTTGTCTTTTTTCAAGCCAATCAACAATGATCTTTGGGAATTTTTAGCTTAAATTATCATCCTCCTCATAAACAGTTAGTAATAGCATGAGTAGATGCCATGCCCCGATTGTCAAAAAGAGTATTTTAGAGATATTTTCTAACCTTTTCTTTAAGTGTTGATGGATGACTAAATTATTATTTCCTATGCACTCCAATAAACCTAAAAATTATTTTCAATATCCAAATCAATTTGTTGTTTTGAAACAATAAGCTACAGAAAAAAACTTCTGAATATACTTCAGGCTGTGCCTGTACCTGTCTGTGCCTTTGTACAAAATCAGAAAGGCCCTGTGTTTCCTCAACAAAGGCCTGTTCAACTACCTCTTTCCGCTGTGAAGGTAGGAGTTTAATAGAGTGGTTTGTAGCCTTGAAGGAGGTGATTCACATTGCCACACTCTGCCAAAGGATACAATTATCTAGCATCCTACAGCACAGGACACTGGCACATACTGTACCTTGAAATCCATTCGCTCATGAATTTTCCAAAAGCCAAGGTGAGGTCACAAGCGACTCAGGTTGCAAAAAAAAAAAACAGGTTTGTTATAGGATGTGAGCCAGTTTTCATTACTTTGTTCTAAGCCCTGCCTTTATTTTGGGGTAAGTGTGTATTGCTCTCCAGAATTCTGTGGAGACAGGTCCTTCACAGATCAGATAATTTGATTTCGGTATCTCTCAAGCACATTAGTATTAAACAACATGAATATACAATATAGTCTAACACAAATATTACAGAAATATTACAGAGATAACACCACAGGCGTACATAATGTGCAGTTCCAATGCTGTAGGTGTTTAGCAGTGTGACATTTCAGCTGTTTTGGAGGGTGATGCAAGAAGACTGTTCTTGTGTCAGCTAGTCCTGAGGGCAGCAGATCAAAAACTTTGTGTACAGGACAGTGACAGTGATGGAGGAGCTCAATGACTGCAGTGTACAACTGGATCAGCAGCTCCAGTGGAAGACTGAACTTCCTCAGGAAGTACATCCTATGTTAGGTCTTTTTGAGGATGGAAGAGATGTTTGAGGATGGGAGAAGAGCAATGGGGACAGGAAACCAATACCAATACATGTTCCAGAAGTGGTCTCCCCCAGTGTTACTTGCCGTTTCCTGTCAGTCAGGAAGCTGCTGATTCATTGACAGGTAGCAAGTGACATGTTAATCTGAGTTTGGAAGACAGGAGATTTGGGACAATGGTGTAAAAATGTATGTCCACTAACAGGATCCTGTCAAAAGTCTCTGGATGACTAAGGTGTCGCAAGATATAACGCAGTCCAAAATTCAGTATATCATCCACCGACATTATGTCTGTGTCGGGGTGGTTGAGGGGTGTTAATCTGTCCATCACAAACCTACAGTAAAAGTTGTTCAGCTCATCACATCACTACTGATCTCTACTTCTCACTAGACTTGGATGAGAATAAATGCAAATAGAAAATGTGTGGTGGGATAAACATGTTCTCTACATAATGCTTTGTACACATTGCACAAACAATACAAAAATATATAAATACATTATAATTTTTCTTCGTCTAGCACCTAACAATCTCTGAGCATGCTCTTCACTGACAAGTTTGAGCCTTATCAGGGCTCTTAGTTTGTAAACTCAATATTCTATAGAAATCGAATGAGAATTGCTGGTGTCTTCCTCTTGTAAGTCGCCTTGGATAAAAGCGTCTGCTAAATAAATAAAGTAAAGTAAATGGGGGATATCAAAAGATACAGCATGGCATGCCACATGGAGGCTCTCCACCAGGAACATGCTGTTTCTCTCGACACAGTTCTCTGGAGACTTAAAGGGTATCCACCGTTCCTCCAAAATGAGTCTTTTTATTTCAGAGATTATCCTCTAAGAAGGGTCTTCAGCCGAGACTGCACACATGGACTCTTCAAGGTCTAATCAGTCAAGCAGCGCTCCTCAGACATTGTTTGCTTTTCACGAGGCCACATTAGACCAAACTGTTCAGAGACTGCAACTAATTTTGTTCAAAGAACCATGACCTTTTTCCAAGAATAGCACAGATGATGTGTCCCTCCTGACAATTTGTCATGCTTGTGGGTTTTTCTTTTTTTTTTTTTTACTTTTCAAACAATATACTAAGTACCTCTTTAACATATGCAGCACTTCAAACATGCTCTCCCTTGGCCTCAGAAAGGACACATTTGTTGAAACCGAACGGAAAGCTTACTCTGTTCCACCAGTCATTTTCTATGTCAATATTTGCATTTCCACCCATCTCACATGCATCCCCTGTTCTTTCCACCCTGAACACACTCATATACAAATCTTACATCATCACAAGCCATATAAAGTGTTTTATTCTTCTCTAATTCTTTGCATTTGGGGTAACCAGTTCATTAGTTGGAGTTTAATTGTCCCGTCTTGGTATTGAGGGGTGAAGGAAGCGCAGGAGCATGGCATTGTGCTTCAAAAGGGATTTTAATGTCAACAATGGTAACCAGTGATCTGGTGGGTCAAGTTCAAGTTCAAATTTATTTATAAAGCACTTTTAATCAGGTTAATTAAGGTTGATGGTTCACATCCATATTTTATGTTTAAAAGCATACATTTGTAATATTTGTCTATGTTTGCAATATTTGCATATTTGTTTTCACTTGAATACCTGTAGGTTTTGCAATATTGAGGTCAATAGCAGTCGCAAAAGCACTTCACTGCATATCATATCATGTATGACTGCGTACGTGACAAATAACATTTGAATTAGATTTGAATTAGAATTAGCATCTGTCTGCTGCCATCTTTTTCATTTGAAGATTATAGCCTTGTTGTCAGGCTTCTTGATGCTGTCTGGAAGCCCACTTGGCTGCACCCAGCCGTGACATCAGTAAGTAAGAGTGAAGTGATTTTCATTGTGATACACTGCAGCACAGCACACGGTGCACACAACAATATGTGTCCTCTGCTTTTAACCCATCACCGTTGGTGAGCAGTGGGCAGCCATGACAGCCACCTGGGGAGCAGTGTGTGGGGACGGTGCTTTGCTCAGTTGGCGGTTTGTAGATTCGAACCGGCAACCTTGTGATTATGGGTCTGCTTCCTTACATGCTAGGCCACCAGTGCCCCACAATCCAATAAGCTGAGAGGACCACACTGTACCAAGTGGGCCAGAGACAAAGATTGTTAATTTTAACAATGTTGAGAGTGTAAGAATGTATTATGTAAAAATATGTGGGTGTGAATGAGTTTATTCATTCATTTATTGGCATGTAAGACACTCAGACCAGAGCTTGAATGAAGATAAAATATTTTAATGCAGTGCCACTTCAGCCTGCCATTTCTCTTCATGGCTCAGACACCAAACACAACCCAGCAGTGATCACCCCTTCCACAAGAACTTCCGAACTGTCTTATTTTTCACGGCTAAAGGAACCAAAAGTCAATTGCTTTGCCATTTTTAGAACCACCATACAGTCAACACCTCTGTCTGCCAGATGGATAAGTCGGCTTAAACAGACCCAGAGTGTGAGAACAGCCAGAGGACTTCCACAGTGGTATTCACAAAGCTACTTATATTCTGCATGAACAGAGTTATATAATGCTGGTCCTTTTGATAGAAATGTTGAATGTTTTTACCTTTTAACCTCTGTTATTTACTTTTGTTACACTGCTGAAGAAAACCTAATAAACTTGCTTACTGGTATTAACTAACCACTCAATTCAAAACAGAGTGGTTAGTAGATTTGTCGAGAACTTCAACTGTTCATATCTGCCAAACTCTGTGATCTGTAAAGATCTTTAAGACTCTGAGACTAGCGGTAAGAGATGTGGTAGTAACCTAGGAGTTAACACACGCGACTATGAACCAGAAGACCCAGGTTCAAATCCCACTTACTACCATTGTGTCCCTGAGCAAGACGCTTGATCCTAAGTTGCTCCAGGGGGACTGTCCCTGTAACTACTGATTGTAAGTCGCATAATAAATGCAATAAATGTAAAATGTAAATGGCTCCAGAACAGCATAGATTGGCCAACATGTATTAACATTGCTGCCCCGTAAGGATACAGCGTGATTCTCCCTATACTACGAGCCAAAACCTTAAATGACAAATAGATTGCACGTGTTTCTGTTTGCTTTAAAGATAATTATCTACTCGTAGCTGTGTATGGAGAAATATTATTATTATGTACATTATTATGTCTTTTTTGCGTTCTAAAACCATTAAATAAAAAAGCAGATCCCTAGATTCATGTGATTTCACTCAAAACCAAGTATAAAAGAGGGCTCCAAAATACGTCTTGTTAAAATCATGTGCTAAAGTGCTTTGCGGTTGCACATGATATTCGGAGACGTGACGTAATTCAAGATCTGTGGAGATTAATAAAACGTTGCACTCCCTCCCTATAAAAACAATACAAATTATTTAATTGCATGTGCATGTTTTCTGTTTCCATCCTGAGCTTTAATGTTTTTGTTGGAACATTTTTTCACCCTGTTAATAAGGAGTGTGGAGTGCAAGGTGCAAAACACTGACCACTTTCCCATGACAACAGCCATTACAAAATTGAAGTAAGACATTTTTGACAGTTCAAAGTAGGACAAAGGTAAATCCAATTTGAGAGACATCAAACTGACATAAAATCTTCTTAAAAACACACACAGATCTGTGCAAAGGCTTTGCACACATTGCTAATTATATGCAATCAGGAGTGGAGTAAAACAAACAGACAAATTTGCATAAACATTCTCTTGTTCACTTGCCTCCTTCCATCTTAATATTGTTAAGATTTTGTTTTTAACATGTTTTTCTTGTGAATATTTTCTTATTTTTTGTGCTTTTGCAGCAATTGATGATGTAGTATTTCACTGAATAGCATGCAGGAGACAACGTTGACTATTTAACTAGTTTTAAGTCATTATTGAGTTAAAAAAATATTTAACTGGATAAATGATGAAATAATTGAAGCCTAGTAATGCAAAACAGTTATTTTTATAAACATCAATATTTACCTTATTCTCTATACTATTGTATTGTATTTTACAGAACTGAAACCAAAATACATTTGCTATGTTGTCAAATTTAGAGTCAGTAGAGATGAGAGGCTCTGCTTTTTTGTCATTGAAACAAATGGGGATGGGTCATGATACTGCAGCCAACCACCAGGAGTGCTAGACTAGTTTCAAAATTTGTCCCCTTTGTCATTTTGTGCCATACTCCCACACAAATCTATATTTATGGATAATTAAATAAACTTTAAACTACCTTTTATGTACTGTTTTAGCTGTGGTGTCAGGAATGCGTGGCAAGGAAAAGTTGGATGCAAACACTCGACTCACACAGTCACTAGACATGAACACATGAGATACACGTAAAACGACAGAATGGGGATGGGACACTGCAGGGACACATTTATACTAATAATACAGGGCTCAGGAATAGAAACCATTTTCTGTGTGACTATTCTGTCTGGTTGTACAAGTGTGAGTTTGTAGTTTCCTATGCATATTGCAGAGAAACAAGTGAATATATTTTATAACTGTAGAATTTCTGTTACCTGTGCCAGATGCAATATCCACCGAATATAAGGCCCATCTGTGGTCTTCAGCAGTACTGTTTTCCACATATCCTTGTATTTGGCTAAATCTGTTCATTGCTATTTTAATGAGGCCTTAACAGAGGGCAGACTCTGTCAAATGCCACTGAAGTATTTGGAAAAAAAGATATTTCTGTTTTAGGCATGTTTCTAATCTGAGACTAAAGGAACAAAGAAAGGAGTGGGACATGGGAGACATTTTTTAGCCACATGTAGGCGTGGCAGAGATGCATGAAATGCAAAGCATGTGTGGTTTGGCGCTGTCTATAATCATCATCCAAATGCAAACACACTTTTTGGATTATTGCACCCCCCCAAGAATGAAATAGAGAGAAATCTGAGAGCGTGCTTTACGTAAGCAGAGTCGGCGTTTACTGTACACGCACATAAAGACATGCTGGCATGTCTGAGATAGCTGCCATTTCCATCACAGGGGGATGTGAAAGAGCCAGGAGCATCTTAGGCCAGCCATCTGATGGGTCTGGGTGGAATGCTTGCCACCACAGTTGGCCACCAGCAAGCTGTCTTCAGCACAGTTATAATAGTTTTGGATTTTTCATTAGTTTTTATTTCGTTTAGATTTTTTTTTTCAAATTCAGTTAGTTTTAATTAGTTTTTAGAGGCAGATTAACTAGTTTTTATTAGTTTTGATATTTTGAAATTGCTTAGTTTTAGTTTAGTTTTTATTAGTTACAGTGTTAGTTTTAGTTTTTTTTTTTTTTGTAAATTAGGATATGTGTCAGGTGCATGAATCAAAATCCCCAGAAAAGCCTTATCCATCTTAGCTCCGATAAGGTTATTGACTCTTGCAGCTCCGGGTGTTTTGAATTTTGGTTCGAGTGAAGTGGTGAACTTTTTGAAGGTAATCGAGTCACACAGTCGTGTAGACATTCCAGTCTTAAAAACATATTTACCAATGCTTCTTCTCATTTGTGGTGTTCCTGCGTATTTACTAGCCAGCAGCTACTTGGTCCATTATGGATGCTGTAGTATCACGTTCCTTTCCCACGTTACCTGGCCTGGCTACCGCTTCTCTTTCGGGAGAGGGCGGGCGAGAGGCTGGCTTGTTCAGGTACTCTTGGTTCGCCTTTTTGTGTGAGCTTTTCAAATGGACTTTCAGATTCGTGGGGTTTTTCCCCTTGACAAGTATTCCACATATTGTATCACCTGCTTCTACAACAAGGCACTTACTTTTATTTTTGCCACTGTCATAATCCAAAAAATCCCAAATAGGACTTTCTTCCGCTTTCTTCCGACTTTCGCTGCAGCCATCACGCTAGCCGGCGACTATGGACGAGTGACGTCACAGACCACGTGTTGCCATAATGGTCAAAAACCTGGCTTAAAACTGGCTGCGTGAAGTAAATAGATTTTAATTCAACCCAAAAGGCTTATTACAAAGACGAAAACGAAGGACGTTTTTGCTATAATATTAGTTCGTTTAAGTTCGTTTTGTAAACACACAAAACAGTTTCAGTTAGTTTTCGTTTTTTTTTTTAACTCTTTATTTCAGTTAACGAAAATGCTTTTTCAATTCTAGTTTTAGTTTTATCGTTCGTTTTCGTTAACTATAATAACCTTGGTCTTCAGTTTAGATGACTTACATTCTATGCTAAATAATCTTGTATAAAATCAGGACTCATTAATTGTCATATTTACAAAAAGTGAGGCACATGCTAATTTAAACGTGCCCATTTCCAAGTGCAAAATTAATACACCAACATATTTAAAAAATTTATCTCTGTATTTCTTCTTAGATGTTTGTGTCTGAAAATGTGTGCAGATGTCTGAGAAATCTTCATCTGACAGACAAATCTAATTAAATATACTGTACCTTTGAAATATTTCTCTGCCTGGGGAGTTGTGTACACATTTGTGAAAAGGCCACCTGTGAGTCTTGTTGGTCTGGGAACATTCACAGGAACAGAGATGTTCTAACCAAGTGATGTAAACACCATCCAGCAGCCCATAATGGCCAACTGATCCACAAATAACGTTGAAGGATGGCTGCTAATGGACTACTGAGACGTACAAAAGTGCAGTGCAGTGCAGCCTGGTGTGAAGTGGCAGAAGGCCTGTAGGTCTCTAGTCAAACCACTAGGGGGAAATGCTGTATCGCCCTGCCTGCCGTCACTTTTCTTTAATTGCTTCTGCTGCTTTGTGTCGCAGAACCGTGAGCTGCTGTGTCTCACTTAACAAAACAAAGAAAATGGTTTTAGTGTGTTTATAGCTTTCTGAGAAAATTTTTTTCTATCAATATGCAGCCTATACAGATAAGTCCTCACACGTAATACATTATAAGTAATGGAATAAGCCATGAATAAGAAATTTTATTCTAAATTGTCTTATCTGACAGTCAAAAGTATTTTTAAGACAATTATTGAAATATATTATTTTTTGTGTGTGTCTGTACTTACATCATCGCCCCAGTGTTCTGTCAGACATTTGATCATTACTTTACTTTACTTTACTTTACTTGGCAGACGCTTTTATCCAAAGTGATTTACAAGAGGAAGGCACCAACATCTAATCATAATCATGCTTTGGGAGACTAGTGGTGTCATCTGGCATTGAACCTGGGTCTTCAGAGTGCAACTACACCACAACACAAGCAGTCAAGCTCATTGGTATGGCAGTCAGATCACATGCTCTCCATTACACCATGAATGCATTTCATGGACCATACCTAGTCTCAACTTCACTCTATCTTATCCTACATAGCACACCATAAACACAGGTTTAATGCCATAATGCACACATAAACTACTTTTCTCTCCACTGATCCTCAAAAAATGAAAGTGAAATGTTATCCATTTAATTTTCCACAGGGTAGTGTGAATCTCAGTGCTCATGCCTGCACCCATTTCCTGATGACATTACAGCAATCTCAAATAATGACAGTTATCTGATAGTTAATTATAGTATGTACTGATTCTAAACACCAATTTGGTGAATAACTGGAATGTTTAAAGTTAGGATACTGAAACAGGCCCATCTGCCTCAGCAGCTTTTGATCAACCACGGCACAGTCAAAAGCATTGCCTCTTATTGGTTTTTGGCACAGCTGCAGAACATGCCTGCAGAACCATTGTGTGGTAAGGACAAACAAGGACAATGTCTGCACTAGCTCACACAGGATGAAAGCTAGCGGCCCATGACCATGGTCTGTTTGACCGCCTCATCTGGAAAGAAGTCAGAATCCCAGAAAAGCCTACTGAGAAACATCTTTTCCCACAGAGATGGTCCTATCACCTCCCTTCAAACTGAGCCTCGCTACCACAAACCACAACAAAAGCATGGAACTCTGACATGCATTCACGTCACAAAATATATACTGTACCTACAAAGTTGATACATACACTTTATCACCACGTACATGCAGAGGCTTTACTTTACTTTGCAGACGCTTCTATCCAATGCGACTTACCAGGAGAAGACGCCACCAATTCCCATTTGGTTTCCATAGATTGTGAGTTACGAAACTAAGAGCCCTGATAAGGCCTAACTTGTCAAGAAGAAGAACGTGCCCTGGGGGGTGTTTGTGTGTGTGTGTGTGTGTGTGTGCGTGTTAGACTCTATTGAAGTACTTTTTAAATAAGTGAGTTTTCAAATGTTTCTTAAAGGTGGTGGTAGTCTCGGCTAGTCGAATGGTGTGGGGCAAGTCGTTCCACCAACAACCATCCTTAATCATTCCTAAACATGTAATCAGCTACAGCAATCTGTGTAATGACACATGCAGCTTTTTTCCATTTCCATTTTATGACCTATTCTTCATTTTTATTGACTGCTTCGTCAGTATGCTGTTTCTTCTACTGTTTCATTACAGCGGCACAAGATGATATGTGACGACAGTGTGCAAAAGTAATAATGCTGTAACTAAAAAAGGAACACATGGATTCTGACAGTCATCGGTAGGAAATAGGAGTAAAATTTTATGGAATTGGTTTAGGTAGAGAAATACATATAATTTATTATGTGAGTAAGACCTTTGATAAAATGAAACCTGACAAAAAAAGGTCTCCATGGAATTATACAACAATATCAATATGTATGCACAGTTAGGGCACAAGAAAAGAATATCTGAGACTGTTAGAATGCAAATCTGTCAGACGTATCACTTCAGAGTGAAACCTACCAAACTAATTGTCTTTTGTCTGTTTCCCCAAAAAAGTGAACGTTGCATAGTAATTTACCTTCTCTTTCATCACAATAAAAAAAAAGAACAGATTAAAGTCTTGCCAAATTTACTCCGAACCCGCAAAGTCAGTTCTCCATGCATATTATTTAAACCATGTAGCACGATTTTCAGACTAAACTAGTCAAGCAAGATTTGTCTACACAGTGCAGGTGCCTCTGAGTGGAAAATGCTTGAAGAGGGACTCTTATAAACTTGTGACACCACTGTTTATGCCGACAAATTCATGTGCAACCACACAGAAAAACCAACTGTCTGCAGCAGAACCATCTTCGGCTTTCCATTTGATGTCAAGGGTTTGCAATGGCATACACACAAGAAACAAAGTACGCAACAAACCAGCCCGACTGCAGTCTTTACCCTCATTACAGCCCGGCTAACGAGGCAGAAACTCTAAGAACACGAACAAGGTCACACAGACTGGGACAGGCGTTTTCTGTGTCTCCATTCATACTGTGCTAAACTGGTGCAGAGCCCAGG
This sequence comes from Denticeps clupeoides, assembly GCF_900700375.1. Lineage (NCBI taxonomy): Eukaryota > Metazoa > Chordata > Actinopteri > Clupeiformes > Denticipitidae > Denticeps > Denticeps clupeoides. The sequence goes on from NC_041709.1 coordinate 4,562,598, forward strand.
CTCTCTGCTCTGTGGGACTCAGACAGAGTAAGAATCCTGGCTTAATTTATCACTCTGGAGAGTGTCGGTTACATAACCACCGAGAGACCCCTTCTGGGCTGGATCTGTGGTGGAATAATCTGGTCATGTAAAATGGGTTTAATCACAGGAGACACAATTCACAACAATAAAAAAATGGTAACAGTCCTGAAGAACAATCAGGACCATTGAATGGAAATTAACCACGCTATTTCTGGATTCAATTTGCTTGTAGAGTCCAAGGTAACCACCAGAGATTCTTTCAATGGCCTGAACATGACAGGAACTGATCAACATGATAAGGTTTTACACACATAGCAAGCAGATGTGTTATGCAATTCAAACGTTGTACTTGTTCACAAATATTATTCAGTAGTATTTATTAGTGCATCTGATTTGTAAGTTCAATTCCCATGAATGGTGGGCTACTGTTGAACCAATGAATAAGGACTTTGACGCCACACTGCCAGAGGCACCACTGACACCAGCTTCCTCTGGGATATGCAATGAAGCTATTTCTATATGGACCCAATGTGGCACTTTACTAACAATTTTTTTTTTGGGCCATTGATAATTTTGCATATGCAGTACAACATGTGACGAACATATGACGTGTTACATATGTCCCATGTTTTTCCTAGAAAATGACTCAAGGACCCAAACACCACACCTCAAAACACCATCTACTTCAAAAACACATTTAAAAAGTAATACAATAATATAGATTCAAGAACAAGTCGTAATGACTTATTAAGCCGTGATCTGGTGGATGCTTTACTGTGATTGGCTGTGTAAGGTACTAACATATGTTTTTGTTAATCCCAGCTCTGAATAAATGCATTACTCATACAAGGTAAGGCAAGTTTTTTCAGTGTAACATAGTCACTAAAACCTGCCTTATTATGTTTACATCTAGATGGTGGCGTTATCAGTAGTCTTTTCCCATGTGTTGTGGTAGGTATGTACGATCTCTGAACCAGAATCATTGCATTAAAAAGGTCCACAGAAAGAAAATGCATACTGAGGAAACACATCCAAAAAGAGATAAAGAGATTCAGCAATGACATTTATCAATATTAATCAGCAAAAGAATTTCATGGTGTTTCATAATGTTACAATATACATTTGTGCTTTCCACATTTACACCAGATTTCAAACACTGACATAGAGCTTTGACTCAAACATGCCCTGTGCTTGTGGTCTGTAGGTCTTTGTGTGTTCTGTACTTGTTCATGGACATTGCATTTTCTTCTCCATAATTTATTACAGGTTGTAATGGTGCCTTAAGTTTTCTGCCTCAACATAAATTTTGCCATAATACCCTTCCACAGTGAACATCGTGAATGCAGCTTATCAGCCATATCTTGACATTTCGACTCGTCCTCAAGAAAAACAGCTTGTTACAACCAAAAGTCCCTGTCTTCTGTAAAGTGCATTAAAGGGGGGTTACATAAATGTAAAACCATGCTTGCATTCATGTTGCCTTGGCCTGAAAAAAACGATTTCTCTCTGTAAAAGTCTTATGCAATAGACCCAGCATGTTGTAATATTGGTTTTCTGGGTCAAGAGGAAACCCTGAAAAACGCAGTGGGACTTGACAAATTGAAAAGAGGGTCTTTGTTGTTGAAATGAAATTAAAAGTCTTCCATCAGGAATACTGTCTACTGAGGTTTCAACAGGGAGACTAACCTGAGCGCTGACATTTTTATAAATGACGGAGCTATAATTGGAATCCTATTAGCATGGCATTAAAAGAACACCTCTCCTGAGCGCTGGTGGAAGATTTTTTTTGGCACACCGTCATATGGCCCAGACCTCTTTCCAAAGAGCATGGAGAAGAGCATCAAAAACAGCCTTTCAGACTCAAAACACTAAGCCAGCCTCATGACTAATTCCGTTTGTTGATAACGGCTGCTTATCTGCGATGACTAACGCGTCCCACTACAACGTCTAATGGAAAGTCATGTCTTCTAGCATTATAAACCACTTGTGACGTAATATTGTCTTAAGATGAGGTAGAAAGACAAGTGAGAAATCTATGCAGAGGGCCTCAAAGATCAAAGTGTTTTGAAAAACTTTGTCTTGCCAAGTTATTGAGTTATGAAATTCAAGACGCTTGAAGGATGTTTTTTATTGTGAGACTTAAAAGCACCCCGCCCCCAGAGTATTTTGCAGGCACAAAAATTCTGCCGGGCAAAATGCATTGGATTGTAAGATTGGCCAAGAAGTCATGTTGATTTTGTGTTTGAATGAGAACAAAGAGCGCCACTATTTCCTTTCCCTCACTGACAACCCTAAAATATCCCAGGGCAGCCTGGGCAGTTATGAAACGTGTGACGCCACACTGATAGAAGACTGCTGGAGTGCACATGGGGAATGAGAAGGCCACAAGGTGAAAGTGCTCAGGATGTGTTGTATGGCCTAGACCTATTTTGGCTTCCCCTGAGCACAAAAAAATAACAGCCCCCCCCTTCAAATCTACATTTACATTTACAGCATTTATCAGACGCCCTTATCCAGAGTGACTTACAATCAGTAGTTACAGGGACAGTCCCCCCTGGAGCAACTTAGGGTTAAGTGTCTTGCTCAGGGACACAATGGTAGTAAGTGGGATTTGAACCCAGGTCTTCTGGTTCATGGGCGAGTGTGTTAACCACTAGGCTACTACCATCCAACACTTTAGGTTCAACACTATCTACAACACTATGTTCAGTGTGAGTGTTCTTATCAGCTTCTGCCCATCTCCATTCTTTCAAGGACAGACCAGAGGAGCATTTTCACTCTGGAACTAAGTGCACCCCTATGTGCTGAACGTGGGGCTTGTTCACCAGTGTATGGTCAATTGATTATCTTTTTCAAAAACCGAGGGAAAAGCCTGATGACTGACAGCTCTCGTTCACACTAGTTCCTCATTCTCCATCATAGTAGATCCTATGCCTATCTTGTCTTATCTATTCATAAAAATAGATAGCATTGTGTTTAGCACAAACCCTTAAGGTCAATGTGGTCTGTATCACACACTGATTTTTCTTCTGTCCTGCTTTACTAGAATCTTGGAAGTAGCATCTCTTAGATTTGATGAGCTTGTAATCAGCCTCTTTTATTTTCGCTTCCATAATCACTGGACAGTTCATCCTCTCAGACGATCCCCATCATTGTACCTCCATCGTCTCTCCAATGTACTTTGTGATTACAGCTTTAAAAGCAGGGAGGGCTGTTTTTGAGTGAGTGGCAATTATTGCAGCAGATTTTTAAGCGTTTCCTCCCATTTTATTTGTGTCTCTTCTATTGATGGCTCCTCTGTTGTATGCGGTTCAAAACACATGGGGATGTTCTCTGCTCAGAAGGACGTCACACCCTTCAGCTTGCAGGAATTCTGCCCTCTGCATTTTAACAGAGAACCTGATTTGCTATTTGCAGGGACCGAGGTCGAAGTGCATTCAAAATGACAAGTTCAGAATCACAATAGGCTGAATAAGAGCAAATAAAAACAGGAGGAAAAGGAAGACTGTGATGACTGTATATTGTCACATAGTCATCTTTCACATCCTAGCTAGACACAATCCTTACATACAGAGCAGCAACGGAGTTATAGAGAGGATTCAGGTAACGCTTGCACACAAAGGGAGGGGTTCAAATCTGCCAATCATTAAGGTGTCACTGAGATACCCGTGAGCAAGGTACCATCCCCATGCATTAGCTCAGTCAGTCTTAAGGTCCAAATAAAAAAAACTAAAAAGCTGACAGAGGGAGCTTTACAGCTATAGAGAAAATCAAAATAATTCCTAAAAAATGACCAGATCATCTCCACATCTGAGGTTCTTTCCCACACCTGTTTCTGTCAATGTTGCAAATAGCATCATAGCATGCTTTCATTTAAGAAATAATTAATGTGTATGCTTGTTATAAACCATTGCTTAGATTTTATTATGTAATGAACCCCAGCTTTTTCATCTCCAATTTATTCTTAGATATGACAACCTTATCAGCAACTTTTTAATGGTGTTTGTTTGAAACTGGTGATCTTTGAGATGCAACAAACTGCATTGCTTCTCCCCCAGCACACTTCAAGGCTTCAACACCTCATCAGCATCCCACTCAGTGAACTTGACATTTCTCATGGAGTCACTACATGCAACGGCAAACACAGTAATGGATCTTACGTAGCTCGGTCTCTGTATGCTTTCACTCCTCTCCCAGGGCTTTCTGTCATTCAGATTACATTAGGAGCAGCAGCGCCCATCCAACAGGTAATGGAAACCTGCTAAATATAGAGGCCATCCATCCCGGCACCTAGCAAGTATGCGGCTGACAGCTCAAATCAATACACCTGCGTCAAACTGAAAGTGTGCAGAAGGAATAATGAAGAGCTTTCTCCTTTCTCCCATCACTCGCTCTCTCGATCTGTTGGGGAGATGCTCCGCCTGTCTGGCTCTGACTGTCCCACAACTCCCATGGCACCTTAAAATGTGTTACATAACGACCCCGTTGTTTTCTTTCAATGTCACTTTAATGAACTTGTCCTTTTGCAAGTTAAACACCACAAATCAGGGCAGATGTGCACATCTGTAAAATGTTTTTTACAGCTGTGTTAATTGTAGCTGTTGTGCAGGAATGTTTCCCTCCATTCAATACTGAAGTCTCTTCTTTTAGCCTGCAGCTTTAGCAAGGCATGTCAATGGGCTCAAAAGACTGTGTCTGTGTCGTCTGATTGGTGGGTTTAATTCCTTCACCTTGACACAGAGAGGAAGAGCACCAGAGAGAAATAAAGAAATTCCAATGGTGGCAGGAAGTCCCGCAGTCTGTGGTCTTGAAATGACCTGTTTCAGCCCTAATACTGCTCATCTTCTCTTTATGAAAGTGCATGTATTTGAGAGCATTTGTGTGTGTGTGCATGTGCGTGTGTGTGTACATGAGCATGCGCATTGAGGACACCCGCGCTGTTACGAAACACTGCAGCACACCGTTACCCACACAGCGATTCGCTCTGCGCCGCACCTCATATCAGTCAAAGCAACATTCACAACCGTTCTAACAACACTGACAGGGCAGATGAAGGCAGGGCTTGAAAATTAGATTATGTAGCAAACACATGCAGGTACGTGGGGCTGAATCCGAATTTCTTGCCTCTGGTGGTTTCAGATAAAAAAAAAACAAAAAAAGCGAACCGAAGGTTTTATGCTGACTGAAGTGGGGAAAAAAAGATGAAAAACAGGAAGACAAAAAAAGTGTTTATCTTTTTATTAATATGAATGAAAACAGAATAATAAGTAAGTGAATTATCTGTGGAAAATATTTTTGTTTCTGATTTCAAAATCCATTATTTTGGTGAATGTGTCACTGTGGGCTTTAAGGTCATTTAACAGTGATAACAGTGGAAAACATGCCAGGAACTGAAACAGAATTATCTTCAACGTGATGCTGTAAAACTGGGGAGAATGGAATAAAGCTCTCTCTCTACACACAAAAGCACTGTATTAAAAACCACTCCACAGAGGCATGGCACAACAGAGGTTAAAAGAATGAACAGTTTCTAATTTATTAACACCAGTAAATTATTATTGCAGTTACATGTGAATATTTTATGTAAAAAAGGTACCAATGTTACAGAGAAAACCAAAATTAAGAAAAAGGAGACAAGATAGAGAAAGAGAGAGAAAAACCTAGGAAGACAGTGAAAGGAAAAGACTCAGGAGCTGGAAGGCCCAGTTCCCGATGGAAAAAGAAGATGGAAGTCCACAGGCCACAAGAGAAATTCCTTTTATACATTTGACACCCAGGAAGTTGCTACAGACCAATCAGAATTTGTTGTTTCTGTCTTGTCACGCCCCCGATGTCTCCCATCTGGGGAAGACAAAGAGAGTGGGGAATCTCACACCTTTTGAAGGCCGCCAAATGCCGGAATGCCGTTTGACAAAGACATGGAGAACAAAGAGGTGATTGCCTCTCCACAAGACAATGGATGCAGAAGTTACAATGCTAACTCTTCAATGCCTGGGAGGGTATGCCAAGTTCTATGCAAAAGTGTATAGGGTTCTGTACTGAACATACACACGCTCAGTGAAAGAAGAAAGTTGAAATCAGTCAGATATGATTGGCACTGATGATGCCCCAGGGCCAAAAGCATGTGCCTCCAGGTCACACTGCCGCTGGACATAGAAAGGTCCAACCAACTGCTCCATGACAAAGCTACAGTTTCTGGCCGACTTATGCTTAGGCCTTCTAAGAAGAACAAGCTATGGTCTGAATGAGGATTGGCTACTCTGTTCATGTTCAGGACACGATTAAAAATATGTCTCGTGACCCATGGCTCTTCATTCAAGCTAGCTCCTAGAAGGCGTGAAGTCTTCCTCTCAATCTGGCTATTTACAGCAGTCTGTGTCTTCCTTTTATCACAGGCCGTGCCTGACATAATTTGCCCGGGATGGGCATGCCATGTTCTGTCTGAGGCGCAAGTCTCCTTATCCCTCCAGGAAATCCATCACTCAGTCTGACACATTCACTCTTAAAATTGACACATATCAGACCTCAGACAGGACGCAAGGTAGTTTTACAGATTTAAGTCAACATTGCTGCAAGAGATACAAGTGCATGCGTGAATGTTAGATATTATCAGCCGGACATGGCATCGCATCACCAGGGTTGGGGGTCCCAGCTTGGTGTTGGTTTCCTCAGAGATCCCCAGTTTCCTTACGCAGTCTAGGAGGGTTGGTGACTAAGGTTTTGGCTTTAGGTGTGAGTGTGTGCAAGAATTGTTTGTGGTCCCTGTGGTGGGCCATTGCCCAGCTCTGAACCCACTGCCTATGACGTCGTGAAGGGTTTTTAAGTGACTCGCGTTCATCACAAGATGCCTTAAAATACGTCAGGAGGTTATAAATGTTTTAAATTCATTGACAGTGGGTCAGTGTGTCACTAACTGGATGATTTTGAAGATGCTGACTTTACATGTCAAAGCACCACATCACTTCTTCAGATGAGAATAGAGCAGTTGTAGAGAATAGAGACAGGAACATTTTTCCCTCAGGCCATGTTCAAAGAGAGACACTGAAGTGTCTCCTGTAAGTAATGTCACGGCCAGGATGCACTGTAAAAGGATTTCAAAAAGAAGCAGCTTTCCATGGTCCATTAAAGCTCTTGGCAGTTGCACTCTGTGGACCCTGAAGTGGACAGCAATCGAATACCGTGCCCTTTTGAGTCTACTCAAAGCTCAGAGTGCCCTTTGAGCAGAACAGGGTGGCATATGAACTATGCTAATAAAGCAACTGCAATGGGAGTGATTTTTCAAGTTGAGGCTGGCATCTCACAAAACTTACCAACAGACATTCATTCTATTAATGGGAACAAATACAACCTGTATTTTAATCATGCACAGGCCATTAGCAGGGCACTTCTTCTTTCTTTGGTTCGAGTGTTGTTCATCACTCAGCGTGCTGATTACTCTACCGTTAGATCCCGGCTTACTGGGTCAGAGCTGAATCCTGGCATGACTCGCATGCAGCCACCCTGACCAGGCTAAATAAAGTGCTTGGTTTTTATCCATCGCTCCCAGCTCCAGAGGCATTGGCTTGCTGTGGTCCTGGTTTTAAGGAAGGATGGACTCGGCCGCATGATTCTGCCACCACAGGAATGCTGAGAGGCGGGCTGGCAGGACATATTTATTGCTACAGTCAGTACCAAGGCCATAGTGGCCTATTTTAGCTACTGTTTCATACAAAAAAAACCCCAATGTATTTAATATTAAACAGACCAATTTAACTCATAAACTGGATGACGATTAACATAGCCTGAAGACTGACTTCAACAGGTCTTGCTAACAACTCGAACAACCCCAAGACAGCATTAAAAGTGTTCTGTGTCATTTGATATTTCCATTTTGTCAATATACCATTTTGTTGACCAGATCCTCTTATGCTCTTTTCAGATGTGTCTGAATGTAACGCATTGCATGAATATTCCCATCATTAAAACCCGGGCCGCACAGTGGCGCAGCGGTTAGCATCGTGGTCTCACACCTCCGAGCAGAAGCGCCACTAGCAATTTTGGGCTTTCCGAAAGGAAATCATTTTGGGCCTCGTGCTCCCCCGAAACCGCACCAACACACACAACTATTACAGTTTCCTAACACTACTTACTCTGCTACTATTTTCTTCCTTGTGGCCTGAAGAGGGCCACTGGCTCCAAATCGTCCACAATAATAATCATTTAGGATGAGTCAGAATATGTTGTAATGAATAGCCAATTTCATCTTACACAGAACAATCCACTAAATGTTCGGATGAGATGAGAGCATAGAAAACCTACAGGCCAACTGAATAACCATTTATATATAAAAATTTATAAAAAATAGCCTTTAGGCTACTTGTTTTGTGCTTCTTTAGGCTACTTCTTTATGCTAATAATTTCAAAGAACTGAACAAAATGACGGATGGGCTCAGGCAGCCCTGACCCTGAATAACAAGATTAAGCTGTTAAGGAAAGTGAGCGTGAGAGGGTGAGTAAAATCTACACAGATCCCTGCTTAACAATGACGCACCCATATGTAGAGGGGTATGTGAAAGTGAAGGGATTGTCATTGTGATACACTGCAACACAGCACACAGTGACACAACAAAACGTGTCCTCTGCATTTAACCATCACCCTTGGTGAGCAGTGGGCAGCCATGACAGGCATCCGGGGAGCAGTGTGTGGGGACGGTGCTTTGCTCAGTGGCACGTCAATGGCGGATCAGGATTCGAACCGGCAACCTTCTGATTATGGGGCCACTTCCTTAATGGCTAGGCCACCACTGCCTTCATTGTGAACAGCTCATGTTCATGAGGTCGACTGATGCTCCTTTGTGTTTTTATTATGAGCGAAGAGAACAGAGAGTAATGGAGGAGGAAGGGACGAGGTGGGACCTTGCGCTTGTCATGTTTTGACAAGAGGAAGTTTGAATTGTCATCATTGTCAGTGTATATCTGTTATCTGTATGACTGAAAATCCAGAAGAAGTATTTGATGTGACTTTAGTGAACATTAGTGTTACATCTGTTATGGTCACAAGCCCTGGTTAAAGGGGAGGGTTGTGCCAGGAAGGGCATCCAGTGTAAAACTTTTGCCACGATAATTGTGCGAGCAGCCATATGCCATATTTCCATATTCCCTAACAAGAGAAGAGAGGAGAATAATGTTACATTTATTATCACAAAACTGGGTCCCTTATTAGTGCAAAATAAAATTATGGCCTCTTTCATTTCTAAATTCCTGAAAAAAATCATAAAGCGTGATGGAGATCTGAACAGGTGTCATATAAAATGTACTGACTAAACTTTATCAAAAAGCAAATGATCAAAAAGCAGATATATGTACTGTGTTAGGACCTGGCATGGAAACTAAGATGAATACCCACTCAAGTCCATGGTCGCCTGCAAGTTCCTGTTGCCAAAACCAGAGCATTTCTTTCTCTGAACAGTTTTGCTGATAACTGCTGTGACACAATAATCGGTTATTTGTTGCACAAATAAAACCATTTATTTCTGAAACAGAATTTTCTCAAAGCCATAATTAATAACTGTTTTTCAATTTCTTGTCCTATAAATATCAAAATAAACTGTCCTCTCACCTTTTTACTTTTGTTACATTTGGGCAGGTCTGTGGAAGGACAGTAGCACCGATAACTTGAAGACAGTGAGTTATTTATAGCCTAGCCAGACAGGTGTGGCCGGAGCAGTGGTGTTTGCTCCAGTCTGCCGAGTGGAAGATGAAGAGGTTGCTTCTCTTGGCCACCCTGATCGACCTCTGTGTGCCATGTGGCATTCGTTCAAGGAACTGGTGCCTCGTGCTGCCCCGTTGGCTGTCCACTCAGCAAAAAAAACCCCAGCAAAATAGCCGTAATGAATGAGTAAAGCAGGCCCGCTGTAGCCACGAACGTCACAGATAACAGGTTTTACACCTGAGTGGGCAGAATATCATGCATCTGGTTAATCTTTGACCCCTCAGGTTGACTGTACAGCGCTGTGAACCATGCGTACGTGTACCTGCATTGTACATCTGTTTGTTCGAGGGCAAAACGACTTCTTTGAGGCCACAGTGACAATTTGGATAAAATGTGTATGTATGGGACCACAGTGTGACAAACACAACGTGTCCTACTTTACTAATTTCTTTTTGGAGCCACTTTCCCCTTCTTAAAAGCCAAGATTACTTTTCCTCCTTTTTCACCATCAGTGCCGTCAAGCCTAGCAGCTCCTGTAGTATTAATAGTCCTCCAAAAACAATGTGCAGATAAAACACTGCAATATTTATACAGCAGGTTATGCAACCGGCTGACGTCGGATCGCAAGCCAGGGACGGAGAGAGAGCGCAGGGGCGGGGGAGCTGCTTGTTTCCAGGCAGGATATCTAAGGGTATTAGCCATGCCCAAGCAGGTCAGTGAGAGGGACTCATGGGGTCACTGGGGTACCAGTTCTTTGGTTCTCTGTAAAGAGCAAAAGCTCTTCCACTGGACTACAGCAGCCATTACATCACAGTGTGCATTCGTTGAACACGAGTGGACACTTCTAAAGTAGTGGAATGTGACTGCAAGCGCTGCAAAAAAGCAAGCTGTGATATTGGGTCACAGACTGGCATCTGGTGACAACAGGTTGCTTGAAAAGACTGCAGTATTGGCTCAGATTGATGCGCAAATGTTGACTGGAGGCTCTTGAATTCATTGTATTATCTCCACTGAATGGGACTGTGAAAAGTCTGGCAGGATTTCACTGCTCATGAACACTATGAACAACTCAATCTGCAAAAAAAAAAGCAAAGTGTGATTTTAGGAGGAAGGCGAGAGTGAGACATTCTGGAACATTCCTTCTACTGGCATTCTCAGAAAGCATTCTCAGTTAATAATAATACGATTATCTGCAGAAGCTCTTTTCTTACAATTAACATAAAATCCCACATATGAAATCAGTATGAAATATAAGCCCATTAACAATGTCTATAGACATAGTTACTACTGGAGACATACATTTTATAATAAATTGGGCTCAGAACAATGACATTAATTAACCTATTGCTTTACAAAAGTTGTAAGAACATAAAGTTCTGAAACTGTACAGTCTAAAAAAAAAAAAATTTTTGAAATGAACTGATATTAGTTTAAATGCATAAACAGTTATAATGAGCATATTTACAGGAAGAAGAATATTTTCATTTTGTTCAATATTTTCTAATTAAATAAACTCATTTTTAATTTCTAAAAGTCATTTAATTGTTATTTTATTAGGTTCTTTTATCCTGGTCCCCCTAGACTAAGAGCGACAGAGGCACAGTTAATGTGAAGCATTTAGAATGTTTGTCCATGTAAACCACATGTACTACATCTGGTTCAAAAGGAAAAATGTGTAGAATGGAGCAGGATGATATAACCAGCATAGTGGAAATACAGCCAAAACTGAAATCTCATTCAGATCGCACAGAATGTTATGTACTCAAAGAGGAATTTTTGGATTGGATTTTCAGAAGCAAGTGATACTGTCATGGTTTACTCAAGCCAATTTGAAATATTCCACACAATAAGAAGTTTCTCTTGAATGGTTGGATTCAGTCCAGAGGTTTTATTGAACATAAGCCGCACGGGGTTTATGTCCACCAAACGTTGTTACTTATCGCTTCACACCGTGTACTTCCACATAATCGATGTTGTTCATTTTCCACGTTTCATTTGTAAGAGTAACCTCTGTTTTTTACCTTTTTTACCCTAACCCTTATTTTAGTCAAAGTAGCTTCCTTTCTTGATGCAGGATCAGTAATCGTTGGAACATTCTGCCATCAAATAAAGCCAGCCGTGATTACACCTCTGTATCGAATACGGTGCCGCAGTTACATGCATAAAGGTGTAATTTATGGTGATGACAGAACAAGACAATCAAAGCCTTCCTGCCCTTTAACCCTCATCTTGCCCAATAATCCATTCTGGTCCCAGTGTCCTCCCGGAACACGGCTTTGAGCAGTCATGGAGACAGGGGTTAACACTGCTGACGTAATCGGCCTCACCTTTTGCGGCATCGCCAAAGCCCCGTGTGCAACAATCTCCGCCAGCTGAACGGGTCTGAAGCCAGCCGCCTAAAATAGAACAGTAAATGGCAAATAGTGCGCCGACAGACAATCGCCGTGATGCCTTTTCTGAGGCCCGTATAATGGGATTAGCGACCACTAGCTTGGCGGAATCCAATACCATTTATGTCTGCACCCACTGAGATAACTCGCTCGCGACTGCCGTCCAGCCGCCCCGGCTCCGAGACCACATCCAGACAGCTGGTTTTGCATCGATGCTTTTGCATCACCCATTATGGCAAGTGCAGAAAAAAAGAACCGTCCTGGTCTTCGTGCCGTCGATGCAAAACCAAATCACATCAGGCCATGTAGATAACACAGCATTTATTTGCAGTTTCGTGGTTGTTTCTGTCTCTTTTTTTTCCCATCTGTGGCCTTATACATTTTTCACTATCCAGACTTTCTTATCAGTGTGCAGCAGCATCTGAAAAGCATCCCTCCGGCCAGACGAGGGCTTACCTTCATCTCCTCTACTCTCCCCAGACCTGTTATAACGCAAGGGAGGCCTGTTAATGGCATTCATTGGAATAGGCAAGAGAAGCCTTGAGGTGATGAAAACTTCTGGTAAGGCCTTATAACCACAATAGTGCTTTTAAACGAAGAATGGCAATGGAGGGAGAACAGATGGAGAATTAATTCCATGCTCGCTTTTTACAAGAGCTCTTCCGCACCAGTGTCTTCTGTTAATTCATCTGTCACATTGCACTGACGCTGCAGAACTGCACTGAGAGAGCATTTCTTCTGGTTTGTAATGAGGTCAAAAAATCGCATTTCTTAGGAAATCTTGTTTCTTTAATACTTGGAAAGCACCTCATAAAGCATGTACCTTTTAACAAGCTTCTACTCATCTCACGCTGGCGACATGGCAGCCTTGAATCCCTCTTATCAGTCGTCCACATTTGATGTCTTTGGAACTGAATGAGAACTAGAAGCACACACCTGCTGACCTCGGTGGAGCTGTTCGCTTCTCTGAGATACATTTACATTTACAGCATTTATCAGACGCCCTTATCCAGAGCGACTTACAATCAGTATTACAGGGACAGTGTCCCTGGAGCAATTTAGGGTTAAGTGTCTTGCTCAGGGACACAATGGTAGTAAGTGGGATTCGAACCTGGGTCTTCTGGTTCATAGGCGAGTGTGTTACCCACTAGGCTACTACCACCCTGGTGGTACACCACCATCCTCGGATTGCAGCATCTAAGTCAAGGCTGCGGAATAAAATTCCAAGGGCCATATCAAAAGAGAGTGCCTCTGCTTCACATGCCAGTCCACCGGTAGTTTTTTATGTAACATTACTCCACACATCATTACTTCAATCAGTCGTCCCTTTAAGAGTAGGCACCCCATTCCCGTTCTTAGTTTGGGAATAACAGCGCTCTCCACGTATTACGTAACGATGCCTCTCCTCATCATGCCCTTTGCTTTCCCTCCCACCCAACCTGTTCCTTCTCTGCTGCATCCTTCTCTCTCTGCCTCACTTGCTTGCTAATTTAACTTCCATAAATATGTCAAGGCTGCAGCAGCCTCTGGAAATTGTTTGGGGAGGAAGAACAGTTCAGATGCACCATTTAAACCGGATTAGTTTGTGCAGTGTGCAAGGTGCCCTGAAGGGATGTATGTTTTTTTTATATATATGTAGGTGTCAAAGTATTAGCCACATCATCTCTGCAGGAGCCCAAGTTAACCAAGAGCATTACACAGCCTCATCCAATTTATTTTTCCCTTATTGCCGTCTGCTGCCATCTTCTCTTTCCCAGTTAACAGGGTTCAGCATGGTCAATCTGAGCCATCAGCAGACAGCATGGACTGAACTTAGCCTTAGACCCTCACGACCTTGTTTTCTTGGACCATTTTGGATGACAAAAAAACAACCGCTGCATTGCACACTGCCTTGAATCACAATTTAGTCCAAGTCGGTCACTCAGATCATTACACTTGAAAATGTTTCCCTCTTACACATCCACATGTCAACTCCAATAACAGGCGGATCGCTTTATAACATTTCCCACCATTTTAAGGGCCATTATAGCAAAATAATCAATGTTATTCCCTTCACCTGACCAAAGTTTTACTGTCTGCTCTATGTTGGTCAGTGTTGTTTCACAAACAAGCAAAAATGGAACATTCACTAGGCACTGTGAGTACCTGATTAATGAAAAAGCCACAAAAAGCCACACTAAAGTCACATCAGCCGTGTAATCAGTGCATTTAGCCCTTCTGAATCCTTTAAAAGCGGCTGTTCCGATGCGTATCTGGATCATGTTGCCAGCGTAATTGACTCTCCTGTGATTAATTTTTTGTGCTTTGCTTTACTCTCAGTGCCTCTAAATGAATATACTCACCAAGGTGGGGTGTTTTGATCAATAATTAATTGAAACTTTTTCATTTCCTTGAAAATGCCTGGTGGGCTTTATGGTTCAGGCTTCTGATTCAATGATCCTGTGTCTATCACCGAAAAAAAAAAATTAAAACCTCCTTTAACCATCTCCTAAATGGGCCTGAATTGATACCCAGCCTGATGTGGCATGTTATCATTTTTTCTCTTCAGGATCTGAGGATGGCCTAGTTACAGCTAAATAAAGCCGAGCTGTGCCGCTCTGCACTACCCTATTTTTACACGGAAAGTGGGAAGGTGGAGGTGGCTATAAAGAGCCAGAGCGAGTGGAGGAAGGACAGACGATCCACTTTCAGTTGGAGATGGCAGGTACCCTCTGGACCGAGGACTCAGACGATAGTCGCCTTGCAGCACAGGGCAATTTCTAGAAAAGAGGAGCATGGGAAAATAGTAGACCAGCCACTCCCATCCCACATCACTAAAATGCTTTCGTCACAATGGGAGTCTGTCAAAGTGTGAAAACACATCGCCACCAAAGCCAATTTCTTTACAAATTCACCTGTGCAGCAATACAGGCACAAACATCCTCCACTGCAACCACTGGACATCCAGGGTATGGCCATTGAGGCAGTGGAGAGCTACAAGTACCTTGGTGTTCACCTGAACAATAAACTGGACTGGACTCAACACTAATGCACTTTATAAAAAAGGGCAGAGCAGGCTGTACCTGCTGTGGAGGCTCAGGTCTTTTGGAGTACAGGGGCCACTCCTAAAGACTTTTTATGACTCTGTAGTGGCATCAGTCATCTTTCACGGTGTGGTCTGCTGGGGTAGCAGCATCTTCGCTGGGGACAGGAAGAGGCTGAACAGGCTGATCCGGAGGGCCAGCTCTGTTCTAGGATGCCCTCTGGACCCAGTGGAGGTGGTGAGTGACAGGAGAATGGTGCCTAAGCTGTCATCCCTGTTGGACAACATCTCCCACCCCATGCAGGAAACTCTGACAGCACTGAGCAGCTCCTTCAGTGGCAGGCTACTGCACCCACGATGTGGGAAGGAGAGGTTCAGACGGTCTTTTCTCCCAACCGCTGTCAGACTCTATAACAAAGACCTCGCAGCTGACCACACATACACAAACTTGGGCACATTCTGTTAAATTGTTAACTGTTTAAATTGTAAATTTGTACATATATACAGATACATATTTATCTTATTTTTATATTTTTTGTGATGCTATTACCTCTGTTTTTGCTGCTATTACCTTCTGCTTCTGTCCACTTTCAATTTCCCACTTGTGGGACTAATAAAGGTTTATCTTACCTTAATACGTCTATGAGGAAACTCGAGGACCCTTGGGAGACTCAGGACCAGAATTCAAAATTCGTGCCGTGCTAAGCTCCACTCCACCTTTAAATATAAAATGTTAATGGATTAACAGAATGCATTATTGTGCATTTTAGTAAAATTTTTTTTAGTTTGACCCTTTGAACCGTTAAACTGTTAAATCCTGCACGTTCATGGTGGGGCTGAGCCAGCATTCACCCATACAGCCAGTGTACGATGATCAATACTTTACAGCCAGTTCAGCCAAAGGTGACCTATTCTGTTATTAATCGTTAGATACCATTTTATTTTGTACTTGTGTTGCACACCTGACTTTAATAAATGAATTTTCCATCAGGTTTTCAGGCAGGCGTTCCTTATTGTAGAATAATAGGTCTTGGATAAAGATAATAAACTTTGAGGAACATTGCTTATTTATGGAAATACCTACTTTGTGCCTCAGAAGGCAATAAAAACATGTACATAAATGTACAAGTGAACATACAATTGTACCAGAAAAAATATTTTGAGAAATCAAGTATTACAGGAGTTCACTCAGATGTTCGGGGCAGCAGTTCACTCGTGGGATGATGGAGAAAGAGCTTTTCTGTACTGACCGCATCTTGACAGAACACAACAGACTCCCTAATGCTGTGTCTGGAATTCACTCTTTTCCACTCACTCAGGCATCCTTTTATTTGATCACTTTCTGAAGCTTCAGCAAACGATATACATTAGTATTACTCAGCAGGATGAACAATCAGCCAATCTGCCAACATAACAAGTGCAGAAAACTGTTATCATTCATATTAACCATCAAATGGCATTTATCTAACTGTTATATAATAAATGTGCATAGAATGATAAGTTAATGTTACAATTAAATCAACAAGGATATTACAATATTAACAATGCCAAAAAGTGCTCAGTGCATACCTGCCTTAACTATACCTTCGATATTAGTCCTCACTTCTAAAATAAGAGTTCATGGCCTACATTCTGGCTGCTTCCAACAACACATTTGTTCATTTTATTTGCCAGAGTTACATCTGTAAATAGGTTGCCCTCTTCAGCACGCAATACAGCTCCAGAACGGCACAATTATAGTGATTGTCAGGTCTATTTAAACAGAGCTGCCTTAGGTTATCCTGAACAAACCTTTTTTGAAAGGGCTAAAAAAGAGCTCGTAAATAAAAGGGATCTATTCATAAGTTGAACACCCGCTTACTAGTCCATATTTAATTTGATGTGCCTTTCAGTCGCAGCAGACAAAATAATTTATTTTGAATCATCCCAAAAGAATCAACAACACGTGTACCATTGCTTTCCCAAAAATAGTGGCGGCCATTACCATTGGAAGGATAATAAATCCATTTCTGTATTGTTTCTAAAACTACACAGACATGTAAAAGGTACAAAGCCAAGGGTTTAATGGGACAAAAAAAACGTGAGCATAAATAAAGTGATTAAGTATTGACATAGTCCAACACTTAGCTGAGTGGGTTTCTCAGGCTTAGCTTTCAGCTCTCTCGTGTTTAATTTGATGCATTTTTAGGACTGGGACTCAGAAGTATTTTTTCGAATTCAACAAAAAAAAGCCCCATTGTATTCCTGAAAATAGAGCTGGCCATTACAGTAAGGGGGATAATGAACACATTTCATTTTTTTGCGTGTTTCTAAAAGTGCACACAAGCATGAAAGGTATTAGGTAGGTAGACCTCTAAGAACTTCCACTTTGCAAAACAAGGTCACAATTCATCATTATAATCTAAACCAAGCCAGTACCAGATTACTGGCCAAACGTGACAAGGTTTTAATCTGTTTTTTTATTGTGCTGCTTCTGTTGTGTAGTAGTTCTGCAGCTGGATGCTTAAAAATTACTGATCAGTTTCACATAATCTCCAAAAGCATATAACCCTTTGAACCCTTTGTTTTCTTGTGGGTCAATTTCACCGCTTTTTATTACATTTTTTTAAAGTGATGGCATTTAGGGGCAGTGGTGGCCCCATAATCAGATGGTTGCCACAATGATTGTCACAATGACAATCATTTCATTTCACTTTCATTACCATTGATGGTATTTTCATGACAGAGAGATTCGAATTAATTAGAAAAATTGAAAATGATCTTGATTATCCTGATTTTTCTGATATATGATGTCTCATATGCTTGGAGACATACAAGTTTTCCTATAAGCAGCAAAATCACCAGGGTCCCATCATTTTTAAGCAAATTTATAAAATCTTTGATAAAATGTTAACTCCTTTGTTGTTTATGGCACGACATGTTGACATGAAGCAAAAAAGGTGTGGGAAAAAAAGAACTGCTTTTCATATCAGACTTGAACTTTCATCACAACGCTGTAATGAAGCCTACTGACAGTTTCTTCTGCTCGCCCCAACACCCTTCCTCTGCCCACAGAGCCAGCGGCGGCCCCTGCTGCTGTTCCAATCCTGCAGGGAGGGCAGGTTTGTCTGCAGTTCATTCTGACATGCACAGAATCACCAATCACACGGGTGGCTATGATTCATCCCCCAGCAGGGCGTGGACCCCTGCAGACGCTCAGACTGGCTCCGTCCACACGCCTGCCACCTTCTGCTGCATGTGGTTGCACTTCTGACTCCTCTTTCCAGAGCCGGGGTTAAGCTGGGTGAGTCCAGCCAACTGTGCCTACGTGCCTTGGGTCCTCATGACTGGTTGGGCCAGTGTAAGCCCCGCATGGCAGCTGTCAGCCTGAAGGATTTGCAGGATTTTATAAATTCTGAATCAAGCAGCTGTCAAAAAAACGTATTTATTCAATGTCCAGTATATATAAATGACAAAACAAAAGTTTCTCTGGAATTTTTGTGAAATACCACCTCACACATGGGACGTTTTTCTTAATTCACACATGTCTGTTAAATGTATTTTCTATTCACAATTTGAGTGTAAATGGAAACATGACTATGTGCTCGAAATGGCACATTTTGCACTTTCCAGTATGCACTTTCACTAATTGTAGGGACAGTTATTTGCTGTGCTGATATCTGATAAACGTAAATCTTCATCTTTTCATTGTATAACCATCCTGTTGCAAGTCTGTATGGACTGACGTGAGAGAGCAGATGTGGAGGTTATGGCACCGGAATAAAATTCTTGTTGAATCCAGACCCACAGGTGTTGCTCGGACAGGCTCACGCCGATAACTGTCTGTCTGTGTGGCACATTTTTCCCCCTCCGAGCGTTTAATAAATGTTGTTTAATGAAGAACCCTGGGAACAATGTCGGCCGACCAGTTTGATGTTGTTTATAATAAGGCTTGCCTTATGAAGAGAACCCCTTCACATTTTATGTAATATGCTTTGAACCCTTTCATTCCATGGGGTTTGAGTAATAACCATCTCTCTCTCTCTCTCTCTCTCTCTCACTCTCTCTCTTTCTTTCTCCTTCTCTCTTTCGCTCTGTTTACGAACGCCGCGGATGTTATGCAAATGCTGAAATTCACCCACGTTATCAGGGCATCGTGAGTGGGTCCTGAAAGATATGCTTCATGTGCAGGTTGCACCAACAAGAGACACGGCCCAGGGAGTACGCCCCATCAGCATGTTCACCGTGTTCCCACCATGCATTTAGTATTCAGATGGTGTGGCCACACCGTGCACAGGTGCTGAAGGAGATAGCAGTGGCTAGTACTGGATTTAGCAGGGCAGCAGCGTGCATGTGTGTGTGTGTGTGTGTGTGAGAGAGAGAGAGACTTTAAGATCTTATGACAGTCAGGCTAGCTGGGACAATGACACCAGCTGAACTTGCCATGGTTAATTGTCCGGGATACATAATGATTGATTTGTATTTAGAGGGATGTCCAGAAAAAGAAAAAAAAAAGTATTCACCCATTAGGAAAGTTCTCAGAAAAGCCAATTAGTTACGGTTAATTAACTAGGTGGACAACATCCAGTTGTTTTTCCATGACAGAGCCCAGTGGGAGACTAGGACGTAAGGTCAAACGGAGTCTTGAGAGGCCGGTGTGAGGACAAAAGCTCTGAGTAATAATGGGATTATTCTTATGTAAAGCGAAACAAAATTTGATTTTGTGGCTTCGGCTGCGCTTTTCAATGGGACTTTGTAAAAGTTAATACAATGATACTGGGGCTTAGCAGAGAGAAGTGCATAGGCCATCTCAGGACATCCTCTCAGAAATTAGCAGCATTCCTGCATATATGGAACAAATGATGCACTGCTCCCAGGAGCCAAAGAGGCAGCTGGTGAGAAAAGATCATCTGATCGCATGGAACAGTTTGGGCACAAATGAAATCTTCTCAGCTGTGTGTTGAAAATAAGCTTGGTTAAGGACGTCTGACAGACCAAGTGAGGTTTGGAGATGAAGGAGAAATTTGGAGATGAGTGGAAGCTGATGAAGGGATTCTTTGCAAATGATAGACAAGAGATATAAAAGCGTTCCAGACTGCCAAGAGTTTGGGATATAGCCAGTTTCATTAAAGTAAGGCGGTGAGACAAAGCTTGGGCCTTACTTAACGATGTTACGAAATGAACAGTTGCAACATCGCAGCTGGCCAGACATTACCATATATGGTCCCAAAGGTTCTGGGCCAGCAGCATCTTCAGATTCACCTGGGAAAGTGGCTTGGAAAAGAGTTTAGAGCAGATGTAGGAAATGAGGTGCAGTAGCCTACATTGGAAAAGACTAAGCAAGACAGGAAGTTTGAAAACCTGTCAGGGTCACGGTGCTGTGGAAAAATCCATTTCTAGTGTCTTTTATTTCTTGGAGCAATGTAAAAAACATTGTGTAATTGTTTAAGGTGGGTATGAATTCTGGTCTCTTAATGCATCCTAGTTTGTTTCTGAAACAGTACCTATGCTTCCCACAAACCTCAAATTTTAATATATTTATTTAGTCTACTATATTAGTATTAGTTGTATACCAATAATTATTGTATTAATATTTAGCTTATGAATATAGTATATCTAAATGGACTCATTCAGTCTGAATACAGAATATTTACACATTGTCCATATTCTCTGAGAAACTGAAAAGAAAATTCAATAAATTAGACTTAAGTTTGAGAATTATTTTCTGTAGTGGTAAATAAATGAGGACAAATATGAAAATTATCAAACTACTGGATTATTTTATTTCATGCTTATATTTAGTTTTTGCCAAACGAAATGTTTGAACTGATGGCAGTGGTTCCATGCTGGTTTCTGTTCATGTTAGGGGCATGCTATGAGAGTGATGTTAATGATTAGACTGGTTCTGAACTGCAAGCTGAGTTTGACATGTTATCTTAAATTATGTGTGTGTGAGCCAGGCAACAGAAGACAACCAGGCTCTGTACCAAGCAACCAAATCCTTGCCCAGAAGAGCCACCACTCCTGCCAGCCCGCCTGTTCCACTTGCTGTGAAAGCGTGTTACAAGAACACAGAAAGAGCCTTTGTTTCCCGCCCACTGGCTTGGTTTACTGGGCCAATATGAATATCATTATGCTCTCTCGCGCTCACTCACACATTCTCTATTACCTTCAAACTTTATCTGTCACATTCTCTCCCTTCCTCTCCTTATCTCTGCTCAACCCCTGTCCGTGTGTATTAGTTCCTGGCCTGTTGAGAACCATCAGCACTGTGTTTAGTGGAACTATTGTCTCTTGTTCTCCCGCTCAGCCTTTTGTCATTAGGTTCACAGGAAGTTTGGCTCACAAACTTCCTGTGAACCGGCTGCATGGCGGTTGAACTGAATGGTTCTGAATGGACTCGGGCTTATTTTGGCAGCAGCCTGCTGGTGAGGTTACTCATGGTGGCCAGGCCACGTCTGCCTCCGGACTGTGGAATGCCCTGATCATCGGGAGAGGGGGATTCACAGATGAAGTCATCAGTAATTAGGACGTAAGTCACCATCTGAGTTCTAATTCTGGAGAAGACAAGCCTTCCACAACGCTTGTTCCTCAGAGGTTTCCATTTTGTTGTACTGACAGGTTCCTCAATTTACGAATTGCCTTTCCTTCATCAAAGTCAAAAGTCTGTCTATACAACTGCAAGGAGTGAAAAAAAAACAGCTTCAGTGCTCTGTTGTTACAAACACCTTTATCTCGGTTCCTTTAATGGATGGATAGACATCATTGTTCCTTAAGGTGTTCCCTCATTTTATGACGGTGATGGAAACCATCAAAATCCTCCATATTCTCTGGGGTTGAGATCTGCTGACTGAAGTTCATATCTTATGATTTGACTTATGATTCTACATATCAGCCATGTCCTTTGGGCAGCTTATCATAAACTTGGAAATCACCCCATTTTTATCAAAGTATATAGCTGAACTTTCACATTTACATTTACATTTACAGCATTTATCAGACGCCCTTATCCAGAGCGACTTACAATCAGTAGTTACAGGGGACAGTCTCCCTGGAGCATCTTAGGGTTAAGTGTCTTGCTCAGGGACACAATGGTAGTAAGTGGGATTCGAACCCGGGTCTTCTGGTTCATAGGCGAGTGTGTTACCCACTAGGCTGCTACCACTTTCACCACAACCAGAACCAAACCATGTTGCAAAACATACCCAGACTGGAGCAAGATTCAGTTGTGTGCTGAAAATCTGAATTCTTCTCATTTTTAGCCGCAGAGGA
Organism: Denticeps clupeoides; assembly: GCF_900700375.1. Lineage (NCBI taxonomy): Eukaryota > Metazoa > Chordata > Actinopteri > Clupeiformes > Denticipitidae > Denticeps > Denticeps clupeoides. Next base: position 4,584,973 of record NC_041709.1, read on the forward strand.
GTGACTTCCCAAAAGACTTCTTGGCAGCTACCCTATTTATTGATTATGCAAACTGTACCCTAGTGCATAAGCAATAACCAGATGAGCCAAAATTCACCAGTGCCAGTGCCACTGGGATTATATACCAGGATGTCTAGATTTCACAGCAGAATTCTTAAAACACATAGCAAATAATTTCATTCTTGGAAGGCCTCCAGGCTCAGGTCCCTTGTAAGACAATGACATTCTGATATATGCCCAATGACACACTCACACCTACATTATTTATAGAATCTATTATAATCATGTTCCATTCAGTAAAACATTCAAGGATATTCAAAGAACATGATTCCTTCTGTTCATGAGAAGAAGCAGATAGTTTCTATTCAAAGGATGCAGTCCCAGAACTGCAAAATAGTACTCACAAGATGAGTCATTTTACACCCTATATCAATCAGCTAAGGTTTTGTTAGACATAAATCAAGACATTCCCGTATTTTCCCTCTGTGCTTTTGAGTAATAGGCCAGCCTTAGGAAATACTTCATGGGTGTGTACCCAAGTGAACTCCTACATCATGCCTCCTATTTTCTCCACTGTAATTTATCAAAAGCTTTCAAACATGATTCATCTGGATCATAAGCTAATAGAAAAATAAACCTGGCAGCTGGTTTGTGACCCTTTGCTTGTCCAGGTATTGAAAGGTGATAATCTACAGCGAGTCAACTAGTTCTGCTTTCTTCAAACCTAATGTGCTTGCATACTTTACTCACTGGTTTATGAAGCTCGCATGTCATACTTTGACATTTTTTGGCACAAGCGACGTAATCACTGTCTAGTTGAGGAAATGACTTAATGAAGGATTTATGGAGCATATTAAAAAAAGGAAAACACTTCTCATTCAAGTGAATCTTGGTGGACAAATGAAGTATGATGCGAGGAAGAACCGACTGAATTTTAGAACGCATCCATGTATCCAAATTGCCCATGAATGTAGTTTCACTTTTGCAAAAGAAGGTATTTCATCACAGCAAAACTCTGCTGTAACAGACTTGCAATCGTTTAGTTGGCTGTAAAGTTTAATAATGATGATACAAGGCCAGTGCTACTAATATGGTTACTCCAAATTTAGATACAAGTTCATGAAAAGCCATTTTCTTGGATCCACATGAGCAATTGGCCCAACATTAACCAATCAACTTGGAGCACAGAATGTCTTAATACATTCAGACATACATAATGGTTCCTATCATACATTTGCACACCAATGTATGGGGCAGTGGTGGTGTAGTGAATAAGGAAGTGGCCTCATATTTGAAAGATTCAAATTCTGAGCTGCCAAAGTGCCACTGAGGTTCCACTTAAGAAAGGTACTGTCCCCACACACTGGTCCCCAGGCACCTTTCTTGTTGCCCACTAAAGGTGATGGGCTAGATGCAGAGTATACATTTGATTAAGTGAACCGTGTGCTATGACAGTCACTTCACTTTCACTTTTCACTTTCTTAAAGGAGTCAAGTGTCCTTGTTAGAGTTCTGCCCTCTGCATTAGATAACATTATAGTGCACTGCTTGAAGGTTTTTTTCTCTGTTCGAACATCTTTTCTTCAGTATGCCATTCTGAACATATGTAGGTCAGGGTCAGACATGCACAATCAGGCAGAAAGGAGGACCAATGACTGTCAATTACAGGGTGAACACATCAAGGTTGGTTTGAACATCAGTAAATCACACATGTGAAAGGTTGTGTAAAGACAGTAGTCTCTACAGCCATCTAAAAAACATGGTGGAGGCTCTGTGATGGTGTTAGGCATCTCATTAAAACAGATGAATATATGAACTTTAAAACTACAAATACATCTATTATATTGTATTCACGTGTATGTTTGCACATAATGTCTGAATTAACCTTGCAATATTTAATATACATGATGGGTGTTTCACGACTATTGCACAGTAAAATTGGTCAATACAGTCATTAGCACCATCTATTGCAGGCACCACGTTAAAGTCCTCTTTAACGTGGCGCCTGTGGAAGGAACTGTACACAAACCTCAGTTTTGAACTGTCTTCACTTCCCACAGGTACATTCCTTTCTCACAGACTTTGGCCCACAGTACGGCCTATTACTACCCCAAATACAAAATGTTCCACAATGGTTTTGCGATATTCAAACACCTCCTAATGATGAAAGGGTTGTGATATAGGCTTTCAGACAGGAAACACAAAACTGAATAAAAGGACTGAAAATGTAGCGTGGCCTTGTATTGTATCCAATATTAGCAGATTTTCATAACTAAAACATCCTTTGGCTTGAAGGAAACTAAAAACATTTTAGCAAATATTATATTCACAAATACAATTTTAATATTATATTCAAAATATATACATTATATTATAGAAAATGATTTAGTTGTAATTTACAGACTAAAATCACTCACACATTTCACTGATTATAGTAACACAATTTGTGCTCTTTCTTAAGAAAAGTGAAAATTGTTAGGTTCAGAGCTATTAGTTCATTAGAGGTCTAAAACTTACATATTACCTTATGTAGCACCATTCAAGATGCAATATTCAAGAGAGATTTATTGTCAGTACAACAGTATGCACAGTATACTGCATATTGAAATCCTGTTTCACACAGACCCCCCCATGGTGCAATCGTAAAAGAAAGAGAATATATATTAACAAGTATTAACCATATTTCTCTTTGTAATCATAGTTCTAAAGAAGATGTAATCAAGTTTGTTCAATCAACCAGCATCAAAATTAATGTGTGTAATGAAGAGAAAGACGAGCAAGTGGTAGCAAAAAGGTTACTGTATGGCAAAAATGGAAACAAATGAACTCCCATCCACACAGTCTATGAGATTTTCTGAGGTTCGCAGCCTTAACAAGATGCAAGTCTTTCTGGTTCTAAATTTCACCTGGATTTGTATCCCTACAGATCAAAATGAGCTTATTAGTCTGCAGCATTGCATAACAGCAATCGCACAGTGAATCTGCCTGGTCAGGAAGTTGTGGCCTGTGTAGGAGAACTCTGAATTTGGGCTGCCAGCATTAAAAGCACAAACTGCACTTCATGACATAGACATAATAGAAAGCAGTTAGTTACTGATTTCTATGCTGCATGCACTCTGTAAGCAAAGGAGCTGCAAGCATGTGCAAATGCAGACTGGCCATTTTTCACAGATGAATTCATTTGGAAGCCAGGTGGGTTTTTGTACCGCATCTATTGCATATAACCCTGGTTATGTGCATGGCTCAGCACTGTAGCATAGACTCAGATTTAGTCTTTTGCAGCACTTTTTTGTAGAAACAACTGAAATATCAAGCATATTTCTATCTTTGTTGCAGCCTCAGGATGAAAAAAGTAATATTCTCTGTTTCAGTCTCCACATATTGCCTTCGAATCAGCCCAGCACCTTTAGCATTGAACTGAGGAGTCTCACTGACAGCCGCTTATGAAATCACACAGCTTGTGCCATGTCCTGCGGCCATTAGTACATTCTAGACTTGGTGAATACCATCAGGGATTAAGTCATTAGGTGTAAAGCTCTCTTTAGACAACATTAACATGGGGTCGATCAACATGTCTCCATTGTTAACTGCAGTTACTGTTCCTGGTAAAATTAAAAGAAAATTGTAAGAATACCAATTCATTGTTGAAGATTATGTACAGGTAAAAGACTAGAATTGATAAATCATACTTGATATGTTAAGGATGACTGTAAATACATTTCAACAATGTTCATATTAATTTGTTTTAGTGTACTTGGTTGTAGTACAGTATGCTTGGGAAAAGCTACAGTGAGAGCTACATTAATGTCATTGTTGAAGATATAATTCCTTAGGACCATTAGAACATTAACATCTAACGACTGGATTAATCATAATTATGAGGGTAGGAGCGACCGTGCGTATTACGTGCATGACAAGATAAATCCACACAGCAAGAGCAATCAGAGACGTGTGACTTCAAGTCAAAATGTGCTTCATATACAACTGAATTGAAGGGTTTATGATGAGCATAGATATTAGACAGCAGCAGGAGACTCATTCAGCTCCTCACTCCACTGCCTCCTCCAGAGTCTGGCCTGGGGTCTAATAATCACCTTCTTCAAATCCCTTCTAATTAAGATTTAATTACTGGTTTGTCACATCAGATGTATAATACAAAAAAGAACAGAGACATCTCCCTTCAGGATTCATATCACAATAAAATACCAGCTGGTGCAGCCTTTAATCTTCGGCATTGTCTGCTGGTAGTGTTTTAAAGTTAAAGTTTTAAAATGTTGACAGAATGCATTTTTCATAACCATTGCGTTTCAGCCGGTCTCATTGATTAGGACATACAACGCTCATTATCCTCAAATATTAAATGATTGGCTTTTATCTTTTTATATTACAGTCAACATCTTTAGCCAGTCAGCAGCTATACAGATTTTGTCACAGAAATAAGCAACGCATTATCAGCTTGTGTGTGGAAGGTGGTAGTAGCCTAGTGGGTAAGACTGTGAACCAGAAGACCCGGGTTCAAATCCCACTTACTACCATTGTGTCCTTGAGCAAGACACTTAACCTTAAGTCGCTCTGGATAAGGGCGTCTGATAAATACTGTAAATGTAAATGTAATGTAAATGTGTCCTACTTCAATATGGTATCAATAATAAATGCATATAACTTAAAAATAACAAAGTTATGGATGGGATTTTGGTTATTAGGTGCTAACTCAGCCACAATACACCCAGTCCATTGAGAACATATTAATAAACATATTACATAATTTTTTAAAATGCCCAATATGACAACATACTGTGACTAATCTGTATATTTTGTCTGCCCTGTTTTTAAACCCAAATGTCTTGAATGATCTAAATATTCCATTTCTTTTAAAGAGATGAAAATGCCCTCCTGAAAAGGTGAGGTTTTATTGCATCGCCTTGAAAAAGAGTTGCGGCTGACTGCGTCCAGCGCAGGGCAGTGGGCAGCTGGGCGGATGACATGATGTCTGGCTGAGGACCCAGGAGACAGTGGGCATCAGGTGGGCACTGCATCTATCCTGAGCGGCTGAAGGGTCCCACGGGACAGGGAGATGTCCTCAATGCCACATGTGCCAACTTACTCATTTCAATAACGGGACGAGCTCACGACGTTCCAAAATCACAAATGAATGTTCTCAGTAGCTGTGCACCAGCGACGTGAGCTCTGCACTTCTGAGAAAATAGCACGAGAGCTGTCCCCATGCGCCCGATAACATAAGCAAAGAGATTACATCTCTGACTCTTTGAAGCGTGCCTTTCCCCGCCATCTAGCCACTGACCCGTGCTCATCACAAGTTGCGGAGAGGCCTTTTGAGGGCAGCCAGATACCCTTAAATCAGCAGTGTTCAGTGAGGCAGGGCAGGCGTATAGTGTCCATCAGAAAGACAGAAAATTATACTGTTCTCGGCAGCAGGGATGACAGAGATGAGAAAGTGGGCAGTCTTCTGTAGCGGCTAAATCTGGACTGCATGAGACATGGGGACTCGAGTCACGTTCAAAAGCCTTTCAGTTGAACATGAGACTTTTGTTTGAGATAGAACGATATAATTGTTTAATTCAATTTTCCGCAACCAGTTGTCTGGCATCAGATGGTGTACCTTGGAGCTGCAGTGCATTGTTGATCTGTACTCACTCTAAATCCACAAATACACTTTACAGGAATTAATGAAAGAGAGTCATATAAACGTGAAGTCTATGACCGTGTTATTGAAAACATGCTAAATTCATCTGATGTGAACATAATTTAAAGTGTTAATCATATTAAACCAGCCATAAACATATTCAGGTACAACTGTTCCAGTCCCATATATTATCTTTAAAAAAATTGTAGAACAAAATGTCATTTGTGTTAATAAGCATCATGCATTTTTTTTTATAATGAACATTTAAGTATTGCCTTGTGTTCAAAACATGGTTTAGCAGAAAAGCCCCCAGATATACTGTTACAGGATGTGTTATAAAGGAGAATTTCTCCCTATTGCAAAATTGTAGAGTGACTTCATCCTTCTGGAACTGAGGAAAACTTAATAAAAATAAATAAATAATATGTCCCGGTCGTGGTCTGTGTGATTTCACCAGTGATGGCAATTAAGAATTAGTCACCTATTTTTGGTGCAAAAGCCACTGAAGCCATTTATAAGTCCAGTGGCCGCATTCACCCAGTCCTCATTGTTCATTGTGTGTCGCCAGAAAATATATTGGCAACACAAAAAGGAAGTTTTGTTATTTATTCAATAGACTAAACCTAGACTTTTCACACATCATTATAGACAACAATGAAAAGTAAGTCAGTATTTAGATGTAAATTTAGAATATACAACAACATTTTTACACTATGATTACAAATGGTATTAGAAAGCGTAATCGTTGGTAATGAAGTGATTTCAGATTAAAAGGAATGATAGCATACATTTAGACTTTAGGTTTTATTAGGATAGGTTTTATTAGGATAATTACATTCTCTGTAACAACATAAAGCCACTTCAAGAGATAATGGGGAATTAACTAATAGGTTTGAAGGACACATTCTTTACACTTACCTTCGAGCATTCAGCGTGATGTAGTTCATCCGCTGCATGCGTGAGCTTTACAACTGTGGAAAACAATGGCATTTACACATTCAGGATGAAAAATGCAGAAAGATTTATATATGAAAGGAAGCGAAAGGAATAGTCAAAGACATTCTCTTTCCCTGAACACTAGACAATGGAGGTCTAGTCCACCAGGGGGTGTTATACATGTTGCTGATCTTGTCTGGGTGGGAGGGTAACGCACTCTCCTATGAACCGGATTACCTCAAAGTCACAGGTTCAACCACTTAATACCATTGTGTCCCTGAGCAAGACACTTATCCCTCAGTGTCTCCAGGGGGACTGTCCCTGTAACTACTGATTGTAAGTCGCTCTCGATAAAGGCATCAGATAAATGTCTGTTGTCTTGGATCTTCAGACTGCAGTGTCTCTGTCATCACTTTACCCACTAATACTTCAGATGAGCTCTGTTTTTGGAGATGGTTGCATCAAACATGATGGATTGTTAAGCAAAGCTGAGGGAAAAAAATGCAAAAATTAGAAAAATGTCTTCCTTGTTTAAATGGATTATCAATTTATCAAAACTGTTTCTGTAAACATTTCCCAGAGCACTGGAGACACTGCAACCCGGGTTACTTCAAAACTGTCACTGTCATTAATAATCATTGAATGTTGTTTGAACAAAAAAATTGGGGATTTTTTTTTCCAGAGTCGGTCTAATGGTCAGTGGTTTTATAGAATTGGGAATATAGACTCCAAACAACAAGTTTGAACTAAATACTGGTAGGAACATTTCTGAACTTGTATTAGTGGGTAAGAGAAATTACAGGCTCTTTATGTCTCATTTTTTTGGTTTCTTTCAAACGCATACATTTTGCCCATAATTTTCCTGCTTAATCTCTATTTTCGTCCCTGTGTCTGTGCATCACGGAGGAAACGCTCACTGTTATTTTTGGCCCCACCAAAACACAGTGTAAATCAATATGTGATTTTGCAAGAGCTCTGTTATTTGAGGTCACATGCTGGAAATATGTTAGAGTTTGATAATAACCACATGGGAAGCTATTTAAGACTTTTCTGAGGTGTTTGGCAAGAGAGAAAAAAATCTAATTTGGCTGAGGCTTTTGCTTTTCCACTTAGTGTTTCCTGGCACCAGGGCTTGGACCGAAAGGCAAAAAGATGACAACTCGAACAGTGCACAGAGGAAAAGGTTGAAAAATAACTGCCAATCATGTCAGGTCAATGTGCACATCTGGAGTTCTGTGTCTACCCCATATGGACTGGGAGGTTATCCATCATCTCCATCATCTCTCAGGATGGAACGCAGTGAAAGGGCTACTCGTCATTTTTGTGTCCTTACTTGAATTTAAGATTCTATTTAAAGTTTAGCCAGGTCCAGCAAAATTTCTATGCATTGCAGATGGACTTTATGGTGTCTCTGCAGTTCCTACAAATGAAAAAAAAAAAAAAAAACTTGGAGAGATGACATCTGAATTCAATTCTCAGCAGAACCTTATAAATGCAATGCAGTTTTTAAGGGATTTTTTGCTCTGTCTGTTAATACGTAACTATCTGCTCCTATTTACCTGAAAACAAGACAGGGATGTATTCAGATGGCTGTTTATGATTCTATGATAATTAATTAACATCAAAAATTCTACCAAGCACAATTTTATTACACCCAGATGATCATATTAGCAGAAATTGCACTTGTTCGCAGACCCTCCAAAGGTTACTTATATTTTGTTTATATTTTTCACTAACAATTAACAAAAATGCAACACTCTCAACTCCTAGATGAATCTCATTGAACATCCCAGAGTAATCCACTGCTGATCAGAAGAGGATGGGTTCCCCCTGCTGAGTTTTGGTTCCTTTTGAGGTTTTTTTGTTTTTCAGGGAGTTTTTTCCTTGACACTGTTCCCTGCTACTGATTTGTTGCACTGTTCTATCGTTAGGTGCCTTGTGACAATGTAAATTGTAAAATGCACTTTAGAATTAACAAATGATTCATTGATTGATTGATTGAATGACACCAGAAAATGTACATGAACTCTATTTCTGTTTGTCAAGAAGGATACATGCATTGGCTCATATTACCAGTGACTTTGTTCTCTACCAGCAGCCAAAAATGGCATCATACCTGACTCAGTCAAACTAAAGTCAGATACTGTGACTGTGAAACATGCTTTTTGCTGTTCAGCAGTCTGCCATCAGTAATTCAATTTTGCATTAGCGATTAAACCCTATGAAACTTAGAATATCCTATAAACCTACTGTACATTTTTGTTGTAGTTTTTGCTCATATAGAAGTTTAAAATATTATAATAGAAAAGAAGAACGCACCTATTGCATGCAGAAAAAACACAATTTAATGCACAACCTGTACAACTGGTAGCAGAAGTCACTGTAAAGTCAATAAAGTTAGAGGAAAGTGAAAATTCTCATGATCGTAATCTTGGTGTTCATACTGGTGTTAGCAAAACAACTCAAAAGATATTTTCCAATTTTGAAGATACTGCACTTTGGCTTTATTGGGTGCAGAGTTGGAAACAGGATAACAGTTAATCTGCCAAACAGTTTAATTAGTCAAGTTAAATTGTGAAGTGGATTGTGTCACATGACTGTGCTCACATGACCCAGGGACGCAGAAGTGAGACGAATACCTGGAGTCATTGTTTGGCTATCTGTCTAGACGACTCTGCTCTCCACATCACATCTTACCAGTAAGATTGAACCTTTCCCCTGTTCACCTCATCCTTGTCCTGTCTGTCTTATTTTCCTGAATTACATGAGCATCGACATCCGTGAGTGTTCACATTCATATCCACACTTTTTCGTCTCCACCTACAAACGCTCTTTCACCTGTCTCCTCTTCAGTGGGTGACAGATTGCATCTTGTGTTTTAGGCAGAATCCGTGGATGGAACTTTTTAAATATGACATTCTCACACACCCTCTTGTGTGTCAGTATTCAAACAACCAGATGTCAGAAGCGGAGCAAGCAGTTTAGGATGATTTACCAGCTGTTTACACTGCATAAAATATAAGTCATAATAAGTCATTGGTAATGGATTAGATTTTAATAGATTCCCTATCAGTGAAATCGTATAAGGTGTATGGTGCCATGAATCATCCTGCGGCACTCTTTTAAGTTTTTTCTGCTTAATTGCCCAACTCAAACAGATCCTTATTACAGTCAGTGATTAATTCTTATCTGCTGAACAAATAGAGCTCAGTCCCAGAACGAAGGGAGCATTTCCTGTCTCTCAGCATCACTACGGGAACAGCAAGTGGTATGAAATCAGCGGGCCAGTCGAAATACAAAGAGAATCTGAGGGACAGACGGGTTGCACAAGGGTTTTTATTAACAATGCAAAAAATGGCACAAGGGCCAAAAGACAGGAGCAAACAAAAACTAGCTTGCAGGCATATGTCAAAAAATAAGGAAAGTCTCACAAATGTCCACATTACTGTCGCAGCCCCTGCTGGATGCTGCCAACCTGCTTTTAAGGAGTCCTGAGTAATCATGCTTTATTGGCTTCTGATGGGATTACTCAGGACTCCTTAATTAGGTGCATTGGCATGAGGGCATAAGACAAATGGTCACACAGAAGTATTTTACATCCATGCTGAACATTGTATATTTTTAAAAACATCTCACATAGTAAACTAAAAGTAAATCTTTGGGTTTTTAAACATTAAATACTGAATACCTGTTTTTAAAATCAGCAAGGTTTCACTGAATGCTTTATTCTGTTAGTTCCTGTTCTTGAATCCAATATGACTCACCACCATGTTTTACATGCACACTCTTCTGGCTTAGTAAGTGCGCCACAAATAGTGCTTTTCCAGTGATCAAATGAGAGAGGAAGTGAAAGTAATTTCTCTCAGACTAAATAGCATGCAAGGGCACCTTTTTCCTCTTATAAGAAAAAAGTTGGGATTCTGTTGGGTTTTGTTCTGTATAAAGGGCTAATCAATTCTTTTTACATCAGTTTATCTCAAAGAGAAAAAACACATGAATGTGTAAACACCCAAATAATAATATAACAACACAACACAATGACCCACAAACAAGCATATTAATCACTGCTAACAGCCACTGACCCCTTCTGCCACGCTCCTGTTATAGCTCTTTAATTCAGCACACGTCCGCTCACAGTGCTTTACTGCCAATGCAATCATCCCATCTGCAATTGCTCAGTCACTCCACAGCCACCTGGGCTTCTTCCGACCGAGGAATTCTGGACATTAACAAGCAGTATCACCAATCTATATGTAAAAACACACACACACGCAAAATCTCATAAAACTCTGTTGATGCTCTGACCTAGAAACAGCATAGATATAAGGCAAGTACAGCAAATTGACTGGTAGGAATGTGGCTGGGAAACATATAAATGGCACTGATTGGACCAATTACACTCAGAAACAGTATTTGGAGCAAAAACAAACTGGCATTTATAAAATAGGCAGCATATGGGCCTTCAAAACAATATCTTCCCACAAGCCACCAGACTGTACATCTCCTAATTTAATCATTCAGTAGTACAAAAGTACAATACAGTTCATTTTTCATAATACCATTGTTCTAAATTTGATGTTGTTCATTAAACTGTTGATTTATTTTTTATCTTTTTTATTTATTTATGATTTATCTTTTTCTCAGGACAACATATTGTAAACCATATAACTACCTCATCTATGCTAGCTGGTATTGCATGCTGACCTTATTCAACTGTTGGCATTAGGCAAGCTTTTGTGTTGTACGTAGATCTGTTGTCTTGAATCTACGAATTTTTTGTGTGCTGTCATGCACTTCCTCAATGCACTGTTCACAGTCGTATTCTGTTTTAAAGTGAAGTGATTGTCACACGTGATACACAGCAGCACAGCACACAGTGCACACAGTGAAATTTGTAAATTTGCATTTAACCCATCACCCTGAGTGAGCAGTGGGCAGCCATGACCAGCGCCCGGGGAACAGTGTGTGGGGACGGTGCTTTGCTCAGTAGCACCTCAGTGGCACGTTGGCGGATCGGGATTTGAACTGGCAACCTTCTGATTACAGGGCCGCTTCCTTAACCGCTAGGCCACCACTGCCCCGACGTGGTGGCCTTTTGTCTTTTGCCTGTCAGCAATTATGCACAAAGTTCCCAAAGGATTGTTGTCACAACGTAGGTACGGTGAATGTATACAATGAAGTCCTCCTAAAGTGACTTGACTTGAATGTTCATACTCTTCACACCCTGTTCAGCAATGGCCTTTTCCACAAGGTGAAGCTAATCTAAATACACACACCAAGCCAACCTGCCAGCGTGTTCAAAATGAAGACGCTGAGCAGTCATACTGCTGTGTAAACCCTGCTTGTTGACAGAGGATCATTCATTTCAAAGGTCCCTCTTGGTATTTTTTTTTCTGTTCACTTGCAGCATAATGGAGACTGGACTTTAATTTAAGGTGATGCTAGTCCTGCTTTATATACTGGGATGAATGTTGTGAAGGCAGAATTAGCTACCTCTATTTAAACAAGAAAAGAAAAGGGTTACAGGAGGCCAACTGTTTAAGCCATGTCTCCTCGCATTTGACTGGTGAAAGAAACATGTAAGGAACCTGGAAAGTGCTGTCATGATAAATGGTCATGAAGTCTAATGTAATCTCGGAATAGCTGCTTTCCAAGTCCACAGGCAGGTGCAGAGTGGGAAAAAAAATGACACCTCTGGATGTGGAGGAGATATCATGCAGACTCGGTGCTTCGTTCCAGCTTATGAATCACAGGATTTCTGCACTGGAGGGGTTCCAGCACAGAGCCTTTCACACTGTAGGCATGTGCATGTGGTCAGAATAACAGTGGGGAGAATGAGAGGAGGGCTGGGGCAAGTCCCCTTCTTTGTATATTTTGTTTTCTTGGAGAAATGTCTAATAGCCTAGCAACCATCATGGTCCACCGCGAGAAACAAGAAACAGACCCACATATAGCTTTGACTTACAGCTCAGCCTTCCCATTTTACAGGACTGACTAAGGAGACAATACAGCCTGTAATGGACCTTTTCTAAGCCCTTATGTGTCCTTAACAATGAGATACCAGTGCACCAAGGTGAGAATAAATCTTAAATTGAGTGTGACAATTAAATTTCACATTACTTTTACAAAATGATTTTGAGAATAGAATTAGTTAGACTTGCCAGCTGAAAATAAAACCCAGTGTATTCTGATTTGGTTGAAACCCCAATTTTAATATATATATATTTATTTGTCATATACATAAAAAACTCAGGGCACTTTTCACAGCTTCTCCAAGTAAACCTGTTCAGGGACACAATGATAGGAAATGTGGTTTTATCTTTGTGGTCTTCAGGTTACCCACATGGCACCCTTCAGGCCCTTATGTTTAGTTTTGGTAAAATAGGCTGTCTGCAGCATTAAAACAAAATGCATTGGTTCTAATTTACAGTTTCTTAGTGTAAAGTAAATACACAGTGTTTGGATTGTAAGTAGTGTTATAACCTGAGAAAATCTAGATTACTCTGGAATGGGATTTCAGGATTTAAATTGGCTTTAAAATCATGAAAGAAAGCATGAAAGCATAATAACATTACAAGAAATGTTCATTTATTTTAATTGTCAATGTAAGATATCAGTAGCAAGTCCGGATTTTGAATTTACACCAACTAAGCCATGTCTACCTCTGATAGTACAGATGGCAATATGAGAAAAAATGTACTGTACAGGACAACAGGCCAGCCTCTAAACAGATGGAGTAAAATAAGAGCACCCGGCCTCAGATGCTGGCAGATCCAATATCCTGGACAGCACAGTCCAAACAGCGAGTGCAAATGCAGAAGAACAGACAGCCTGTACCTGATAAGATTGTTCAGATTGTGTCAGTATTCGCTCTTTGAAAGTCGGTGCAAAAAAATGCCAACTGAGCAAGTTTAAAAATAGAGTCTGGAGCTGTGACAAAGTACTGAATTTCCTTTTTTTTTTTTATAAAATTACTACATATGTGGAATGTGTGGAGTGCAAACATGTGCAAATAATGGTAACAAAAGGTAAAGAAAAAAAACTGTGATATTGTTGCTTGGTTACTGTGGAAAATGATGTTTGGTTATCTGGGTTATCTTGTCTATCCACTGCAACAACACATTGCTCTTTTATAAACAGACAAGTTCTATTGTCAAGACCTTGATTCATAACTACTTTCATAGGTACAATTTATTGTGCCAATTTGTTTACTGACAATAATAAACGGCAATTTTTAGTATAAAATCTGACTAAAGGGGATTTGAGGTGACCTTTCTGTTCTGTTCTCCACAATAGAAGTGCATGTGAGTCCGAAATGAACATGCCAGATAAGCTATTTCATTGCTGCAGTGTTTAAACCAGACACTAAAATTAGTTTTCTGGTTCTCCAGTCAAGTCATTCAGTGGCTAGAAATAGGCCTGACATGAGTCACTCCAAAACACTTGACATCTTTTCCGGTTGCCAGGGCTCTGTGCTTAACACCTTTCCAATGACACAATGTATGAAACCAGCTTTAAAAAAGGCCAACGCAGTGTATGCTTTCCTTTTGCTTGAAATAATGCTTGTTGGGCTGTGTAAAGGGTAATATCTATATTTCTCAATTAGTCGATTGTGTAATGACAAAAGGCAAGGTCCACCCAGTAGCAACTGAGTGCTTTACATACTCAGAAAACAAGTGCAGCAAGCTTCTTTAATAGAGTCGTGGTCCCCTGAGCGAAGTGCACTCTGCTCGTCCCAACATGGTCTTATATATAATATTAATTAGCATAGTTACATCCTTCAGTAGGCATTTCCAACATATTGATTTGTCCACATCATGTGTCCAACCCTTGTTGGGCTGGCCATTACTATGTATTAGGTGTGGCCATTGAAAAGCCTAGTGATATCACTTTTAATTAAATAGATCAAAAAAGAAAGAAAGCAAAACATGTTCATCTCTGAAGACATCCCACATATATCATCATGCCAACTGGCATATTTGGTCTGCTTGACCTGGAACAGCAAGAACAACAAGGTACTGTTGAGTTTACCAGACCGCTGTGCGCATGTGCGTTGTGAGCTCATAGTGTTGGACGTGCTCCAAAGCATCAGCAAGTTCACAGGGAGTTCACCAAATATCTGTGTGGATGGTCAAAGTATGCAAATGCTACACAGGCTACAAAATGCTTGAGTTCACTTCGTAACAGGTGACAATGCAAGTATTTATAAAATATATGGTTAGTAATACCAAATGGAATAGAGAACAAATATAATTAATATAAAAGAGATAAAACAGTAATATGTAATATAAGTAAATTGGTATTACTATATGAATGCATAAATAGCTATCAATATGGCACATATTCATGCATAAAAAGGGTTTATTAATATGGAATATACGTTCCACACGCCACAAGTTATGGAGGTTATTTTATAGAAAATTAAACATCAATACCTGGGTAATCTTCACTTTTTTGCTAATACACAAGAGATCCATCCATCTACATAATCCACTTATCCAGGCAGGGGTTGCAGGAGCAACACCCACTCCTCCATCTGGTGGTTTATCCAACCAATTTGTGAAGCTCATTTTGATTCTCTACTTATTTTAAAGAATGTCTAACAAGTTGTAGAGATATTTACTGCAGTTGGTGAGCTAACCAACTGTTGCATAATACCAGGGGATAGCGAGATACTATAGCCCTCAGTTCCATCTGAGATGATCGAGTAGTGCCATTACAGTACCCATTGTCACTTACATCATTACTCACCCAACTACCCAATCTGTGCCACCTGCTCAATCCATTTTTCATTACCGCTTTAGCAACTATGGAAATTGACTCGTAAACCCTTGAGCAAGGTATCTCTAATCCTGAAGACTCAAACAGTAAATAAAATGGAAGTCAACAACACGTTTCATTAATGACATTCACTTATTAACAATATTTGGTCAGCCCTAAATTAATCAGTTTCAGTACTATACTATATTGGGCTGAATAAAATTGTGAATTTTTGGACTTGTTGCACCTCAACATACGACACAATCTTCTTCAATGGGATGTCTTCTGGTGACAGAGCCATAGCTACGACACACTAGCCCTTTTTATTGTTATTGTTTTTTTATGGTGACATTTCCGAAGATGGTCATCTTGCCCTTGTTTTTTTTTTCCGGTACAGAGCTGTGAGTGAGTGTTCCTCCTAAGTCTTTATTGTGGTGCAGTTAATCTCTGAGGTGTTTCCTTGACATTTCCCTCCACTGGGTGACACAGCTAAAAGGTCACCGGCCCCTCCCTCTTCAACAGTGGTGCTCTGTGCAGTCTTGCCACCCACCACAGCCCCAGCACAGACAGTTGTGTGAGGGTGGCGTTGATTTTGTCCCCTCTCAAGTGACTATTGTGCTTCAGAAAAGCAGGTATCATGTAACACTACACAGTGCCTTTGTAAGTAGCACAAAAGTGGTTTTTAAAGACTAAAACAAGGTGCATGTGGATCGTACAATGAAAAAAAAATCCATGGAATAAATGAGTGGAGAGATCATATTGCTGCTAATCAGTACATGGTTGTAATCAGCTCTGATCTATGATGTTCTCCTGGATAACAATAGCCCCTTCCAAAAACACAGGTGTCACAGGATGCTTGATTAATATGAACATTGAATAAATGAGTTTAAATCACGATCTGAAACAAGAGACTACATCATTGTATCCTTTATATGAAAAACATTTATATGAAAAATAAAGGCCATTGGAATCAAATTCAAACTTTATTTGTCACATACACAGTCATACAAGATATGATATGCAGTGAAATGCTTTGACAAAGTAAACAAGGTCAGAGCAGTCGCGAGGGCAGCCGACCTCACCGGCACCATCTTGGAATCAGTGATAAAGGTGTACATGTCTTATTCTTAAAGCCAGCTGTTACTACTTGCTCTGCTAATAGCACTGCCTAGCGGTTAAGGAAGTGGACCCATGATCAGAAGGTTCAAATCTCGAGCCACCAAGGAGCCACTGAGCAAAGCACCGTCCCCACACACTGCTCCCCAGGCGCCTGCCATGGCTGCCCACTGCTCACCAAGGGTGAGGGTTAAAAGCAGAGGACACATTTCATTGTGTGCACCATGTGCTGTGTATCACAATGATAATCACTTTGTCACGTTCCGGTCTGAAAGGACCGAAAGGGCACGAACAGTTTCACCGTTGTCCTGTGTCATGTTCCCTTATCGTTTTCACCTGTGTCGAATGCATAAAGCTGCCCTGTTCGTTTCTGTTCACCGTCAGGTCTTTGATATGTTACATGTTCACCAACATCTCGAATGTCTCCCCTGTCCTGTTCTTCACCCATTAAACCCCGGTTTCGTGACGTCGTGCGATTGCGTCCTTCTTCCTTGTCCAGTTTCGTCATCGTCGCCGTTCACCTGCCTCGTCATGCCACCATGGTTGTGACACACTTCACTTTCAAATCTCAAAATAGTGAGATTTGAGTAGTGATATAATATAAATCTATGATGTACTTTTGTGTGGTATTGCTTCAGAAATGTTGGGATAAAATGCATGGTTTAAATTGTCCCGCCATTGTTTCTGTTAATGCTTGGCTCAAATACTGTGTACTTCCTGGCTAACAGGATACTTGCTTTCTTTGTGTTCAGCACCTTACTGGCAAAGTATATGTTGGATTTTTATTTAATTTATTACACACCTAAAGCTATGACATAATGCATGTTGATGAGAGATTTCCTCATAGTTCAAGAGACACTGTAATCTAAGCAATCACCAGCGATCAAATGAAATCACTTATTGAAGAAATGAACTGAACAGGTTCTACTTCAGAAAAAAAGCTAGCTTTTTGTGACCTAGATATACGATACCCATCTTTATCCTTTAGTCCCTTCATGCAGCATGCAGCTCCCAGCTCTGAGAAGTCTATTCATATACTCACAGCTTTCTCTGAATTCTACTCTTTGCCCCCTTTGTTATTTATTGTTTGCTCGCCTGAGCTTTCCTGTGCTATTTTATAAATGCTATGTGCAGGAGACCTCGGGGCTAGAGCTGTGGGCATTGTGTGATAGGATCTGAGACGCCACAGTAAATGACAACCAGCCCGTATCGTGGCTGCCAGTCAGCAAAAGATGTTCCCTCACATTCCGCTGCCTGCAGTGACATGCGAGAAGAGAAGACCCTCCTGACCTACAGCCCAGAGTGGTACCAGTACGAATGCTCTGGGCTCAGTATGCTTTCATATCACTTGTAAGTGAGCGTGGTTGAATATCACCAAGCTTTCAGTCAAAAAACTGACTTAAAATTACATATAAAAAAATTACATTTTATTAATCGACAGAGTACAGTGGCTGGGCAAATATATGATCAAATTAAATAAACATTTCAAAATTCAGGATGATTATGATGATAAGCTTTGGGCAAATTTACTGGATCACACATTCACCAACAGTCTTCCTTGGCTTGCGCCATTTCCATTGTGATCAATATTTGAGAAAATGTTCAATCATGATCCATTATAAGAAATCTTTTGGACAAGGCTTCAAGTCCCAAAGGGCAAAGCACTACAGGTTATGCAAGATCTATCTACTAACAATAGGATAGAAAATGCAGTGGAACCAAATGTTCATGAGATTAAATAAAATATAGCACCAGAAACAGGGTAAAAGGTAAAAGCCAAGGTAGACTGTTTGGTGAATGTGTGATCTAGTAAATATGCCCAAAGCTTATCATCATAATCATGTGAATGTTAGTAAAAGTTTTCTGATGAATAGAAATAGAAATCAAGGAAAACTGCAGTCCACAGATACTACATTTTAATAACACACACACACACATTTAAATGTACATTTAAGTCATTTATCAGACACCCTTATCCAGAGCGACTTACAACCTGAAGCACCTTAGGGTTAAGTGTCTTGCTCAGGGACACAATGGTAGAAAGTGGGACTTGAACCTGGGTCTTCTGGTTCACAGGCGAGTGTGTTACCCACTAGGCTACTACCACACACACACACACACACACACACACACACACAAACTGAGAATGTCAATTGGGTCTCAAACTAGCTAACCCCATTTTGTTATTTCTGTCTCTAAAATGTCAGGATATTTTTAATGCTGAGGCAATTCCACCAAGCTTCCACTATTTCCTGAAACAGCCAGGAAGTGAATAGATGTGTGTGTGCAGACAGGAGAACTGGGGCAGGTATTTTGGGGGAGTGCTACCTGTCTCGTGGCTGTAGCTGCTCTACTTAAACCCATTCAAAGGGTAGTGCCGCACTGTGTCATGGCAGCGGTTGCTAAAAGAGGGCTTCTTTCCCGCACATGAGAGTGTCAGCCGTACCTTTTGCGAGACACAAACCACACCCGCTGCCAGCCCTTAAAAGCTTCTCTGTTGTGACCACGTCTCCATCCATATAACTCAGTGTGTGTGGGTGTGTGTGTGTGAGTTTGTGCCCTTCACGTCTCCTCTGCACCTTTGATTACACTCCTAATGACAGCCACAGTGCAGTGGCCGTCCGGCTAATGAGAGCGTACCACGGCAGCACCGAGTGCCACTCCGGAGGCTATTTTTGCAGCCATGCTTTATTTGCGTGCACTGCCAGTAAAGGCGCCATTAAGGCCCTGAGAGGCAAAGCATGATGAAACGCACAGGGATCCGCCGCTGCTGCTGATGCCTCTGTGGCCGTCACGTAGGGTCTGATTGACCAAGACTTTTCACATCCTGCCAGAGGAAGAAAGGATAATGGAGGGAAAAAAAACGTGCGTCATACACTAGCCTCCTGACAAGACCCTATACACACGCACATTAACCCTGCAAAGTGGCTTTGATTATCAAATGTGTGACCAATGTTTCATGGAGTGCATGGTGGCACATTTACCATTAGAGTTGCACTGTGAAGAAGATATTTAAAAGTCAATTTGACCCAGTACTTTGCTTCAATGATTGTGACCTTAGTTATAACCTCCGTTATCATAAAGAAATCACACAAGCCTCATTTTGATAAACACCGAAAACACACAGAACAAGACTGCATTACTTATTCTAGTTAAAAAACTGTAATGAAATTTCTCCATTAAAAACACTCCATGCGCTCTAAAAAAATAATTTCTAAGCAAAGACAAGTAAACAGACATCCACACACGTTTCCCAAAAGTCGTTACGACTTGCCAACACAAAGCTAGAAGAGGTGTTTAAAACCGACTATTATGTATCCATGGAGCGCAAGCTGGAGTGGCATTGCTGGCACCAGTCAATGCTAAACACGTTGTGGCAGGAACCTGGCAGAAAAGCAGGCTGCATGGGTGGATATGTATTGTGCTCGCTCGTGTGTTCTGATCAGGGCCTTGTTAATTATACTACGGCAAGCCAATGTAATTGTAAAACCCAAATGAACCAGACCACAATCTAAAAATAATCATCTGCCATCTGCTTTTTACGATCTATTCCTTTTTTAAACTGATAACAGTCAGTACCTTGTCAGACGGATGCACAGGGTAAAGGGGAGTGTGCAGCAGGAGATAGACAAAGGAAATGCAGGTTTCATTTTGGGTAGAATGGAGCATTTATAACCCTCACCAGCTGCACCACGCCATTTGAATTTGGAATTTAATGTAGATTGTACATAAATACATTAAGAACAATTTGTCCAAAAAATAATAGATCATACTTGCTTTAGCGAAAATCATAAAGCCTCTAAATAGCACAAATGCAGTCAACCTGACACTCAATGTCACCAAGACTAAAGGGATGGTTGTCAACTTCAGGAAGAAACCCACTGCAAAATATCCCACATAAACTTGAACCAGTCCCCTGCAGAAACCAGTCCACTGCACATCTTTCTTTTACAAAGTACAGTCTGTGTGAGCCGGTATTTCAACACACGGTATACTGTGTATAGTGTTGTACTGACATTAAATTTCTCTTATCTTCAATCTTTAATCAAGCCTTACTTATTGAGGGTGTCGCGTCCCATCCCTGGTACACTTTCCACAGTAAACCTATTCTCTTTTGTGTCTGGTTTTGTTTATAAGGCTTTTCCCGGTTTCTAGTTCTGATTTATTTACTCCTGCTTGTCATTGTCCCCCGCCTGTGTGGTGTGACCTGTGTGGTGTGACCGGTTTTTGGAGCTTTATTTCCTTGTTTAATTAAGCTTTCACTAATACTTGAACTAATATCCTTGCAACTGTGTTGTTTCAGATGTATTAACCATCTAGGAAAAGGTCTTAACACATTTACAATCCATTAACATGTTGCAGGCCAATTTTTTGGAGCTCTTTCAGGAGCACACCAGGCTGCTTTCTCAGCCTTTTATAAAGCAATTGTCTTTGACATTGTTTTTATTAAACCCAGCATGGGCAGAATACAATCCCATGCTGGACAAAGACAGAGACTTATGAGAATCAGCCTTCTGGTGGCTTGGTAAAAAGGCTGAACTTCACATGGTCATATAATTTTGAAATTCATTCAAATTATTAGTAAACAACAGTATTACATTTTTTTCACAAATGTTAAATTACAGAGGGCACCAGTAAATATATAGATTTTTCCTTCTGGATAACCTGTATTATTTTTGCTCTGCAGGGTCTGTAAACCACTGTACGGCAGAAGCACAGAGAGAAGGAAACCTGCAGACATCATATTTGGACACATGCTTTTAATTTAAAGCAACTCCCATCCAAGGTCACAAAGGCCAGAATCAAGTCTTTATTGGAAAAATGTTAAAGCTAAAACTTGTGACACAAAACCTATTTCGGCAGCTGCCCCCTGGCAGTTTCAAATAATGTTAGGCTCGTATTATGTTTCTATGGAAACAGGGAGGTGTTTGACAGCATTAAACAACAATAAAGAAGTTCTGAGTTGTGCCGCCACCTCTTTGAATGTTTTTTTTTAGCTTCACTTTAAAAACAAAATCAACCAAACCTGACCTTTCTGGCATTTGTAAAAAGAAGTATAAAACTCTCTACACAAAGCACTGTATTAAAACCACTTCAAATCTGATGTTACCTGGCAGAAAATTACTATTGTAGTTACATGTAAATAGTGTATGTAAAAAAGGTACCAATGCTACAGAAAAACCCAAAATAAAAGAAAGGAGAAAGGGACAGAGAACGAGAGAAAAAAAAGCCATGAGCCAAGCTTCAGAGAGGCCTTTATCCAAAGCGACTTACAATCAGTAGTTACAGGGACAGTCCCCCCCTGGAGACACTCAGGTTTAAGTGTCTTGGTCAGGGACACAATGGTAGTAAGTGGGGTCTTGAACCTGGGTCTTCTGGTTCATAGGCGAGTGTGTTACTCACTAGGCTACTACCACCCTTACACAGCTCTTGCTTGGGGGAAGGCCGTTTGACAAAGATATGGAGAACAGAGGTGATGAACGTCATGGACCTGCGACTTCTTATCCTAAACAGTCATTACTAAGATTCACAAGCAACTACAATAAAAAAATGAAGCAACATGTTAGAAATGTTACCTAGCAACCATAACTGGTGCTGATGAGTCACTCGTACAAAAATATGCCAATAACTCCCTCAGTTTTTGACTGCATAATAACCAGTGAATGAAAACACGTTCCATCCTGCAGATCAAGCCATATTTTGCACCCTATAGAGTCAAAGAGGCACATATATTGTCGCAAACCACACATGCATCTTTATTCCCATCTTTTTTCCCACCTATTCATGCGTCACAAATGAACTGAGATTTCACCAGTTCAGCTGCCACCCCACATTCTTCATTTACCAGTCTTCAGTCTCCGCCATGTGCCACACCTCTGAATTTGTGCACCAAGCCTGCTCTCTCTCATCACCACCACCTACAAAACACCTTCTATATATTGTCAGAGAAGTGAAGTCTTGATTATTGTAATATTGCTTGTTGTTTATGTACTGGACCTTATTCTGTGTTCTAGATTTTGATTTGATTGCTTCGGTTCTGCACTTGAGTCCTCCGTTCCCTAGTATCTCTCCAGTTCAGGTATTATTGTACATCGAATGTACAAAATCCATCGATGGCTGTAGGAAGATCAGTTTTCCCAGTATGGGAGGTAGTAGCCTAGTGTGTAACACACTCGCCTATGAACCAGAAGACCCAGGTTCAAACCCCACTTACTACCATTGTGTCCCTGAGCAAGACACTTAACCCTAAGTTGCTCCAGGGGGGGACTGTCCCTGTAACTACTGATTGTAAGTCGCTCTGGATAAGGGTAAATGTAAATGTTCTGTAAACTTTCTGAGGTTGTATCACGTGTTGAACTTGCAGCCCCAAATATAAAACTCTAAATCCGAATTTATAAGTTAAACAAATGCGGACAATGCTGAATCCTTTCTTTACAAGGATTCTTAAGAAAGAAAATGGCAGTTTTTGAAAGGAGGCCAGCCATTTTGCTTGAACTTGAAGCAACCTCCACGCTGTGAGCCAAAAGTGATGTCACTGACGAACAGCAACAATACCATCACCACTGCTCACACGCTGCAAAACAAAAAGAGAAACCAGTCTGTGGAAGACCTCAGAGCTCATTGCTTTCAACATCCATCTAGTTATTTTTTTAATGGCATAAATTCTTCCCCTCGGCAACAAGAGTAAGGACCTCATTTGGGAGCAGCTCATTTCCAGTTGACTTCCGATTTGTTGCCAAATAACAAAAATTGGAAGGCTACATGATAACTGCATTTTGAGAGTAAAAATAACAACAGAAGCTATTTTCATCTCCGAGTGAGTTGAATGAGTGCTAACCTAAGGACATCCAGCATCTCTCAGGGCTGCAATGCATTACTAATGAGTTAATAAAGGATGGGAAGACATTTTTTCCTGGAAAAGATTTTTGCTGTTTTGGAATCATGCCTTTAGAACTCAATGCCTAGAACAGTTTTTTTTTTTAGTAAGTGTACACACATAAGCCACAAATAACTCACGTTTCAGCCATATTGCTGTTTCCTGACAGGACTATGGTTAACATTTATGTACGGCTAATAATGGTTTGTTGATAATTTAGCCATCAGGGTAATGGTAGGAAACGGAATGAAGTATGATTACTTATTCATCCATGTACTTGCATTATCGATCTAGACATAAAGATCAATTTCAACCTAGTTTAGAGGAATTCAGATAGCAATGTAATCGTACATAGAAAAGACATTTTATGTCTATGTCTTTTCTATGTACTATTACATTTCTATGGTTGTCCTTCATAGGGCCACATTTTACTTATATACTTTATAGAAGTCTCACAAGACATGCTTTTTTAAGTTTTACTGACGTAAGTTAGAGCATTTAATATTCTATTGAAGTATCTAGTCTACTTAATGAAAAAAATGTATGTACTTTCGCCAACTCTTGGCCTGTCATTTGGTAAATCTAAATGATTTAAAGAAGGCAGAGTGACATTGTTCTCATGATCTTAGTGTTTCTTGAATCCCTCTCATCTTATCAGAATGTAGTTTTGTGACGCAAATTAATTGAAAAAAAAAAAAAACACATTAGATATGACAAGTGCAATTCGGGTAGCAGATGCTGGTCTGTATTTTTTTTTTATATTTTCTGATTAAATGAAGGAAAAAATGTGGTGTCACATCGGTTTCACAATATTAGCATTACTAAAATTCCTCTCAGCCAATCAGAATTCAGGTTTGTGACTGTGTTTCTGTACATCATGTACTATAATGCTGTTAATTGCAACATGACACATTAGTATTGGCATGAGTGCACATTTCTGTAATATGAACATGCTGCAGTATTTCTGTAATCTCTAAGGAGGTGACCTGGGTCAAAGCCATGCAGACACACGCTCAATACGCCCTGGTCCTGCAAGGCATAATGGCTCTATTGCAACAATTTCCCTGAGGTAAAATAACCGATGGTCGAGGGAGGCCACTTGCAACAAAAACCTACTAGTACCTTTTTTTTTTATTCCAACTTTGAACAGCCTGACACAGCCTGTGGGTGACCAAGGGATTGAGAGGGACCAGGCGAGGGGCCATACCGAGCCTTCATCCAGCTTGGACTCAGCAGGAGTCGGACACTCTTTCCAAAACTATCCGTCATCACATTCTTAGGGATGGAAGATAAACTTTATACAATTGAGTAAAGATTGATAGGAGCTGGCATCCGCCACCCAAATATTTCTCTTTCGCAAAGGAGCTTTTTTCTATCAGCAGGGGTTGGGGAGGCGACCTGCAAGGCCAGATGTGTTTCCCAGAAATGAAAGACTTTGTTGCTTAAAACAGGGTCAACTGGACTCAGCTGCCCGGCATTCTGGACTGGCCCTGATTTTCAAACAGACTCTGCTCCTGAGATGGGCACTTTTAAACTGGATAAACAGTCCATCTGCTGGGTGATGTTTGTTGCCATAGATTTTTCAGACTTGAAAGGTCTCACGGGTCAATTTGAGTGACGGGTCACATTAGAATCACCGGGAACGGTTTGCACTCAAGGATGGGAAGGATTTGCATCAAACTGTACTCAGAATAAATGTGTGTAATTGTTATTAGTAGTAAAAAGGGAATGCGAGTTTGAACCAAAGACACCATTTTATGCAATTTGTTTGTAGATTTTGATTGTTTTTTCATCTGTGCTATTTAGGACAAGAGGCAGCCTTGAAGTACTGAGGCAAGCGCCAGTCTTCGCTCTTGGTAGACCTCCCTATTCCTCACAGGCTTCTATTTTCCTGATTTGAATCAGGACGCAAGGAAAGGATTAACACATATGGATGAGAATGTGTGTACTCTATGAGCAAGATGTAAAAGGGGAGGAAACGAAAGAACAAGGATATGCACATCTCTCAGGCAACATCATAACACTGTGCTTAGTGCTCATATCTTGCAACAAGAAGAACTGGGCTCAAGTATGGGCATGTTTGTTTGTTCACCCTGGAGTTCACTGTTACACCATGTATTGTTCAGGCATTAGAACCTTGGGTACAACAGGCGGATGTATTGTTGAATGTACCACAAGCGTTACTTAAATAACAATTAATGATGAAAGATTCATGAATCTTGTTGTTTCAAATTTGTTTAAAAAAAAATGAATTTGCATTGTAGATGCACGTGCATAATGCACTGCTATTAGTTACAAACTCTTGCTTCAGTTTGTAATAGCAGGATTGCCTTCACCAGTCTGTTCACCAAGTCTTTCATTTTTAAGGTATACTGTGTTAGTATTTCAGGTGGAAAAAAGCATTTTTTCCTCAGTAAATCAAGCTCTGGGGATTTGTTAACCAGCCAATAGGTTTGCAAATAAGAAGCAACATACACTTTTCCTATAGTATTGTTTCATTTGTGCACAAATATGAAAGTACATCAAGTATTCTATATCTGTTTCACACATAATTCAACTCATACCCAGACAAAATGTATAACTAAACTTGAACTTACACTTGGGCATTTAATTGTCTTTAATACTTCAGTAAATGAAAAGTTAATATGATATTGTATTTGCTTGTGTGTTTGTAAGGACTGGCAAAATATTTTTTATTAGCAGATAATTAATTTAATAGGGTGTTTGGCACTATCCCATTTGACAAATGTCTCACCAGCATTTAATAATCACATCTGTGCTACTTAGCGTAGGCATTATGAAGGGTGTTTTTGATTGGTTAGTATCTGTTGTGCATTCACTGTGTGTGTGTGTGTGTGTATTTTTAGGTCTAATTAGACAAGCCCTGTGACACACAAGGGATGTCTATGAATTTACATTTAGCATTTAGTGTAGTAAATGAGTAAAAACAAGACAAGAGTGCTGCCAGCAGTTAAACAGGGACATTCATTCACCACATTCACCTGTACATAGCTTGAAATGTCCCAGTACATGTCCTAGTACATGTCCCAGTCTGCGTTCTTTTATTGCATAATCCAGAATTTCAGTGACCAATAATTTGAAGTTAACAATAGTAGTTCTCAGTATACCTTTTTATGCAACTAGCACGTCCCAACCTTTTCTTCATAAATAACACACAGGGTGGCTGTTTGGTGTCAGGTGCCAGCAATAAATCCAAACCAGTGAGAGTAGAGCAATTTTGAAATTTGCAAAAGGTAATGCCCACTATGTAAAATTGCTCATTTTATTCCTAAATGAATCAGTGACTCAAAGATTCAGATCATTTCAGTGAACTGAACAAAATCATTCAAATCACTAAATTTGTTTTAACATCACTAACAGCAATGCAAAACCATTTTCAGGTAGTCTGAAAACAATATCACATCAAATATTATTTGGGGGCCTGATCAATCCATGAATAAGAAAATGCAGAATGGTCACAAAATTATATTCATACAGGGAGTGCAGAATTATTAGGCAAGTTGTATTTTTGAGGAATAATGTTATTATTGAACAACAACAACAACCCAAAAAACTCATTAATATCAAAGCTGAATGTTTTTGGAAGTAGTTTTTAGTTTGTTTTTATTTTTAGCTATTTTAGGGGGATATCTGTGTGTGCAGGTGACTATTACTGTGCATAATTATTAGGCAACTTAACAAAAAACAAATATATACCCATTTCAATTATTTATTTTTACCAGTGAAACCAATATAACATCTCCACATTCACAAATATACATTTCTGACATTCAAAAACAAAACAAAAACAAATCAGCGACCAATATAGCCACCTTTCTTTGCAAGGACACTCAAAAGCCTGCCATCCATGGATTCTGTCAGTGTTTTGATCTGTTCACCATCAACATTGCGTGCAGCAGCAACCACAGCCTCCCAGACACTGTTCAGAGAGGTGTACTGTTTTCTTCGTCCTGTACCAAAGGAAAGGAAGTTGCCTAATAATTATGCACACCTGATATAGGGTGTTGATGTCATTAGACCACACCCCTTCTCATTACAGAGATGCACATCACCTAATATGCTTAATTGGTAGTAGGCTTTCGAGCCAATACAGCTTGGAGTAAGACAACATGCATGAAGAGGATGATGTGGACAAAATACTCATTTGCCTAATAATTCTGCACTCCCTGTGGGTGTGTTCTGATTCATCGTCTGAGCTCAGTGTCCCACTGAGTGCTAGTGAAATGGTAGTTAGGGTGAGACCTAAAAGCAGCAATTAAAGGATGTGGAAGGAGGTTGGCCCTTAAGACAGCAATGGATATCAACCTGGCTTAGTGCTCTTAGTCCTTTTCTCCCACATCAAAAAGGAAATAAAAACATATATCCTCATCCCAGCACATTTATTCAAACTTTTTAGTAGTGCTAGGGCTGCACGTTGTTAACGTGGCCTCATTCCTCCAATGTTGCGAGTTCGAAACCCGCCTATAGCTTTTTGTGTTGCATTTGCATACACTCCCTGTGTTGGAATGGGTTTCTCCAGGTTCTGTGCAGTCCTCCCACTGTACATAGGCATGTACTCTTTGGTGAACTGGTTATTTTTTCTAAGGTGTGATTGTAAATGGAAGTGTGTGTGAGCCCTGGGTACGAGCCTGTCCTGCGCCCAATGTCCCGAGATGGGCTCTAGCAGCTGCAACCCTGTTTAGGGTTAGGCGGTTATTGAAAGAGATTTAGAGAATTAAAGCAGTAGCAAACATCAAGCAAAGTATTTGAGTGTGACAAGGCGCTTTCACACCATAGTTTGTTTGCTTTGGTCCAAATCAGTTGGTGAGTTTGTAACATTGTGTCATTTTCCTCTTGGTTTGGTTCACTGTCTTACAGAGAAAAATCCAAGCAAACTAAAATTTTGTCATTTTAAAACACGTGAGAACTTTCTCTTTGCTGATCAATTGTATCGCCATGGGAGCAAACAAAAGTAAATACAGGAAGCAGAACTGCTGTTGCTGTCTGTGCTTGCATTAAAATTGAAGGGACATGATGGCAATAAATTGATGTGGTTTGGCTGTTGAGCTGGCAATTTTATAATATATTACATGCATTTACCACTTACCTCAGCAAAACATACATTTTGAAAATGCAGCGCGGTAACGTCTGGAAAACAATATGCCGATGCATTGGATGCATAACAAGACAACGCAGGAAGTGGCATTAATTAATCATATGGAACTGTGAAAAACTGTTAAAAAAAACTACGCTAGAGTTCGCGATTTGATTTGAAGCGAGATGACCTCTTTTTGTGCGGTTGTTTTGATGTGCACTTGAGTGCGATTGCTGATGTCACAACTAATCGTACCAAGGGGGGGAAACAAAGTTTCCGAATGAAGTGCACTAAAGCCTGTAGCCTGTAATCCATCATCAGGTAGTATTATTGTTGTGTTACTGAGCGTGGTGTGCCAGGATTTATTCTTCCCAATTTACCATGACGCACAGGGCAGTCGAGACAAAAAAAGCACTGCAGCTGAAGAGCAGATTTATTAGCAGATGCAGCAAATGCAGAAGAAGAAGTGTCATTAGAAAATGTCTGTGGTTTAAGTTCCGGACAGGACTTTTTTGGACTGTGGGTAGCTAATTGCATAAAATGTGATAAGGGGGCATACTAAAATACATTTTACATTTTAAAAGTACATTATAAATTTACATTTATCAGACCCCCTTATCCAGAGCAACTTACAATCAGTAGTTACGGGTTCAGTCTCCCTGGAGCAACTCAGGGTTAAGTGTCTTGCTGGGGGTAGTGGGGTTTGAACCTGGGCCTATGTGGTCTAATACCTCTGGTTAATACTTGTTGTGAGAGTGAACAACATGCAGAATGAATGAAATTCCTTTTCCAGATGAGATTGAAACCTCAAACGGGATGTTCTGTTGTTTAGTCCTACAGCAAAATATGACTATGTCGTAATATTATCCATTTACTGGCTGCTTTTGGCATATTGGACATGGCAGCATAATTGCAAAGACCAGAAGTTATGGATCATTCGGTGATGTTCTGCAAAGGCGTCTGTATCCATTGCTTCACTAGGCATAGATATTTACACTATTGAAAACAATCCATTCTCTGCATGAGCATCATGACAGTAACTGACAGTTAGATAAACTTCAACTTTTTAATCACCATTAAATGTACTCAAGCCAGCTGCAAATTGTGCAGGAATTTGACCGTGACTGAGAACAGTGAGTGAGTACACCCGAGATTAAATGAACCTGGTCCAGATCATCAGAGTTATACATTTGTCTAAATAAGACAAATTGAGAGGGCTGAACTACTTTCTCAGTAGTAAACTCTGGAAACACCGAAATAAATACATCTAACGCAAATTTTACCGCAATACCGAATAACGCAAAAATTCCCTTATTTTGACTAAATAGTTTGGGTCAAGGTTTTTCAAACTGGCCAAAGGTCTGTTGGCGCTCTTATTACATTAAGATTTGTGGTATTATGACGATGCTCTTATCCAGAGCGACTTACAACGTGCTTTCATGGTACCATGAATGAAGAAATCAATTCTGGTTTACTAGGGCAGTAAATATGAATACACTCATTTTATTCACTCGGTTGTAGTTTTTTTTTTAAATAAGTCACATGGTTCAGTCACATTCAGCGATGTAAATAAGCATTGGTAGGTGTGTGTGTGTGTATGTGTGTGTGTGTGTGTGTGTCTAATAACAACAGTCTTAAAAAAGACTGTGACCTTCAAGGGAAAGGCCTTTCTGAGTTCACATTTAGCATGTACAGCTTAGCACAAACAGTAAATGAGTAAAAACAAGACAAGAGCACTGCTGTGGTTAAAAAGAATCATTCATTCACCACATTCAACCGTACATGCATAGAAAACTCACCGTCCCGGTCTGTGCCCTTTTGTTGCATAATACCGAAACTGGATAACCGACCATTTGAAGCTAACCGTGCTGGTTCTCATCTTACCTTTTCATGCAATGAGCATTACCTAACTCTTTTACTCATAAAGTACATGAATTCTTTCAAAATCTATTTTATACACACACACACACACACACACACACACACACACATATATTTTTTCCCACAGGCACAGTGCTAACAGGCAAATTAATAGGCACAAATGATGATTGCTTTCCCACCCTTAAAGTTGTATGACAGATCTGGTTATTAATTAATTGTTAGGAGTCATAGAGAAGTAAGACATATATAAAATATACGTAATTGCTTGGTCAGTATGGCGATAATTAAAGAGCAAGAAGGCCGTAAATGCATGTTAGAATGAAGGTTTAACACAGTAAACACCTCAGTCTGAATAGTGTTAAAGTGGCCTGTTATAGAATCCGGTTTTCGTCATGGGAAAATGAAGACTCATTCCTTTGCAGTGCTAACTGCGGGGATAACATTACAAAACACATGAAATCCATTTTTTCTTCAAGTCACAGATGAAATCACACCACAGTGTGGCCCCACTCTTGTACAAGGCCCCACTGTTGTACAAATAAGTCTCAAAAGGCCACTGGCAGAGAATACATCAAAAGGCTCTTCACAGACTGGGTGACTTCTATTTTTTCCACTTACTATTTATATCTATCCTTTCATGTTCACCCCACTCTTTTGCCTGAGGACCTGTGTATCTTCGCCATCGCTAATGCAACTACAACTATCCCCATTGCACACAAAGATCACATAACTTTGCTTTGCAGTTGTGCATTTAGTTATACACCCGGATGTATAACCGGCTGCTTCGTATTTGGCCAAAAAAGGTCTGTGGTGCCTTAGAGGTTCTTCGTGCTTGATGTATGGATTCTGAGGAAATGATCTTTTCAAATTTCCAAATTTAGGCAATTATTCTTATTACATAAACACTTTTGTAAGAGCGCACTCATTTCAACTCTTGGTTACCATATATAGTTTTTTAATTTTTTTTTAATATCATGGTTTGAAGTGGTTTGATACTCATTATTTATATGTATATATTTAATGGTCAAGTGTATTTACCCTGGCCTGTCCTTGCTTGAAGGTTCCTCAGTTGACTCTACTTTAGGAATATGCGTCACCAAAGAGAGATTAACAATTGCCATTCTCTGTCCTGCTCTTCTTCACTGTCCTGCACAAAATGAAACAACATCACTGCATTTTCCTTTTTGGGAGAGCTCCCCCACCGGCAGAAGACAAATGTCAGAAAATTAATAAATCAAGCCGACTCCAGCCCATAAATAGAGCCCGTGAAATGTGATTTGCCATTATTGAATTTGGCCTCATGTGATTTCTTCATTTTGAAGCCAGCATGACACCGAGCGACTGCTGACGTAGCTGCGTCTCCTGACTGAGATACTTTGTGACTCATTATCAGGGTCATTGTCAATAAATTGTCCTGTCCTGTGGACCCCATCAATGGGCTTGAAATAATATGGACTTATCGTCTTTCGTGCGTATGTAAGTCATATGCACATATTAGTTGATTTGAGTTGATTCAGCTTTTCAACAGATGAAGTCTTTGAAGCACTATTTCAAACAAACTATTCCGGAAAAAAGTGTTCTGGCAGCTGTTACTGCTCCAATGTTTTTTGTCAGAATAATGATTGACATTTACAGTGAAATTACTAAAATAAATAATTACAATCACTATTTCTGTGTATATAATGATACTCTACAAACGAGGTATACTATAATATAAAAACGAGGTATGGTGATGTGACCCAATTTCACCCCTGATGTCCCATCAGTCGGACGTTTGACACGGGCAGATTTAGCCTCCCATCCAGCTGTTAAATCCCTGCTTTTAGCTCAGATGTTTACTGCAAAACGTGACTACTGAAATAGCTCCCACAGCAGTCATGTGAGATCACACAGACAGTCAGCCTCTTATTCTGCTTCTCCGGCCTTCGTTTATGACATTAACAAATGGCCGAAATGTGTTGTGTGTGCAGTTGTGAACACTCCACCACTTCTGACCTGACAATTACAGCAATCCCACAAGAAGAGGAAAAGTACCCTGCCAAGCACAGGCAGTTTGCTTTCCTTTGGCTGCTCAAGTTACCATTTTTTCCCATGTTTTGGATTCCAACTCATCTCACAATTCAGCATGGAGCATGCCCTCTCCCTTACTGATCCTCCTCTTATTCAGTTCCAACTGTTTGGTCAGTTCCACAGACAACAGATTTTACTGTTTGCATATCTTTACTGTTTGCATATGGAATATTCAGTCAATGTTGAATTTTGATTGTCATTATTATGTGTGTTGGCATACTGTACACATCAAAGGGGAATTTACAAACCCAATTATCAATTATCTATACAAATACAATATAATAAATATGTAATTGTCTAAGGAAGAGCTGTTTTGCTACTTTTGTTTTCCAGCACTGCAAAAGAAATGCCTTTGATTTGTGGTTGTTGGAAGTAAAAAAAGGAAAAAGTTTAGAAAATACCAGAAATCTGGATTCTGTTTCTGAATTCCCTCAACTTTCTTCCCTTCAGACCTTTGGTATGAGACCCTAAACACCCCCGCCAAGACTGGTTCTTTCAGAATTCTCCCAACCACTTCCTGCCCTCCCACGCACACACATGCACACACCCACAACCTCCACTATACCTAATTTACAGTTACAAATCATGCAGCAGTTCAACAACTCTTAATAACAGCATTTTTATGTAGAATTACATTTATATTTACGCCATTTATCAGACATGTCTTATAATCATGACTAAAGTGTAGGGTGGTAGTAGGTGGGGTTTGAACCTGGGTCTCCTGGTTCGTAGTTGAATGTGTTGCCCACCAGGCTGCTGTCACCCTAGAATCTCACTTTCTCAGTGAGTAAGTAGTTGAACCTTTGTTCAAATAAATGGCTTCACTTCACTTTGAAAAAAATGACGTTCTGGACATTTCTTTCCAGACCAAATGTAAATAAAACTGTTACATGCAAATAAAAAGAAAGGGACTCGTAGATGGATCTGGAACATTACATTTCCAATATGTAGCTGCTGCCAAACATGAAATATTTAAGTTTGAACTATACATATGTCAACTGGAGTACATTTTGCCCACCGATAGCCATCTCTTCGATTAGAAGCTCACCGCGTCTTACTGAATTGCGGCAGGAAGTGACCAGGGGCTAATGCGATCTTCCAGCATGAGTGTCAGCCACAAGTAACTGCGTCAGGTCTTATTTGTGACGGGCTCTTGCGTATTCATCATTGCCTACAGTGGGCTGTTGTTAAGGGAAAAGGTCATGCAGTAGCCGTTTTTGTCAGGTTTGCATAATGATCTGATTTTAGATCTGAACGCCTGACATCATGAGACACAGGCAGCTGCTTACTTCGTCTACACTCATTTCCTCTTCCTTCTATGGCCTAACCACAAAACCTTGAGTCTCCCTGCACACCATTCTGCCACAGTGAATGGGATAAATGGAGCAAATCATGTCCTACTCCTATTCCTCCTCTACGTGTGAGTGTCCTTAGAAATGAGCCTTGACACTTGAAATGTGCAAGTGTAAGCAAGGATTGTAAGTGTAATATAATTAATTGCCTACAGTGCAACCTTTCTTCTAGGAGCAGGTTGTTATAAGCCTTCAAAATGCAAACGTCAAATAACTATTGTGGGAAAAGTGAAAAGAACTGTTTCTGTGTTTTGAAAATTGGCAGTATACTGTAAAGTACTGTAATAGCTCTGGAAAAGAAGTCCTCTTTTCATTCCATGTGACTTTACTGAGCTGAAAAAAGACCATGTAAATGTAAGATTTTAAAAGACATTATTAGGACAATAATGTCACACTCGGGTGTCACTATTTACACACGTGGGTGTAAATATTCCTTTTGCCAAGCATAAATGTCATGCATCAAGTGGCTTTCCAAACACTTTGTACATAAGAAACTAGACAGTGAAATCATGATGTTAAAAAACGAAAGTTTATTTAGCACAATGTGCTGTAATCTTTAGTTACCTTTAAAGTAATAGTAGCTGTGCCACCCAACAAAAAAAATGGATTGATATTTTCAATATTTTTGACACCCCTATTGGGTGTAAAAGAATCATCTTATATTATCTTATGTTATATTACAATATTTTACCATCCTGCATCTTTATAATAATATAATGCATTTCTGTTTAGATGTTCAAGAATTTGACGGATCATCACCAAAATCATGTCTATTTTGGTCATTGACCTATAAAATTTAATTGCAACCAGAAAGCATCTTTATTTGTCACAGTGACAGACTCTGTATGAATAATAAAAAAAAAAGACAAGGAGACCCCCGTTTGTCTGCATCATTGTGGTCAAAGAAAATTGAGCACAGTGCGCATCGGAAATGAAACTGCTCGATGACGGCATGAGTCACATCCTATGAACTGCGTATCCCCTGGAGGCAGTTGGTGGCTGACTGTGGAAATGAAGGTCCACTCAGACATGCATTTCAGTTTGTGTAAATAGCAAATGTGTATGGAAAATGGAAGGCAAGCTTTGGCTGATTCAACAGTCATCTGAGTGCACGGTGCTGAGGAGGGATAGTTGGATGGTGAATAATCATCAACGTTATGCCATAAGCACTGTCTGTGTTTACATCACTTAGATGTAGTGCAACATTATCACAGTTGACAGTGCTTCCGGTTTTGATTTGGTTGTCCAGTTACAGTCTTTTTTTGGTCACTCTATGAAACCATTGTGTGTTGGAAAAGTTATTCTAGTGTAAAAAACTGCATATTGATATTTATTAACAGTTTAAATTATAGTCTGCAGTAATTTGTGCTAGAGTACTGAGAAACAACAAAAAAGTCAGAATATATTTATAAGATCTGTTGTCCCAGTTAACATGCCTCCAGTCGGATAACAGAACAGACTAGCTCACTGCGGAACCTTAACCAAAACTGTCAGCTTGAAAGCAACTTGCCCCATAGGCTTAGTCTGGGCATGGGCAGAAAGAAAATTAGGCTTCTTGTCGATGTCATAAATTCTACATGAGTCACTTCCTGTGTATCACATGCCAATTTTGGCTCTGGCAGTGTGTACTACCCACCACGGTTCACACCATGTTATTCCATGTAAAAACAGAAGTCAGAATTAAACCCGTAACTTGCTATATATGTGTTGTTCTTCCTTTGATCAATAAAGGATCTTTGACAGCAGACTAATTATTACAATGAGTAGGTTAGTAAGGAAAGAAAGAATGGGCTTGAAAATTCAAGTTTTTTTTTTATTCTAATGTAAGGACATCAAAGGCAGGGAATAGCGTTAAATGCAAGATTCTGGGATGTAAGATTCTGTTCAGTCAGACAAATAAATGCCAGAACATCTTTTTATGAAGTGTTGTGTTGAAAGAGCATGGTGGCTAAGTCACATATAGTTGAGCTGTTAGAGCTGGTTAGGGCTGAAACATGTAGGTGTGAGGCCCATGCTCCAAATGATGATAAAGTATGCCACGCAGGAAGTAATTAATAAAACATAGTTCTACCTATTTATCTTTTCGGTTGCATGAACTCATATAATTACCAATTCCGATCCCTGGTGGGATCCTCTACTTTGTCACTTTCTGAATTGAGGGTAACAAACTGTGAATTATTCATGCACTTCTGAAACATCTTTAACCCTGGCAGAGATCGATATGATTTTAGTAAGAAGCCATTTTGAATAATAAAAATTAAAGTTGCATAATCCAGGCATGTTATACCTAGGTTACTGACTGATGTCCCATAGATCTTTACCATCATTACCTTTTCTGCCGAAAACATTACCATGCAAATGTCTGCTTTTCATGCAGTTGACAAGTCACTTTTTTTGGGCTGAAACATTACTCAAGCCTGGTGCTGAGCTATTACGTGACTGTAATGATCCGAAGATGCATTTTAAAGAGCATGAAAAATGATGGATATTTGATTAAAACGGTTGCATAAGAGCTCTTTGTGTATTTGATAAAATGGTGAGCGCTCACACATAAAGCAGACTAACCTAATGACCGCAGCTATATTGGGACTGGTGAAAGTGAAAAAAAGTGTGCCAAAAACAAGCCTTTTTGCTGGCTGCTTAGGTCTGTTATAGGCTGTCTGATAGTAGTCTGTGTTTATGGGTGAACCCTGCTTGTAAACAAACCCCACTAACACTCTAAGAACTGTAATCCCAATGGAGCCATAGAGAGAGAGCAGGAAAGGGAGAGCAACAAGAGTCCAGGTCCAGTTTATGACCTCGGATGCTCATCCACTTCCTTTGCGTCTGCTCCTCATTGTGAGATATTAGTTTGTGACTTTATGATTGTGGCAACTTGATCATCTGTGATGCAATTGCTGGATATTTGCAGTTTACTGCATCATAATGACCAATGGCCCTGTTTCCTGGCAAAGGACTTACTGGACAAGTCCATTTTAATGGGCAATAAAGCTCTTTTCTGTGAAGGCACACAGCTGCAGCCTCACACACACACACAACAGTACAGATATTCTAAATAATTAAAAATGTACCATTAACCAATCTTAAAAATCTTGACATTGAGGATTAGATTTTTCTCTTTATCTAAATTAAATGTACTGATGCCAGCTGAAAGTTAATTACCACTCAATAGTGGGCTGAATGTTGGGCTGAATAACATAATCCCCTCCCCTTTAGACATTTTCAGTAATTTTATTGTCTCAGAACTGTACCTCTGCACCCGGCCAATAATGTGTCATTTGCTAGATTTATGCTGCTCGATTTCAAAGCTTTTCAACTTTTCTCTGATCTTTTCAGAACATGCTTTCCTGGGCTTCAGCTAAAGCGATTATAGTCATGTGTGTGGCAACGTCCCGCTGGGTTCTGTGCAGGGCTCTCTAGTTAAACAGCCCTCTCGACCCTTCTTGCATATTAGGTTGAGGGGGAGCGGGCAGTTAAGGATACAGTGTGCAGCTGGACAGGACAGCTGGTGTAGGCCCTAAACGTGATTTCTAAACCTGAGCCACAGACTCACGAGACGAGGAACACCAACACTCACAGCAGGACCACGGGACTGGGTTCCAATAACTGGCCTGTCCAACGGTCTGGCATTATGTCCCTGACCTGTGGCTGGGTACTCCACTTTCAGCCCCTGTTCAAAAAGACGTGCCCATTTACTGTCACTGTATTTACCCTGAATTGTACCTTTTTCACTAACTCAGTATCAAGGTCAAATCTGTTGAGGAAATAAGTGGCATCAATCTTTTGCTGGTCTACAATCACTTATATCAAGGGCTGGGACCCCCCCCCCCCCCCCCCCCCCCTGTCATGAACAAGCAAGACAACTAAATTAAATCAGATTTTTTTTAAGGAAAAAGGACTCTGACACAAAGGTAAAAATTGGGGATTTGCTAAATGAAGAAAAGAAACATGCAGAAAAAGGTACGACGGAAATCACTTCAAAATAAGGGTAATTCATCATAACCCATAATACAACAAAAAGTCCTCATGCTGTCATGCTGACAATTTTAAAACCTTGTGCATTCAAAACAATATTATTTTGATTACATGAAATTGATAGATAAATACAGGCATACACAGTGACAATAGTTGGGCTAAAAATAAAACCATGAACCCCAAGAGATCCCATAAAATTCCCCTACATAGAGACACAAGTTCAATCTAGCTAATCTAGATTCGTTTGAGATAACTGTCTTATTAAAAGAGATGGCATCAAAACTACATGTTTTTTTTTTTTTTATTTAACTCTTAATAGGATCTTGTGGAGGTCATTAATGAACAGGAAGGAGGTTGAGGAAACACTAGAAGAGCTGTGCTTGCTCAGATCTTTCGTGTCTTTGTCCTTAGCCGGCAATACAGGGACACCTGCTGCGGGGTCCTTCCTGTGACTGTGTGAGTGTGGGCAGGATGAGCGGAGACTTAGAGGGGATTTGGGAGGGGGGCACACTCCCTCCGGCTGCTGGGACAGCAGCTGCTGCTGCTGAGACCTCTCAAACCCCAACAAGTAATCTCCTCGCGCTGGTGCCGTTGCGTCAAGCCTACACTCACGCACACACAAACACAGACGAATACAGGGCTGTCAGCCATGGCAGCCGACACGTGGTGATTTCCCGGCAACTCACCCCCGAACCCTGTAGACCCTGCTGTGAATGCACAAAAAATGTCCACTGCAAGGATAAAGAGAACCAGAACCGATGGTACCTGTACAAAAGTTTAAAAGGACCCCCTTAAACTGGAACATTTGGCCCTGAACTGGGAACCAGAGTTAAAATTACACCTTTGAATTTATGCTTTTGACTGGTTTCTAGGAAGACATTGTAGCGGTTTGTACTCTTGGAGGAACAAAATTGTCTCTTTTGAGCATCTAAAGCTCTACAGGAAGATACAATAGATCCCAGCAAGCAGTTTTTGTACACTGAAAGCTCTGAATTAGATCATGTGTAGCTAATAGTGTACCAAAAGGGAGCAGAATGGAACAGTCTGTGTGGATAACTGACTGAGGGATAAGAGACCTGGGACAGCAGCAGCAGTGGATGCTCTGATCCTGTTTGGGCACCAAGAGCTAAAACAGCCCTGGCATAGAAAAAGCAAAGAGGATTTGGGGAAGCCTGCAATCAGACTACCCTCCTATCTCTCCGCAAGTGGGGGAAAACAGAAAATGATATGAACAAGAGGTTAAAACTGTAATTCAAAATGAGGCGGAAGTGTGATAAGACAGATGAAGGAAAACGTGAGAAGCCCTGGTGGTGAGACGAATGTGTTTTTTTTGATGTTTTGCTCTGTTTTATTGGAAAGGGATAGAAAAAGACACCAGCTGGTGAAAGAAGATTAGAGTTTCCATCTCTGACGCCTCCCCCAAACATCCCTCCCTCAATCATCACTTGTCTGTTGTTTTCCCCTGTTTCCACTGGGGTTATTTCAAGAAGGCTGCACTTGGGGGAGTTGGGGACTTGAATGAGGAGGTGCACAACAATTTAGTTCTTTGAATTTTCCTTGTTTTAATATACATTTACAGACATATATTATATTGTATTACATTATATTATCCTGCCTTGATGTTTCTTGATTCTAGGGCTATCAATGGACTACAAATGAATTAATCTTAGTCACATGAAATATGTCATCTGAATTGGCTCGAAAACTCCTTTCACTGTCTTTGAGTGGAACAGATTGTTTTTGTCATTTTGATACACAGCACAGCACACGATGACTCTGCATTTAACCCATCACCTTTAGTGAGCAGTGGGCAGCCACAAAATGTGCCCGGGGAACAGGAGGTTCATGATTTGAACTTGCAACCCTCCAGTTCCAGAGTCCACTTCCACACCCGTCTTGCCACCACCGCCCTTTATGTAGGGATTGTCTCTGGGTAGCAAGACTTTCTCCTATCAGTCACAGGTAAGACTCCACAGACACACCGGAAAACATTCAAAGCCCACATCAGTTCAGACACGGTAGTATGTGAAGTGTGACGTGCACGAGAAGCAAACATTCCCACAGACAGGTATCATTTCAACCAGTTGGATGTTTTTATTGAAACTTGAGCAAATGACACCAAACATGTTTTTTACTCTATTTTCTTTTTTTTTTTTTGCCTGCTATCTTAGGAGATGCGTTTGAATTGTAAACAGTGAAAATGATAAAATGCATTTCATAAAACTCCTTACAAGCAGTGTATGACCAGGAACAAGTGGACCGTACCCACTCCTTCCCATTTAAAACAAATACGTCATCTTATAGCTCTGACTCTCCTATTTACATTAGATACAATGTTGTTTCATGGGATGAAACCTCAGGCTTTGTTTTTTCATTTTTTTTCCATTCATGTATTTATTTAAGAATCATTATTTACATCCTTTAACTCCTGGCTGCCAGCTGCCAGGAAGAGCACAGTTTAACTTGTTTAATTCATGTATTTACTTTGCTTCTTTTACTTTTAGCGTAAAGTTTACCTTACATGTAAATCGTTCAAGCTGAATTTTTGCAGCACAGCTTTTAAAAAATAAAGTTAATACAGAGCTCAAAATGACAACTTATTCGTAAAAAGGATGAACTAAAAAAAAAAAAGACAACATATTGCACTTAAATCAGGACAGCAAGGACCTGTTTTTGTGGTTGGGGGAAGGGAGCGCTTTCGGCCGAGTGCAATGGGGCAGAGCATCCAGCAAACGGGTCTGAATAAATAAGTGAAGCATTTTTTTTTTTTTTTTTTCATTCCTGACTACCTTTCCTGCTTACTTTCACTAACAGCATTGCCCTCTATGCCGATGGAGTGCAGAGTTGAACCCAAGATATTAAAATATATATATATATTTATATATAAACAAGCTTGGAAGCTTCATAGTCGAGTGCCTTTATAGTCCTGAGAGTACTGTCTCGTCCAGTCCTGTGTGGAGCTACAATGAATTGCTTATTGGCTCTATAGAACACAGTCAAGCACTATATACATTAAAGTCTTTGGAGACAAGCAGATGTCTACGTCTGAGAGTTGTTTGATACCGGGAGCGTGGGACAGTCCTCCGTTTGGTCCGTCTGTGCGTTCCGTTTCTTTCTGCCTTTTTGTTGCTCCGTGTGGATGAATGGGACCGGATTGACCGCCTCCTCCTGTGACGGGGAGGGGGGCGACGGATCCGGTTTCAGACAAAGAAGTGCGTGATGGCAGAGAGGGAGGGTGAGTGTGTGGTGTGTCCGTGCACGTCCTCGGTTTAACAGGGCGTCGCCGCAGTAGTCAGAAGAGCTGATGTGAGCAGTGGAGAGAGACAAGCCACGTAACCTCTGTTTCGTACCAGCAGCACTTTGGAACGCTACGAAGGGACAAGGTGGAGCTGACTGGGGGAAGGGAAACAGGCAGAAGCAACAGAACAGTACCAGACTGCCTTTTTTGTCTAGAGGGGTGGATCCCCTTTTCATCCACAGTTCTTGATTCAGTTCATCCAGAAAAAACATAATAATGACTTAAATAACAAATGGCAAATAAGGTCAATGTCAGTTGCTGCGGGCAACGTCTACTGAGTGCTGACACTCCAAGGAAACGGGGTGGGGCGGTTGGGTCCTGATTCTTTCTCTCCCACGCTGGTCCTTCTGTTCCGCACCTGTAAACACCATGCTCTCTTCTCCTCGTCTGCCTTTCTCCCTCCATCGCGCCATCCACTCTTCTGTGGCTGCCAGACTTTGGTGGATGCGATGGCATGAAAGAAAATCGACAGTGGGTGAGGGGGTGAAGCACAACGGAAACTTAAAAACAGGAAATCCTTTTCCTTGCTTCTTGCAGAGCTCATTAAAGTCCGTTCTTGCTTTGTCTCGCTCTATTCTGGGCCCCCCCCCCCCCCCCCCCCCTCTACGAGGACGAGGACGTCGAGGTGGTGTTGGGCTTCTTTTGGTTCACCAAGTCCAGGTAGAGTTCAGAGCGCAGGAATCGCGGGTAGGAGTCCTTCTCCATGAGGCCGTATATCCGGCGCTGAGCCAGGTCGAAGCAGGACCGCGAGATGTTCTGGAGGTTCTCCTTGGTGTGCTCTCGAGTGTACGAGTCCAGGTTCACCTGCAGGGCGAGGGAACAGAAGAGCAGAAGAACATTTAGTTGGTTCCCATAGCAGAAAGAGCTGATACGTTGCTAAGAGGAGGCGGTAAGCAAAGCTCCAGCTTTCCACCAAGCCTTCCAAACAGGCTGCAAATCAAAGCCAGGCGCTAGAGCAATTTGCCGAGCGGCAAGCCAAGAGGGGCTGCATTTGTCAGGCATGGTCTCACATGCTCCATGGTTCATGCATTGCCCTCTGGGAAGGCTACTTCTGACACGCATAATTCATTAATAACATCGGCTCCTTCAGAAACTGAACCAAAGGAAGAATGAGTCACCTAGAGACCTTTTTTTAATGTTTACAAGGGCCCAGCGTGGTTTCTTTTTCCACTGTTTAATGCGGCCGTAAAGCAGGGCACCAGGGTGCAGTTTCGAGCGAAGGGCATTTACAAAAGCTGCCTTCATCCGTGCCGATGAGAGGAGTAACGCAAACATTGGCCACTTCTGCAACTCACCTCCTTGCAGGACTGAATGGCGATGTACTCGGCAAAGATCTTCTTGGCTTTGGATGCCATCTTGGATTGGGATTTAATCTTTTTATAATCTTCGCACGCCAACCAGAATTCCAGATTCTCCTCGCTGAACTCAGTGCGTAGGAACGCTCGGAACGCTGCCAGTCCATCTGAGAGGGAGCAGGTGAGATAGATATGGAAAAAGAGAGAGAGAGACATTAGTGAATGGACAACGGAAGGGGTGAACGACTAC
Organism: Denticeps clupeoides; assembly: GCF_900700375.1. Classification (NCBI taxonomy): domain Eukaryota; kingdom Metazoa; phylum Chordata; class Actinopteri; order Clupeiformes; family Denticipitidae; genus Denticeps; species Denticeps clupeoides. The sequence goes on from NC_041709.1 coordinate 4,627,521, forward strand.
GCTGAAACTGGACTGAGTCACGTTGTTCCGGCACCTACAGCGCCGCCTCCGCCATTCATTACCGCCTACTGACATTCAAGAACACAAAGCTGCCCTTCTGCTGCCGAGGAACCATAACCTTAATAAGAAAGTCAAGACTTTCTCGTCTTTTCCTCTTTTTTTTTTGGGCAAGGTGAAGGAGCGAAGGAAAAGCCATTAAGGGAGCCAAAGAAAAATTGAAAGAATACATGGAAGTTTGCCCCCACCCGGCGTCTTTCCGTTCTCATGTCCCCCATCGACTCCGGTAACCCTGCCAGGGGCCCAGAGAGTACAGCGAGGTGCGGGGACAGAGCCGATTTCACACTCATATACACACATACACTGGCTGCTGACGTCAAGTCCAGGAGTGGATGGGATTTTAATTCATGGCACTAAAGCACTCAGAGGCATGAATTATGGATGGAGGACAAATATAGTAGCCCACGGGAGTTCTTTTTTTTTTCTCTCTCTAATCTCTCTCTCTCCGTCTATTCCTATTTAGCCTCCCTCCCTCTCTCACCCACTCGTATGCATGTTTCTGTTAATCGATAGGGATATATGTGGGTGCTGAAGGGCCACTCAACAGACCGTTCATTCACTAGTTTGTCCCTGGGCACCACACGCACTCCCACGTTGACCACGCCGCCTCGCTGATTGCACGCTGGTCTACAGAGGGGCACGCATGTCTAATCCGCCGCAGCACGGCAACACAAAGCAACGGCAGAAAGACCCTTCCAGCACAATTACATGCTTCAATTCCCGTCATTGTGCAACAAGAGAGGCGCACGTTCACAAGTCTATCGGAAACAGATGGGGCTTCTGCGGCAGGCTGGAGGTGAGAGACAAAAAAGGATTGTAAAAAAGAGAGCAATATGGGGTGACACTTACATTTGTGGATGAGCAGCTTGTCCAGGGACTCTCCCCACTTTATGGCCTCCTCTGGCGTGGGCCTGCAGATGAAAGCCGATCGGTTCTTTAGCAAGCCCATTTCTGTCAGGTTTCTCATTGTGTGACCCATTCGAAGCTGCGTGCTTCCTCCCGTCTCTCACCCTGCTGTGTCTCTGTGCGAGTACACTGAGGTGTGTGTGAGTGTGTGTGTGCGGAGCGCTCTGTGGCTGTCAGTAAGCGTGTGAGAATCTGCTCTCTCTGTCTGCCTCTGTGTTGGACAGCTGCTTTTATACTCGCCTCCGTTGCCTGGCTGCTGAGAGGCAGAGCAAGGGGAGGGGGCGGAGCCTGAACGCAGCCTGTAGGAGTGAGCAGCGGGGCTGTAGAACATGCCCACAACCCACTCTTACCCTTTCGGTCTGTGATCATTGTTTCAGAGCTCAGTGCCCTTTATATGTCTAGTTTTGACTGTCCTGTGCCTGTCAGACCAATTTTTACAGTTTTTATTTTGTGTGTGTGTGTTTTAGCAATTATCACTGAAATGTCCCAGTTGCTACCAAAACCTCAGTACCAAGTAGACATCACTACAATGTCCTTTTAAACATTCACATTTTAGAGTTCTTTGTGTATAAGGCATACTTTGGACTATTTGGTGCCTATTTTACACCCTCTCACAGACAGTTCACATATCATGCAGATTACTGAAGACTGAACATGTCGTGTTTCTCTAGATGCATTACGAGACAGGAAAAAAAAAAAACCACGGTCAAGAAGAATCATTTACTGAATCAACAGTCCCAAAGGATTGTATTTGCCTGAAGCTCAACAGCTCATGGAGCCTCAGGACACATTTAGTGTGCAATATTGCACACATTTAGTGTGCAATATGAAAGTGTGTTTCATGAATGAATGGGCACCTGTAGAACTACGGCATGCCAATCCATGTGCTACCCTGCCTACTAAAAAAAAACTGGAAGCTGTTACTGCGCGTCCTCTTTATCCTTCTCCAAACAATTAATCTCCCCCTCTATCATCCCCGCGCCCTCTGCCAACACACTAATCATCCCGAGACCGGCGGAGCAGGCGGGCAAATGCCCATCAGGCTGACACACGCGGGCACAGACACTTACTTGACCGACTTCATGGATTTCTCCAGCTTTCCTGCTGGACTGCTTCCGGGGGACTCGTTCCTCCTCCGCAGGAAAGCCAACCGGTTCTTCATGTCTTTGGCCCTGTGGACACACAGAATAGAACAGAAATACGAGTCAAGAACTGGGGCAGAGTTTCCAGCAACCGAAACAAAACGCAATTTAAAAGCAGTCGTGGGAAAACACGGCCCATGAGTTTCTTTTCTTTCATTTCTTTTCTTCTTTTTAAAAGAGTAGCCCAAAAAGTTGAGATCAATTCCACACGCTCTGAAGTCAGAGAGGTGCCAGCGCTGCATACATTTTGGCCTCCGGCAGTTGCTCAGGCTGTGATGGAGTGCGAGTTTCCAGGCAAGTCGAGCTTAAAAGCCTCTTCCTCTCTGGGCTTGCCTCTCCGCTGTTTCTAGGCTGGTTCGGCGGCTGCGAATGACTGAGGGGACGGCGTTCATTACTCCACACCATCCCTCATGCTCTCCAGTGCCTGAGACCCAGGGTTGGACCTCAGGGGACAAGGCCACAGAGCACAGGTGCATCCCCTCCTCCACGTTCCTCCTCCATCACACCCAATTCCAAATCACACCCACTCCAGTCCCCCAGGATTATTACACCATGACAGGCCTTTCCGCTTTCTGTCCCCGGGCGACTGTCCCAGCACTTTTCTCGACCTCAAGTATAGGGCCCTCTGGGATAGGGAGCATTTCCGGAATGACGCATTTCTTTCTCTCTTTCTGTCTCTCTGTTCCTGGTTGATTTCCATTGGGCATTGGCCACAGTGGAGCTGGCCTCATCACTGGCCTGTGCCCGGTGAGATGGAAGAGCACAAATAGAACCTGGATTTCCATTTCTGTCATTCCCCGCCCTCTGCGCTACCCTTCCCACGTTCACCCTGGCTTTGTATGTCTCTCCAGGCTTTAACCTGCTAATGAGGCCATATCAGGTGTGTGCGTGCGTGAATATGAATTGTGTGTCTAATGTTTTTGTGGTCAGTGCTGATCAGCCCCCCTGGTGTTCTGAATTGGTTTAGACAGGGAGGAAAAGCTGACAGGAAACAGGAAGCCAGTAACTATTTACGACGGCCCCAACATCTGCTGTCAAGAAGCCTGCGAGACAGTCCCTGAGACGACTAGCACTTGTAGTCAACATGCAATACAAATATGTCACTAGAAACACAAAATTGGACACCAATCAATTTGATTCGTTGTTTTTTCTAAACTTTGTCCATCATAAAAAAGCAGACCAGAATATGAAGGGTACAAGAGGTATTGAGACAGTGGAACCAAGTAAGAAGAACTCAAAACACCAACATGACTTGCAAAGGGCCATATGTCCATAGTCCAGATTTCAGGTAGCGGACACCAGTGGCAGAGAGACCAGAATGTGGATGTGGATGGGGACACCACTCAAAAATATTAAATGATGAAGGTGCTCTATCTTGGTCTCCTCATTTTCCAAAAATCCTATTAAAAAATTGTCCTCTACCAAGGTGATTTTTTAAAACTTACATTAACACACCTGGGGGGTGACATATTTTATTGCTGTATTGTACGTCATGTAAACAGATCGCTCCACGGGTGTCGCGGGATTACGCTCTCCTGGACCTCAGGTTGTTGTGTTCTGGAGATTCTGAATGTTTCATTCAGCAGCGAAGGTTGCCCAAGTTTTTTTTCCGGCCCTTATCTGCGTGGCAGGATGATGCAATGTTACTCAGCGACGCTTTGTGATCCCACAGCCGAGCTTCCTCTCACCGGACATGCCTGCGCTCATGCCTTCGAGTGGCAGAGAAACGCACACGCGATCGAAAAAACAATAAAGTAATAACAATAACTGGAGGGAATGTTAAATATTTGCTGAGATTATTTTTTTTTTGATCCAAAGCTCATTGGATGGCTTGGTGTAATTCAGCCACTAGAGTAAACATGGCACTGCTGTTAGGTCAAGTCACATACAAGATCATGGACACGTTTTTATTATATCCAATTGTAATTAACACATTTTAAATAAGAACATTTGGCCACATGTCTAAATGCTGGGTGGCTGGGTGGTGGTGGGTATTTGTGGGGTTAAAGGCATTCTGTGGTGATTCTCTGCCATCTCAGCATTACACACACACAGGCTGTGAGGGTGTTGCTCCGCAAGTAAAAATCCAAACTTCTTAAGGCAGCATAAAAGAATGCAGTTGATTGCTTTATTTTTAGCTCCCACTGGGAAATCTGGCTTTTGGTTTGGGGCTTTCATATGAAAGAGAGCTCCACGTGAGCTTGGCCTTTTTTTATATACGTGCTGGAAAATATTTGCCAGTCCAGTGAAATTTATCGCCTGAGTCTGGATTCAATATGGTGTGCTGGAGCAGGCTAAGAGAAGCGGAAAGACATGCTCACAACTTTTCAGCAGCGGACGCTACTGATCAAAGATCTTTCCAGATTTTGATAAAAAAAATCTATAATTATATATAAGTATTAAAATTTTAACCACAACTGCAATAAGCAAATATATATATATATATAGCTTTTATAATTGAGTATGTAAAGAAGAGAATGTAGACTAGAGGGATGGAAATTATTCCCAAACACACACTGCCACCTTCTGGACGCTGGAGAACAGTGCTGCTGAAAGGGTGGAACGCGGCCCACATGCTGCACCCACTTCCCAATTTTCCTGCTGGACGTGACTCTGAAGCATTCAGTAAATTTAAGCTGACACACACACACACACACACACACACACCCTCTCACCCACACCCATATTTCACCACAGATCCTGTCAATGAATTACTGATGTGTGTGGGAACTCACTTACAGCTCAGAGGCCAGCGTGCCAACACATAAAGAAGAGCCGTGTTTTCCGAACAACTAATAAATGACAGCATTTGGTGGCGTTCCAGTGCTAGTGTCACGTGTACACGTCAGCTCCGCTGTGACTGAGCCATAGCTGGTGATCCTCTCAAAACGGGAGCCCCTGGAGGAACTAACCGGAGCCCCCAGGAATGATGTGGCCCCAGCCCTTCTGAGTCCCATGAATGTGCGCACGTGGCAGCAGGACAAGCGCATTCCACCCCATTCCACCCCCCACACCCTTTCACCCCCACCCGCCTTTATTTTCATGGCCCTCAGCCTCTCTCACAACAAATCAACGGGCCATGGCTAATATGTTACAGGACGGGGAGAGAGAGATGGGACTGGGGGGGGGGGGTCACTTATGGACCTCCAGCGGACAGATAACTGGGTTAGAAAGCCGCGAACAGTCTGCCGAATGTCGAAGTGACCTTGCCTCAACAGGAAGGTGGTGTTTTCAAATGAGACGCAGCTGTTGCCTTCAAACAAAGCCCTGACCAGATCGTGGAGATCAGATGAACATCTAACTACGGAGTAAGGGACTCTTCCCAGCACACATGATACAGTGGGCAGCACAAATGCAGCTGGTTAAACGCCCTGTGTGGCATCCCTGCTACCAGATCAGGAGACTGATTTGAAAACCACAATCATTTGATAACGGCTCAAATTGCCCAGTGGCATGCTGTGTTCAATACTGCGTTAAATATTGGATTAAAACCTCTTCATAACATTAGCACCGCATGATATGGATACCAGCTTCTATTCAATCGATCTTTTCCAAAAAAAACAGTGTTAAAAGCATCTCATGCAATTCTGTTTTGAATTTGAACATTAAGCCACATGCCTAAACGCCATGTGCAATTTCGTTTTCAGTTTCTGATCCTCATCATCTGCATGTGCAGAGGGGCTCAAGAGAGCGATACATAGACTAACACATCCAATACAGTCAGTAGCAGTGGTGGCCTGGGGGTTTTCGGATCCCGATCTGCCCGAGGTGCCACTGAGCACAGCACCATCCCCACACACTGCTCCTCGAGCGCAAGTCGTGGCTGCCCACTGCTCACCAAGGGTGATGGTTAAAAGCCGAGGACACGTTTTGTTGTGTTACCGTGTGCTGTGCCAGCACAATGACAATCACTTCACTTTCAATTTTTCCACTTTCAGTATGACATAGTGCTCACCTAGTTCTCTCCTTACACATTTATTCATACGTATGTACATACATTTACTCTATGTGTAGAACAAATGTGTTCTATATATTTTTTTATTTATGTAGGTTTACAAAACATATATATTTTTAATACACTCATCCATATTTATATTTTCAGATGGTTTATTGTACTTTTATACTGTACTATTGGTATAGGTTTTTTTATTCTAAATATTTTTTTCTGTCGTAGATCTCAAAACTTTTGGAATAAATCACTGCATCTATTGTCTATTTTTCTATGCACAGATCTGCATATTTGATAGTAAGAAAATAGATCCTCACTATTGTCCAGGTTAGAGTCTGATTTCATAGATGCACCATTTCATCTCAATTTCTTTTACTGTTGCATTGTACAATCACCTCACCATGACACACTAGCATCTTCAGTCAAGCACTGGGTGGAGAGAGAGGGAGGGAAGGTCAGTCACACAATAACGTCAAGCTTCCGCATATTCCCACATCACCTGGCTCACATTACGGCTCCTAATTGGAAAGCGTGCTATTCCGGGCCAGCGGGAAAGTAGGACATTCCAAAACGTGACCATGAGGACAGACAAAGAATGAACGAAAGAAAAAAAAAAGAAAGCAAGAGAAGACTGCAGCAGCGGCCATGGCGACTGGAGTGACGCATTAAGGCCGCATTAACATGGCCAATCAGGCCCCAGCCAGGGCCTCCAGCTTTTGCTCCCTGGCCCTACGATCGGGCCCTCTGGGGTCAGAACAGGATTCTTTCTACTAGCTGTGCACTCCTGTGCACTATGGTCGTGAGGGGGTTAGAGTTCACCGCACTTCCCAACCATGTTTGCAGTGTAGTGTGCACTTCTCCATGTTTGCGTACAGGTGGTGGGACGGCAGCATGACGGGCTCCTAAAGTCATCAGCACCACGGTGCCAACACACAGCAGGGTCCCCTCACATTCTGTCCCCTCTCTCCACTCACTCCCTGTTGCCAAAGCAGGCAAAGGCATGTGTTCCTGGCACGGTAATTCCGCAGCAGAGATGCGGAGCAACCGGGGCTCATCCATCTTCATCAGATCCGGCATACACAGACTTAATTGTCAGGTGGGACCTTCAGCAGATATAAAGCAGCAACATTCACAGTACGCATACGATCCACGCAGCACGCAAGATCCCATAGATCAGGATGATGGAATGAACAAGAAAAGAACAAGGACCGAGTATTTCTTTCTCTCCAACCTCTCCTGTTCCTCACGATTCATAGGAGGTGAACTCGCATCAGCTACGCTTCTCTCTGTTCCAGCAACTCTGTCCTCACCTCCCCTCCCTCTCCAGCAACAGAGACTTAAAGCAGGTTAAAGCAGAGAGCGTAAGAATAAGACAGCCACGGTGCCTACCTTTCCAGGTACCTCTCAGAGAAGTCCACCATGGTGTGGAACATGGGCGCAGGTTAGTCTGTAAATGTGTGTGTGTGTGTGTGTGTGTGTGTGTGTGTGTGTGTATGTGGCGAAAGGGGGCTTTCGGAGCAGGGCGCTCGGGGAAGGGTGGTCGGCTGTCACATTCCTCTGGACTCTCACTGCTCTGAGAAGGCTTTAAATAGCACGAAGGGGCCCGGGAGGCGGGCTTCTGGGGTTCTCCTCCAATTGCAGGGCTTCTGAGGACCTGGGTGTAGACCATGGTCCCCATCTGCCTCAACATGCCTGGCTGTTTACTAGAGCAATCACAAGTACCGCAACTGACGCTACGGGGCTGATCATCCTGCGACTGCAGGGTCACAGCACCTTCATCACCATGCATTGTACAGCCAGTCACCATCGAGAAGATTTTAGGGCAAATTTTAATCTTGCATTTGAGGGAAACCACTAACAGAAATTATTCATTTAAATAAACACCATTTTCACTTATTTGCAATAATATGCAATAAATTAATATTGCATAATATGGCATAAATCATTGTGTAATTAACTTATTGCAGTTTATTTCAAGTGTGCATGATTTATTGCATTCAGGCACCCTATTAATAGTGTGCTAAACGTGGATCTAATACATACGTAATTATTCGTACGTTCTTATTTTGTCAGGATCCGGTCCGAAATGGGGGTTACTCCGGTCCAGGATCCGGACCGGAGTTTCATTGTTGTCCTGTGTAATGTTCCCTAATCGTTTTCACCTGTGTCAATTGTATAAAGCTGCCCTGTTCGTTTCTGTTCGCTGTCAGGTCTTTAACGTTATGTTCCATGTTCACCAGTGTCTATGTCTCGGATGTCTCCCCTGTCTTGTGCTTCACAAATTAAACCCCGGTTCCGTGATGTCAGGTGAAAGCGAATAAATTCTTTATTCCTTCATATGATTTTTTGTTTAATGAGTTTTGTTGTGAACATTTGTAGAATGTTTGTGAAAATCACTATTACTTACTATTTGTATTTTTAACAGCATTTGCCTAATGTTCACTATTTTAAACATTTCATGATACATGTAACATGACTATACAGTTTATAAGGTTTATTAATATATGTACTGTGAAATAATAACTTAATTAATAATTAATAAATAATTCATCGTTACAATTAAATAATTTTCTAGTAATTATTCTGTAACTTTTTCTGGCCCGCTTTGAGCACCACTTTTGATTTTTAAACAATGGCAGCAGTTATAGGGTAACTGTTGACTCTTTCTCTCATGTGTTATATGTGTTCCACGGCTGTTACTGGCAGCTGTCTGATGCAGATGTCACACCTGGTCTCTTTAAGTAGTGGCAGGTGATGAAAGGCATGATGAACTGAGGAGCCAGGGCTCTGGACAAACCACCTGTGGCATCCCATAATGAGCCCCAGGCGGGGCGCGACCCTGCTTCAGCAGCCACTCGTGACCACTGCACTCAGGCCAGTCGTCTCATCGCAAATGACTTCCTATCTGACGTGACCACAGGTCTTTCAAGGACTTTTCTGGCAAATTGGGGTTGGGAACATTCTGCTAGAATGTGTGCTTTACGAATTCTTCCACATTTGTTTTTTCCGGTGCTCTTGAGGTCTAAACAACCGGTTCGTGGCAGCAGACAGCCTGATGATGCTGTTTTTTAAAAATAAAAAAAACTGCTCATATTCACTGTTGCTTGCCGAACTTGTTGACCCCGCAGGAGGGTTCAGGAACTGGAGTGTTACAGCAGTGGTGGGTTATTAGACTACAGGACTGAGTCACAGCAGGTGGGACGAAACATGTCTGAATCACCACACACTGTGCCCATTCAGCATGGGCACCCAGGGTTACAGGTCATGAAGGAAGAGGGGAAGAAGAGAGCTCTGAGGAGAGGTCAGAGCTCTGCTACAGCTCAGAGTCTTTATGATGTGAAGAGAAATATATATATATATATATATAGAGAGAGAGAGAGAGAAAAAGAGAAATATATATATAGAATGATATATATATATAGAATGTAATCTTTGTGTTCTGCATACATTGTACAATTTTGGGATGACCTAGATAAAAGGTGACGATCAGGGTGACATCTTGTGTACTAAATGGTGGTCCTACATCGTACTGTGAGAGAGCATCAAAGACACCCAAAGACTGTCAGAAATGTGTGGTTTGAAAGGACTCGAAAGCAATGAAAAAAAAGGGTTTATAGAGTCCCTTATTTCAGTGTTGCTCCATTTGTTGTTATTTAATTGTTATTTAGGTGCCACTGAGCAAAGCATTTACCCAATCTCCATAAAACGGTGCCCTGGGGATGGTTGTTCCATGGTTTGGGATTCGAACTGGCAACCTTTCTGTGTCTTTATACGCTAGGCCATTCTTTGCTCCTAGGGTTAAGTTGGTGGTAGGCGTACCATGCAGACAGATGCAAAAACCAAGGTTTTTGAGAAGGATCTGCCTCAAAGCTATTTTTCGTCCCATAATTCATTTTGCTGCCATTCCTTCACCAGGTGAACAACATATTGCAGACCAAGAACACCTCTGACTTAGGATAGCAAAGATAGAATTTAGCTCTTGACAAAGCAACACATTTTGCACAACACCACATAAACCAGTGTAAAACGAAATAACCAATGAAATTCACTTCCCCTTTATGTGATTTTAATTTTGTCAAAACAGTAGTGATGCCAAACCATATGCCTCTCAAAGAATTCAGTTGTGCAACTTACCCCTGACAGATTTATGAACCATATGTTAGTCCCCATCCTAAACTCTTCAACTGTATTCTACTATACAAGGCCTAACCGAGAAAGATCAGTAATCAAAGCCAAATGTGACCAATAAAAATACACGTTTGAATGGCGTTCATGTCAAACAGAACCTTATTTATGACTCCCCAATCCAAAAGAAGCTTATTCCTCCATTGATGGATAAATTTATTTATTTATTTTTACGAAAACGTGCCTGTGCTCCAGCCAGTTTTCCCATAGAGGAACGTGACGCGTGACCTCATGTCTCCCCTTGGCCTGGCCTCCTGCACTGGAGGGTTATCTGAGCTCCAGTAGCTCCACTGCTCTGGACCAGGCCATTGTTTCTCATCAGAGGAAGCACGTGTAATACTGCAGTCCAGAGCCTCTGGAGACATTGGCTTATATTGCTGGAGGGACAGTTTTCGGGGAAAAGTCCAAGATTTACAGTCCAAGTAAAACAAGCGCAAATCAGAGAAGGCTGCAAGTGGGAGGAGGAGAAACAAGACAAAGGGCCAGGTGTGAAGTTAGCATTTTATGCCACATGTGGACCATAATAAGAATAGCATTGTGCTGATGGGCTATCTATAGCAAATAACAATGATTCACGTCATACCAGCATTACGAGGCATTAACAAAGCGGCTGTTCCCCGGCAGGATATTATTTCACGTCAAGGTCGTTAAGATTTAGGAAATTATTTCACCCACTGAGTCCTGACAAGATCCAATGGACTAATCCACAGACAGCGGTAGCTCGCGGCGATCTGTGCGTACAGCGCTGCGAATATTCCCACACCTGTGGTGCCACATTTCAGCGCCCCATCCGTACGGGGAACAGATTTTACAGGGAGGTGCAGGCCGGATTCCATACGTTCCACAGAGTTCCGGCTGTAATTACATACGTCAGCACCTTGTCCTGTCCGATTCGTGTCTAAACCTGACAGCTGGAAGGACAGGGTGAATGAAGCAGGAAAAAAAAGGATGGAAGGCGAAGTGGGAACGTTTTATGCATGTCTGCGTGTGTTTTGTTTCAGGAAAGTGTCCAGACAGACAATAGACCATGAAATAGAATGTCCTGCATCACATTCCAGCCTTTCCATCAAACATTTGCAAACAGGAATCGAAGATCCCTCTGTGTTCTAATAGTGGTCCTGCTTTCTAACTGATCTTCAGCATGTGGCATTTCACACTGGATCTCAGTGCCTCCTATCTTCTCCCATATGTGCATTTGTTTGTGTAGAATCCATATTTTTATGTCCTCTGCCAATATGTTTTTTTGCAAAATTGTGCTTCCCCCCCGATTCCATCGCAGATCTTCTCATGGTCACACACTCTTCACACCTTCATCTTCTTCTTCAGCCACAGCTGCAATAACATTACTCTCGCATCACCCCCACTACAAGCACACACACACACACACACACACACAGAGAGAAAAGGAAAACTGGTGCTTGTGTCTTTCCAAATGGCTCATGAGTGAGGGTATGACTGTGCTCACCACAGAGGCGCCAGGCCTCCACACCCAACCCCCGCTTTGGCACACAAATCGTTCCCAAAAACCTAAACTGGGGCATGTCAGATCGCATCCCAGACAGCGATGTGAGTCAGTACAGGTGCGTCTCCAACTCAGAAAGCACAAGGGTCCGAGAGTTTGTGGTAAGTTTTGCCTTTTTTGTGCGCCCATTGTTCCCGAGGTGTCAACACCACCCCCTTTTTTATCTTGATTAGCAGGGGTGTGAAAAAAGAGCTGCGTCAACAGCAGATGCCTCTTCTGACCCTTGGAGGAGAATAAAACCTTCCCTCTGTCACTTGACACGCGAAGGTGAGGAAAGATCAGCTCGTGCTGATGAGCTTTACGTTCACACGTTTTACAGCCCCTGCGAAATGAACACGCTGCCTTTAAAGAGTTCACCCGTCCATTCGCAGCGCCTAAATCACAGGCCATTAATGTGACTCGGAACTGATTCTGGCTGTTTTACTAAAAGTGTAATGCTGAGGTGTTTACATACATGAACCCATTAACTTTTTTTATTCAGAAAAGCATGCGACAGATGCATTAAACAACTTGTCTAAGTCAATTTCTTCTGAGAGAAAATGAAACACTCAAGCCTTCCCACAATATTTAAGACCATAGCAACATCTTTCCTCTACGTGAATTTGGGAACTAAATCCGAGAAGAAAAGGGCCAGTGTTGAACCTACGGGCCACAGAAATGTGTGTTCTGTGCCAAGGTGCTTATCACTCTGAATTCTGCTGCCAGCCTGTGCCGTTTGTTAATATGTGAGAGCTCATGGCTAACGGTAGCTACAGCGTAATGTGCCACAGATGAGGGCTTCTGAAATAAAGGGTGACAGCCCAGGCGCTATCAATGACCAGGGGTCAGTAAGAGAAAGGAAGAATGAAGGAAAGAAAGATGTAGGTGAGTAGAGCGCAATAGGGAGAACGAGGGAACGGGACCCAAGCTCTCTCTGGAGACTTACAGGTTCTTGGATTTCTTCTTCTTGGCTCCGTCGGGGCTGACGTCGCAGCTGCACTGGGACCCGGCGCTGAGCTGAGGGGACAGGAGGAGAAGCACAGTATGCATTATCCAGCCCGCCGAGACCCCCGACTCTCCCACCGCCACCAAAGCCGGGTAATCCTCAACGCGCACCCGCTGCTCGAGTCTGCAGGGGTGTGGAAGATACGGCGACCATGTGATCGAGCCTCGGTGCCTGAGTGTGTGTCTGGCGGTGCTAACCCCTCACACTACTCTGTGCTCTCTGGTTTAAAGCATGAGGCCAGGGTCCCGGCGTCACATTACACTTCCTGTGGCTGAAGGCCTTTGATTGGTCAAGTGGGCATTGAAGGGGGGGAGGAGGGGGCATCCATCACCAGTGCACTGGACAGGGGCTTTCCTGAGGGGAGGGAGCGGTTCCTGGCAATGCATTTGGGAGTGCACTGCGTGTGTGAGTGTGTGTCTGTGACCATGTTGTACAGTCTGCATGATGTGCTGTAAAAGAATGGCCTATTGTGTGGCAGGAATGCACTCCCACACTCAAGGTGCAGCCTGGGATGCAGAAGGCCGTACACGGCGTCGGTGACGTTTGTAGCAGTTTAACAGTAAACGCGGTTTTTGGCACAGTCTCTGGGGCCACTAGCCATACTCATTGTTTCTGTGTTTCCCAGCTGATTTAAAATAGTAGCTGCGCTCGACGGCAATTGTTTGAGGATGGGGGCATTTTAGCGCTACTACATGTGGTAATGTAGATTAGAAGAGGGCCACCCTATGAGGCGTCTGTTTCAGGAGTGAGTGTTTGTCTGCGGTAAACCGACGCCTGGATCAAACTGAATGTGCAAAGCCAGTCAACGGACGTGCAGTAGAATATTTGCAGACTTACTCTTGTAAACACTCAGGACAGCATGTCAAAGGTCCACACTGAACATCACATGGGGCTTGTATTCACTTTTCATCTTATAAATACTTCATGCAACACACACACACAATATACACACACACAGCATTATAGTAATGTGACATTTATATTTGTAATGTGACATTTAAAATTGTCTGGCTAGGCCTTGTGATGCAATTCTTGAATGAATGAAAAAAGTGAATGAATGTTTGGATAAACACATAGAGTATAATGTATTGCAATATAATGTATTAAATATGCCAAAAATAAAGAAATAACACAAATACAGTATACAGCAATAACAGTGTTGTATGTTGTGAGTTTAATATTTGGTATCATTGCTGAAACAAAATTGCATTTCCATATAGCTAGCCAGATTTTTGTTATGTAACTTCATTAGGATGCACTCTTTTCTGGGAAATACAGAGAAAAATAAATGTTCTTGAACGTTCCACTGTCCTGTCCTCTCTGCATTATCTTTTCCCGCACATCTGAGGCCGCAGTCTCTGGGACGGTTACCAAAACAGCCTCTCCGGGTAAGCAAACACCACAGAGCCGACACACAGTCAAAACCTGTACACAAACACACAGGGACACAGAGCAGACAAGGACAAAATATTTTCCTGTGACGGAATCACCTGAAAGGCCACATGCCTCTGTACAGTCTGAGGCCCTTTGTACCTCGCATCTGACTACACCTGACTACACACGTCCCCCTTGGTTGAGGTTTAACACTTGCCGTGAGCCTGGACTTAATCATTTTCAACAGTAGCTGTTCTGGATGCAGGCAGGTGGAACACAGAAGCCCATCTGACCTCGGGGGAGATTCCCCGTTCAGCATACTGGGCAGTCCAGAATTACGGATCAAGCATAACGAAACCTGTATACGTGTAAATATGTCATAAGGTACAGCAGCTTTAAAATAGTTTTTGGATAACTTTTCAATATCTTGGTCTAAGCCCTGCCAGCTCTAGCCTTTGTTGCAAAGATGCTCATATTACCTGAAGAGTAACCAGGAAATGATGTGCTTTGATTGGATGACATCAAGACTCTGTGGATCCTACATAATACCTTTGTGTCTTACATCCCCAAGAGCCAAAAGGAGAAACTTGGGAGATGCTTTGGGTTTAACACCAAAAGACCTGTCCTGCAGACTTTCTGTCCATTCATGACCTCTAATCTATGACCAGTCTTCAGGTTTCAATCCGATATTTGAAATTAACCCAAATAAGGCCTTTGGGAATTGAAATGATGCCTCTGAGCCAACAGCCGGGCTGCGGAAGAGGAAACTTGAGAATGCTTCGAAGGCCAGACACCCACAAGCCCAGCAGAGGTCAGGAAGGTCGGCAGCCACATGAAAATAAAGCAGCTAATCTTAGAGGGAACATGAGAACCAGGGTACCCCAGACCCGAGGGAATGATCCCACTACAGGCCAGCATCCCCCTTACACTTGAACCCAGAAAGCACAGGAAGTCATGGCTGATTACTGTGAAAGCCTGAACTTCTCCACACATGCTTTAAACCTTCACAAACCTTCACAATCTTTATACAGCATTCTTCCGATAATCAACATAAGTAAACCAGGGGGTAAAAATGCCTTAGCTCACATTTAATATCTTGCACTTAAAAATAATTTAAGTGGAAAAGAGTTACAAAATATGTGTGGTGTTAATTGACCGCCAGAAAACCAGAGGACATGATCAGAAAACACTACTGAGGACATGACGTGAGTCTGTCTACCTTGCCATGACAAGAAAATGTCAAATAGCCAAATAGGGAATCAGGAATTCACGTTAAAAGTCTCTTGCAGATAAGGCTTTCAGTCAAAGCCTTTTATCCGCCCACCATCTACAGTAAATGGCGGTAAATGTAGTGGACAGTTTCCCGTTCACTCACTGCAGTATTTGTGTAAAACCTTGTTTATGTGTAAACGATATGGTGACCTCAACCCATCGAGATGCACCTCTTTTGGTTAACGGCAGGACGATTTCAAGCATTGCCGTTGTATTTTCCGGAACTATTCAGAGAATGTTTCTGTTCAGTCTGGGGTGTAAGGCGCAAGGGCAGGTGGGGGTAACTTTGCTGGCTGCAATATCCGGCCTTTGAGATGATATCGTCTTTCTCGGCAGGGTGAAGACGGTGGTGGCCACGGGGCCATCACTGCCAGCTCTCAGCTCAGTTTGATGCCTGCATTGTTGGCTGTATTACACAGCTTCTACAGGAATGCAGGAAACCACTTGATTGTTTAAAAAAGTTAACGCTGGAACATGCGAGTGTTTTTGCCCCTGTGTTGGTTGATAGAGACCAAAACAACACAAACCTTTGGAGCCAACTGTCTGCATAGCCTTTGCAATTCTTTCTTCTAAAGGTTTTAGGGCCTCTCCCTTAAGCTCTTCTAAGGATTTGAGACTGATCAGCACAAGCACACCATGAAAGACTTTTCCAGCTGACCCTTAACCCAGTAGCGCTGGACAAATTCTGCTAAAAATAGCTCCAACCACCAGGTAACCTGGTAAATCTGGGTAAAAGACACAACAAAACCAGAAAGAAAAAAGGACAGACTGTAGGTGACTCTTTGCTGAAGTTTTCAGCTCTCTGTTGGTGGCCCCAAGTGATCCATTACTGCAGGGTACTTTGCCTATCATGCTAGCAGCCCGTATGGAAACTGGAGGCTGAGTACCAGAGAGCAGTGTGGACAGACCAAACACAGAAAAGCAGTGTCAGACTAACAGGAAGTAAATACTAAGGCCAGTTGCAGCAACGTGTGCAGGATTTGTTTGACAACCAACACAAACTCTCCAAGGGCTCTTTGGGTTATATAAACATGTAGGACACACTCAAAGAGCTCAAAAAGCTAAAAAATGTGTAATTATGTAGAGAGAATGTTTTAGTTAAGACATTCGAAGGAAACAAACTGCAAGGAGCTTTGCTAGAAAATCATATTTCCAGAGAGATTTGTATATCCTCTACAGCCACATAGGACACTAGCAAGCATATAGCGTCACCATTGACTGTTCATCGTGTCTGCAACTGTTTTTGCTCTTGCAAAGTCAAATGTTTTGTTAACTCACCAAAAAAATATATATATTTCTGCCTTAAGTGAATAATTAGTGCCTTAACTATTTGGCCTCAAATAGCCATTTTGGTCACCTTTGGTCATGCATATGACCTCTTAGTCTGGGCTTCCCAACATTGTACTTTAGGCTGGGAACACTATCCTGAAGTCTACTCTAAGGGAAAGGTGAAGGAACATAAGACTGGACAGGTTTCTTGTTAGTCGAAGGAGAACTTTGGGACGAAATGTATTGTTGACACTGGAAATAACACGTTCATAACATGTTCATAACATCTCCTAGACAACTTTGTTGTAATTTAAGAGTGGTTTCCATCCGATGCACAGCCAGAATGAAGCAAAAACCACAGTCGCTGCAAGAACAAAAAGATTTGTATGGAAGTTATGTTGTTTTTAATTGTTTTATGTAATCTGTCATTCATCAGTCAACAGTAGGATGGGGATTTATGTGCATGTTTTTACATAATAAAATATGCAAAACATGCTAAACGTTGTCATAACAAGTTTGCACAATACTACCAACTTAAAGAACTCTGTGCCTGTTTTCCTTCTTTCTAAACACACCAACTCATGTGTTTATGGGTAAACAATAAGTGTTCTTACAAACCACTGTGTACAGTACAAACCAAAAGTTTGGACACACCTTCTCATTCAATGTGTTTTCTTTTTTTTCATGACCATTTACGTTGGTAGATTCTCACTGAAGGCATCAAAACTATGAATGAACACATGTGGAGTTATGTACTTAACAACAAGTGAAGACTTGGCCTCCATAGTCACCGGACCTGAACCCAATCGAGATGGTTTAGGCCAACAAGTGCTAAACTCCTTCAAGACTGTTGAAAAACCATTTCTGGTTATTTCACCTTTTTATTTCACCTTTTTTGTTAAGTACATAACTCCACGTGTGTTCATTCATAGTTTTGATGCCTTCAGTGAAAATCTGCCAACGTAAATGGTCATGAAAATAAAGAAAACACAAGGTGTGTCCAAACTTTTGGCCTGTACTGTACATCAACACTGCTCATGAATACAGCACACACACGCTACACAACTGAGTGCAAATAGAAACAATACGCTCATACGTCATCATCCGTTTTTGCCTTTTTCGTAGTTAAACTGTTGGAGTGCTGAGAGGTAAGACCATCGTAATCTCTTGTTGGGATTGGCATATTCCACTTGTTATTGCAGTGCGGCAGGACGTGGCAGCATCCTGCCCATGTGGGCACTTCCTGCGGTCAGAGGATGTTTTTGAACAATGCTGCAGGTCTGCTTTTACTGCTGGCCAAGGTCGCTTTCCTATTAGGCTCCCATGGGCCAGCTTCCCAAACTTCCCTCTCCACGATCCTTAATCAAGGTCTATTGATAGTGTCTGGGAGGGGGGTGACAGAAAAGCCCACAGCCTCGACATGCCTCTTACTAATGTTGTATTCCGAGCAATGTGCCCTGGAAGTCACGGTCCCCTGGAGGTCTTGCATTCTTGACGATATTTTCATCCCTGCATCAGACAGTCTCTGGAATGTCATCAGTCCTTTAGAAAGGACAATGGTAACCTTTCACCAGACAACACGGAAGATGATCAATTCTGAATGAATCTTGTGAATGACACATAGAAAACTATACATAGCCTAGAGGAATTACAGAATAAATAGTTCAAATGTCATGCATAGCCGATATGGCATATTTCTGAGAACAAGCAGAGCAGGGAAGCTCATTTAAAAAAATATTCATAGATGTTTGATAAGCTAATGTGAAAGGTCATGTGTGATAAAGTTGTGTCCCAAGTTCAGGGGCTGGTGAAAGACATCTCAGTATAACGTCTATACTTAGTGGTATTCATGAAATTGGATTTGGAAGATGAAATCAGTAACTAATAGTGGATATTCTGTTGTAGACGCAATGCGATTTGAATGGAATCAGCAGCACATGCTGCCGCATTCCGTTTTGTAAGTTTGCCCGTCATTGCCTTGCTCACACAGACAACGCATTGAGCGACTGGGACGCAGTGCTGATCCATTGGGATCCATTGGGCATTTGACGTGAGAATGTTTCGTAAGTAAGAGCCGTGAAACAATAATTAAAACCAAACTGGTCTCATGCACTTCACTAATATGGATAAGTCTTTTTACCTTGAGATGTTCTCCAAAGGCTCCACTATTTTTGTTGGGCAAAACACTGCTATTATTAGGACCATTTATGCACAGAAATAACCACAATTATCCAATTTTGAAATTGAGTGGAACTGAAAATGTTTTATTTCTCCTCTTTGTGATTATTTAATTAGGCCTTGTCCACACTGACAGTAGTCAGCTTGTCAGCATCTGTGGTGAGGTTACAAAAAAAGACCATGTTAGAGTGAATTTAATTCATGCTCTTCAGCATGGGCTCTGCCAGACATCCAAAGATGTGGAGCATAATAAAGACTAGGCTCTCAGTTGGAAGTATCTGTGTTCAGAGCCTGTCTGGCATGATATTCTGAGGCACAGTGATTATGTGTCCTGCCTGTTCCTTTTACTCATTCCCTGTATTGCTGTCCTAGCGAGGGAAGGTCTGCTGCACTCACAGGTTTACGAGCCAGCCAGCCCGCCCACTCACGACACAGGGACACCAGAACACACACAGGCCACTGAGACCTGTCTCCTCAGCCCGACGTCTGCCAGCAAAGCCATCAACGCACACTCGTATATATAACGCTACAGCGCTTGTGCAAACACACATGCACACACACGGATAAGTTTGTTTAAACTTGGCCTAGAATAAAAACCCACCGATAATCTTTATGAAGACACATACACAGAGACAGAGTATTTTTTTTATTAAGATGGTATGTCAGTTTAAAGTTAGTGATTCTGTAACAGGACGGTGTGGAGAGAACGGGTCAGGCGTGGAGAATTAGGGGAGAACTACGTGTTCACATTTCTGAAACACCAAAGCGGCATGACGTGTCACCATGACGCTGGGACGCTCCCTCTGACTCACCGACCACCCGACCAATGCAGAGACCCCTCAGACACAAACAGCGCTATAGCAACCCCTTCCTTAAAACCACGAGACCCTAAAACAACTCCATCAGTGAACCGGAGGAGAAACAGACCCGCTATTCATGTAAACTGCTCAGACGTCAGCCTCGCTGCTGTGTTGGGGAGTTGCTGTGGACACCTCCACATGCTCCCGACCTGACTGACGCTAAAGCCAGACACAGGGCACCTGCCCGGCCTTTCCCAGCAGGCTGTAATGGGATGTAAATAAACAGTAGTTGCGCGAGCTCAGCATGCCTGACCGTAAAAAAGCAGGGGGACTTGTAGGGGTTGAGACTTCTTGGACCACCACCATCATCATCATCATTCATCATTCTCCCACATGACCGCAGTCCTTTTTTAAAATCAGAGGATTTTCTGCCCTAGCTGCTAATGTGCCAAGCCTGGTGCCAGGGTCTCAGGGCAATCCAGGCTGTTCCGCAGAAGGATAACTCATGTTGTTTTTCACACCGAGGGCCATTCTTCCTTCATCCCTCCCTCCAAACACAGCTTAGCTACCAGGCCGAGTACAAACAAGCAAGGAGAGGTTTGTTAACATGAAATTAGACTCTCTTAAAGCTCACGATTTTCACCCTGATAGACACAGGCAGCTGAATAAAGGGTGCTAATGCATGGCTGGCCTTAATTAAAGCCTGCCACAGTGTCAACCCGCAGAGCAGAGCTCCAGCTGCAGTGTGCGACATTGGGGGTTATGCTCTGTCTGATAGCAGATGGAAAGAAGGGCAAAGTGAACTTTCCATGACAGGATTGATTGGGATGAGCTATTATTATCGATATGGTCAGCGGCTGGTCACAGTTGTGGTGGGATTTTGGCCAACGGACCGCCAGAGAGGCATTTCTGCCGCGAGCAGAAGCATGTGTGGCCACCTATAACCTTCTAACGCCTAGAGGTCATCGCCATGGCATGGCTTGTGGTCCCTTTGTAGACGTCCGAAATGACACATGCAGAAACTGGGCAGAAACAAGTGTCAGCCAACATATAACTGTTCTGGATTACTGCAATCAGCGGCAGACAGCCATTCCTCTTTCCTCCTCCTGCATGCCTAAATGCCGCCCTGCCAGGAACACGTGGATGTAGGCTGGTCTCCCTCCCTCCCTCTCCCTCCCTCTAGGTTCGTCTCTGCACCTCATCTGCTCTGGGGAATGCGTATATTTAGCTGTTTTTTCCCCGTCATATCGAGCCCTCCACCCACTACCTCCTTCCATCATTCTAATCTTCAGCGGCATACTTTGCCATTGACATGCTTGCAGGGCATCATGGTCCAAGCGGGGTAGGGAGTCATTATGTTTTGTGCGCGGTTCGCCAGGGCTTTTGGAACGTCCCTTCACGTCAGAGCCAACATGCATATGCCATTTTAGCATTTATAGCACTGCAGCTAGGGAGAACTTGTTACACATGGAATGGGCCATCTGCGCCCCATATACCCTATTCACCCACTCCACAGAACTGGGAACAGTGGAGTAGATCTTCAAATACCTCATTAGTTTCCGTAAACGTCCGTCAGCTCTGCTTAGGGATGATCCTGACTAACAGCAGAGCAGAAGACAGACCAAGTGGCCACCACAGAGCCTGGAAATCTGCCCTCCGCTCCAGCAGCAGATTTAGAGCCAGGCAAGTTTAATGGATTAAGGAACATTTTTGTTCACTAATATGGTTATAGCAGCCATTCCTGAGCTGTGTTTATTTCATTCACAGCCTATTTCTGAGGCTGGAGGTTTAAGGCCATTGCTGGTATGGGTTTGTTTTGCTTTTTTTCTGGGGTAAATTTCATCAGTCTTGTTGATTGATGAGCACCAGAGCCCGAACCCTAAAGCCCTTCTCGGGTGTCAGAGGAGCTGATCCAAGTTGGCAGTGGAGGCATCATTCCGGGCTCTAAGGTGGCAGCCTCAAGCATCAAAACACCCTGACTGACGGTGTGGCGCTCCCACACTTTACCCACAAGCCCCTGCTAGTGCCAAACTGCAGACAGAGAAATTGGGGGTTTAGAAGGAGGGAGGACAGAATCGTCTTGCAGACAACAACAAAAAAGGTCTCTATGCTTTATATTTTTATTAGAAAAAGAACCAAATAATTGATTCTTTCAGCAGATCACCTACCACATAACTAAAGCAGCAATAAATTTAAAAGAGTGAATGAATTAATGAATGATTGGACTATCTGGCATGCATTATAAAATCTATGAAGATCTTTACAGAACGGAAAGCCTTTGAGTAGCTCTCACACGTGCTTTAATGTATTTCTGGACACTTCCTTCTCAGCATGCACATTTTTGGGGAGGAGAGTACTTCAATTAATCATGCAGCCTGATGGCAACCTGATTGACTAAGGATTTGCTGTTAATAGCACCATTAATCATTTCTACAAAGCAGGTCTTAAACCATTGAGTACTTGTCAGTGAGAACAGACGGCACTTGGAGGAAAGTAGAGAATCATGTTCCTTTACTTGAAATGGGAGATTTTAACACAGCAAATTGCTAGAATGCTCTATTCTTAATTTTATAGAGGAGGTCAAGGAACACCTAGAATGTTATCCACATAAAACCAGAAATATCATAAGAACCTGTGCTGTTAGATTGTGTTGGTCATTAGTTTTACTTAAACCAAAGTGGTCTCACTCTGATTTGCTTTGCTTAGCAAGTCAGGGCCCAAATAAGGTGATATCACACAAGAATGGTGTGGCTCAAAGTACAGAAAACCTCAATAATTAGCATTGACAAATATTATGTACTTTAACAAATAATGAATTCTCAAATTCTAGTACCTTGCCCCTTCTGCCAAAATTCACTGAACCTGTTAATTTTACACTGAGCAAACTCAAAAAAAAAAAAAAAAAAATAAGCAGAGGTGGCTACTCAGCTAAAAGGCTTGTACTGCCCCGGACCGGTTAGTAACATGGCACAGGCATAGAGTCATGCTGCTATCACTTGGACTTGGCCCCTGTGCGTAACATTCTGGACGTCTTCTTGTTGTTGTTTCAGCGTACAGTACATATGGCCATCGGTTATTTTTAGTCCCATGTTTACACAGCGGAGTCCGATCTGGTGCTACCCTGAAAAACCGTTCAGGGTACAGCGATTTCATCTCACAGACAAAGAAAATTGAGGGAGGCGCTTTTTGCAACTGCTCTCTCTAGCTGCAGCATGGGGTGTTGCAGTCTGCGGTCAACGTTATGCGACCTACGCGGCATGACCTAGACTCGCGAAAATTATGGCACGTGTCTATCCATATACAATTTGGGTTGAGAACAAGGGGTGCTCTGGTCCGTGTCAATTAGAGTGAACAGAACACAAAATGGTTCAGGGCAAGCAGCGCAGTGTCATTCATGAGCCATAGCAGGCAGAGCACATGCCAGCCCACCCATCAGAGAACCTGTCCAATCCGTGGGCCCTGGCTTGTCCTGTGGGATAAAAGACAAAAAACTCAAAGCTCAAGGGCCTCGTTCATTTAGTTTTAAATCAAGTGTAATTAAGCATGGTGTAGTGCTCAAAATTACTTTGAAGGATAGGAGCACATGTTCCCTGCTCAAATGAAGGCTGGCGTTCTGTTCTGAGTATGCCAATTTTTGCCCAGTCTCTTTGTTTATTTCTCTCAGACGCAGAATTGACACAGTCAGTTGTACTCTAGCCTAATCTGGAAAAAGAACATTTATATTAAACATGTAATTATTTAGTATAAATTCTAAATATAGAGAAACTATTGATTTGTTTAGTTCATAAATCCTTTACCGATAAATTCAAATATACCTATGATTTTGGTTAAGGGCTGGAATGGTGCTTTAGCTCAATTCAAGGTTGTGGCTTTTTGGTTGGGTTTTGTTTCAGAAAAAGCACAGTGATTGCATAACCATGAATGTGATTGCATAACCTATGAAAGTAATTTTAACATTAAAAAAGTGACCAAAACCATGTAATTAATCATCTTCTGATGACAGCATATGTAGTATCAGTTTCGCCTCAATTTAGTGTGAAACCGAGACTAAGTCTTTGGCTGTATCTTCTACCCTTGGATTGGATGTATGCATGATGATTACACAAATAGTGTCATACTTCCACTAACAGCCACATTTTTGATCCACTGCTAATTAATATAATCAAGCAATTACTTACAATAAAGTAATTGTATTTAATGAAACAATTGCACTGAGCATCTTTCCGACTCTAAATTGGCCATAGTTAGGTGTGTGTAGTTTGAGGGTGAGCTGTAATTGGGGTTAAAATAAATATGGTTCATATATGCCATAAGAAATATGCCATAAGAAAAGGCAGAGCGGAAAGAGACAGCTTAGCTGAGAGAATAATGAGAGCGTAAACAGCACATACACAGATGAACGGCAAGATTGAAAAGGAAGAAGAGATATTTTTCAAAGGAAAAATCTTATGCATTGCATATTACATAGCAGAATGAATTGTTGAGCAAGTATTAATGAATGGGATATTTGTTATAATGACAGTCTGAACAAGATGTGGCCTGCCACACTTAGTTACAGTCACAGCTACACCTTGTACCTATTCTGACCCTCAGGCGTGACATAAAAGGTTACTTGCTCATGTATTATATGTTCATTTTAAACAGTCTACTCCAGCAGTATGATTTTTTTTACAATACCCCTCCTCAACCCATTTTCACATCCTGACCTCAGCCATCTGTATTGGTACAGTAACCCCCAGCAACAATTGCTAGGTGACAGGGTGTTTCTGACAGGCCTGAAGTACATGCGTACTTGCCCTCTTCCCCTCATGCTCATGTGGATGTGGGTGAAGAAATAAATAACCACCCCCCACCCCCCGTTCCTGGTGGTCTGAAGAAGGTGAGAGTGACATGGCACTAGAAAACTCACATTCTGTACCTGCCCCACGATCATAGTTCATCTTTGTTCCATGATTTAAAAGTGCTCTCTGGGGCAAAACTCTTTCCACATTCCCTTTACAAAAATGGGCCATGTGGGTCAGATTGGTGTGCCACGTCTGGTTTGATGACTTGCTTTCATGTTTCTGAAAGATCCATGAACTTAACTAAGCCAGCATTTAAATTTTTGCAATGACTCCTTTTGACCAATTATAAAACAAAATTATAAAATGGGCAAGTCCAAATGATAAAACCATGTTGTTAGGTCTTTGTTGGTCTATTTGAAATCATGATAATCACTTAAACAATTACATTGCTGCTTTTGGGCAGATGCTACATGCTTTTATTGAAAGGGTGAGGAAATGATTGTAAATAATTATGTCAACACATAAACACAGTGAGAAATCTTAAAATTAAGATTTGATCAATTTGGTTGAAAGATGAAACTCTTGTTTTTGATGGCCACTTCTGCTAAACTGAAGCAAACAACAAGCAAAGTATTCAATGTCCAGCCTAAAGAGTTACCTCTGAAAGAACCTAAATATTTAACCAAAAAATACAGGTAAGGTTGCTTTTTCCAAAAGTTAACATTTCCTCATAATTTTGCAAAACATCAGCTCTGCAGCTGTGGATACAATAAAATGTTTTCAATATTACTAAATTTCATGTAAGAGCAGCTTCGCTCAGCAGTTTACCAGAAGCCTAACTTTGCAGCTTAGATGTTAATGAAGGGGGCAGTGGTGGCCTAGCGGTTAAGCAAGCGGCCCCGTAATCAGAAGGTTGCCGGTTTGAATCGCCCGATGCGCCAAGGTGCCACTGACGTGCTACTGAGCAAAGCACCATCCCCACACACTGCTCCCTGGGGCGCCTGTCATGGCTGCCTACTGCTCACTAAGGCTGATGGGTTAAATGCAGAGGACAAATTTCACTGTGTGCACCGTGTGCTGAGCTGCTGTGTATCACATGTGACAATCACTTCACTTTCACAAAAAAAGGTTTCTAAAATCAAAACTTCCATTGGAGAATGAACTTGGTGCCCTGCGATAACAAAGATTTACTGTATTTACGTACCTGTTCCAAGGCATCGCTAAGATGTTTATGGCAGATATATTTTAAGTAAGCCATGCCAGCCCTTATTCCAAAACAGTTGAAGTGGAAATGGTCAGAGCGAAAGGCCTTGCGCTCCATACAGGCCAACCTGGCATCTTTATAGTGATGAACTGAGTTTCCAATCCATGCCATTATTTGTATAAACAGAAAGAAAAGGGACAAGCCTAGATTTAGGACAAGCAATAAATCCCTGCTGGAGGAAGCCATGAAGGTCAGATATTCAAAAAGTGGGACTCTGACAGTGCTGGAGGAAATGGTCAGTACCACAGAAGAGTTCAGAGCAATGCTTGCATTCAAGGCTCTACAATTATTGGAATTTTAGATGCATTTTTGCAACTTGTTGGCCTAGGGTTGGTCTCTTCAGATTTCGTATAGCAGTACAGGCCAATAAATGTGCTGCTGCAATTCACAGTGATGTACGCAGTGTACCCAGGGATTCAGTATTAACTTAATTTCAATCGCTGCAGGTGTAGTAAACCGCAGTCATTTACTGAGCCAGTAAAAAAGTCTAAGCCAGGGGCTTTAAATGACAAAACTCTTACCGAAAATTTACTTTTTTTGGGTTACTGTAAATGAAAGCACCATAAAATAATGATTAGTCACAGTGGTGTGTCATTGGCTCTGTGAATGTTCACGGTTAAACAATGAGTGGTTTGCGGGTGTAGTAGGTCTTTTCTCTTCAATTATGTAATAAAATGTATGCTCAAGATGGGTAATGTATTGATTGAAGTGAATAGTATCATTACAACGTATCATAATTAGAAAAACACTATTACATGTGGATCTGGTTATAAATGTTAAAATTGTGAAATATCTAAAACAATTATTCATTCATTTTCTTGATGTGCTGCACATAGGGCCTTCAAAGACACAGAGGGAGCTATGGCCCTTCGTCCCATTTTGAGCAAGGGATGCTGGGAGATTTACAGCAAGGGAGAGACAGTACTTTTAAATAATGGAAACATGCTGCTGAGGAGAGCTGGGGTCGATGACGCCAGCAGGTAGTAAAATTACTGGAGAATCTGCCAAGAGCAACACTCTAGTCCAGAGCAGTGCATTCCTTCCACCATGAGCAGAATGCCATTTATGGATCCGAAATCTGTCCAGGGTAAGCACCCCCCTCGCCCTCCTCCCCTCTTTCAGTATTGTTGCTCTATGAAAATGCAATCCTGCCAGCAGCAATCACAGGATTCTGCAGGTCCAGGGAAGACTTTTTCTAGAACTAATTACACACATACAGAAAACATCTCACAAAAGTTGGTAATTTTGCAAACAAAGGGAAGAGAGTGGGTACGACAGTAGCAAAATATCTTGTGAGTATAAAGTCTTGGTCTTTGTGGTTATGTGTTGATTAAGTGAAAAGAAGGAACAAGGCGCCCCCTAGTGGTTGTTTCTAAAAACTCATAACAAATTCCATACAAAATTATAATTTTTATTGTAGTTGTTGTTTCTTATAACTATTTGACCCTTAAATAAAATGTTTTCTTTATTTGAAACTGTTGTGTTTTTTCATGTTTTTTCATAACCCCATAAATACTGACGAAATATTAAATTAGTTCATAATATTATATAGCCATTATGTGGATTTTATGTGATTATTTTTTACTCATTCATTTTTATTACACACTCCAGATTTAGAGTAGTATATGACTTGAATGAAAAGAATAAACCTTTTTTTTTTTCATTTTGACCACTGGATGGCAGCCACAGTCTAGACTTTGAGGCATTATCTATTCTTCGTGAGGAGCTGAATCTGAGAATGAGAAGCTATTAGTGCGCTTGTATCTGTGCCAGAGTTTACCTCGCAGTGCTGTATTCAGCTGTTTTTTTCTTTGTGTGTGTGAATAGAATACAATAGGAATAGTAATTAACTACTCTTTCCACTGTACTTATGACACCGGGATCCGTAAGCACCACTCTTGATGTAGGAAGTGGATGCGGTGACTTTTGACTAATTGAGCTGCTGTTTAACCTTTGATAAAGGTTTTTGGCCTACGGCTTAGGTTGCGATTTACTCCTGGGAAATCATTAGCCCTCCATTAATTATTTTAGAGAGCTAATCTTATTAGAGACCATATAAGACCCACTCTAACACAGACACAAAGCCCAGAACTTGTGTGTGTGTGTGTGTGTGTGTGTGTGTGTGTGTGAGCGTCACCACTGACCTTCCTCCCAGAGAAGAGCATGCAAAGCTGATGCATGGAGCCTCCATTCTTGGTCAGCTCTTTCTTCAGGGTCTTGGGTGAAGGGAGGGTCCAGCCGCCCTTGTGAGCTCCTCCAGCGTCCAGGCAGTTGATGGCGTTGTCGGAGGTGAAGCAGGTGGTGCGCGGGTCCTGCAGGAGGCTGCCCTCGCTGTGGGTGCGGCGGCGAAGGGAGTTCTGCACACTCAGCCCTCCACTCCCATGCTTCTCGCAGGCCGAGGCCTCCACCATGCTGCGCCGCTTGCTGTCACGCCGCTCCAGGTAGTTGTCATCACTGTCCTCCTCTTCCTCTTCTTCCTCCTCATCTTCATCGTCCTCGTCATCCTCTTCGTAGTCTTCATCAGTGGCAGGGGACGACAGGGCATCTGTACTGAAGGAGCGGTCTAGGCGCAGCTCTGGGATGACAAAGGAAGATGAGGATGACGATGGAGGGGCACAGGTGTCCTCGTTGTCGGCCATCATCACTTGCCCTTCAGCCATCTCTTCCCCCCCGCCGCTGGAAGCCTTTTCCTCCTCCTCCTCCTCCTCCCGCTCCTGCCAGCTCTCCCCATCTCCCTCTGTGCTCTTGCCGTCTTCACCCTCAGTAGAAGGTGGAGGAGTGGGTGGCACCTTGTGCGCCTCCTCCAGTGGGGTACAGGCCTCCTCTAGCGGCGTAAGGTCACTGCTGGGCTGGGGACTGGTGGGGACAGGTGGCTCCGAGGGGCTGCTGAGCGAGTGCTCCTCATCGGCCTCATGGTAGCCGCCCATGCCGCAGCGCTCATCAAGTTTGGGCTCCAGCATCTGTGGATCAGACAGACACGCAGGTCGGTAAGGGACGTTCAGAAGTACGACACTTTCCATTTACTCGCTCCACCGACCAATAAACAACTGAGCAGCATTTTTGACATCGACTTTAATGTAGCCAAAACATAAAACAGCAACCAATGGTGCACTCAGATCCTGTTTCATGCTGTTTATTATGTGTCAGGGCGTGAAATGAGCTCAGCAAGGCAAACCTGAGCATGCAGACAATATACGAACGTGCTCTGTAGGGACCAATCGTGGAAAAGAAACGGGCTATATCGCCTTAGGCAAGTGTTTGAGTTTGTGTGTGTTTGAGTGTGTGTGTGTGTGTGTGTTTTTGGGTCTACGTGCAAGTCAGGCTGTATAGCACTGAAGGGATCCATGTGACATCCTCAATGTGACCTACCCATCCTCACTGGCCACCCCAGACCCCTCCTACTGAGAACTGCTTGTTGTTTCAGACACATTTTTTAACATCTCATATTTCCTGCCTGTCCCTACTTGCAAAAAAAAAAAAAAAAAAAAATTCACAATAATTCCCAGGCTGTGGAATTTACTGCAACATGCATTACCCCGAGACCTGTATTGTGGGAATGGGTACAGTGATTGTGTTGCTGTAAACAGTGTGGGTACATTTACATGAATGAGGAAAAGACAAGGGTTTATATTCTAAAGTCACTATAGCCACTGTATAATCTCATCATCGGTGCCTATAGTGGCTTCAGACATGGGAGAAAAGCATGATCCGGCGGGATGGAATCACCATAATGTACCCGAGCACATAATATAGAACACAACCGGCCTGCTAAACCATAGCATGTGCATTCCCAAATGAATTTCACGGGTTCACATATCTAGTCCAAATCCTTTGCAATTTCTCCATAGAGCACAAGAGACCATTTAAGACATTAAACTAACATCCGAGGAGGGGAGGGGATGTGTTTCTAAAAAAAGAAAGAGACAAGCAGAAAAGATATTTCTGAGATAGAAGATTACAGTGGGCTTGTCTCATCGTTCATGATGACCATGAGACAGATACAAAATGTTGGAACGCAATCTGCTTTTAAATCAAATTGATGTTATAGAGAGCAGTCCTGCCACACTGTGATCAAACCAAAGATGTCATTTTTCTAATCTCGCGCCTGAACATTGCACGGGTCGAGCATTGACATATTGAACTTCTGGAAATCCGCTCTGCCCTGAATGAAGGGCCCTTTGTGTTTCTCTAAAGTTCACTGTTGAACAGGAATAGTTGAGCAGTCATAAGACCGAAGCTTTGAAGCCATCCACATGCAGTTCATTACACACAAGCACACAAGTGGGCGCCCAGCAGAAAGGCTCTTCTGAAACTATTGCTCCACGAGGCGTAGTTCTTTTGAGAGTCCTAGGCTGGCCTACAACCCTGATGTGCAGGACTCATGCATTTCATTGGACTAAATAAATAAATAAAACCTCAGCCTGTTTAGTGCCTCAAAAATAGGAGTTGCTTCAAGTAGAAATTTTTCAGTGTAAATCTAATTCAGTCAATAAAAAGCTGCATTCTTAAATTACAACCAGTGTTATTCTAGATGTTACATTTCTTGCCATAAATGTCCACAAAAGAAATCGATTCAATAAACTATTCTACCGCAGATATCAGATTTGATCTTTTTAGCTCACAAAGCACAAAGTGGAAGTTAAACACAAATGCAGGATTGAAATCATAAATGTTTAACGAAAACCACAAGAACTATGCCCTAATGGAGCCAATGGGGATGATATCCTAAAAAGGCAGACTGCGAGAATGTAGGCAAATCTAACAATAATTCCATGTGCAGAGTAGTACAAACACGTCCATGCAGGGACAAAACCCGGCAGGGACTGAGAGCAAGTGAAGATGGTATAAAGTGAACCTAATAAACAGAATCCTAACTGGTTTGTGTTGCACTCGCAGCAGTCAAAAATGACCCCAAAATGTGTTACATGTTTCTACTAGGCACCTGCAAGCCAGCAGTTTATGAAATATATCAAATAATACTAATAAAACTAAAAACTAATCAATTATCAAACTAAATGCATCATTCAAGTGGCTAATTGTTATCCAGTTATTTGGCAAATTAAACTCCACTGAGCTGTAATCTAGGCCACATTAAAAATGTGGACGTGTAGTGCAGGATATGCATTTACATTTACGGTATTCAGGTTTCAGGTTACCATCGGAGTGCTAGGTTGTTCTCTAGACAGCATATTTGCTCCTCAGATTTGGAAATTAGAGTACAGTGAACTCTCGCCGTAATCTGCCTTTGACAGGGACGCCGGTGAATGAGAACCGTGCATCATACATGATTTAGCTAGACACTGTGCTCACAAACATTAGCTGAGAATGCACGACCAACGAGAAAGTATACAGAGAGAGCATACTGGAAAAACCTCAGGAAGGGGGGGGGCAGTTCATGGGGTGGAGGCGGGGAAGAACGAAGAGAGAGATAAATGTTTCAAAACGGTCACACAGCCTTTCCTGTGGGGTTGAAGGCATTAGGCCTGGAAGCTGCCCTGGTCCCCCAGCCCACAAGGTTATAGAAAATTTGGCGGCTGGTTACGGATGCTGCTGTTTCTGCGTCAAAAACCCAGAATGCGAATTATGGAGAATGCACCAGAATAACTAAACCAGAGTGGGTCCAGTTAAACGTACACATGCTGGATCATCATCTAGGTGTGTTAGTCTGACTTTGAGAAGTTTGTTTTAGTACAATATGAAAGCGAGTTGCTCTCCGTGTCTCAGCAGGCATGTACTTACAAAATATGCGTTGGCCCTTAACATTTTAACCTCATCAGACCGCTTTAAAAGACTAGTGTCTGTTGGATTAACACAACAATTCAATTTTCTCTAATGTCATGTAGTCAGTACCTCCAGGAGCAAGACTGGGACCACGCACATACAGCACTTTTGTTTTTGCATTTGTCCAAAAGACGCAATTTGACCTTTAACGCTTCCCTTATAGCTAATCATTGTGCCGTCCAAAACACTGTGAGCCTTGTGTGTGTCTAAGCTGTGGTTTCTATTAGGTGGTTTCTTTACAGCAGAAAGGCCTGGCATTTCCCGGCATGTTGTATCAGAAAAACAGTCAGACAGGCCGATGCTAGAGCTCCAGGGTACACATTTTACTGCAAATGTGAAGTAGGTCTCCATCAAATGCTACAATAAAAACAGAGCGATTGAGAGATTGAGAACAGAGGAAAGTACAAAAACATGTGATGAGAAAGTAAAAACAGAAAAAGCAATAATCTTTGGCATGGCTGACATTTTCTGGGCAGAAAATTGAAGCAAAGGTGTTCAGGACCAGCCCGGAAGATAGGGGAGCACATGATTACATGATGCCCAAGGCAGATTCGGGCAGTGGCATTCATCCATGATGGAAAAACACTGATCCAGTTCACTCCTTCAATTCAAGAAAGAGAGAAAAACTCATTTGGGTGTAAATATGCTTGAAAGGGAGATTTATGCATAAAAATGAGTCATTATAAATTCAAGATTTTCTGTTCTTTTTGAACAAATCGGATCCTAAAAAAGGTTTTACAGAAATACTGACTACAAAGGAAGAGGAGGGAATGGAATGAACGGGGACCATGTCCTCAAATCACTCATGCCCCTCTGCATCGAATCACTCTGCACGGGGTCACTGGAGATGCTATCAGTGGGCTGGAGCGAGGACGCGGGGCATTGTGGATGTTTGGCTCGGCATGGCATGGCACAGAATCAGATGCGTCAGGTTAAGAGCATTAGCAAACAGGCAGGAGAGCCTGTTCCAGTTCACAAAAAAAAAAATATAAAATGGATCAGACTGAGAGATTTGCTGTGTGGCATTAATGGCCGCAGTGAACAGAGAACCCAGTGGCCATGAATGTTATTTGCATCAATAGCAATCTAGAAACAGCATAAGATCATTGATTTCTCTCTTCTGCCTCCACGAATTACAGTGCTGATAGTGATATCTCAACAACCATCCTCACAGGCACTGGTAAGATTTTGTCTGCACCATGTTAGGACCATAAGGGAGCTAGACAACTTATACAGGTCTGCCAGCAATATTAACTGGTTCACTATACTGGGTCTTCTGGAAATGTACGTACCCTTGCACCGCAAGCAGCTCATGCTTGCATACAAATCATGCCTAACACCACAAGTCATTAGCTAATTGTACAAAAACCACAGATACTTTTCAAATCAATGTCTTTGAAGGTACCTTGACTGCTATGCCAGAGAGATAGCGAGGCAATGACGAGATCTCAGGAACTGAATTATTTATTTATTCGCCCGGAATTTATTTTCTTGGCTCTAAGCTCCACATAAATGTTAATATGACATATTAACAATGAAGTGTGCATACAATATTCAAACACTCCTCATCTTACGAGGGAGGTAGAAAAATATAGATTTTTGTGCTCTTTCAAAGTGAATTGACCATTAAACGTGAAATATTGGGACATGTAAGGAGGGCTAAGTCATGGTTTTCACTTCCCTCCTTCTCATTGTGGGTGAGTAAACATCTGAAGATCTAATTTTGCCAAACCACAGAGCTACACCTGGAACAGGAACTGCTACAGCCACTTGAATGACATAGTCATAGAGTGACACATTGATCTGAGTTGTGTACACACGTTGACTTGAAACACATGAAGAAAGGAGAAAGAATGAAGTATACATCTCAAACTCTCTCTCTGAATGAGCCTTAATAGTATTAGAATTAAATGCCAAAACTATTGTAGAATATCCCATTAAAAGGAACAAAAAAGAAAAAGAAACAGAATAAATAAAAAAAAAAAAACTTTCTAATTCATGCATCTAAAAGGAATTCTACCAGAGATAGTATAATATAATATAATATAACAATACATTTTTATAAACCATAAAAAGCTATTTTTCCTTTTATGTAACCATACTCAGAATATTAGAACTGCTTCAGGACATCTGTTTGGGGTATTCTTCCATGTGGCGTATCATACCTAACATTCCAATATGCTTTTGTATTTGAAGTTTTATCTCCATTGGTGCATAGAAACTGATGATTTTGCTTTGACAGGCAGAAAGTATCTGGGGATGTGGTCTGACAGCAGAGACTAAATTCTCAATCTGTGCATCTGCCAAACTACAGCAAACACACAGTGCGTTCCAATCTGATAAGAGGGGGGGGCTTGAAAGCACAGCTCTATCCACGAGAAGAAAACATATTGCACTAATATTGAGGAAAACGTAACATGATGTTCGGCCCGTGACACACAGCCATTTTCTCCAAGAGCAAAGAGTGCCTCGAGGTGCGGGTAAAGATTTATTAAAAGTCTTTTTTCATTAATATTGCAGCACAACAAGGGAGTCTCATTCGAAAGTGACACATCCAACCCAGATGAATCTATGAAAAATTCTGCGTTAAAGAAAATAACACACAATAACACACTTTTTGGCTCTTAACTTTTTTTTTTCCCTACGTGCATTATTAATCAAACTTGAATGTCACGGACGTGACCTGAGGAAGTGATTAAGGTCGTTTGCAAACACAGCGCATTTGTCTGCCTGTCCCATTAGTAGGACGCAAGCATTGCCAGCAAACGTGGCAGAAAAGTCATTCCCTCCACCGTCTGGCATTCGACAGGGTGGCTTCACCTGCGTTCGCCCGTCGCCTACAAAAGCATCTCATTTGTGCCCGAGCAAATTCCAAGATGGCCCCGTGAGGGCCTGACAGATAAATAACATCCAGGCGCTAGAGTTTAATGGGCGCCGGTTGTGGTGGGCCATATTGACATGCAGCACCACATCGAGAAAAACAATAACCCAGCCGGATGTCCAGATGTGCACGCCTGCCGTTATTGATCCGAGTTGTGTACACACACTGACTTGAAACACGTGAAGAAAGGAGAAAGAATGAAATCTACATTCTCTGAATGAGCCTTAATAGTATTAGAATTAAATGCCAAAACTGTTGTGGAATTTTCAAGATTGACCTTTGACAAACTCGCAAATGTTAAGGAGACATTCTGACCCAGCCGTCCAGCATCACAATTGGCCCTTGTCAAAAAGGGCTTAGATGCTTAGGCACTCACCCTGCCTGCACATCAACTGAGAATATTGACTGTCCACTTGCACCTGCACACATCTTCTTTGACACGTGCAAAGATAATCAATGTTAAAAAAAAAAAAGGAAGAAAAAAAACAGTGCCCTCCATATGACGCAGGTGAGCATGACCTCTGAACTCCTGGCTCCTCTGCAAATTGTGTCCCATTCCCAACAGAAATTGGAAAAATGACAGAAGTAAAAAAAAATACACTGCGAACACAAAAAAGGCATCCGAGATGAATGAATTAAATATTCTTATGAGATAGATGAATGAATTAAATATTCTTATGAGATAGTTTGTTTTTTAATTAGTTGAATGTGCTGACAAAATCACACAAAAGTAGTGAAGGAAAATCCAATTTATCAAGCCATGAAGTTCTGGATTTGGAGTCACATTTTTAAAGTAAAAAAAAAAACACACTACAGGCTGATCCAACTTGTAATGTCCTTAAAACAAGTCTAGATGAGGCTCAGTAGTGTGTGTGGCCTCCATGTGCCTGTATGACCTCCCTGGGCATGCTCCTGATGAGGTGGCGGATGGTGTCATGAGGGATCTTCTCCCAGACCTGGACTAAAGCATCTGCCAAATCACTCCTGGACAACCTGTGGTGCAACGTGCCATTGGTGAATGAAGCGATACATGTTGTCCCATATTGACACACTCTATCCACATGAGGTCTAGCATTGTCTTGCATTAGGAGAAACCCAGGGTCAATCACACCAGCCTATGGTCTAACAAGGGGTCTAAGGATCTCATCTCGATACCTAATGAGACCTACACTGGCAAACCTTCTTGCCACAGCTCGCATTACTGTGGATTACTGTGTCATCCTGGATGAGCTGCACTACCTGAGCCACTTGTGTGTGTTGTAGCATTCAAAAGTGATCGCAAAACACCAGCCAGAAAGCATAGGAACTGAGAAGTGGTCTGTGGTCACCACCTGCAGAACCACGCCTTTATAATTTCTACCTGTTGTCGATTCTATTTGCACAACAGCAAGTGAAATTGATTTTCAATCAGTCTTGGTGCCTAAGTTTGATTTGGAGTTACATTTTGTTGTTTAAGTGTTCCCTTTTGTTTTTTAGCAGTGTAGTTGACCTGCGTTTGAAGCCATCTCGTACTTGTACTATAGGAAACTTTTTTAATTAATTTTTGAAAACAAACAGAAGTGGACAGCCATGTCCTTTCATATTAAACAACAGGATGAAAGCAATTTTCTAGCTGCCATTAGTTCCTAATGTAATGACTTCAACAAGGCCCAAAATCTTCAGAAGGCACAGTGTAGGCGGGATCCCTATGGGCTAATGCAATTTCATGCAGTGGCTAAATGTGCAATTAGGTTGTAATTCTGCAAAGTAAAGTGAATAAACCATATCCTAAAGTCGTTTATCACTTGATGATGTACTGTGCTTGAGCCCGTCGGCAGACTGGATCCCGATGAGACCGGGCACACCTGACGACGGTTCCCGAAGCTCTGACTACAGGCCGCGCCCCCTTGATTCTCTGCACCTGACATCCTCCCAATTTAAGTTTGCCTGCACCAGTGCTCCGGGTTCCGGTATTAAAACTGTGAACCAAGCAAAAACACAAGAGGCTTTCTTTATAGTTGTGTCATCTTGAAACCTTTTTTGTTGCTCTTCCCATTTTTATGATCGGATTTTAAAAGGTTCTATTAACAGCAAAATATTTTTCAACTAGACAGAAAATTACATTAGATGCCATTACAAACAAGGATGAGTTCTGCGCGTGCATGGCCACGTATAAAATAAATCCCGGTTTAATTTAAAAAGTGCAGACATTCAACAAACAAAACATCAGAGACAGATTTGGACCGAAGCTGTGCAAATTGCATGTAAAAAAATACGCGATTAAGATGCCCGGGAGGTTATAAGATATGAAACAGTTATGCAACAGCTATACCACTACATAATAACTCATAAGTAAGAGGAACAACATGTCTCTCCAGGGGGAAATACTTTAGTAAAGTACAGATACATGGGAAAAACTACTTAAGTATGGTAACGAATTGCATTTACTTTCTTTCTGGCCACCTCTGACTATAAATGCATAAGCATTTCTATGTAGCAAGAATCCGCTATTCAACAGTATTCAGATGCTGTCAGAATATTTTTAATAAGATTTGTTTTTCTTCACTTTCCTGCTTTGGCTAAAACCCATGTCTACTCAGCCCTTATTCACCTGTTCTTGTAGTCCACTAGTAGCTAACAGCTTTCCCAGAGGTTAAAGTTCGCCAGTTGACGCCAGTTAATGTGGCAAAGTATAAGAAAGATTCAACACGTCTTGGACGAGGAGCATTTCTAACAGATCCTTTTAACAGATCCTTACCGTAAACACTGGCAGCCTTAAATCACAACCTTAAACTTCTTATCTTTACTGGGACCATAAAACCAACCTATATCATAGCTAAGGGAAAAAGCAGAAAAAGAAGGAAGAAAGACAAGGAACTGCATGACTCTAATGAAGCATAATAATAAATGTAAGCATGAATGGGTACTCAGTGACTGCCTCAGTTGAAATCATCTAAAAGCAACAAATCTGTCTCTGCATCTTAATACAATTATGCACAGTTCCAGCACACATTTTATTACAACAGACTCACCCCACCGAAAAGGGATTTTTAAATCCTCAGAGAAATATCTCCTTTATAAAAATAAAAATAAAAAAAAAAAAAGATCAGATATTCAGCTGACAGTCCAGTGGCTAGAAGATTTCCTCCTTCACTCCACTGTAAGCCTGCTCCACTCTCGCCCAAATATGCACGTGTGTGTGTGTGTGTTAAGGTGCTCCGGACTGTTTGCTTTTGTCCATCATTACTTGTTGCTGACAGAGAGAGAGAGGGAGAGAGAGAGAGAGGGAGAGCCCGGGGGAACTGGATGGGAGACACCCATTTCCTTTTTTTCACCAACACACATGACAGAGAAAAGAGGAAGGAGGGAGAACTTGCGAGAGGAGGCACACAGTGAGAGCGGAGAGGAGACGGAAAAAAGATGAGTGTGTGCCCTCAGCTGCGTGGAAGCCCTCCGCCTCAGCGCAGACGAAGACGCTGTGGCGCTCTCGCACCGCCCCCATGTCCCAGAAGACACCCGGCCATTAGCATCCATCACCCCACCACCCTGCCTCTCACACGCTCCATAAAGCTCTTAGCTGTGTTTGCACTTACTGTGTGTGTACGGCTCACACGTGTACACACTGTACAGACCACCGCGGCACACGCGGATTCGACCCCCCCCCCCCCCCCCCCCCAACACACATGACATCCTTCATTCCAGCAAGAAGCAGCAAAACACAATTACAGCCTGCAGTGCAACTTGTTTTACTAGTTCACTTCTGCGATGTAGAGTGCACAATCACGCACACAAACTATATATATAAGTACCTCTCTGACATCGGCCATGATGGAGAGTCACCAGGATCCACCCAGCCGCTGGGAAAAGCCCGAGAAACGCTGGATCTCTTCTCTCCTCCTAACGAGCTGAGACTCCATCGCTACAGAGACCCAGAGAGCCTCACCCTCCCTCCCTCCCTCCCTCCCTCCCTCTATCCATCCATCCCACCCTCCTGCCCTCCCTGCCTCCGCCTCTCTTTCTCAGCAGTCTCTCCCATCTGTGTGAAGTCACAGCTCCGTCACTACCCAGCCTCGCCACTTTATTTCGTTATTTGCTAACGGAGGTGTGTGTGCCGGTGGCCCTAACTCATCGGGTTCCTTCGTTTATAGCCAGCGAGAGACAGTGACAGTGGCTGACCGACTCTGCCGAGCCCCCAGACAGCCTTGATCTTCCAGCCTGAAGCTCCACCTGAACGCCTGGAGACCTAGGACGGCGGGGGATGCCGTCACGCAAGCAAACGTAGCCCCTTGAGCATGAAAATGTGTCAGAAAACACAAACCTAACACCTACGTCGATCCAGTCAACCCTTGCCTGTTGCCCCCATCGTGCCACTGTCCCTGCGTCCCTTCTGCTGCTCGGCGTCCACGGACTAAAACAAAAACACAATACGAAATTGCATCTCTGCTGGTGACAGTCGTGCGTGAGTTCTGTAGCATGTTAAGGCCGAGGTATTCGCCTGCGTGCGCAGCTCGCCGCGGTTCCCTCGGTGACGGGGGTGACAGATTGACTGTCTGATTGCAGGTGGCGCTCCGCCTCCCTCTCGCATAGAGGGAATTTTAAACTCTGCGCGAGGAAAGGTTGAATAAACTTTACCAGGCTATCAATCACTTGTGAGAGAGCAATATTATAGGTTGTTTACATGCACACACAACACCCCCCCCATACACACACACACACACATATATAAACTCTTCTTATATATTCTACTACTAGGTGGTAGTAGCCTAGTGGGTAACACACTCGCCTATGAACCAGAAGTCCCAGGTTCAATCCCCATTTACTACCATTGTGTCCCTGAGGAAGACACTTAACCCTGAGTGTCTCCAGGGGGGGACTGTCCCTGTAACTACTGATTGTAAGTCTCTCTGGACAAGGGCATGTGATAAATGCTCTTAAATGTAAAATTTAAATGTAAAGGTGTTCTACAACACAAGGAAGTGGCAGCAGTGGCAGCAACACCTTCTTATCTCAGCCAGATCTTATCAGCTGGGAGACCAAAGCACACACGCGCACATGCATTCCATAGCATTGCACACCCATGTTGACCTCAACAGGCTCTTTGCAGGCGAGTTGGAGTGGTGAAGTTCAAAGGACTGCACAGCTCCAAGACCTCGCACGAGCACTGGTCCATCTGAAGAGTCGTAGAAAACGCAGAGACGCAGAGCCGACAGCAACGGAACAGAGCGAGCGGACCCAACCGACTCAACGTGCATGAAAGTCGCAGTCACACACACACGAGTACACTCAAACACACACGCCTGTCCCTTAACTTTGATCTCGGATGGCAGAACAGCAGCACCCACACAGACAGCCCCTCGCCCAAAGCAGGTGCGGTACCTTCGAAACAGGCATCGGTCCGGACTCTGCTTGTGTGTGCGGGTGGGTGTGCGTGTGTTTGCGAGTGCGGGTTTTTTTGTTTCCCCCGCGAGTCCTGCTGTGCTCCGGGCTCCTTTGCTTCTCTCTGTGAAGACTGAAGACCCGACTGTCCTTCTCTAGTCTGCACTAGCGGGGGACTGGAAGCCAGTGTGAGGTACAAGTGCAGGGAGCGGGGAGAAGGGGAGAAGGGGAGGGGCGAGCCTCGCTGATGCGATGGTGTCCCGCTCCTGGAGATGCTATTTTTAGACTGCGTGGCACCACATTCACACACACAGACACTCAGCATTGCGCCACTGGCTCCTCTGTGATTGTGGAGCTATTGTGAGATACGGTGGCATCTCCAGTGAGGAACAAAAAAAAAAAAAAAACAACTCACAGCCTGGTGTCAGTCATGCCAGTCATGGGGGAAATAATTATTTGCTTACTGATAGGGTATCAAATATTCATTTAATTCATGAAAATGCGTATGTGTGTGTGTGTGTGTGTGTGTGTGTGTGTGTGTGTGTGTGTGTGCTCCTTATCAATTTATTATAAATGCATTAGTTACTAGTGCAAAAATAATTACTTTTGATAGCGATTACTTTGGGATTCGATGGAACGTGGAGGCAAGTTGATGGCATGTGAGCTTTCAGATTCAGATTACTTGTGATAATTACAGTGTACTGATAATTTGCTATTTAATTAATTTTATTCTGTTCAATAACGAGTTGCAATTTTCCTATGAATTACAGTGGGAACCACTAACCCCTATTCCAACAGGGAGGGCACATTCTCGAGTTTCATTCGAAAAAAAGTGTTCCATTTCCAGTGTACCTCTAAATTTCTATGACACACGTTTTGAGTTTTATACCCTACATATGCTGTATTGATAGTCCATGCTGTAGCCTTTTTATTAAGGAACCAACATCTTACAAGACCTCTGCAACGCTATTATTAATAATCAGTCACAGTACTTTTCATTGTTCAATGCATGTTATGAGAAAGCAAATGCTGGCAGGTCTGCAAGTATGGTTTAGAGAAATTAGGTGAACTAATTGATATTTTGCAGAATATAAAGTCCTTGAGGAGTCTTATGGTCAGTGATTAGGTTTCCAGCAACACTTATGGCTAGACTCATATCTGAATCATATAAAATGGATGTCAAGTAAATGGAAATCAGCTTTTCCTCCAAAGAAAGAAATATATTGTTTTCATGTCAGCATCTGCAGAGCCTTATGTTTATACGTGTTCTGTTTAGGATGTCTTTTTCGATCACTGGTATAGAGCGCATTTAACACATTCCCTCATTGTCCTTGAGCTATCCAACACTGTGGGCTCAGCAGCT
Organism: Denticeps clupeoides; assembly: GCF_900700375.1. Classification (NCBI taxonomy): domain Eukaryota; kingdom Metazoa; phylum Chordata; class Actinopteri; order Clupeiformes; family Denticipitidae; genus Denticeps; species Denticeps clupeoides. Next base: position 4,668,588 of record NC_041709.1, read on the forward strand.
CAGCAGGCCTCTCTCATTCACACCCCAACACACACCACAGCATTGAGACACATGGAGCAGATCGATTCACAGACGGCCGGGCTGAGCGCACGCTAAAACACACACTCACACACACGGCCAGGCAGGCCCACATACCCTCGCCAGGTCTTTGATTCCCCTCTGTGAAGTGTGTGATGTCAGATCAGAAGGCGTGTGGATCACAGCTGCACATCCCTCGCCCGTCTCTCACCTGTCAGGCGCACGCGCTTTATTCTTAGATATTAGGGCATGGCGCCCGAGGGCTGATTATCCCTCAGGTCCCCAACGCTGCAGCCAGATGTGCTCACAATGGCCACCTCTCTAAATCACAGCTACCTTCACATAAGCTGCGGAGCAACTGGTACGGAATTACTCATGCGCCAAAAATACACATCCAATTCATTCCAGTGATGGCTGCCATATTGCAATAGATCAGGATCGAGTGAATTAAATTCTACTCATTAATATAACTGATGCTCTTATCCTAAACCAATTCCATTCACCAATTTTAGGTTCAGAGCAATCTGGGGGTAAAGTGATTAACACTGTACTAAGAGGGAATCTGCTATAAGGTCTCCTGTTCTTTTGTGCATATCTCATGCTTATAGGCTATAACAATAGAAACAATTATGACAACAAGCCATTAATTAAAATATCCTGCTTTAATCAATTTTATCATTCTGTAGATATTACCTCTCGCTCAGTACTTTGCATTGCATTAGCTCAGGTATCAGTACTTGTTCTGTGTTCTAATATAATTCAGTGCTAATACATAATAATCATTGCACCCCTGAGCAATCACAGACATCTGAATATTATAATTAAGAAATATGAACATGGTAATGGACACATGATGATGTATTTATCCTTCCACCAACCTATTTCCGGACTGTTTTCTGTGGTAAATGGACCCACCCCGGCAGTAAGTGTGGTGCTGCAGCATTTTGACAGAGCCGGTCATTTCACGGACCGGTGCAAGTGAGCAGAAATCAAAGGAATCCCCTCTTTTTCTCCTCTTCAGCTAATGCAGACTGACACCCACAGACTCTCTACGCTCTGACAGCTGTTCTCTGACAGCTGGCTCAAACAAGCAATACACTTCACCCACCCATTCAGTCTACCCATCTATGTTCATACTCTACTTACCAGATGTTGTCCCCAATCTTATAACCACCAGCCTCTAATGACTCCCTCAATACTTCTGCCCACAAGCACATCTGGACCAGCATTGTGTCCTTCATTATTGGACCTGGGCTTTGAACCTGGAACATCCGCACATGGAATATCCATATCCATGCTACTCAGTTTTCTTTAAATAAAGTAGAGAGGGCAACTGAGCCACGGGAACAAGTAATGGGCCTGGTGCTGAATATCCTGCTGTGTAATAATTTCCTCTTTAATTATTCACGTTCTCATGATAAGAGAATGTGAACTGCTGAGCTGCAATTCTTGTGCGGCTGTTGTGTTCTTTGGAGTGCAAAGGCAACATTTGCAGTTCGAGCAACTTCTTAAATTTTTTGATAAACTTTAATACCTGAAATGCACAAACGTTACCAAACTTTTTAAATCGAGAACAATATAATTAGGGGGTGACAATAAACACCATATATAACATTAAAACCTAATCAATTTACTATTGATTTCTCACAGAAATGAGTGTGGCTTTAGACAAGCCAGCACAAGGATTAGGTTTTATTTTAGGATGCTTGAAACATTCTTGTGATTGCTCATTTATCCTTTAGTTATTGATATATATTATTTTTCATCAGGCCTGTCAGTTTTCAAAAAAACTGTGTGTACAGTAAAATGCATACAGATATCTAATATTAGTTCCCAGCTGGTGTGTCATGCAACTCTCCTGTGACAGAAGCCATTTTTTGTGGAGTAACTACTGGGATGAAGACAAAAATGACAGAAGTAAAAAAAAAAAGGTCTCGTGAGGATTTTTTTTTCTCTCAATCAAATCTCCCATCTGTTACAGAGGATTTAGCAACGTGAAGTGCTTTGCTATTTATAGTGAAGGCTGTGGTAAAACATCATCAAATCATTCACTTCTGATGACTGCGCATTTATCAGTCTGCGCGTGTGCATGTGTGTCAGGTTTGCTGTATAAGTCACACTTCCCTGGGTGAATGAGTGGGGATCGGGACCCCTGCCGTCTGCGTGGAGGTGTGGTTTGTAGCTGCATTCTTAACTCGGAGCAGCTCGACAGGGTGCAAAAATAGTGTCCACGATTCTCTGCCTGGGTGTGCGCTAAGTCTGTCTTTTGTGTGTGTGTGTGTCGGTTCGAGAACCAGGGAGGCTGCGTTTAGATTTAGATTCCTATCTCTCTGGCTTACAAAAATGAAAAACTACAGTTCTGAGTCTGTGTGGCTAAGAAAAAGATAAGATACATGAATGTGAGAGAACATGTGCTCAGAGGGAAAACACCGACGAAGTCTACAAGGGTGTGATATTAATCTAACTGTGGTGAGGTTGAAAATGCAACACATTCACACTGTGACTGTCCTTGCAACACCAAACATTCACCTGCCTTTGTTGGTCCTGCGTTGCTCATGCTCAACACAAGAAAAGGTCAGTAGGGCGTTGTGTAATACATGTGGACACGCTGCCTGACCCAGAGTGTTTATTTTTAATCACAGTTACGCAGACCAGCGGAAGGAATACGATATTTGAGTTGAAAGGGAGGGTGCATGGGACACAAACCAGGATGGGGCTTGGAGTCAAATTTCAGCTTCAACCAAGATGGAGACACAAGAGTCTAAGTTACAAAAACTTTGATTTTAGATGCTTTTATTCAGGTTTCTCCAAGGACTGCCCAAAGCCTGAGGGAATACGTTCACCCCGTGTAGTCTTTGAAGTGGTAAACAGCACCCACTTTTGCAAGCAAAGAGTATTTGGCGTCCCAATGAGAAATGCATGGAGAGAAAATCATCTCTTGGAGCTCAATTATCTCTTTGGAGCTCAATCAAAGAACGGGCTCCAGGCGGTTGCTTTCTGGGGGCACATGAGGATGTTCTCATGCTGTAGAGCTTTAGTTTAATGCAGTCCAGAAAACCTGGGATCAGCTGTGGAGCTGGAGCTCAGCAGAGCTGAGCTGAGATCATGGGAGCGCTGGGCTGGGTGCAGCCATTAATAGTAAACCAGTACTGGAACACGTGTTTATGGAACACGTGCAGGCCGAGACACGCGCACATGACAGAGGTGTGGCAACTGACCCCTCAAGAAGTCTCACTTGAACCACCACTGTCGAATCCAGCAGTAAACAATGCATTCAGAGCAAGGCCAAATGAACAAAATGTTTGCATTAAGAACCTGCATTCTGATTTCCAAAAATCTATGAGTCACACATGTGGCACTGAATCTCACAGATCTTCTCTTACTTAAATGAATGGGCTATACAGTAGTCTACTGAGGGCAGCTCATAGTTTTCACTCATGCTTACTTGACAAGTGTGGATAATGGGAGCCATAGGAAGTTAATAATATATTACCCTTCCAAGTTCTGCAGGTACATTGCTGTTCCCATGAAAACTGGTTCTCTGAACTGATAGTCATAATGGGCTACCTCAGATTTGCGCTAACACATTTCCATCTCTATTCAATGCAATTTGTGTATTATGTATCTCTAAAGGCATATCGCAGACAACCCAGCAACCGTTCCTGATATTTTGGAGCTAGTATTAGCAGAAACCTGTGAGTTGTCTTCTGTTATTATGGCCAACCACATAGATTGACATGCCAGGCAGGGCAAAAGACACAAAATAATAAAATACATTTAACAAAAGAAAACTAACTGAAGTCACATGCGATAGGGAGAAAGTTTAAACCTCAAAACTGAAAAACGCATTTGGTTGGGCGGTGTTAAAAATTGTACTGCAGCCAGCCAACAGGAGCGCCACACGAAACTTATTCTCAATATTCTTTTAACCATTGATGGACTGAGGTTCAGTTTTGGAAACTGTAACATGTAAAATAAATGTAAAATAAAGTCCAAGTTCTCTTGTTCTGCAGGAGTCAGACAAACTGTAATGTACAGCATGTACACTGAAAATATCCCCGAAAGCCTAGTATTCGACACTGGTGCCAAAATTAGCTCTGTGCAAGAAATTGCATTTTCATTCATCACCATACAATGAGTGGAGACCAGAAAACTGCCAGCGATGCGATTATCCTGCAGTCCTTCAAAGGAGGTCGGAGGGATTCATTCCAACAGTGTGTCAACAAAGGGGCTCAAAAAAAGATGAACGTCAACCCATTTTCAAAGGCTACAAAGCAGGCCTGTACTGTCATGTGGCACAGAAATAGCTCTGATGGAGCAGTGAAAAACTTCACAGACTGCTGGTTTTGGTCTTTTCCCAGGCGGGACCATGACCAGAGACAGATCAGCTTTTGGTCAAACTCAGCATTTCTCTTGTTCACAGTTAAGTCTCTGTTTAACACACATGCGTTTTTACTTCCAGTTTACTTCCTGCCCACTCACTGCAGTATTAACTTGTGTTATGTTTTGATGTCCTGTTACTTCTTGCACTAGTTTGTCCTACTATGTTGCCCTTATCTGTACTTTTTGTCTTGCCTTGCATTTTCATTTGTCACAAGATTGTCAAGAGAACACTACTTCATGTGTAAATGGGTGGGCTGAGGATTAAACACTCTAGAATCTTGAATGAAGTGTATTTGTCCTCTGAAATAGATATAAGATAAGGCTTTCTGTCACATGAGAAATTATATTCGGTTACTTTTGCTCAGGTCCTTCTTGACTTTAAGCTGCTTAAGACAGGTTAGACAATCAGACCCCATTAGAATTCTTAAATGTAGACTTCCTTGAGTCAAGTGCAGAAGAATGGGGACCAGTCAAATTTGTATGTTTTTCATAGCAACTGGAAGGTACAGTATTCCACCATTTAAAATAGTAACTCATAATAATTTGCAGCTGATGCAGTGACACAAAGTGTGACACAAGCCAATTACCTAAAGGTCATATTTACCCCCCCCCCCCCCAACCAACTGACATTTGTATTGGCCTCTGTGAATGAACAACTCTAATGATTTGACCGAATGACGCATGATGGCCCCTCCTACTGAAACCTGGTCATTAATCAGCAGTAGGGATGGTGGTCTCCCTGTGACCAGACATCTTCCTGCAGCTCACTTTTAACCATTAATGAAAAATCTCGCATTCAGACAAGCGCATTCAGCCTAGTCCATTAGCAAACACATTAGTCTCAACCACAGAGCGTCGTGTGAGCGCTACCGCATGAACAGTTCAGGTCATGCCGCTCACACCGCAATCACAATCAAAACAGTCGAGTCTTGCGGGGCGAACCCAGGCAAAGCGTCGCAGCAGCAGGCGGGTGGGAGGGGAGGGGACTGGCTTACGAGAATCTGCAGGCAGGCCGGGGCGGCTGCATTAATAATGACAGATCACCATATTTATGAGCCGATGGTATCAAAGTCTATCAGATCCGCTCTCCCATCGCCGATGTCACGGCAGCTGCCCATGAAGACTTAATAGCACCAGCCAAACAAGGAGTTCCCGCGCTTTACAAAAAAAAAACAAAAAAAAAAAAAACGTAACTGGCATGGAGGAATTAAAAAATCACGAGGAACGCAGAACCACTCCCCAAGAGGCCTTATCAACAGCTCAGAAACGTCACACACAGCTTGGTTCCCCAAGCGGTGGTCAGGTGACCTGTCCACTATCCCGCTGTCCATCCCGAATGCAGATTCGCCGCCCAGAACAAAACAGGCCCATTCAAGTCTATTTCAGTCCTTTATTCCCGTAATGGTAAGCAGATTGCAATTAGGCCACCTTGAATGAGTAGAGTCTCCCGGGACCTAATTTAGTTTGGAGCGTGTGGGGTTTTTTTTGTGTGTCTGCATGTGTGTGCGTGCGCGATGGTCTTGTTAGATTTGCCGGCTGTTTTGTAAAAAGTCTCTATGACTAATCCATTATGCATTACCATCAGGGCGAAGACAACCTCCATTCTCTATACTCGGGGGGGGAAGGGGTTGGTCCAGTCTGTCTGTTTCCCAGGGGCTTCTGCTGGGCAGCGTGGAGGAGCCCATGCCCGTGACACCCGTGGGCACCTTGGCGCAGAGAATAATGGCTTTTGGCACAATACTGACTAATGAAGCCGCTCTTTAAAGAGCGCGTCCCTGCTGTCTCTCCGCATGTTGACACGCAGGTGGGTAATTGCCCAGGTGATGTGGCCATTCAGGTGCCTGTGCCACTACCGAGGCCGAGGACCTGGCAGAGTGTCAGCGAATCACCGCTCAGGGCATATCTCGCTCTCTCCGGTAAATGGGTCAGCTCCTCCCTGCCGCCACGTCTCTCGAAGACACAGACGGCGAGGGAAATAAGCAGGCACCCAAACAAATGGGCAGTGGGGCTGGGCGGCTCAGTCAGATAAAAGAGGAGACCCTTTGCACGCTGCTAAAACCCTTTGCAAACTGCTAAACGAGGACATAGCATGAAACGAACCAGAGGGTCACCACAGCCACCACCACCACAACTACAGCCTCAGGGATCTTCAAGAGGACCAGTAGCATCATTATGGACACGTAATCTAGACCATGACACTGACTACATCCTGGACTTCTCCAACCCTACAACTGTAGGACCTATTATTATATTGTACCCTACCATTTGCAGGCTCACTCTACTCACTTTTACTTGTGTGCAGAAGGGTCAAGTGTGGGGGGTGTCAACTGTAGGGCCTGTCAAAGCCCATTGAGACATACTGTATGTGATTTTGGGCTATATAAGAAATAAATGTTGTTGTTGTTGTTGCTTTGCACACGTTTTTCCCCCACTTTCATGTGCTCAGGAGAAGAGAGGAATAATCTGTTGGCAGGTGCCGGGCCCTGGGCATGGACGGTAACCCACAGGACGATCTCATCTACCTCCGAATGCACTCAGACTAAGAAAATTGTGAGGGGTGGGGAGTACTGATATCAAACTGCTGAGCTGACCGCCTTCGGAAGCAACAGGATCTGGATTTGCCCGAGGCGGGAGGCCGTGATCTTATTAAGAGGCACTCTACCGACAAATAAGGCCAACATGAAATCAAACAGAGTTTCACAGGAATCCCTGTGGGTCTTACCGCAGCGCGACACTAGAACCCCCTCGGACCTGCTCGATGAGGGCCCAGGTTGGACCAGACGGCGTGATGAATATTCTTCCTCACGACTATATACACAGCTTGTGCCGGCCAGGCTCTCCTCTAAGCTTCTGGAACTTAGGATGGGACCTGGATCTTGTAGTTTTCTGACAGACGACCATAAACAAGGACGGCGATGACTACAGAGCTGCTCGTGCGGCGTTTGAGTGAAAAGTGTGCTGCTCTTTAGGCCTCTTCAGGGGCTCTCCTCTCCTAAACAAGCCACTCCATCTGTGCACTCTGCGCTGCCCAATAACATCTCGTAGACATAAACGAAAAACCCTTCAAGAGCATCAAAGGGGGCCAGCGAGATACAAAAGGCTTTATGGGTGAGCTCACTATTTGATTAGCAGATAGCTTTGAGGAAAACCTTGATGCTGTGCAGTAAACGTATTTATAGAAAGCTCATTTGCATGGGGGTACAAAGACGTGGTGGGACAAAGCACCTGAAAAGGGCCGAAATATGACAAACTCAAGCAAAAAGCAATGTTCCTTATGGCATTTTTTCCTTTTGAGAGTCACGCGACCTGAGTTGCACAGGCGTGAACGTTGTGTTCATGAATAAGAGAATTTTGAGAGGGCCTACCTGCTCCATGGGGCCGAAGGTCTCCCGCCGCTGGAGCTGAAGCTGCTCGTCGATGTTGTCCCTCAGGCACTGGCACACGCGCCTCTTCTGCTCCACTGTGTACGCTTCCAGGCTGAGCAGGCAGTCACACTTCTGCACTCAAAGAGGGAGGGAGGAACGGTGAGAGAGGGGTAGGAGCTGTAAGGTGGGGGGGGGTTACTTGACGTTAAAATAAACTTTCCCCTTATTTTTCCATTAACGTGATTGGGGTTATTTTAGTAGTGCTACAAGGGAAATATAAAAGCACTTAGGGAAGGTGGGGGGTTTATAAAAAAAAACAAAGGAAGAGCAGATTGACAGCTCTTCATGTTCAGTGTTTATGTAGGTTAGAGGAGAACACTTTTCCAGTGCATATGGTGATGCCAATTATTTTTTCTATCCCAATTGAAGTTTTTTGGATTTTCAAGACAAGTAGATTGGTCAGGGAAAAAGAGTTTTACAATGTGATTTGGTGTGGTTCTTTTTTTGTGCTAAATCTGATCAACCAGTTCATTGGCAGTCTCAAATGTATGTTGTCAGATTAAATAAATTACACACGCACATTCATTTGCACATGTGCATGTGTTCATATGGTAAATATGAATTAAATAAAGTTTTACAGTGATCACTCTAACAAAGCAAATTGCAACAAAACCTAAGGAGACTCCAGAGGTGGGTAAAAACATACTACACAGTTTCACACTCACAGAAAGCATTGTGCTTTCTGTAAAAGTTTCCCTATTATATTTGTCTATGCTCCAATTGTCCAGGATATTGGTCACGCTGTTACACCAGTAATGCAGAGCCAATGGGTTTGGAAGAGAACCCCTTCAGTTATGAGTGTGAACAACCTCATCTGATTGTTTTCTCCAGATAGTTTTATGGAATGCTATATAAAATGCAGCGAGGCAGCAAATGGACAATCTATGTTGGCAGGTCTGCTTATTACAAGAACATTTTGTGATTGTTTAGATTTTTTTATTAAAAAAGGGTAATCGACTCAGATTTCAGATGAGATTTGATTCAGTCGAGAACAGGCACTAGCATATTCTGACAGGAAATTGTGTATATACAGACCAAAAGTGTGGGGTCCAAAAAACAGCAAAGCAGCAACAGACACAGAGTACAATGCTGAGTCATCCTCAGATGCTTTTCATCACTATGCTGCATGAGGGCCCGGTCGTGCAGCAATACAAGAATTTCAACCCAACTGTCTAAGATAGCTCCAACCTGATCTAAATAAAGGGATAAAATAGTCAAAATAGAGAAAAGCCAAAACGTTAACTTCATAAATGGATGCCATTACTCCCAAATGATGCAACACAGTAAGTGCACCCTTGTGAAGGATGATAATTTGTAAGTCAGCCGTGCAGAGGAAAAGGCTTTTAGTTGGGTTGCGTTCAAACTGATTTACAAATGTCCCTTAAATGGACTGAAACAATATGGTCCCTGCACACTCAGCATCCCTTAAATACCTGTCCATGCTGAGACCGCTCTTTAGCATAATGTGCTAGAAGGTTTAGCTGCATGGGACTCGAGTTAAACATTTTTAAAAGTAATGACCACTTTTATATGGACCTTCCAGCTTTAAAAAGTCTGCAGCATTTTAAGGACTTAGTAAGAAGCAAGAACGACTGCATGGACTGGGAGGATCTTGGCATTTGTGATGAGGGTCCCATCCTCAGCACATGGGAACCATGTGCAAGTTCAAAAACTCAAATGATACATCACACAATGGTTTGCTACATGCCCACTTCACATCCTCTCGCTTTTGAAGAAAATTAACTGCCTGTTGAACATGACCTTCACACTTCAATCTTTGGGATTTAATATTGCAGCTGGGGGGCGTTTCTTTTGCATTCTTAACTTTCTGCCTCCACTCTTTTAATCAGCCCCATTACTGTTATGTCACAACGGTGCCAAGCAATTTCCTCCAGGGATCTCAGATGCCAAATGGCTTTTCAATGGGATCTATAATTTGCAGAATAATGCCCTTCACTTAGTGCCTTTTAACGATTTGAAATCAAAACCAATTGCCAAGGATGTCATTACTGACAAATAATGAGGTGATGTCACCTCAGACAAAAGAACAAATTGGTGTTTTCTCCACCGGGGTGGGGATGAGCGATGCTGTGACAGTAATGTAAGCTGTACAGTAACACAGAGTGACCAGAGAGGCAATTTTAAAACCTCATCTGAAACTCCTTTCTCCTTGGTTAGTGATTGTCCAGTATTCATTAATAGCTTGAAATATGGATGCATCTGCTCTGTGACAGGAAAAAATAAAGAAAGTGAACGAGGGGAAGGGTAATTTATTAAGTCTTGTTTTTGTTTCTGCTCTGCCTGTGAACAATGATGAAATGCCTTGGCTTTAGAGACATGAGCAAATCAATACCGTTATTCTAGCTCTATCAATCATTTACACCTGAACAAAAAAGAACAAATTACTAATCATTCTCTCAAATAACATCACCTAAACCAGCAGTTATTTTGCAAACCCATTCAGGATAATTAAACTTGGGCTTATTGGTGAACACCAATAAACAATATCTTCCACTCTCGCACTCTCAGTTCCCATAAGATCAGATCCCATTGACCAGACCACTCTATAACATTGATGTTTTCGTTGTTAAGCCACTCCAGTCTGCACTTTGCTGTGTGTCTCAGGTTGCTGGAGGATGAATCTCAGCTAGACTGCACCAGAAGGTTTGTGGGAGATTCAGAGACCAAGTGGAAGGAAGCTCTATAGCCTGTGGGGAGCAACACTGAGGCTGCTGGCTTCCATACTAAGCGCTATATTTGACACAAGCCTAACACCGTGCTTGATCCTCCGAGCACCACTCCTACTGAGAAGTATGGTGGAGGAAGTTTCATCTTATGGACAGAAATGCATAGATTGCAAGCAGCACTGTGTGAAATATCAAGGACTATACAGCACTGCTACTCTTTCCTGTATGGTCTCTCTGCATTACAATATAAAAGCTTGCATTTGGATACCGAATAAAAAGCTATACTGTAGTTGTTGTGCTATGTGTATCATCGATCACCCACACCTTCCCTTCATCTGCTCAGGGCACCTCAAAATACACTTCAATTAAGCTGATGTGCAGTATTTTCTCACAGTTAGGATACAAACTCCCAGCAGCCTAGAGGATAGAAAATCTAATGAGAGATGTACAGAGGCAAACACAGGCACACATTAGAAATCCACCCACAAGTACACATGCATACTGAATGCAAATTATTAATCAATATATCATTTGCACATATGTGAGAATAATGTTTGATACCGCATATGCCCTGTTGGGATATGTTTGGCCTGCTATACAAGATGTTGGAGATGCCCATAAGGCAAGATAAGCTAGCTTGTCTATCAGAATGAAACCACTGATATGCATTATATGGCTTATGTACATATGCATGTCTGATAAATTGTCCAGAATGAGGGAGAGAGTTGCCGATCACTGCCATAGGTTGCTCACATCTCACTCAATCTTCTTGACCACTTAAGCCTGTTACTCAGGGTCATGGCTGCCAGAGTCCATCCTGGGTGCAGGGCGGGGACTCATCCAGGTCGAGCATCAGCCCACCACAGTGAGTACACACACAGACACACACATCCACCTTCACCCTCACACCTATGGACAATTCAGAGATGCCAATTCACCTAGTGTACATGCCCTTGGACAGCAGGTGGAAACCAGAGAACCTGGGGGAAACCCTCATAAACACAGGGAGAGTATGCGATTTTCGCACAAGGTCTGAGTGTAATTCAAACTCACAGCCTTGGTGGTTTGTCTTCTGAGTGACATTAATTAGTTAGTTAGTACGGTAGAAATGCTTAGTTGCTCTTTTTCAAATAGAAATGTCATTTCTTGATTGCATTAATGTAAAATTACAAATCCACAAGACTTCTTGAATTGACATTAGCAAATTTGTTGACTATGGGGTTAACAGGGCTCTTACAGCACAGTTTTCATGTGAAATGAATAGGCATAGATACATTTTAATATTCTAATATTTGATCTTCAATTTTTGCTCATTACCACAACATCAAGGAGCCTGACTGCAAACAGTTTAGGTAAAATTGTCTTCTGTTTATGGACCACTGTTTTCTGTTCTTTGTTGTTTCAGACTCAGCTCTTGTCAGTTCTCCCACGTTGTCTTCATAATCAACATGATGTTGGGGGAGTAGAGGTGTTTTGTCATAAGTCATGCTGACACTCAGCCAACTGGTATAAAAAGTTCCAGTCATGGAACTTGTTTTTCTTCATTTAATCATTTGTTCATTTAGCTAATGCTCTTATCCATCTGATAGTCACAGACATGGTACCGTAGAGCAACATTTGTTTTATATCTATGATGTTGCTCAAAAATTTAATTCATTACACACCAGACTAACTGATCCTAACCACTGGGGATACACATCCGGAGTAAAACCTTTGCCATGTCATAGTTGATCTTCTGTGGTGACCCCTGACAGAAGCAGTCAAAGAAAGAAAAAAAACCTCTAGACCAGGGGTGGGCAAACTCACATCTTTTTAATCTGGCCCACTAGAGATTCGTACCAAATTGCCCAAATACTGATCCATAATACTGGCCCAGGGTGGTAGTGGCCTAGTGGGTAACACACTCGTATATGAACCAGAAATCCCACTTACTACCATTGTGTCCCTGAGCAAGACACTTAACCCTAAGTTGCTCCAGGGGGGGACTGTCCCTGTAACTACTGATTGTAAGTCACTCTGGATAAGGGCATCTGATAAATGCTGTAAATGTAAATGTAATTATTGCCTCACTAATTTTCCTGTTATTCCTGCCTTTACACGTGAAGATCTACACCTGAACTCAGGGTAAATGAGTGGTCATTTATGCCCAGCAGTCAGGGCCCAGGTTTCATGACTCGTTTTTGAAAGGTTGCCACAGAACACGGACGTCGTTTTATTATGAAGCGGCATGAAAAACAGTGTTTGTATGAATGCCGTTTTTATGCTGCTTAATAATAAAACACCATCCGCGAGCAAGCGCTATAAGAAGCACCATTCTGAACACTTTCTCAATGCTGTTTGTTACTACAGAGGATGGTGATGAATACGCTGTTTTCTTGTATTATAAGGATTTCTGTCTTGTGTGCCTCACAACCATGAAAGTTGAACTGTCAGGATTGAATCAGTACTGCAGGACGTCAGACCACACCAGTCAAGGACAGATCTCCTACGTTGCCAATGATGCGCCCAGCTGCTACAATACTCCTGGTTGCCTGAACAAAGGGATACACTTGTTTTATTCTCCTTAACAATGCAGCAATTAGTCAATAACATGAAAAAATATTGGCCTATTGTTTCAGCAATTTACTAGGTGGCACATGCTTAATATGTGATGGAAAGATGCTGTATTTCATACATGCCTTGCTTACTAGATCTAAAGAAACGGGGGCTGTTCCGAGTGGATAAAGTGGCAGTGTTGGGTAGCTTGTGTCATGCCAGCATTGGCCCATGATTCAAAGCTGTAGGAAGCAAGCTTATTTGTTGAGGGTGAAGCCCACTCACTGACATCACTCATTTCCTCTGTTCCACAGAAAGAGAATGAGAGTTGGCAGACATGGATTAATTATCAGGAAGTAGATTTGCTCATGAGAGGCAATACACCATCATCCATTGAAGGACAACAAACGGGGGATGTTTTCATTGTTAGTTTTGGATTTAATACTCAGAGCAGAATGTCACTATTCACCGGAATTAGTAATTATTATTTGTGGTAGTAAACGACACTGGAACACTTTCAATCACATTAATGAAAATGTATCAAAATCACACAGCGTTCAAGAACAGATCGGTATCATCTCAGACCGAGAACAAAGTATCCCTGGAGCCAGGGCTTGCATACAGCTCCCCCATGCACTTTTATTTTCTCTGAGCCTATGTCTATTATCTCCATATCTTCCACCCTCCAGAGACCCACATTGGGTTGATCCAGACCCAGTTATGAGACAGAGTATTTCCTGGATTTAAGCATCACAAAATTAAAGCTACTTTCTCAGTATAATCCAATTAACAGCACTGTGCACTAATGGAAGCTTTCCACAGAACCATCTGGCATCAGGCTATGCTGCTTGTCAGGGCTGATGTGTGGGGCAGACAATTACGAGACCGGGGTTCATCAAAGATCCTCTGAGAGGTAGCTGCCTCACCAGCTAGTTTGTTGCCAGTTCATTATGGTTCTCTGGTAACTTCTCATCCAAAATATGCAATAGCTTATTTCCACAGGCCATCAGACACTTGAACATTTAGGGACTTTCACCTTTGTACAGACACACACACACACCGTTGTATTGAGTAACATTATCTATTAACGTGCACTTTATGTCAGTTTGTAACTTTGTTTAATTGTTTAAATGTTACATGAAGCACCAGGTTTCGGGAAACATTGTTTCGTTTCACTATGTACTGTCTAACATGTATGTAGCTGAAATGACAATAAAGCTCAACTTCAGTTGCAGGCTTTACCATGGTATAACCAGGTAAGTCAGCAGTGAGACAAACGTTTTAATTGAGACAGTCCAAAACACAATCCAAAAGGCAGGACAAGAGTCATCCACAAACAATAAAAGAATAAGTAGGAGTTGTAAAAAAAATTAAAAAGCTGACCAGTTTAGGAAGCTGACCATTGGGTTTTGTGGTAGTTTGAATTTACAATGCCTGAAATAAAATCCCTATTTTTAAAAATGTAAACTGTACACTTTTGATGCTTGAGTCGAGTGTGTCAACCAAACCAGCCTTTAGCCCATTAATATGCATACATTTTTTTCAAATGACCTGCCCTCTAAAATACAGTTTAAACATTTGAGTTTTTTTGCTGAATAACACAATGACTGGACTTGACAATACTTGTGTTAGGATTGCCTGCAGCTGGGCTCCACACCGGAACTCAATCCTGACGCCCCATAAATGCCGGAAGTTTCCGCCCGTTCGGGGTCGCTGGCATTTTCGTGAACTCGCTGCACGAACTTGACCTAGTTTTGTTTCATGCGTTTTGAGTTCTGGCAATCGCCACACGCCTACGGGTTAGTTTCAGTTCGTTATTTAAGTTAAATCGTTTTCGGCCACCGCGCCGCTGTTTATTTGTATTTCTTTATTATTTGTATTAATAAAACCCCGTTCCCAGCATGTCAAACCTCTGCGCTTCCTTCCCCCGTAAGTCCGTAGTCGTGACAACTTGACTAGAAAACTAATTCAAACAGTAATAATCAGACATCCATATATAAATAATTAATCCTAGGTAGGAAAGCATATAATATAATTAGTAGTCAGCATATTTTATGCAGTATTTATGTCCAATCATACTCCAGCCAAACTATATAAGTTTCAATCATTAAATAATATACAACTGTTTCCCAACAGATTTTTTACCTATTTCATCTTGTTTTTCACGTCATCATCCGCTCAGTAGGATGTAATTATGAAACAAACAGCATAGACCACATTAAGTGGATCAATAGCTTATAATGTGGCAAGAGTGTCACGCATTTTGGGCTGAAGAACACAGATAGATGCTAAGTAGGGGGTCTAATTAAAACAGTTTAGCTGTATGCCCACAGAATGCAATTATCCACATAAACAGCATGATAAGCAGAAATTTGATTTAATCCGCCACCTCTGCTGATCTGCCCGCACTGCAGGAGAGCCCTGTAGCCTCTCACTCATATCAGGTTATGTTAATTCTCGCTGTTTTATATGCAGTTTTTGTTGGGTGGATTCATAATGATGAAAACGCTTGAAATACCTGACCTCCGACTTATTCTTTTTGCTATTTCAATGGCATTTTTAATGCAGTCGGTCTCTAAGGTAGCCAACCATTTTAGAAACAAGGTCAAGTTAGCATGGTCTTAAAACTGTGTCCTTGAAAGTGACTCCAGGGTTTGAGCATGAGAAGAAAGGTCTTGTTTCCCCCGTAACAAAGTAGTACAAGGTATTTAAATTCACACCACTGAGGTATTTCACACATCAGAATTGTTAAAAATGATTCTCCATATCATTTCAGAGGGGTAAGGATCTGTGTGTTTTTAATATCAAATGTTGAGTGGTTGTTTTGTTTTTTTTAATCTTTCATCTTTACACACATCAGAGCAAAACAATACTACAATAATACTGTAAATAACATATTTCCAACAAATAAAAATTTCATTTCTTAAGTTCATTTTATGTTACAATTTGCTATTAATTTAATCCGCCACCTCTGCTGATCTTCCCGAACCATCTTCAGCTTGATTTAATATTTGTTATGACTTCTTAAATGCTTCCTCATTTAACTAGCTTTAAGAATACACCAACAAGATGTCAGAGATGTATAAAATACAGTATGGCATTTCTAAATAGCACCCAAAATGTATAACTGGACTAACATTCAAGTTCAGGGTACTGGTATGAAAAGTGTGCAAATTTGTATGTTTGCAGTTTCAAACTAAAGCGGGAGCAGAAACCGGAAGGAAATGAGTATTTTATTAGCAAAATCTAAATAGAACAGAAATTCCTTGAAACAAACAAATATTGTCTGGTTTTCTTTTATTAACGTGTTCAAACTCAAATAAACATTTGATTTTGAACACTTCAGATTAGAGGGCTTCACAACTGAGTAAACCTTTTGGCTTTAAATCTGCTCCGAGCTCATGTAGCATAAATTGTTGTTGTTCAAACTCAGTATGGAAAAAACATTATTTTCATTGGTAGAGATGACTAAGTTATCCCAAGAGGCATATATTCAGAGAAACCACGCCATGTATCACTGAATGATCTGAGCAGCAGCTCCCATAGGGCTGGAGTGCTTTATATTAAAACCTAATCATAAGCATTGAATAGGAGCTGCACTGGGGAGGCAATGCAGATGTATGTGGGCTGGCAGGCCTGGCAAAGCATTAGAGAGGCACCACCGCCCCTCTCTCAGCACTGGGCTTCAGGGACCAGGCAGTAAAACAAGTCATGGGGCAATTACGATGAGAAGCTATTGGCCTGCCAGTCGGTTATGGATGGCTGCCATAAACACAGACATTTTGCTGACCATGGTGTGAGAATCCAATAACGGCACCGTCCCCAAGACATAGGCCTTCCCTATCAGTGGCTGACTTTCTGTGGTAGAAGACTGTTTTAGACTTCAGACGTATTGATACATGGAGATATTTAAAAGATCAATATTTAATGCTCTGTGCAGCTGGATTTGGAAATTAAAGCAAATTTCACTCTCATTTTAAAACATGGTAAGGCATTCACTCACTTAAAACACAGATATCCAATCACAGATTTACCGTCTTTGCCTAGACGCAATTCAGAGCTCTCAGTCGGACCAGACGTAATTTATCTTCATCCACAGAGGGAAAAAATCAAAGAGAACAATACCCGATAACATGAAGATTGATGCAGGCCCTTGAATGTATGGGTGGGTGTGTGACTGTGTGTGTGTGTGTGTGTGTGTGTGTGTGTGTGTGTGTGTGTGTGAGGCAGTGTCTTGCTGTCTCCCTGCGGCTGAGCCCATTTGTGAGTGTGTATAGACCATTATGTAGATCTTCATTTGGTCAAAGCTTGGTCAAAAACAATACTGTACATCAACAAAAACAACAGATTGTTTTCAGCGTGCATGTTGTTCAGTTCACAATACACACTACTACTACTACTATTATGAAGTGAAGTGATTGTCACTTGTGATACACAGTAGCACAGCACACGGTGCACAACGTCTTTTACAGGTTTCTAATAGTAAACATTATTTTTAATGATATATTATTGTCATTTATTGACATTAAGTGGGTGGTAGACTGAAGAGACACGTAGTACTGTTGTTCTCTTTAGTAAGACACTTAAACCTTGAGTTCTTCTAGGAAATGGACCCTGTAATTGGGGAATTTAAATTTCTCTGGTGCATTCATTCAGGTGATAAATGAATACATGTCAAAATACTGCCATCCGATTGCACAGCACACTTTAGCAATTTACCACTTCTACAGATAATGAAACCATGTCACAAACAAACAAAAAGACTACAGAAATCCAGCCTATTCTGAGGTTGACATACTGCAACATTTCAGAAAAACAAGGACCAATCAAAGGCTATTCGGTCTGAACACAGCAAGTCACCCTGACAGGAATCACTCACATCAGCCCAGTCCGAAAGCAGATGCTCCTGAAGGGAGTCTTCTGTTCGGAGAAGCCTCTTCCTCGCCCCGGCCCTGTCTGACAGATTCCCCATTATTATTGCTCAGCGTGGAGGAAGAATTCAGAACAGTCGCTCCTCTTCCACGTTCAGCCTCTTATTATTTTCCCTTATTCTGATTCTACGTCTCTCTCTCTCCCCCTCTCTCTCTCCCTCTCTCCTCCACCCTGTCAAACGCATGAATCTGGGTTAGACAGGCTCCTTTTAAAACCCCAGTTAAAATAGATGACCTCTAGATTAGCGGCACGCTAGTGCTCAAGGGTGCTATGAGATGACAAAATTTGTATCCTGCCTCTGAGGAATCAAGAACGAGGCACAAGAAAGACATGAGCATAGTTAAGCCTTAAAAGTTTGTTGCACAGAGTTTTTGTTCCTTCTGGTTCCTTATTTCCTCAAGTCTTTCCTGTGATAATGGCTTGTAACAATGGATTTGGCCTTCAGCCATACAAAGCATTACTAATGACACCTCTTAGCATCATATAAATTTCCTGCATCAAGCCCGAATGCTTCCTTAACACTCTGAGCCTGAAGGCCGACTCCCAGCGTGAAGCCCAGCAGGACTCCAAGCTCGCATGGCAGCGCATGGCAGCGCACGATACCTGCCCGGCTTTGCACAGAGCCGGATGCGGTGTGTGGCGGGGTCCCTCGCCCTGCATTGTGTGTGTGTGTAAGCGTGCGTGTACATACAGAGTTTTGGTGTATGCGGCCAGGTCCTGGATTCAGAGACACTTGGTGATGAAGTGGCTGGGGCGTCAGGGAGAGTGATGTCATGCTCCTTCCCACTCTCTCTGTCTCCCCGCACACTTTTCCAGGCCTTGAGAGCAGACTGTCCTGCTTATGTCGCTCCTTTCGAGCGGCCTCAGTGATGACATACGCAAGGCGCGTTGTCAGCACGTGAGTTTTTGTCGTAAGGGCCACGTCGTCATGCCCATCAGCCTGTTCCGCGTTTTGTCTATCGTCATTAATCGGACACATAGGCCAGCAAACATGATCAGAAGATGTGGGAGGTGGTGGGGGATGAAGAGAAGTGAAATTATGCAACTGAAAATATCCCCCTCCCACGTCTTCTGATCGTGTTCGCTAATGCCGCGTTACAATGTTAGCACAGGGAACAGACTTTTTAGGACCACACAGGACAAGACCTCTCCTCCTCACGAAAGCTTCAAGGTCACAGCCCGGCCATGACACACTGGATCACAAGGAGACGTTAATTTCATTTGTCCCTCGTATTTTTTCTGCTGTGGATGCTTATTTTGTTCCCTTGGGGACACAGTTTCACCTCTATATCTGGAAAGCCCAGAGGGAACTGGCTCAATACAATTACACCTTTCAGAGGCAGGAGGAATTGCTTGAACTCTTGGATAGATTACATGGGCACAAGGAAGAGAGAACGACGCAAGAGAGAGCGCTAAACTCATGTGACCCCTGAATCTTAATGCGATTGTCCCTCTATTAGCAGTGTGCTCTCCTTGCTCTGAGCCCCCTAAACCCGGGGCCAAGATGCTCTGGAGCTACCATTAGGGCAGTAGATGGAGACATGAGAAGGGAATGAAATTAGCCAGACTCTATTCCATTATCCATGAGAATGGGTCCGCTGGCGATGCCACAGCACTCCCAGTTCACCCGCATGACGGTGCTGACTGGCAATGGGTCGAGACGCACCAGCAGGCAGGTTTTAGTAGGTGTGAGGTGTGAAAGTGAAGTGATTGTCATTGTGATACAATGCAGCACAGCCCACGGTGACACAACAAAATGTGTCCTCTGCTTTTAACCATCAGCCTTAGTGAGCAGTGGGCAGCCATGAAAGGTGCCCGGGGGGCAGAGTGTGGCAACCTTCTGATTACGGGGCCACTTCCTTAACCGCTAGGCCACCCACTGCCCCAACTGGGGCGCTATCATTAACACATAAGGTGTTACGACCCTAAAAAAGGCTATACAGTATTTCAAATGCTCACACAATGTCAACACTCACATCACTTACTAAATGGGAGGAGCCCATGGTGATGATTGACAGCTTTTTATGCACCCTATTTCTATATGTCTCATTCGCAAAGCAACACAAGCAAAGTTCCTGTGCATCTCAAAGCTTCTGCCCAAAATTGTCCAAAGAAAAAAACACACACACACAAAACTGCTCAAAATATGTATTTCATGAAATTTTGGCTCCTCAATACACATTCTTGACAAGCAATTCTTTCCAAAAGCATCAAATACAAAACCGCACCAATAAGGCAACACTGATCCCAAGATCCTGTCTCCTCCTCTCCTCCTCTGTATAACTCTGCTTTCTGTCCTCATAATGAGACTTCAGCATGCCATCAGCAGATATCACAAATATAATCTTTGTTACGATCATCTCATGAATCATAAAATAACCAATATTACCAGTAACAACACAAGGGAAAATTCTGTTGTCACTTGACTGCTGACTGAAGATTGCAGATGGAATCGCTTTTCATTACAGGAGCCCAAATTGTAGTTACACATTCACATACAGTACGGGCCAAAGGGAGGGGGAGGTGTGACATTTCTGTGTCGATGGTTGTGCGTGAAGATTCGGCACTTCTGTTTTACATGCCTTTTGTCTGACGGCAATGTGTGAAGTGTCAGTCGTCAGGACCGCCCACCCTCTTTGTCTTCCCCAAATAGGAGGCACCGGGGGCGTGACATCAGAAACAACAGGTTCTGATTGGTCAGTGACAACTTCCTGTAGGCCAGTGACAACTTCCTGTAGGGTATAAAGGTCTGCTCACATGTGGAAAAGGGACTCTGAGCTTTACATTTACATTTACATTTACAGCATTTAGCAGACGCCCTTATCCAGAGCGACTTACAATCAGTAGTAGCTTTCTTGCTCAGGGGGTTTTCCATCAGAAGCCAGAAGGCTTCTGAGTCTTTCTCCCCCCCTCTTTTTCTCTTCTCCCTCTTTACTCTTTCTTCTAATTTTTATTTTCTCTGTAACCTTGGTACCTTTTTACATTCAATATTCACAGGTAACTACAATAATTATTTACCGGTGTTAATAAATTAGAAACTGTTCATTTTTAACCTCTATTGTGCCATGCCTCTTTCTGCCAGGTAACATCAAATTGGAGTGGTTGAATACAGTGCTTTGTGTGGAGGGAGAAAGAGTTTTTCTACACACTCCATTCTCTTCTCCCACACCACATGGTCTTTTTTACAGCCTCCACAGTCACCGGACCTGAACCCAAGCCAGATGGTTTGGGGTGAGCTGGACCGCAGAGTGAAGGCAAAGGGGCCAACAAGTGCTAAACACCTCTGGGAACATTTCAGGTGATGACCATCTTGAAGCTCATCGAGAGAATGCCAAGAGTGTGCAAAGCAGTAATCATAGCAAAGGGCAGCTATTTTGAAGCAACTAGAATTTAAAATGTGTTTTCAGTTATTTCAGCTTTTTTTGTTAAGTACATAACTCCACATGTGTTCATTCATAGTTTTGATGCCTTCAGTGAGAATCTGCCAATGTAAATGATCAAGAAAATAAAGAAAACACATTGAATCAGAAGGTGTGTCCGAACTTTTGGCCTGTACTGTATATTGTATTAGTGTCCACATCTTTGCAGCATAAACAATTTTCTCTCAGCGTTCTGACATTTTTAAAATGCTTTTACACAGCAAAAGCAAGAGGTTAAGAAAAGTGAAGTTTCACCATTTAATCTCTCATCTGTCTTATCAAAGCAACTCAGACCACGGACGTCTTGTTTACAGGCAATAATTCACAGTGACTCAATGCCAAATGACATAAGCAGTACTTGTCAGCTGTCATACTGAAGGAGAGAACCCTCTGTTTAACCCTCCACGTTCATCACTCACATCTCAGCCATTAGAGGATCTTTATCTTAGTACTTCGGGCCAGAGGAACTAAGAATGGAGGCCATTCATGTCGAGACATGTAAAAGGAGGCATATCGTGTCCCATAAAGAAATATTTAAGAGAAACTGAAAACAAGCCAAATCTTCTACAGTGAGTAATAAAGAAATGGAACAGAATCACAATAAATCTGATATAAAAAATTATATCGTTATTTTACAATGTAAATGATCTTTCTTGTAATTGTCCAGAAATAAATGTATTTCAGAATTTGGATACTCCCTGAGTAAATTGGCTTATAAAGCAGTTGGGCCTTTTTTTTTCACTCATTTAACTGGCGATCCGAAATGGAAATTACATTTACATTATAACTAAAACCTATAGACAACTTCGAGTGTGTAGCTCAGTCAGAGGCAGTTGTGATCAACGAACATGAACTGATTATTTCCGTGTGACTAATTCATATTCAGGAGCCACA
Organism: Denticeps clupeoides; assembly: GCF_900700375.1. NCBI lineage: Eukaryota > Metazoa > Chordata > Actinopteri > Clupeiformes > Denticipitidae > Denticeps > Denticeps clupeoides. The sequence goes on from NC_041709.1 coordinate 4,690,881, forward strand.
GGCAGATGGTAGCATGTCTATGACCTTCTATTTTAGGGGGCGTAATTGGGCAGAGAGAGTATTTTTGGGATGCCCGCGGGTGCATATCGAACACTACACCCTCATCTGGCAAGCTTAAGAGAAAATAAAGGCCACACGTTGTTAAAACATTCATCAAGCGGTAATTGGGTTATGCTGACAATTATAAAGGCAAGCGGAAGCGCATTACGCCAAATTTATCAGTGAGCAGCCGATTAAAAAGGGCCTAAGTGAAAGTGCTGCCATCACGAGCTACAGTGCATCAGGGCATCTTTGCTCCTCTCAAGGAGATTTTTCTGTAAGCAGATTTCTTAGGTTTACGGTTTTTATGTTCAAACCCTTCAAAGCTGACAGTGATAGAATGCTGCTTTACCCCTGGCCCATAACTCATTTAGAGCTTCAGGATATTCAGCAGTAAATACATTTGGTCTGTGGCGCCCAGTGGTTGCTGCGCATTACAGCTGATGAATGAGTCCTGATCAATCCCAGCAGACGCTGATAGAGAAAGACTGATCAGCTCTCATTCAAGAGTTGTCCTCCAACACGAACCCCGAGGTCCTGTGGGTCCCAATACTGGTATGTGCTGAAGTGTATGTTTGTGTCAGTGACTCTTGATGGCTCGTACAGGATTGTGTGTAGGACTTCCTGTGACTGTTTTTTCAGCCAATCAGAGTGCCTTGACACACTTACAGACTGAGAAGACCCCCCTTCAGCACGTGGCATGGTGGATTGGTGCATTTTTCCTATTTGTGTTTTCCCTACAATAAACTGTTCCATTTTTGTTGAACCCTCAGAGTCCATCGTTTCCTCTCCCTCTTGGAGTTGACCTGGTCAGACCGGCAGTTCCTTTTATTTGGTTGCACTATTTGTCCAGCAATACCAGTAAAAAACACATAAAACTACTTTCAACCTTTTCTCTTTTTTTACAGCGTCCCCATCAGGTAAATGCAACCTAGTTACCATTTCTGACAGACTATTGCACATTTTCTATATAATGAAAGCAGCTGGCTTAATGTAACTTGTGTCTTAAGATAAAAAGTGAACTCGACCAGTCCTAGGATAAAAAGACAAATTCAATGAAGTTCTCCATTCAAAATCACTTTTAGTCTAGGACTAGGCTTAATCCCTGAATGGTGAACTGATCCATGGAGTCCAATAGCTAGGTCTACCTCATGGTGTCCTGCTAGGTCTTACCTCTGTCATGTGAATGAGATAGAATTTCAGCTCTTCTGCATGGTCTGGGAAGAGAAACAGAAGAAAGTGAAACAGGAGTGAAATTAGAGTTTTGAAGGAGTTGTATTTACTGATGAATATTGCAGAGAAACTGAAATTTCAAGGCAAACTCATATAGAAACAGAGTCAGAGTGTATATACAGTGCAGGCCAAAAGTTTGGACACACCTTCTCATTCAATGTGTTTTCTTTTTTTTCATGACCATTTAGACATTCAAGCCCATTCAGACATACTGTATGTGATTTTGGGCTATATAAGAAATAAATGTTGTTGTTGTTGTTATTTACACTGGTAGATTCTCATTGAAGGCATCAAAACTATGAATGAACACATGTGGAGTTATGTACTTAACAAAAAGTGGAGACCTGGCCTCCACAGTCATCGGACCTGAACCCAATTGAAATGGTTTGGGGTGAGCTGGACCGCAGAGTGAAGGCAAAGGGGCCAACAAGTGCTAAACACCTTTGGGAACTCCTTCAGGACCATTTCAGGTGACGACCTCTTGAAGCTCATTTAGAGAATACCAAAAGTGTGCAAAGCAGTAATCAGAGCAAAGGGTGTTTTTTTTAAGAAACTATAATATAAAACATGTTTTCAGTTATTTCACATTATTTGTTAAGTACATAACTCCACATGTGTTCATTCATAGTTTTGATGCCTTCAGTGAGAATCTACCAATGTAAATGGTCATGAAAATAAAGAAAACACATTGAATGAGAAGGTGAGTCCAAACTTTGGCCTATACTGTGTGTGTGTGTGTGTGTGTGTGTGTGTGTGTGTGTGTGTGTGTGTGTGTGTGTGTGTGTGTGTATATATAATGTCACATTATGTAGAATACACTAATGCATGGTCTTTTGGTCCTTTAAATAAACTCAGCAGACCTTTCCCTGCACTAAACACACACAATCAAATCAGGTTGGGTCTGGGGTGCTCATGCACGTCATCAAGCATAATTTGTTTCTCCGTCACACACACTATGTGCTCCTTGCCCACAACAAATACACACATAGGTTGATATTCCTGGCACGTCCCTCCTCCCCCTTAATTCATTGCAGGGTCGGCCTGTGGCGCCTGCATGTCCATGTCAGCGCAGATGGATGATAGTGGCATTCCCAGGTCCTTTACCACTCCACTGGCACGCTATAAGCCAGTCAGGGGTCACTGCAAGTGACACCACCAGCACCAAAGATGAATAAGCAGCCTGCTTGTTTCTTCTCATGCAGTTGCATCATCTCTCACACAGTTAAAAAGTTAAAATCAAAGTTAAAATCTGCTGTGATCAACTCCCTACACTAGATGGCACAATAAACTCTCAACCAGTTACAGAGCTCAAATTGTGGTGACACAGGCTGGTGTTGGGAATGAAGAGCACTGAAAAACAAAGTTGTGCAAGAGAGATGTGCACTTGCTGATGTTTCCTGGGGGGCTGTCCGCCTCTTCACAGTCACACAGTCACCACTCTGCTCCTGGTCCCTAATTAACAGACAGGATTGCCTTCAACTGTATGGAGCCACCTCACATGCATTGCATGAACATTGCATGTGTTCATAAAAGCCCTAAAATCTGTACAAGTGGGTGTTTGAGGACTGGGGACAAAATGTGTGTGTGTTATAGAGATGCACAATGTAATGTATCCAGACCACCTCCGGTCTGACTGTCCCAAGTCCTCTGCTGTGCTCTGTCAAGCTGTCACCAGAGTCCCCACAAATGCAATTCTCACAAAGTCCCACAAAGGGACAGAGCTGTCCATCAGCCTGCCAACCACAAATGGCCTCTTAATAAAGTCCCACCAGTCAACCCCCCCGCCTTGTCTATCCCATCTTCCACACCAGAAATAGCAGCACTTTGTTGCAGCAATGGTCAAGAAATCAAGGTCAGAGCACGTAGATCAGAAAGTTCTGGAATTAAATCCTCTTCCACAAATCATTTGGTTGAAGAGATCCAGACAAAGATTAACGCAGGACACTTCAGCAGGAGTCACTGCCCTCTGTAGTCCTAACAAAGTCATTTTTGGAGAAGACATTCCAAACCACTGCCTTCCTGACCATGTAGATAAGATAAGATGATACTTTATTCATCCCACAAGTGGGAAATTTACTAATTAAATATACCTGACTAACAGCTTAAATTGTACCTAAATAGCAACAAAATATTAATAATAATAAGGCCTGGAACAGTTTTTATGAATGGCTGTCAATGTGCCAAAAGCATTGATTTATATTTACATTTACAGCAAATATCAGACACCCTTACCCAGAGTGACTTACAATCCGTAGTTACAGGGACAGTCCACCTGGTGACACTCAGGGTTAAGTGTCTTGCTCAGGGACACAATGGTAGTAAGTCGAGTTCGAACCTGTGATTTAGTGCTCTTCTGGTTCATAGGTGAGTGTTTTACCCACTAGACTACTACCACCACAAAACAGATGGTCAGAGGAGCACTATGGGGTCACCATGGGTTCACGATGCAAAGACTGAATGGCCAGTGGAAGAACTGTATTGGATATGGCACTGACAACCTTGAATGATTAAAAGATGAAAAAAGCAATGCAAACAAAGTTAAGTATCCAGTCTTTTAGGAACAAATAATTTACTAAATCAAAGCCTTTCTATCTCAAATTATTCAAAACAGAAAAAAACTCAAACATTTTCAATAACTGTCATTTTCCTGTATGAACAGCAGAGGTCACAGTTGCATTGTACATCTACCCAAGACTGATCTGGTTTTTCTCTATACAGATTTGCACGATTATATTGTTTGGATGCCAGCTATTTCTGATGAATAGACTAAAGTTTTTAATCATGCACCAATTAATATTCAGGGACATATGAAGCTGCACTATAATATTATGTGTATTAGAGTCAATGGTAAGCAGAAGCAGTGAAGCTGTGATGAAGAAGGAGCTGGAAAGATGTGCTTCAGTGAGTGGGCTGGAGACCCATTAGTTTCACAAAAGCACGGCGGTGAGGTTTTGTGCTTGGAACTCGTCTCTTTGGTGGACCTGCCGATTATCTTTCCCTTTTTATCAGGCAACAGGCTCATCAGGCTTTCTGTGTTTTAAAGATGAAAAAAAAAAAGAAATATTGAGAAATAACATATTTTCGTCCTTATACTGTAGAGAGTGGGGTGATGGGACGGTACCATTGAACTTGTTATCTATAAAGCATCCTGCTCAGAGACCCTTGTGCTTCTCTCACCCTTTCCCACGGCCATCTCAGTGGGGAGTCAAGGGGGGGTACAGGAAGACCCTTTTCCCATACAGACAGTCTGCTTCAACCTGCAACTGGGACCATGGCCCACAGTGTACTTTAAAATAATCCAGTTCCCTGGAGCCTCTTTCCTGAACACAGATACGCAACAATGACAGGCGTCACCCAGATGCACCTCTTTCAGATGCTCCTATGCACCCCCCTAATTTCCTGCTCAGATTCGAGGACAAGGCTCACTATCTCTGGACAGCCAAGGAGTCATGAACCCCCCCCGTACACACCCCTCCCATCTGCTACTGGAGATCAGGACATGATCTCATTCCACCTCCTGTTTTCCAAAAGGGTTAAACTCATCAGCTAACCCCTGTCCAACAGAGCTGACCACTGTCAGTCAGGTCATGCCTCACTTTTCCTCCATACAGGAAGGCAGCCAACGATTGTGTTAAAGACAACTGCCGCCACGATTGTGCGGCAAGTTTACAACAGGCAAAGAAAATGAAACACCCAAAAATACAAAGCCACCCTTAAATAACCTGCATGGGCCAGTATCCTTTTTATTAATGCATGAAGAACCAACAGCAAAAATACAAATTAGACCAGGCCTGACGGGACTCATTTATAACGTCCTGTGGACAGAGGACTTACATGACCGAGCTTTTGACTGTCCCCAAACCAACGCACTGACCACTACAGGAAAGCCCGACATCCCCCGAGGGAGGAGACCAATGTCACAGATGGGTGGCTGGAAATAGCCATGTCCGAGGGGTTCTGGGTATGAAAGGGGAAGGAAGGGGGACCTGCCATGGTGAGACATGACAGTTCTAGAACATGTGACCTCAATTTGTATCATCCATCAAAGGCGGACTCCACAAAGCTGCAGGAACACACACACCTTTATCTGGGATGCCACTTCAAACCAGTAGTCCCTTACTGCCACGCTGAATGACGTAATGGGGAACTGAGAAATTCAGGGTTTTCCTCTACAATGAGGTTAGTATCATTACATGCTACTGTAAATATGTTACATCATCTGCATATTTAAACATGAGAGCTGCATTCATGTGCAGTTTGCCAACAAGAGGCAGATTATTTATGACAATTATATTCACTCCACTTACTTTACACTTAAGACAAATGCCCTAAGCTGAATAGGCCTGTCTGCTTTGTTAATATTATGACACATTATATATTATGACATATTATTACACCAATGTCAATGAATTTCAACAGGTTTTAAAATAGCCTAATAATCAATAGCCATCCTGACTCAAATATTAGCTTTCATTGCACAGCATTTTCAGTTCAAACTTGTACTTATCATCTACTAATCTTTCCCTCGCTGTGATCTTCTTGTGTCCCCTCAACTGCCTCCTCCCTCTGGACCATTAAAGTTCCCCTATATCTCTATTATCAAATCTGCCTTTACTATATTTCATTATGTGTCATTACATTTCATCATGTATTGACTGTACATCATTTTCTAAACATTCTGGGAGATTTTTCTGAAAGCGTTTCTGTGTAAATGAGTGTTTTGCCACTTACCTTCCTGTAGACGGAGCTGTCGGAGGTAGAGTGGGTTTTGCAGCACATTACAGCGCCCTGGTTCATCCTCACGGGTCACCAGCATTAGGTCTGTGTATACGAACACAGTCACCTGCAGAATGAACACAATATACCTTTTATTTTGTGTTCCAAATGCTACAATGTTCAGGTTTGGCCCAGAACAAAACATGAAACAAAAGCGTGATTTGATCCCCAAGAAAACGGTCAAGGTAAATGAGAGCGTAAGAAGCTTCGTCAGCTAAATGAAAAACATTAACACCCCTCGGTACAGCACCTCTTGTTCGCAGCCCCTCCGATCTGCAGTCCACACCACCTCACACAATACTACACACTCAAATTGTCTTTAATAATTTATTGCTTGTGCTACTCTAAAATGAAATTTGCATGCCGCCCTTTTGCATGACTGATCTAACGCGCAGTCTGACTTATTAATAGCCTGCTTCAGTGTTTGGTGTATGTTATCACCACCAAAAGAGATGCATGCATATGGTGAGGTTCATAAGAAATGCTTGCATTAGCTACCGTGGTCCACCTAGCCTCAGAACAGCACTTCTGCATGAAGCCCCGTCTTCTGCAGCAGTGCAGCTTCTTTATTGTTTGCTTTGTCTGATCTCTCTCTGATTAAAGACTTGCTTGTAAAGGCTATGATGTGGTAACAGACATTCCTGCGCTCTGAGTATTCACAGAATTATGTCACATGTTAGGAGAATGACAACTGCAGCCGATGAGTAGCGTTGGTGGTGAGTGTGCACATGACTGACTGACGTGGATTTGGTGCTGTTTGCTAACTTCCTTTAGAAGCATAGCCACCGATTTCCAGTCTCTTTCCATATCTCTCGCTTGCCGCAGTCACCAGACAGACTGGGAAGGTCCAGGCAACGTGATGGCATGAGCTGGAGTTTACAGTAGGCAGGGCAGGGCACACACTGGCCGCCTGTGTGGCCTTCCTTCCTGGGCCGTGTCCTCGGCTGAGATTTTGGCACCGACAGCTCATGTCTCCTTTCAATGCATGGGCCGAACAATGTGGGACAAGAAAAGCTCATTGTTTTGGAGCCCGAGTGAAGCACTCCCTGCTTTGTCACCGGCACTCATCCTCCCCAGTCAATCAAATCCCGATCAGCAGTCATATTCTAGGAATATTAAGCCGTTTTACACTCACATAAAGAAACAATATCTTACACTGTGGAATGGCCTACAGCTATTCATTAAATCCGTTTGTACACGGTTTTATAGCTGTTGCATAAGACCAGATGCTTTTCTTTCTTTACCAGGATTTGTCTTTTTTAAGATAAGATCATAAAAAAGGCAAAATGTGGGCATTTCTTCATTGGATTATTGTACATGATAAATATAAGCACAATAATTCAATTTTATTCTATTTTATTTTTGGTTGTCTCTACCATAACTCAACTATATGAGTGTCAACCAGATGTGACACTGTAGAACAGAATTCAATGATGGATATGATACAAAAGTTCCAGAAAAAAAAAAAAAACTTTAATGCATTTAATTGTCTGTCTACAGTTTATACTGTTGTTGCACCTTCACAAACGTGCACGGCGGCACATTTCTTCTGCCACTGACTTCAGACACTCATACACACACACTGGGCCACAGTGACAGCGACACCGTTAAAGGTCAGGCCGTGCATCAGCGTTAAACAAACTGAGCACTGAACACTGAACAACCCTCCCCGAGGTTTCACATCCTCACAAACACCCAAAAAACGCCTGCCGGAAAAAAAAGGAACGGAGCAGCAAAAAAAAAAAAACTGAATGATTTAGAGTACACGGGCCAAGGGTGTTTAGATAAGTGACCGGTCCCTGTCACATAAATGAAATTAAATAGCAGATTAAGTTTGTGAATTAGTGGGCTGTCAGATTCTGCTTTGTTGCACGCGGCACAATGCACTGTGGGAGGATACTTTTTTTTGTGCTGTGGCTTTCACAACTATGAGGGGGTCTGAGTGCTGCGGTTGAGAGGCTGTGATCTGACACAGAAGATGTGCCGAGTGGCTGCGTGGAGCCGAGCAGTCGTTGGCTGGGCTGTCTTTGCTGCTGCCGGGGGGATTTTTATTTCTGAGTTCTGAGTTGCATTTTTGCTTTGACATGCAATATAAATTCTTATTATTCATAGCACGGCAAAAAAAAAAAAAACCCAGAAACTGCATTGCATGGGTTTCCAAAACTTAATGAAGCATTGCCCCATCCATGGAATAGCCCCAGTGGTTTTTTAACAACACAGGGCTGTGTGTAGTTATTTCCTGTGTAAAGAAGTGCAGATAAGCAAGTAGCCCTACCATGAATAACACCGCTGCACTATTCTTTTGATCGAGAAGAAGAACATTTCAGACAACAACAGGAAAATGCTACATTCGGCGGTACCAGTGTGTGTGTGTGTGTGTGTGTGTGAGAGAGACTGAGGCAGACAAGCGTAAAAAGACTGAACACACATTCAGAACTCCCATTCATTAGAACAAGAAGCTCTGAAGAGATGCTTGGCTCCATATGGGCAAACAACAAACAGCCTGCAGAATATTTGTCTACGTTTTTATCGTGCGTCAAGCAGGTGGTGGTAAAATTACCATACTTTCCCGACGCTTCGCTTGCACGGACGCAGCGCAAACAAAAGAATAAATGCGAAAAAGCGTTGGCCGAGGAGAAGAAACAGATAAAGGTGTTGGAATTTGATTCGCTTTCCCAGTTCGCCGTGAATAAAAGTAACATGACCGTTTTGCTCTCATTTATGCAGTGACGGGCTCTGAAGCTGATAAATGAGGTTAGTACCCACCACGGTGGCAGTTTGAGTGTGGGGGGAGGAAGGGGGTTCAAAGCCTATTGTGCTCCAGAACACACTGCGGCCTGGCGGCTATCAATCAGCTCCACAAGCATGCACCCTAGGGAGCACAAGAATGTCAGACAGTGGGGAAAAAGACCAAAGCCACCACTGAAGTAAACAGGTTTAAAGACTTGTTTTTCAAAGCAGCCCGCCAATCCTGACAGTGGGAATTTTTTTTTTTTTTATGGGGGCCACCAACATGCGGGCGGGACCAAGGTCAGCCACCCCCTTCCCTGTGTTTCTCCACCGTCCCTCTGATTCCAGACTGGTCTTCCTCTCACTGCCCTCTCACCTCTGGAGCACACCTCATATACCAGTGCACACAAACCCACATACACACTTCCCTTCCATAATATTATTACAATGGGTGCTCAGCTTCCCCTGTTGTTCCCATATACACACACACACACACACGCAGAGGTTTGAGGGATTCTGGTATTTTGTTCTTACTGCAAAATACCACTGCTCTTGCCCAAGGCCATTTTTTACACACACATTGACACACACACAGTGAGAGAGAGAGAGAGAGAGAGAGAGAGAGAGAGGGAGAGAGAGAGGACACACAGAGAGGAGAGGAAAGCTCCTGGATCGCAGGGTCACCATTCATCCACCTCCATTCTGTACTCATTCACGTGTCTTTCTCTGAGTTTAAAGTGTTTGAGATATAGCTTGTTGGTCACATGGCCCTGATGGATGGATAATGCTGCTGCTGGATAACAGCGGCTCATAAATCACGGGAGGCTTCAGCACCGTCTCCTGAAGCACTCCATCACACAAACACAAACAAAGACTGGTGGGTGCACTGTGACTGCGTGTAGGTGCGTGTAAGAGTGTGTGTGGGAAATCACAGGAGCCACAAAGTCCGCCTGTTTTGACGAGTTCCCATATTAATTCCACCAAATGTTGTGGGGGCAGAGGGCCGAAAGGCTGAAATCTATCTAAAATGAATTTAATGAACGTAAAGCAGCGTGCAAATGTTAGTTAGATCTTCTATCTGAGTTCCTAGTTGGTGTTTGTGTGCACCAGAAGGCTGCGGAGCTGACTAGGACACAGACAAGATGCTGTTACACACCAAGTTCTCAGATTCACTGTCCTGAGGAAAAAGTCTGGCAATTATCTGACAAGATCAATCAGAACTTCAATCAGAGCCTTCAACTGTAAGGCATCATTTCCCAGAAAACAGTCTGACTGCATCAGGGGTGGAGTTGTTTGTCCTGTTCAGATATTTTAATTTTGTTGCTTATTTAGTTGCCTGACGGTTTTAAATGCAATTCTTCTACCGTGTGAAACAAACCCTTCTGATAAGAGGCTGAGACACTTCCTGGTCCAATGGGGAGTGTGTCAGGGAATATAACTGATACGACATCCCCAGCCAAGCTCTCTAGTTCTCTCACACTTCTCCTCGCAGCTGACAAAACTGTTCAGGGTGGTAGTAGCCTAGTGTGTAACAACCTTGCCTACGAAAAACAGATGACCACAAAGACACAAGACTTAATATGCTCCATTATGTCCCTGAGCAAGAAACGGTCTCCAAGAGGACTGTGTCTGTCTGCTAAATGTAAATAATAAATGTAAATGTAAATCCTGTCATTTGATAGACATTTTGCTATACGTATCAACACTCTTATATCCATATACTGAAATCACTAATTACCACCGATGGACACAAACAGGAAAAACATTCTGAGATCACAAAATGTTGACGTAACTAAGCAGAAATGGATGGGCGTAGAAAAAGGGACCTCGAGAGAGAGAGTTCAGAGCCAATCTAAAAATGTTATAGAAATAGGGTTGACAGAACATAATTTGTACAGTTTGTAATCAGGCTGAATCACAAAACAGGTCAATTTAAGATATTTGATTAAAAAATTAATCAAACATCCTTTCAGGCCACGTTCAGTCTATGCTAGGGTAGTAGTTGCCTAGTGGGTATTAAAAAAAAGTGAAGTGATTGTCATTGAGAAACACTGCAACACAGCACACGGTGCACACAACGAAATGTGTCCTCTGCTTTTAACCATCACCCTTGGTGAGCAGGCGTTAAAGGCGCCCGGGGAGCAGTGTGTGGGGACGGTGCTTTGCTCAGTGGCAAAGATTTCCTTAACCGCTGTAACACACTCACCTATGAACCAGAAGACCCAGGTTCAAATCCAACTTACTACCATTGTGTCCCTGAGCAAGACATTTAACCCTAAGTTGCTCGTGGGGGGGACTGTCCCTGTAACTACTGATTGTAAGTAGCTCTGGATAAGGGCGTCTGATAAATGCTGTAAATGTAAATGCTCTGACAGCCATGTGAATTTCTTATAAGCTGCTAATGACGTAAACATTTTTACCCTTACATGTCAGGGTGGCTGAGGTGGACGCTGATGTGGACGTACCTTTATAGACAAATGCTTGCTTTCATGTAGAATCATCTCCTCTGACACCACCAGTGTACGAGTCGGGCTGCACAGGTCAAGAGGCTGAAAAAAAATGTATTAGAATTAATGTTCGCTTCTCATGGCACTTATGCTAACAAAAGAGTTTGTAGCCAGGCATATATAACAAGCACACTAGACAAAGTATTTATCTCCTGTCCACAGAAATTAAAATAAAGCAGCATACACTACCATCAGCGTTTTAGAGCCTAGGTCCATGACGATTGATATTAACAGAGAATAACGGAGGCTGACTGTGGCTTCTTGTGGAGCAAGCTAGCTATGCTGACTCTCTAGTGCTCTTCTCTGAGAAAACTACTCCCACTACCTGCTCTCCACGGGCCAGGTCGTCTAAAAAAATTCTGATCGACAGCAAGGTTATGCATTATGCTAAGCCCATGTGGTACAACATGGCGAAAGTAAAAACCACTTCCTTTAGGTTTTTTTTTTTTTTTTTTTAGGACTGAGACCTTTCAGTATACCTCACTGCAGACGTTTGTTATACATTAGCAGGAAGTGGGCAGAAACACAGGGTCTCTTCATGTGCACTCACTCACTTACAAAATATGGGTTACTGATCAGAGTTCAATAAAAAGACGCAAACAAAACTGTCCTTAGATTTTCTAGCATCTGCAATTGCTGTATGTCAAAAATAAATTATAGTAGCTATTTGATTCACTGAGTAACCAGATGCCATGCAACCTGATTCGTTCAAGTTCATATTAAGATCACTTTATTGTTATTCAGTCAGTGCAGATGCATTGATGAACAAAATTATGCAACAATGCAACATCACATTGAATAAAAGCAGGTTAAAACAACTTATAAATAAAAAATGTAAATCGAATTATTGCAGTATGGTAAACATATAGAATACTTCATTATTTATAAAAAAGGTAGAGGATATTGCACTATGTAGAAGTGGCTAAATGTATAGTAGCAATATGTACAGTATAAAAATAGACTATACAGTGGGTATGGAAAGTATTCAGACCCGCTTAAACTTTTCATTCTTTGTTATATTGTAGCCAATCATTTAAGTTCATTTTTTTCTTCATTAATGTACACACAGCACCCCATATTGACAGAAAAACACAGAATTGTTAACATTTTTGCAGATTTACTTTCTGTACCCACTTTTCATGCACACACATGCATACATACAGGAATGTGCACACATATAAGGAATTCTATGAGGCGTGAGGTATCCGTTTATATGGAATGACTTTTGTTTAAACATCTGGTGGCAGTAAGATAAAAACTGTTCAGGAACCTGACTGTCCTAAACTGCAGACTGTGGAGTGAATAGACTGTGGAGTGGTGTTAGGTGAGAATGTCACCCAAGGGTAATGTCCTTTATATTTACATTTTACATTTACAGCATTTTTTTGTACACCCTTATCCAGAGCTACTTACAGTCAGTATTTACAGGCACAGTCCCCCCCTAGAGACACTTCGGGTTAAGTGTCTTGCTCATGGACACAATGGTAGTAGGTGGGATTTGAACCTGGGTTTTCTGGTACATAGGTGAGTGTGTTACCCACTAGGCTACTAAATGCCCTGGAGAGGCCACAGTGTTTGGCCGGGTCCTCCACAGATTGCAGTGAGACCCAAATGATCTTTTCGGCCGCTCTCATCAGTCTCTGCAGTGCCTTTCTATCTAAGCCACTGCTGCTGTTATGCCATTAGGAGCTACTACTTGTCAGCATGCTCTCCGTGTTGAGGGCAGGTGGGTTGAGGCGAGCCTTTTTTAAATTGCGTAGAAAGTACAGGTGATAGTGTGCTTTTTTAACAATGGAGGACATGTGCAAGGTTCAGGTCAGGTTGTTAGTCACATGCACCTCCAGAGAGCTTATATTCTGCACAGCAGAGATTGAGGCGTGTTTTTTTTTTCTAAAGTCAGTGACCAATTCTTCCACAAAAAGATTGACCTCCTCCTCTTTTTTTATTATTATTCCTTGAGTGTATCACAGACAAACGTCTTCCAGTGCTGTGATCAGTGTCAAAAGAGTGGGTCGGTGTTTGCTAGGCTTTTAACATGATTTTTGCTGATAGTGCAGCCATTCAAGCATGTGCGTGATGTGATAAACCCAACTGGTGACTTTATGATCTCACCATCTGCATTATGTATTCGAGCTTGACATCATGAATGTAGACAATACAGACAATTCAATAATATTAATGTCAACAACAAACACAAGACACAAATAGAGTAAAGATCCAGACCTGCACAAAGATAGGGAATATGAGGATCTTGGGTGCAACTTTCACGTAGGTGCTGTAGTTTGCATGGGGCAGGTGGGAGCGTACTATGGTACAGTTCTGGTAGTTGGCATAGTTACAGCTGGACTGCTGGTGGTTGGCTGGTGGTGCCGTTTTGGAAGCCTTGCTGTTGGTGGAGCGGCGCAGGAAGCTAGTCCTGCCCTGGATACCTGGCGCAGGCTGGGCACTGGCAAGGCCACTTCCATGCATCTGAGGCACACTGGACTGTCGGGTGGGGAGCATCCTGCTTGCTAAAATTACAAATGACAGTGTGAACCAGTCAATGAACCAACAATGAACCACCATTCTGCTGGCTTCTATGAAGATTTGAAGACTCAGAGCATAATTGCAACTGATTTTTCCAGCTGAATAAAAAAAACATCTCACCAAATGTACCACGATTGTCCTGGTAAACAGGCCTCAGCATCTGCAGAGAAAGTCAAGGGGATGGTGAGTGTGCTGTTCTGTACAGAGATGGGTTTTAAATATTTTTTTTTTCACCTTTAATAGGACTGTTTTTGTAATGCACACTTGTGTAAAATAAAATGTGACTGACATACCTAGTACAGGCATGCTTATTTGCAGACAGTATCACAACACTTTTGATGTGACTGCCAGGAGATGTGTCTCGACGAATCTATATTGATTTGTTCCAAAATTATAATTATATTATAATTGTTGTTGTTTTATAATAATAAAATTTAATGATGGGGCATCTCATCAAAGCTTGTACAGAAAGCACAACTAGCTGACACTGCTGTTCCAATGTGACCTTTCAATGGTTATAGATAAAAAAAAAAAAGCATGTGCTTCTAGAAAAAGACCAGCCCAAGCTGTCAGCTTTGATAATAGGTCTCACAGTGATTAGACACACATTCAGAGCACTTCGCTATATTACACTACAGTACACAGCACTTCCCCATTAAGTCCCTGTTCAAACAGAGGAACTGTAGCTGTAGGCTATAGGCCACTGGGTCACATGACAACCTCATAACTCGTCTGGTGGCTGCTTTCATTCTACCAATCCTATAATTTGTTTAATTGTTTACAATTTTTTGGGCCAACTGTTTTGTGCATATGTGAACAAGTATGCAACAAGCCAAATACCAAGTCAGGCATACCTAGAACTAAAAATCAGAGTTGTATTATCAGCATACTTTGTAATATAGTGACTGAGAGTGTTTAATAGTAAACTATTATTTATAGTATTAAAACATATTTTTCATAGTTTTCATATTTATCTTATAAGAGCAGTTTAGGTTAACAATCAGACAAATCCACAGGTGATTTAGACATTGTGTGCTTTTTATTTTGATACTTGTTCCATATACAAATTGTCAAAACTCTGAAACAGTTGATGTCAATCATTTTTAAAAGTACAATCTTTTTTTTTTTTTTAATTCCTTATAAAGTTAAATAAAAATCTATCTGCTTGTTATTGACCATGAGTCAATTATACGAGTAGATCTACTAAATATGCATTCTTGCGTAATATCAATATTAATATTTTTATATTGTGAACATTAGCATGGCCAGTTCATGACCCGGGGTCATGCTAATAATATATTGCACATATTAAAACCATGATACAACAACCTTTGGCCCTCAGCTCCAGCCCCCTGTATCTCCTTATTGATACATGCAAAAACATTTTTAAAATGCCAAAATAAGAGGTGGTGCTTAAATGGTGCAGTCAAGTAATCGAGGGAAGCTCCTTGTTAGGAGAGGAGCAGCAGCGCTGGCTGCCAGTACCTGGCTCCCCGGGTTGATAGGTGAGAGGATAATGTAGTTGTCTCCATTGGACGCTTTGACTCGGGTTCCACGTAGCGTCTGAGTCGGCGCCCGGGCCTTGGCTTCACCCTCGTCCACTCTCCGTTCGCCCCAGTGCCCCCCAACCTCGAAGCCCCCTCCTCCACCACCTGACCCCTCTGTACCGTTGACCAGCAAGCGGCGGGTTCTGTGATGGGCCGGTAAGGGGGGCACTGGGGGGGTCTTGTTGTCACGTTTCTTGGGCGGGGAGGGTGGCTCATAGGCACTAGGTTTGTAGGTGGGCCGATGGATGAGACCCTCAAAGCTGGGCTTTGCAGCAGGACCTGTGCGCCACACCACCACCGTGATCTCACCATGGCTGTTTCTGTGTGGGTGGCAAAAAGGAGATTATGTGATATGCGGGCCTACAAAAGTACTTTAACAGGTCTCTTGCATTTTATACTAGTTTTATAATCCTGTTTTAAAATAAGATCCCCCTTAAAGCACATCTTTAAAAATAAAGACTGTTTCAGAAGATTGAGAAATTTAATGGGACTGTCAGAAGTTGTGATGTTCATACATTGTGTTCTTCATGCATTTATGCAAATATCGCAATGGTAGACTCAAAGGCCATACATCTGACCTGTGGTCAGTCCAGATCAGTACAACATTCCTGGTGCTTTTGGGTAAAAAAAAATAATAATAAGTACCTTATAGCATGGGCCAGGTCCACACATTTCCACTGTTCCACTGGCTGGCCGTTGAGCTGCAGCAGTGTGTCCAGCTGCTGCAGACCAGCCTGGTCTGCTGGGCCTCCTGGAGACAGGAACAGACAGGATCAGTACAAACACACGCACAGGTAGTCACACAGCAGTCAAGCATGCGTTAAGCTTGGTGAACTCGCACACACTCAACAAAACCTTAAGGTTCAGTGATCCATGGAAATCCATTCTAGATGACCCACACTGACAGACTGACAGACAGAAGGGGCAGTCCGTTACTTGCCTGGGTCAACAGCCTGGACCCTCACCGGGGAGTCAGAGCAGATGGTGAATCCGTAGCCATCTTTTCCACGAAGAATGGTTACCTGGACAACGATACACAATAAGACACCATGACAAATGATCCCATTTCATAATAAATGTGTGTATGTGTTTGTTCAGCTTGTAAAAAAATCTGGAACTAATTACTAAACTACTACTTTAACTTAGATAATAGTTTAAAAGACAATTAATTTGTCAGGCTAACATCCATCCATTCCATGTATAGTTACTGAATTGGTAAAAAAAAAAAAAAAAAAGAGCTGTCTATGGTGCTGAGTTGAGAAGGGTTTGCAATGGTTAGCATTAAACTCAACTGTACTTAAGTCTGACCACTCCCGCTGAAAAGGGGAATTACGGAATGTCCCGCCCCCCCAAGTCGCCTCTATCAGTGGCCAACGCAGCACACTAAAAACTTCCAAGAACTCTGGAGCAGGGTGTGTGGCAAACACCATGTATGCTTGCTTAACATTCAAAGCTCACCCACAAATGCAGATAAGGAACACAGGACCTAGCGAGCTTGCACGCATGAACACAGGCACATTTACTCATTCGCACACAAAAATAAACTGCAATACTAGGGTGGGGAGGTATGAGATGGATATCTCAGATTTCTCCAAAAGAACAACTCCCATCTCGTCTGATCACGCTCCCAGACCGCAATCTGGAGGAGGGACTAATTACAGCGGTCTCTCACCAATCCACCATGCTACATTTACAAGCAGGCTGCTTTCCTTGCAACACTACAGTCTTTCTTCTTCTGAATACTCCACGAATAATAACTTTTCCATATGTCACACTTTATTGATAACCTTAAACTATTATGACCGATCATCATTTTCAAATTTCAAGTTTCTCAGTGAAATGGGTTAATGCACAGGAATAATAAGACTGCCAGGAACCAGACAAGATAATCAAAAAGCTGTGAGAGATGAAGCCATGTCCTGGACTTGTCTGAAGCTTATTGTCTGCAGGCAGCTTCAGACGCCTATGTGAGCACAAACTCTTTAATCATTGGCACATGAAAGCTCATTTTTATCTGTCAGCCAGATCTGAGGGAACAGAGGGCAAGAAAGACAGAAAGCATGTAGAAAGAAACCATTGGCAAAGGAGAAAATAAAATAATGATAAAAAGGGAATGGAATAAAAAGAATAAATAAAAGATGGTAAGACAGTGACGAGCTTATCTCAGATGCAACCACATGCTTGGAAGGACAAAGATGAACTAAATAAAAGCGGGACAAGCACATAGATTCAACAGGGTGGAGAGGGCATGGGGGGTGGAATGATGGGCATGCTGGCACTCCACAGAGCTGAGCGCTAAATGAAAAATGGCCCCACTGGCCCCCCGAGCGTGGGAGAAATGTGCCCGCAAAAACCTGCAGGAAACATCCTGACTACCCCGGAAGGAAAAGAAATCAGGAGATGGAGGGAGAGTGTGAGAGAGAGAGGCCAGTGGTCAGCAAACGCCACTGTCAACCTCCACTACCCTACAAATAATCCTATTATGTCCAACACAACATATTGCTCTACAGGGAAATAACCTGTAGTTAGTGAACGAAAGTCATTCTATATTTTAAAAAATGGATGAATGAATAAATGAATATGCAGAGAAAAGCTTAAGTATTATTTTTAATCATTCGATACCCGTCAATAAATGTGCACACAAAAATTATGGAGGTGACAATTTAGGTTATTTTGAAGAATCTAATAGATGAAGCATGAAGATATATATTATAATAATGTAACGCTGTAACTATGTCTCATGAATCAGATTCTTCAGTCGCCACTCTTTTGACATCAATATAGATGATTGTTATCAAAAAGAACTTTTTCAGTCGGAACAGTCAGTCAACAGTCGGAAAACCATCCCCATGGTTTAAAATGGTTTGATTGCTTTATTACATCACAAGCGTTACTTTTGTGAGTTTTGATCCACAAATGTTGACCTTTAGTGTACATGCATGTAGCAACTTCTAAAATACTCTCTTCAACCCTCTGGCAAAGTCACTTTTACTGTGTACAGACCTTACTGAATGTCCCTTTTCTCACTTGAATTCATCTCTGGTAGAAGAGAAATGTTTATATCCAGCTATAAAATATCCCATCAGATATGGTGAAAGTATCCTCAAGAACCGTGGTGTCATAAGAACTGGCCTGACAGAGCAGTGGTTCAGATTCATTGTGTCGGAGCAAGAAGGCATGTAGGCCATTAGACAAACGTTGCTTTGTCTGCATTTCACTGAATTACCAAGAGAAGTGTTAGAACAAAACACATTGACAGAAGCTGAACCGACCCAGTCCCCACCAGCATCAGTCCAGCAGAAGACTTGTATCCAACTAGCATTGTACCATATACTGAATGTAAAAGGAGGTAAGGAAGACTACGGGATTAGTGCGTTAGGCTCTGGATTTATCTAGATCGAGATCAACTAATCCTGGCAATTTAGAGTTGCCAATCCACCTAGTGTTCATGCCTTTGGACAGCAGAAGAGAACCGCAGAACCTTGCTGTTCTATTCCACTGAAAGAAAGTTTCAGCAAATCCCTTTCCATCATTTTACTAATTTCCCCACAGACCAGACCAGACCGACAATACATGAAGGATACTTGCACCACCAACAATTTCCTTCTCATCCTTCAAAGACTCTCCTCACAGCTTTTTAAATTCCGGCCCACAAAGCTCGGCTTTTCTCTTTTCTCAGAAGAATTCAAAAGAATGAAGCAGCAGGACAGCACCATCACAAAACAGCGAACAACTATCTCCCATCATCCTCTGTTCTGATCATCCATCATTCCTCCAGGTGGATCACACAGACCTGAGGCAGCCTGCATCCAATGCAGACCCTGCAGAGCCCGTGGATGGTGTGCATGACTCTGGAGGGTTCCGCGGTGGTCCTCTGTCTCTGCAATGAGCTCCGAGCGTGTGTGTCCAGAGGCCGGCGCCGTGGCGACGGGACTGCCTGCTCCAGGCTCACTGAACTTGGCATGAATGTTCATGGGAACTCAGTGAGTAGAGAAAAGAATAGCAGGAAACGTACCCTCCCCAACTACCCCCCCCCCCCCCCCACCCCCACCCCCGAATCCCAGCTCTCTCCTCCGCCTGTGTGTCTGTCCTCGATAAGAGCTTCCTGAGCCCAACGAAGAGGTGGGACAGTAAGAACGGGACAGACAGTCAGACTACCTGTCTGAAATAAAGACACATCCTGCACGCTAAATCAGCGCCGTAAACACACACACTTACACAAGTACATCCGCATATCATTACAGACAAATATCTTTCAAAGGGACACCTGGGGGCAGTGGTGTCCTATAGGTTAAGGAAGCGGCCCTGTTATCAGAAGGTTCGGTTCGGTTGCAGGTTCGAATCTCGATCCGCCAGGCTGCCACTGAGGTGCCACTGAGCAAAGCACCGTCCCCACACACTGCTCCCCGGGCGCCTGTCATGGCTGCCCACTGCTCACTAAGGAGAGGACACATTTCACAGCACCATGTGCTGTGCTGTGTATCACAATGACAATCACGTTACTTTCACTTCACTATGTAACAGGAGTTATAGCCCCCATCCATCCAGATGTAGCAGAATTCGTATAAACTGCAATATGTACACCTTTACTTAACAAGTGCAGACATACAACAACCCATACAACACAAGCAGTTCCAGTAAAACAACATAGGACACAAAAGTATTCCAAATGCACATTTTATACTGTAGTGTTTAGAAACTTTTAAGAAAAATGCTGCTATTATTAGTTAAAATCCTCCAAAATTCCTTGGCTTTGAACATCAAAATTAAGCAACGATTCAATTTAACTGTAACACATTGAAAGGGTGGTAGTAACCTAGTGGTAGTCACCTATGAACCAGAAGACCACAAAGTCACAGGTTCAAACCCCACTACCATTGTGTCCCTGAGCACGACCCTTAACCCTGCGTTGCTCCCGGGGCTGAGATGAAAATGACATTTACAAGTATGGGGAATTAGTGACAAGGTGCAATGAAGCTGTTCTGGTGTCTCACAGTGACCATGGGTTCCAGAACCCTATTTTTAGACCCCATGTTTCTATTTGTTTGTCAACTGTCTGTACTTTGGTCAAATCTCATGCATGCACATTACAGAAGCCCTGGTTTTGGGCCTCCACGATTTCACCCAACAGGGCCCGGCTCCTTATCTTTCCTTCTGTATTTTCCCTTCCCCGTTCTCTGACTTTGTTTTCCTGTTGCAGGGGTCCAGCTCCATTAAAAACGCACGCCCGCTACCCTCTTATCTAAACATTCTCACACTTGCTGTTTTTGATGGCAAACAAGGTGATGGAGCAAAAGAAAGAAAACGAATGGCTGCTAACGTCTTATGGCGCAAACGTCTTGTGTTGGGAAGAAAGAAAAACACGTTAATGTCAGCAAAACCCTGCCGAGATTATGATCCCTCGGTGACCTCAGGAGTTCATTGCTCCAATTCAGCAGCTTTTTGTTTCCCATTAGCAGGCTCAGAAACACACAAAAGGCAAAAAGGTGAAAAAGAGTAAGTCTTTGAAAAGGGGGCGATACAACTCGTTCCCTATAGTGGTATCAAACCGGCAGAAAACACCATTCAGCTCTTTTTTTGGGAGCCATTGGCCCGCTGGGATTTCACAGGGACTTTTCCATGTTTTTCATTTAGCAGGGGGAGGGCAGCCAACAATTGCACTTTACCAAAAATAAAAGAAAAGAAAAGAGGAGAAAAAAAGGAATAGTGTGAGAGGAGCTCTTCGGAATGGCTCGATTAGAGAGCAGGAAAGAGGAGGGCAGGAAGGAGGGATTAGAAAACAAGGCAGGGGGAATGCCTGGGGTCAGTGTTTCAGAGGGTCAGGAGCTCCTGAAAGAAGGAGTCTCCCTCTGCCTGACCTGAATACAGCGCAATGTGTATATGTCATATGTGTATTTCTAATTCTTTGGAAAAGGTTAAAAAGACCCTGTGCATTGACATTCATTGACATGCTTGATGGGAGTGTTTGGACGCAACTATTTCTAAATTATTAACTAGTAATAAAATCTGGGAACTAAGTAATAAAATCTGGAAAGAGCAGCATATCCAAGAGTGGGCCCAATCATCTGCACAACACAGTCCTCACCTTGCAGATTATCACTATAGAGTATGTTTAGACACAGTTCAGAGCTGTGTCCCTTCCAAACCGACTAGCTGTGATTCTGCTGTTATTTAAACCGTCTATAGCAGTGCTGCTTATTTGGTGCTCATATGACCCACCACAATGCCTCATATCAACTTTCAGAGTGAAGCTCGTCACCCTGGCTAAAGAGCACAAAAGTCATGCTCTGCCACCAGACTCAATATTCAAAAGTGTGCTCCTCCAAACAGACGTCCAAATTGTGACTCCATGTTAGTGTGCACTGAAAGCCAAAGGCAGAAGCAGGTACGCCCGAAGGGGACAAACTTGAGATTTGTTTGATTGTTAAACTTTACTTTACTTTACTTTACTTTATGGTAGACACTTTTATCCAAAGCGACTTACAAGAGGAAGTCACCAGCAAAGAACCCTGATAAGGCCCAACTTGCCAGAAAAAGAACATGCTCGGAAATTGTTCAGTGCTAGATGAAGAAAAAACTTTTTTTTTTTTTAATTTTGTGCAGTGTTTACGCATGTGCGTGTGTAAGTGTTAGATTTGTCTGAAATACTTTTTGAATAAGTGGGTTCTCAACTGCCTCTTAAAGGTGGTAGTCTCGGCTAGTATATGTAGTATATACTAGCCTAGTATAGGAAATGTATAAAATATATATATAAGAAATATATAAAAGAAATACACATTTAACCTCACAATACCCGTATGAAGACAGAGTAGCAAACCCCTCACAGCAAACCCCAAAAATAGAAAGAAACAAGGCGAAATGAGAATTTGAGAAATGCACCGCCAACACGGCAGTCACCTTTGCAACAAATCTGCTGAATGTGTATCTACACAGCGGAGTAGAGGAATGCAGGCTAATTAGCCAAGCTCCTGACAATGACTGAAAAGCACTGACTTACTGGCCGGAAAGGAGGCTAAGGAAGCCTAAATAGACCACAGATTCAAATATATACGATGAGTTGTTTTCTTGACACTTCCAAATACTATTTTGTCAGCAGGGTGATTAAAGACATTTACAGACCTATTGCCCTTTACATGCTGAGTGACAGTCAGATGTCCTGAACGGAGACATCAATGTGGTGTGCCATGCTTGCTTAAACTTGCTCAAGTGTCTGGTCTTGTCTAGCTCTCATCTTGAGAAAGCAATCATATAAAAAGCAATCATATAAAAATGCTGATTTATGGCATTTAGAAGACTGACCCAGAGCGACTACAATTAATAGGTACAGTCCCTTTGGAAACACTAAGGGTGTAGTGGGGACACAATGGTAGTAATTGGGGTTTGAACTCGTCACTTGGCATGTGTCTAACACACTAGGCTACTCTTGAAAGAGGGAACCTTCCAGGACATCCATAGGAGTAGAGTACGATATTTTTCTTGTTCAGCTAATCAAAAGAGTGGACCTTGGATGAATGGAAGAGACAGGAATTTTGGTGGACGGTGACAGTCTATCGTTTTGACCGGCCTTCTCGGGACAGGAATATTCTGGCATCGGTATCGAAGCGATGGCTCCGAGGGTCTCCATGCCACTGCACACAAAGAGTGGTTTACATAACAGCCCCTCTCGGGTAACGGCTACCGACTGCTCATATGAGTGAACGGGGTCGGCTGCATTGATCTGATATGACTTGCGGCTAATGTAACTTGAGTCCAAAAGCACCCGGCCAGACAGCATTGAGGGACATGAGAACTGAGGCAAGAATTTAGGTTGCCATTGAAATCCCTCAAAAATAACAATATTTACACCTCAGGCACAATGTCCTCTAAGCAGGACAGTAAATTATAATGTCAATAACGTGATGATGCAAAAATATTTTGTCACTAAGAAAACTCATAAAATCATTTGAAGTCATAAAGGCCTTTGAGGTGACACTGATGTCCACTCTAAAGACACCACAGATCACAGACGGCAAAAAAATTATTGAACTCTCAATAACTATTGAGTCCCTCTATTAGTAATCCAGATTTTAAAGATTGGTGCAGGCAAAGTAGGGAAACTTCCAGCACCTTCCAAACTCAATTCCACAGTCTGGAACTCGTTTGGTTGAGAGAAAGGCAGCGCTTAAAGTGCGCAGCGAAGTGGAAGGAGGAAACGGGTAAAAAAGGAAAGAAAGCAGCAAGACGAATCCTGAAGCGCAAAGGTTCCTAATTGAGCCCCTGACTCTCGTTCCCCTCCTTTCTGCAGCCTCAGCCTCGGGATGCGGGAACCCCACACAGGCTCCTGTTCTGATTCACACCGAAGAAAGGAGGCTGAGGGGGGGGGCAGGGTAACTTGATGAAAGCGAGGAGAAACCCTTTTCATCCCTATGCGGTACATCCAGGGAATAGTCACCCCACCCTGGCCTGCACTCTTTCAAGCCCCCACCCCAACACGCTGGGCCTGAGGTTGGAGTTACAGTCAACATCAAAGCAGGAAGCAGTCCTCCGCACCAACAAACGCACACATGACACAAATCAGGGTACACGCAACCTCTACTGGGCGCCTTTTCTTTTCAAAATAAGGGTTGCTAGTCTGGCGAATCGTCTGATCATCTGAAAACTTCTGCCAGACACAGAGGCACAGAAGCACAGCAAGAGAAGCAATGAGAAGAAGAGAGCGAGAGACCACAGAGGAAGAGGAGGACAGAGTGGAGCTATGCTCTCCCAAACCATGGTTAGCACATTCCCCCAGCCTGCCAGCTATAAAACACACACACACACACACACACACACACACACACACACACACACACACATACAAATGTATAGCACAGTATATACAAGTGTATAGCACAGTATAGCATGTCCCTTTGGTTGCCCTCTTTGCATACTTGATCTCCAGGTTCACTTCCATACATTTTACATTTACATTTTACAGCATTTATCAGACGCCCTTATCCAGAGCGACTTACAATCAGTAGTTACAGGGACAGTCTCCCTGGAGCATCTTAGGGTTAAGTGTCTTGCTCAGGGACACAATGGTAGTAAGCGGGATTCGAACCCAGGTCTTCTGGTTCATAGGCAAGTGTGTTACCCACTAGGCTACTACCACACATACAAAAAGTACATGCACACTTGCACCCATCCCAAAACGAATACTGCGGTGAAGTTTCACGAGCACACAGACGCACGTAAACACACAAAGTGAAACACACATATACGGTGACAAGTGGGACAGCTCGGAGCACACTCACCGTTAAGCATTGCATATTCTCGGGGCTTGTGGTCTCGGGGGCAGCACCATGGCTTGTGAGCGCAGCCTCTGAAAGAAAGACAAAAGAGTCGCGGGCTGAGACGCTGCCTGTAACACCGGAGAACATCTCACCCGCCCCTCTCTCCTCCCGCTGGAGATGACAGCGGCTGAAACTCTTTCTTAAAAAGAAGAAAGAAATAAAGAAGAACCTTCAGAAGAAGGGAGGAAAAGGAGGGTAAGAAAATGCCATGTGGACCAAGTTTTTGTCCACTGCAGAACTCTGTGGACAGAGGCTGCAGCGTTGTGAGGAAGAGATGTGAGGAGGAGTGAGGAGAGCAGGAGGAGAACCCCTGTACCCCTCTTCAAAAAAATAAACTCGACCCCTCCCCCGCCTGCGTCTGAGATGAGCACATTGAAGAGAGAGAGAGTTTGCGTTGCAAGAAAAGCGACCTGGAGAAGAATAAACTCCTCACTCCTTTATCCATGTGCGGGCTTCTGCATGGTTGCCACGGCAACGGCACCTCGCCCTCGCCACAATGTTCTTTTAAGCGTTCCTCATAAAGGCAACATTCACTCCGGACACAATACCGATCGGCCTGAGCCTCAACCCTGCACTCTGCACAGCAGCTTTGCACGCTGCTGTATAAGCTCTTTCTTATTCTCTGCAACCCCCACCCCCTTCACACACACACACACACACACACACACACGCCTACTGTGCTCATCCAAAAAACTTCAGAAGATAAAATTCAATTTCCCAGGCCAGTTTTGAACAGTTATTCAGGCCTCGTGAGCTCTATTCTAATTGTGTTAGGACTGGCATGCACAGACGCAGGGCGACCCCTTCGCTCCATTGCTGTCTGGGAGCGGCTGCTCACACACTGGCGGCACCAGCACCCCTAAAGCGAGGTGTCCGGGGCAACAGCCACGTCTATAAACGCGACTCTGGGAATCCCACAGGTTTTTAATCAAACCTTAAAAGAGTGGCTTTGTGGCCCTGGGGAGAGAGCCGCGTGGCACGGGGCCCAGGGGGGCTTTTTCAGCCCAGAGACGTAAATCACACAGGCCGGGTGATGAGCTCATGGCTGCACGGGAGCCGGAATCTGAGGGGTCGGTCCGAGCTCCCATCAGTCAGACATTCCGAGAGGGACAAGTAGAGAAGAGGCTGGCTGGGAGTGTTACTGTCATTCAGTAGTAAAACCCACTCACTTGAGTCGAGAGGGTCAGAGACTGGAGGGTCACTACATCTTTCAGTTCCAAAGTAAACACCATTCTGATGGAGAGTATTTTAACACGGGCCCTTCTCATCCCACACGTTGAGGTGCGTGTTGTGCCAGTGCTGATTAACAATCAGGCTTCACTCGTACTGTAGAAGCCAAATGGCAAGTCTGATTGGTTGAGCGACAGTCAGCACACATACCTGCATATATTTACAGAGCCTTGGCAATGTTACTAGATGATGTACCAGCTTTCAAAGGGTTAGAGTCAATTTCGTTGATTTCCAATAGTTCGAAAAAACATTACAAAATGAATATGGAATAGTCATTGACAAAGCAATGGCATAATAATGATGTAGCCGAAGCCACATTTGCTGAAGAAAACCTGATTTAACCACATTCAGCTGTACGAAGATAATTAATAATCAATTCATCTTTTAAAGTGGAACTCTAAACTAGCTGCTTCTGATAATGAGCATCTCTACATTTACACACATTCCACTCACCAAGCCATTTCCAGGTACAATGGTCATTTACAATATTAACGATGTCTTGCAAGGGTTTTTAAATTATTGCTGAATGATGGAAGTTGCCTTCAGTTCCTGCCTTTGGTTTGGTGATGAAAAAAAATCAGCTTTAGCTTGAAGCTTAATGTATTGATACTGTATCACAAAACACTTTTATTGATTTATTGTCCCAACCACATTTATAAACATGACTCCAATTCTGGAAAATCCTCTGGAAGATCCAATTAAATTAGTTCCAGGGGATCCTGTGCAATAAATTTAAGCATGAGCTGTAACATTATGGTGAGGCGTCTCTCCAACATGCTTGGGTTTCGAGAAAAAAACTGAAAAGTTGGATGAATGAACTGGGAAAATGGGCACTGCGAGAGTCAGGGTAAATATGAACATTGATTTGAAAAGAGATTCCAACAGAGTAACTCAATCCCTTCTATTTCACTGAGCTTGCAATTGGCCAGGGGTGATAATAGTGGACAGATAAAGGAGCAGGTCATGCAGAATTTGAGCTCCCATGGTGATGAGAGTGTTGGTGCCAAGGTACATCTGGAATGGTAAATGTCATACTGCCAAAGACTCGTCAAAGACAAATTATAGCTTTATGGGTGACAAAGGAACTTTACAAATTGATATAGTAATATTCCAAAGAACTTGGAACTGTTTTCTTTTTTAATGTGTCTATTAAATGTGTAAAGATTCATTTATGAATAATTGCCTTTGAGTGAAAATGCAGATTCTGAGAAAAAAGGTTGGAAAACCGCTGAAGTCAAAGTGGAAATGGAAACACCACCATCAAGATTAAAGAACCATAAGCAGGCTAAACACATCCTAGCTTATAGTGAACTTTCAACAGGAAAGTTTGTGTCTGAGTTTAGAGGACCAATGCTGATCTAAAGGGCTGTGGGGTGGCTAGCTCTTGGGTCATCATTCCACATGGCGTGACACAGGGCGAGACAGAAGTTGTGGGGCAGCATGGACCATCCGTCTCTTCCTGCAGGCCATTTATGTCTCATCATGAATCTCATCATGCTGAATGAAGCTTCGTTCTCCTCAAATGACACTGCTGCACTCAGTCGAATGGAATCTTGTTTGCAGACATAGTGGTGGCCTAGCGGGTAAGGAAGTGGACTCTGAACTGAAGGGTTGCAGGTTCGAATCCGAACTGCCAAGGTGCCACTGAGGTCCCCTAGAGCCAGGTACTGTCCCCACATCTCTTTCACTAAAAACCAATAAATGTCAAATCTGCTGGTAATCTTGGTTAGTAGTCTTGCTATGTATTGACAACGATGAAACAATGCCACATGGATTAACCTCTGTAACAGTATGTTTTTTGTCTAACAGAGGTGCAAAGGAGTTGCACCACATCTTTTAGGCCTGTTCATAAATTAAACATAATCAAACGTCCATTGTGTATAAAATTCAACATTCAACTAACTGAAAAATCTTGCGCATTCTCACTTGTTTTTCAAGATGAGAGCCCTTCTCTCAGATGAAGGTAATGAGACCAGAGACATGACTACACTGCACCACACAGTCCAATTAGTCTTGCAGAATACAGTACCCCTGCTGACAGCACTTAATGAGTACAGGAAAAAGTTTTGACCACAATGAGGCCGGGTTTCCGTTCCTGTTCCCATGTTGAGTTTGCATCCATTATAGTACTGACTATAGTGTAAACCAAAGGTTGCTTTTCATCTAGAATAGACTTCTTCTGAACTGGATAAGCAGGCTTAGAAACTGGATCATTTGATGAATTTGTGCTAAGAGCTTCGTAAACAAGCTTCCTGTATGAGAATCCAGCGGAGACCCGAGGGTCTTCAGAGCATCCTGATGGGCAGAGCTACTATTCTAATTGAGAGAGATTGGAGGGTGATGTGGCGGGGCTTCAACACACAGAGCATTTTGCAGCAGGAGCTCCTCGTGGAGATTGAATCACAGCAGTAGAGAACAAATCCAAGACACAATCACCCACCCCTGGCATTTATGCCATAATCAGCTCACAGACATAAAGGTCCCCGATTATGATTTTTTTTGCTCTCTGAATGGCGATGCAGAAGGGCCAAAGCACACTTTACACCTATTGCCAATTCTAGCCACTGCAGGACCATAGAAATGCTAGGAGACCTATTAATAATGTTAAATAATCTCACAAAGTGACATAAAAGGCAACCTTTAAGCACAGATTAATACTGCATTAATCAGCTCAACAGTTGCAGACTGAGTAGAGGATCACTGAAAATCATGAGCTTGTTCCCGGCAACAACAAAAAAAAAACAGGAACTAGGAATTATGGGGAATGGAGAACATCTGTTAAAAACACATATCAGTGTAGTTTGTGTCTTACATTGGAAAGAATTCTTCCGCAACGTTCTAACTGATTATTGAACAGAGGAGTCCTGGGATCACCAAGCAAAAGTGAAAAGCTGGACTGAATGATGAACGAGTGACTGTCTGTAATATAACTGCGGTTGAAGCGGGACTGTGTCGTCACCTGCGTCCCCTGTGCTGTAGACATGGGCGGCAGGCATATGCTCCATAACGTCCCCCATGACTGCAGCAGGTGGTCTGCGCTCAAAGCTGCCGCATATACTTTAAATCTTTAAGTGCATTAGGAAGAGCGTCTCTTCCCATCTTTCTCTCTCCCATCTCTTACATATGTAAATCACACACTTTTCAGCATGTGCTCGATTTTTTCCCTTCCGTGAATCTGCTTCGTCCAAACCCTCTGGTGCTGTCACAAACTAAAAAAAGTTTGGGGAAAAAGCAGACAAGAATTTAAGCAGTAAGACTGCTTGTAACATTCCAGCTCAAATCCAAAAGCAGTATTTCTTATTCTTGCATAGGTCTAGCGGGTAAGGAAACAGACTCGTAATCGGAGGTTTGCCGGTTCAAAGCCCGAACCACCAAGGTGCCACTGAGGTGCCACTGAGCGAAGCACTGAATCATTGAAACTTTTCATTTCTATCTTTCTTCAATAAAATATATTCATTGTGAACACAGGATTCCTCCAATCTTACATGAAACATAGATGTGATTTGAGAAATAGATTTCAGATTATTTTAGCAGTAAAATTGCTGCATTGGGTTGTCTATTCTTCAAATCCTGTTATTACTGTTCTACACATAGGGTGCATCCAAAATGCAAAAGATTCGATGCTAAACATGCAAGGCACTTGTGAAACTTGTGAAACTCACATTGTTAATGCAGCAGAAACTCTCCAAGTTCTAATCAAGGTTCCATTATGCCTCTAATTACTCAGCACATACACAGTTACCGCTTTCAGAATGAAGCAGTGTAACTATGGGTAACTGCATTTGCTACAATCATTGTGTGACAATGATCTGCAGTGTCCCACAATTTTGGCACCTTCTGTTTTTTGCCTGACAAAGCATCTTAATAATGCAAAGGATACTGTAAGCAATGCAAAAAGAAAGAAACAGGTAGGGACACAGTGGTTAAAAACATCCTGGTCATTAAATCATTAAAAACTGGGAGGATGCAATGTGACCTGCATGACACCAGAAGTGACCCTGCTCAGCATTATGATACATTATGATTTTAACAGCTCTAGGGTATTCTTCACACACACTTTGCTCACTGACATGTGCACCAGAAGGCAGTGCAACTGTTTTGGGGATATTTTTTTAAATATTTGCACGCTATATGGATACTAATCATCTCAACACAAAGATCGAGGTGAACCGCTGCGCCCATGCAAATGCTGTGCCCCATGGCTAAAGCTGCAGTAGGCGGCGGAGGTAAGCAAAACTACGCACAAGCCTGCAGCACACGTTTCCACAGTTCTCAACAGAGCACTGCTTCAAATCTGCCCTTTCATCCCCCAGCCAATACTCCCACCCACCAGAGTTCAGACACACAAATACAGATACAGCAACGCAGGCGGAAGAAGCTCTTTACAACAAGAACAGCCAAGAATGCAGTACAGTCCACAAGACTCTAGCAACAATATTTTATATAGCACGCAGGCCACAGGGTATTAGTGTGTGTGTGCGTGTGTGTGAGTGCAGCCGAGGTCTTTATTCATGCATGGTAAAACAGGCCAGATCAGCAGCTGACGTCTTACCTCACGATAGGAGCAGTGACACACCGCACGCCCTGACGTTCTGAGTTAAAACCGCCGCGGCGATGGGGATCTGTGTGGCTGTTTATGCGTGTGTGGGTGGCTGGATCCGGTCCCAGTTGGATTAGGCAACGGACCACGACACACTGACCAACATCCCGAAGGAGCTGCATTTAACCAGATGTTGGACTCGAATGGCTCGTGCTGAGTTAGACTCTTAGGCAAAAACTAATTTGCCTGCATTGAGCATTTGAGAAGAAAGGGGGAAAAGCTTCGCATTATTTCACAAAGGACAGCCAATAACTAACACAATACGCAGTGCAGCATTTTATGTTGTGATGATATTATTTTTTACGAAATGGAAAATTGGACTGATTGTTTTTTTCTCTCCATGTATGCCCTTGTGTCCAGGAGCAGAGTAGCTGCCCTACATTCAACCAGATGCAAACAGAGTTAACAAATAAATAAAGTAAAAAAAAAGTTGCACAAAGTCTTTGTTTGTCATTTACATTTATTTCACCTAGTGCCCTTGGCGACTGTGGTCCAACAAGGGGGAGGAAAAAAATGACTGCTGCTTCCTGTCAACTCGCAATCAGCGTTAAAAAGGCGCGTGCACACAGATCAGCGAATTTAAGTTGCCAGAGGGGACGCGGCATCCTGTCCGGCGGCAAAGAGAAATATGTGAAGGGACGAGTGGCCCAGTTCTGCTTTTTAAAATTGCATGTGTGGCATGAGCATGCTCATCACGGCCGCGCGTCTCCGTGCCCTCGAACGTTACTGTGACGTTCACCGCTGCAACGTTCCAGGCAAAAGTCATCGACACACCACGTGTTAAAAACCTGATAGGCTTGGCGCGTAAAAATACACGTGAATTAAAAAAAACACAACATCCACCTCTCGTAGAATGTGAAAGGCCTCTCACCTGTGACTGGCAGCTCTAGGATCCGACGCAGGCCCGCATGACCCCACGGATTACACACCTCCAACTCGCAGCAAGGTACGGGGGCGCACGTGTGTGTGTATGTGTGTGTGTGTGTGTGAACACGCGAGCTCTGAAGTTGTCAGAAGAAAAGAAAGAGAGAGAACGGCTGTCGGCCCAGTCGACACGTAGCAGCGTCCTCTCGACTGGCAGACAGAAAGGGAGAGAGAGAGAGAGGGAGAACGAGGGAGACAGGGTGGGGGAGAAGGAAAAGAGGGAGCAAGAGAGAGAGAGTGTGTGTGTGTATGTGTGTGTGAGATGCACTGTGGTTGGTTCTGCCCCCTTTCTGCCTGTCTTTTTTTGTCCCTTGCTTGCTTCCTCCCTACCCCCCCCCTCCCAATCCCCTAGTCCCGTTTAATCCCTCCTCTCTCCCCCTCCTCCTCTGACCCAGGCTGCCGGGTCTCGGCTGAAGAACACTCACCGGGTCGGGGCTGGGACGGGGGGGGCTCTCTCAAGTGTTTGGTCTTCCCCACTTCCTCTGCCAGGAGAAAGTACCAACCTGATGGTACCTACAGGGCACACAGAGGAGGATGAACTTCACCAAATTTTTGAATATTTTAGGTAAAAAATGAACAGAATGAATTTGAATGTAAAATGAATGTTGCCCACTCTCATGCCCACACATGCGAACACTCGCTGACCCACACACACACTGATGCTCCGGGCTCAGCACTGACCCCCACACTGACACGCAGAGAGACGCACCCACAGCGCCGCTGACAAAACCTCAGTTTTTGTGCTGCACAGCAGCTGATGCCTAAAGAGCCAGATGGTTGTTTGTTATATAAAGCTGCCGCAGCAGAGAGGCGGCTTGCTCGGTAAATCCTGCCGAAACACGACCCCAGTGTCCACTCGCACACCCTCAAGCACATGATTATACAGTACGCACACAGACAACGCACACAATTTCACACGCAGCCACACACACATTAAGACTGAGCATAACCGTAAGATTCTGAAGCACATGTGCAGTGCAGGGATTATGGTGCATTCTGCATACAGTTGCCATACACCCTCCTCTCTCCAACACACACACACACACACACACACAGACACTAAGAATGTGTAGAGGGGTTAGGTGCATTGTTTGTCCAGTTGACCCCCGATCTAATCTCTACTGTAAAGAGTGGTAGTGGCCTAGTGGGTAACACACTCGCCTATGAACTAGATGACCCAGGTTCAAATCCCACTTACTACCACTGCGTCCCTGAGCAAGACACTTAATCCAGAGTTGCTCCGGGGGGGCTGTCCCTGAATGTACTGATTGTAAGTCGCTCTGGATGAGGGCGTCTGATAAATGCTCTAAATGTAAATGTAAATGTAGTAAATGAATTAGTTTTTGTGCGCATGAAACATTCGGAATATGTCAGAATATTCCGAATGTTCAGGGGTGTAAGGTGACAGAGAGGGGCAATGAGTGAGCAAGTGAGACATGCGTAAAAGACTTGAGTTTGGAGAAAAAGGCAGGTAGAACAAACAGAGAGTGGGGGGGATTGCTGGGGGAGGAGAATGAAAGCTTTAGTGGGGATGAGAGAGCAGGAGGGAGAGAGGGATGAACAGGGAACTCCCCGTGACTCAAAGCAAAAACTCCTCATTAGCAAATTAAGCCAATTAAATATTCATTCAGTTTAATGTTAGAGGAAGTCAAGTATAAGCTGCACAATAAATTGCCAGATGTAATAGCACATTTAACTGTATAAAACCACTAAGACCAATTAGCAGATGCTGTTTAATGACTGGGTTGTTTTTACTGAGTTATAAGGCGCCGCTGTCTACATTGCTGGTTCCTGGACTACCGAGGGTGAAAAGGTCAACATGTTTTACTCCTTGTGTTATTGTTGGGGTTTACAGTGAAATCCCATTATTAATGCAGATGAAGGTTCATGAAGCTCGCTCCCCATTCGCTACTTTACATGAACAGAATACACTGCATTGGCCTTTCCCTCATCACAAGAACATATTGACTTTTCCATTCTGTTGCTTTACAGACAAATAGGCATAAACTACTCAATAATAATAATACAACAATGTTCTTTGCACTTTAGTTATTGAAAAAAGTTAAGTTGTAATGGATTGACTTGTTTTGTTTATTGTCGTACATATTTTGGTCTTGTACACTCTTGATTGCACCATTGTCTATGTTTAAGTACATTGTCTTCTCATATGTGCACTATATGAGTTGTAAATGGTTCACTGGAGTTCACTTTGACAAGTAATTACAAGGGATTTGCTGATTTTGTGTTTTCACCGCAAATTAGGCAGCAAAACATGCAGCAATTTTGATATCCAGCACCACATTTATGTTTCCCAGCGCAGATCTTGCAGAGATTTATTCAGTCCTCATGCAGTGATTTGTGGTCTAGGACTGCTTCTCTGTGAAGAATGTTCCACCTCATTTACCAGCCTCAATATACAAGCGTCGGCTTTCTACTCGAATATGAATGTCAGAATGTTCCTAATACCTACATTTTAAATCAAACCTTTAATCAGACATTTATCAATATTAACTGTGGCATAATGGAAATGGATAATGGCCAGGGCTTTTGGCCCCATGCCTGCAACACATCAGTGCCAATATTGGAAAGTAAAGCATGACCTAATGAATAATATGGCTTGATATTGCTTAAGTACAACATACTGGCAGACGGTAAGGCATTTAGTGCAAGCATTGCACAAGAACTACAAAAAACCCATATAAGGGCAATATGAAGGCCATTATGGTGCCAGGTTGTCCCTGGAAAGTTGGTAGCATTTTGCAGATGAGTTGCAGATGTGAACATTTTGCCTTCTTCTTTCATTGATCTTGGTTACTGATGTTCCGTTTGAACACACAGAAGACACTGCAGAAAACAGCTTCAGTATAGCAATCAAACTGTCTAACAAGAACCCAGTAAAGAAAATGGCTGT
The DNA here is from genome assembly GCF_900700375.1 of Denticeps clupeoides. Taxonomy (NCBI): domain Eukaryota; kingdom Metazoa; phylum Chordata; class Actinopteri; order Clupeiformes; family Denticipitidae; genus Denticeps; species Denticeps clupeoides. The sequence goes on from NC_041709.1 coordinate 4,725,215, forward strand.
GAAAGTTAGTAGAACTCAGGGACTTCACCAGATATCAACCCAGTTGAGTGATGACCACCATTAAGAGGTGAAATCTGGTTTTCCATCCAGCAATACTTTTTGAGACAACTGTTTTCTTTTTTTATGAATGCACATTTAATTTTCTGCAGTTGCCTCTGTCTCACTGAAGCAGAAGATCCTTTTTAAGAAGAGAAATGTCTGGTCAACCATAGCTAACAAATTGGCTGTCAGAACTCCAGAAACTTTTATGAGATGACATTCGAAAACAAAATTAATGGCATGCAGATACTGATGCAACGGCCCCAGGACGGCCGTGTCTTTCTGCCTGAGTGTTAGTGTTTGGAGTGGCATTTGAGGGGGTTGACAGCTGTCCCGTGCAAAGAGGGTGACCTATGCCAGGGACGTCTGACAGAGAGGATGTGTGGGGGTTTCAGTATAGTGGATGAAGAAAGTAATTCAGTCTCTGATTCCATGGCAAGCACAAACACAAGATCACATACAGACACACACACATAGGGTGGCAGTATCCTGGTGGCTAAGACACTCGCCTATGAACTAGAAGACCACAAAGTCACAGGTTCAAACCCATCTTAATATAATTGTGTCCCTGAGCAAGACACTTAACCCTGAGTGTCTCCAGGGGCACTGTCCCTGTTACTACTGATTGTAAGTCGACCTGGATAAGGGTGTCTGCCAATTGATTTAATAAATGAACAAATAAATGACCCCCATGTTGCTCCCATGTTCAAGTGCCTCAGCAGCCATGTGTCTCCATTTAAAAGATACATCATCTGATTTGGCACTAGAAACCCCTTTATGCACGGACTGTACACAAACGCAGACATACGTGGTAAAGAAACAGATTACATTTTGCAGCACTCTCTTTCCTGTTGTTCTTTGTTGAAATGCACCAAGTGTGTGAACTGGAGAACAAGAGAAGGTCAGTAAAAATAGCATTAGTGTTTAGCATTAAGAGTTAAAGAGAAAAGCAGCCAAGCTACCGTGGTTAAATTGTTCCCCATCATTACGTGTTGGTAATAAAATTGTTCTACAATTCCATCTGGTTCAAAGGTGACTGCTAAATACGTAATTTAATGTGATTGATATATCTTTATTTCCTGTTTTTCAGTGCTTGTTATTTATTCTCCGAACAGAAGGAGTGTAATTGAATTGAAGTCAGGCAGGATTTATTGAGCACAAGATTACTCTACACAGAAGATTTAGTTAACTGCAAACCTGAGGCAGGACATTACGAAACTAAAAAGGCACATCATCCATGCAGGTCAAAAATTAACAAAAGTATGCCAGTGTGTGTTACACTGTACACGAGGGGTGGAAGGGTTGACCTGAACCAGAACACCATAAAATCCCTGGGACTTCCTTAATAATGGTTTGTCAGAAACTTGTGGGTAACACACTCGTCTATAAACCAGAAAGCCACAAAGTTCCAGGTTCAAACCCCACTTACTACCATTGTGTCCCTGAACAAGACACTTAACCCTCAGTGTCTCTAGGGGGACTGTCCCTGTAACTACTGAGGTAACTACTGCAACTACTCTAAATAAGGGCATCTGATAATGCTGGAAAATTAAATGCATGAATTTCCACTCTCCACTACTCAATTTGTCTCATCCCTACTCACCTTCTTCAGGTCAATGAGTGAACGTATCCCAAAGCTCATACAGCCCAGAAGCTTCCTGTGGAAACAATATAAACACACACAGAATCAGCAATACATATATGCACACACAGTCAATGGTCAGTCAATAATTGTCATTTGAAAATATTTAATACAATTCTTATAGGACTAATGTAAAACATTCATTGTTCTTTTACATAGGGCCCAGTATGAATTACTCAGCATATGATTCTGATGTACATTTTATGAAAGGGGACATAATAATACATAATGCATGTGACAGGAGTCAAAATGAAGCCAAGTCACATTCAAACATAGACAGGCAACATTCAAAGTAGGTCATAACACACACAGGGTTACACAAGTAGGGCCCAATGAAATCCATGTTTTCCCGCTATAAATGTATTTATTCACCTAAAAACTGTGATTATCGAGTGGATGGTAAAAAAGGAAAAAATACAGTGTGACAAATCACACTTAATCACTGTTCAACAAAGTACTTTTACTCTTTGTATTTGTAACCATTTACATGTAAATAATATGTGAAAGTGAAGTGATTGTGATACACTGCAGAACAGCACACACAACGAAATGTGTCCTCTGCTTTTAACCATCACCCCTGGAGTGGGCAGCCACGACAGGCACCGGGGGAGCAGTGTGTGGGGACGGGGCTTTGCTGAGTGGCACCTTGGTGTCCCTGAGCAAGACACTTAACCCTAAGTTTCTCCAGGGGGACTGTCCCTGCAACTACTGATTGTAAGTCGCTCTGGATAAGGGCATCTGATAAATGCCGTAAAATGTAAATGTAAATGTAAAATGATTACAGGGCTGCTTCCTTAACCGCAAGGCCACTGCTGCCCCAGACTGTGGGATTTTGCAGATTTCATACAAAGACCTATCTCACAATATTACACATTCTTCCATTTCTCTAATAAAAGAGCTTTACATTTAAAACAATCAAATATCAAATAACTAAACATTGGGAAGACCTGGAATACAACCAGGTTGTGCATTATGAGCTGGAACCATGTTAATAAAACCCCGTTTTGAATCAGCTGATTTGTTTGCATGACCAAGAGTTTGCTGAACTTCGTGGAGTTTGCCGAGTTTGCGCAGAACCGATCAGGCAAGTGGTCCAGATTCGACACTGACAGCCTCTTCGCCAGAGCTGACCCCGTGTTTACATTGTGTTCACATCCCGCCTCAACCTGAAACACGTGTAGCGGGCTGCAGCAGCCAGAAACACGAATTATACACAATTCCGCATTTTACAATGTATTCAATTTTATTCGTTGAACTCCGCGATTCCGTCTGCGTTTTCTGCATCGCAGAAATCATTGAGCCCTATTAGCTAGTATGGCAGCCTATACTAGTAGACCCTTATACTTGAACCAGAACATACTAGAATAACTAAAGCTGGATAGCAACACATACACACACAAACACACTCAGAGCAGAACGTGACTGGCCTTTCCACCAGGTGTGGCCATAGTTCAAATGTATTTACACGCAGTGCCATCTGTCAAATGCCATGACACCATATCAAACACTTCCAGCAAGGCGGGGGGTCTGTGATACACACCACGGTGCTGAACCCCCCCCTCAACACACACACATGCACACATCCTCCACGCCCGGCCAGGGGAATAACAGGATGTCCTGTCTGATTAGTCCACTGGGTGCTGGCCTCTTGTCAGGGTTATGCTCATATAGCACCTACACAAATATGACAAATTGTGCTTTTCCTCGGGCTTTCACGGTATTGGCTGATTTACAGGTGCAGTAGCTGAAGAGCTTCCCATCATCTACTAACACAGTGTTGCACTGTCTGACCACAGTATGTGCCGGCTGTATAAAATCAAGTACCGCAGCCTTTTATTGTTTTATGATCCTTGGCAACGGACAGGAGACAGACACAGGGTACGGGCTGCACGGCATTCATTGTTAAAGATCGGTGAGAGTTTGAAAGCAGAAGGGAGTCGGTGTGAATAGCTGCCTCTCGGCACAATGTGCAGGATGAGCAGAATAACAACACGCACTGATGAGATTCCCTGCCTCGCCTCACCCCACCAGTGTTCTGCAGAAATGAATGGATATGAGAAATCGGTACAAAACAGGAGGGTTGTCCTCAAAAATCACTTGTGGGCACAGAAAGTTTTGCCGTTGCTAACACTGACATGGAAACTTGCGTGAACTTGTATGTTTGCTCTGTGCTTGGTTTTTGTCCCTCAGTCCAATTGGCATATGGAGTAGATAAGCAAGCAGCCATAATGTCACGACTACGGACTTACGGGGGAAGGAAGCGCAGAGGTCTGACATACTGGGAAGGGGGTTTTATTATTATTCATAAACAATAAAGAAACACAAATAAAGACTGGCGCGGTGGCCGAAAACAATTTAACTTAAATTACGAACATAAACTAACCCGTAGGCGTGTGGCGATTGCCAGAACTCAAAACACATAACACTAAACAAGGTCAAGTTCGTGCATAGAGTTCACGAAAATGCCAGCGACCCCGAACGGGCGGAAACTTCCGGCATTTATGGGGTGGCAGGATTAAATTCCGGTGTGGAGCCCAGCTGCAGGCAATCCTGACAGAGCCCCCCCTCCAAGGGCTACGTCCTCGGAGCCCCAACAGTACCATCAGTGGAGGCGGCGGGGCGGACGGCGGCAACCACAGGGCTCCTGCCCTGCTGTATCCTCCCCTTGGAGGACCCGGTCCCTCGGGCTGGCTCCCCGGCGTGGTCAGGCGTGGCGGCCCCGGTCCCTCGGGCTGGCTCCCCGGCGTGGTCAGGCGTGGCGGCCCCGGTCCCTCGGGCTGGCTCCCCGGCGTGGTCAGGCGTGGCGGCCCCGGTCCCTCGGGCTGGCTCCCCGGCGTGGTCAGGCGTGGCGGCCCCGGTGCCTCGGGCTGGCTCCCCGGCGTGGTCCCGCTTGGCGGCCCCGGACCCTCGGCCTGGCTCCCCGGCGTGGTCCCGCTTGGCGGCCCCGGACCCTCGGCCTGGCTCCCCGGCGTGGTCCCGCTTGGCGGCCCGGACCCTCGGCCTGGCTCCCCGGCGTGGTCCCGCTTGGCGGCCCCGGACCCTCGGCCTGGCTCCCCGGCGTGGTCCCGCATGGCGGCCCCGGACTCCCGTACCTGCACACAATAATCAGGGCCGATCCATCTGGGAACGTGTGGGCCCTGTCTCCACATGTCCCCTCTGACACGTCTTGTGTCACCCCCTGCACCGCGCAGGGAGATTGTCCCAGAGCCTCCGGCGACTGTTCCAGGCACCCCAGGCTGGTGCCTTCTGGGACTATGCAGCCCCTCTCGCTGCACGGCCCTGGTGCCAAGGGGGGGGCATTGCCAGACCATCCGGCTAGCCCCTTCTGCGTCCGTTGGGACAAGCAGGCCCTCTTCCTGCCTGTCCCAGCTGGGTCCTCATGCCTACCCGGGGGCTCTATGGCGCTCCACCCCTCTGGAGGCAGACGCAGGCCCATGCCTGGCCCGCCCTCCTCACTGGCTACCGGAGGACCCAGCTCCATCGCTTCCCCACCTCCCCTCCCCTCAGGAGGAGTCCCCAACCCGAACTGCACCCCCCCAAAAAATTCTTTGGGGGAGCACCCCCCCCGGCTGGACTTAGGGGTACCTTGGGGCTTGTCCACCTCGCCTTGGACCAGCACATTCGGGTCAGGAACCTCCTCCCTGGGGTTCGGCTCCGCGGCTGGGTCGCCATCTGGTGGACACAAAGAGGGGAAGTGGGGGCGACATACGGACACATAAACCACGCACACACACACAGACAGAGACAGACAGAAGAGAGGGTCGTCTGGCTCCCTCTCTGGGCTCTCCGGGACCTCCTCAGGGGGCACAGCCAGGATCTCGGGAGGAGCGACCTTCTCGTCGCCCACCAGTGCTGGGTCTTCTTGCCCCGGATCCTGACTGGCACTGGATGTGGTGGAGGGGCAGAGTTCGATCCCTGGCTCAGGCCGATCAAACTCCGCCCTCAGTCTCTGTTGGAAGTCCCGAAAACTCCTGTCTGTCTCTCCCTGCTGCCAGAGGGTTGTGCTCCAGCCCCATGCTGATCCAGTCAGACACGTGAGGATGGTAGTGATCTCGTCTGTGTCTGCTGCCCCACTGAAGGGTCCCGGGACATTTGGGCTGTCCCACACGGGGCTGGGCACGTCGCTGGAGATGGTGGTAGGTGTGTGGTGTGGAGGGGGGTGGACGTCTTCTCCAGCAGGTGTGGACGCTGGTGCTGCGCTGCCATTTCGCTGGGGAACGTCCGGGCAGAGGGTAGGCGGGTCGGCGACTGGAGCAGGAATGGAGGATTCCCTGCGAGGCAGTCCCGGCAGCGCAGTTGCTGGCTGGCGACCTCCCGTCGCCCTCTTCCACCAGCTTTCCTCACACTGCTGGGAGGGACGTGGGTCTCCACGGACCTCGTGACGATCCTGGATGGGCGCAATGGGCGGAGCCATCCCGGCACCGACTGCCCAAACGGCGTCATCCTGGTCGTCGTCCGTGTCAACCTCGTACCCCCGGAAGTCACATGGGTCATCACGGACGCCGCGATGATCTCGGACGCGCACGCTGGGCGGAGCCATCCCGGCACCGACCGCCCACCGAAATTCCACGTCATCATCGCTTTCGTCATCCGTGTCCTCCCACCGGTGACTCCGAGGGTCGTCCACCCTGCGGACATCCTGGACCCATGGCGCGATAAGCTCCCATGGGCAGTACTCTGGCCATTCGGGCTGGAGGCTGCCCACCTCCTCGCTGGAGGAACGCCGCCGTTGTTGTTGCCGCTTCTCACCCCCCTGGAAGTGACGTGGGTCCCCACGGACCTTGCGACGATCGCAGACTGGCGCGATGGGCGGAGCCCAACTCTCGTCTCCCGTGCTCTCGTCGTCGTCCGTGTCGTCCCAGTCCACGGGGAGCCTTGCCAGCAGAGCGCAGAGTTCTTGGCTCGACATGGCGAAGATCGTGGGGGTCGCATCTTCTGCGCTCGCTGCCCACGTCACTTCCTCGCTGCTGCCGACGCCAACGTCCTCGCTCCGCCCACTCACCCGCCGACGTTGTCGCTTCCGGGTTTCGCGGAGTTTCCCGGGGGTGACGTCATCACGCGGCGCCGCGTACCACGGCTTCTCGGGGAGAAAACGCTCCACCAGAACGGGCGGCGCGTCTCTCCCCTGGTGTCCGCGTTCGCCGCGCCGGGCTGCGTCCTTCGCGGCGTTTCTTCTCCTCTGCTTTCCACCTCTGCGCTTTTGGGTGGGTCGCTGGCATTCTGTCACGACTACGGACTTACGGGGGAAGGAAGCGCAGAGGTCTGACATACTGGGAAGGGGGTTTTATTATTATTCATAAACAATAAAGAAACACAAATAAAGACTGGCGCGGTGGCCGAAAACAATTTAACTTAAATTACGAACATAAACTAACCCGTAGGCGTGTGGCGATTGCCAGAACTCAAAACACATAACACTAAACAAGGTCAAGTTCGTGCATAGAGTTCACGAAAATGCCAGCGACCCCGAACGGGCGGAAACTTCCGGCATTTATGGGGTGGCAGGATTAAATTCCGGTGTGGAGCCCAGCTGCAGGCAATCCTGACACATAAACTGTGTTTTCAACCTTAGTAATACATTTTTAAAGTTTTTTTTCATGACATTATTAATATAATGGGCTAGACTTCTAGATTCTAAAAAGATTCAGGAGTTGTCTGGTGTTTTTTTTTTTTTTTATACTTTTGTACTGTTCCATACCGTACCATATTTATTCATAAAGCACTTTAACACAACAAAAGAGCTGACCAAAGTGCTGTACATTAAAATAAAAAATAAGTTAAATTACCTGGAGTAAAACAGGCATGGACAAAAAGTTCATTAAAAATTAAGAACAAAAGAAAAACAGTATAAAATAAAACATGCAGTTAAGAGTTAAGAAAGGACTGCATAAGAAACCACATAAACACGGCATACAAACACCGTCCAAGAACCACGTCACACTGGGTTAAAAGCCAGGGCGTAAAAGTGAGTTTTTAAACGCAGTGACTGGCGGGCCAAACTGACAGATAGTTCAATGAAAGGCTAAGCAACAGAGGTGAAAATAAGAAATCATCTAGTTACCCATGATCACTTTGTAATACAGTGAAAGACAGTAACACAATCACAGATATTGAAGAGACTCCACACAGCCTTGACAGTGTTTGTTCTTAATTTGTACCAAGCAATTAATGGGATGGAGTCCAGCCTCTCAGTGACCTGAATAAATGTTTTTTGGCGATGCATGAGTGGACTGGAAACTAAATTCTGTCAAACACGTTAGCCTTAAACTAAATTCAATTGACTGAGTGCTGCACTTTCTACAGACATTTTTTACAGAATCTGCATTTAGCAGCTTTCGGCTGGTATGCAAAATTCATCTAGCATTTTAAGCATTCTGACCCTGTTTCAGCTAATTCAAAAACAGAACTTTAGGCATTTCTCACCGCAGCAAACTCCATATCAATTATAAAGTGCATCTCAGCACTACTACAGCAGACAGGCAGCAGCTCACAGCCTCAGAGTGAGTGGAGGAAAGCTTTGGAGGTCTTTAAATATTCTGGAAATTTTAACAGTTTAAAAGTTTGTCACAGTTTTAAAAAATAATAAAAGAAGCAAAGTTTTGGGGAGCAGAATGGACATAAAGGGAAGTGGCAATGAAATTTACCCCAAGTTGTAATACAAAAAAAAGAAAATGCAGTCAATCCATTCAAGTCTGGGTAGAGTTTCACCTAAAGCAATTACACGAGTTCAACAAGCTGAACAGTGTTGAAATTTAATTGTCATTGTGAAACACTGCAGCACAGCACACGGTGACACAAAAAAATGTGTCCTCTGCTTTTAACCATCACCCTTGGTGAGCAGCCATGACAGGTGCCATGCTCAGTGGCATCTTGGCGGTTCAGGATTCGAACTGACAACCTTCCTTAACCGCTAGGCTACCACTTCCCCAATACTTAAGCATTAAATTAATGTTAAGCATTAAGTCACAAAAAAACAAAATGAGAGTGAGAAAATATAGATTTTAAGATTTCAAAATACAGTTTACTATCTCACTGTGAGAATAAATTCAATAAACTGTTGCTTTATTTTACCATGTGGGTGGTGACTGATCCTATTGGCAATCCATGGATCATGCTAAAAACTTTCTGTATACCCTTTGATCGATCTTAAAAACTTTCCCCTTGGAACACCAACAAACAGACCTGACTAAATGTGTGAATTTCAGGCTGCTGCATTAATCATAATTTATTCAGTATGGAATATTAAGGAGGAGGATACAGCCATTTCCCACCATATTCATAATGCAATGCAGTTAAAGTTATCCATGTATAATCTTATGCTGATACCTTGAGGACAGAGAATTACAGTTCCATACAGTGACCAAAAGTCTCTTGTGGTGGTCCTCACCACTTGTGGCACTGAAATAAATGAAAAAGAATAATAAGTCACCACCATGATATACTATTTGACAGAAAAACATTACAAACCACAGTGCTGGATTACGAGTTAGCCACCTCAAAAATGCCTTGTCATGAGATATCACACCATATCGTGTCCAGGATATTTTTAATCAATGCTATCAACTGACTGAACAATTGTTTTTGGCATTTTAAATGTCATTGTATATGGCCTTTTGACCATTTCTCCATGGATGGCACTTTGTCTGCAAACATAATGAGTTATGAGGCCATGACCAGGCTATTGGGGCATGTGATTAGTGGAGCGTGAGCAGCAGACAGACAGAGAAGGACCCAGACTCAGCACCCCATCATATCATCTCCCACAACGACCATTCTGCCACTAGAACATTCAGTGTCCAAACAAATAGCTCCTTAATTCGCAGACAGGGCAAGAAAAATAAATAACCCTTCAAGCCTTATCCAGACAACAAGAAATGCTGTCTATGAAGCAGATGATGCCATAGTCATTGAAAAAATACAATCTGGAGGCTCTTTTCTGTGGTGCTTTGTTTTTTGGTGCAGATTTTGATGACCTTTGTATGCTGACCATCTACCAAATCTAACATAAATGATAATACATGTATGTGAGAGCTTACAGCATTAACGTCTCCTGGTACACAGGGTTTTTACAGTCAGCCACGATTCTGGTCGTCGGGCGGTTGGCTGAATTGCTGTCTGGCACCATACCCACCTGTGAGAAGACACTTCTCAAGTAACTAGAGATCTGAACATCAGGTTAAGACCAGTCTACTACAGATATAGTGACAGAAGACCCCCAGGCACAAAACTAAAGATTTATAATTACATATACATGGACTTGCAGGGAGACAGTGAAAGAGACATACAGCTACTGCCCATGTCAACAGGAATCTGCCAAGAAGGATGCATGAGAGACAGAAAGAATAAATATCAGAGAGCAGTAGCATCTAGCAAGAAGCCCACCAGAAGCCGTGCTCTGAAGGACCAGTGCAGAATGTTAAGGAGACAAGTTCATTAGCCCTTTCAGGTTCAAAGTGGCTGCAAAGTTCTTGGATAAATAGCATGAGATTAGGTAATCATTCCAGTGATGAATTCTGAGACCAAGTTCTACATGCCATGAAAATGTTCATTTCCAAATGTGCATTACCATAATCAGAGTATTTTTAATGTATTTCGAATACCTTCGAAAACCGCAGTCTAGTAATAGAGCATTAACTGCATTATATCCAATTTCCTTGCTAATGAAACTGGACGTGTATTTTGCCAAATTAGCATTTCATTTGTGGCTGAAATCCCTCGATTTTCATTCAGACTCCCTCCTGGATTAAGTTTAAAATGTGCATTAGAGTGTTATAAAAATGCCTTATTACAGATTTTAAAAACAAATTACCTTGACATAAGAGTCACATGTTTCTCTTTCCGGTCCCATGAGCCCCTTTGCTTCTAAAACTGAAGCATCAAAAAAAGGAAAAAAGCAAAAGACTGGAAAACATCAGAACAATTAAAAAGACTGCTGACAGAATTTATATGACATGAAATAAAGCCTTAATGCACTTAATCAGTGGAGACAGTGGAACAAGGATAATACCGGGAATACAATGTCAGGGTATGAATCAGAACGGACAACGTTTTGCTTCATACTGGCTAAGACAAGAATGCAAACTGTACCAAATAAATATAACCTTCAACCCAATGACGCATAGCTGAAATAAGATTTTCTATGAGACGATTCCAACCCATTATTAAGAGTAATTTAATTTGGCCGACAAAGATTATGTCTGTTGTGTAGCATTCTGGGTAATTTTGTAAAGAAGGGTAGCCTGTGGACAGAGAGGGGGTAATTTTGCACAGAAAATTGTCCATCCCTTTGCCTGTGCCATTTTATTATTTAAATTATTTAAATAATTCAGGCACAACTTTGATGAGCGGGGATGTTTCAGTTTGCAAAAAACGCACTGATTAAATCAGAGTGAAGTCCTAAATGAGTCCTAAATTTTTAAAAAGTTCTGTTTCGTTTAGAAAGCAACCTGACACCTGACAACATCCTAACCATTCAAAATAGTTATTCTTTACAATTCAGAAAAATTGGGTGTCTGGTTCAATTTGAGAGCTTCATCACACGGGAATTTATTTGGGTTAAGAGGCACCTTAAGGCATTACAGGGTGTAATTTGTTCACTGGGAAGGATAATTGTAGTATTTACTGTGAACAGCAAGACGTCCATCCTTTGGTCTGACTGACAATTTCAGCTGCCCTACAGTCAAAGAAAGAAGCAAGAACAAAAATAAAAACATATGTTTTAGTCATAAATGGGACATGTTTTATTTGCCATATCACATAACACAATCAGCTTCACCACCAGTTCTTAATCCCCTCATCCAGGTCAGGGTTGTTTGCTAGTAACCTGGTAGTAGGAACCTAGTGACCCCACTAACCACATCTGCTGGCAAAACAAATGGGGAGATGCATTTTCTTATTACAATTATGAATGGTGAACTATGAGTGCTGAACGTGCCGAAAAGGTCCCCTTTTTTGTTGAAGAGAAGCTGTTACACAATGCATAAGGGTGGTAGTAGCCTAGTGGATAACACACTCGCATATGAACCAGAAGACCCAGGTTCAAATCCCACCTACTACTGTTGTGTCCCTGAGCAAGACACTTAACCCTGAGTGTCTCCAGGAGGAGACTGTCCCTGTAACTAGTGATTGTAAGTAGCGCTGGATAAGGGCGTCTGATAAATGGCATTAATGTAATTGCATGCACGAGAGTGGCCAGATCATAATTCCGATATTTGTTTGGTGTGCTGTGTTGTGTTCAGGATGATATAGGGCAGCACTATCCACTGAATTCTGAAACACACGGCACATTTGTCTTGATAAAATAAAAAAGATATATATTATTATATATATTGAATTGTCACAGCCAATACACCTCCAGCCCACCAGAGAGCACCAGACCAGCCAGGGAGAAGGCGACTCGGAAACAGAAATGAGTTGAATTTATTTCCAGAGACGTTAGCCTTATTTACCCACGCCCAGCTGATTAGAATCCACGACCACGACCTTTGCCTGTCCCTGACCTCCAGCCTTGCCTGCCCCCTTTGTTACGCCAACCTCCTGACGGATTCTACATCGTGACCACAACCCTGTAAGAATGGACATCGCAGGAGCCTGTTTTTGCATTGCATAACAGATGTCTGCAGGGGGAAGTGTGACATTCCTGTGTCGATGGTTGAGGGTGAAGATTCGACACCCCGGTTTTTACATGTCTTTTGTCCGACATCAACGTGCGAAGTATCAGCCGTCAGGACCGCCCACCCTCTTTGTCTTCACCAAATGGGAGGCACCGGGGGCGTGACATCAGAAACAACAGGTTCTGATTGGTCAGTGACAACTTCCTGTAGGCCAGTGGCAACTTCCTGTAGGCCAGGGGTATAAAAGCCTGCGCACATGGGGAAAATGGGCCTCGGAGCTATCTTGCTCAGGGGGGTTTTCCCTCAGAAGCCGGAAGGCTTCTGGGACTTTTATCTTCCCTTCTCTTTCTCTTCTCCCTCTTTACTCTTTCTTCTCATGTTTACTTTCTCTGTAACCTTGGTACCTTTTTACATTCAATATTCACATGTAACTACAATAATTATTTACCGGTGTTAATAAATTAGAAACTGTTCATTTTTAACCTCTGTTGTGCCATGCCTCTTTCTGCCAGGTAACATCAAATTGGAGTGGTTGAATACAGTGCTTTGTGTGGAGGGAGAAAGAGTTTTTTCTACACACTCTATTCTCTTCTCCCACACCACATGGTCTTCATGCGGTTTTTACAAATATTTGTAAAAAGCCACACATGAAGACCATGTGGTGTTGGAGAAGAGAATAGAGTGTGTAGAAAAAACTCTTTCTCCCTCCACACAAAGCACTGTATTCAACCACTCCAATTTGATGTTACCTGGCAGAAAGAGGCATGGCACAACAGAGGTTAAAAATGAACAGTTTCTAATTTATTAACACCGGTAAATAATTATTGTAGTTACATGTGAATATTGAATGTAAAAAGGTACCAAGGTTACAGAGAAAGTAAACATGAGAAGAAAGAGTAAAGAGGGAGAAGAGAAAGAGAAGGGAAGATAAAAGTCCCAGAAGCCTTCCGGCTTCTGAGGGAAAACCCCCCTGAGCAAGATAGCTCCGAGGCCCATTTTCCACATGTGCGCAGGCTTTTATACCCCTGGCCTACAGGAAGTTGTCACTGGCCTACAGGAAGTTGTCACTGGCCTACAGGAAGTTGCCACTGGCCTACAGGAAGTTGTCACTGACCAATCAGAACCTGTTGTTTCTGATGTCACGCCCCCGGTGCCTCCCATTTGGTGAAGACAAAGAGGGTGGGCGGTCCTGACGGCTGATACTTCGCACGTTGATGTCGGACAAAAGACATGTAAAAACCGGGGTGTCGAATCTTCACCCTCAACCATCGACACAGGAATGTCACACTTCCCCCTGCAGACATCTGTTATGCAATGCAAAAACAGGCTCCTGCGATGTCCATTCTTACAACCCTCGCCTGCCATTGACATTGAGTTTGCCTGCCCCTTTTGCCAAGATGATCTCCCATGTTACCCCACCTTCCTGCCACCCGCGACGTCCTCCACATTAGCCTCCTCCCCGCCACATTTACTAGTCCAAATTACTGATTTGGTGGGTTGTAAATGACAACATTTGACTCACATTATGTTTAATATCGTTGCAGACCATTTCTTCAATGTAATGCAATGTGATGCAAAGTAAAAGTCAGAAATTAAGGGAATTTGCATGATCAACAAAATAATGTATTATTCACATTTTGTGATTTTTGATAGTGATTTGGATGTGATTTAAAACTTTATGTGAACATGTTCTTAAAAAGTTTATGAATGTCATACTGTAGGCTTTGTGTATTTGCTTAAGAAAAGTGAATAAATCTCAGTGAAGAGAGATGCCTGGTCCACTGCTTGTTTGGCCCACTGCTTTTTGGATTAAGGCCTGAAGCATTCTGATTGCCACTTTTAAGAAGAAGGTGAAAACCCTCTTATTCCAAAAATATTACAGATAAATTTAACACATACACATGCATACACATTTAACAAACAAATACAAAATGTATAAATACATTATAATTTTTCTTAGTCTAGCACCCAACACTCTCCGAGCATGTTCTTCAATGACAAGTCTAAGCCTTATCAGGGCTCTTAGTTTGTATACTTGATATTCTATAGAAATCGAACGAGAATTGCTGGTGTCTTCCCATTGTAAGTCGCTTTGGATAAAAGCGTCTGCCAAATAAAGTAAAGTAAAGTAAAGTAAAGTAAAGTAAAGATTGCAGTCCACTGTTCAGTCAATAGGAAAACCCTCCATCTGGGCCGTGGGGATTGAGCCAGTGCACTGTAGGTGAACCCTGGCACCAACCAACGGGACAATGGGCATCTATTGGCTCCAGGCGTCCGGGAGCCCTCACTCAGTCTGCCTGGACAATTAGTGTGTCCCTGTCTCACCGAGTGTGAACAGTCCAGCAGACTGTAGAACATTTGTCTGACTAATTAACAAAAGTATGATAAATAAATTAAATAACCATGATTTACTTAAGTTAAAACTTGTTCATTCTGTGTCCATATAAAGCTTGTTAGGCAAATATTTATTGAGCATAAGTTCCAAATGATCTTTTGGAACCTTACAAATATGATCACCCCTCTGAAACATATGACCTTAAATCAGTTGACAGCCACAAGCTTGAGATTGCTGACCTCTAACCAAAAGTTCCCTGCTATCTAGAGCACTCAGTTTTCCCCACTGTCAGCAGTCTGGTAATAGCGTTTCCCTGCTTCATTGGAATTGTAATTAAAAAATAATTACTAATGACAAAATTCTGAAATAATTATAAAAAAAATCTATAGGTACCTGATTACATTTTTTTATTTCTACTGTAAAAACAAATAACCACTGCAAAAACTACACCTGGACATGCATGACAGTTTAATACAATTGAGTATATATGTACACATCCTGAGCATCTGCACAATGTGCAACAACTGTTAAATTAAATTTAATGCAGCTCAGAGAGGCCATGGGCACCAGTCTCATTTAGTTTTCAGCTTTTCAACATGGACACATTTGACACAGACGAGAATTATGCTTGAACAAAGGAGCAGCTTAGAGTTCTTCTGATGACATACCTTCTAAATTCAATGAAAGATTTGGTCCACAAAGCAGACATTTTTCTGTGCATTTTTGAGCTGACTGCACATCAGTAGCTATTGCAGAGGCTGTTGTAATTTTTCTTTAAAGAATGACGCTTGACAGCCCTCTATGGCCTGACATCAGCAACTTTTTTTGGATTTTTTTCTGTCCTCATCTCCATCTGGCTACACCGGCTTACTAATTGGTGTAGTTCTGTATGTATGAAAAAGTTGGTGTGAGCAGGCACAAAAGCTCGCCAGTAAGTACACACGATCTTAGGACCACCCCATCTTCCAGCAGCCTGTCCGAGCAATCCACCCAGCAATGTTCATCTTTGAGATGTTCAGCAATTTCCTAACAGGCCTCATCAGAAGCAAGAAGTAAAAGCCACTGAAAGCCATTTCATCCTGCAGCAGATTCAGAATGACTTTCAGTTTCTATTTACGTTTCAAAAAAGGCAGTGGAGATGCAGCTCTCAAGAAACCTCCCTGAAGTCTAAAATATTTAACATATTAGATCATTGATTCTCTGCATGGCATTAACTGTAGAACCTATGAAAGAAAAATCTCATTGAAATTCAACATGATGTCGTATTGGTCGAATAAATGCACTTAAAAAAACTTTCGGTGAGTGACGAGTGGGTGGTAGTAGCCTAGTGAACCACAAGACCCAGGTTCAAATCCCACTTACTACCATTGTGTCCCTGAACAAGACACTTAACCCTAAGTTGCTCCAGGGGGGGACTGTCCCTGTAACTACTGATTGTAAGTCACTCTGGATAAGGGAGTCTGTAAATGCTGTAAATGTAATTTCTGATAAATTCTGTAATTGACAAATCATTAGAAACATAAACGTGTCCACGTTAATGCTGCAGCCACTCTTGGTGGATACATGCACTCTTTTAATGGGTCCTGATCACTCATGCCTAATGAGCATCAACTGGGAGCGGTCAGCACCCGCTGTGTGTCACTTTCAAAATCCAAGGCTGATCCTGTCACACAAGCTGCAATATCTCAAAATGCTGTGCAATTACAGATCACGCAAGGGACAGCAAACCGCAAGTTTGCAGAGTGCCAATTCAAAGATTAAAGCAAACCAGCGTCTTGTGAGATTATTTTAGGTTGCAGCCTTCCCAGTCACACCCTTAATATTGAGAGTGCAACAACAAACACATGATTTGTCAGCAGGCATTTAGCCATAGCTAAACAGAAGGTTAAATGTGATTAAGAAAGGCATTAGCACATTGGACAATCAGACCCCTCTCAGTTTAGGGCAAAGAGGGCAAAGGCTTTAAGGATTTTAAGCTTTCACCAGTCCTTTGTAGGTTATATTTAAAGACAACATGAGGTTTTTAGGCTGAATATAGTGCAGACAAAATGACCGCATCCACATTTAATTGTTTGAGAAATTGTTTGCTGGAAAATCACATTATCTGTTGCTTTTATGTGCAGACGGATGACATATTGTATTAGTAAGGTGTCGTTTCACAACAAGCTTCCATGCACACATCTACCAGTTCTAATCGAATTTCTTCTTCTTCTTCTTCTTGAAACCATTCTTAACCATTGTTTGTTGATCTTCTTTGAAGAACATTTTCAACCAATCACGCCTGCACACACACGTCAGTCTAAGACATCCCATACATGTGGCGTTGAGATGTAGTAACTTTAGTCCACATGAGTTACACCATTTTCATTCTCCTTAACCATTCAGTGCATGGATCATGCAGAAAGAGGCCACTTCACTGTTGATGGTGTAAAAATATAAATGACCTTGAAAGGGACAAGTGGGCTCAAACAATGGCAGCAAACTTTCTGCCACCAAAACCTTAGCTGATTTCTAGCGCTGTGCTCTTGGTGAACGGTATAGCCGCTGGTTAGCGTTAAGATTATGGGTAAGCAAATCACCTATGCAAATTGATTATAATGTTTTTTCACTTCTTGCACTATGAAAAGTGTATTAATATGCATCCTTACTGTAATATTATGATCTCTTTTATTTCATCATCAACTCGGTATATACACTTTTATTTTATTTCAATGAGTGCAGCCTCCATATAAATCCCCTCTCCCCAAACTCTCATTCACATCAGTTATTGATGAGTGTATCGTTTGAAGCCTTATGTATCCCACTCTAATGCACACATGAATGATTAAACATTTGTGAAATGTAGTGCCACTAATTACCCTTCTAGATTACCTCACAGGACACCTGAGCTAAACATTCCTGCAAGGCCACAGATAGACACGCTGCATTTCCTACTGGAGGCAGAGCAACTGTCCTCTGCTTATCTTACCACTGCCTTAAACCTGACGGTTGATATTGGTGCCCAGGAACCCTAGAGCAAAGCACACAATGCAGAGACTGGCCCTTATTGATGCATTCAATAATTCAGCTGGAGTCGGGGAGCATAGACACCATAAATGATATAAGGCACTGGATTATTTCCAGGCGAAATTTTCTTCAATGACATACACTTGATCAGATGGGTTTGAAACACTGTTATTACAGAATTTAAATCCAGCTATAGAATGATTGGCCTATAACCATACAGAAAGGTTGGCTATTCAGACAATGGCTTATAAGAGGCAGTGATGAGGCTAAATCATAAACTTACCAAATGTCTGTAGAAATAAAGTAGACTCTGGAGAAGACTGGTTGCCGGTGGATACCCTGTGCACACTGGGCCAGGCCATTACAGAGTGGGCTGAATGTTGTGAGGAGGAAGCTCAGCTCAGAGAAGCACAGAAACCTGACTCGACACCTAGCAACTCCAACAGCAAACAAAGAGAGAAGGTGGGGAGACAGATGGGAACAAAGACACAAGCAGGCAATAAACCGCGTTAGAGATTAAATCTCCAATAAAAGAGGAAAGCACCTATATGCAGAAGGGGGGATTGACACATTTTTTCTCCACAATACAAACTTCTCCATTTGATCAGAAATGGGATAGTTCAACATCATAATTAACAACATTTATTATGCTGTGTCTCTCTGAAGAAATGTACATGTCAAACACATTGTCAAGCAGCCATGAATTAAATTTTGTGTTAATTTAGTCTAGATTTAATTTAAAAGATTGATGTGTGAAACTGGTCCAGTGACCTAGAATGGCCTGCACCGTAGCCACGACAGCTGGGACTGCGGGCTTTAATCCTTATTGCCATGCGGCTCTAGTAGTGTCAACAAATGAGCGGTGCATTTAATGCGAGTGCAGAGATTTGAGATTTGGCAGCCAATCACAAACACAACGGATATATGATTTTAAAATACATTTACAGTGTGGCGCTACAGACTGGGATTTGGGATTTGGGATTGTGAACAGGAAGCCATACCAGCCGGCAGGTCTAATGTCCCACAGCAAAAACGGTAGCTGGGGAGACAAGTTATAACCTCCCTCTCATCTCATCACAAGCTAAGCATGCTGGCACGTTATTCCTGGAGGAGGAGCCACCTTCCCGCACAATGACACTGTGGCCCTGTTTCCTCGAGCAGGGCGGAGGTCAGTGTTGTCTCTGACTGGTGCCAAATCCTTCCAAATGATTCCTGTGCTTATTATGCCTCAGCGTGTCATTGTTCATTCGGAAGGATGTAAAAACGGACATTCATTACCTTATAAGTTAGTATTAATAATGATACATAACACATAGCAGGGTAATAATAAACACCCATGTAGGAGCAGTATTAGAGTCAGAAACTTTAATTACTCCAGTTTTTGTATTCAGAGGACACAGACCTCAGTCGGTCTCTCAAGTCTATACACACACGCAAAAAAACACACACAGCACAGATTCCGTCTATCTTCTGCAAAGGCACACAGCAGTCCAGAGGGACATTGTGGAGAATCACAGGCATGTCTGGCTGCTCTGTAGCTCAGTCGGCTGCTACCCCCACAAAACACAGTAGCAGTCCTCCTTCTTCGTGTTTCTTTTTACTTCATCTATCTCCTTCTGCTACACTTTTTTTTTGTACAACATCAGATTTGCAGCAGCCTTAAAACACATTCATATTTATTATGGAAGCTTTTTAAGTACAATCACAAATGCCAAACCAAATTGCTTGAACAACAATCATATAATCAATAAATTTGTTGTCGCTCATCATAAACAGTTCAAAGTAATAATAAACAGTTGAGCATTGAGTCTGGTTATAATTGTTCAAGATTTATAGTTCAAGATGGCGCCGGTGAGGTCGGCTGCCGTCTTTTAAGTTTTTCAGAAGCATTTCATTGCATATCATACTGTGTATGACTGTGTTCAAATTTGAATTTGAAATGCATTTGAATTTCAGTGAGTGATTTGTGATATTTCTTGTGTCAATCTTAATTTTTGAGCAGTAGCATTCCAGAATAAATATATTTTACATTACCGTTACCCTATATTTTCACAAATCTTCTTGCTTGCATGAAAGAGGTTCTGGTAGTACTGTTCTGATTGAAGTGAGCCATGTGTGATGGTTTTTACAGGTCTATAGTCACTGCTTGAGAAAGAGGGGTAACTTGACGTTACCGATAACCAAAAACTTTTTATGAAGGTAGCATGTTTAAACTGATATAAATAAAATGTTAACATATATGAGCTCAATGAACCAATCCAAGCATACTTTAATATTCTGTAGTGCTAAATCCACCATCACCAGATGGGAAATTAAATTCAGGCTTTCCAGAAACATGATTGGATAAAATCATTTCAGCACCGAGATAAGCACTATAGGTTTATGATCAGACAAATTCATCACATCATCTGACATGGTGGTGTGCGTCTGACATGATTAAATAATCCTATATCAAAGGATATCTTGAATATTTGAATTGAATTTAGTGATAAAACATTCTGTGTAACAAGAATGGTTGGCTACATTTGAGCAATGGGGTCATAATGAGTCATTTGATAAACTTACATCAAAAAGACCTAAGGGGAACTGTGTTGTGTTACAGAACAGGGAAAAACTGATTAAACAGGAAAAAGCATAATACATCATGTGCACTGGTAGTTCTTGCCCATGAACTTCCTTTCCCTTTTGTTCTGTAACCTACTGTGGTTCTAGTATGAAAACCCCTTCACTAAATCTGCATTTATTCAACATTGCTCACAAAAGCTCACATAAATAAGGGATCAGTGAGTCAACATGGAGGAAAATGAAAAAAAGAGACAAAAACAAATGTGACAGTGCTGTGTCCTAGCTACGCTCAACCTCACTGAACCAGAAGTGCAAGATGACATGAGGTGTCCCTGATGTTTGTGACATGTGGCCCGGTCAAGACTGGTTTTGCTCAAGGCTTCCCTTCAATCCATAATTGGATCATTGAAATTATCCAATTAAAGTAGACAGAGAAAAGGGTTATTTTTAGTGGCCTCAGTCCATCTCTCACCGAGACTGAGATGCATGACCTTTAAACTGATTTAGGGTGTCCACTACAAAACTAATTTCAATGTATATTTCAATAAAAGAGTGACATATAAGGATAAAAACAAGCAGAAATGTAATGTATTGTTTGTGCTTTTCTGATCAAGCACTGCAATGCCTGACACTGTAAGAGCAGCAAAGCAGCTTAACAATGAAACAGTTTAACAATAAAATTCTGCACCCATACTGCTGCCATCTTTGATCATAAAACATCTGTGTCTGCAGGTGGAGCCTTCACTGGACCCCCTACAGTTTGCTTATTGACCCCGTATCGGTGCAGAGGACTTCCCATCATCAGGGGGCAGTAGCGGCCTAGCGGTTAAGGAAGTGGCCCTGTAATCAGAAGGTTGCCGGTTCGAATCCCGACCCGCCAAGATGCCACTGAGCAAAGCACCTTCCCCACACACTGCTCCCGGACTATCTAACAAAGTGACCACAGCATGTCCGGCTGGATAACTGCCACTCAGGTAACATCCTAAGCAGAGGCCACTGTCCAATCAACCTTCGTCTTCACCCTCCACACATTGGACTTCATGTACAGATCTCAGTGGTATCACCTGCATAATTCCTCACTCTGCCATTGTAGTCTTTATTAGAGTTGTTCAGGAGGATGAAGACAGGAGGGTGGTGGGCAACTTTGTTGAGTGGTGTGAGCTGAACCACCTACAGCTAAACTTGGGGAGCCTGGTGGAGGTGTCTGAGAGGAGAATGCTAAAAGAGCTTCTCAGTATCATGAACAACCCCTCTCAGCCCATGCACACCTCCTTGATGTACCGTCAGAGCTCACACAGCAAAAGACTCATTGCCATCGGATGTCCTTCTTATCTGTGACAATAAGACTGTATAACTCTTCCTCATTCTGTATGTGATCTTCTCTATCTCTATGTTATTGAATGTTGGTTTTTCATCCATCACAACAAGCTCCCACCTCTCTATTGCATAACACAATGTCACTTCTTCAAATATCTATTACTACTCTTCTGTACTTATTTTCTCCTGTTGCTTTGAGCATGCTTCTATGACAAAGACTGTTTCCCTGTTAATAGTCTTTTAATAATCTTATCTTGTCCAACCTTTCATCATTAGTTTGTTTGTTTGAAAATGTTTAAAGGACTTCCAGTTACTACCTAAACAGCAAGTGAACTAAACTTCGGAGGAGAACAGACCCTAAATGTTTTCGAACAGCGCCCTCGTGTGGTCCAGTCAGCCATCTTTTGGAGCTGCGCATGCGTGTGGCGCCGAGGCGGTGAGTTGGTTGCCAAGACAACACACCTGACAACGTCATTTGTACGCGACTCCTCGAGAGGTTGGCGGGCTGTCATAAGCGTGTAGATTTGCGGTCCAAGATTTTGGTGAGGCTGTTTTGGTGTTTTAAATCTACGTGATAATTCTCTGCTTATAATGCTAAGTTCCTCACATTTTAATGCTTTGCGATATGAAAATCGATGTCGCTTTTTAATGTCCTGTTGCTGTAATGATATAACGACATCATTAAATACATGGTGTAATGATATGATGATATTAATAAAGGTTAAATGTGTTGATTATTTTAACAGAGCCATGGAAGTCCTTCCTGTTCTCGATCCAGAAGACTGGCCACAAGAAAAACAATGGTCAATTTTGAGATTTAAGACCAAGATTTTAACAATTGCTTGTTCAGTTTACCCCTTGGATCGACAGGGTGAAGAGGGAGCTGAGCCAGAAAGCAAGGCTTTCTATTTACCGGTCGATCTATGTCCCAATCCTCACCTATGGTCATGAGCTTTGGGCAATGACCGAAAGAACGAGGGTGGTTCCGTAGGGTGGCCGGGCACAGCCTTAGAGGTAGGGTGATGAGCTTGGACATTCGGGAGGGACTCACAGTAGGACCGCTGCTCCTCCTCCATATTGAGAGGAGCAAAGTTGAGGTGGTTTGGACATCTGGTCAGAAATTATATCTCCAGTCTGGTCTGGGAACGCCTTGGGGTCCTGCCGGAGGAGCTGGTGGAGGTGGCTGGGGAGAGGGCTGTCTGGGATTCCCTACTTGGGATGCTGCCCCCGTGACCCGGATAAGCGGAGGAAGACAAAGACGAAGTTTGCTCCTTGGCCTGCTGGAGTTTCACTGGTGGTTCACTTTTTCTGTGTGTCTCCATAGGTATGTCCTGGTGCCTCGTGGACAGAGCCCCGGAGTTAGTGTGGGTCACACCTGCACATTTCTGTCCACCGGTGAGAAAGGGAAAGGGAACATTTTGATTGTTGGAGGCGCCAATCCGAACGGCAGCTTTACAGGTTGCCAAGTGCTGAGCCTAGGTAAAGATGAACACAAAAATGCTGAGAGTGACTGATGTAAGTGGAGAGGGATATTAAAGATGCGTAAAAAAAACCCGGAAATTACGGTCGCTTTTCTGCATTCCACATGGTTCTATATACCGCATCAACAGAAACAATGAGCCTTTTCCGTTCTTCAGACAGACATGAGTGGGACATTCCTGAATGGGATGGCCTGCTGGCACGATATGAGCACTGTAGCTTCGTGCCAGAGAGCAGCAGAAACACACTGTGGGTGTTTGCAGGCGCCGAGCAGAGCGGCAACCTCAACTGTCTTCAGGTTTTACATGTTGCGGGTGCGTTACACTTTCAGGCATGAATGCATGTAGCTTGCTGCACCTTTATTTTACACGCCATTGACAGCTCAGGGTTTCTTTGGCTAGAGGGGCCATTGACTTCGTTTTATGTTTCCAGATGGCAGTTCCTGGGAGACTGTCAAGGTGAGTGGAGTGCCGCCTTCACCCAGGACGTACCACACTAGTTCAGCTTGTGTGGGGGACAGACTTTTCGTGTTTTCGGGTGGGCATGCTGGAGCCTCACCTGTTGCTGACTCACAGCTTCACGTGTTTGACACAGGTTAGTTGGCATCACTGCCATTTTCCTCTTTTATTTTTTTTCATTTAGATTAAATAATATCATTGATTTTTGCACTGTGCAGTTTCCTCAACGTGGTCTCAGCCAGACACGGAAGGAACTGCTCCCTCTTCCAGGCATGGGCATGTAGTGGTAGCTGTGGGATCCACAATATATATTCATGGCGGCCTGTCAGGAGACAAGTTCCACTCTGATATGTTTTCCATAGACACCGGTACGTTTTGGAGTCATGGAGCTGCGTTGTTAATTTTTTGTCAGACACTAAATCAATGCATTCATTGAATTTTTTTTTCTTTCATCTGCTATCAGCATTTGTGTGTGATATTAGTCAATGATTTGTCTCAGATACCATGAAATGGAAGCAGGTTCAAGCTACTGGAGATGTTCCACCAGGACTGGCCGCTCATGATGCAACAGCTTTAGGAAAGAACATCTACATATTTGGTGGAATGACTCCAGAAAGTGCAACTAATTCCATGTACAAATTTGACACTGGTGAGGCTCAAAATCATTTTTGATAGCCTGAACAGCTAACAATGACTCCAGTTATGTATTCATTACCCCATGCATGTTTTACAGTCATGCAAGTAAATTCCAAATGTTTTTATATTGCATAAGTAATTAGAAACTAATTTAGCATTTTATTTTTGTACAGAGGAGCAGAAATGGACCTTGATTAAATTTGAAGGAGATCTTCCACCAAACAGGCTTGATCATTCCATGTGTATCGTGCCATGGCAGATGAGGAAAGAAGGAAGCGGGCATGGGGACTTGGCACACACCCCCTGTTCAGAAGTGGTAAACCTCTGCTTCATTTTTGGAGGAATGGACACGGGTGGAGTAATATTTAATGACTGCCTTGTTACTGTAGTGTCATAACTATATAAATGCATGTGGCTGCAGTTATTCACTTTGCTAACATTTGTAATACACTGAAATGTCATGGATTTGAGTCACACATTTAATAAAAATATTTATATTAAAAAAAAAAAAAAAAAGACTGAAGTTTTATCAAATGTTTATTTCACCGTCTTTCCAGTAGAAATGAGCTTCTACAATGAACAGATTTCAATAAATAACTTCTTAACCATGTGAACAGAAAGACTCCCTGTTACCCACATAAGCCCACCCCCCTCCCCACCAAGCCCCCCTCAGAGAACCCAGTTTAGACTGCCTGAGAACAGCAGCAGCAAGCCTCAATTCAGGCTCCATCTCCACACAAAAAGGTGAAGAGAACATGACTCACTTCTCTAGAGCTCCAGAATGCTTTCCAGAGGTGATGTGGCAATTTTGTCCTTTCTTAGCCTCTTTCGGAATAGTCCATTGAGTCCATCTATATACACCTGAGCCACTCCCACAGAGGCAAGTGTGACAGGAGTCAGAGTCAAGAAGCAGACACCGCGCCTACAACTCATCCTTCTCATCCGGCTCCCCTTCACCATCCTCTGGAGGAGGACCCCCTGCACTTCCATACAGCTTGCTGACAATAGGCTGCACAATCTCCTCAAGCTCCTTCTTCTTGGCCTTGAAGTCTTCCAGATCAGCATCCTGGTGCGACTCCAACCACTCGATCTTCTCCTCCACAGCCTTCTCAATGGTTTCCTTGTCCTCGTCAGACAGCTTGCCACCCAGCTTCTCCTTGTCACCCACCTGGTTCTTCAGTGAATAGGCATAGCTCTCCAGCTCGTTGCGGGAATCAATACGCTCCTTCAGCTTTTTGTCCTCATCAGCAAAGCGCTCAGCATCATTCACCATGCGCTCAATATCTTCAGGGGTCAGGCGGTTCTGGTCGTTAGTGATTGTGATCTTGTTCTTATTACCGGTGCCCTTGTCTTCAGCAGTCACACGGAGAATACCGTTCACGTCAATCTCAAAGGTCACCTCAATCTGTGGGACGCCACGGGGTGCAGGGGGAATGCCAGTCAGGTCGAAGGTGCCCAGCAGGTGGTTGTCTTTGGTTAGGGGACGCTCACCTGGATGCAAAAATTAAAAAAAAAAAATATTTAGCAATGTGCTGTGCTGAATTTTGCAAGAACAAACAGATGCAAAGTATTCATCTGAACCCATACCTTCATAAACCTTGATTGTAACAGTTGGCTGGTTATCAGAAGCAGTGGAGAAGATCTGGGCCTTCTTAGTTGGCACAACAGTGTTCCTGGGAATCAGCTTGGTCATCACTCCTCCCACAGTCTCAATACCCAGGGTCAGGGGGCACACATCCAGAAGAACAACATCGCCTGTTCACAAAAGGGAAAAATTGAGAATTAAAACCTTACAGGTTCAGAGCATCGAGGCGGCGAGAGACTGGCTGATCAGATTGCAAACTCACCAGTATTCTCCTCTCCAGACAGCACTCCAGCCTGCACAGCAGCACCATAAGCCACAGCCTCGTCAGGGTTGATACCCCTGGAAGGCTCCTTTCCATTGAAGAACTCCTTCACCAACTGCTGGATCTTGGGAATGCGAGTAGAACCACCGACAAGCACAATCTCATCGATGTCAGACTTCTTCAGATCTGCGTCTTCCAACACCTTCTGCACTGGCTTCATGGTAGAGCGGAAAAGATCCTGGAGAAGTAACAAAAGGCATTAATTTTTACAATCACAAAACGTGAGTAACAAGGCAATTAAGTTTTAGAAACTTGCATAGTGCCTTCACTTACCATGTTGAGCTCCTCAAACTTGGCACGGGTCAAGGTCTCAGAGAAGTCTTCACCCTCAAAGAAGGACTCAATTTCAATACGAGCCTGGTGCTGGGCAGACAGGGCCCTCTTAGCCTTCTCAGTCTCACGACGCAGCTTCTGGACGGCACGGTTGTCTTTGCGCACATCCTTGCCAGTCTTCTTCTTGTAGAGCTTGATGAAGTGCTCCATGACACGCTGGTCAAAGTCTTCACCTCCCAGGTGAGTGTCTCCATTTGTGGCCACGACTTCAAACACACCGTTGTCAATGGTCAGGATGGACACGTCGAAGGTTCCACCACCAAGGTCAAAAACCAGGATGTTCTTCTCGCCATCCTTCTTATCCAAACCATAAGCAATTGCGGCAGCAGTCCTAAAACAAGACAGATTCAGATTAACGTTCCACTGAAAAAGGTTTACGCAAGCCTAATGTTTTAATATTTCAGAGTTCTCTGGCATTGATGCATACGGCTCATTGATGATCCTCATCACGTTAAGTCCAGCAATGACACCGGCATCCTTAGTGGCTTGACGCTGTGCATCGTTGAAGTAGGCAGGCACAGTGACGACAGCATGAGTTACCTTCAGAAGGAGAACACATAATTAGAACATCCATCCAAAATTTGAGTTCATTTTTTTTGTATATAATTTGAAATAAAATTACCTTCTTGCCCAGGTAAGCCTCAGCGGTTTCCTTCATCTTACTGAGAACCATAGCAGAAATCTCTTCAGGAGCAAACGTCTTGGTCTGGCCTCCGATGTCAACCTGAATGTGGGGCTTGCTCTTCTTTTCAATTACCTTTTTTTTTTTTTTTAGAAAAAGTAATAATTTAAATGTTGCGTTTAATTAGAATCACACTAATTATAAAAAAAAAAAAAAAAAAAAAAAAAAAAAGAAGGTTTCTCACCCTGAATGGAAAATATTTGATGTCCTGCTGCACAGAAGAGTCTGACCAAGTGCGACCAATCAACCTCTTTGCATCAAACACGGTGTTTTCTGGGTTGGAGGTCAGCTGATTCTTGGCAGCATCACCAATAAGACGCTCCCCCTCGGCGGTGAACGCAACGTACGACGGCGTGATTCGGTTTCCTTGGTCATTGGCAATGATTTCCACGCGGCCATTCTTGAAGACGCCAACACTAGAAGACGAGGAAGCGTTTAAAGAGCGTGCGGGGAATATGAAAATGAGAGGAGGCGTGCGATGCTGCATGACTGCTCACCAGGAATAGGTGGTTCCGAGGTCGATTCCCACCACGGTACCCACGTTTTCCTTCTTATCGTCGTCGTCAGCGAACACGCTGCCGGCGACCAGCAGGAGGATGCACAGCAGTTTCATGGTTTCACTGGATTTCGCAAATTGCAGAAAGCGACTTCTGTCGAAACCAAAATCACATTCAGCTTGCAAAACTATACATGTTGGAAATCGGGTGCAATTTCACGCGAGAACCACAATGAAGCAATAAGCTATCGCTTATAAATGCTACTGATAATAATCCACGTGCACGAAGGGCATACGACATCCTAATCGAAATGGGACCGCCGACGCGAACGCCAGCGAGCTAGCAAGCTAACGGGCTTCAAAAATGGTGGCGGGGCGGAGCCCAAAGACGCCGGACAATGTGCCAAAAGGCGCAGGTTCGCAACGTGCTTCTCGCGTCCATTAGTTAAGGCGCCGGGTTGGTTTGCTGCGGGGTGACATTTTACAGAACGTATGACAGGAGCTACGCGAACACTTTACGGCGAAAAAAAAAAAACGAACACTAAAGGCAAATAAACAACGCAAAATCATTAAATGAAACGCAAAATCTCTGCCTGAGAGGTTATTAGTTACAAAAAAAATGATCGGAAAAAACAAATACAACAGGAAGAACTACCACAGGCAAAGGAAGGTAAATATATAAAACGAACAAATCTCACTCAGAAATACTTTGAACGAACTCGAATGGATTTTTTTTTTTTTACCTTGCTCGGCTGTGGTACGACTTGGGTAAATTCCTGGAGACCGGCCTTCGGCAGATGCGCCACCGCTTCACGCCTCCTGGACGATCTGTAGAAAGGTTCAATGCCGCTGCGTGAACGACGTCGTCGGTATATAAGCCGTGAGTTCTGGCCCGTCGTGGAGGTTCGCCATTGGCCAGTGAGCAACTCGTTGGAAGGCCCTGATTGGTGGAACCGTCGCCGCTGGCCGCCGCTGATTGGCAAACGCCCGGGTGTCGTCAACGTCACGAAACGTCCAGAAGTGTCCGAGGATGATTGGACGGCTCCTCTGTCACTCTGGAGATGGCCAATCGCCAACGTGCCGGTGTACACTGGCCCAGTTTGTAGGCTTCCGTCAGTAACCGGCGTGGAAGAAGAGTCATTCTCTTTTAATTGTTCTGTGATGTTTTACGTGTCGTTACATCATAAACGTTGCCAAAAAAAAAACATTTACAGAATCTAAGCTGGTTTTGCTCCTTGGAGTAGTACATGCACAAGAATGAATGGCTGCCAGCCTTGCGAGTGTGACATGTATTTAACAGACCCTTGATTTTCATGAATTACTGTCAATCTCTATTATTGATTCATGCTTCTGAATGTGAAACAGCGAAAATGAAGCGTTTAACTATAGATTTGGGTGTGGTTTAATATTGTGAATGATAGAAAGGTGTATGATGCTAGTTGATGCAATGAAACTGACTTGCTGGAAGAGAAGACCATCGTAAAACTATATAGGGCCACGTTCAACCCAAGACGCCTTTACTTTTCATTCCATTCATGTAATTGTTTAAATATTAGAATCTCGATTGTCCTGAATATTAAACTACGCTAAACCCACATGTGTTGGTTTCCTGTTCGTGGGTTAACCATAGTGCTAGATTTAAAGAAGACTTCAATACAATTCTTCATTCAAAAATGAGTCTAGGACTGCAAGGCTCAATCGAAGAACGGAAGAACTGACCCTATAAATTTAATCTTGTGACTATCGCCATTAGTATCAACGTAAGAAAGAACGCGTGAAACGCTTAGAATTCAAACGCTACACCCCACGCTTACGAAACCATCGACTTCCCAGAAGGAAGTTCCTGTTGGACTTGTGCTCATCTGTCATTGGCTGAGGTCCCGGGGAGGCGGACCGAATTCAGCCAATGGGAGCCAAAGGAATTCACGCGCGCGAGAGACAAAGTGGGACCATCTTGTGTTGACAGCGCTGTTCGGCGGTGCGGTGGGGTTCACTTACTTTAAATTTAAAGGCTCTGTTTTAGGTCTTCGGTCCACAACGAGACGTCGTCTTCATATCGAGCGTCTGAGTGAGTTGTGGATGTGTTTTTATGTACGAAATACATTGGTTGCTACATACGTTTAGCAAGTAAAAACAGCTACGCTATGCTGCAAAGAGATTCGTACGGTGCAAAAGACGCCGTGACGAATTACAAATTAACGTTAAAATGTATATTTTTTTTAGTAAAAGATGGCCTCTTATTCAGAACCATTGACATCGCTTGGAAAAGGCGACAGTCTCAATCAACAAGGTAAGAAGCAAACGACTCGTCATTGCAAACCATTTTAAAATTGCTAACCTGTTGGGGTTTTTCTTTTCCCCGACAGTACTTTCAGCATTTCCTCTGTGCCAGCTTTCGGAGGAAGATCTGTCTCAGAACCCGCGCTTCTGCAAGCTACTAGCCACACTGTCTCAGCATGTTGACCCCACTGGCCTCTCTGTAAATCTTCAGAAAGAGCTGGAGAAGGTAAAACCATGCAGGGGTTGCAGTAAAGGACAGGATAGGTATAAGGATTACGGTAAATTTGCTTGGAGTAAATGTAACCTGAGCGATTGTGTCGTTGTTGCCGTTTGGATCAGACTGAAAGAGAGCTTCGGACCCAGAGGGTGGTCTGGCTTCATTCTGAGTGTCTTCACCGGCTGCTACAGGAGATGATTCAGGAGCATGGCATCAAAAACAACCAGTCTCCAGCACCGCCAGAGGAGGATAAGGTACAGTTTAATACCAAGTGGATATCACATGTTAAAGCTCCAGCTCCTTGTTGGTATAGAGAGGCAGTGGTTGGCCTAGCGGGTAAGAAAACGGACCTGTAATGCTGGTTCGAATCCCACCTGCCACACGGGAGACCGGGGTTCGGGAGGCGAAATATTTATCAAGGTGGGAGTAGCCTAGTGCGTAAACGCACTTGCTTATGAACCAGAAGACTGCAAGTTCAAGTTACAGGTTCAAATCCCATTCACCGTTGTGTCTTATTGTGAGCAAGACACTGAGTGTCTCATGGGGGACTGTCCCTGTAACTACTGATTTGTAAGTCACTTTTGGTAATGGCATCTGATAAATGTCTTAAATGTAAAGGCCATTTCTGATGTCGCGTTAAGGTAAATGCAGGCATAGCTAGTAAAACTCATCTTTCAAGAAGCCATGTAAGCTTCTAAAATAAGATCTAAAATACCGTACCATATTTATTTATAAAGCACTTTAACACAACAAATGAGCTGACCAAAGTGCTGTACATTAAAATCAATTAAAGTACCAGAGACAGGACGGACAGGGGTTGAATAAAACAGAAAACATTTACGACAATATAGTAAAAGTAATTAAGTGAATATATAGAAAAAAATATTAAGTGAAAGCTACTTAGTCACTTGTCACTTTGTCCAGTTTTACAGGACCATGGAACAGAATTTGCTGGTGATGAAATGCATCAGGCAGTTGGATGTGAGTGCCAACAATGATACAAACCAGCTTTCTATTCTTGGACTCTCTGCCAAAGACGTGTTGAACTTCATGCCTGCTGAGAAGGTAGGACATTAAAGAAATATTATAACTATATTAATTTAATAACTACTTTGTATTAAAGATTAAGGATTGTTTCATTCTTAAGAACGACATGGAGCATCTGCATTTTGTTGTGTCCCTAGGATGTACTACGTATGAAAAAAAGGTTACCAATGGAGTTGGAGAAGCACCTCAAAAATAAATGTTTTAGCCTTCTGGCATACTATCAGCCTGACTCTGGTATGATACTCACAATTTGACTTTAAATTATATAAAAATCCCCTTTTTTACCTTGTAAAATACAAAAGCTATATTACATCTGGCCATCTTATCTGGATAAGGATTTTTGGATTATTGATTATTGTTTCATTTCTAAAAACAACGTTACATTTCTGTGATCTGCATTTTTGCTTGTGCACTGCTGTGCCCCATCCAGAGAATGAGAGCGAGGGCCTGAAAAGGGTCAAGCTCTCACACTTACCTGAACTCCTGGAGGGTGAAAGAAAGAAAGCAGAGAACCTGCGGGAAAAGAACAGGGAGAAAACCCTTCTGCTGCAGCAACAGACTCATGCCTACCTGACTGTAAGTGAAAGAAACAGTCCTGTAGCAACAGCATTGAGAAACACACTTTAAAAAGCATCATGTTCATGTTTTCAAGGAGCTGCTGGGGTGCATACATATTCTTCAGTCTCTCATACTGGAGCACAGACTAAAGATCCAGACAGAGCTGGACCGAAAGAAACTGGAATACTTTGAAGCCAAGTGTGAGATTGGCATACAGAAACTCAGGTGATTTTTTTTATTTTGCCCTGAATATAATTCCAGAATTAAACATATAAAACTATAGAAAAGTAATTGAAATCTGATTGACACATGAATGTATAATGAAGTACATAGTTCCTGCAAGACTGCAGGAACTAGCAAGAATCTTCTTCAACGTGGGTTAAAAGCAGAGGACATGTTTTGTTGTGTGCACCGTGTGCTATGTCATGATGACAATCTCTTCACTTTCACTTTTACTTTCAGGACAGAGATGCTGGAGATCCAGCTGGACACTTACACAGCGGGTAAAATATCTGCTCACAGAAAACTCCGGTGAGCTGGATGATTTTATTGTGCCTGTTAGCATTTTCAAATAATGATATCAACTTCAGTTAAAAATGTTCATGTACTTTGACCTTTAAATGTGTTCATTTTCTAAGTATAGAGAGAAGCTGGATGCAGAGTTGGAGGCTACCCAAGCAGAGAAGCAGTCTGTAGAGTCCAAGCTGGCATCATTTGAGATTCTTGGTCAGGAATTTGAGGTGTTGGCCGAAGAGTATTTACGCATTCGGCAAGAAATTGATGCCAAACGTTGGGCACTGACAGAGTTTTCTCAGCACAATTCCTGAAAGATCTGTTCAGCTACTTATCTTAAGTGATAATTGTGTATATTTGCCTGTGTTCAAATGATTTACGGTGCTGACACACTAATGTATTAATGTTAGTGTAATGGATTCATTTTTTCCCTCTTTGCTGTCAAAAGAAAGCTATCTGAAAATAAACTTGCACAAAATATATTACCACAAGAGGGCAGTACAATTGCATATAGTGGATGTTTCCTTTTTTTTGTTCATTGTACACAGAACATTAAATACCCTACCGAACAAAAATATTACTTAAAATAAGGATCTTTCAAATCTAAAACAGATTTTAGACATTTAGCATTTAGATATTTGTTTTCCAGCTATTCCGACAGGATTTGACTAGGAATAAAGCTTATATATTGATTATTGGCTTTTTTTTGTAAAGCCGATTAAACTGGATATTTGGGTTATATTACTGTTCAGAGGATGACGAGGTCACCGAATATCGCAGCGTGTTGCGCCCAAACGCACCTGCGATCACCATGCCATGTGCCACTGGACGTAGACACGACCCCGTGCCCGTCCGGTCGCTATAAAGATCTGCGGCGCAGGAAGGCGCCCGCGGACCGCGTGACGCCGCGCCAGAGGGAAGCTCGTGCTCGGTACGCGCATCCGAAGTTGATGACGTGGTGCCGAGAGGATGGCCGACCAGAGCAGGCAAACTAAACTCGCCGCGGCCAAGAAGAAGGTACGGCGCGGAGATTGGGACGAGCGAAGGGTGTCGCGCTAAGGATGTCGACGGCGGAGCGTCGCGTCGCGTCGCGCCGCGGGAGGCGTCGCGGATGTTGACACTTCCACGTCTGCCGACTCGCCAGCGCGCCGCCCGTCCCCGAGCGGAGCAGCGCCGCCGGGCTGCGGGTGTTGTGACATCCCGGGGATCGGGCTGTGGCCTGCGCCTTGAGGAAGAACTCGTTTCACTAATTTAGGGGGTTGTCGCTTAACGTGGCCTGGGCAGCAACGTCTTGTTAAATTCTGACTTTAGAGGTTTGCAATGCACTGGCTTCGAAAATTGCCTCAACCTTTGGAAAAAATTATAATAATTGACGGGAGTGTGTCAGGTGTTTGTTGAAACGTACTTCTGACTATATTTCTATCGTTCATAGTTGAATGTCTGCTGTGTTTTGGTTTTTTTTGCGTGTTTTAGTCGCTGCATAGCAGGCTAACACTAGCTAATCTAAGTTAGCCAGCTTGATGGCAGCATTAGCTTGCTAATTTATTCACAAAATTAATGATCAAGGAAGGTCAGCTCGTCGCTAAAGTGGCTTGTGGTCGCCCGTTTTATCACATGCAAACGGTGTTTCTCTTGCTGTTTTCGTTTCTTGGTATTTGCAACGTCGGCATTAGCCGTGTTAGCTTTTTTTTTTTTTTTTTCGACAATGTGATTTGAACATCTCAGCCTTTTCTTTATTTCCGTATGTTCGTCCGTTTCGAACGTTCGACCCAGCGTGACTGCGGACAGTAATAAGAGTTCAGTGCTGGTATTTCAGAGCTGACAGCCGGCGTCTTACCCGCCCCGTAACAGCTGTCACACGCTTCGGCCAAGGCCTAATCTCCACCCCACTTACTCCACATGTGTAAATACTGCCGCCTCACGGGAACGTTGCACGCGTGGGACGTCCTGCTCGGCCTGGGTCAACCAGATAGCATTCTGCGCTGCAGAGAGATCGCTCGAATTCCGGTTCGCATTCCACAGTGATCCAGTGCCCTGATGCCAGGAGAAGAATGTGGCCATTTCATACCTGTACGGTCGCGTTTGATGTTCCTCTCTGATCAAATGACCCCTTTGCCCCCGGTAGCTGAAAGAGTTTCAGCAGAAGAGCGTGCCGGCGGCCAGCACTGCGGGGCCCAAAAAGAAGAGGAAAGTGAAGAATGGGAACGAGCCTGACGCGACGGCTGCTGACAGACGCTCTCCAGACAACGTGAGTCTCTCGTTCACGCCCAACGTGCCGTCGTATATGAGAATCGGAAACTTCACTGGTTTGCATGGTGTTCGTAACGAAAAGGCCTTGATTGGCTGGAGACCACTTAATAAGTAAACAGTGTGTGTGTGTACAAAAAAAGAGATAACCAAGGTATGCATTGTTGCTTTGGCGCTCGCCGAACTAGTACCCTTGTGCGCCCAGTGCAGAATCTGACCCGCTGCCTCGGTGGTGAAACCGACTTCTCTGCTCACCTCTGACACTCATGCCTCTGCACTAACCTGTCTCTCTCACCCTCTCGCCTCCCTTCTCCTCTAGATTGAGAATATTCTGAATGTTATGGTGTCTGATCTTAGTCTGACTAATGGGGTAGCCCTTCCTCCATTTGTCAGCAGCCAGGTGAGCAGCCTGTCCTCTTCTCTTCTCCCCTAGGATTCTCTCTGTCTGTTTGCTCTCTCGACTGTTGTGCGCTTTCTCTGTGCTCACCGGCTGTTTATCGTCTTGAAGACTCCGATTTCATTTATCATATGTATCATATATTTTTTAAGGTCACAGAGACTTTATTGGACTGGACCGACATTGTTTGCATGTTTTACAAGTTGAATTCTTGTGGATTTAGTATGAATTTACCAGCCTCACAAACTGAAGCCAGTGGGATTGACTTGTCCTCATACTTTCAAGGGCGTGGTCTGTTCTGACACTGTGTGTTGCACGTGGGGTCTTTTTTAGTCACGCTGGCGTTGTTCTGAAATGGCTGCATGTTATGGGAAGGTTATTCCTGGTACGGTATGAGCTGGGTGATATTGTGTGGGACAGTTGCCTGAGTGTGCTGCTGTGTGTTGCTGCATCAGGCCCTTGTCGACGGCGAGGCCGGGAGCTCTCCGGTGGCACGGTTACTGGAAGAGAGCGGTGCCGAGCCTGGCCCCGACTCACCTGTGTCTAACCCTGCTACTGCTAATAACACTGACTGCGACAACACGGTGCAGCAGGTTCGTCTGTCTGCCGGTTTACTCATCCTTTTAACTGCCTTCACCGTTTTAACATATTGCCATTGTTTGTCATTGTCCCAGCATTCTTGGTTAAATGCTCCAGAGAAGGCAAGTTATGTGTCATACAGGCTCCGCCCTCCAACGGGCTTCCCTATTGGATATTCCCCATTTCTGGTTTGATCCCCGCCCACCTGCAGGAGGCCTCCCTATATTGGGGCGTGCCATGTGCTGCTCTTCTCCCACTTTTGTAGTCAGTGAAAAAGCGAGTTCCTGATGGAAATAGCGAATTCCGAAGAAGTGCGCTTTTTTTTTTTCCCCCTCTCAGATCCAAGCATGTCCATCTGCAACGGCCGCAGCATCTTCCTTGCCAAGCGGCCACGACCATGGCCTACGCAACGTCCGACATCGGCCGCGACCTACACAATGGCCAACTTCGGCCGCAGCCTACACGCACTGCTCTGCTTCCTCTTTTGTAGTCTGACAGAAAAGGCAAATCCCAAAGAAGTGCTTTTATTTTATCCTCGCGGATCCAAGCACGTCCTGCTGCAACAACCGTGGCATCTTCCTTGCTAAACTGCAACGACCACGGCCTACAAAACAGCCACGGCATTTTCCTTGCCTGGCGACAAAGGCGTGGCGACAGTGTACACAACGGCCGCCGTGTACTCTGCTGCAGCGTACACAGTAACCGACAACACCATACACACAAGGTGGCAGTGGCGAGAACGGGCCCGATGACAACGGCCACAGAGGCCGTAACGTGGGAGAAAGGGAATATACAATAGGGAAGGCCATTGGAGGGCTACGCCTGTACGCCTGGAGTTACATATCCAGTAACCTCTTCTCTCATGCGTTTATTATTTAATCCCTGCTGTGTTTCAGAATTACAACCAGGATACAATCTGCAATGAAAATTCCACAGAACAGAAAAAGTGAGTGATATAACCCTAAATACACTGATATAACACTAAATACAA
Source organism: Denticeps clupeoides (assembly GCF_900700375.1). Lineage (NCBI taxonomy): Eukaryota > Metazoa > Chordata > Actinopteri > Clupeiformes > Denticipitidae > Denticeps > Denticeps clupeoides. Next base: position 4,761,552 of record NC_041709.1, read on the forward strand.
AAGTAAATATTACATAGGGTTATGTGGTTTCTTTTCAAGGCCCTTGTCCTCTACAGAAAGCCTGAGACAACTTTCTCAACAACTTAATGGTCTGCTCTCCGAGGTGGGACAGATTCTGCGGGTTTCTCACACACACACAGCCTTTAAATTGTTATAATTTACTGTACATTGTACGTATTCCGAAAATTATTGCTAAATAACGAATGTTTCATTTGCCTTCTGACAATTTAGTAATGTCACAGTGCACAGTTAATAAGCTGCCTTCAGTATGAATTCAGTTCTCATGCAATAGTATTAATAATATCTAAACCTTTTGAATGTCATTGTACACCAGTCATCTTCATCATACGTCAATGGGGACAGTGCACCATCACCTCTGAATGAAAGAGAACTGGAGGTAGGACAATGTTTGAGCCTACATTGTTATACTACAACACCCATTCTGTTTTCCTGTCTCAGTAGTGAAGTGGTGGCTATAAGACAAGGTATAAGACTCCTTCCAAAGTGTCCCTCATTCTTCGTGCAAAACTTTGTGCATGAATTTGTTGGCCAGGGCAGCAGTGGTTCACATGATCTGTGCTGCTTTCCAGCCTCGCCTGGCCATAATTTGTTTCCCCACCAGGTCAGACTAGTCAGTGGACCAAATTATCTGTCTGAGAACATAGATATTTATTCCCCTTAGGCTGTCTTTAGTTGTTCAACCTACTAAATGTAGTTTTTTTTTTTTTTTTTTTTTTTCCAACTTTATAATTGCATACAACAATTGCATACAAATTCATTCATGCATATGTTTTGGTTTTATAAAATTAATATCTTGCCATTACATAGTTTACATTTTTTTTTTTTTTTTTTTTTCACCTCAAGTTTTCTTTACAATTGATCAATTTATTATTTTTATTCTTCCTTTCTCTCACTTGTCCTTGCCCCCTCCCTTCTCTCCCTCCCCTTTTCTTTTTTCAATTTAAATGCCCTGCATGCCTGCACATCAGACTCGAAACCTGGAGCTGGCAGCTGCCCTGGACTCCAGCAACCTAACAAACTCTCAGCTCACTGCAAAACTAGAGCAGCTGGTAAGAGAGTGTGGTTTGAAGTGTGCTGTACTGTCCAGACGCTAATTACTTGGGTCGTGTATGAATATACACTCTCATGAAACTCATACTTGCATAGTCCCTGTTAGCATGCATGTCAAACATAGGTTTGTTTTTTGCATTTGCTTTTCCATTATTCACTTTATAATTTTTTAGACCATTTTAACCTCAGCTCGACACAAAGCCATATGGCTTGAAAACAAAATATTGGCAAAATTACAAATTCAAATAGTCTGTTGTATGTGTAATTTGTCTATATGAATAAAACTTGTTTGCCTGTCTGAGCCTTGAGCCAGTGCTTTCCTTGCTATCCCTCTTAACAACAATCTAGCTATAATATATAACCACCACTGTTGTAATTGTTCAGACTGTGTCTGCATCTGATTTCTTGAGTGTTTAAGGTGATCTCTTCATTGCACAGTGGCACCTGTTCTGAATAGCCTTTTGTCCTGTTAACCCTGGGTTTCATATTTTGACAGACACAGCAATCACAGGAGCTTAGCGACCAGCTACAGAAGGTAATGAAGCTTGGACTTGTATCAACAATTTAGTTTTATTCAGTGTCCGGTCATAAGACTTGTATGCGTCCCTGTCCACCTGTCTGAAAACGTGATCGAGGGAATATTTTTTCTGTCAGGAGCGCAAGGAGTTTGAACTGAAGTTTGTGAAGGAGCAGGCAACCATGAGAGAGCAGCTTCAGGTGAGCATTCGTTGATTTAGATCAGAGAGTTAAATTTGGCTGTTTTTATTTAGCCACGTTCATTTTAATTAGTCATTAGCTTTTATACCAGACGTTTAGCAAGAGAAATCTGAGCTCTGTTTAGATCTCTTCACAGACCATCAAGACCTAGCGTAAGCTATATGATTGTGTGTGATTTTGTAGGTGCATATTCAGACCATTGGTATACTCGTGTCTGAGAAGTCTGAGCTGCAAACAGCACTGTCCTACACCCAGCAGGCTGCTCGCCAGAAGACAGGTGAGTGAGGTGTTTTTTTTTTTTTTGGGAAAATTACAAAAAGCTTTAAAGTACTCTCCATGTAATTGTTTAACTTGTGTAACTTGTCCAACAGGAGATGCTGAGGAGTTAAACAGTCGTCTGCAGGGCAGCAAACAAAGAGTGTCTGAGCTGGAGAGAACCCTCTCAACCGTGTCTCTCCAACAGAAACAGTTTGAGAAGGTTCGGTCTACAAGTTTTGGTCAATAGGCTCTTTCTAAAATGTACCTTACATGCTGTTTTTAACATATGTTCTTCTTCATAGCATAACAAAGAACTTGAAAAGGACCGGGACAGCCTGCGATTGGAAGTGTACAGGCTGAAGTAAGTCTTTCGTGGTGGGACCTGAAGTAGAAAAGTGTTATTTAACTGGATATGTAGGTCTGAATTGAGGAACAATTTTTCAATTTAAGTCCCTCATGCTATCATAAGGTAGTACATCTTGCTCAGTTCCATGAGAAATCGTATTCAGTTGCTAATGGTGTTGTTAAAGAAGAGTTTCCTTTTCTCCGTTTCATGAGTGAATAGCTTGGCGTGAGGGGCAGAGAGTGAACCGTGCTTTATGTACACATACAGCAATGCAAGTGAGGAGGCTAAGCAGCAGAGCTCGGAGTTGGCGGAGCAGCTGAGGCAGCGCGCCACTGAGAATAGCAGTCTACGGCTCGAACTGGAGGATCTGCGCAAGAGGCTGGAGATGGCTGATGTCATGCTGCAACAGGTCACTCTTTCCCACAGCATAACACCACCCACAACTTCTCCCTGTAACACCACCAGCCTGACTCATCTACCATGCCCTGAATACATTGTTTTAGTCTGAAAGAAACATGCATTGGTAACTACAGTGGCATTTAGCGGTGATGTTGCCATTCACCACATAATATCGTTATTGATTCCAATGTTGCATAAAGTGTAACAGTTATGTTTTTGTTTTAGTTCTCCAGCCAGTCTGGACCCCCTACTGCCAACCAGCAAGTGCAGTTGCTCCTGGATGAGAAACACCATCTGGAGGCACATGCAGCCCAGGTCTCAGATTGTGAACTTTACTTATTTTCGTTCAGATTATGATTCGTACAGCACTCTATAATCTCATGTCTGTCGTGTTTGCAGGTGATTGAGTCTTTGGCACAGCTGCAGAGAGAGCGAGACCAGTATGCCTTGCAGATTCAGGAAGAGGGCAGAGTCTGGAAAGAAAAAACTGAGGCTCTTCTGTTTCAGGTACACACAAGCACTCAACACTGCATTTCAATGCATTTACCTCATGTCCACTACACTGGTGCTGGTGCCAGGTGCCGGTTCTGGTGCTCGGCCGGTGCTGAACTGGGAACCAGGTCTGCATTTACACTAGACAGGAGCTCAGCACGAGCCACATGATGATAATACGTCACTCCCAGAAATCCCAGCACCAAATTCATTACATTGTAATAGAAATCTTTTGGATCTCCATGTCTGCTGCTTTTGCTTATTGACAATTTTGGTTCTTCATGTGAAGCCCGAGAGATCTTCACTTATTTCTTCATACACTTTCTTCTTGTGCACTTATTCATTTTTGTTGAATTTCAGTGGATGTCTATATAGCCAGAAGAGCTTTAATTTCTTTAGCGCTCCTCATTACTGGACTTTGTCTCTCTTCTATTTTTTTTCTTCTAAAGCTGCTGATCTCTCTGCCCACTGCTCATTACATCACAGGTTCTCGCTATGAGACCAGCAATGTTTAGGGGCCAGTTTGGTGCCTTTTTTTTTTTTTTTTTTTTTTTTTTTTTTTTTTAATCCAGTGGAAAAGTGCAGCACTGGTTAGAATATTGAGAACCGGTGCAGGTTTGTCTGTAACCATCTGGTCTGTACAGGTAACACTTCTCTCAGAAGAGAGGGACAAGAGTTCTGCTCAGATCCAGGAACTGGAGACTCATATATCTGAACTGAAGAGTGCTGCAGGTGAGAACCAGCTTTCAGTCCAACTTTTCTCTGGTTCACTGTTGTAAATGAGTGATGCAACAAATCCATAACCCATTGACATGCTCGCTCTCTGTCCCTCCATCTGCTCCTCTTCTAGCTCTGTTGTCAAAAGAGAAGGAGGCTGTAGTTGCCCCAGTGCCTACTGGCCCCTCAGAGAATGAGTTGGCCCTGCAAGAAGCACTTAGTACCTCGCAGCAAGAGATAGAAGCCCTCAGCCTACAGTTCCAGGCCCAGGTCCATTTTTTTACAGCTAATTTCAAATATTTAGAGCTCCAGTGAAGCAGCGTAGCAGAAAATTAGTAATTTGTTAGAACATGGTGACTTATGTTTTTTTATGTCTGATAGGTGAGAGATAATGAGCAGCTTAGTCGACTTTGTCAAGAGCAGGAGGCACGGTTGCAGGAGTTGGAGCAGGAAGCCCAGCGGGCCGCTGAAGAATCACAGGACCGCAGACGCATCCTTGAGGATGCACAGAGTGACAAGGCAACCATTAGCCGTGCCCTTGCTCAGAACCGAGAGCTCAAAGACCAGCTTGCAGAGTTGCAAAATGGCTTTGTTAAGCTGGTGAGGATAATTTGCTTGTGTCAAATATGTCTTTAATTGTATGTTTTAAGTTGTCAGTTGGCAACTGGCACAGGAAATCTGTACAGTTCCTAAAGGAGGATTGGGGCAGTAACTGGAACAGCTGTCATGTCTTGGTAACTTGAAAATGTGCTTGGAATCCCCAGACAAATGAGAACATGGAGTTGACAAGTGGACTGCAGTCAGAGCAGCATGTGAAGAAAGAAATTGCTCGTCGACTGGGAGAGCTACAGGAGAACCTGCACGGTGCCAAAGAGCAGGTAAGCCCTTAAAGCAGCTTAGCTCAAACACAGTCTGTCCTCCATTTACAAAATAGGTATTTATGAAATGTATATATTCTAAAAAGGCTAGTTTGGAATCAGGAAGTAAACATGTGTGTGCTGTGGTACACTATTTTAATTTATAACCTACAATTTCTTTGTAATCAGTTACAAGAGAAGGTTGAAGAGGTAGCATCCATGCAGGAGCAGCGGGACCAATACCTTGCCCACCTACAGCAGTACTCTGCTGGCTACCAGCAGCTCGTCGCAGAACGTGAAGAGCTGCACAAGAAGTTTTTTCAGCAGACTCAACTCATGGACCGATTACAGCATGATGAGGTGCAGGGGCAAGTGAGGCTACAGCAGAGCCACCAGGAGCTTCAACAAGCACAGGTCAGCTGTGAATAACACTTATGTCTGTCTTATTGTCTTATTTTTTTTCTTCTGTTTCGCATTGCCACGTATAGCACTGGGTGGCTCGTTATTCCCTTTTCCTTTAAGTAAATGTGGGAACAGTGGTATTCCTTTACACCAGTAACCATTAATATGATCCTATACTTGGTTTGATCATTAGAGATGTAAAAAAGACCATGTGGTGTGGGAGAAGAGAATAGAGTGTGTAGAAAAATTCTTTCTCCCTCCACACAAAGCACTGTATTCAACCACTCCAATTTGATGTTACCTGGCAGAAAGAGGCATGGCACAATAGAGGTTAAAAATGAACAGTTTCTAATTTATTAACACCGGTAAATAATTATTGTAGTTACATGTGAATATTAAATGTAAAAAGGTTCCAAGGTTACAGAGAAAATAAAAATGAGAAGAAAGAGTAAAGAGGGAGAAGAGAAAAAGAGGGGGGGAGAAAGACTCCGAAACCTTCCGGCTTCCGATGGAAAACCTCCTGAGCAAGAAAGCTCAGAGTCCCTTTTCCACATGTGAGCAAACCTTTATACCCCTGGCCTACAGGAAGTTGTCACTGGCCTACAGGAAGTTGTCACTGACCAATCAGAACCTGTTTCTGATGTCACTCCCCCGGTGCCTCCCATTTGGGGAAGACAAAGAGGGTGGGCGGTCCTGACAGCTGACACTTCACACGTTGGTAGTAAGTGGGATTTGAACCTGGGTTTACTGGTTCACAGGCAAGTGTCTTACCCACTAGGTTACTACCACCCAAACATTTAAATCACAAAAAAATGTATATAACTGTTTTGAACTTCAGAAGCTATTTAATGCAGCTTTTCATACAGGTAAAAAAAAGAAAATGTTAAACCTGTCTAGCTTTAACAGTTCATAAACCTGTTCAAGTGCCAAAAGTTGAGCATGTTCACGTGGCAATCCACAGAGGCTACCAAAATTCCACTCGCAGGCCCATCTGGTCACTCCACTTAATTAAATGAGACTTTCATGATCTGCAAACAAACGCTTTATGGGAGTCACCGTTTTAAGACCTATGCACGCAGGCTGTTTCCTGGCAGCTTGAACGCCGCCTTTTATGATGTTTTCACTTTGTCTGTGCAGGTCTTGATATTCTCTGTCTTCGGTTCCACCATTTTGTTTAGTTAATCCCTGCAACCTCATTTGAAAAGCACATTGTCTTTATCCTGCACAGGAGAAGCTGGACCAGTTGGTCAAAGATAATGAGGTGCTGAAGACGGAGGTACAGGAGCTGCTGAACTGCTCCGCTCTTGCTACCCCTCCTAGAGACCAGGGTAGGTTTGCCGGGTAAGAAGAGAGTGCTGGGTTTTACTGCTGAATCTTCCTGCATGGTAACTCTCTTGCTGTCATTTGACAAGGAGATGGACTGGAGACTGAGTCCCTGACTGAGAGCATCCACAAGTCAACCATTGATTTTCCCGAGGACTTCGAGAGTCGGGAAGAAATGGTTGGTGAAATGAGTACTCCCGTGTCTGGCCTTTTATGTCTGAATAGTGGTTGAAGAACCTTTGGTTTATGTGTTCTCTTCTCAGGAGGAGTTCTTGCATACAGCCCTGTCCCGTATACAAGGTGAGAGAGATGAACTCAGTCGGTGTTTGGAGCAAGAGCGGAGTTTACACCAGGCTGCCCTGCGGCAGGTGACCGCCATCAGCCAGAGACATCTTCAGCAACAACCACAGTATAGCATCAGCAGTGATGCAGGTGAGGCCCAAGAGAGGTGCCCTGTACAAGTTCTTCATCCACAGCTGGGCTATTTACATAACATCGGGCATACATTTACAGGCAGCTCTGAAGGAGTTCCTGTGGAGGTGCATGAAGCCCTCCGAGTTGCAATGGAAAAACTGCAGGAGCGTTTTACAACGCTCATGCAGGAGAAAGCTGACCTGAAAGACAGGGTAGAAGAACTTGAGCATCGCTGCATTCAGCTGTCTGGAGAAACGGACACAATTGGTGAGCAACCCGAACCACACACATATCAAGACTGGAGTCTTTTGCCATTTCTAGGCTCCGCTTTTAAGAAAGTGAAGCACAGTTGTGCTCATTTAAAAACTAACTCCTCTTGTCCTCTAGGGGAATACATTGCTCTATACCAGAACCAGAGAGCCATCATGAAGCAGCGGCACATAGAAAAGGAGCAGTACATCAACATGCTGGCCAAAGACAAGGAAGAGATGAAGGTAGAGTTTATTCAGTGTATTTGTAAAACCCCTGTAGTTTGGATATGTGCCCTACCCTAAAAATGTGTACTTTTTTTTTTTTTTTTTTTTTCCCTTCCCCCTCCATTTTAATTTTTTTTTTCAAGTTCATTTTATTGATTTCTCATGTTGACTGCAATTCTAATAATTATTTCAGAAAGTTAGCATGTCGTCAGTGTCCAAGGCCCACAAGGTGGTAAGATTCATTTAAGTGGGGGTCAGTGTTGTCATGCTAATGCTGGCATCTGTGTTTTGTGCAGACGAAACTAGCAGAGCTGCAGGATTTGGTGATGCGCCTGGTGGGTGAAAGAAATGAGTGGTACACACGCTACTTCAGTGCCGTCAGTGGTCCACACGCCCAATCTGTGGGAGAAGACATGGTACCCCCAGATCACAGACGCATGGAGCTCAATGCCGTTGACGGGCCAGGTAAACATGTAAAAAAAAAACCTGACTACGCACTGACCTGGCTCTGTGTAACACGTGGGTTGGTTAGTTACACAATACATACATGTAAAAAAAAATGTATATATTAAAAAAAAATACACACAACTGGATATTGTGTTCACGAGCCAACGATTAACACATTTTCAGTGACAGCTGACTGTTTGTCCCTGTGTGACACTCTTGTCTGAGGTGAATTGTCACATTTTAATACCGCTGGATCTCATTGTGTGAGATCTAGTCACAACCCTAAAATTAATCCTGTGTATGTTTCTTTTTTCTTGTTTCTCAAAAGATTCTATGGACATGAGTGCAGCAGTGGACTTGATCCCTGGATCCCAGTGCGACGAGGAGTCTGCATCCCAGCATCTTGGTCAGGGACCAGGGGAGAGTGGTCCTCTGCGACCCAGAGAGGATGGCACAGCTAGGCAGATCATGCAACTCCTGCAGGAGATCCAAAACCCTCAGGCCAGGCCAACACCCTTTTTGGGAGAGAACCCATGTATACCCTTCTTCTACAGACCAGATGAGCAAGACGAAGTGAAGATTCTGGTTGTCTGAGCGCCTCAGAGGACCTACTGTCTTTCTCTCACACTCTCCTGCCTTCTTTTCTAGGTGGGACCAAGAGTGGTGCAATTATTTCTGGAGGTTTGTGGTGGTGGGGTTGCTGGTATTCTGTCTTTGCAGCTTGACTGGAATAGCTTAAGCGTGAAGGGGCATTCTTATACTTGTCTTCTAATGCTCAGCTTAAGTTTCTGTTTGTCACAATGCTGGACTGAGGGGACTACTACAGCTTTTTTTATTTTACCTATTTGGGATGAGTATAGTCTTCTAGACTGGAAAAGTGTACATTTGAAAGACTTGGTGGGTAGGTCTTTACACTATTTCAATCGCATTCATTAAAGAATAGGTGCAATAAAGCATACCATATACCTAGTATTTTTCCAGCATCTGGGTAAACGTATGCAAAGTTGCACAGTGGCTGATTACGTCAATTCAGGAGCCTCATTTTTTAACACACTTGTGTTTTTACTTATCCCAGCTACTTATAACCAACATACCAAAAATACTTTATCTATCAGCGCCTAGTTTTCTTTGTTTAAGAGACGAAGGGGCTCAGCAGCCGAAGCCTCTTTAAAGAAAAAGCTGTCTTCATAGTGAACAAAACCAAATTGACTGAGGGCTCGTTAAGCAAGTAGGACATTAAATGGGGTTAAGAAAGTAAGGATTACAGCAGTTGGCTGAAGTAAATGAAAGTAGAGATCTTTGCAAGGTGGGGAGTGATTGCTGTAAACCATAGCATTATGTAGGAAATTCAACTGATGTTTTGTAAAAGCTGGCGATTGACGTGATCCAACCTTTTCACAGTGAATCTTTCGACACATCACGGTGACCTGAGCTTTTAGATCAGGTCGCAGTAAAATACAGCCATCTGAGGGAACCGTGGAAGCAGTACAAAACCAAGAGGGGTGAGCTGCTGCCAAGGGGTACCTCTTCCAAACGCTCAAGTGATGACACACACATAAGTGTGTGTTTTTGTCTCAGTGCGGTAGTTCTTTAATCAAATCTCATACCGGAGCTGAATCATACAGTATCTGCTCTCATGGCATTGCTTGGTTTTGGCCCCTCTGCAGCGAACTACCATAGTGGTAGATGACAAATGCTTTTGAGGATATGATGTTTTCCTAGAAAATCAATCTGCATTACTATACCAAGTACGTGGCTTTGTTTTTAAGCTACATGTGCTTGGTCTTTGGGTTGTTTTTCCCTGAGACTTTAAGCAGCACTAGAAAATCCAGGGCAGACAGGCCTGCTTGACGGTGGTGGACAACTCAATGATTCTTTGTGCCTTCTGGCACTTTTTGGCTGAGAGTTTATCTGAAGATGTTAGTAGTAATGAGACTGAAGAGTGTATGTGTGTGTGTGTGTGTGTGTGTGTGTGTGTGTACTGCATGCATGTTTATCTGGCAGTGTAAGGATGTAAATACTCAAGGCCATGATGTTTGCTTCTTTTAGTTAACTCTAACCACACCTAGTGCGATATGGTATAGAATGTTTCTTACCACTGTTGAAGTTGTATATTTTCTAATTAGTTATAATAATTAATAATTCAATTTACAATAACATGCCCTTATGTTTAAGTTATTAAATGTCACTACCTGTTTGGTTTAGTGAATTTTTGAAGGTGGGAGAATGAAGCCTACTTTTTATGGCACGTGTAGTGATAACTGAATGGGTGTAAGGAGTGTTGCCGTTTACCCTGTCTATCCTCACACAAGCACTTTGACCAATAGACCTTTGTTGAGTGAATGTAGGGTCAATTTTATTCCCCAGTATCTTTCTTTCCAGCTGTGTACTTTGAAATCACATTAAAGCAACCTAATTGTAATGTCCAATGTAAAGCAAATGTAAATACTGTAACTCTGTAACATACTGTATATTCACTCAGATATATGTGAGAAGGAGCGACTCAAGCCTGATGTCCTATCAAGATCATTTTTCATGGTGCAAACGGGTGTCTGATCATCTCAGCATGCACAGCCCCACTTCAAATAATCCTGGTTTGCCCATTTTTGATATCATGTTGTGCTTGTCCCTTCCACAAAGCTTCTAGCTGGCTTGTTTACTGGTCTGGGGTGGAGGGTAAGTGGGGCAAGTGGGTGGTTATTTCAAGTGGAGCTGTCTGAAGATGTCGTCTTTTTTTTTTTTTTTTTTTTTTATATTATAGACACACTTTTAAACCATGAAAGTGAAACTTAAACTTGTATACTGTCAGGTGGACTAGGCTAAATATATGTTGGTGAGGGTGATTGATGTAACGATTTAATAACAGAAAATGATCAACCAAATGAAAAAATGTATTTATTTGGAATAACAGCCTAATCTGATTGGTTTTAACACTATACAGGTTGTTGCAAATACAATGAAGGAACCATTAGATAATCATAGCAAAATGGCTTCTGCAGTGTATTTCTGATGTGATTATTTTTCCCCCCACTCTTAAATAAAACTGATGCAGCAAAGCAATCTAACCTTGTGGTGCTTCTTGTGTTTGAAACTAGGGTTTCCACGGAGTCTTAAATTTAAGGCCTTAAACATCATTTAGTTCCAGAGTTAAGTACTGTAGACTCAATAAATTTATTTACTGGTATAATTTGAAGAATTTCTGTGTTTTGGATACTGTTAAATTCTGCACTCGCCGGCGTACGTGTTTATATTAAAAATACTGATGTTGAAGCAGGAATAGTTTTTTTTTTTTTTTTTTTTTTTTTTTTTTTTTTTAACCAAATGAGACAAGCCTTCAAACTCTGTAATCCACTGGTCACAGCGCACTGCACACTTTGTGTTCAGAAGTGCAGCCAAGCAATCACGACTTCAGATTGTGCTATTGCATGAACGCAAAATAATGCGATTTACATGTAAATGGACTGAAGCAACAAAAAATTGTTATTCTCTAGAAGCTTACCAACTGACTAAAGTGACACTGGCTGAGTCTCACTTAAGTCTGTGAACCGGTCCTGCAGTGACAGGAGTTGGGACGCAGGGTTGAGCTAGAAATCAATTTCTATTGATGCTATCCTTTTTAATCTGGTTGAGCTCTGGTTAATTTGATTTGCAAATCAAATCAAATTAACCGCCGTAAAAACAGAGTCTTTATTACTGCAGGGAGTTTATTACAAAGTTTTATCCAAATGCCGCACCACAGTTCATATTTCATTTTTGTTCGCCATTAATGGCCACACCCACCCCGTACAGCAGCGCAGCTTCCTTAACGCACTTCATGGGGGCGTATGTGGGACATCACAACAGCAGCCCAGGAGTGAATGGATATAGAGTCGAGTGACATTGAACTTGTAGTTAAAAATGCAACAACAAATACAAATTTGTAGTAGCACCTAAAACTATAAAATGTCCCACTTATGTCCAGGAGCTCTTTTATATTACTTTATGTAATCTTTTTTTAAAATGTACCTATTTTGAAAAATAAATGGTATTGATTAATTTATTTTTATTAAGCTGCAGTATTGGGAAAGTAACATTGTAATTATTATTTTTTAATTGATAGGCAAGCAAGTGCCAATTATCATATTGCAATATTGATCTCAGTAATCGCAATAAGAAACCTAAAATATCGCACCCCTCCCTAGTGGCTAGTGGCTTTCTGCACTACAAGTAATATGAGTCTGGTAAAGGGGTGACAAATAAGAACAAATTGGAAGGAAAATTAATATATCAAATAATAATATATTACTTAAGATAAAAAACAATTAATACTGTATTTTTGAAAAGCATCTGCCAAGAAACTCTGGCCCTTGGAAAAATTTAGCTGACGACCCCAATGATGGATCTTAAATTTGATGAAAGTGACCTTAAAATTTTTTGGCTTCCTTAAACCTGCAGAAACCTGTGAAACATTTCTTCCGTATTTATTTTAATAATTTTTTTTTAAACTGAGCAGGAAAACAGTAGGGTATTGAATGGTAAAATGTCATCAAGGCAGAAAATTCCTACTTGATACTGTTGGTTTAATGGCTTATTTATACTGACGCCGATGTACTGAACGAAGGCCAGTAAAAAGTGAGCTGAGTGAGAAAAGATTCCCCAGACACATCTTGTGTTGGTACACTGACCTTTAATGTCTTGACAAAGCACAGTCCTGCTGGACCAACCCATTCAATCAACAGCAGAGAGATACAGAACATGTCACGACATGGCAGAGTTATACATTCTCAAACACACACACATTCGCGCGTACACACCCCTCTCACCCCTCATCTACATGCTACATAACACACAGTCTGTCAAAACACAACTGACAGTAAGAAGTCACTTTTTTTTTAACTTAATTAATCCTTAATAATTTAATATTCATTAATCTTACATGTTGACTAGTCTCTAAAGAGTGGAATTTTAATTCCCATAAATGCACCACAGATACATAACACACTGAAGATATGTCCATGATAAACTATGTATACTTTTAAATAATGTAAATTTTCAATTAACTGCTGTTTGCTAAGGTTTTGGGGGTTAGTGGTGTGAAGGGGGTGTTCCCGTGGCTAAAGTTGGGGTTTGCCCCTAGTCCAGTTCTGGTATGGGTCGCTGAAAGAAAGTGCCATCATGCCCAGTAGACAAAGACTCAAATGCCTCCAGTCACAGTTAACCACATCAAAAACATGAGAGGCTCACCTCTGTACAACAAACGAACAAACGACACATATAGGTGGAATTATATCTATGCATAGACCATAAGTTTGATATTTTTAAAACCCTGATGTAGTCACTGTCACTCACAGTGAACGACCATTTTAAAAAAAAAAAAAAAAAAAAAAGTTGCTGTGCAGTTAACCCAGGTCAGGATTGTTGCGTTCACTTCTCTGATCTGATTATCTAATATGGGTCTGGTGTCTTTGGGTGCCCAGCTTTTCAGGTAAGCTGGCCAAAGGAGAACTATATTGCACTTTCTATGTAAATCCCGCCTCATATATCTGGACTCGGTGTAAAAATGGTGCTTTGATGTTTAGAGAGGAGCTGAACACAGCAGACCTTTCACAGGAAACGGCAGCACAGCCTGGATTTACAGTAGACTGGGTCTGGGCTACGAGTGGCGGGAGACAGCATGCCGGCGTGATGATGGCACACAGGTCACTAGAGCATTCTGACGTAGATATCAATACATCGCTTTACTGGTCGAAGAAGCGTGAATATACAGGGAACATAGAGAGAGCAGGAGTCACCGTGGAACACCAAGAACTTTCAGCAAGGTCAACTTTGAGATTCCTGGAGTTGACTCTCTGGACTTGAACAGACATGGACCCTTGAAAAGGGCCCAGAAGAGTCTTCTCTCCGTCTTTGACCCCTTCTTTCCTTTCTTTGCATTTGTGAGAAGTCGGTTGGACATGCTTGTGGCGTTGCTGTTTATGGAGGTGAACGTTTCACTCCCTCCTCCTCGAGAGGACAGAGCAGAAGGGAGGAGGGAGGAATGGTCAGAGTGAAAGGGCAATTAAGAGTCGAAAGGAGGCAGAGGGCTCTCCGGGCGAGAGGGGCTGCCCTTGCCTGGCCGGCTGGCCGAGGGAAAGGAAGAGAAAATGGGAGAAAAAAAGAGAATGAAAAATGAAATCGGTTAGAGAGACGGTTTAAGTTCCTGGCGAAGCCAGTGGCTCACCTCCCAAGACTGCTTTTGGTTCGTTCTTTATAGCAGTTTTATATTAATACCAGGGTCCCCAGCAGCTGATTAAGGTGACCTCTGGCTTTAGCCATTGGGGACATGAGAGTGAATTCACATTAGAAGAAGAAAAAACAGCACACAACAGCAAATGCAGTTATCCCACACCCTCCACACATCCGCATGGGATAATGCATCAGACTGAAACGAGAGTGTTTGACAGAGAGCAGAAAGCAGGTAGACCAGCAGAACGGAAGCAACTACCCCTCAGAGATCATCAAAAAGAGCAAGAAGGAGACGGGTGAGGATGAAATCGAGCAAATAAAGCAAAACTCATTCCATAGCATGGGTGAACAGAGAGGAAATTAAGAGGAAACACAGTTTTCAAACACTCTCTTTCTCTCTCTCTTTAGTGTGTATGTATGTGGGTGTGTATCTTTGCAAAAGCAGGAGAAGAAGTGCAGAGGGGGAGGGGAAGTGGGAGGGGAGAGAACGGTGGGATCCCGCCTTCTGTCACGTCCAGTGGGAGTGGCTAATAGTCTAAGTGGGAGGAGTCTGTGGATCTGTTGGGTCGGGTGGGTGAGGCTGGGGGCCGCCGGCTGCGTGGACACACAGAGATAGAGACGGGAACACAGAGACAAAAAGAATACAGGGATGAGTCAGGTGCAGCATGTGACATGTGACAGGGAGACATCACAATAACATAAACACCTGCAGCATTGCAACTACAATCTATGTACACCTACGGTATTATTTTTGTAAGTTTTGTATTTTCTGTATATACGATTTTAAACTATAATGCACATTAATGTTGTGTTTGAGAGACACCATACACCAAAATAAAATGTGTTCACTAACATATAAATGTGATCATTTGATTAATAAATGTGATTCAGATTCTGATTCATCCATGCTGTCCTTCATTTCTAGTTTTTATCAGATACATTTATCAGATGCCCTTATCCACTTACAATCAGGAGTTACAGGGACAGTCCTCCCTCAGTGTCTTGCTCCTGTTTGAACCTGTGGTCTCCTGATTCATAGGCGAGCATCTTACTTATTATGATACTACCTCCATCAAATTTCAACACCCAATGACTTTACCTTTGTAATTACAAATAAATCTACTATTTCTTGTAAGACATTTTTTTTGCTGTTCATTGTTATTACAGACTCAGGCATCCAATCAGGACTGTATATGTGTATTGTATTTATGTACATTTTGTAATGTAATATATGTATTATATTAGATATTATATGATGGAAGACTCTAATGTTCCATGAATTAAATTCAATTAATTTAAATTAATTTAAAGAACAGAAGTTGGAACCCATATAACACATATTCACATACAAATTTTCCTGACTTAGTCAAAATAGTACAAATAAATTCAACACATCAAAATGAACTGTATTCACATCCAGACCCATACAGTCATTTTGATTCTCCTCGTGTCACAGACAGGACAGAACAGACATTCACAGACAGATCTGTGGATGGTTGAGATGCTATGGAGGGACACACAACAGTGATGTTAGCACCTGCCCCTCAAGACATGACAAAGAACTGGCATCACACTTAGATGACAGTCACTTTTATGATGTGTGTGTCTGTGTGCACCATGTATGTGTACATGTGAATAAAGCAGTGGACATGTTTGTATATTTTTTTGCATATATATTTCAATCATACACACAAAGAGGCCGTAAAATCCACGCAACACACATCCACACAAAACTGCATACCAAGACAAATTAACTACGTTATCCGACAGAGCATCTTCTGAGACGTACTGTCCTCCAACAGTTCATTTACTTTAGCTCAGTGCTCACAGAGAGCAGCCAATCAGAATTAAATGAATCTGATGTCCTGTCACCTTGCTGCCCACCTCGGTTCCTTCCCCTTTATTTGAGATAAGTGATGTGAAGCATGACAAACTCTGAGCTTTAACTGTGAAGGTGATGTACTCTCAGTCACCCTGCTGGAGGTCTGAAGTATAGGAAACCTGATTTCCACTCCGTAACCTCTCACGCTACGTAACGTTCTGTAGCATATTTAAGTCTGAGGTATGTAAGGTGGATACATCCAGATGTAGTTCCATGACCATGAAATGTCCCCTCTTCTTGTCATTTGAAAGGTTAGGGAGTGTTCAGGCTGAGCCATGCAGAAGGACGGGCGGGGTTTCGACTCTGAGTGAGCGAGTGGGTGCGTGAGCGAGTGAGGGACAGGAGGTGAGAGCACCACACGTACCAGAAGCGTTAGTCCTCACTGGTCACTGATAGTAATTCTGCAAGAGGAATCATAATCAAGAGGTGGGGTTGAGGTGGAGTGTGGGGTGGGGGATAGGAAGGATCTGCAAGACCACACGGTTTTCAAAGGTGGAGAGGACACATGCCACAGCCACTCTGCTCCCCTCTTTCAGAAAATTGTATAGAATTTATGATGTCCCTTGGTTCGACCTTGTACAATCAATCGTTTTAAACCTGATATTTTGTCATTATCGAGTCAGTTATGACTACTGGACGATTGCAATGGTCAGTGGCGTGTGTGTCTCCTGCAGGAGGCAAGAAGCTGCCCAGTTGGTGTTCAGGTCACTGGTGTTAGTCGACACCCCCAAAGCATCAAAGGGCAATGTTAGCTGTGCTCAGGCATTACAGGTAAAGACAGAAGAGAAAACATCACAGCTCTCATTCACACTACCACTCATTCGCTCATTGTAATTCAGAAGATCCAGGAGAGTTCTATCCATAGCTTTGGTTTCACTCAGTCAAACATTCTGGCCCACTTCTATGTTCTATTTCATTATTCCATCTGCTTGTACACCTCCATATCACACCTCCAGACACACTGATGACAAACGTGTTTACTGTACGGCTCAATCAACACATTAAATCTGATTTTTTTTTTTAAACTGTCGGCGGCATCAGGACTCACCTGGGCACACCAGGAGGAGCACGGTTGGGCCTGGAGGGCACCTGAGGTGGAGGTCCACCAAAAGGATCCGGTGAGGCCCCAGGGCGTGATGGAACAGGTGGCCCCCCAGCAGCTGGAGGGATAGGAGCAGAGCCACGAGACCCGGGGCGGGAAGGTGGGCCCGGCGGAGGAGCCCTGCGCTGCGGAGTTGGGCTGGTTGCCGGAGACCTATGAGAAGGATCAACACCTTTTAGCCCCTGACGTCGAAAAAAATGATTCATATTAAAGGAGTCTCAACCAAGTATTTACCTTTTAGAAGGCATTTCTGTAGTCTGAGATTTTTAAATGATCACATTTTCTATTATAAATATGTTTTTTCTCTCTAGCCATTTTAATTTTCAATTTACATTTAATAAATCTATGACAATATGACTAATCGCAGCTTGAGAGAAGGAGACCATGAATGAAAGGAATGGTTTCTTCAGGAGCCAGTAGGGGGAGCCCTTCTTCTATTCAAAGTGTCTTGTGCATCTTCAAAACCCTTTGTGTTATCTCAAGATTATCCAAAGGTTTAACATAAAATCTTGTCTCTAAGACGTTAAAAGTAATCAAGTAATACTCCTTAGTGTTCACCATAACTGAAATAGAATGGTGGCAGAAATAAATCATCATGAATTCTCAGATTTGCCATTCAAGATTTAAAACAACTGTTTATGTGTTTTCATCCCCAGGCAGCATCATTGCGCCCCGCTCTCACCTGCCCCCCGAGCGTCCCCCCTGCACCTGCAGCCAGGAGTCATCGACAGGTGGCGGCAGCGCAGTGGACACTGTGGTGGTGCTGATGTCTCCGATGATGTGAAGCGCCTCCTTCAGGGCGTGGTACATCCGCAGCATCTCGTCCCGGTGCTGTGCCTGCTCTGCCGACTCCTCCATCAGCGTGTTCTGGTCCCCGCACGAGTACAGCTGCGCCAGCAGCTCGGCGTTTATAAATTCTTTAGTCTGGAGGGGGTGAGCAGGGGCAGTCTTTTAGGCAGCATGATGAAACTAAACCAAAATACAGTATAGAAAGTAGGACCATTAGTCTTACTGTATGTGCATGAGTAATAAAAACAGTTAGCGAATCCTGAGCCCCAGCCTTTACTAGGATGATTGACCCGTCCATGGCGCACTCATGGCACACGCACAAGTGGACATTGGAGCACATTCATAGGCAAATCCTGTGCAAATCTTGATTGGTTAAAACCACTAAACCCTGTTGTCTGAACCAAATTCTCAGTTGCCTGAACCCACTTATTGAGTCAGTCACTCTTTTGGCAGAACCATAAGCACTTTTCACCGGTTTAGACACATCTTGTGATGCACCTGTGTTGCATAATGCTGAGCACAGTCAAACACAATTAAAGCTCAGGTGTCACCGGTTGAACACAACATCTCAGAATTTATCACGCTTGAGGCTAATGATGTGAGGGCACACATAAGCCGGACCACTGGTTTGTGAGGCACTATGATGGATAGAAATCTAAGAAGAGGAGTTCGTGTGAGAGCAAGTCAAGCAAAGACAAAGAACCGTAATGTCAGATGTTCTTGTCCATGGTATGACAATGAAGGAGGCCGGACTAACATCATTAGATTCACTGTGTCCACCATAATCCAAAGATTTAGAGAACAGGTAGTTACCTTTTTTGACATTACAGTATGTACATGTGGACAACAATTACATATGTACAATGACTGTACAACATACTGTACAACAGTAAACATGTTTCAGTACATCACTGTGCCAGTGTACTGTAGTATTGTAATGGAGTGTTTAGTCCGACTGTTGGTCGGCCTATTCCATGTATGTATTTTTGTAAGTGCATGTTCTCTTTTTGTGTAATTGAAAGACTGCCACATGATTGTGGTCACAGGTCACACCAAGAGACCATAATTGTTGACATAAGAACACCATTGAACTGCGTGAAATTCAGCTGAGGATCATTGAGGACCATGTGCATTTTGAGGGTATCGACAGTGTCAGCCTCTCTACTGTTGACTGTGTCCTCAAGCGCAACAGACTGTAACATCTGAACGCAAAGATTCCAGTATGTACAGGTTGGTGTATATCCAAACACAAAAATGCTGGTTACTGTAAGTAGTGATTTACTGTAGTTTTGAACTGGATGCAATGGAAAAACTCCATGAATACATCTACATGGATGAAGCTGGGTTTAATCTCACCAAAAGGAGAGGCCGTAGTGTGATTGGCCAAGGGACCATTGTTGGTGTCCCTGGGCAGCGTGGTGGCATTGTCACATTGTGTGCTGCCATAAGCAATCATGGTGTTGTCCACCATCAGGCCAACCTGGGGCCCTGATGGTGGACAACACTCACCAGCTCCTCATTTTCCTCAATCACATGAGTTTTCACAGAGGCTTCCAGGGATTTATCAGCCTTAGCCTTCCACCATACTTTTTCCTTAACCCCCATGAATTCTTCCTCTCATAGCGGTGTAAGGTTGGCGTTCGTATACCTTCCACCAGGGTAAATTTCCTGCAAGCCATGGAACTGGCCTGTGATGACATGGGTGTGGAGGCATGTCAAGCCTGGATACAGCATGCCAGGGTGGGCCTATGTACAGGGTGGGCCATTTATATGGATATACCTCAATAAAATGGGAATGGTTGGTGACATTGAACAGATTTTATAAGTGGTCAGAAACTTTTAAAGAACTCATGAAAGAATAAAGTTACACCATTGTTTTTCTTGTGAAATTACCAATAAATTTGATGTGTCATATGACCCTTTTCCTATTGAAAAAACAAAAGTTGCATCCAAGATGACCGACTTCAAAATGGCCACTATGGTCACCACCCATCTTGAAAAGTTTGCCCCCTCACATATACTAATGTGCCACAAACAGGATGTTAACATCACCAACCATTCCCATTTTTTTAAGGTGTATCCATGTAAATGGCCCACCCTGTACTTGTGTTTAATGTACAGGTATTTTGTTTTGCAGCATGCATTTAGCCTAGATATTTATTTCTACCGCTTCATGTGTCTTCATTTTTTCCATGTAGTGTTTAGTGACTGCTCAGTCTATTTAATTTAGATTGACTTAAGGTATGATTTGACTGCATGGTTCAGTTTTGAGCACAGATTGAACTGTTTTGGGGTGAATGTTTGGTTTTGCAAGAAGAATCAGAGGCTTTGTGAATGTAGCTTAAAAATTGGGTCTTGTGTTCACAGTTTAGGGGGAAAAGGAGAGCGCCTTAGCAATCGAGACAACCTGTATTGACGGGAGGCAACTAGAATCTCACATTGTTTATCATCAGATGCATGATGGTCTTGGGGATGAGGTCCCGCACTGTCTTGTTGACGATGGCCATGTAGGAGTCAACCAGGTTGCGAATGGTCTCCACTTGCCGCTCCAGCTGAGGGTCCATGGAGTGCATGAAGCTCTCTGAGCCATTCTCCTCACTGGTATCGCTCTGAAGAGAAGAGAAGCCACGCGTACATTCATGCATATAGTAATTAACAGAAGGTATATGATGACACTATAAGCTGACATTATACCAGCCTTTAGACCTGGGTACTAAAGCTCATGAGCTCAGTTCAGTCCAAGCTCCGGCATGCTAGAGGCCAGAGTCTGGTTCTGATTAGAGCTCAGATCTTTTTACCGATCAACGTCTCGCTGTGGCTTTGACTTGGCATCAGGATGCATCCCCATGATTGGCCTCAATTTTCTCTGGCTCTTCCAATCAGACAGTAACGTGCCACAGCACCATCGGTGATGGGTTTATAGTAGTTTACACTTCCTGCCTTGTGAAAAATGATCCCAAATGATCCACTAAGGATATGTTTCGATGGCAATCAGGCCCGGTGATGACGATGGACCAATAAAAGTCTTCTCTGCTCTGATTCCAGTAACCGCGATGACGGCGAGCAGTGCTGAGCGCCTCAACGCGTTACTCATCAACACGCATCACAGCATACGTGCAGCAGACTGTCAGGGCGCTCCAGTAGGCCCGTGAGTCACTGGAGGACTGAAACTCGGAACGTCGGCACTAAGCTGTTTAACAGCACACTCACAACAGAGTCCGGGGACAAAACTGAAAAAGAGACAGGTCACACGTACCTTATCCTTCTCCTAGAATAAACATCGACAAACAGAGCAGGAGGAAGAGAGAGAGAGAGAGAGAGAGAGAGAAAACAGGAGACACGGAGAGAGAAACGTATAAGAAACACTTTGACATGAACATTTCTGAACACAGATGAGTGATGGATGAAGGTGGAGTAGATAATGAAATAATGTTAGCAGATAGCACTGTCTTTTGTGTGTGCGTTCATGTTCCCGAATTTATATCTTGGTAACAAAATGTCCCCATAAGTAAAAAAATGCTCACTTGAAAGAGGTTAAAATATATATTATGAAATATGTTTGGTGAACTATGTTTGGGAGTGTTCAGAGTGAAGTAAAAATAGTGAATGCCACTTGCACCAGTAGTTCCCAAAGTGTGTGGCACTACTCCTTTGCGGGAGGTGGAGCTGTTGCAGGGGGGATCACAGATCCATGACTTAAATGAAATTTCCATTGTGTTCAATGAAATCGCATGGCTGCCGCGCTCTTACCTATGAAAGAGTGGCCCCGGAGAAAAAAAAGTTTGGGAACCACTGCGTTATACAACTGCAATAAATATTTTACACGCTCATTACCCAAAGTCCTCACAAAAATGTAAAAAGGAGTGTGTGTGTGTGTGTGTGTGTGTGTGTGTGTGTGTGTGTGTGTTTGTGTGCACATGCTCACCACCACACGCTCAGGGTAAACACCGGCACGCAGGAAGGAGGCCTTCCACCCGTCAACGTCCTCCTGGGACTCACAGGCCAGTTCCAGTTGTCTGTAATCCTTATAAACATTCCTGAGTGGGACAGACAGACACTGTAGATTGATGTATATGTAGATTGCTGTATATGTAGTATGCGCACATTTGTGTTTGTGTGTGTGTGTGTGTGTGTGTGTGTGTGTGTGTGTGTGTGTATAATAAGGGCAGAAACTGACCTCTGCTCTGTGTTAAATAGGGCAAAAATGTGTTTGCTGGACATGAAGCCTTTCTCCACATCACGCAGTTTCAGATTGTCTACGGGCAGCATGTACTTCTTTTCTTTCTCCTGCAGGGGGTGAAAGAAGCAGGAATTAGGATTAGGAAGAAGGAAAGGGAAAAAGAGAGAGAGAGAGAAAGGCGCTATTTTATGACGGCCACCACACAGCCTGGAACTGATTAAAGCGGCGTAAAATAAAAGGCAGCCACTTGGGCCTCGCTGGTTGGCTGGGCGCTCGGTGCTCCGCAGCAGCCCGGTGATCCATCAGGAGTCCCCAGTCCAGAGCCGGCATTTCCCCCCCAAATCCAGCCAAGGGCGGGAGAGAGGGAGAAAGAGAGAAAGCAGGAGAGATGGAGGGAAAAGGAGAGGGAGAGAAAGACGCCCTCCCTGCGGCCACCATGCTCCAGCCGTATAAAAACAGCCCTTCCCAGCCGGAGCACCAACTCCACACACACACGCCGGCGTATGTGTGTGGGTGTACACACTCGCCATTAAGCGTGTGAGTCACTCGCCTGTGTTTTTTGTCCAACGGCCAGCTGAACTTTCAACTACATTTAGAATATGGCGGGGCGCTCTGGTCCAAGATCAGTGTTCAGAAAACCTCACTCCCAGCCCTAACCACTATGAGATGCAGCGAGAGCTAATTCTGGATTAGCGTCGCAGCACATAATTACCTCCTACCAGACGGCGTTTGGCCGTATTACTGAAATAGCCTCTTCTGGAGGAAAGCTATACTGGACCGCACGAAGGGTCCCAGACAGGTGACCCAGGTGTCCGGCACAGGAGTCAAAACAAAGCTGTCACCATGGCAGCCAGAGAGTGACGTCATCCAGCCATCGTTAGGGCCTTCGTGCACAGTGCAGCGTCCCAGTGTGACTCACGCTTTTTCCTTTCTCCTGGCCAGAGAGCGAGAGCATAGGGATAGATGGATGGAGAGAGGGAGTAATGGAGTGATGGAGGGAGTCGGTGTGAAGGAGTGAAGAGAGATGGACGGAGTGGATGAAGTGGGTTTGAAAAAGTGGAAGGGGCGGAACGACAGAGAGAACGGGCACTAAAAATGGGAAAAGTATCACCCCTCGTAGGATACACGTGCACGCACACACAGCGTACATACACACACAGTCCCCGTAAATCCCAAACACACACACCCCACATGCAACTCAATTACAGACATACTCCCCACATCTAGGATTCACATACACACCCTACATCTACACCAACACACAGTACACACCGCACAAAAACATACTACATATTATATATTATACACACTCACTTTCTGTATACCACACACAGACATATCCCACACCCTACACATGTAACGCACAAACCACATTCATTCACACCAGAGATGGTCATAGTCACACCGCACACAGCTGCATACTGAAACAGACACGCAAATATATATACACACACATGTAAAACAAACCCACTATCACCTACACACATAGTCTCATCACCTTCAAAGATGGCTTTAAGGTAAAAGAACGTTCAAAAATTAACATGAGCATACACGCCCACACACACACAGAGCAAATTAGAAAGTCATCACATGGTGAGAAATGGGCTGCTAAAGTATACAGGGTGTTTAACCCCCCCCCCGACAGACAGACTCTCTCACTCTCTCGCTCGCCCTCTCTCTCTGTCTGACTTGAGTGATCCTCCATGTGTTCCCATTAAACCTCTCTGTTCTACCACCTACATGCACTAATGTCAAACATCCTTCTGAAACTTTTGTACACTTTGCACGGAGTCGAAGCAGCTGATCCTGAGTCAGTGGACGACAGCAAACCTGCAGCAAGCGAGTCTGGGCCAGTCACAAAGAGACTGTTGCAAAAGTGCTGGCCCGAGCTGCTGTTTGCATGTATGAGTGTTTGGGTCCAAAACCACACAAAGAGGAATATTTTCCATTGTTTTGTTTTGCTAGTGACTAATACCAGCCTCATTATGAAGAGAGAGGAAGTGCAGATTGAATTCATAAACACACTTCACTTGTCTCACCCCATCCCCCGCCTGCCTAATCCAAACAAAAGAGGCCGCGCAAATACGCTCCTGACGGGGCGAGAGCGGTGCTTCGTACACACAGTGCACACACATACGCCTCACACCGTTGCATGCTGCATGCATCGTCCAACAAACACACCAGTCCATGAGATTCACTTCTGGAGCATTGCATACTAGTTTGGTTAGAAAATGTGCAATGAAACCACACACACACAAACGCACTGACGGCTGGCTGGCGTGTGAGACATGCTCATGAACACACAGCTTCGTGCTGGTCTGGGTGTACGTGTACAAATGAGCCTATGTTCCTATAAGGGTCGCCGGCGTGTGTAAACTAGAAAACGTGAGTGTGTATGCGTGGGTGCATGCGTGCATGCATGTGTGTGTTTGTGTGTGTTTGTGTGTAAGGGCAAATTGAAAAGTGCTGGTGACTTGGGTTCGCATCAAAGGCCAGAGAAACGCAGACCGCATCTGGGAGCAATAATGCTGCTCCTAACCCCTCATTACCAGAAAGACTGTGCTTTGGGTGGAGGCCAGCAGCAATTCTCTCTCTCTCTCTCTCTCTCTCTCTCTCCCTTCTCTCATTGCCTTTCTTTAATTCGCTCAAAACTGGAATCTTGTTCCTCAGACTTTCCTCCTGGTACGCGAGGCCAAGAGGAGAGAGGCGCTAACGTCTTAACTTACAACATTAGAATAATAGCAAAGAGGTAAAGGAATGGATGAGCATTTCCATCATAGATTAGTACAAAACTCAAGCAACGCTGTGTGACAAAAAAAACTATTCCGCCTCTCCTCTCCTGACAACTCATTCCAAGGATTGTGGAACTGTCAGAACTCTAGAATTTGGCACGTTTGATTTCTATTGCAGGAACCAGTCTAGCCATCATTATTTCTAATAGACGGCAATGCTTATGGAATGGTAAGCCTTTTACATAACACGTGCCTTGTATTTTCAAATGCCACGTGACTCCTTTTTGTATGAACTCTGACCAGAAAATGTCTGTATATATGCAGCGCTCAGCATAAAGGAGTACACCCCACTACATTTATCATAAAACCTTTAGTTTTCTAAAGGAATCAAAATTTTCTATGAGATACCATACAACAAAATTCTCCCACAAATGTGGGCCATTAATTGCAAACAAGATTTGTTTATTTGCACACACAAAAAAAGATCCATTCAAGCTCATGTTGCAAAATGAGTACACCCCAATTATAGTCTTATGAGAAAAGCCACAGTTAAGACTACAAAATTTGAATGAACAGCCATTCAACCATGGGTGAGTCTAATGATTCATTTAAGAGGTGTCCAGCAGACAGGTGACTATGCAAGGGCTAAAGCAGTAGAAAGCCAAGACTACTGGGACTCTACACTCTGGAGTGATGATGGAAATAATAAGGTGAGGATTTCAAAGAGAAATGCATGGTGCCTACAGTGAAACATGGTTGTGGCGGTGTCCTTATATGGGGCTGCATGAGTGCTGCTGGTGTTGAGGAGCTGCATTTCGTTGATGGTATCATGAACTCAACAATCCACTGATCTATACTGAAGGTTGTCGTGCGCAATGATCCAAAACGCACATCTAAAGCTACTGTTGCATTTCTGAAGGAGAACATGGTGAAGGTGGTTGAATGGCCAAGCATGTCTCCTGATCTGAACCCAATAGAACACCTGCAGGGAATTCTCATGTGGCAAGTTGAGCATCACTCTCCATCCAGCATCCAGGCTCTAAAAGAGGTTATTCTTGAAGATTGGAAAAAGACAGATGTTGCAATACGTCGCCAATTGTTCATTCCATGCCTAGAAGACTTGGTGCTGTCCTTGAAAATCACGGTGGTCATACAAAATCCTAGATGTAGTTGTTTTTGTTGTGGGGTGTATTCATTTTTACTTCAACCAATTTCAGTAAAACTGAAGATTTTGTGTTCTAAGTTATTTTATTAACCTTAATTTCATGTTATGGAGTTAAACAAGTGTTCAATAAAACCCAGCCTTGTGAAATTTCTGGAACTTGTTTTTTTTTGTTGAATGAAGTTGTTGATTAAATTTGTACTTTTTAAAGAGGGTGTACTCAATTATGCTGTGCACTGTACAAAATTTAGGGTGACCAGATGTAAGGGAGGACACTTTAATCTATTTCAGGCTTCACAAACTACTCAGGAACAGAAGGGCTCCTGCGATTGGCCAAATAGTTCAGGTCTCGTTGTGCTCGTCGTGCAGCTCTTTCACATTAACATGAATGAAATGTACAGGACCAGAAGAAACTAAAGTAAAATCCATACGTTTATAATTGAAGTGGTAGTTTACAAATCCAGTCTTAGCTCAATGTGTCCTCCATTACAAAAAAATCAATAGAGAGAGACGTGCAGTATGACCAAATGAACGTTTGTCCTGTCCTTAAATGAATGTTTGACTGACAGGGAGATTATGGTTATTTGTTGGTGAAATTTCATAGACAAAATACTGAGAAAACGACAAGGCACTTATGTTCCCCTGAGAGAATGAATGTTCTTTTTTAAGGATAAAAAAAAACAACAACACTTCAGATTGTCACTCCAACTTCCTAGGAATGTCCTGGACTTGTTCCTTTGTGTCCTTGGTGCCTGAGGCCCAGACTGCCAACCTCACACCTGGGTGGCAGACGGTGAAGAAAGGCGTACTCCATGCGTCTGGAGCAGAGAGAAAGATATAGATGTATATGTAGACCCCCCAAGTTTGTAAGCTCTGCTTCAAACACAGAAATGAAAGCTCCCAAGTGTCGCTGGACACTTATGAGAAAGGGTTGTTAAGGTGGAAAGGCGACCTATCGTCACCTCAAAATGTGCTGCTTCCAGTGGAGTTTGTCTGTCTCAACGCTTATGGTCCAACAGCAGCTTTGCAGTATTTTGGCCTTAAAGCTTTCAACAAGCCCAAGGCCTCAGTGTCAAGAAAAGGGGAAGAGGCCTTGAAAGGATCCAAAGAGGGAACATTTCTTGCCACAGCCTTTACGCTGGCATTGGTTTAATTGGCCTGGAACTCAAGATCTTGTGGGAAAGTAAAACCGTTGAGAATCTAAGGTGGTCTCCACAACTGGGCTTCGTAGAGAATTATGAATTATGGATGAATAGAGGCATCCAGTTGCAGGACTAACATGATGACATATAAATGTCAGACAAGTAAAGGACACCGGGGACAGCTCTGTGATGATATGTGACGCTTGAAACGTTCAAACTGAAGCTATTCAAAAATGTGTTGTGGTTTCAAAAGACAACATTGTGATAAAGAAAATAATGAATTGCAAATACTTAAATGTAAGTATTGTAAATGTAAGTGCTGATAATAAATTAAGTGCTATACGTTTGGTTTGATTGTCGCTGTGTCCTAGTTAATATCTTGTCGGTGACATCACAGGCGCTCTGGGGAAATAAAATGTCCATACATTGTTGTTCAGTTCTGTTCTGTAAAACATTGTTTTAAACACTCGAGTCTTTATACCCCTTTCTGACCCACAATGCCACACGTCCTACTTGTTAAAGAGCTTTGCACAACTGAAATGAGCGTGAATGAGATGGTCTGAATTTCCTGATGATCAGACTCTTTCTGTCTCACTCTCTGTCCCTATGTGGTCAGGGGAAGAAGTCGGGGGAACACGGAGGAATGAAATATATGACAAGAAAAACAAACGGCACTCGTTTATCTCATCAGGCTGGCGGTGAGGATACTGAATTATCCAGATGCTGCCCTGCCTCCCTCAGCCCCATCTCCCCCAGCGTCTCCTCGTTCTCATCTGCACTAGTGAACATCATAATGAGCGGGATCTTCTGCGGGGTTTGTGCGCCGCTGCCAACACGTCCAACAGTGTTTCGCACATGCATGAATGGATTGAAAGCATCCATAGGGTTCTGACTTGAGACCCAGTCACCGCACTGGGTTTTTTCCTTCTGTGAAGCACGGCTGTGGTCAAGCCGTGGAAACACCACTGGATGCGGCCAGGGGCATCCATGGGTCCCCCCAACCCCACAAACCCCAGCAATTCATTTCTTCCGATCCTCGGCATCAAGCATGGCTGTTTTTTGGCTAATCCTTCCCCTCCCCAGTTTCTCCGTTTTTTTTTCCCTTCTCTCCCTCTCGCTCTTTGGGCCCGGTGCTGTACTCCAGGACTGCTGACACAGCTCCCCGGAGGGACCGGCTTTGATTTTAGTGCGCAGGTCAGAGCGCAGAAACCGTAGCTAAAGCAAACACCGTCACCACCCAGAGCCCGGCCACAGAGCGGCTCCATCTCTTCCCCTTATGCTGCCTTCCCTGCCCTCTCCTTCTCTTTTTGTTCCTCCTTTCCTCTCCTCATCATAAGACCTGCATCATAAGACCCAACGTTTAGGTTAGGAGCTCAGAAAGAATGGAATTTGGGGAACCTTAAAGAGCTAAAACAAACAGGAAGGAGGAGGAAAAGACAAGATTTGTGGGAACCCTTTTTTTTTTTTAAATCTCCCCGGAGCAGTCCTGCAGAACTTTAGACCCGAAGCCCTTTTGGATCTTATTCACCTGTCATCCCCCTTGCGGGAGTGTGAGGTTATTTAGGCCCTCGATCCTCCCCGAGCCTGCAGACCACCACACCCCTGCCCAACAGCCGCCACCAGCGAAATCTGCTCCAGATTTCGGAGCCTGTACCCCTTTCTCCCGATCCCCTGTTGTGGTGGGGGTTCTTCGGAGGTGGTGTTTCAGGGGGGGAAGTCCTCCGGCAGCATAAAGGTCTCTTTATTCGGGCCGGACAGGGAAAGGAAATCAGCTTTGGGGAGAAAAAACACAGGGGCCCGAGCGCACATCTGGAGTTATTACAAGCCGTTCCCCCGCGCCAAGAAACGCCGACATTCCTCGAGCAGATACAAAGCCACGGAGCCTCTAAAGTCGTCCACCCTCCGACTCCTACACACGTACGAAGACATACACACGCACGTATGCGCGCAGGAACATAGTTTAAGTTAAGTATCAGAAACCGTTTCCCATCATCCATAACCACCCAGACACCCAAACACTCAGCTGCCCGACTCCCCCACCTCTATTTCTACACCCTCCCCCCGAAAAAATTACACAATCAGTGCAGCAAATTAATGCGCCTGACTTCCTGTTGACCCCTGAACCCCCACTTCCTGCATCCTCCCAAAAAAAGCACGTAGAATGAAAAAAAAAGGGGGGAAAAAAACGAGACCCAGACAGGGAGGAGGAGTAACAGAAGGAGGGAGGGAAAAACGGAAGGAAAAACGGCTCCTCCTCTTTCTCAGTCTTCCTCACTCCCTCGCTCGCTCCCCTCGCCTCTCTCACCGGGAAAAGTTCGTTAACAGAACTCCTGCCACGTCAAGCCAGCGAGTCGCTACTCCACCACCCAGCAGGTACGGGGAGTGCTTAGCCCAAGAACCGTGCTTCGACACAACGGATCCGGCGCCACATCGTCCACGGTCCTTCCCAAAAAGGGACAGCTGTCCCTAATCTACCCAACTCTGTAAGATCCTTAGTGGGGACAGATGGACACCCAGGGGCCAAGGAGGTCTCTTTGGGAGCCAACGAAGAGAAGGAGATGCAGGAGATCCTGGGGGGCCACCCAACTCTAGGCTCTGGTCTCATCCATCCTCCTCGGCGGCACTCATTCACCTTGTACAGAAGCCGCTCTCGCAGGTCCAGAGGGCCCTCCGCCAACCCAGAGACATCGACCAGACGGGAGAGGACAGGTCGAGAGAGGGGCAGACTAAATAACGTGGCCTGATGTGAAACATCTGGATGGACAAAGACACACGTGAGACATCTCCTAACTTCTCTGCCTTTTACTGCTCAGCTTGATGGGGCCGAGCAGCTCGCTGTTCCCACAGCTCGCAATCACCGAGCAATGACGTTTTGTAGCATTTCTAAAGCTCGTCAGATTCCCAGTGAGCTCCAAATGAAGCCGAATGGAATCTGCTCATTAGTTGGCAAACTTTATTACTTTAAGTTTAATTTGTTTACTTGTCTGGGGAAAACTACGCTTAGTCTAATTGACACAGTTACTGAGGTCAATGAGTGCACCAAAGCCCCAGAGCCTATGAGGTTGAAAAGTTGAATTAGTTTGTCATACCATTTCAGGCAAGATTCAAGATAAATTTAATCTGTTTCACTTAAACAAAGAAAACTTGTAGAAATTGTATGTCTTCTTCTGGCACAATATTCTGTAGTTGAAAACCCAACTGCAAGCTGAGGTTTGGACCAGCTGGTATGCGCTCCCCTCCACAGGGGACAGGAAGGAATGCTGACGCTGCCCATCACATCTCCCTCTTTCAGCACTTTCCCCTCTTCCTCCTTCCCTTTTTTCCCTCTCCCCCCCCACTCCTGATCTCAGCCCTGCTGTCCCGGGGGGGGCTTCCGGATTCACGGTGACCAAGAGCGACAGTAAAAGAGGCTGCCGCTTCCGTCCACACACCGCCGGTTCACAGCGGAGCGCCGCGTCCTCGGACAGAGGGACCGGGCCCTGGGACGGTGAGTAATGAGGTGAGCATGCAGCCCATTCGTTGCTGAGAATAAATGGCGTGTAAGTGTCGGTACCCAGACCCCTCCCGTCCGAAGAGTCCCGGCCCGGCCCGCCCCGCCTGCCCAGTGTTCAGACTACCTGTTCAGGACGTAGTGGTTGTACAGTAGTCTGCACATTGGTTAGGCTGTGTGGGGAAGCGCGAGAGACCCTCCGTCTGCTGGACTTCCACCTTCATCCGTCTTTTTCACAACCATCTCACAAGTCCTTCTGTATGTCACTCGGTTCTCTGCAGTTCCACAAGTGTGTATGCATATTTTGCATGTGCGAATGGTCTGCATGTGCTTTTTTCACATTAAATACTACAGGAAGTCACCAAATCTTTTCATCCAAGAGCTCCATTCATGAGTGACCAAAAATGTCCCATAAATGCAGCTCAACATGCTGAAGTGAAACTCTGCAGCATCCGATGGTGTGATTTTCGCTCTTGGTGGTTAAATAAAGTTTATTTTAAATCATTAGAGGTTCTGATGTGCTGTTCTTGCACACCCCACAGTTCCCGGCAGTTTCACCGTCCGAATGTTTTTTTTCCAAGGGGCCAAAACGTACAAAAGCACGCCTGACACAACTGCACACAGGAAGCAGAAAAAGTGAGGCCCTTCTACCCCTGCTGTTGACCTATATTTAACCAACCAACTGAACCCATTCCAAACCCCATCAAAGGCAACCTGCCCTGGGCGTGACTCCTCATTTACAACCACACTCCAGAAGAAAAAAAAAGCCCAGCTGCAAAGGTACAATTTGTTTCACCATTTTCCAAGAAAATAGTGAGTGAAAAAAAAAAAAAAGTCAAGTGACTGTCATTGTGAAACACTGCAGCACAGCACGGTGACACAACGAAATGTGTCCTCTGCATTTAACCCATCACCCAAGTGAGCAGTGGGCAGCCATGTCAGGCGCCCGGGGAGCAGCGTGTGGTGACGTTACTCTGATCAAGGGGACCTTGGCGGTTCGGTATTTAAACTTGCAACCTTCTGATTACGGGTCCGCTTCCTTGCCCGCAAGGCCACCACTGCCAACCACTGATCCTCGCTACCTAAAAAAAAAATTACCCCCAAACAGTAACACTTCACGACAGCAACTGCAATAAAGCCTGATGAATCCTCAGTTCTTGCCGTCACACAACTAAACAGACCGAAGAGTTGGTACTTCTGCTTGCTGCGGGTCACAAGAACAAAGAAAACTAGCTGACAGATACAGGCATGTGTGAGGACACAACCACACATGGTTCTACTTAGAGACCCCACCATGGAGGGTTTTCATGCATTGTCCACTTCGTTCATTCAAAGAGAGACATGACACGCGCGCACAAAAACCCTTTAGCCAAGGGTTATTTACAGCTCACACATACTGTAGAGATTCAGCTTTTCTTGCAGAGAGGAGGAGAGAAGAAAATATAACACAATAAAAAAATAAAAGAGAGGAACTCACAAGAAAGCAGAGGTCAGAGCGTAACGTAAAATCCCAAACATATACACATGTGAAGGGTCGGTGTCAAAGCAAAAAGAAAATGCCTAAGTGTGACCAACTGCACTCTCAGGCTGTTTGTCTTGGTGCAGGACGCCTGTTGTTTCCAAGGTTGCGTCCCAGTGGAAGGTGAAATGTAGAGAATAAAGAGGCTGTTGGGAGGGACTACTAGATGAACAGCAGCAGCATGCTGACAGATGGATTTAAGGGAGTGAGAGAGGACACACACTGTAAAAGTGTGCAGGAAATGAGTCTTGCATGCTGTAATTTGAGTCTTTCTGTGTGCAAAAATGTGTATACTGCACAAGTACACATGTTTGTCTATTTAGATGTGAGTTATCTAGGACTTTTTCCAAACATCTGATATAATGCTGTGTAAAAAAGTTATTTAAATGAGTTATTAATAAGGTGACAGCTATTAGATCAGGAAACACGCTGGTTACATTATTCAGTCTAGACAAAGTGTGGAATCTCCTCACCCAAACATTTCCTGTAGCTGCTAATCACCCCAAACACATTGGTTAAGAATACATCATGTAGATCTTTTTTCTGAAGGCGTTACGCATCAATGTGCCACAGAATTTCAGTCGGAATGGTCCCAGAAAAGGTCCAACAAAGCACTGAAACATATGAAGATATTTAGATTGAAAATAGCTCTTCTTTTAGTAAAGATGTATTCAGACCTATTTCATAACAGCTTGTTAACATCTACAGAACAACTTTTCTGATGGTTAAACAATTGTGTCGGGTATAAAGACACTGTCACACTAAATAATTCAACTTCTGTCAAGATTACAGGCACCTTGATGTTCTCCTCTAGGTCTTAAAAAACTCTAAGCAGCTCCAGACCACGATGGTTTCTTCACCAAACTTCAAAGGTCATGTTTCTCAGTTTCTAGGGGTTTTCCTCTGTGGTATCCTGCCATGACTGCAGACTCATGAAGACGTGGAGCGCACTCGAGATGATCTTGAGTGCACACACACCGCCATGGGCAAATAACAACTTGACCTAATTGCTTCCATTTGTGCACAATGGACATGAAGGTGGAGGTGCAACATGCTCAAGGCATAATAACAGAATTGTGCCTGGGATCTACAAGACTAACATGTTTTACATATGAGGCCATGTAGTGTTTATTTTATCATCGCGAATTACAGAAATTCGGGCCCAAGCTTAGTGCAGAAAGAAATTTTTCATATCAGCACACTTTAGTATGGATATACGGGTCTGTAAATGTGTGCATGTGGGGGGAGCGTATGTGTGTATGTGTGTGTGTGTGTGTGCTGAGGTTTAATTGATGGGGGGACTGCAGGGGCCAGGGAAAGTGGAATCATGGGATTGTGTTTGGCTCATGCTTTTGAGGGTTTTTTTCCTTCATTCACTTTTCCTTACTTTTTGTGTGTGTGTGTGAGCGAAAGAGAGAGAGAGAGAGACATTGGGGAGCGCTGGTCTGCTTGATTCAAAGACCTGGCATGTCTGGTAATAGAAACCAGATCCACTGAACCCCCCAGCCCCCCCGGTTCACCAAATCAGACCCAGCTAAAGTTATTATTAGTGTCTTAGACTGGGGGGTCTGGACAGAGGGTCTGCACTACTGATAGTGGACGACTTTTGCAGGGGGGAGTCCAAATCTAAATAGATATGTCCAGTATAAAAGTCAGCTCAGTGTGAGCATGTGTGTGTGCGTTTTCATCAAGCTGGGAGAGCTCAGATGCCTGAATATATTTTTTTGCGAGTGTTGTGCTTCCCCAGTCTAAAATCTCCTGTATAAATCTAGACTTTAAAAAGCCACAAGAATGTCTGGCTTCCCACAGAGCCGTGAGTAATGCCTCAGAGAAAAAGGACTCTTGAGTTTTTCTGTAACCGCTTCATGTAAGACCGAGACAGGCACAGTGAGTGACAGAGATGGAGGAAGGGGTTTTGGTTGGGGTTTGGGTTGACCCCTCAAACAAAGAAGGACGAGTTTAGTAAATAATGACGGCCGGGTCTCTGACCCAGATCACTGTCTGTGAAGACGAAAAAAAAAACAGAGGAATAATAAAAAGTAGAAAAAGAAACAGAAACGCCTGTGCCGCGACACACACGCACAAAGTCATGGAAACCTCGTCTTTTTTCCTGCTCATTAAGCAACACTGGCCCATTTTCCTGCGCACCGCACTCTGTTAGTTTTGGTTCTCTGTGCGCTGGGATCCCGCCATCCCAGCCCATGTTAAAATAAATATATGTGGAGAGAGAGGGAGAGAGGGGGGTTCCTGCTCCCTCTGTATATGTTAGTTATTTAAGAGAGCATCTAAGGCCTGGTGTGGGGTGTGTGTGTGTGTGTGTGTGTGTGTGTGTTGTGTTTGGAGGATGAGGGGGGGGGGGTTATGCCATGATGAAAGGGAGACCGCAGCATCTTTTTCTCCGTCTTTTGCTCTCCGTCCGTCCTGTCTCGTTCTTCTCTAACCTCCCGTTCTCCTTCACCCCACATGGTGCTCATTAAAGTGCCCCTAACCAGCTAACCAGAGACACCCCTGCCCTCTGAGCTACCCCCTTGTTCCTGAACACACACACAGAGACAAGAGGACAGACAGACACAGGCATGCACTCACACACACGGCCCTTTGAAAGCAAATGAGTTTATGAGAAGCAGCCCTGGTCGGGAAGCTGCAGCCGTGACAGGGAGAGAGGAGGCGAGTGTGAGGGATTGTGGTATGCACATGTGGATGCCAGCTTTGCTGCATCTGACACACTGGGGGGCCCTGGGGTCCTTTACGGCCCGGCTCTAAACCTGGGGTCTACTCGCCACCCCCCCACCAGCTACTTCAAACGCTCCCGAGCCACGGCGGGCGTCCTGTATTCCAACAGAGCCGTCAATGAGCAAAGAATCAGCCGCTTCCAGGCACCCTGCATCCGTGCCGACTGATCTGGGATCATCTTATCCCCTCCTGATCTTATCCTGACCCATAAGTTGCGAACACACTTAACTGGTACTGGAACGGTTTTGCTCACAGAATGAGAGGAAAACCGCAGCTGCAGTCCAACAATTCCACCATTCTTTTCCAGGAAACTGACATGGTCAGAACTGTCACATCGGATTATCAGAGAATTGTATTCTGAGGGGAGCCACCGAATTCTCCAGGCTTCATTTGCAAGGCAAATATAACCGAGATGGAAAATATTTAGTAGACGGAAACAAAAGTTACCACTCAGCAGAAAAAACAAAAAAAAAACAAAAGCCAAAGTGGCAGAACAACTTTATTTATCCAGTCAAAAGTTTTCTTTTCTGTTTCGGGAAAAACAATGTCGACAATTAATCAAAAACGAAGCTCCAGCGTTGCCCACACTCATAAGTGGTGTGGCATGTTGTAGAGCCAGTTCTTAATAAAAGAAACAGTGTGGATGGACACATGATCCTGCTGCATTTTCTCAAGCATGATGACATCGAAGCTTAAAACACTTTGCATAGGCATGGAAGGAACATGGCATTACACGGCTGTTAGAATAAAGCATTACATCAGCTCCATATTTTCCATACATGATGTCCTCTTTGGACAAAGGGGTGAAATATACTCAGGCTAAAGTTTAAAAAAAGAAAAGCTCCCCACTGGACTAACGTCTGAATATAAAGTGAAGTGAAGGTGAAGTGACTGTCAATGTGAAACACTGCAGCACAAAACACAGTGACACAACGAAAAGTGTCCTCTGCTTTTAACCCATCGCCCTTGGTGAGCAGTGGGCAGCCATGACAGGCGCCCGGGGAGCAATGTGTTGGGACGGTGCTTTGCTCAGTGGTACCTCAGTGGCAACCTTCTGATTACAGGGCCATTTCCCTAGGCCACCACTGCCCCTAAAAAAACCTCATAGGTTAAAAAAAATCTGTCTCCCTCATTTAAAGAGCATGCATGAAAATGCTAGATATGAGGATGTGTGTGGTGCATTGGCCCTTAATGTCTCACCTCATCATCCTTGTACCAGGATAGGGACTCCGCAGTCAGCACAAACCAGTACTCCTTGGCTCCTCCCTTCATGATGCCAATGTTGTTGATGGTCAGCCAGCCCTTTCTGATGACCTTAGACACAGAGGCACAGCCAAGTCAGACGAACGCACGGACGTTTGTACACAGTATTTAAATTTGCAGCAAGGATCCCCTATTAGTGTTGAAAGAATGGTTTATTGTTTTTAAGGCTTATTGGGAGAAGGAAAGGACGACAGGCCCTCTGGCCATACAGAGATTGACCCCAGAGAGCCATCATCAGAGCTAAAGGAAAAGCTCAAAATTTAGCAGACCCCGAATGACTCATTTGTGCCTCCTGTGGACTGTGGGCAAAAATGCAAGTCAGCAAAAGATGCGCACAAGGGGGCATTTGGCTAAATAATCTGTACTTATTCAAGCTCTGGCCTCATTTCACTGAAGTTTAAACACTTATTTCTGCTGCAAACCCCTAATGCAGAGGTTAAAAGCAGAACAGTTGTGACATAAGATTGTGAAAGGGAGAGCTGGAGGCTGGTGGGCTAAGGAGGACAAGCCTGATTTTGAGCAGGAGCTACAGGAAGCCCGGAGAATCTGTGTGTTTAGACTGCCCCCTATGCCCTCCGACCCCAACCCTGGGTGACTGTTATGGAAACTGTCAGGGTGGGCCTTGAGCAATTGCACCTTTGTGTTGCCCTCTAGCTACAAACACACACACAAACACATACAGCCCATAATAAAGGTCTATATCATAATCTTCTAATCAACATTGTTAGGGTGGTAGTAGCCCAGAAGACCCAGGTTCAAATCCCACTAACTACCATTGTGTCCCTGAGCAGGACACATAACCCTAAATTGCTCCAGGGGGACTGTCCCTGTAACTACTGACTGTAAGTCGCTCTGGATAAGGGCGTCTGATAAATGCTGTAAATGTGAATGTGAAATGTGAACATCAATCAATGAGGCACAGAAGGCTGATGTGTTGACTCTGCACATATTGTCTTTGTCGCTGCTAAAAGTGGTGCAAATAATCAATTTTCAATTTTTTTGTAGTAATAACCACTGAGGGAAAGATTATGGATGCTATGTGAAATCAATAACAGTGTAAGCGGACCTCAGGTCGGTCGTTGTAACAGCTTAGCTGCCATGTGTCTGGAGAAACAGGTTGTAGGCACGGTGTTAAAAATGCCGTCTTTTAGGATCTCGCTGTCACTGCCGATATATACACGTGAGAAGGAGGTTGAATGGGGCTCTCCCCGGCAGTCCCCCCGAAAAATGGGAGGGCACATGCTACGTTGCAGTGATTATGGGCCGGTGCACTGCTGACAGTGATAAGGCACGACTGACTGCTTTATCGGAGCTAAGATGCATTCAGCCGAGAAAAGGGCTGGGAGACAGGGGTTTGCTGAACGTGAGCTGGGGGGGCTGGACATCCTGGACGTTATGGCAGCTGGAAGCTATCTTGTGCTCACTGTCTGTCTGTCTTAATAGAATGAGGTAAGTGTTCATGGACACTTTTACCCTTCTAATGCATGGACGACAAAAGAAAGAAAATGAAAAACGACAGAGAGAGAAAACGTTAGCTCTGTGCTGTTTTATATCACTGATCCTTGGGATTAATTGGATGTGGGGGACCCCCCCCCCCCTCCATGATCAGGCACAAACTGAACTGTAAGCACACACACATACAGGCTACTCACCATTATCTCATCCTATGGTAAATTACCATGGCAGGAGCATGAAAAGCACAGAAACAGAGGAATAGAGAGACAGAAAACATAAGACAGCAGACCAAAGAAATCAGAACTGAAACCCCGTAAAAAAGGGAGATGTTAACTGAAAAATACAAATCGGAAACTGATGTTAATTACAGTATCTGCAAAATAATGGAAATGGTATTTTGACTAGAGCTATATGGCATATATGTCTTGAAATTTATTGGCCAACTGTGACCTTAACCATGGTAAATGTGATGCCCTGCAACCAGGCATACACTTTATAAGACAAAAGGCTATAAATGAGCTTTTTCAGCTCTCCCTGTCCTGAAAATGCTTTGGGCCATGTACCTGAGTCCCAGGGGCCTTCTTCTTGACCTGGTTGCTCCTCTGTTGGGCACTGTGAAGTGAATTTTAACGATCATTGAAGAGTAAGCAGTGACAGTCTAGGGCAGAAACACTGGGCTCTCCTACTGCGAAGATAGCAAGAAACTTCTAGAGAAATAAGACTCACTTGGCGAAACCGATGAAGTCCTCATGGTTGGTGTTCATGTAGGACAGCTCAATGTCAATCAACAGTAATACCTAGTATAGGCAAAAGGGTCAGAAATCCTTCAGTTGAACTGCTGCAATCATGTCGGCAACCATTCTCTGTGACCCGCCACACCCATGCAGAGTGTGTGAGACTCAGGTAGTGGAGTCTAACCTGGTCTTTGGTCCGGCCCTCACGATCTCGGATGTACTGTGTAACGATTCGTTCCATTTCTTCCCTCAGCATAGGATACTGAGCCAGCTGGGTTTACAGGGGCACAGCAGACAAATGGTGGGTAACACACACTCACACATGCATGTCGTACTTACATGCACGTATTCGAACAAACACACAGTATAAACATACCCCAAACTCAGGCTCACCACACCAAGCACCACAACAAAACCCAAAATGTCACGCATTAAAACAAATCAAACGCACTTGACATAAACACTGCAGTCTACCCAGGCTCAGTACAACACCATTCAATTTCATTTAAAACAAATATCCATGATTTGGGCGGAAAGTCCAACAAAAGGTAAAGTACGTACAATACAACCAACATGTAACACAATAAAAGACAAAACACCATTGATGGTAAAAACTATACAATATTGAATAGAGGTTTACACAGCCCCGAGTTACAAGGATCCCAACTTTTCACTGTGAGGAACAGCCCCCTCTCCTCCCAATCCTACCCTGCCGACTCTCAGCTCTATAGTGGCCCATTTGATTTATTACTTCCTGGCTTTAAACCAGGGATATATGCAGTAAAGGGAGGTCTGTGCAGCAATTCACACAGTGTAAGGGGAAATGTCCTCTCTATGTTCTACAAAGAGCTTGGCTTGCCCAACCTGAGTGACCTTAATTTATGTTTTCAAGTCACTAGGGCAGGTTCTGTGATAGTTGCTATTGTGGGAGCTTTTTAACTTCGAGCTGGTAAAGATGGCATGGGAGGGGGGGGGGGGGGGTGTAGACAACAGAAAGTCAAACAGGTCGTGTTTCTTTTTTTTTTTAGGATCCCTGTCTCATACTAAGGGAAGCCATGGGAGGGATGACTGCGATCTGGGCTGCAGGCACGCATGCACACTCACACATGCACTTAAGAAATGTAGTGAGATTTAAAAGGAAGTGTGGAGAACAGGGGCAGAGAGGAGGCAGAACGAAGGAAGGTAAAAGAGGGAGAAGGGACCTTCTGTGGATTTAAAAAAAAATACAAATTAACTGAATGGATTAGATATGTTCTGATTGCACCTTTTTCAGTTGAAAAATTGCTTAGTCTTATTTATCCACCAATTAGAGGCACATGGGTTTTGGTAAAAGGTAGGTGGCATTTTGTAGCAGAACATGCCTGTCTTACGCTTTATTTTCAAAACTGAAACAGGAGATCTGAATGGTTTATCACCACATTTCAAAATCCACAAGAGGTCAGGAGACTCTGGAATGGTGAGAAGACATCATGGAGAAAAAGAATAAGAGCAGGGTGCTCATATATGTCCGGTTAGCAACTCTCAACTCTGTGGATTTGCTGTCTAAACTCAAAGATAACCAGAGTAAAGGAGAAGCTCAGGGAACTCAACCAGGGCACAGAATCATGAGAACAGAGCTGACTGAGCAGTAGTTTAGCATGCTTCTCTAAATGGAAAACAGACTGAGACAGACTGCTGTAAAGACCGCCCATTAATTGCAACATAAAATGACATGTACATTTCTAGTAGAGATTAACAGAAATAAGACAGAAAACGTATACATATGTAACCCAAATGCTAGTGACGACTATGGTAAGGATAGACCGATAGTTTCTGGACAAAATCCTATCAGTGCACACATAGATTTCTTCAAAATTTTGCATCTGAATATGAGAGTAGCATCGTGACGCAATATTCTGTGTTTCTGGTCAGTGGCAGGTCAGTTTTTTAAGCAAAACTATGTGCAACATACACATCTGCTTGCTGGCAGATTCCAAATCCTCTGCACCGGCGTCATGTGATGGGATGGGAAGATGCTGACATCTTCTCATGATATTTATCCAGCGCCGATCTGGGCTTTCTCGACCCCAAATCTCTCAGCTTAGACACCACGCCGGTGGCCATTTTCAGTTGTGCCTGAATCGCACTCACCAGCTCCTTTGCATACTCCGCAACTGGGTTCACCCGTATTGCCGACATTAATGTTTATAGGCGACGTGTCCCTTTACGGCCGCGACAGAAAGAACGGTGTGGTGTGATTCCATTTGACAGACCACTAAGTAAATATTTCTGGGTTTTTCTGTGTAATGGTTCATTTTACTCTCAACTCTCAACACACACCCTACTATATATATTTACCTAATATTTTATATGTTCTAGTAATGTTTTATAAGTGCATCAGAACTAAAACATGACATGAGTCAGTGCAATTTTAGAAATTGTTTTGCCACATTATAGAATCTGTCTAGATTTTAAAGACCATTAGTGAGATTAATAATTGTAATGAATCTTTGTTGAGTAAAATAATTTGTTAACTGGCACTAAATTGTTCCAATTTGTTTTACTCAGCAACCTGTGTGGTGAATGGTAAGAAACACCATCACAGTTTGAGTTGTAAGCGGTTGCTTTCGTACAACAACAGTCCCACTTTTTAACGTTCACTTGGTTTACACATAATCCAATTAAGGTCCAGCCATCGGTCTACCCATACTGCTTGTTGGAAGTGAGCTTTGGTTCTGCATTACCTTTTCACTACACTTTCGTATGGTAGAGGTGAGCTCACTCACTACCATGTCTATACACTTCAGTGTGGGTCCCTTGAGCTTTTGGATCTGCTTTTTCACTATGGCCTCAAAGGCCAGGTCTGGGGTAAAGAGGCCAGTCCTGCAAAGGAAGCCGGTTGGCAAGAGGTAGAGGAAGGGAAGAGAGAAAAATAGGGGTTGAGAGGGAGACAGGGGGAAGCAGGAGAACCCAAGAAGTAAGCACAGAGCAGTCAACGGAGGAAGGAGAAATGGTAGAAGAAATGAGACAGACAAAGGTAGATAAAATAAACAAAGAGAAGATGTGATAAGAAAGAATCAATGATCCATGAAAATGGGGGAGAGGGGTTGATCAAAAGATAGAAGATAGAGATGATAAGTTACAGCAGGTTGAGCAGAAGAGGGGAAGGGGGATAAACAGCACAGAAGGAAAGATAAGGCAAGTGAGACATTTAAAATCTCCTTCAAGCCATTCAAATAGACCAGGGTTCCTCCCTCATCCTCTCCAAACAGGTATCTCATTTTGCCAGAGAGGAAGCGAGAGAAAATACCCAGACCACTTCATTCACTGGCCATCAGCTCAAAGCTTTTAGCCACAAGACTCCAGCCATGCACTTAAAATGACATCCAGTTGCCCAACATTTGTCTTCGCTGTAGATTATGTCACCTAGCTTTTGGCCGAGCAAGTTAAGTCTACTCACCAAAGCCAAGAGGTAACAGAGAGGTCTAGTACAGAAGTTATTATTCCCTTCGACCTCTCCTACACAACATTAACCAAGTAGCAATTTGCAAGAAGTTATGGTTTAGGGTTCAGGTTATCCAGATGGTTGTAGGTGCATGACTGTTGTCTCATGAACAGGAGTCTGGACTCTGAGCTTTCATGAGGCTGAGCTGTGGGCAGGTTGCAGCTACATACTAACCTTCATTGTTCCTCATCTTTTTTTGTCCATGTGAATAATAATATTATGCAAGGAATCAAGCAACTTTCCATGACTTTCCATGTGTAGCTCAACCCTCAGAGCCCAGTGCCCAGACTCCACTCCTCCACACAGCCAGCTACCATGGCCATGCCATGAGTCCTGTTCACAGCAGCAGGTCTGCGCTTCCACACATACACCCCAACCCCTCTAACTAGCCATCCAGCAACCGTAAGAGGCAGGGGGCAACCAGGATGCCATAAGAGGGGGGATGTGGTAGCAAATATCGGTTCTGTTTCATGGGGGGGTTTGGAAGGGGAGACAATAGGCCCCCACCGGAATCTGCTTTACCTTCTTGGTACACTGCCTAACGGTATTGACTAGCTCAGAAATGACCATGTCCACACATTTCTGGCACGGCTCTTTAATCTTCCCAATCTGCCTTTTCACAATGGTCTCAAAGGCCATATCCGGGGTGAAGAGGCCAGTTCTGCCCAGCAAACAGGTGAGCCAGGCCCAGAACGCAAAACAGAATGAAAGACAGGAGAGGAGAGAAAGGAGGGAGGTTGGGCAAGAAAAAAAGAGTGTTAATTGAATTGAACCAGTAGCCAATTTAATCCCCCACAAAAACAAGCAAAATGATTTATGGTTAGATAAAAATAAATACATACATACATACATAGATAAATAAATAATAGTAAATAAATAGATACATAACCAAAATAAAAAGACAACATAATTAAAAACTAAAGGAAAGATAGTAAAATACTATATATTCTATGAAACAATTATTCCAACCCCATTAAGATCAGCCCGCTTTATTCCTATACTTTGTACTATAGATGCAGATTTTTATTTTTATGATTTTTATGATAACGCAACATAATTATGATCAGTGTTATTTTAAAAGCATGCAGATTAATACTTCAAAGCATGATTCTGGTTTTAAAAAGTCATGTCTGCCAATGACAATGTACCTGTTAAAACTCAGAATGTATCTTTTGTGTAACATTTTTCATGTGAGGGGATTGCAATACATTTTGACATTCTTTCGTTTTGGACCATTTTACCATCTCACAAAGTTATATCAAACATGAGACAATAATACATTTGACTGCCCTAATATCAAAAATCATTAGCAATCCCCTCACTTTCTGTTTAGAGCCTGAGTCTCCTTACCAATATTCATAAATGGCCCTCTTTCTGCACCGTATTAAGGGCCTCGGCTATAAGCCACCATCCCTTCAGTATGCCATTAAGAAAAGAGGCTGCCACTTAGCAATATAAGGATTAGACCAAAGAGACGGTCACAACATCGTTCAGTACAGCAAGGACAGACGAGCTGATGACCTAGAGCTGTCACAAATCTAATCACAGCATCTGTGTGTCCCCTCATGCCACTCAAAGAAACCAAATGTCCTTGCTCTTGAGACGTGAGGGGGGTCTCTTACAGTGGCAGAAGACTTTGTGATTAGATGTGTGAGTGATTGGATTATTCGGTTTTTCGACCTTCAGACCAAGCAGTCAAAAAGACGTGGGAGCAGGGTAGAAAGATAGGGTCAGAGGCATGAGAGAAGGGAGGTGGCACGGAGCGGGAAGACATGCCTGATGCCGTGGATGTTCTTGATGGCATAGCTGATCTCCTTGCGCAATTCCTTCTCATCAAACTCCATCTAAAGAGAAACAGAGTGAACATGGCATGATGCAAAAGCACCGCAGTGGCCTCCGTGTCAGACCCATCGAAGTCTTTGTGAATCTCGCTGGCTGCGTTGAAAAAGGACCCTCCTTGTTCCTCCAAAACATACTTTCACAAATGTGAAATAATGCTGTTGTAAATAATAACCAGTAAACTATGACCTCACTGGCTGGCTTTACCGATTGGCTGATAAATTTGTAGTTTAAAAGGTCTTAAATGTCACTTTTTGAGGAATTTGCACCACATACATATGTGCGAGGAGAAATGCTTGTGTGAACAACGTACTAAGGAGCAGAGGTTCATCAAGCCAGCTGTTTGGCTCTGAAAACCAGCCCTGAAGCCCCTCTTCCTGTTGGGCCACTTCAGACAGAGTGTTTTATTGTGAATGTGTGTGTGCAAGCTATTTTCTTCCGAAGCATGGTGGAATGTTTTACTCATAAAGGCCGTGCAGAAGGCCCGGAGGGAGCAACAAGACTGGGCCATGACTCACTGCAGAGTGGTGCTGCTGAGCGGTGGAGGCCCGCACAGTACCGCACGCCGCCACTCACCAGCCAAGCACAGGAGAGGCCAGGGCGGCTGGGGCCAGACTCGGCCATGGGAAGGCTGGCGGGAGCAGATATCATTACAAAATAATTGTATGTTTTGGTTTTCGGATACTGTTCTGGGGTCAGCCATCATGTCTCTTTCTGTAACCATACCATTTAGAGAGACTGACCTTATGGGATCTGCAGATCATGTGTGGGTGTGTGTGTGTGTGTGTGTGTTTGCGCG
This sequence comes from Denticeps clupeoides, assembly GCF_900700375.1. NCBI lineage: Eukaryota > Metazoa > Chordata > Actinopteri > Clupeiformes > Denticipitidae > Denticeps > Denticeps clupeoides. The sequence goes on from NC_041709.1 coordinate 4,805,980, forward strand.
AACGAGAGCATTTAGATTGAAGAGGCCTCTGAAATACAGACCTTAACCAGTTCAAAGGGGAAACGCTCGTGGAAGATGCGGTTGATCCTGGCACCCCCCGACAGCTCGTACGTGTCGATCTGATCCCCAGAACCTTCTATGCGCTTCTCAAAGTCCACAGAGAACTGCTGCACCATTCTGCATGGGACAAGAGCCTGTGTTAAAGAGCAGGAGTGTCTGCGTGTGAGCGTGTGTGTTCCATCATGCTGAAGCACTGACTGCAGCAGGGCTTTGGTCTTTCGCGACGGGTCGTCTGGCCGGAAGTGTTTGTACTCCTCCACCTCCTTCTCGATGGACAGCAGCTGACTCTGCAGCTTGGCCCGCAGTCCAGGTAATGTGTCGCGGATGTGATTGGTTAATTGCTAGCAGGACAAAAGACACCTGTTTCACATGCGTCGCATCAAAGTCATTTTCCCTAACAACAATGACGGAAAATGCAACTCCAACTCCATCTGAATTTTATTGCTTGTGCTACTGATTCATGTAAATAGCCTACTGGCAAAAAAAAAACACAGCAGAGCAAATCGGAGCGTTTTACTGCAGGGATTTAACAGCCGTGCTCACTTGGTTTAGGGTCTTCTGTAGGTACGGAGTGCCCATGCGTTCAGCCAGGTGTCTGTAGCTTGGGTGGGACAAAAGAACTTCCTTTCAGCAGCGATGGCAGCCGTGATGTCCTTTTTACCATCAATGTCTTTCTGACTGCGATTAACAACACCAATGTAGCCTAGAATGATCAGAGCAACAGTGGAGATCACAACTTAAAATCAAAATCAAAATGATAACAGATTGTGTCGACAAAACTTCCCGGATTTCCAGTCATAGTTAAGTTCCATCATGCATTTCTCATTGCTTTAAACTTTTCAGCCTGAAAGCCAGTAACCTTGTAAAAATTCCCTGTGGTTTCTCATGCACAGCCAGACATATTACATTCAAGAGAGTGACAGAAAGAGCAAAGGTAAAAAAAAAAAAAGAGAGAGAGAGAGTGTACCCCTCTGCTCTGACCCAACAGAAATGGAAAAAATTACAAATCAGAGAACACCATTTGAGGGTTTCCCATAAATATGGTTTATTACGCCTGAAAAAAAGAAATGTTTTTTCCAGATGTGTCACTGAAATCAAGACATTGTTTTTCTTTCTCCCTTTTCTCTCTCTCTCTCTCTTTCTCTGCATTAAAGCGTTGGCTGTGCCACCACTAGAGGGACACACTGTACATGCTGCCATTCTCCATCTTGACCACTGTGGGTGTAAACTGGCCACGGACCAAATGTTTAAGACGTTACATCATTATTGGCGAGCAGGATAAAAACGTGGATGTTTTGAAATGCAAAGGTCATGGATACTCTGGTCTGATTTCTGGTCTCATTTCTAAGGCACGGTCCATGACACAGTCCAAAACAAAGGCTTAATCCACAGCCATGCAGCTATGCACTTTGGCATTCTTTACTTTTATGCTTTAATGTGACAAAAGATGCACAACGGCAGGCCATAGTGTGCAGTTTGTGCCAGCAGAGGAAAAAAAGATGTCTTATAAAAATGGCCCTAAGACGTTAAAAACCTCTGGGTTATAGTGAAATGCGTCGGTGAGAGAGGGCATCTGGGCTCTCACCTCTGCGCAGCGGAAGCAGCTTATTCTCCAGGATCTCCCGAGCGTCTGTTCCTTCATCCATCAAGTCCAGTTTTGTTATCACACCGATGGTCCTCTGACCTTTTATAAGTACACGCATACAAGAACCCATTCGGTCAGATATACAACTTTAATATGACAATATATATTGTTTGAGATAATATTTGCATTACAGTGCTCTCTGTCTGACATTTATTACACTATTGTATATACTCTGTATATTTTTGTGTGATGCTATGACATAATTATACTTCATTTTGAGATGAATAAATGTGCAGTGCACCCTGTGGGTCCACTTCTTTGGCAATCTTGAGGGCATCCGAGTTGGCAAGGTCAGAGTTGGCTGGGGACACAGCCAGCAGCAGGCAGTTGTCCTTGGTGACGAACTGCATTAGCATTTCCCTGATCTGGTGCTCAATGTCTGCCGGCTGGTCGCCCACTGGCACTTTGGTCATCCCTGGCAGATCGACCAGAGTCAGGTTGAGCACTGAAACAGAGACAGGAACAAAGAAGACCACGTTAGACCTGTTCATGCAGGAAAACTGGTGGGATGGTTAGGTGAAGGATAATCAAATTAAACTCTTCATGATTCTCACTTATTTAGAGTAAGGACTAGGACCAGGGCCAGTATATTAACTACTAGCATTGCTACGCAAAATACCCATTAATTTGAACATCTGCCCGTAATATGAACAGTATTATCTTGTTCTTATCTTAGCACACCAATGGTACGCAAACTTTTTATGTATGTTTTGTCATGTAAATATAGTTTTACTGCAATTTTAGATTTTATTTGTTTGGTGATTCTTTGTAATACAGTGCCCTCTGTCTGTAATCTTTTTAATAAATAATGAACGCTATTATCATAATATGTATTTAGCAATGTGTGTGTAAGGACTTACATTTTTATGTAGAAATAACATAGTTACAAACCTTCATTTAGGGTTAAGGTCAGGCCTAGTTTTACCAATATGCAGTGGAGTAGCTATATGTAGTTCCCTTGTTACCCTTAATTAGAATATTATTTGAAATAATATACTTCATAATATAAGAAATATTATTTGAATTGAATATTCGCCATACATTGCATAGCATTTTTATTTTTCATATGTTTGTTTTCTTCTGGGATAAATGAGATATTCTGATTCTGAATTAATGACATTTCTGTGTCTGATCAATGGTTTGTGAGATGACCTCCTATTTACATATTGCCAGACTTTTATGGTAAAAATTATCATGGGGAAAGACAGTGTTTCACCATGGGGAGAGAAGACTCGCAGGTTAATGGGCACTGGAGAGATGCCCTTGTTCTGCCCGGTGATCCTGTCTGTCTCGGCTTCAATCTCCTGTCGAACCTCATCGAAGTCTGTGAACTTTTTCCCCTTGCAATGAAGAAACTCTGCATGCTCTAAGATGAAAGGGAGAAGAGAATGAATCAAGGAAGACAATGTAGAGAAAAAAATGTAGAGGCAAAATCTGGAAATATCTTAATGCACTAGATGGCAGTATTGATAACATGCAACCAGGTCTCAATGGGAAAATTAAACATGCTCCTGTTCATCAAATCCTGTGTTTAGAAGCTTTTGAATTAATTAACTACAATTAATTAATTCCCAACCACTATCACTGATGAGTGAGCAGCAGGGTTAACCCCTGATCAGTGGTTGGGAGGTGCCTTACCTGTGGGACAGTTGATGAGCTGGAGCACTAGGGGGCGGCGGGTAACAATACCAGAGCCTCGGGGCAGGAAGTCCCTGTAGCACAAGCAAGAATATGGAGTGAAGACCAGATCCTTGCTGAAGTCACAAGTTACATTTTAGTAGTCCAGAGCAAAGCTGGTGATTTCTCACTAACAAGAACCGGTCATATATTATCAGTCTGACATTATTCATGGCAATCTAGACTGTTTCAATAATACAAATTAATCAGAATACACATAGTAATTAAATGAGTAACAATGTCCAAGATATTAAAATGCATTCTCAATAATTACAAGCAAAAATTCTGTCACTGAATTTTGGAATTGCCTGCAAACAGAACCACAAGGTTGAAGAAATAGCTAAATTTGCTTCTAATTGCATCAATATTCACTAGTAAAATTTTCATAGTGAACTAAAGCATATTACTGCCAGCTCTGCTCCTTACAGTCTGAACCTTACAGGATGGCGCTGTGCATTTTAATTTTCACATGCAGACAGTTTCCCAGAATCCCTTTAATTTAATGGAGTAGACCTCATCTCTGAAAAAATGGATGCCAGTTAGCAGCACTCTCCCCCTAATGTTTTATTGTCTCATAATGTTTTATACAAACCTTCTGTACCAATTACCTGTTTTCATTCAAATGTGTTTATCCTCTACTTTCCTTTATCACTCCACAAATCCTTATTTTCCACAAAGTTCATGCTAACACAAGAGAGTGATCTTGCTTTGGGAGGACTGGAGAGTCCAAACTCTACCCCTTTCCCATGTGCTGCTTCAGCCTCCTTTAATGTGCAGGCCTGGCTCTGAAATGATGGACTGAGTTGAGTGCACAGTTGTCCGCTCAGGGCTGTTTGGAGATAGTGGCTGTGCAGATGGTGTGCGATGCAGCCTTCAAATGACTGCTTCTGTGTTATGAGCCGGATAATATAAAGAAAGGCTCCCCTGGTGCCACCGTCTCTCACTTCTTTCTGCGCTGGCATTAAAAAAGCGCTTGCCAGCTTGTACTAGACACATTTGCTGCAGTACTGTTTGAACGGTATTGCTTCAATGTGTGCATGAGGTTAGGTTGCATACAGTAGATGTATTGAGTATAGAAGCATATTGAAAAGCTCATTGCTGGCATACAATAAGCTTGTTGTCATATCTGGCACTGCATCTGCCTCCCGTTCAAATAAAGCCATCGCTCTTCACTTCACTTTCACTTCACTTTGTGTGAATGTCACTTCCGTTCCAGTCATGCAAAGCCCGAGCATATGCTGTACTGCAGTCGGTTTATCTGTCATCTTTATTTTTCATGAAGATTCTTTCACACTGCGATGGATGAATCTACTCTTATTAAAATATATTTTGGGCCATATTGCACTGCAGCTGTATCCAGGTGAAAAAAATGTACATGGCTTTAACAAACCTTGACTTCATGTAAACTTCTTCCCATGTTCTGACTGAATGTTGTGGATTGACACACTGCTGTTCATTTGTGGTCTTCATGTTATCTAACTTGGATGGGTGTGCACCACACATCTCCTGCGTTGATTCACTTCCAGCTGGTCTCTCAGAAATGCTCATGAATTATCATCTTTATGAATAATCATCTCTCCACGTTTACATTTATGGTGAAATTATTTTTTTCTGTATGCTGTATGAAAGCAGATTACCAGTAACAACACACAGAGAAAGGAGGTTTAACAGATAATAGTAGTTACACGTTAGCAAAAACGCAACTACTAGAGCTGTAAATCTGTTTGGTTTGAATTGAAATGCAAAAGAATATATCTATGTTCCCTGTGTTCCATTCTTTCAAGTTACTGCAGAGATTATGCATGCATCCTTAAGCCAGAGCCTGATATATTCAGGTTCTACAGAAATCTGGAGAAGATATATACATCCATGTATAACATATGACTCCTATAGTGTCATTGTCATTAACATTTTTTTCCAAATCTTTCCATTTCTCGTAGGGGTCTTTATCTTTATCTAGTCCAAACACTGCTTGCAAATAACCAATGACCACACATTTAAACATCTTGTAAAATTAACCACTTTTTTCAGTTATCACATTGTTGTATTTTATATATAATGTATATTTTCTTGTTATTATTCCCTAAGCAATGGAGTATGCCATTGATCACAACAAATATGCCTAACAGAGGAAATACAATGACACTGAAAGTGTTCCCTGGGTGAGAGGCTACTCGCCATGGTGATGGACAGAGGTGTTAGTCTGGCAGCCTTTCTTGCACCTTTCGTGTCCCCGAGCAGCACCCAGCACATGACAGATGGCCCTAGCTGCAGGTCCCTGTGACAACCCCACCCCCGGAAATGGCACCATATGGGGCGGCCATATGGGGCAGAGCCAGTGCCTCTCAGACACCAAGCACTCAGCACTGTGGCCACTGTTGAGGGCCATGGCTGGAGGACTGACTGCCCTAGGGCTCACTACAACACACGCTAGCAAAACTTAAAACAATTATGTCACATGTAATATTTTAGCATTACTGTAATGTGAATAAACCAAACAAACCTGCTGTCATTGTCTCACTGTACATACTCAAATACGTACATATAAGCCAGTTTGTACAATAATGATTGTGAATAATGAATAAGTGCTGTGTCCTGGGGGAGAAGAGGGGATGCAGCAGAAAAGGATTTTCTTTCTCTCTCTCTCCATCTCCCATCCCCCATTTGCTGCACAGGCACCTGCAAGGCAGCTGTGGAGATGGACAGTGGAGAGAAACTGCACACAACGACTAATCTCAGTCGTCCCGCCTCCGCCCCACCCCCATCCTCACTGAGAGCCACACACACACACACACACATGCCCACTCACGTGACAGCTGACAAAGGAGATACGTACACACTGTCCGACGCTGTCTGAGTACAGCAGAGAGAAAAAGCAATGGTGGGGCGAGAACAGATTGTATGGAGGACATGGGTTGAAAAAAGGAGACAAAAGGCAACATAACAGAACTTTTGCAGTAAAAAAAAAATTAATAAAAATTCTGTGGCGTTGTGATTTTTCTCAATTTTCCACACATTGTCATTGCCTGTCTTCAGATGAACAGCGTGGTGCCTGTGCCTAAAACCTTCACCTTCCTGCATGTCCCAAGCACAAGGATAACAAAACTGTGTAATGATGGAATATCCACACGTGAGTAGGTAACATGCGTGTGCCAGAATGACACATCTTTACTTCACAAATGCTTTACAACCACTAGAGAACTATAAAACTGGTAAAACAACCCCTATGTAAAAATGACATAAGAGAGGCCTCTGAATCCGCGCTCTGATCCCAGAACTGGTAAGGGGTTGAGGGTCAGGCCTTTTAATGACAGAGAGAAGTCAGACATTATCTTCCAGACAACAGAACATCTGATCCCTGCCCACGCACGGTATGCAGAGCAAACGGAGCCAGGGAGTCTTCTGTCACAGGGCGGGGCCACAGCCTACAGCAGTGACAGATACGGGACCAATGCAGAAGATCAAGGACTGCAGACTAGTCAACAAAATCAACACGCCAATTATTTAACATTTCCTGTGTTGCAACTAAAGCAAATATTGAGTTTGGCCCAGACATGCACTACTCATTACACACTCCCTATACAGAGAACACACACAGCAGAGAGTAGGCGCACACACAGCCCACACATTTATTAAACTTGAAAAGCTACAGATATCATAAGCTGTGAACCATTAGTTGGAAAGACTGCTGTTACTGCTCTGACAAGCATATTTACCCAGCATAGTGTATTGGTCCAAATATTTTTATCAATATATCTGTATTGCAGGCAGGTCTTGAAGGCATTTTAAAAGGTGTAATAGACATATATTTGACTTTTTCAATATAAGAGATGCCAAGAGGTCTCAGTTTGGAGCATCTCATTTAAATACGCAAGCAGGGTATGCATGTAAATTCTCTGTCCATCAAAAATCCTCACTGCATTGTTTTTATGTGGCATAATTCCATCCCTCAATTGTGTAACATTGGTGTCACATGTATATTCAGTTAGACAACATGCACAGAAGTTTTTTTATTCTTTTGTTCTTGTATCAACTCTCATAAAACCTGTTTTTTTTTGGTTTTGATGTTTTGAGCGTATTGACCAGATGTTTTATCTGTAGTTACTTTGCAGCCACGGTGAACATAACTAAGATGTGCATATATAATATCTTGGATACATATTTTCAAGAAATAAACATTGTGTATGGTACAATGTAGTAAGTCCATAAAAAACAGCAATGACTTTTAAAAAATTTAGATTTTGTCACATTGTTCCTTAAATCTGCACCGGAAATTGAAAGTGAAGTGATTGTCATTGTGAAACGCAGCACACTGTGCACACAACGAAATGTGTCCTCTGATTTTAACCCATCACCCTTGGTGAGCAGTGAGCAGCCATGACAGGCGCCCAGGAATCAGTGTGTGGGGACAATGCCTTGTCAGTGGCACCTTGGCGGTTCACATTTTCTTACCTGCTAGGTCAACCACTGCCCCAACAGTACAATTAACATATGTACAATCAGATATATTCATTGTGAAGGAAAGACAAACGCTGAATAGTAAATTTGTATGGGTGGTAGTAGCCTTGTGGGTAACACACTCGCCTATGAACCAGACGACCCAGGTTCAAATCCTACTTACTACCATTGTGTCCCTGAGCAAGACACTTAACCCTAAGTTGCTCCCTAAGTTACATGCCTTAAATGTAAAAATGTAAAAAAATGTTCCAAGGCAACTTCTAGCCTGAAACTGACCTCCTGGCCTGACTTGCTTGGCAGCAACAGCAACCAGGTCACAGACGCTCCCAGCCATACGCCTGCTTAAGGGTCTGGTTATGTATTATATTTCACATACAATGGTCAAAAGCTCATCAGTGTGATTTCCTAGGTAAACCAAGTGATTGGATGCTACCAGCAGCGTTCTGTTGTAGAGAAACAAACCCATAGACTGTGACCGTGGTCAGCTGAACCAGTGACAGTGGTTGTTGTTGCTGAGCGGCTGAGATGCAGATTACAGCGAATGGGGCGGCTTCACTTGGTGCAAAACAGAGCCTCAGATTAAAGCTAATCCTGTTGAGCGCTGTCAAAGCAGCTCTGGGACACTCTTCTTGCTCGCTCCCACTCTCCTCACTCATGTTCCCATTCTCTAGTCAGCCGGATTCAGTTTCACTCTGGCTTTCTCTGTATTAATGTTTTCCATCATAACTATTCCAACTAAGGCACCAGACTTGGATGAAATTAAAATGGTTTCTTCATGCGATGTTTATTAAGAGTGTTTCAAACAGGTATATCAGAAAGGTTAAAGGATTCACATACTCACGTGGTTTCGATTTTATAGTTTTTGAAGCAGATAATCAGTTAGATAATAATCAGTTAGAATCAGATTGTTCTCTGCACTAGAAAATGTGTTATGTAACAAAGATTCATGATAAATGTCTACAGTCTCATTTTTTCTTTTTATCTGTCACTGCCATGAAACCACACTGAAAATTACATTTAATTAACCTTTCACACTTAATATTTTAGCATTGCCATAATAAACAAACAATCATACTGTCAGTAGTATTATAGTAAAGGAAAAAAATGGACGTTTTAATGAGAAAAATACATTAAACAAACAACAGTTATGGTTTACTTGTGCATCCATACACCTGCTGTAAACTGTTTATTTACATTACAAAAATGCAAAAATATTATGCTTTAATAGTGTATAGATGTACTTTTTCAGTGAGGTTTCTACTTTTTTCTCATTAATTATTTAATACATGTCCATTGTAATTGTTATTTGAGGAATAGGTCTTCAGCTTTCCCTTTGTTTGTGACAAAGCTACAAAATTTACATAAGACATTGCATAACATCCACGATTACCAGGGCTCGCATATTCATGTGTATTCATGGTGGTGGCATAGTAGCATAACTTAATTCTGTAATAACCTGCATAAAGCTCACACACAGCCCGAATAAACCTTTAAAAATAAATGATTATCCTTTACTCCATCCACACTGATTCATCCAAATGGATGGAGCATTAAGTCCCTTCAGCCCTGTGAGCAATTTAAAAGCTATTTGAGTGGATGGGAGAGAAATAGCTTCTTGAGTACTATTACATTCAAACTTTTCAGGGAGATCAAAAAGTCCCTGTGTTGGATAGCAACTGCATATTAAGCATGGTTCCACATTAGAAAGGATTAGAACAAGTTCTGAATTATCAAGCATTCTGGACCAAGCATGTTCTCAACCAATTATTATTAATTGATGGGATTATATCCATGGTTATTATCCACGCTCTTATCACATTAAATTGCATTAAATAAAAGTGTTTTCAGTATTAATGTTTTCATAATACAGTAAGAATAGTGACCTTCCCCTTTTGGGAGCTGTCCCTGGTCCTGACATCTGCTGAGACAAAGAGAGCATGCAAGCTACACACACTCAAAGCCCAGGAGGGTTAAGGCCATGACTCTAACCACTGCATGACCGTGGTGAGGACATTTTATGTCTTTACCTTACAGAATTACAAAATAGGAGCAGAAAGAGGCTATGAAACATATGGTTTATGAATGAAAACGTTGCATCTGTGGAAACAAGAATGCTGCAGATGCAGCAAGACGTGTGAGAAAGAGTGGTTAAACAGCCACAAATTAAGTGTGAACTCATCCTCGGCCAGTGCTATAAATCAAAGAAAAGCAATCTATAGCCCGATCAATAAAGCCTGCCTCTGGGCGATCGAACCAGGGAAAGGCTAATGCACCCCTGCACCGATCTGCCAGCACCCATGAAACTTAATTATCCCATGGCACTAAATACTGCCGCAGACGCAGGCTTCTGATAAGCAAAACGAATAAATCCTACTTTGAAATGTCACTCAAGGGAATGCGCAGTCATCATAATCCTGCGACATCAATCAGCACCAGCTTGGGTAAAGCTAAACAGATGCTTCTCAAACCTTCCGTTTTTCTCCATTCCAGAATGCCTTATTCATTTCCCCAGGAACGCCTAAATAAATGTCTCCTTCCATAACATCCGTGTCCTAGCCTTGTTTCAAGCCTCCCCTGAGTCCTGTCTCTGTTTCTCAAGAGAGCTCTGCTCCCGAGCAGGAAATGCCCTCTTAATTAAACAGTAAGCGGGGTAGAGAGGCAGAGATGGGCTGAGAAATGCATGCATCCCATTATCTCCATCACTGAGTGTGGGCTGAGTACGAGAAAAAAACCGCACAGAGGTGGTATGCGACCTTTGGTGAAATCCCAGGAATCATTTCAGAGGAAAAAGGCCAACCGTGGCAATATATGTTGGCTGAGAAAACTTGACCCAACATTGACAGCAATGGTGGATGATAAATAGTGTTCTCTCGCCATTTACATTCATATTTATGAACTGTGTTGATGCATGAAGTCCAGTATGACGTGCCTTTGTTGTGTATTAAATCCTCTTCGCCCCCGTGACAGTATTGCATTTATCAAATGCCCTTATCCACTGCAAGTTACAGGGACAGTCCCCCCTGGGGCAACTCAGGGTTAAGTGTCTTGCTCAGGGACATAACGTAAGTAAGTGGGAATTGAACCACCTCACACTGGAGACTCGGCGCAAGATCGCAGATGCAGGTTGGCGGACGCCATCGGGACCGCGTGAACAGTGAGGGGACGAAATGGGCGTCGCCTTGACAACATCCTTATCCGTTTCTCCTCTACTCGACTGATTTCAGTTTCCACCCGCAGGCCCTGTGATGTGACCATCTTTATGGCAGCAGCTCTGCCGCGGTTCATTCCTCCGACTGTAACTCGACTGATGGTGAAAGGGAAGGGTAATTGCGCGCCTTCTCCCCAATACAGTGGCGTGGCCGGGTGCCGCTGGGCTAATGGCAGCCATGCTCGGTTTTTAATGAAGAGCAGACGGGGCTCGTTAGATACCACTCGACTGTTAAACCGGGGCAAACAACAGTGCGCACACGTCTGCGTTCCTGCCAGCATTATTGCCCAAAAGGCTCAGTGCTGTGTGCTTTTCTGAAGGCGCAAGCTCCACCTAATTTGGCAACAATACGAAAAAACTTCATTAGTTCTGAGCCAAGGACCAAGCAACTTATTCAAGATCTGCATTATGGGCTTTAGCAAATGGCATTTTCACTTAGCAGCCAGTGCACCAGGCAAACATGAAGATTTACATTTACAGCATTTATCAGACGCCCTTATCCAGAGCGACTTACAATCAGTAGTTACAGGGACAGTCCCCCCCTGGAGCAACTTAAGTGTCTTGCCCAGGGACACAATGGTAGCAAGTGGGATTCGAACCCGGGTCTTCTGGTTCATAGGCAAGTGTGTTACCCACTAGGCTACTACCACCCTGTTATACCGACTTGGCTGAGTTGTCTCACTCTAAAAACTAGAGTTGTACTGTCAGATCAGGGTCTACGACGTTGTTAAATGGACTTCCTGCCACCGTCATTCTACAACATGGAGGCAAGTCCCAGCCTTGTTGTGCAATGCAGAACGTTGCCCATGCCAGCTGGGGGACCCTCTGCGGATCCCTCCTGAAAGCAGCGATGTCACCCCAGGTCAGGAGGGTACAGCCACATCACAGCCACGTGACCCAGGTCCAGTTCTAGAACAACATGGTGAACCAGAGGGAGGTGTGGCACCTCTGCAGGCAACTGCCACTAGTTTCTATTAAAAGTAAAAAGGCTCGGAAACGAAGCAGCTTAATGGCAGGCAACAGATTACAAGCCCAGAAGAGGGTATTACATGAATGTGTGTGTGTGAGTGTGCACACTGGGGTTATTAAACTTTTATTTTGAATTATTTCAATTACGATCAAAAATCCAAACCAAGTGACATCACCAGCTTCTAAATTATTATATCTTATTTTGCACAAATGCATCTGCATATATACAGCACAGGCCAAAGGTTTGGTAGATTCTCACTGAAGGCATCAAAACTATGAATGAACACATGTGGAGTTATGTACTTAACAAAAAGTGGAGACCTGGCCTCCACAGTCACCGGACCTGAACCCAATCGAGATGGTTTGGGGTGAGCTGGAAGGCAAAGGGGCCAACAAGTGCTAAACACCTCTGGGAACTCCTTCAAGACTGCTGGAAAACCATTTCAGGTGACGACCCTTTGAAGCTCATCGAGAGAATGCCAAGAGTGTGCAAAGCAGTAATCAGAGCAAAGAAGAAACTAGAATATAAAACACGTTTTCAGTTATTTCATGTTTTTTTGTACAAAACTCCACATGTGTTCATTCATAGTTTTGATGCCTTCAGTGAGGATCTACCAACGTAAATGGTCATGAAAATAAAGAAAACACGTTGAATGAGAAGGTGCGTCCAAACTTTTGGCCTGTACTGTATGTGTGTGTGCATCTGCGTGTGTGTATATATATATATACACTAATAACAATTTACACAACAACTAGAGTGATTAATCATTTTTGAGCCTTGATATGGTGGTATGAAAAGAAGCATCATGGTTTCCATCACAGAAATGCAGCAGCAGTCCGGCGACGCTGCTCAGAGCAGAGCGCGACCGTAGGAGATGCTGGGCCCGTATCTGCAGCTGCTGCGAGCGAGCGGGACCTTGCCTCAGCAGAAATTTGTTGCTGAATCACGCAGCGCGGCACGTGGCCACTGATGAGGACTGTATTGAAGGGCGGGGAGGGTTCTGTTTAAACGTAGACGTGCCACAGTTCATTCCGCCGGGAGATTTTGGTGGCGTTGGCAGTGAGGGTCCGGCTTGCGCAGCCAGGCATGGCATGGATGATGGGTTGACCTTCTCGTCCCTCTCTCGTTCCGTTCCCTCCTCACAAGGTCGTGCTGTGCTGCTATTTACAGTGCTGGCCATCGCTGCACAAGAGTGACCCGCATTGTTTACGCCCCCAGTTACCTTCATCACAGGACGACCAGTGGACGCCACAAACTCACAGCAAGCTTTTAATCATTTCAAACACATAAATACAAAAGAATGGAGCTCAAATGTAACCCACTGAAGTCTTGGGTTTAATAACCCAATGAAACAGAACGACGGATGTTATTTAATTCGTGGGATTTCTAAGGACGCGCACAATGAAGACAAAAATCCGTCTGTTCGTCAGCGGTGGCTTCAGGTGTTCGGTGACGACGCGCACGTCCCCCGAGTTCGGACGGCCAGTCGGGACGAGCGTCGTGCGTCCGGTCGCGTTTGCGTGCATGACCTTGCGGGTCCGTGGAGCTCGTTCGTGTACGAATGTTGTGCAATTAGTTTCCATGGTGAAAATACATCGAAATAATCTATCTCGACAAAGGGCCTTTTTTTTTTGAGTTTCGAAATATTTTGCGCTCAATATCATTGTAAGGTGACATGGCGCTAAGACGGGGACGTGGGGGAGGGTGGATGGTTAGGTGTGTGGCCAGATTAGAGCAAAGGTAATTCGCTCATTAATTCGCTCAAAAACGACACCGGAGAACACTTACTTCCCCACGAAGTTCTCCAGCACGGAGCTCTTCCCCGCGCTCTGGCCGCCGACCACGGCGATCTGAGGAAGGTCGAGGTTGGCGTTCTGTCCGATGGCCGAGAAGGCATCTTGCATTCGGTTGACCAGGGGGATCAGGTCCTCCATCCCCCGGTTGCCCATGGCTGCTCCTCCTCGGGGACGAGAGACGATGCGGCGAGGGCGTCGACGGCGCGCAGCCCGCTCCCGACCCTGCTGGCTCGGCGGAACGTCCTCGGTCGCGGCCCTCTACTCGTGCACCCTCATCGCCGGTGTCCCCCTCCACCCACCCCAACACCCCTTCCCCCGCCTCGGTCTGGCAGGAAGCGGCGAGAGAGAGAGAGAGAGAGAGAGAGAGAGAGAGAGAGAGGATGATCTCTGCTTCTGGCGGAACGAACCGGGAGATCCCTGCACCGGCTCCCTGGCGCCGCTTGCGGGCGCAGTTGCGGAGGCGAGCCTGCCGAAGGTCCCGTGCCGAGGCCCTGGCGAGAGATTGTTAACAAAACGTTCCTTTCATTGTTGTTGTTCGCGCAGAACGGCCCAGGTTCCACCATGACGCGCGACAAGTGCGGCGCATATTCAGCATTTTTCATTCGTAATCTCCCACATGAACGCGTTCGTCGCTAAAAGGGTGACGACGTCAAAGAACGCAACTGAATATGTCGACAGCGTATAATGACTGATAATAACTGATTATAACTGATAATAAAGCACGGGCGACACCGGGCGCTTGGCTTTGTGGAGTTGTCTCTGTCCGCGGTGCTGAAATGGCGGAGCGGGGACCTCCGAGGCATCGTGTATAGAAGATATCGAAGGTATCTTGGCCGATAATCCTATGCGTAACACATTACTAGATTGTGAGAAATTAAGTCCTGTTCACGACGCTTGATTTATACGGAATTGCGTGTTACCGATGCCTTTTATGGCGGCAATGTAGGCATTTTAAACACAGTGTTGCATCTTCTTTAAAGAAAGGATAAGATGTATGTTTGGTTTATTAGTTCATTTTGTAAAATTACGGAGGTGCCAGCAATCCGAGATGGATGGGGGTATTAAGTGATCAAGTGGGAAAATTCAGATAATTAATTGAATTGTATGAAATTATATTTGCGTGACAATTCATTCATTCATCATTCGAGAGAAAAAAAAATCTCAGGATAACGTCCGAAAACGTCGTGTAGGTAATGTGCAGGAAACGACCTCCAGCCCGCATGGGGGCGCTGTCGCGGCGCTCAGACCAGCCTCGGTCCGGTCTCCGTAGGAAAGCGCCGGCGCGTCGTTCGGCAGGTGCGCGCAGCGGCGAACAATCGAACCGACGCGGAGTCGCAACAGGCTGCGGCGCCGTACGGGGGTCGGGTCGCTCTAAAGCGGGATTCGCCTTCGGAAGTAGGTGCTGCCGTAGAAGAAAAGCGCGGCTCGGCGCTAAAGCGGACGGCGTCGAGCCAACTTCCCAGCGAAACTGCCGGCGCTGCTTAGCTAGCCTTTAGCCCCCAGCTAAGGTTAACCACACACCTCGCTAGCCGCTGCTGGAGTTCTTCTCCCCCCCCCTCAACCTGCCTTACTGCTCGACAGATCGCTGGTCTCTGCTCGTTCCGATGTCGTGAAGTGAATTCCAGCTATTGTTATCTGAATTTATGCTTATCTGAATAATGTTGGAAGAGTGAAGTTGTTCGGCCGAACTAGCCGACCCGCTGCTGTTATTGTGTCGCTGGCGGCGGAGCTTTTCGGACTTTTCGCGGAGGCCCTTCTCCGTAACTCGTGCTGACGCCCGTCTTATGCCGTTTGTGTGAAATCGAGCGTTTTTATTAAGTCGCAATTTTGGTTTGTCTAGAAATACTGAAAATCCGCGACCAGACTCGGAAAAAAAAACCAACGACAATAACAACAACGTCGACCATGTTCAACCCGCACCACCACCAGCAGCAGCAGCAACAGTTCCAGCAGCACCTGCGGCAGCTCCAGCAACTGTTCCAGCAGCAGCCGCCGCCGCCGCCCCCTCCTCCGCCGCCGCCTCCCCCGCAGCCGCCGGCCTCGCACCACATCGCGCATCACCACCAGAGCGGCCGGTAAGCTGCAGGGCGAGAGGTCGGGGATCCGCAGCGGGGCCCCGGTGTTTCTCGACGTGACGGTGACGGTCACCCTGCCATAGCGCACCGTCTTTGTGTCAAATGGTGGTGTAGTAGCCTAGTGGGTAACACACTCGCCTGTGAACCAGAAGACCCCACTCACTACCACTCTGTCAGTGAGCAAGACACTTAACCCTTAAGTTTCTCCAGGGGGGTGACTGTCCCTTTAACTACTGATTGTAAGTCGTTCTGGATGAGATAAAATGCTGTAAATGTTTTCACATGTTATGTTTCTGAATGCTTGCAGCGTTTGATGCATTTGTTTTGCATTTGGGTTAACTGGGTTGGACTAGCCGAACGTCCAAACATGGGTTCACGCCCAAGTGTTCCCATGTCATACAGGCCCATGGCAGTTCCCGCTCCTGCTCCACCTCCTCCCCGTATGGTCAACCTGTGCTCAGCCACTCAAGCGACCATAATTGCCCCCAACCCCATGCTGCAAGGTGCATTGTTGATGCAACAGATGCAGGGTAGGCGGATCTTTCATTTGTTTACCACCGGTAAACCTGGTGTGCACTTGTAATTCCAGATAATATTTTCTTTCAGGTAATATGCGTGGTTTTGGGGTCGGTGGACAGCAGTTTCCACAGTTCTTTCCAGCAGGGTCACGATCATCTCTCCTGGGTCCCGTTCCTATGGGAGTAGCTATCAAAACCCCGCACATGGGTTTCACTCGCCACTTCAACCCTCACGCCCGTTACTTCAACAGTGTAAGTTTTTTTAAACAATATTATTCCGTCGTACACTTCCCGAGAATGTGAGTAAAGAGGCTGAGGAAAATGAACCTCTTCATACAGGACTTCTCACGACAGCCTGATAGGAAGCGGGAGAGTGAACCGAGACCAGCAGGGAGTTGTGATGGACAGTCAGGTGCTAGCAGAGGTACGCACGCATACACACATGAATATTTTTTCACTATTTGCTCTTGGGACATTCGTATCATGTTGCCTCTTTCACAATTGAAACACGTGATTGCGTTTTGCAGATTTGACCGGTCTGGTCATTGTTTTTGTAGATGAGGGGACAGTGACTGTACCTGATGGACCCAGTCAGGTCTCGGAGCAGCAGCTAGACGAGCCAGCACTTAAGAAACCAAGAAGTGAAGGGTAGCATGTCCTGTGTTTATCAGCTGCTCAGTGCATTTGCTGTTGTCATAGGGATAGTTTTTGTCCAGAATTCTGTGCTTCACCCTCCTTCCTATCTCTCTAGGTCAGAGGAGACCACAGAAACAGGACAGACGCCGAATGCAGATTATGAAAATGCAGCTGGAAACTCGGATCCTGGAGGTTGGCATGCATCATGGGATAACACTGGATAAAAGCTCCAGTTAATCCCCATTACAGACACATTAGTCTACACAGTAAAGGCTGCTGTCACTGTGGTGGCGACAAGAAATATAGTGAGACGAATTGAACGCTGAGGCTGGAATGATAGAATAACTTTCGGTATGAGTGATTGTTTCCAAATTCGTTAGTTTGCATTTTGTCATTAAACAGTTACCCTACAACCGTTGCCCTTGTGCCATTCATGTAATAATATTTTTATGTTTGGTAGACTGCATTACTCTAGAGGAGGGCGGGAGCATGGCAGAACCTGAGGCTGCGGAAGCTGTGGAGCAAAGCAGAGCCGCTGAGGTGCACAGAATTGTGAAATGTCTAAAGCCGATTACTTTTAGGAAGCCATTTGTCCTGCTGCTTTGTCATGAGGAATAAGTAAAAATCACTGAGGCAGATGCTTTTGTATTTGATTTGTTTAGATCTCAGCTTCGTCACTTGCAGCCAGTGAGCAGCCCAACAGCGAGAGTCGACCATTTGCCGCTGGCCTTGAGAGGCTGGCTGACCCCAAGGGATCCACCAGTAAATCATCCAGAGGTCAGGATGTAGCAAAAGAGGGGGTTGGAGAGACCTCAAACAAGTTCTACTGTTACATCTGTAACATCACTTGCCACAACCAGCAGGTATGATAGGAGTCTTTGGGTGATTCTGTGAAGTCCTGTGATTAGTTTACATATAGTGGGGAAAATAAGTATTTGCTTCACCGCAAAAGTTTTCTCACTTACAAAGAATGGAGAGATCTGTTCGTTTCATCATAGGTTCTGTCTCTCGCAGTTGAGGTGTTCCTACGATGAAAATGACTGGTTGGAGTGTTTTTTTTGTTGTTGGAGGAATCACTGCCGACTTTTCAAGTTATCAAATACTTAACTCTCCACAGAATTTTCAGAGCCACATGAATGGACTGGCTCATCAGCAGAGGATGATGGAGATCCAGCATATGAGTAACGCCTGCTTGGTCACCCTGCTCCCCAAAGTCCAGGAGTCACTACAGAGCAGCCGCAGGGACTGGTGAGTGATGCTCACAGTCATGCTGCCACACATGTAGCTTTTGTCGTTTTTTTTAGTATTGGCATTGCTGTCCAGGTTGTCACTTCACAGTTAACAAGTGGTTGTGCAAATGGAACCTGAAAGAGATCCCTAGGGTAAATTAGATTTAAGGGAGCACTGGTTGCTCCCTTAAGCACAGCCTCAGGTTTACTGCCTTTTAATCAGTCTCACTTTATAATGGTTCTAAGATCTCAGTGGTACCAGTTATGCCACTTATCATGTATACAGTGTGTATACCTGAAGATGCCTCTTGCATTCCCCTGCAGCGAGAAGAGACCTGGGCTGCAGCGCTGGTGTGCAACTTGCCAGACCCACTTCACATGCAAAGTTTTAGAGCATCGCCGCAGCAAGGAGCATAAGGTCAGTACTTTATCTAGGTGGATGTTTTGTTTTTTCTCTCTTCAGGCAAATAATGTAATATAAGTTTTTAAAAAATAGTGTCTGTCCCTGTAACTACTCATTGTAAGTCGCTCTGGATAAGGGCGTCTGATAAATGCTGTAAATGTAAATGTCCCCAGCTCTGCAGTCGCTCAGCCAGCCCCTACTGTACCGTCTGCAAGCAGCAGTTCAAGGTGCCCCGTGAGTTTGTGGAGCACATGCAAACGCCTGACCATAAGCAGAGAGTCCAGGAGGTGAGCCTGCAGCCATCTCCATGGGGTGGAGTAGTGTGTTCATGCTACAGTATTGGGTGGTAGACATTGTCATTTGTTTTCTACTTTTGTAGTTGCAAGAGGAGCACCCAGATGTTTTGGAGAAGTTGCATTCTTTGGATGAAACTGGCTGCTTCGTTGGAGAGGAGGAGGTTGAAGCAAGCGAAGATGAGAAGGAATTCTGTGAAGATGGTTCAACTGAACATGTAATAGTCAGTTGGCCCACCCTGTTTTCCTAATCTAGTGTAATTTTTATATTCTTTAATGCTGGCATAAACCTTTTTGTAGGACGGACTGCCTGCCCAAATGGAGATTGCTATGGAGGACATGGATGATAACGAGGAGTACGACCCCAACATAATTTATGGTAAGCATTCCAACCCACTGAGGCCACTGTCCTCAGTGTCTGTGGCCTGCTGCCTTGAACCACTTGACTAATTGGTAATGTGCCTTCTTCTCAGGTTCCACCTTTGTGATGCCTGTGGCAGGGTTCCTGTGTCAGCTCTGCAATCAGTTCTACAGCTCGGAGTCCCCAGCCCGACAGTTGCACTGCAAATCAGTCAAACACTTTCAGAATCTCAAGGTATGTCTCATTTAAGATGTTTGGCAGAATTAGATACACACACTCACACTAAAGGTTCTTCTTTGCGAAAGGTGCAGTTCCCACGCACTGGTTCCTCGAGCCATGGTCATGAAAGGCGGGGGGGGACAGTGTGTGGGGACAGTACTTTGCTCAAGGAGATCCCAGTGGTACCTTGGCGGATCAGGATTTGATCCTGCAACCGTCCGCCTAGGGCCACCACTGCCCCAAATATACTAGTAACTGTGTTTACTGCTCAATTTACATTCTTCCCCCTCCTGTATGACAGAAGTACAAAGCTTTAAGACTGAAGGAGGACCAATCTAGCGCTGTCTCAAAGGGAGCTCCTGAACCAGGCAAACGTGCAGCAGAGGACAACTGCCCAGAAGAGTCTGAGAGCTATTTCAGCCAGTCTACTGATCCTGAGCTCCAGGAACCTAATCCAGACAGTCCCGCCATAACCACCAGCACAAGTAGTCCACTCAACTCTGTCCAGCAGCTAGAGGAGAGTAGTCTGGCCGAGAACGACCAGGAGCCCTCTGCCGAGGACTGCACAAGCCAGCAGGGCCCACCAGGAGCAGAGGGCGAAGAGGAAGACCACGAGGAAGATGAGGAGGCTTCTGCCAGCACATCTGGCAAAGGGCGCTCACGAGTAGCACCCAAAAGGAGGTCAGGGAGAACGGCACGAAGACGTTGAGAAGAGGGAGGAGAAGACCTGGACAGATGAGGAAGGAGGGACATTGTCCCAACAGGGGAAGGGCTCCGTTTGGCCGGTTTACACTTTTGACCCCATTCTGTACTGCATATCCCATGCACCAGAATTTTCTTTGGCCTGTGGTCCCTTTAGGTGTGAAGCGTGTAGGTCTCTCATTCAAAATGTCCCCCCCTTTGAGTTTTAGGCACATACAACCTTTCTTGTAATTGTGTATTTGATGGACATGAGAACTGGCACAGAAAGGGAAATCATGATTTGGGGGCATTTGTCATTATTCAAAAGTATGTAAATCAGGCCCATTTGGCCTAAACTGTTGAGTTTGAACAAGCCAAGCTGCTGGCATTACTGACATTTATTGGCCTCTGTTGTGAATAGGCAGTGGAAGCTTATAGTGTCTTAGAATGTAGCAAAGCCACACTGGCTCCAGTCTTTTAGCAACTCGCTTTAAAAAAAAAAAAAAAGAAGAAAGAAAACATTAACTTTATTTGCAAAGTGATTGCTTGGTGTGTCTTAGTTGTGAGTGTCTGACATGAGGTTTTCAGTGAAGCGTTCATTTGGGCTCCCTTCACTCACTTTTCTGGAAAGGCTGAAAGGCGATCTGGATCCATGCTGCTTGGGTAGTGCTCCTCCACTACCGAGTGTCTCCGCTGCGTGAGTTACTGTAGAGGGAGCATGTGACCGTGCATAAATATACACACACATGGCTGTCAGGCAGAGTTTAGTTCAGCTCTGACTGAAGTAGGGAGTAAGAAAGGCTTCATTTGGATAAGGGATTTTTGCTCTTGGATTCCTCTCTTGTCAACGTCCATGTAGGAGGCCAGGCTGAGCTCTGACCCTTCTCTTTAATCATCTCTGCTGCATAGCTGTTCGCTATTCCATCTCCACCCTCCTTTTCCAAGCTAAATAAGGAGCTTTGGGGTCAGTTCAATAGTAGGTGAACTCTTAACTTGTTCTTGTGACCTGGCCAGCATGTCAACACTTTCAGAAAAAAACAGGCATCTAAAGAGGCACCTATTGTTTGTGCCAAGTTGTCTGAGATTGAATTGTCTTTTTTGAAATTATTATTTTTTTTTTTAAACACTCATTTTTGGGTAGACGTTGGCTTAGTCCAAAATATGTTCTCATAGGCTCTCATCCACACCGGTAGTAGACACTGGTGGCTCAGGCAAGTCAGGGTTCCCACTAAATGCAGTCGTCAAACTGCACCTTTGCGTGATTTAGTGTGTTAATCTCTGATGTCCTACTGTGGCATTTAATATGTGTGAAGCCATTCGATTTTTAAGACCAGCGTCTTATTATTATTATTATTTTTTTTTGCATGCTCAGTAAAGGATACTGTCAGTGTTAACAGTATAAGGCAAACACTCCCACTAAAGTCCAGTGTCCACATGCACTGGCTGAAGAGTTTGATGGCCCATGTAGCAGTTTGCCATAATAACCAGCAGATTCTGGGACACCACAGCCGCAGGCACAGTTAGAGCACTGTGTTCTGCTTTGATGCCTTCGTAAGATTATTGGATTGTCATGCATCTTTTTGAATGTGAGGCTGCCTTGTATATAAATCTGCATTCTTTTCAGCTAATAAAACCTTTAATTATTCTTAATCGGAAGCAACAGGTTTGTATTGCAATCTGTTTTTTTTTTTGTTTTTTTTTTTAATTCTCCCCACAGAAAAGCAATGCAACTTATTTTTACGATGACAAAGCGAGCCTTGACCTTTCATATACGATTGCCTGTGAATGTTGGGGGGTATTTGATCATGGCACGGTCATGTGCGCTACACAGAGAGCCACCCCCAAAACCTACACAGGACTGCAGTCATGAATCATCTCAGTATAATAAAATACAAGACGTTTCATAGCATATTTTTATTCAAGTGATAAATTGGGGGGGGGGGTATGTTTTCGTTTTTTCCTAAGCAGCTTGAAGTTCTGTGTATTTTTGGATGTTTGTTTTTCTGTATTTGTTTTCCTTTTAATTTATATTAAAATATTTGACCTTGCATCAGGTTTTGCATAGTTTTATTATTCGATTTGCAACCACACATCACCACACATTGCACAGTCCCTTTCCAATGACTAACTGCATCACCCTTCATGTGTATGCAATGGAGCAACAGAGGGTTTCTATTTAGAAGAGAAGTAACTAGAATTGTCTGAAATATGCCACACGCCCGTCCGGAACCCCATTTCATCCCCAGGACAGTCGCTGAGGCCGGGCGTAACTAGGCCCAGCGGAGATGCATCTATTCTCCATCCTCTGGTTGTTGGGGTGGTGGAGGCTCCTCTCGTGGGGGCTCCCGCTGCTGCCCCCGCCCCTCGCTCACCTGGGCCTGGAACTCCTGGCGCGCCTGCCGGTTCGACTCCAGCAGCTCATGGAGTTTGCCATTGAGGGCATCGTTGCGCTCCTCCAAGTCATCCAGGCAGGAGTTGATTTGGTCCAGCATGGAATTGATGGCTGCGTACTCTGTTTAAAATGACTCTGTAAGTTTGATGAAGTTTGTAGCTTGATAATATCGGCTTTTTTTTGTATTCAGTCTGATGCTGGTATGGATCAATATTGTTCTGTTTAGTGTTACAACTCATTCACTTTGCAACGGAGTTGTACTGAACTATGTGCAAGGGCAATAAACCAACTAATGCATGTTGATTATGCATTCAATGCAATGCAAGCGATACAATCAATGCATTACACAAGATTGACATTGAAGGTCAGAAAAAGAACGGCAAATTTCGCTTTAATATTCATACACCAAGAACGTTGTTTCATATTTGTCCCTGATCGAAATGGGGAAGATAATTTCACGTGATACGCGAAACCCTCTTCCCATCCGCATACCTTCTTCATTGAATTCGTCGTCGTCACCAATGATCCCGTCATCAACGGTGATGTTGGGGTCGCCGTTTGGTCCTGACATGAGTAACGCGGCGACGTACGCGAAACGGGCCAAAGACTGGGGAATTCGATGCGTGGTTCTCACTACGACCGCACGCGAAGAGCAATCGCTGACGCGAAACGCACCATAGCCCGCGTCATAAAATAAACCCGAACGTAACTACTGTCTGCGTAGTAGCCGAACAACTACCTTGAAAGCGTTTACGCTTCAACCAAATAGATGATATCCGAACCACCGTCAGCTGATCCGTGACACGGTCTGGTCTGTCTAATGTGCTGCCCGTTTTTTTTTTTTTTTTTTTGTACAGTATGACTTTGATTATAGAATGTGTTGGGTTTAAAACAACATTTTAATATTATTTCAACTCGTTTTATTTAATTATAAAATTATTACAAAAAATCAGGCATCTTTTTAGCAAGCTAAGTAGTGAAATTTACGTTTTTTTCCCATCGGCTAGACAGGACGACATTCACATTTTAACGCAAAGCAACACCTGCAATGAAATATTTTAATAAGTTATCATGATTGCGATTCCAAAAATAAATTATTAGATTAACACAGTTGTGTTTGGACTTTTATTTTGGTGCTTTCCGCGACCCACGCACCGGAAACGACCGTTCCACGTTGCATGTTGTGAGTGACAGTGCCACAGGGCCGCCGAACTTTTAATTGCGAAGCTTGGGCGTGTTAAACATTCGGTAGATAGGCAAGAGGGACGTTTCCCTTGTTCTCTTCCACAATGGAGCACCTCCCAGCAGACCTGAAGGCCTTTCTTCAGAACCACCCCTTCCTGCAGTTGACGGACGCCAAAAAGGTTTGCCAGTAAACGTTGTGATGTTAGCGGCACGGAAGGCGGCTTTTTATCTCACTCGTACACGTGAACCACAGATCCGGTGCACGCTGAACGGACACGAACTCCCGTGCCAGTTAGACGAGCTGCGGAACTTCACGGACGGGAAGAGATACAAGAGTCTCAGCGCCTGTGCGGAATTCGACTACGGTCGGTACGAACCCCACGTGGTGCCGAGCACCAAGCAGCCGTGAGTGGAACGGAGCACCCTTCTTCTTTCCTGTTGTCATTAACACCAACTGCGAGCAAGTTTGCTAAGGCTATGGGGCTTTAACACGCTCACATATGAACCAGAAGACCCAGGTTCAAATCCCACTTACTACCATTGTGTCCCTGAGCAAGACACCCTGAGTGTCTCCAGGGGGGGGGACTGTCCCTGTAACTACTGATTTGAAAGTCGCTCTGGATAAGGGCGTCTGATAAATGCTCTAAATGTAAATGTAACTTTTGTTGGAATACCGGCCAGTATGTGGATGGCTTAATGTTATTTGTTTGACCCGCAGCAATCATCTGTTTTGCAAGTTGACCCTGCGACACATCAATCGCCTGCCGCATCACGTTCTGCTGCATGTTAATGGGAAGCGTTTCAAGCGAGCGTTGCAATCGTGTGAGTAGCTGGTAAACGTCTTCTATCTGGGCTCTAACGTGGACTATCAATCACGGACTGATTGCAAGCAGTGGCTTCGAACCTGACACACAGCGCAGATACGTAGCACTTTATGCGCAGTTTAAAATAGACAACACAAGTACTATGTGTAAAAGACTGCTTAGTCCGAGTTACTTTTTATGTTTTCTATCTAGGTAATGTCAGAATTATTAACTGAAGGACTCTTAATTATGGTGCAGATGAAGAATGTTTGCGACAGGGAGTGCAGTACGTCCCTGCCAGCTTAAAACAGAAGAGCAGACCCAAGCCCAGTATGGAAAATGAGCCTGAAAAGAAGCCAAACGCCAAGGAAAAGGGAGAAGACTTCTGGGCACCCAATTCCAGCGAAGGAGAGGACAGTGACAAGGACAGCATGGAAGACCTTTACCCCTGTCAGTGAAGTCTTGGCTTTGTTTCTTTGATTTAAGGAATATTCTTCTGTTGAACATGAACATTAATTGCTAAAGGCCCCTTTTTCAGCATCCTTATTTACTTTGAAAAAGCCAGAGAATGAGGAGGTTATGGAAAAAGAGGAAGATGGTTTTCACACCGATGAGGAGGAGATGGAGGTTTCCTCCGTGGTGGAGCAGGTTTCACTGAAGAGAAAGAAGGTCAGCTGTTACCTCTGCTGTTCTTTTTATGTGCGTGTGTCTAATGGCCTTCTGCTAAAACTTGCTGCCAAATTGTTCAGGTACTCTTTGAACAGGACCTACATGATCAGACTCTGCTCACATCTATTGTTTTAATTTTCATCTGAATTATGGAAATTAGTTTTAACACTAAGGAACGTTTTTATGTTTTTTTTTGTTTTTTTTTCCAGGTTCAATCGGGTGGCTTTAAAAAGAAATTTAAGAATCATCAACGTAAAAGAAAAGGTTTCAAGAAGATTGGTAAAGTACAGAATGGAAAGTAATAAAGCACTATTTGATGATCCATCTTGTGATGATCCGTCTTGAAATCTTGTCTTGAAATAAGTTTATCCATCTATCTGTCTCTGCAAACCTATAATTCTGGTCTGGTCTGGGTGCAGTCGGTTTGCTTTATCTAACAAGGTCCTGCAGCCTTGTCCTGTATTAAGGCTCCATTAAACTTGCAGAAATTCTGCAGTCGTTACCTGTCCTGTCTGTTGTCTTTAGTAGGATTGTGCTGATCTTTCAGCTTCCAATTGGGCAGCGACTCAGAGTTTTGACTTGGCCTGACCTGACCCAATGCAGCTGGTCCTTAACAACTTGGCTACTATGTGAAGCTGTATGCAGGCAAAAGTCATGTCAACAAACCAAAATAACCATCTGTGAACAGTTTGGATTGCCTGGAACCTATTGAAACTCCTTGTAATATTATTTGTCCTGTTTTGAAACCCTAAACGTGTTCTAACTATGGTACTAAGTGTGTCCTAATCCCAACAGGCACATTTTCTTTCTATTTCCATGCATGGTACTTAAATGATCTCTATATAGAATTAATCACTTATGGTGAGTTTTCTCAATGACTGTCAAGGTTCCTAGCCTGAAAGTCAAATATTCAAAATGCAATTACTTTTTTTTACATTTGGCTGTATTGTTCCTAGCCAGATGGTCATATTACACACATACACTCTATTTATACAATGTAAAGTAATAAAGAATTGTTTCATACACAGGGTTCTTGGCTAAAGCCTGAAATGTGAGAACATTAATCTTAGTTTAACTATACCATACCATAGGTGGGTGGAATATAGTGATGTACAGTATGTTCTAAAGAGAGCAATTTTCATGTGTACTCATGTGTACCCACACCATTTAACTCTAAATTATTTGATCACAGTATTAACCATTCTGTCCCCCACCATACACCATTACACCCTTGTAAATTAGACAAATAATCCATATTCATATTAAAGAGAACTGGAGACATTATTTTACCTAGCTTAACCCCATTGTTAATTCAAAAACAGCTAAGTAATGAGTACAAAAATGCAACATTTTTGTATTCTGTCTCTTACATTTAGAAGCAAATTCTTTTCATGCAAATATACATACATCTGTGCTATGTTTATTTTTATAAAGCCAATTTGTAACCTATCAAGTAAACTTGTTTATATAATAAAAAAAGTACAAAAATGAGATCCTACATCTGTAAGAATGAAATATTCTTATTAAATACTTTGTTCTTTACATAGTTGCATGTGCTGACAACAAAATTTCACACAAATTATTGTAGGAAATCAAATTTATTAACCCATGATGGTCTGGATTTGGAGTCACACTAAGAATACACTGGATAAATACACTACAGACTGATCCAACTTTGATGTAGTGTCCTTAAAACAACAAGGAATGCCACCCCACACCATTACTGACCCACTGCTAAACCAGTCGTGATGGAGGACGTTGCAGGCTGCAGAACATTCTCCACGACTTCTCCAGAACCTGTTACATCTGTCACATGTGCTCAGTGTGAACCTGCTCTCATCTGTAAAGAGCACAGGATGCCAGTGGCGAATTTGCCAATCATGGTGTTGGCCCGTAAGCATAACCCAAACCTTTGGACGTCAGGCCCTCATACCACCCTCATGGAGTTTCTCACCATTTGAGCAGACACATGCGCATTGTTTGCCTGCTGTGGAGGTCATTTTGCAGGGCTCTGGCAGTGCTTCTCTGTTCCTCCTTGCACAAAGCTGGAGGTTGCGGTCCTGCTGCTGGGTTGCTTCCCTTTTACCACCTCCTCCACATCTCCTGATTTACTGGCATGTATCGTGGTAGCGCCTCCATGCTCTGGACACGACGCTGACACAGAAAACCTTCTTGCCACAGCTTGCATTGATGTGCCATCCTGGATGAGCTGCACTACCTGAGCCACTTGTGTGGGTTGTAGACTCAGTCTCATGCCACCTCTAGAGTGAAAGCACCACCAGCATTCAAAAAAAGAAAAGCACAGGAACTGAAAAGTGGCCTGTGGTCACCACCTGCAGAACCACGCCTTTATTGGGGATGTCTAACTGCCTATGAGTTCAACCTGTAGTCTATTCCATTTGCACAACAGCATTTGAAATTGATTGTCAATCCGTCTCCTAAGTGGATAATTTGATTTCACAGAAGTGTGATTGGCTTGGAGTTACATCGTGTTTAAGTGTTCCCTTTCTTTTTCAGCAGTGTATTATACTTTATAATGGTCTATAGTTGTCTATATTGAATTCTTTACATGCTTTATCTGCAATGACTGGCAGCAGTAGGACGAAATGCTTGGAGTCATGTAATATGCTATGCACTAATATTCAATAGAAGGACATAGCAAGTAACACTATGAGTCTATAACTTCAAATACTCAGCAGCTACTTATTTCGGACCACAATATTTGTTCATTACCATTCTCCCAATAGCTCGGCACGCTTGGTCTGGTGGTCTAATAACCATACCGTCATTTTGAACAGCATCATAAATCTTAAAGTTAGCACTTTCAACACATTATATTCCCAAAGGTTTTCTCCAATATCTCAGCAATATTTGTATTTGCAGATACTGCCATAATCCTATATCAAGTTCAAATGAGCTTTAGACCATATGTAGTGAAATGAAATAACAATGAACCCGGTGTTACATACTGACTAGCCAAGCTACAGTGCAAACATGGAACACAGGCAGTGCAAGAATAACATTAAAGGCATGTAGACAACATAGAAAACAAGACAGCACTAAACCATTGAAATGAGTGTGATATGAGTAAAACGTGTGCAGTTACTGCTTTGCAAAATGGAACAGTGCAATAAAAGATCAAATATTCTAAATATAGACTAGGTAGTATGAGTGTGTCAATCCATTCTCTGAGTGTTCAGGTGTCTGGTGGTTTGTGGAAGGAAGCTGTTGCACAGTCTGGCACTGAGGGTCCGAATGCTTCCATACATGTTTCTGGATGGTGCATGTGAGGGGCGTGGCTTTCCAGGTGCAGAATGTGGTAAATGTCCATTACAGAGGCCAAAGAGACTCTGATTTGATGAGACTTCTCAGCTGTCTCACTATCCGCTGTAGGGTCCCTTCAAACTTAAATAATGTTTATTAAGAGTTTTAGAACTTTACACCCTACAGCTGTGACTTTTTGGAATAACATTATCAATGGATTCAAGTGGGAATGTATTTGGTATATATATTATACATAGATATTAAGTACATTTAAAAGTACATTTAACTCTTTTTAATTCAGATATAGAAAGTACTTGCTTATTCTGTGGAGGACCATGAGAAGATTTATGTGATTTGGTTTGGAAATGTGTTCATGTTAAAAGGTTCTGAGAGTCATCTATGCCAATGTATTAAGAATTTCATTCTGAACTTACTTATAATCAGACTGGACTTTTTAATCAACTTCGGAGTTATTGATTCTTTAATAGTTAAATAGATAATATGTTTATAGATTATCCATATGTTTTATTATTTCAATCTAAAAAAATTATTAATTCGTTTAAAATTACTGTTTTTTTTTTCAGGAATGGTGAAAGCGCCACCTGGCGGCTACAGGAAATGACGTTTTACAGGCATTGTTTTTACCAGTTGTCCTGTTCTCCAGGAAGAAAGGTTTTCTTTTCGCCTGTTTTCTAAGATATTTTATTACTATTATTATTATTAATAATATTATAGTGAAAACTGCATACGGTTCTCCGGGGACGCGGTTTATGAAGTCAGCACCGTGGGGACGACTTTTACAGAAACATTCTCCTCGTGTCCAAGCAAGAAAAGGTGAAGATATTAACACGTTTTAAACAGGTACATCCTGGTGCAGTATCCGGGTAAGAAGTTGTTTTTTTCCTGTCGCCCTAATTTAGTCAGGTTGCAAACGGACGCGTCGACTAATAAATTCACGCTATTGTCCGTAAAGGGGTTCGTTTCCAGCATTGCGAACTAACGGCTGATGAGGAATACAACAACAACATTTATTTCTTGAATAGCCCATATTCACATACAGTATGTATAGCCCATATTCATATACTCGATGGGCTTTGACAGGCCCTACAGTTGACACCCCCCACACTTGACCCTTCTGCACAAAAGGAAAGACTCCACACAAAAAAAAAAAAACTGTAGGAGAGAGAAAAGGAAGAAACCTTGGGAAGGAGTGATACAGAGGGGGATGAGAGCCTGCAAGTGGTGCCAGTGCGGGGTCTGCGATTGTCCAATAAGAGAAAAAAAGACCTATAGTTGTAGAGGCGGACAAGTCCAAAGTGTAGTCCAGTGTCATGGAGTACAATACGTGTCCATTATGATGCTGCTGGTCCGTTTGAAAATCCCTGAAGCTGTAGTTGTTACGGTGGTGGTGGTGGCTGTGGTGACCCTCCTGGTTTGTTTCATGCTGGGTCATCGTGTAGCAGCGGCCAGGAACCAGGATTTATCTGCTGGTCTCTTCGCTGGAGTCTGCCGGTGGTCTGGGCGCTTGATTCTGTGTCTCGAAGAAAACAAACACTGTACGACCTGAGATACTGAAATATGTGGTAGAAGTGGCCCGGTACCCTAACTAGGACAGCCTAACTAGGGTGAATTTCACACTGTCTGTGCGATAAAGTTGAGTGTGTCAACTTAATGTGTGTCAACATGTGTGTTCGTTAACCTTCTTGTGTTTTTCAGGGGACCAGAATTTTGTTCAGTCAACTAAAGATGTCAAGTTAACACGATTGCTAACCCGTTGGTAGGCGACCATGGCGTGCTCATATCCAAGGATCACACGCTGTGTGTGTGGCAAACACAAGATCCCACTCAAAGACACCCATCAGGTGTGCTTGCATTGCCTGGGAATCCAGCATGCGAACGAGGCTATCGTGGAGTTCGGCAAATGCCCTCATTGTGCCAGAATGGACTGGAGCACACGCATCAACCGTCTCACCAAACTGCAGGAAGTGATGCATCTCGAGAGCCAGCAGCAGAAACACGAGGCGGCGCAGACCGGGCTCCAGGCCGCACCTGACACCACCATGCTGACCAATGTCAGTGAGTCCAAATCGGTCACCGTCCTGTCCGACTCCCATCCCATGGCAGTGACACCCGAGCGGTCTTCCGCCATGCCGTTGATGTGTGCTCTCATACACCCGTCGTCTACGGAAGTCTGCAACAACTCTGGGAACGGTGTAGCTATCCGACAGTCGGCAGACTCCACTCCATCTTTGAGTTGTGTGCTGCCGCCTTCTAGATCTCACAAGAGGCAACGTGTCTCCAAGTGTGGCTCCTGTAAGAGATGCTCAAGGCACGGCTGTAAGCATGGGCACAGACAGAGGCGTTCCCCTTTACGGTCTTCCTCCACTTCCTGCAGCTCCTCAGAATCCCCCTGTGAGCCTAGGAAAGAGAAAAGGTCTCGCAGAGGTCTGGAAAGACAGCATAGTCTTCTGCTGGACGTGGTGAAACTGAAGCTGGAGGAGCATCAGAAGGCCATGCAGGCACAGTGGGCCATGATGGAGGCCCGGATCAAGGCCCTGGAAAGCAGAGACTCGGAGGGCGTGCCAGTGTGCTGTCCAGCCCATGTCAATGTCGGCCTGCCTTCCGCCTCATCCCAGGAGGAGGAAACGCAAGACTGGGCTGGTTCCACCACAGACACTTTAATGACAATTCTGACACCAGTTGTAAAACAAGAGGAGGAATTATCCTCCTTTTCACCCATTTCCAATGTAGATTTTCCTCCTGAAGCTGGAATAGAAACGAATTCTTCATCGCCTGAGGGTATGGTGTGGAAGAAGGGCGTGCTTGCAGCTCAGCCACTTCAGAATCTCATTGCTCGGGCGGCGAAAAGCCTAGGCATACATTTTCCCAGAAGCTCCGCCCCTCACAACCCACCACACCCAACAATGGGGGTCGAGTTTGAGGAGCTTGTGAAAAGCACATGGCCCAACCCAGCCAGCTCAGAGCCCTTCAGGGAGGTGTGCTCAGAGATGTACAAACTTAACGAGAGCCAGGCTCCAACCTACGAGCACATGCCGCAGGTCGGGGGCTTCATGTCTTCTGTTTTCCAGGCTGTTCAGCCAACTGAGAACCTGGAGATCCCTGTTCCTGCTGGTCAGTTGCGCATCACTGAGTCCATGATAGAGAAGATGTACCAGACAGGCGGCATGCTAGCCAGAAGCGCCAACTACCTGCGCTACCTCTCGGACTACCAGAAGCGGCTCTTGGAGGAGATCACAGAGAACGTGCGTGCTCAGCGGTTCATGGAGGTCTTGGATGAACTTAAGCTCATTGCTCAGTACACTCACCAGCTCTCGTCCCACCAAGCAGAGCTGTCTGGTAGAGCTATGGCAGGATCGGTGGCCATTAAAAGGCAGGTCTGGATGGCAAGGACCAATTACACGGATGCGCTAAAATCTATGGTTGCTGACCTGCCATTTGTTACGAATCCGTGTGCTGGGGTCTGCTCAGTTGGTTCGGGACCCTCTGGGCCAGCATGTAAAGAAGAGCAATATATATAATAGTTTTTCATGGGAATGGGTAAATATCCTTGAGGATGCGCTTTATTAAGCAAGCTACCAAATTAAAATAATTGGTTTGAAAAGTCATTTCTTAAAAATTGTTTTGGTTGACATTGTGTATGGAATAAAATAAAAAAAATTATTAGAGCATGAGCAATAACAATATTCTCAAGATGTTACAAATAAAATGTGATCTGTTTAACAGTGCAGTGTTTATGCCTGTGTTTTATTATAATAACGTGGATAATATAATATAATAGGCATTGTGGTGCCTTTTTTGTTGTTCGGTTTGATGACTGCAGTAAAGTCTGCAGCCTATACGCACCTCACAGGGTGTTACGGGTTGCGTATGGGTAAGCTCCATAATTCTGTATGTTTGATTTTTTTTTATCAAACACAAAACTACAATTGAGTTTGTAATCTCCCTAGGCTGCAGGTGGTAGTAGCCTATGAACCAGAAGACCCAGGTTCAAACCCCACTTACTACCATTGTGTCCCTGAGCAAGACACTTAAGCCTGAGTGTCACCAGGCGGGGGACTGTCCCTGTAACTACTGTCTGTAAGTCGCTCTGGATAAGCGCGTCTGGTAAATGCTGTAAATGTAAATGTGGCGACAGGTTCGTTCCTCAACGCGAAGGTTTGGGGGTTTCATTATTCGCACCGAGCGGAGCGGCGCGGCGTTGCGTCTTCGTCGGGGGACGTCGCGCCTCCTCGATCAGCATACGTGGCATGGGGCGGCCGCGGAGCTGAACTGGGGGAGCTGTCGTCGCCACGCGAAGCATTGTGGGGAGGAGGCGGCCTAGTCTACTGAGACAGGCAGGAACTGCTGGGCACGGAGTAGTTGTAACTCCCCCCCACCCCCTCGGTAAAAACAAATATATATATACGTTAACATATATATATATATTTCGCCACGAATCCTCTCCAATAACTTAACGGGTGGAGCAGCGCGCCTCGCTACTTGTCCGACATGGGCCAAGAAGACCTGATGAGCACGGCCGAGGACGTGGCGGACCAGGTATTTGACACCCGCGGCTCCCCTCTGGTAGACAGACAGACAGGCAGACGCGGGGACGTGCGGACGGAGGTCCCGTATGGCCTGAATTGATTTCGTCGTCCGCCGGACCGGTCTTCTGCCGGCCAGCCCCTGTTGAATGGAGTTGAACGGTGGTGGACGTCGTTTAGCCGCTAGCTGGCAGCCGTCAGGTGTCTTTCTCTCTTTTTTTTTTCGGACTGACCCGACAATCGTCGGTTTTAACTGCGGAACAGACGCGACTTGCTTTTTGAGTGGCCGACGTGACGCACCGAAACAAGAAATCAAAAGGGCGCCGTGAAGTTGTTTCTGGCTAATTTAGCTAGTGGAGAGTTAGCAAGCTAGCTGTTTACTGGGTCCGTTATCTGACTAGCTTGCCTGGTTGAAAGTGTTATGATGCTTTTTTTTTTTTTTTTATGGAACTGATCTTTCAGTGGCGACTAGAATAGATAGAATGTGTAACCTTCGCGCGTGTAACCTGTCTGCGATAAGTCGTGTTCACTAGTCTGGTCTTATTAAACTCGTTTAGCTGTGAGACGTAGATTCTGCCTCATAGCAAGTAATAATTTAGTTGGCATACAATAAATGGCTTTTCGAGAGGCTGATCTTGAACATTGAACCTTGACTGCACCGTATTTGCACAAAGCAAATGGAAATAGGCTGTATTTTCTGTCTCACTTTTGTATGTCACGATTGACCCATAAAGAATGAAAGGGCAACATTTCCATTGGTCACACTTGACTCTTATCCTGACAACTTAAATAATATATAGTAAAATATTCCCCGGGATGAGGGTTGCTCTGTCGGCTTCTGTTTGGTGCACATTCCATGTAGCATCTATATAAGTCAATGGGGAAAAAAAACAAAAAAAAAGTTAAACAACAGTTTATCTGGACCGTAGAACTGAAATGCTGCATTTGAATGGAACCCTTACGTTCATGGGATGTGGCCTTATACAAAAAAAAAAGTCAAATCTTTAATAAGTGGAAGAGCACCATTTCACACTAGTGTTTTGTACGCTCCCTTAGAGGATTGTAACTGATTGCTCAAGAAGGGGGGGATAAGGTTTCGCCAGGCGTTTCCTCATTACACTGCTTCAATGCTAATAAAAGCTTCTGCAGCTGCAGACAGCAAATGTGGGAGGCTTACGGTAGTACGTTCCTTACAGCGTGTTGAGTGGCAGTGGGAAAGGATAGCAATCATTAGAAAAATCCAAATGATCTAAATTGCCTGTTAAATTATGTGAACGTACGGTGCCTTTTGTGGGGATGTAATTGGAATCTCTGCTATTAATGGTAAAAAGGTCTTAGCAGGTTAGGTTACCACTGTTCCCTTGTGGCTACAGAATGAGAGCAAAGTGCTCTGTCACGTGTGATATGGCAGTCCTTTGCCAGAACACGACACATTTTCTTGCCACTAGAACAATAGAAATGTGCTATAATTTTTCTTGCCACGATGGAGCGAGACTGAATGGTATTTTTTTTAATGCTCTGTTTGCATCATGTATGTTTTGTCTGATGATTGCTTAAGCAAATTATTTAACCTCTGCTCCATAAATTACGACCTATGATGTGCCATAAAAGGATATTGAACAGAGCGTAATGGTAGCAGGTTAAGAATTCATGAGGAGGCTCTGATTGGTTGGCTAGGTGCTTGCAGTGATTGCCTGAGATTTGCAAGTGGGAGTTGGTGCGCAGTGATTGGCTGCTCTAGTCTGGCTGTGCTGATGTGGACCTTCAGTGGGAGGGATCACAGGTCAGAGGCACGCTCTTCAGTACATAAAGCAGTTCATGTTCTCAACGTTGCATTTGTACCATCAAGTTGTGAAATAAACAAAATATTTTTTTATGTGAAACTTGAAAAATGGTTTGAATATGTAAGTATGTGTGGGGTTTAAAGAGGTTTAAATCCCTCTTACTACCAAGTGTCTCCAGGGGGACTGTCCCTGTAACTACTGATTGTAAGTGACACTGGATGATAAATGCTGTAAATATTTAACAAATGTAATGCACAATTTCTAAGTAACTTCTGAGACGTGTCAATGCAAACATAACAGTCGAGTCTTTCATTCTTTTCTAATCTAAAATGAATATTTTATTTTACAAAAAATTATTTGTAAATTTGAATCAATATAGTATCCATAGATTATTCTTCATTTATTAATTTGCCTGCTGAATTTATTTTGAGAAAATGTCATTTATATTTAGATTTTTAGATTTACAGTATTTTATCAGACGCCCTTATCCAGAGCAACTTACAATCAGTAGTTACAGGGACAGTCCCCCCCCTGGAGCAACTTAGGGTTAAGTGTTTTGCTCAGGGACATGATGGTAGTAAGTGGGGTTTGAACCTGGGTCTTCTGGTTCATAGGCGAGTGTGTTACCCACTAGGCTACAACCACCCAGGTTTTAAATGGACCGTCCCAATCGATGTATATATTTCTTTCACCCTCTGCAGTTCTTGCGGGTCACAAAGCAGTACCTGCCTCACCTGGCTCGCTTGTGCCTTATCAGCACCTTCCTGGAGGACGGCATCCGTATGTGGTTCCAGTGGAATGAACAGAGGGACTACATAGAGGCAACCTGGGGCTGCGGCTACTTCCTGGCCACATGCTTTGTGCTGCTTAATCTTTTAGGACAGCTTGGTGAGTCAGAAAAGGGTTTGCGCCCTACCCAATGGCAAAATATAATGCCACAGTGTCAAACCGTTTCATTTCCTAGTAGCAGCATAAAGTAAAACAGTCTGTCCTTTTCTTTCAGGTGGCTGTGTGCTTGTCCTTAGTAGAAATTTTGTACAGTATGCCTGCTTTGGATTATTTGGGATCATAGCTTTACAGGTGAGAATGAAGCTATATTTTACATGCTCTGTTTTATATTATATACCTTAAATGACAGATGTACGCGTGTATTTTGTTTTTTCACATTTTTATTCAGACGGTTGCGTACAGCATCTTGTGGGATCTGAAGTTTTTGATGAGGTGAGTGCCTGACCAGTCAGTCTATTTAAAGAGTGGGTTTTGTGGGTCAGTGGTGATTTTGCTCTTCCTTCTTGATGTCTCAGGAACCTTGCTCTAGGTGGCGGCCTCCTCCTGCTGCTGGCCGAGTCGCGCTCAGAGGGCAAGAGCATGTTTGCAGGCGTGCCCTCTATGGGCGAAAGTTCCCCGAAGCAGTACATGCAACTGGGCGGCCGCGTGCTCCTGGTGCTGATGTTCATGACCCTGTTGCACTTTGACTCCAGCTTCTTCTCGGTGAGTGTCTCTGCCTGTCCAGAGCTGTCCTGATAAAATTGGTAAAGCAAATGTGTGGGGCTGGTTTAAGGTTGTCATGAATCTGAGCCTGTGACCGCTGAAGAGTTTTAGCACCAGGGACTTTAACGTTTCTGCTCCTTTGGTATTTTTGCCCTGATAATCCATGAAACCCATTCTAGTCCTGGAAGACCCATTTCCTTAAAAATGGCATTCTGAAAGAACAGAGAGAGCAGAATGCTGGAGTGGAATTCAAAACCAGCTCATTTTAGAGATGGTTGAGATGATTAGAATGATTACTTTTTTCTTAACACCATCAAAACTGTAACCTTCAAACTTGTTTCCTTCAGATCTTGCAGAATATGGTTGGCACAGCCCTCATCATTCTGGTGGCCATCGGCTTCAAAACCAAGCTGGCCGCTCTCACGCTGGTGGTGTGGCTCATGGCCATTAACGTCTACTTCAACGCCTTCTGGACAGTGCCTGCTTACAAACCCATGCATGATTTCCTGAAGTACGACTTCTTCCAGACCACGTCAGTCATTGGTGGCCTGCTGCTAGTGGTGGCCCTGGGCCCTGGAGGTGTGTCTATGGATGAGAAGAAGAAAGAGTGGTAATAGGACCATCACCACCTCTACCACTGCCCAGGAACACAAGGACCCAGGATCTTTACATCCCAAATTTCACCTCTCCCTTGTCTAACATCAGCTGCTCACAGCAGGCCCCACAGTTTTTTTAAGTATTATTTTCAATAGGACGAAAACTGGAGATTTTATGCTAATTTCCCTCTATTAAGATGGCAAATCCCATGCCCATTTATTTTGTCTGTTAAATAAGTCAAGAATTGTCTTTATATGGGCAGCATAGTCACCAGTGCTGTTCTGTTCTGCCTTTCATTCTGTGGATTTTGTTGTCTGTCAGGACACCATAGGTAAATTGTACAGCGTCCTCTCCTGTAGCAGTGAGTGGATGCTTCCATGTTGCACAGGGGCATATGAATATGTGGCATAACTGCTGTGAAACTGCAATTGTTATAATCAAGTGGAAGAGTGAAGACTGGTGAGCAGTCCGGTCACTGACATTTGAGGAGGGAAAAAAATTATTATATATTTAAAAAAAAAAAAAAAAAAGGGCACAGGTACATTTTTGCCTAGTTGGAACTGAAGAATGTTGCTCACCATATCGATCCTGAGCCATTGAGCTCTCAGTGATGTTTTCCTGTCTCACCTTTTCTCTTCCAACCATCACATTTGCCCTCTCTGTACAGCATCTGTGTCCTTGTGTTTGGCCATAAGGAGCCTCCGCTTGTTGATTTAAGTGGTTGAATCTGGCGGCTCTCTGTCTAACATACTGATATTCCGATGATTGGGGTTGAAGCTGTTGATGCCCGACCCGCGATTCAGATTTATAATTTTTTTGGACTCTTTGTACTGTTTGTGTCTTGAGGAACACCTTAACTAGTCATTTGTCTCATGTAAAAGCAGTAGACTGGCGTTTACAGTTGCAAGTTGCCATATTTTGCAGAAATTACAACGGCAGGTGGAGCTGGACTGAGTGTCAGATCTCACACCTTTTTGTCTTGCTCAGTGTTTTCAGAAGTTTATATTGTATTTTTTCTGAGATCATTATGGACAAATAAAAAAGCAAAAACTACTATGTTCATTTTTTTTTATGTTTTTTTGGTATGTTCTTGATTATCTGTTTTTTTCTAATGCTAAAGGAGTAGAGTAGACGTGACATTGTGTGTTAAACGAGGAGGTGAGAAATTCCCTAATTTTGGAAAAAAAATGACTGACACTTAATGGACCACATGTGCACCAGTTATAGTGACTGTCTTAATGCACATTCAGAACCCAGCCACTGAAGATCCATGTTACCATGCGTTTCTTGGTGCCGGTCCCAAAGCCAGGTAAATGTGGTGTGTTGCGTCAGGAAGGGCATCCGGCAGGAAACTCTTGCCATGTTAACTAGACTGGTCTAGTTAGGAGACTAGTTAGGAGACTGGTCTAGTTAGGAGACTAAATATCTGCACAATCTCTAATCCGTGCCAAGAAATGGCTTCAGTCAGGACCAGTGTTCAAATGGTGTACGCCTCTGTCTCACAGAAGTCCTTAGGTGCAACTTTGAGTCAACACCAAGTGTTTGTTAAATATTGACCTTTTTATTGTGCCAATTGAGCGAATCAAAAGTATTACACTAAACCTGAAAGAAAAATTATGATCCTCCAAGATTATCTAATCAGAGAAAGTAAAAAAATAATGGGGATTTGTGATGTAATGTTTACAATGTATTCAGTGTGAACCCAGGATTCATTCAAATATTATTCATATGGTACAAGATTGCTGGGTATGTGAGGTAGTATGAACATGCATGAAGTCATGCAATATAGGCTGGGCTAATCACAGTACAAATAACACATCTTCTGTATAAAGTTTAGGTGTAAAGTGTAGCAGAACAGTGGTGCTTAGCACTGAAACTGAGATAATCAGAGCTACAGTATCATGGAAGAACTTCTTAATGAGTCAACCACTATGGGAGCAGATGCTTTTAAACTATGTAAACTCTTTGATAGGGTAGCCTTTTGGACTTGTGGTCTGAAGTTGACACAGTGTCATCATGGATATTAACATCATGGTCATTTTGGGATTATTTATCAATGTACAATATATATCTTCATCGTTCACTAATGAGCACCTTGACTTTGTTAAGCTGAAAGCTCCTTAAGCGCCACTTATTGAAAAAAAAAAACACAGTAAATTATTTTCTTCCTTGGCAAGGCTCTGTTCTCCAAAGTATGTGAGGACCTCGTTCCTCACTTGGCTGTGGACATCAGTGAGGGTGATAAAAATGATTCAAGAATGTCACAGCATTAACTGGACCATTAACATGCAAATAAACTGCACAAAAATCCATTTTCAAACAGCTCATTATGCGCTTCCAAATAATTTGGAGACAGACACCTCACCTCACCTGTCCTGTCCTCACCTCACTTCACCTGTCCTGTCCTGTCCTCACCTCACTTCACCTGTCCTATCCTCGCCTCACCTGTCCTGTTCTGCTCTGTTCTGTTCTGTTCTCAACTCACCTCACCTCACCTGTCCTGTCCTTGCCTCTCCTGTCCTGTCCTGTCCTCACCTCACCTGTCCTGTCCTCAACTCACCTGTCCTGTACTCACATCACCTGTCTTGTCCTCAGCTGTCCTGTCTTGTCCTCACCTCACATGTCCTGTCCTCACCTCACCTGTCCTGTCCTGTCTTGTCCTCACAACACCTGTCCTGTCCTCACCTGTCCTGACGATGCTGTTTTGACGTGGGAGGAGAAACGGTGGGTCAGACCAGCCGTCTGCCACAACAGACCACGCGCTGTGGACCAGATGTCACGCGTGGTCTGTTTGTGCTTATATTCACTATAAGCACAAATACTTCTGTTTTTAAATTTCAATGGCTTCCCCCTTTTATTAATGGGGATGGGGGCAAATTATTGTATAACTGTGCTGCTTTTCAATAGCTTTAGCACGAAGTGACTCTGTGACCCCAAACCAATGTAAAACTGTGCTGCTGACTAGTCTGACTAGTCAGACACATCTCAATTTTGAGGGGTTTCTGCACACATGAGTTTATATTAATATAAAAAATAAAACATTCTCCTTTTTTGACAGCTTCAACACAAAGTGACTCTGTGAACCAAAACCAATTAGGAATTTTGCTGCTTTTCAATAGCTTCAACACAAACTAACCCTGTGACCTCAGTCGATTGAATTGTTGGTATACATCCTAACATTGAAAGATGGATGTATGCTTTATGGAGCAGAATTCGTTAGTATCCCCCATCACAATACCACAACTGTCTCTTAAGTATTTGAATGTCATTTGAAATATTGAAATAAAATCAGGGGTGTATGGAAAAAATTGAGGTGTGTCTAACAAGTCCCTTGTCTAACAAGTCCCTTCTACATTTGTTTTGGGTCACAGAGTCATTGTGTGTTGAAGCTATTGAAAGACAGATCCTTTTTCTATGTGTTTTATTATTATTATGTTAATATAAAATCAGGGGTGCAGATAACCTACTAGAACCGAGGTGTGTCTGACTAGTCCCTTACAGCAGCACAGTTCTACGTTGGTTTTGGGTCACAGGATCACTTAATGTGAAAGCTGTTGAAAGTTAAAAACAGAATTCTTTGTGCTTATGGTGAATATACCAATACCTGAAACTAACTTTACTGCAGTGTCCCGTCAGGAAGAAAGAGGATCTCACACTGCTGCTGCCGTTTTTCTCTATTAAATTGGCTCATATAACGTCAGTTCCACCACAGTACATGTACCAAACGTGTGACAATCACTTCACTTTCACAAACGTCACATGTGTATAAGTATTATAAAGGAAATGATAAAAAGGACCACAGGAGCTTGGCCCGGTCTGCTGGGTTCCTCTGATTGATGAAGAGTCAGCAGCAGGACATTCTCTAACGGGCTGGAGGCCCATCTAAAAATGAAACACGACGATGAAGCAAGTTCTTTGGTCGAATTGTCGGGTCCACCTTAAATACCCGTATTGCGCCTCTAGGGGGTGAAGTTCAGCGAGGCTTAACGTTTTAAATCTGGATATGGCGATGATCTCTCAAAAATTCACAACTATTAGAAATGGTATCAAGTGTTGCCTGTGTGGCCAAACACTGTTTTCACTGAAAATGTCACATGGGAACTGCATTATATTAATTGCATTTACTTACAAAAAAAAAAACACAGTTTGAAAGCTCTGGGCTACTGAAAACCCACTCTTTAAGGGTAAAATAGGATGTGTAGACAAACTATTAACTAATACTATTCTGGCAAAACATTTGTTACTGTAAGATCTATCTGGGAACTATGCTCATGTGCACATAGATTTATGATGAGCTTGGATATTTTCATGAAAAAGGAGCATTATATAAGGTGGAACAGACAGTTCGAATAGGGAGCTGCGAATAAGGAGTTGTATATCAAAATGTGTTTAATTATGTAACCATTTTATGTTGCTACTATATATCATTCTCTCATTTATTCACATGGTTATTTATTTCATTATATCGTATTCATTTATTCAATTTGGAACACTTTGGAGTTCCGTTAGGTTCAAAAATTAAAAAGTTGTTCGGTGGAGTCGTGCACATTAGTGTTGTGTCGTTCGAAAGAACGAATCTTTTAAGGTTAACGTACGGAACCGAACCACTTCCTTGAGTGATTCGTTCATTCCTCAGTTCAGTTGAGATGTCAGTAGCCCCGGCTGGCGGTAGGGACGGAGGGAGGGTGGGACAGCGAATGAACAAACACTCTCCTGAATCATTTTCCCCTGAGCCTTTCTCCGGCGTTTTAACAGATTTAGTTTCCAGATAAACAGACTTAAAATGTTAGACTGACATTAATGCGAAGAGAATGACAATTGACCAATTGACCAACAACATGCTTGAATTAATTATTACAGTGATATAATCTCAAAATGAAAGTATGTTCCGCTTTATCTTCATGAAAATAACTGTACTTTAAACTATTCAAGTATTCAAATTCGAATTTTATTTGTCACATACATAGTCATACACGGTATGATATGCAGTGAAATGCTTTTCCGACTGCTACAGACCGCAGTATTGCAAATATTGCAAACATAACCAAATATTGCCAAGTTTGTATTCCAAGTATTCCAAGTTTGGTGTTCTTATAAACATTGAATTTCACACCAAATTAGCAAAAAAAAAAAGCCTCACTGACAACTGCAATCAACATGCCTTACTTAAGAAAGCAAATCCAATGGGATCTGGTTTGGAGTTTACAACGGTTAGTACAGACCAAAGCAGCAAAAATATTTATTCACATATTTACTTTATACAACACGCAGTGAAATACATCAGAATCACTCTGTTTTAACGGTGCGTAGCTAAAGAAATAGGTAAAATTGAATAGAACAAAAGAAGTATAAGGCTAGTAAAAAGTATTATAAACGTCAGCAAGCTCTAATGCAGAGGCGTCAAACTCGCAGCCTAACTACAGATCCCATAATGAAGTGCTTCAGTTTCCTTGCCGAGCGCAATCTTTACACTGCAGCTGAATCTGTACAGGAGCACTTTTCACGTTCATGGCAAATGGGTCGAAATTCTTGCCATTCTCTTGATGAGCTTCAAGAGGTTGTCACCTGAAATGGTTTTCCAACAGTCTTGAAGGAGTTCCCAGAGGTGTTTAGCACTTGTTGGCCCCTTTGCCTTCACTCTGCAGTGCAGCTCACCCCAAATCATCTCCATTGGGTTCAGGTCCGGTTGTTAAGTACATAACTCCACATGTGTTCATTCATAGTTTTGATGCCTTCAGTGAGAATCAACCAATGTAAATGGTCATGAAGATAAAGAAAACACATTGAATGAGAAGGTGTGTCCAAACTTTTGGCCTGTACTGACCAGCGTACTGACCAGCGTAATGACCAGCGTAGCAGCCACAAATTGTGTGGTGGCATGTCCTGATGTGTTGTGTTTACATTTACATAATTTATCAGGTGCCCTTATTCAGAGTGACTTACATTCAGGGACAGTCCCCCCCTGGAGACACTTAGGATGAAGTGTCTTACTCAGGGTCACAGTGATAGTAAGTTGGGTTTGAACCTGGGTCTTCTGGTTCATAGGCTACCACCACCCCGTGTTCAAGTGTACCCCGGAGAAAA
The DNA here is from genome assembly GCF_900700375.1 of Denticeps clupeoides. NCBI lineage: Eukaryota > Metazoa > Chordata > Actinopteri > Clupeiformes > Denticipitidae > Denticeps > Denticeps clupeoides. The sequence goes on from NC_041709.1 coordinate 4,849,022, forward strand.
CAAACAACAACAAAAAAACTCCGCTAAATTGCCACAGCAGCAACTCACATAAGGTGAGTATGTGACTAATGTAACACAGCATGCAACTAATAGTGTATAAGATCCACAGTATGAGAAAATGTGTTAATTGTGACAATGTGCAAGAGAACCTTGCATGTTCAGTGTGAATCCTTTTCTGAATATACCGTGGGGTACACGTTCAGTGAACAGATCACTCACCGAGCCCAATTTAGCGAGTAGACCATTTAAATAGCATACAATAGGACAGGACACTTAAAACACCATAATTTTGAAACGAGTTTATGTTGCAAAGGTGCATGTTAAAGGACCACAGTAGCAACAAGTATTCCAAGTTTGGTGTTCTTATAAACACCATCACACATGTATCACACGTGACAATCACTTCACTTTCAACCGGTTCCTCCCACGACGAACGAATCATTTGAACGAATCCTTTTGGTGAACCGATTCTTACGATTCAGTACATCTAAAAAGAGTGCACGGACAGCTGTGATTGGTCCGCGCTGCCCGTGTAGTTCTTTGGCTTGCCGAGGGGAACCCGCATATCGCTCGGCGAGCTGCTCGACACGCGGCGGATCGAAGTAGGTCTTCGTGCTGTCGGCTTTTTTATTGTATTGTATTGTTTTTTTTTTTTTGCCCGCTTTTTTTTGTGGGGTTTTGCTGGGCTTTCGTTGATCCTCACGCCGACGTCATTCACGCGTTGCACATGTTAATATCGTAAATCACGACACTCTGTGCGTTTGTCCCACGTTGCTATTGCTGATGTTGTATATAGGGGTTGTAGCGAAGCATCTTTGCTGCCCTCACAGAAATACGTGTTTCACGCCTATTTTCGTTTTTTTTTCTTTTTCTTGGTTTACATCATAGCTTCGCGAGTTACTGTGTAGTTGCGAAGAACTTGCTGCGTCGGTGTTTTGCAGCTGCTGCAGCTGTCACTGGCGTGCGAGGCGTGCAACAGGTCGTTGGATCTGATCGACGCTTTCCACGTATCTTCACAGTACCTTCACCATGTTCCGTCCTCAGGGTTTAAAACGCTCAGTCTGACACAAAGCCGACCTGAGAAGAATGTCTAAAGGCACCGTGGTCTTGGCTTACAGTGGAGGTCTGGACACATCATGCATCCTGGTGTGGCTTAAGGAGCAAGGCTACGACGTTGTTGCGTATCTGGTAAGAATTCGCCGCACACTTGCATTTTGTGGCCCCATGATTAGGAGAGACAGGTCTCCTTTGTCTCCGGGGTCAGACCTCGACCAAGTTGGATTAGCTGGACTGCGTTGTATAGACAAGGCAGCAGGGATGTGCTAACCGTGCATTTTTCTCCCCCCTCGCTTGGGTGAGGTGTCACCTCGCTGCTGGGTGGGTGAATAGGAGAGGAGCTCGGCCAAATGAATTCCACCTCCTGGCAATTACATGATCTTCATCACGTGATGAGGAAATGTAGACGCAATGGCCAGAGACAGTACCTTAAATAAGTCTTTTTTTTTTTTTTTTAAATGACATAAGTGGAAGTAAAAGTACTAATAAAAATACTTACTTAAGTTAGAGTAAAAATTATCCTTTACTATATAGTCCTGTCTGAAATCTCCATGATAAATAGATGATAGTCATGATGCATGATGCAGTCATGAAGACAATTATTCAGAAACTGTATGCAGCATGGCTTGATGTAGACCATCATGCATTGCTTTCTGCCTAACACTGAAGAAGAAGATACTCCAGATGATCCTCCAGATTTACACTGAAGCTTCGGTTGTAAAAAGGCTGAGAAGGCTCCTCCTCTCCTTTATCTGAATGGCAGTAATTATTAATAAAGTGACTGCTGGAAACATGCAGACTTGGGATGAAATAATTTATATTTAGATGCCTGCATCCAAGGTTCCTTTTGACACTAGTCGGAATATAACTTTCATTGCAATGTCTTTAGCTACAACAAGAAACGTAGAACGATGTCGATACAGCCTCTCACACGTCAACAGGAAAAGACAAAGCCTATTCAGGACTTGAGTAAAAGATGTAATTTGAAGGTGCCCTATTATGAAAATGTTACTTTGTGAGATAATTTTACATTAATACGAGGTCTCTTAGCCTGCTTATGTTCCTGCAGTGGCTAGAAATGGCAAAATGTGTGAAGAGTTCTTTGGCCATTCTGCTTCACCGTTCAGAGAGTGGCAGGTCAGATGGGCTGGAATGTCTCCCCTTATGTCGTCATAAGGGGAAAGGTTACCTCCTGTTTCTAATGCTTTGTCCACCCAGAGAATTCCCCACCCCTCTCCTAAAACTCCACTGAAAAGTTACACACACCTAAACGGCGCATCCTGGGGAAAGGTCATTGTGGGACTAGGCTAAAGTGGCTATAATTCTGCACCAAGGCTGAATTTTGGAAAAAGACTTCAGATACGGTGTTAGGGGACCACTAAGACCCCAATATAAAAGCGAAAGAAAAAAAAAAACGTTGACGTGTTGCATTAGAAACATAGCTTTCTTTAGCAGGCAGGATCTAAATTATTATGATGTTTGTTCTGCCTTGTTTTTTAATACTTTTTCCAAATGGTCCCGGTATACAAAAGCTGGTTTACAAATATAATAATAATAATAATAATAATAATAATAATAATAATAATTGCATAGCTGAATTTGTATAAATTAAGTCCAGCCTGCATGTAAGAAAGGCATACTTAGAACTACATAAATCAGCAGGCAGGCTGAACCTACCTAATTTCATGTCTTACTACTGGTCTGCCAATATTTTGAAACTAACTTTACTGGATTTCAAATTACAAAATGAGGGAGGGCTCAGTGTGGACCACTATGAAAACCATGCCATACCAGCTTGTATCTCAAATAGGATTTCCATGATATGTAGCCTTATACATAACATAAACACACCATCATAGGATAAATCCAAATCATTGTAGGAGCAGCTTCTAATTGTTGAGACAGTTGAAAGTGAAAGTGAAGTGATTGTCGCACGTGATACACAGCAGCACAGCACACAGTGAAATTTGTCCTCTGCATTTAACCCATCACCCTGAGTGAGCAGTGGGCAGCCATGACAAGCGCCCAGGGAGCAGTGTGTGGGGACGGTGCTTTGCTCAGTGGCACCTCAGTGGTACCTTGGCAGATCGGGATTCGAACCAGCAACCTTCTGATTACAGGGCCGCTTCCTTAACCACTAGGCCACCACTGCCCCATTGACTAAAATCTTATACAGTACATATTAAAATGGTTAATCATCTATATGACAAGAATGAACGGTTAGCTAAGATTTACCCCAGTACTAGTGCTAAATGCATTTACATCTGAGGGACATTCGGGTCATTTTGAGTCTGCGTCCTGCTGGTTTGGGTCGAAGAAATGCAGCCCAGTGGCTAGAATTAAATGAAACTGCCACCAAATTCAATCTTGCTGTGACATCTTTGTTTAATAAATTAATCTTTAATGGGCTTCTGTTTGGAACAGTAGTACATTTCACAAATTCACTATTTAAAAGTCTCATCAAGGAATGAGGGGAAAAACTGAAAAAATGTCTCTGTTCTTTGCGATAGGCCAATATTGGACAGAGTGAGGATTTTGAGGCTGCTCAGAAGAAGGCTGAAAGTCTTGGCGCAAAGAAGGTGAGATTAATCAGTATTTGTTTTTTCATTATGCTGTAACTTATTTTCTCCTCACATGCACACTTTACCCTCTTACCGTTTAGGAAAAAAATGTACCGAAGCATTCGGGCGCTCACTGCCAGATTATGCAACAGCTTCATCCCACAGGCCATCAGACACCTGAACTGTCAGGGACTTTCCACTCAGAACTGACAAACGCACGCTCTACCTCATATGTTCAGAACATATCGCTATTACATTTCTATTACAGCAACATTTGCACATTGTTATTCTGCACCTCATGGTTTACTGGTTTTAGCGCTGTTATTCTATTAATCTTGCACTGCTTGTCTTGCACTGCCAGCGTCCCATGTTTCACTTTATCTAGCTGGTTTGTCAGTAGGTAACTTTGTTTAAATGTTACGGGTAGCACCAGGTTCCGTTTTGTTTCACTATGTACTGTCTAACATGTATGTAGCTGAAATGACAATAAACTTAAACTTGAACTTCAATCACATCTGTTAAGATAATTGGAAGGCTTTTGCACCCAGAGCTGTAGATTAACCACACTGTGTACGCAAAACACATCTTCATATTGTCACTTTAAAATGTGTGCACCATGTTTAGTACCATGTTTGTACTTGATTTTTGTACTACAAATACAAATATTTGTATTTGTAGTACAATATGGTACAAAAAATTCCTGTATGGAATTTGATCAAACCTACAATGGGTAATGACACTTTTATACATTACATTAAATATTACAAGCTCTTGCCTTGCTTACAGCACGAGAAAAGAATGTAAATTTGTTGATCTCTGCTTTCAGGTTTTTATTGAGGACCTGCGGGCAGAGTTTGTGGAGGAGTTTATCTGGCCTTCTGTTCAGGCAAATGCCATCTATGAGGACCGCTACCTTCTGGGTACCTCCATAGCTCGACCCTGCATTGCACGCAGGCAGGTTCAAATCGCCAAGCAGGAAGGGGCGCAGTATGTTTCCCATGGAGCCACCGGAAAGGTAAAACCTTGCGCGTTGAACAATCGAAAGATTCTGTCTCTTTTTCATTCATAGGTTTGTAGTCAAGTGTGAACATGTTCTATAAATGTTACCAAACATGACACATGCCACTCTGGAAATTCTTTACTTTTGTCTGTACTTGTTCTTCATGACCGCGACATTACTTGCACATCAATTGGCACCCATCATCTTACACTGGAAAAAATCTGACACAATTTTTTGCAGTTTATGTGTAACTAAATTGAAAGTGGGCACTTTTTAAGTAGGCTTGAGAATAAAAGATGTTACGAGTTTAAATCAAGGAAGTCCGGATTCCGGGACACAAATATGAGGAAACGGTGAACTAAATTCCTTAAAAGAAAATCCAGTTGAGGGAGAGGTGTGTTGCTGTTTCAGGAACTGGTTATGAAAAATAGCTACTGTCTAGCTTTTTTATGTTATTTGTCATTTTCCTCATAATAAGCTAAAGGTACTTCAAACAGTGTTTTTTTTGTACAAGGGATGCCAATAATAGTGGAGCGCACTATACTTTATACTTCAGCAGCTTGTCATGATATTTTACTGTTGCCTTAAACGTCAGGAAGCATGCTCCACTAGGTGGAGACTCCACTAGGTGGAGACAAATGTAAATTTAATATGAAATCTGGATGTAATCAATTATTATTATTTTTATTTAGTTATTTACTTACGTGTTTCTTTGTTTGTTAGTAAAGAATGACAATTTTCATTGTAAAAAAATTCATTTACATTTTATGGAATCCATAAAGGCTGTTTTTAGTACATAAATCTGTGTTTTTGAATCCTTACGTGATAAATGCAGCCTGAAAACCTGTCAACAATATGAATGCGCTGTAGGAAACACTTTTCTTATTTTCCTCAAGGGTAATGATCAAATCCGATTTGAGCTGACCTGCTATGCCCTGTATCCTGAAGTGAAAGTAGGTATTGTTCGGTACCTGTTTTACCTGTTTTTGTGGTGTTGTCTTTTTTAAATTTATATTGAATCAGTGACATGGTCAACCAACAGTCTTGTAATTTTTTAGATTATTTCTCCATGGAGGATCCCAGAGTTCTACACTCGCTTTAAGGGCCGGAAGGACCTGATGCAGTATGCTGAGGTGACACCATTGTTCCCTGCTATTGTACACAAACTGACTCATACAGTTTTATTCATTCTGTTTTATAATTGATTTAATAATTTCAAAAACATTTATTGGGTTTCTTTAAACAATCATTATTGTCTTCTATTTTGTTCTATTCTATTCTCTTATTACATTCATTCACTAGAGGGAGCTGTTGTCGCATGAATCGCAAGTTAAAAGTACATGAATGCAGTGTTTGCTGTATTAATTTCTAATACATTCAGATAATTCAAATAATCTCAGGAATTAAATTATTGTATTAGAGCTATATGTATCTAACACATGTGCTAAAACATTATAAAATCACAACAGCAAGTGTGTGTGTGTGTGTGTGTGTATATTATATAATATTCTATCTTATCTGATTATTTTCAAAACATTCATACACTTTTTTTTCTATTTTGCCTAAATCTCAGTGTCTGTGATCTGTCTCATTTACAGAAACATGGCATCCCTGTCCCGGTCACTCCTAAGGCTCCCTGGAGTATGGATGCCAACCTAATGCACATCAGGTTGTTCACAAATCCAGATTATAAGCATTTTAATAGATCCATAAACTCAGCATCACATGCTCTAAATACCTTAAATGTTTGTGTTACTGATTGGTTATCCTCTTTAACAGTTATGAATCTGGTATTCTGGAGAATCCAAAGGTAAGGTGTTCTTTCTCATTTAAATTTACTCATTTTTATCATTGTGTTGCAATTTTGTAATCTGGTTGAATAAATCCTGCAATTTTGAATACTAATTCTAATTTAATCAGACAGGGGTTTGTCTTATTGATTCCCAGTATTGGTTTATTGACATTGTTATCTTATTTGAAACATCATCATTAAAGTAAAACATTAGTTATAACATAACTTCTTACATACTCTTTCACCTCTTCAACTGTATCTCATGGCCCTAAAGTCATATTGTTCAGGTAAACAATTTTGATTTTGTGACTAGAAATTGCTGTTGGCTTTCAGACCACTAAGTGTTCAGCAGATTAGTGGAAAACAATAAAACAATAAACGTAATATTGATTCACTGTGCAATTATGTGTGTTGCACTAATCAACTTTACACCTCTAAAAGCACTTGCCTAAATAGATGCAAATGGATGTCACAATGAAAATTATTTTACCACACTGGGTTAGATGCATCACCAAAGGCCAAGGGTCAATTCAGCAGTCCCCACTCAACAAATGAAAACCCGTAAAGCACATCCCTCCTTTTCTCCCTCTTTCTCTTTCTTTTTTTTTCTTCCGCTTTTCTCACCCTTGGTGGAGAGTACCAGGCTACAGACAGACAGTGACTTGTCTTCAGAGGGCCGAGGTAATTTCCAATTTCATGGGAGCGAGGGGGTAAGGGCTGGAAGTGGTGTGACCCAGCCGGGTCCCTCCTGGGTCCCCTCGGCTCTTCGGGGGCCATTGTTTTCCCGCCGCAGTGCCGCAGGCGCACAACATGGGAGGGGACCCGCTTCACAGTGTCACCGTGACACCAGAATGTCACCAGTGACAGGTCTGCATCAGACAGATGCTGCGTAAGAATGGTGTGTCTGGAGGAGCAAGAGATGGTACAGCATTCCTCCGCTCTTTCAGTCAGGACCCGGAATACAGAACATACAGATCACTCCCCACCCCTGGAAGCGCTGTCCTTCATGCACTCAAGCAGGGTTCTGTGTGTGTGTGTGTGTGTGTGTGTGTGTGTGTGTGTGTGTGTGTGTGTTCGCTTATTTTTGTAGTGGACAAGGGTTTCATTGTCGACACAAATGAAGAATCACCAGGGTTACACCTTTTGCTAGGACGTTCATTGTGTCGTAACACACTCGTCGGTTGTATGACCGTCGTTACAGCAAGCAGCAGTGTGGAACGGCACCGAAGGCAGTCTAATAAAGAGTCGACCCAGCCAGGTAGTGGCATCATCTCGCCCTCGAGAAAAACGCTGCTGAGGAAGGTCGTCACGGTGCAGGCACACTGAGTCTCAAGTTACTGTCGGGCCAGAAGGTTGTGTTTATGGTAAACACGGCAGTAATACAATGGCCTGTTTTCTCTGCACAGATTATATACAAGGCACATTGTTTCGTGCATATGTTCCAAAAATATTGTGCATTACCTTAGAAGATCTATGTATGTTCCACTTCACTGCTGTTGGCCCCTCTATGCTGGTGGCCATTGCCCAAAGTAAGTCAGAAGTCATTATGACAGAAACCCACGCTGAATTACAGAGGCCAACGTGCTGACCACCCTGGTTCGGAAACATGAATAGGAAATGGGGCAATGGAGGAAACACAGAGGCCTTTGAGCAGACCCTACACAAACCTGTGGATGTTGTGCTCAACAAGTTTCTGAGAGGAAATTCATCTGCAATAGTGGCGTCTTTATTGGCGTGCTGACTGGTTTTGGCCTGTAGGGCATGAGGGTGGCTCAATTATGAAGCAATGTGTGTTTCCTTTAGTTTAAACCCCCGGGGCCCAAGACCTCCTTTCTCAAATGCTGGGATGTGTCTTTAGTCTATGGAATTGCATATAAAGCCTCAATGAACAATTGATCACATAGGGAAAACCGTGTTGAACTTTCTATCAGTGAGCAATAGATTACATTATTTTTGATAACGTTCATATTGGTGCTCAGCTATTTCATACTTGATCATTTAGATGCTAAATTGAAGTAGATGCACCGCATCTCTACATTATTATAATTCTTAGTGCAGTTGGTGATGGGGTGGTGTAGTAGCCTAGTGGGTAACACACTCGCCTATGAACCAGAAGACCCAGGTTCAAACCCCACTTACTACCATTGTGTCCCTGAGCAAGACACTTAACCCTAAGTTGCTCCAGGGGGGGGACTGTCCCTGTAACTACTGATTGTAAGTCGCTCTGGATAAGGGTGTCTGATAAATGCTGTAAATATAAAAATGTAAATGGTGATGGTCTGTACCTGCAGGGCCAGTCTGATCATGGTGTGTGTTGGCATCTTCAGTCACTTAAGAACGCAGTCTGCACATATATGTTCTATTTCTCCGTACATTTATTCATTTTTTGACCCTTTAATTTGTCAACCGCTTGTAATGGGGGGGTGCAAGGTGCTTAGCTGTCATCAGGTGTCAAAGTTTGTTTTTTGGGGTTTTTTTAGTTCCTGTGGAGTAGCACTGAAGGAGAGAAAACAGCATTCCTCTGTTTTCGCTGCTGCTGCTTAATGTGCATCTTTCTGTAACACGGAATTCACAGAATGTTCAGTGAAGGCTCCTTGTTACCAAAACATTAACCAAATGTCTGTGGGGTGTCAAATGCAAATGTCCAGCCATCACATGTACGTTCTTTCATCTCAATTTAGCATGTTTAGGGAATGTGTCTTGAGAGATGGGCCAGATCAGAAAATGGTGATTTGCATCTCTCTTGCTGCACTTCTGTGTCAGTTCCTGTCTCTCTCTCTCTCTCTACCATGCACTTTTCTGTCATTTTTTTGCTCTCCACACCTTTCCCCCCCTTTAGACTGTGGGACTTGATTGAAATGCAATGAGGCAGCTAACGTGTGGAGAGACCGAAATTTCCCCTTCTTTAGGATCACGCGGGGGCTGTCTTCTTTCTGGCAGAGCTTTCAGCCGCCCGAAAGCACAGCACTATGGGTGACGGGGGCTGAATGGAGCCGTGCAAAGTGAGCCCAGCGCACCGACGTGATGGTGCAGTTCACGGCCCATTTGTCACCAATGCACTCTCTGCCTCGCCTTTTCCCTCTCCGCCCTACTCTGTATATTCTTTACCTATTCGTCTCTTTTGGGGTTAGATGGCAGGGCCAGGCCTGCCGGCAGGGGGGCTGGGATTTGAAATTCATTGATCTGGGCGCTTTTATCCTCCCATCCCGCTCTTTCAAGGCTTGCCAATCTATTTCTCATGATGTCCCTGCATTGCATGTCTGAAAGTAGCAGACGGGTGACAAAATAAAAGGAAAACCTGAATAAATTGGTGGAGAAAATCAGGACATTTTGCTGCCTTGGTGTGGAGTCACTGAACTCCAATGGGAGTAAATCAATCACCAGATCATCAGAACAATGATTATATATCTTGTCTACTGGTGTCCATCTCTACAGTAGACTAACAGAGAAGGAGCACTGAAGATCTGTCAGCCAGCAGTGACCAGGTCATTGCATGATTGATGTCAATCATGTCTACAGGCTCCTCCCACTGTCTTAAAGTTTGTCTTCTGGGCTTATTGTTAGTTCTTGTTTTGCAAATTACAGATAATGTGCATCCAGCCATTGACTGCTTATATGAGTTTATTTCAGTTTATTTAAGTCCAGAGGATGTAAATGCTACAACATTAGTGAAAAGTCACTATGTTCTGTGTTCTTTAACGTCAGGAAAATATGTTGGCTTGTTGTTGGACAGTGGCATCATATGGAGGAATCATGTAGAACGTGTACAATGGCAGAGCAGCTGGTGCGCAAAGAAACCATCCGTTTATTTTCCTTACACAGTGAGCACATCAGAAATAGCTTTTAAAGGACGGCCATTTTGCCCCACTTTGTTTTCATCTCACATTGAGGCACCCGGGCAGAAAATAAAGATGGATGCATCCAGCAATCAATTTTTTGTGTTTAGTTAAAAGGAAAGTGAATATTGGTCCTTTCAGGATGCCAGTGAGCCGGGATTAGTTATGGTGTGATGATGTTTTGTCTGGTAAAGGTTTCCATTTAAATGCGCCCGGTGGTTATTTTGCATAGTTCCCCTGCAATTTGCCTCAGTTCAGGACACATCGGCTTCCATTTCTGCCTAATGCTGTATAATTGGCAGGGGGGGCTGTTGTCACTGCAGCTTGACAGCCACTGTCCTCTGGTCTTCATCTGCAGAACGACATAGCCAATTCTGTCCAAATGGGAAAGAAGGCCTGTCTGGCACAAGGACATGATGGTTTCTGCTCCGTCAAAAGTTGAATAAAGACGATTCCAAAATAAATGTCAGTCACATCCTGAAATAAACCTCTGGTTCCAAAGGGGGCCTGCAGTCGACAGGGGATATTTCAGTCCGATTTCACCTTTGATTTTGGACTTTAATACTGTTTCTCTGTATGGTTTGATCCATTTCTCTTGAGGTGGTGTGTGTATGTGACTCAGGGGACATATACAGTACACTCAGAGACACACTCTCTTTTTCTGCAGGAGAGGGAGGTGTCTCCATCTCCAGCTGCATCTCCCTTTCTCCCAACCCCCTGTGGTGAAGGGCAGCCCAAGGAAAATGAAACCAAATAGAGGGGAAAATGGCACATTGGGTTTTTTTTTTTCTCCCCATTCTCGCCCTCTTTTCACTTAGATCTTGATGGCATTTTAAGACCTCACTAGCCCAGGTGTGGACACTTTTCTGTAGGTTGAGTGCTTTAAATTTTAACAGTACATCATGCTATGCTGTACATCCGAGAGGTCAAGTAGTGAGGTGACAGCAGTAAACTATCATGTATCCACTTATGGCAGTGAGACTCTGATTCACATCCTGTGTCTTCCAGAACCACGCCCCGTCTGACCTCTACCTAATGACCAAGAACCCAGATGATTCTCCCAACCACCCAGATGTGCTGGAGATTGAGTTCAACAGAGGTGTGGCTCTTTTCATGGTTATTTCATTCTTCTCTTATAGGAACATAAAGATATAGGATTGTATTTTATTTTTGCATGCTGCTGAGATCCACAAATTAAAGGGTTGAGAGAAAATAAGACTTTTCAACACTGTTTCCTATGTCTTATTTATTTGTACAAATAAATGCACTAACACTACCGTGATTGCTACCAGATCTGCTTTGGTTTTTGGTAATGCCAAAGACATGGTCTGAGAACCTGTCGAGACATACAGCATGTGCTTGCACCAGTGTTATTGTTGAAACACAGGACACAGCTAAGTACAGGCCAAAACCTTGCTCATGCAATTAGCCTTTTGAAAAAGTCTCTTACCTCTTGAATTGCTCCTGAGCCAGTTTGCATTGTTTCTGCCGTACGGGAGCTGTGCGTCCATGTTACCTTTAGCGCACTATGCACCGCTGTCCTCGTAGGATGCCCCGGTGACCTTTAAACAAATTGTGTTTTCCATGGAAGGCCTGCGCTATAGAAAGTCCCCCATAGAAAGCAGTGCATTGATGTTAAATGCAAACGTGTTGGACAGTCAATGGAGAGGCCAATGAACTGGTAATGTGATTTTATTGAACAGCCGTGCCATTGTGTGCCTTAATCCCGTGCTGGATCTTTGCTCATTTGTGATCAGTATTCATAGATATTTTAGCCACCACCTCTCCCCCCCATCCTCTCCATTTTTGTGTGGATGAGAAAAGCTGGTTTAGTTGCAAACACAAAAGGCCCCCCTGCCCACCCCACCCTACTGCAATAGACCTGCACTTGGATGTTTTATTTCTTTTCTGTGGGTCTGTTTTCTCAGCCGCTCTTAGACTGGCCTGAGCATTCCCATAAAAAAAAAGAGGGGGGGAAAAAAAAGAATTTCAACTACGCAGGAGAAAAAACTTTTACCTCTTGTGATTTCTCCCTCCTCCCTTTTTTCTTTCTTTCTGGAGTTTTTACTCTCTATATAAAGGGAGGGGTGGAAAAAGAAAGAGGAAAAATGTAAAGCAGTAATTTTTCCTACAACTGTGTCTGCTTTGCCATTGTCTGCACTGTTCTCTGCATTCTAAGGGAGAGAAGAAAGACTGGTGAATGCAGGACTGTACACACACAGCCCAGTTAGAGAGAGAGAGAGACACATATATACAACACAAGACCAGGACCCTCCGTTCAATCGTTTTTTTTCCCTCTCTCTCTCTCTGTCTTCACACCCCTCATTTCATTTATTTGAACTTTTAATCTAATTATTAACTATTTGTGAGGATCAGAGGCTTTGTTGCTGCCCAAGGCTGGCCTCGGCATGGCAGGGGCCAGCATATATGGGAATGGGGGTCGGATTGACAAAAGCCCTTGTCTGAAAATATTTGTCAAGTCCCTTTATGCGTCAGTTGAACAGGGCTTACACTTTTACGCCATTCAGAGACAGTCCGAAACGCGCCTTTTAGGGACGTGATTGGCAACTGCAAGCATGCTAAATGCTAATAAGCTCGGGATGGATAGATGGAGGAGTATCAGCACTTTTTTTTTTTTTTTTTTTTTTCTTCTACAAGCCTTTGCTCTTCAGAACTTTCTCGCCCTCCCCATCCTTTCTGCTGGCCCACCTCCTCTCAGCCCTCCCCCTATCCAGGCGCAGTCAGTTGCGCCCCCTCCACCTCTGGCCTCTGGGATGCCCATTTCAGTCCATAGACAAGCAAGCCACTGACAGTGATTTATTTATGGGAGTTTGTTTTGTTGGCTGAGGGTGTATCGGGCAATTTGGGTGTTCTTTTTTAAGTGGTGGGTGTGGGTTTTTGTTTTATGTATATTTCCCTCCTTTTCAGACATTTTTCTGCTAACCTGTTTGCTAACTGAAACGGAACGATTGTCAGTCTTTTCTTTTTCCTTCTGGCCATCTCTTTCACCATTTACACATACTGTGGATATGGTGTGCACAGTGACTCAATGTGGAGTGTGTAATTCAATTAGGAAAGGATTTGCTTGTGATTTCACAGCCTTCAGTGTAACAAGGCTTTTGCATTTATTAATGACCCGTCTCCGAAACTCCCATAAAAGTGCTGTCTGAAGCACTCCCAGCCATTCCCAGGCCTCCAGGAAAGCTTGGGGCCTTCAGACCCTTTAACTACTGTAAACTCGCGGCCCCACGGTTGTTTGGATACTAATGGCCCTGTCTCTTTTGCATTCCCTGTGTTTCATGTTTAGCTGTGTGTCTCCTTGTGTCACAGGTGTGCCTGTCAGAGTGACTCACCTGAAGGACGGCAGGTCAGAGGACACACCGCTGGACATCTTCTCCTTCCTCAATGAGATCGGGTAAATGTAGTTTGAATGTGGCTGCAGGCTGCAGGTAGAACTGCTTCCTTCAGGGGGCAACGTACCACCTAAAACTAAACGGTTCCATGAGTTGGTGTTCGACTGTGCGTGATTGTAATCATTTGAATAAACTCTTCCTTTTATTGTTGTGCAGAGGAAAGCATGGTGTGGGCAGGATCGATATTGTGGAAAACCGCTTCATTGGCATGAAGTCCAGGGGTGAGTAAATGTCAGGGAGAGAGTGACTGTCAGGCAGCTCTAACGGCCAGTTTATTTGAACATATTTTCTGACGAAATCTGAGGTCAGCTTAGTGATTAGCATGTCACAAAAAAGTATAATATGCCATTTATTTACACAATATAATTATTTTGAATGGTAAATACAAATGGTGTAAAATAAAGGCTGTCTAATGTCTAAAGATTTCTTTCAAATTATTGTATTCTATTTGTCATGGTGCAAGTCAGAAGGCACAACAAATTTAAATAAAATGATTTAAATAAAAATGCAGGGTAGTACTGTGTGAGCTAAACAGTATGCGGTATAAATTTGGCCAACGGTAGAGATTTTGATTATACCAGCCTACCCCAGAAATATCTGCTCCTTTCAAAAATGACAAATTTGCATCACCCGCGTGAAACCATGCGTACTAGCAGCACAAGCCTGCAATAAGTTTAGGGCGAGAGCACGGCAGGGTTTCCACGAATCCAAGTTTTTATTTGAAAGTGAAGTGATTGTCATTGTGAAACACTGCAGCACAGGACACGGTGCACACAACAAAATGTGTCCTCTGCATTTAAGCATCACCCTTAGTGGGCAGCCATGACAGGCATCCTGGGCGCAGTGTGTGGGGACGGTGCTTTGCTCAGTGCCACCTCAGTGGCACCTTGGCGGATCAGGATTCAAACCGGCAAGCTTCTGATTACAGGGCCACTTTCTTAACCGCTAGACCAACACTGCCCCATTTAAATTTGACTTTCCAAAATGAACTTCTTAAATATCATGACTAAATGACTAGTAATCTTTAAATCCAGAGTTTAAAGGTGTTAAAGGTTTTAAAGGTTTCCAAATCAATTAAGTCAGTCAATTCTACAAGTCACTCTACAAGTCTACAAGTAAATTCTATTAAGTCGAATCAATTCTACAGCCAAACAGGTACAGACATCAAAGCTAGGCACTGACATGCATTATTACCTATTTTCATTACATATCTTACATATATATTATCCTGTGTCCTCTCAGATGTGTCTGTGTGTGGATTGGCAACCAGCCCAGGACTTATTTTTCATAGATATATAGATCCCCGCATCTCCATGGCCATTTTTTTTTGAGGTGGTGGATTGATGGATACATGCAGTAAAACCATTTTGAAATTATAATGAAAGTAGAATTGAGATTTCCGAAAATTACAGCTCCGTGAGGCAGCGAGGACACGGTCATCTTTATTGAAACTTGTCTAGTTGTCTGGAAAGAGGTGGACAAGAAAAAGTATTGCAAATGTAGAACTTCTTTTCATTTGAACATTTGACATCTGGTGTTGCGAGTATGTCAGGCGTGTGAGTTTGTCTGAGTGCACGCTTGTTCTCTCAGCTGACTGCTTTGAAGACCTGTGGCCTGTGCTCGTCTCTGGCACCCTCATTCAGTGTTGAATTGATGGCTGCTTCTCCCCTTTGAATCCAAAAGGCAGTTGCCTCTCTCTTCTTTTTTTTTCTCCTACCCACCGAGCGTGTGGCGTCTCCGTGGGGTCCCGTCTCTCCACGTCCCCCAGCAGCGTGGCATTTCTGTCACATGCTTCCTTCCTCACACACTGTGATGCCCCTGATTGGCAAATTGACTCAGCCGGGACAACTGTCACTGTTCCTGACTGGCAGGTACAAATTGGAAAATGTGAAGAAACCCCCCCCCACCCCACCTGGCTGCACTCTGCTGCCCGCACAAAAGATGAGACCAGCGGAGAGGTGGACTGTTGGAACAGAAAGATTCCAGCAAATGATCGAGTGTGTGTGTGTTGATGTGACAGCAGTATGATTTCACCACAGATTGAAAAGACCTGAGGGAGAGTTGATTGCTCATGTTTGTTAGTGTGTGTGTGTGTGTGTGTGTCGCGTTGAGTGGGTGGAGAGGCATGGAAATGGATTTCTTTAGAAATGTGGTGTGTTTACATCTGTACGTTCTCTCTCTCCAGCCTTCATGCACTGGGAAGCGGCCCAGCGTTCTCTGAATATTAGAACTGCGTTTACTGAGACCAGTGCAAGGCCAAGTGATTCAGAAGAAGAATACATTCTGGCCACTAGGATGTCTTAGACTTAGAATTATTGATCATTAGGACTAGGACCATGACAACTATTCGTAATTCAAGTATTTCTGAATTTTAAGAAACATTAAATAAAATGAGAGAGACTGCTTTTGAATTATAATATTTGGGTTGAGATCATTAGTGGTGTGTGTGAGAGAGAGATTGAGATGCCAGAACGATGCTTTGAGGTGTTTAAACCTGTGGTTAAATCCACCCATTTCTCTGTACTTAATTTCTGTTCAGGCAGCACCAGGAATGCCAAGCAGGCTTAGTGAGCCATGAGTGGACGCCCAAAGGGGGCACGTGCTCGGCACAGCAGCACTTAAATCCCGGCCTTAACCCCCAGCAACCCCTTCAACAAACCTGGCCTACAGACACATAGCCTGTTTAAAAGATTAATACCTAAAATTCACCATCCCTTTGTGTCCCTAATCTAGGCTAGCTGTTCCTTTTGGTGGCTTAGAGCTGATAGAGTTGCGGGGCAGTTTGGGCTTGTTTTATCAGATAGCCTTAACGGAAACTGCCCGAGTCTGTCTCTTTACCTTCCCCTTTCTTCTTAATCCATTCAGACTTAAGGTTGTCTTTATATGTCAAATTGCCACCTTTTAGGAGTTAGAAGATCACTGTTTGCCTGATTTGCGTTGGGAAAAAATGTCCTCTTCATCTCCTTTTCATGCTTTTTTGCCCCCAGGTTTGCTTTAGTTGATTAGAACCTAGAGCTAGGGCTGGGTGATATGCCCTAAAACTATACCACAAGTTTTATACCTATAACTGTCCATCTGTAGACGGTAGTGCATTCAAAAATGAAATATTTCTTTATAGAATATTACTCGTTGATTTTTAGCCCTTTAGCTGTTAGCACATTCATTATAAATGCAGAGCCTATACATACAGCATCTCCTCCACTAATGGCTTTGTCCTCATACACTTGAGTGACCGCTCCATTTCTCCTCGTCTGTTCTGTTCCGCACAGTGCAGAAATTATGGGTTAGTGAAGCTCAGACCAGGGATATTGGCCACCAAACGATCCTGCCCTGTCATTTAGCCAAGTCAGGTGCCTCCCTGATCCTATAGGGCTTCATGCATTTGATGAAGCATGATATAGAGTGGCTAGAAGTGTTTGAGGCCAGATTTTCAGATCATATTTTTCCCTTCTTCCAGGTATCTATGAGACACCAGGAGGAACCATCCTGTATCATGCCCACCTGGACATTGAAGCATTCACCATGGACCGCGAGGTCCGCAGAATAAAGCAGGGACTTGGCATCAAGTTTTCCGAGCTGATCTACAATGGTACATAATGATGTATAAAGACCAAATAATATTTGATGTGTGAATAGCCATCAAATGAAAAGGTGACAAAAAAACAAAACCATGGTATCAATTAATTTACCTGTTATTTATTCATTCATTCAAACCATAATCATTTAATCATTCAATTATTCATGTATCCATCTGTAGAAGCAGTCAAACCTTTTAAGTCTGTTTCCAATTTTCCAACATGCCTTTTAAGCCCCCCCCCAAACCTTCTGCCGGGTGTAAAAGTTTCTCTTCCCTTCTCCTCCCCTGGCTCAGGTGTCCTAATCTCTTTGTGTTGTGCTGGCAACCGCCTGCCCCCCATTTCTGCATAATAGGATTTGGCCCTATTAGATGCTGCTTATGGAGCCACTGCAATTAAAGCCACATGAGAGCTGAGGAGCCCAGGAGAGAGAGATAGTGAAAGAAAGAGAGAGGGAGAGATGGTAGGGGCTCACCACCTCACCTCACAAAGCTGGGAGCTGCAGGAGGGAAACCCAGATTAAACTCATTAGAGGGACGGTGGCAGAGGGCAGGTTTCCAGGGCCTTCCCAACTCGCACGGCTTTCACCTGCCACACAGGAACACACAATCACACCCAAACACATATACATAAATATAGATAGATAGATAGAACTTACATTAAGTGATTATAAGCCAATAAGGGTGGCATAACCATGATTTTATTAAAACTGCATTAAAAAACTTTGCTGCAAAAAATATTTGTGGGTTTTAGGATATAGCCATGGAAGGCTCAGGTTGTCAAGTAATGTTGTCAAATTATCACAGTTATTTTACAAATTAGGTCTGGAAAGATATAGGAACTTGCATACAGTGCACATGGAGTAACAAGTCTGACCAGTTGATTCCATTTGCAGTTTTGTCAAATGGTTGGTTTCAATACATTTTGGTTGTACAGGGTTCTGGTACAGTCCGGAGTGTGAGTTTGTGCGCCACTGCATCAGCAAATCCCAAGAAAATGTGGAAGGCAAGGTGCAGCTCTCTGTCTTCAAAGGTCAGGTCTACATCCTGGGCCGTGAGTCACCCAAGTCCCTCTACAATGAAGAGCTTGTCAGGTAAATCGGTGTTCAAAATGCCTATTTGTTTTCCCCATGTCTGTTTTCCTATACTATTGCCTATTCAAGGCTAGCTCAAGTTTTTTCAAGACCAGGCAAGTTGCTGATGTGGTTTGGGTTCTTCCTGATTGGTGTGCCAGGCAAACGTGGCCATGGCAAAGACCACAGGCTTTTTTTTGGTGGAAACAAGAACAGTGGATGAAGACAGGATTTATTGAGAAAAAAGGAGTGTTTGCTCATGTTATATTAAATATTTTTTACAGGAAAAAACTCATTTAAAACATGAAATACTACTGTCTAGTTATATGTATTGTGGAGAGCAGGAAACAAGTACCCACCCAGACATTTTAATAATTTCTTCTAAATTTCTAATTGGATAAGCCCATTTGGCTGTCTGAAATGTTTCATGCACCCTAATGTTCTGCACGATGTAAAACTGCTTCTGTCAATGTCACAATTGCTGCTCTATGCCCATCTCGTCCCTTAATCCTCAGTTTTGATCCGGTGTCTTTGTTCTTAATATTCATCACAATCATGATGTCTTTTATAGTTGTCTCAGGACCGTGACCACTACCAAGCCAGACACGCAGAAAGATCACCAGCACTTTAATTAAACCATTCTGATGGCCCAACTGGTCCCCCGTAATGCAACAATCAGCCTTCATATTTTATTCCTATTCCTTTAGCAGTACATATCTCAGTTGTACAGTTGTCTCTGATACATTGTTTGATCAGGTTGCCCTACTGCCACTTTCTCTGACCTCCCTCATTTAGTAAATTGAACAGAAGGACAAAGCCTTCATATGTATCAGGATTGTCACACCAAGGTCTTTCTCCTTTTGTCTGTCTGGTTCTCAGTTTCATTTCTCTCTCTCTCTCTCTCTCTCTCTCTTGCCTTTTCTTCCTTTCTCATACACTCTCCCTCATCCTCTTCACTTAGCTGCTGAACACTGAGCCCATTCAGGCCCCTTGACCCCATGTGCCCTCAGGGCTACTTCAGATCTGACCAAAAGCTGAGCCTCCATATGCACAGACTTCTCCTCTTCCATCCTGGGGCATTAATGGGAGAAGACAGCGATTCAGTGGGGGAAACGGCACATTTCATGCTAGTTAGTCAGAATGTGGGCAGCAGTCAGAAAGATAGTTTTTCTCCCCTTGGTTGATATGACCCGGACTAGGGTGGGTGGACAGCCAGAGTGGGAAAGAGCACAAGATCTTAAAAGGAACAGATGCGATGAATTTATTGTCAGGACCAGAAGCCGCCATCGCTAAACATTGTTTCAGACTGCTGGACATGAATCCTGGGTTTTAAACTAAAACAGAACACCATGTCAACATCTCTTGTCTAAAATGCAAGATAGCGCTGTGTTTATTGTAGTTTTAGTTTTTTCCAATCTGGTTCTTTATCCCTCTCGTTTAAAAAAAAATAAAAATAAAAAAATAATTAGAATTTTCTTGTTTGTCTGACTCACACATCGACAACGAACTCAAGTTTTGTCTCTGCATGGGCTTGGTAAACAGTGTAATTAGCGCAGTTGTAATGTGGCTTTTTCTGCATTGATCCTAAAAGAAAATGTCACAGTCATGCCTTCTGCACAATTCACATTTTCATGAAACCATCTACATTCTCCGCAAGCAAGCCCTTTAACACCTTTCAGATCTGTGGTTTGTGCAGTCAATTTAAGATGTTTTTCATTCCAAATAATTTTACTTTAGTTTAGTATAATATGAAATTATGACAGAGAATACTTTATTTTAAATTAAATATTTTAAATGGTTTATATTCTGGCTTGTTGTCATTATGTTTAGTCCATGTGTGCCCTTCATGTCACACTGTAGTTGCACATTTTATATGTTGTATTATGACACTTAATGTCTCTCTGTTTTCTCTCCTCTGTCTCAGTATGGATGTACAGGGAGACTACGACCCCTGTGACGCCTCAGGATTCATTAGGGTTAACGCTGTCAGGTATGTGACTGTCAACTGTGACCACCCTCATGAGTGGCTCATTGTACGCTGTGCTGCTTACTGCCAGTCAATTAACCATAAATGAGCACTAACTAAGCAGTTGCTTTATCTCATGCCTGATCTACACCCAGTAGAGGCTTTTTAAGGCGAATGGGAACTAATGAACCATTAACAAGTAGTATTGACAATTAGCAAGATCTGCTGTGACTTATACTGCCTAAAGGGAAAGTAGAGGTAAATATCTGCCAAAATATCTAAAATCCTCTTTTCTGTTTCCTTTAATGCAGACTCAGAGAGCACTGCCGCCTGCAGGGTGACTTGAAAAAATAGTCAGCAACTCTGGACCGAACAGGAGCCTTCATATTCTGCTTCTACTCATTAACATACATGCGTAATAGCACTCTAATGTGTCTTTAAATTTAATTGTGGTATATGGTAGTCTTGCATTTTAATAAAGGCATATGGCTTATTAGTTGGCTTAAAGTGCTATTCAAAGTTTCAGAACCAGGTTGTTTACATTATCCAGATTGCACGGCAACACAGGAAGAACAGTAAAACTGACTACAATATTGTGTGCCATTGATCAGGTCTGGCTCGGGATTAGATGTGTGTTCAGTGGGAGCCGGTTCTGATGACTGTATTGAACCGCTTGTGAAAGACTCGAGATGAAGGCATGGCGGTTGACTGATGCTGGAGCGCTTCCACTCAGAACAGTAGTAAATGTGCCTGATCTTTAGTAGATTAGACCTGGAGAAAGAACGGCGAGCCCCCCTGCCGATACGAGTGGCCAGCAGGGGGTCGCCAGACCTTTGGATTTGGACCAGCACCCCCCACCATCACCACCACCACCACTGCTCAATTACACCACAGGCGTCTCGCCCTGTCTGTTCAATTACCAGCCCGTCCCTCCATTTACACACCCGATCCTGCGTACATGGAGAACCTGGCACCTAATCACACAGACTTGAGCAATTTTCAAATTGCCTGCACAATAAAAAAAAAAAAAAAAAAAAACATCAGACAAAAAAGGCATTGGGTTTAAGCAGTGAAGCTGAAGGAAAGGACAGACGACAGCCCCCATTTAACCAACCAGGCACACTCCAGACTCATCCACCAGCACCCAAGCAGTTGGTGTCATCAGCAGGGAAAGAGCTTCTGAATGGGCGAAGAGCAGCCGGGAGGGGTTCTGGCCTTCCCATCGGATGCAGGGGTGGAATGACGGAGCGCACCTGTCCACCCCAGCCTGTCCACCCACGGTCTCATGTTCCTCACAGGGAGCCCTGAACCGGCCGAGGCTTACCTGTCGGGCTTGACCGGGGAAAATTAATCGTCCCTGACCTTGCATCAATTATCTCTCATTAGCCTCGCACCCACCACTCTCCTCCTGGGATCGCTGCCCACAAAGGGTGGAGTAATTTTTCTTTTTTTTTTTTTTTTCAGTCTGAAGTTGTCACTGAAATGGACCCCTATAAAAGTCTGCTGTGTCTCTAGTGTCCCGTCCCTGCCCTGTCACTCTCTGAGGTCAGACAAAGACTGCCATTGTTTGGTGCTTTCCTTTCTTATTCCGCATAAGCAACCCAAGACTCTGCCATGTACAAACACAAACCTGACAAATATTCACCTCTGTCGATGTAACACTTCACTGTATGTCATTTAACAGAATTTTAATGGTGGAAAAAATCGAAAAGTCCAGATGGCTGGTTACTTAGTCTGGTACTAGGAGCTAACTGTCCAGTTGAGGTTTCATATTCTGTGTCCTCCTCTTTAAAATGGGTGGGATGTTGGCAAGCATCACCCAGTCTATTTAGCAGTTTAAAACACTGATCTGAGGAATAAATGGTGACACAACTAAATCTCAGAAATTTTAGATCAGCTTTTCGGCTTGACGTGTCTGCAACCATTAGCCAGATCAGCCTGGTAAATGCATGGCTTATCATAAACGACATGTTAATCTCTTGATCGATCTATAAATATTTAACACGTTAAAGTAAATGAAAATAGGGAGCCATGGCTGGACCGTGGCACACATTTGCTGCTTTTTTCAGCACACAGAATGGAAATCAAGCCTGACCAGATAAAAATATTTCAACACATACACAGTGCCATGTGACACACAGTTCACTTTTTTTGGGGCCACATCATCTGAAAATTTCCCTGAGTCTCTTTACCACACTCATCCTTTTAAATAGGCATTATAGCAAGTTATGATTATGTTATGATTAATACATTGCAACATGGCCAATTAGTTCATTTTAATAGCTTGACAGCCCTACAAAAACACAGATTGTCCTTTAAAGATTCTCCTTTGTGGTTTCTCTGAGGGCATTCATTCAACTGATCCAATTTCCTTTAATGTATATACATGTATAATGTATAACTATGCCAATCAGTGTGCAATGCATAAGTTAGTGACATTATAGAGGAGACGAGTGAACTTCAAACAGGGCGTACAATGTCCTGGTCTGTCTGTCTTTGCAAACCTGTCCAACTCTGCTTCCATGCCTCACTGACCTTTATTCTCAACATCAGCCGGCATAAAAGGGCAGGAACAACGACTGCAGGAGGTCAATTACCATCAATTAGAGTAACCTAAGACCTCAGGCCTGCACAGAGCCCCTGCAGTGTGGGAGACAGCCTCATCAAGGTGTAGTTTTAACAAGGCACTGCAGAGGTTTACTCCACGTGTGTTTTTTTTGTTTTTTGATTTTTTTTATGCGCGTGTGCATTGTGTGCAGCTCTCCACTTTTCAGGGCGTCAGACCAGAGCAAAGAAAACGCACGTTTTGTTCACCATTCAAGTTTTCACACTACGTCAACGGCTGACTGAGTTGAAATTTCCATTTTGACATCAGGCACATTTAATGAATGCATTTATTTTAAAAAGTACATTTACTGTGACAACATAGTAAAACTGTTAAAATACATCAATCGTTTTGCTCGACTCATTTTGATATTTTATATGCTGGACCTCAGTTTGGGTTCCACAACGCTGCCCATCCTTTGGTTAAGCTTTCTTTGCACAGGTCCAAGTACCATGAAACTTCTTTTAGACAACAAAGTAAAAAGTATACATTTTGTATACAAGAAGCCCTGGTAGAGCATGACAGGTTTTTTGTAAGTATGGTGCAGTGCAAAATCAAAAGGCCATTGTTAAGAATAGCTGCCTGTCGGTCTGGCATTCTCTCAGGGCTTTGATGAGATGGTTTACCATCTGGCTGTGTAAAGGGTTAACAGGCCCCAGAGGTTTGTAGCCAAAAACTAATGGGCCTGGAAAAGATGATGAGGTCATGTTCACACTGCACTGCGCTTCTGCTGGGTTTATAGAAGGTGGAGGCCTGCCGCAGACTTGTATAGTGAATTATGTAAGGTGGGAGAAAAACAGTAACAGTGTAGATCCTGTTTTATAGTTATATTTATTCATGTAATTATTGGATCGGAAACACGTGTTTTGCTATATACTGCGTATACTGTGTATTATACTAGCATCAGAATAACATCAGAATGCAATACTGGATGTTTGATAGCCAGCGAACTTGTAAACAATCGTCTAGAAGTTGCTTTTTCATTGGACAAGGCAACTGTGGTGAACTGTGTTTATACTCCTAAATAACCAATAGTGAAAATCTAACACTGTGCATGTATGTAATAAGTCATGGAAAAGTTAATGTCACCTGACGCTATCAAACTATTTGTCTGGTCATGTTCAGTTCTTGTTATTAGGCGTCCATAACCTGAACACATCTATGTTGAAAGATTGAAGGTATCTCTACTACGGCTCAGACGCAGTACCCTTAAGTAGCATGGTGAACTCCCTCAGGTGCTCCTTCTCACACTGTCCATGTTCAAACACCACCAGACGTCTGCTGCTGTCAGAGGGCACCCAGACCCACTCTCCTCTGGATCTATAAACAGATGGGAGGCCATTATGACCAAAGCCCTGTCTTTGTGTTTCGGGGAGCAAGTGATAAAATATTGATGGAAAAATAGAAATATTTTGCCTCCTGCTTAATGTTGCCCATCACGGTGGGGTTAATGACTGTTTAGGACCCCCGGTATCATGTTACAGTGATCTGCACTAACCTGTGCTTTACATAGTCAATGGACTTTGGAGTTTTCTCCCCAGCGGGGCTGCGTTCGATCGATAGCTTTTTGCTACTCCGGATAAACTGTTTTAGGTGATAGTCCCTGGGCCTTCTTTGATGGTGCTTGTTTTGATTTTTTTTTTGCCGTATAATATTGTCTATTCTTTTTCTTTCCTATATGTCGGTTTATGTTTATGTTAGCCCTTTATAATTTGCATTGCCAAGCAAGGAAGTTGTTGGAAAAGCTCTAACTCATCTTACTTATTCACTCAGGGGATCTCTCACACACAAACACACACACACACTCCAGCAGAAGACTGGAGTGCAAAGATCAGAAGGTGACTCTCTCTCTCTCTCTGTGTCTCTCTCTCTCTCGCACACACACTTTCGTACTCTCTGGCCAATAACCAGCTGCTTGACGATTCTAAAACAAGTCCCAAATGCCTATGAGAAGCTCCGCTCCCAGGGGTGGCGGTAATGCAGCATGTTTACCCCAATCAATAGCTTTATTTTCCCCCCATTGACGGCTCTGTCCAGCCCCGGGGCTCTGCGCTTTGTTTGCAAGCAGCACTCATTATGTCTTTCGATTTGTTGCTGTAATAGGAGGTAAAGGGTGGAGGGGAGGCCTGCAGAGTTCAAGGTGCTGCTCCTCTTCAGCCTCTTATGGGGCTCCCTGGAAGCCCACCACAGCAGCCACAGGCGCATTTAATGGCCCTGGATGAGTGCTGTCTGTATTTATGAGATTTGTTTAATGCACATTTTCTTTCTTCACCCACTATACTGGGCTGGGCTGACTGGTTAAAGGACATTGCTGTTTTGAAATAAAGACTGGGCAGTAAGATTCAAGAGCTTTTCCTTTCTACAGAATTCTACGGGGCTTTCCATTTGTAATCTGTGTGGGGTATGGTGTACAGTGATTTCAGATTTGCCACTAGAGGGCAGGAGGTTAAGAGCGCCGACCAAGAGCCTAGTTTAATAGGGTCCTGCTCAGGATAGTTCTGGGGGGAAGGCGTCATAACATGTTCAACACTAAAACACATACTTTTCATCTATAGCATATGGATACTCATTTGGTCATATTTGTTAATTTTTACTGTGCCTTTATCACATGCATAAGTAACATCCTATATAATATAATGAAGTTATCATATACCATATTGCATTGGCAGCTACATGATATTATATATTTACATATGCCCTATATAATACATATGCCCAGATTCTCATATTGTGTATTAGTTGCAACTTCATGTACAACATCAAACCATCATGTACGTGGTCCATGATACACACACTCACCACCCCAAGGAAAAGCCAGTAACCAAAATACTTGTTTAAATAGATTAATGCAAATAAGAACAGTTGAAAGTGAAAGTGAAGTGATTGTGATACACTGCAACACAGCACACGGTTACACAATGAAATGTGTCCTCTGCTTTTAAACCAGCAGCCTTGGTGAGCAGTGGGCAGCCATGACAGGCGCCCGGGGGGCAGTGTGTGGGGATGGTGCTTTTCTCAGTGGCACCTCAGTGGCACCTTGGCAGATCAGGCAACCTTCTGATTACGGGGCCTCTTCCTTAACCACTAGGACACCACTGCCCCACTGGTGGGTACGGAAAGAGACCCCTAATCAGAAGGTTGCCAGTTCAAATCCCGAACTGCCAAGGTGCCACTGAGGTGCCACTGAGCAAAGTACCATCCCCCCACTCTGCTCCCCGGGCGCCTGTCATGGCTGCCCACTGCTCACTAAGGGGATAGGGGACACATTTCTTTGTGTACTGTGCTGCAGTGTTTCACAATGACAATCACTTCACTTTCAGGTTTTTTTTTTTCTAGTGCTTTTAACACTACCAGACTTTCACTGGTGAGAATAAGCTCAAGGAAATACTGATGGACGCCCCACTGGTAGCTTGCATTACCGACTATTTAACGAAGTGACCACAGCATGTCCAGCTGAAGAGCAGGGGACAGTCCAAGCAACCTTCCTCTTTACCCTCTACACGTTGGACTTCAGGCAGCTTTGTAAACATCACAAAGACAGAAAACTGACTGTGGACTTTAGAAAGCAGGCACCTCCTCCCACCCCAGTCATCGGAGGGGTTAATGGTGAGGTAGCTGAGGACTACCAATACCAGGGGGTACACATGGGAAGTAAACTGGACTGGTCCAAGAATACCAACACTGTCTTCCAGAAAGGGCAGGCCTGGCTTTTTGACTACTGAGTGTAGAAAAATGCTGACCATGTTCTACCACTCTGTAGTAGAGAGTGTTGTGTTCTTTGCGGCCATGTGCTGGGGCAGTGCAGTGAAGTTGGCTGATGCCAATAGGCTGAACAAGCTGATCAAAAAGCCTGCTTCTGTCCTGGGTGCCTCTAGATGTAGAACTGAGCACCACAGGAAGTCCTTCTTACCCATGGAAATAAGTCTTCCTCTTTCTGTAGGTGATCTTCTCAGGATCAATATTAATGTCTGCTCCCCAGGCGCGTATCATGGCAGCCCACAATCACAACTTATGTGATGGGTTCGTTGTGTGCACCATGTGCTGTGCTGCAGTGTATCACAATGACAATCACTTCACTTTCACTTTCATGGGACCAAGCAATTCCACTCATCTCTGTGTTATTGAATGTTGGCTTTCATCCCTCATAACATGCTGCTACCTTGCTCTCTATTTATGGCAAAACACAATGTCACTTTCATAATCACTTGATCTAATTAATGTCAATTTACTTTGTTAGGGTCATTTTGAAATCTGACTGCATTTAGCCTGTCTTTAGGATAAAAGAATTTCCCTCTGGATAAATATTTTTTTATTATCTTCTATGTCTCAGCTTTACTATTTTATTTTTTTGTTTGAAGTCTGTCTGGTATCAGCAAATATCTGCTGCTGATCCCAGAACAGCATCTGTAATGTTAAGGTGGTTTTGTTCAGGGACTGGGTTTGGGTTAGTGATGAAATTCAAGGATCAGAAAGATAACTGAGCCCCAAATAGAATAACATTTTGTGACTGCTTTCATGAAATGCACCTTCCAACAACACCCAAGACACGGTAACCCTTTTATGTCTTGTACAATTGGCTGAAATGTTTTAAAGTGCTTCAGACATTCTATGCACTGTTTGTATATTTTCCCTTATTGTCAAAAGGAGTTTAGGATGCTTTTTATTTGAACACGGTTGAAAGGCATCCATCACCTTAAAGGATTCGCTTGCTGATTCATGGCATAATGACAAGCAGAAGATCAATCAGTGAAAGAAAATAGCTCGGAAAATGCTTTTTTTGTTAGTTCATGGTGAGAGGATCTGGCAAACAAGCCCATTTAGCTATTATTTCCTCTCAGTCGCCGGCACCAGCACAATGAAGTGAACCTGCTTGACGGAGGGGGACTTGAGAATGGCAAAGAATAGGACGGGATGGGGGGGCGAGGACAGAGGGAGGGAGAGAGGGAGGGGAGCCGTGATGGGGACCGGGGAGGGGTCATCGTGTCCCAGCAGAGAGATAGAGGGAAATAGTGGAAAACATCCATAATTTTCACTGCAGGATCCCACGTAATTGCGTCATTTAAAATACAGATACAAGACTGAATAAGGAAAAAAAAAAAGTGGCTGGGGGTGTGGAACACAGGGTCAAAGAGGGAGGAAAAGAAGAAAGAGAAAATGCAAGGAGATAAAAAAGAGAGTGCATTTATGATGACAAGAAAAAGTGGTCTGGTCTCCTATTCAGCCGTTTCTCCCTCTCCTTCTATAAATATATATAACAGGAAGTAACCTGTCAAGGGTTTGCTCTTTTCCTTTTAGAAAGCTCCTCGCTCTGTAATAATGCGCTCCTGCTTTTATTCTCACAGAGTTAGAGTAAAATTGTCATGTTTACTTGCAAGTGTTTTTTGAATGCACCCTTTGTGTCTTTTAGCTCCTTTTAAGTTTCTCTTAAGAATAAATTGAATCCTTTCTATGACTGCCAAGAAAATCACACTAACCAAACACTTCATTAAAAGAGTAATCTCGCTCCTGTAAAGGAGTCATTGTGTTGCTGGTGATTTTGTCCTTGGAGAATAGTCTAAATAAAACAGGTTGCAGTGGGTGTTAGCTTTGCCCATTTCAAAAATATAAAAGTATCAGACAAAACCCTTTTGTCTGGGTGTATGCATGGCAGCGCTAAGCAGCCTCACCAACTCATGTCATGAACAAAGTTCCAGAGTAACATGTTCCAGCATCTGTAATGCTTCTGTGATACATATTTTTTCTGATGCAATCTGCACAATGACTTCCACATAAATAAATATAATGTGAACAATACATCACTTATGGCAGAAGTAATAGTGTGCACCTACCTATTTCAAACATGCATGTGTCTTGTTTTTAGAAAATATCATAAATAAAAGCCTCATAATAAAAGTGTGACAGAGATGCATCAAGTACAAAAATACATGTGTATACATATAGCCTACACGGCATAGCCAAAATCTATAATGCTTCGTGAATTTCAATCATGGGGCAAAAAAAAAAAAAAAAGTATGACAGAATCTATTCCCAATGCGAAACAAACAGGAGAGGGGAACCCCTGACACTTGATCAGCCTTCTATGGTAATTGCTTTCAGCAGTACACAGGATTACAGATGCTCTATCCAACTCTTTACCCGTCCTGACCCGTTCCCACTGTCAGCACCTGCTTTGGATATCGCTATCCCCTGGAAAATGCCAGAAAGAGAGGGGATCGGAGCAGGCAACTGAGGCTATAATTGCTGTGAATGACTTCAGCGTTTGACTTTGATGCAGGGTGACAGAAGAAAAAACTAACTTTAGCCAGCCACCCGCTCCTGAGTTTGAATACATTGACCAGCAGATGGAAACAATATTTGCGATCTTCATTTGGAGGTGTCAGTGTGACTAACATAATGGCAACTGCCCTCGCTCCCGCTTCCATTTCCCCGCCATAATTTGTGCAGGAGGCAAGTGCCTCGGGCTGATGGAGCTGGAAAACTGATACCTCCGTGTGTCCACCAGGCTAACCCCATCATGTGTCAGTCTCCCAATGGGAAAACGACTCACAGAAACAACTCATCAGGAAACGTGGTCTGGTTGAATAAAATGTTTGTTCGGGATGGAAAGAGCAAGTGATGGAGTTTACATTATTCATGAACACAATCCTTCTGGGTGAAGCTGCCATGGCTATTTGTGCTGAAGGTCTAGCTGTGCTCGTACCCGCTGCATTTATATGTCACATACCAAAGATTCGTGTTTCAAGACATAAATAATCGGTTTGGGCAAAATTCAGGCAGTGGGAACTCTTTTGCATAAACAGGCTTGGAAATTGATGGCAATTTTATTACACTTAACTCTCCATACATCCAACATCTGCCAGATGTGCAAGGATAGATGTTTCCACATGTGACTTTGCAAGGAAGTTCCAAATTGCTTCGTCTCTTTTTCCTATTTTCCTCATGGATCGTTATGTTGGTTTCTCAGTGTAAAGCCATTATCTCACAGGACGATCATATCTAAAACAGACACAGCCCGGCTGCAGCACATCCATCCATCCAAACTCTCATAATCATTCTGATCAATCAATCAATCAGATCTGATCAATGACACTCTTTGCACTCTCGGGTAAATCTTGAACCCTGGGGGATAGAAAGCGTTTCTTGCCATGACAGAATCGGAGCGGGACTGGTTCTCCATGCAGGGTGGTCCCCAGATTACGTCCCGCGATACACGTTGAAAGGACGTCAGACTCTTTATTAATACAAAAATAAGAATTGTGGGCGTTCAAGGGGAATAGTTCAAGAGAAAATTCGAGTCAGAGAGGAGGTGGTCCACCTGAGGTGGCGACCATCACACCGAGACGCGAAACCGAGATCCCGCCACATCCGGTGTCGGTGCCCGCGTGCCACCACGTGATCTCGGCGAAGTCTCGCGTTGCCTCCGCCGAGGCGAGTTTTGGCTTCCTCTTCCGGGGTCGGCGCGTGTTGTCTGATCGGCCGAGGCTCGCTGCTCCGAGTTTTTTTTTTTCGCTCCCCCTCTTCCTCCCCCCGCTCATGTGTCGCTGAGCGAGCTGCTGTGGTGGAGATGATGATGATGATGGCGGAGCTGGTGCAGGGACAGGCCTCGGTGGCTCAGCCCGGGATGAAAGCAGACGGCTTCGCCGACGCGTTGCACCGAGCGCGACAGGTAACGCGGCAGCGGACAGGAGGGATTATGGCTTTTCTCCCCCCCAGAAAAGAAAGACAATCGGACGAGATTGAAGCGAGGCCTTTACGGGTGGGGGAGGAGTGGAGCTACTTTTTAAGCGGCGTTGCCCCAGCCCCCCCCCTCCTCCTGTGCGCATACTAAGCTAACTGGCTACGCCAGGTCCAAGTGTTAAGACTTGCATGGCTGTGCGGACAGATTAAGATAAAAAATGGGGGCCAGAAGGCGCGCAGCAAACAAGCGACACTTAGCGTGGCAGCTAATAATAAAAAAACCCAGCCAAACTCTTAACTCGTCGACACGAAGGGGTTCGAATCGGCGCAAAGCCACCAGTCCGTCCGAACACAGCGTTGTAAAAATGAAATAAAACGCGACGTGCAACCTGTTGTGACGCCGCACAAGTTTCGAGCGGCTGTAGCCGTGGCCTACTTCTTAACTTCGCCCCGACGTCGGCCCGAGTTGGGCGAACGAGGCGGCCAGCCGAGCTGTTTGGTGGCGTATTTTGCCCAGCCTGCGCTCGGCCGACGTGTGTCCGCGGCGCGGTTACGAGACCTTCTTCTCCGCGAAGAAAAACTACAACTTGCCGCTGAAGTTAGCCAAGTGCTGCGTTGCTAGCTAGCGAGTTTTTTTTTTTTTTTTTTAACAGCGGCGCAACAAGTTCGGGGAACGAGTTAATTTAACTTGCACGACCCTCGCTTATGAACGATATATATATATATAATTTTAATGAACTAACTTAGTAGTATGCGAGTAGAATGTTGTTTGTCGAGTGACGCAATTTATACTGAACGGGCTCGCGGAACGTCGCTATCTCTGCTTTGCAAGATTGATTCTGTTTTATTAATTATTGTTAGCGCCGTTGTAATTAATTTGCCGGTTTTGTGGTGAGCGATTTTATTATATATATATATAATTTTTAGTTGGTTTTTTTACGTGTGTCAGGCGTTTGAAACCGTTCCTCTCGGTGGCCTGTTAACGCCTCGCCTGGGTCGTTCGTGCAAGATGATTGCCCACCTATTATTAGTTTAAAGGACTTAGTCGGGCTATTTTGCCACGTGCTGCCCGGAAATCTCGCGGGTTTCGGCGCTGTCACGGCTACGTCATCGCGTTGAGTTCTGTGCGCACGTGCGCTCGTCCCAGTGACCCCCCGCATTACAGCCGCCACATTTAGGGCTTCGTCGTGTCACCCGATTGTGCACTGTTGCTGCTACCTATAAGTAAAGTGAAGTGATTATCACATGTGATACACAGCAGCACAGCATACGGTGCACACGGTGAAATTTGTCCTCTGCATTTAACCCATCACCCTGAGTGAACAGTGGGCAGCCATGACATGCGCCCGGGGAGCAGTGTGTGGGGACGGTGCTATTGCTCTGTGGTACCTCAGTGGCACCTTGGCGGATCGGGAATCGAACCAGCGACCTTCTGATTACGGGGCTGCTTCCTTAACCCGCTAGGCCACCACCGCCCCTTATATGTTGTAACAATGTGCCATTTCACTGAACTTGCAATTGCGTCGTACTCGTAAAAGATCACAGGAGGAGTCGGTAACAGATCACCGTGTAGGAACGAAGTGAGAACACAATGAAAACCTATACGGTGAACTGAGTCGGCCACTTACTATAATAGCACGAGTTGTGAGTGGTCAGTCGGCAGCCGACGGGAAGTCCTGAGCTGTCAAGAGTCGTGTTTGGGAGAGCCGCCAATGCCCACCCACCCCCCACTCACTGCACCCAGGGAGCTCAGTGCACCTCCCTTCCCGCCATGCCATGTTCCAGCGCTCCTGAGCCTATGTAAATAGTGCCCTCTGCCCCTGACACATGTCCCCCTTCCTAAACACGGCCGCGGGCCAAGCATGCGGAGCGTGCACGCTCTCGCGCGAGCACTCATAATCTCCCTCATGTAACACATGCGAGGGAGCAGTTGGAGGGTGGGGAGGGTCTCCATTTTAAAACGCCCTGGCCATTTGTCTCTATCTAATCTGTGTGCTTAATCGGCGCGTGCGAGGTTCACTTGAAAGAAGTTACTGTGGCACACAGTGTCACTGCAAATGTCTCATTGGCTGTGTCAGAGCTATATATAAAAAAATGCACACACACACACACACATGCATATATAAAATAAATATTACCACTGCTACAGTCAGCTGTCCCACCCTGGCTCCACCACGCCTATCTGGAGAGGGACAGGTAGGACAGCAGTGCCATTTGCACGTTTTGCTTTTATCAACACCACGGTGGAAAAAATAGAACTGGGAGGGCGGCCAGAGTCACGGCCCTGTCCGCTCTCGCCGCCTGCTTGGAAACGCGGATCTCGGGACCCGTTCAGTCGGCCCTGTTAATGTAAGAAGCGCCTTTGCTCACAATGTGAGAGGGAGGGAGGGGGGGGACGATGTATGGTTTGAGACAATCACTGTCTTTGTGCGTGGCGCTCTAGTGACGGCGGTGTGCACCAGCATTGTGGATGAGTTGTGTAATCCTGTGTAGGGAAGGTCTCCTCTGTGCAGGTCCTTCTTTGAAGTACACACACGCCACTGCTGAAGTTTAGTTTATCAGGATCATGTTTACTTTGTGGCCATGTAGTTGCGTTTGCACACTTTTCTGCCTGCAAGAGGCTGAGAAAGTGACTTTCTTTGTGATCTTAATGTTGAGATCTAGCAGGTATACCAAAACTGGAGCGTTCGGGACCTGGCATGGTGTACATACTATGGTGTACAACCTCATTCCAACAGGCAGCTGGGCCAATCATGAAATTATGTTCAAATTGTTCGTCCTTTGCAGACTGCACTATTGTAGTTTTAGCGACTTTATTAACCCATGCACGTTACCATGTGATTAAGTATTACAAAAACATCAGTTTTAGTTACGCTTATCGCATTTAACAATTATTGGACTATTGCTTTACCACTAGACATTATTTGATTGTGCTGCAGTTCATGCAAAGTGGGCAGTGGTGGCCTAGCGGTTAAGGAAGCGGCCCTCGTAATCAGAAGGTTGCCGGTTCGATCCCCAATCCACCACGGTACCACTGAGCAAAGCACCGTCCCCACACGCTGCTCCCCGGGCGCCTGTCATGGCTGCCCACTGCTTACTAAGGGTGATGGGTTAAATGCAGAGGACAAATTTCACTGTGTGCACAGTGTGCTGTGCTGCTGTGTATAGTAAGTGACAATAACTTCACTTCAAGTGACAGTATTTTCATGTGTAGAAAAGTCACTGTCAGGTGGCCTTTAAAGCTGTTTATAACTTATAGCTGTAATCATTTCAGTCTTCATATTGATGTAAGCGTTCTCTATCATGATGAAATATTTTATTATTATGTTGGCCAGTTAATCAGCAGACTCATACAATTGCTTTAGGTGCTATTCCCCACCTCTGTTCTGTGAGCTTTAGGGTTTTTTCCTTAATCCGTAGAAGGTCCCTAAACACGGCAACAAGTGGCCGGTTGTTCATTCAGGCTTTCTCAGATCGTGTTTACCTCCTCCAGCCGCGAGCCTCAGCCTTCACCGGGTATTTGATTTATCAGTGCTCTCGCATTGCTGGCATTCCACCCCAGCATTGCCCAGAAAGAAGGTTTTAGCTGGAGGGAGGAGGCGGAGCCATCTCTGCCGAGTTCCCCCTTCCACAGGGCCCCACTCTCACTCGGCAAAGCTCCGGCAGGGTTCACATTCAAGTTGTCCCGCACTCCTCCTCCTCCTCTCTCTGTCAAACTCTGTCCCCAGCAGAGCCGGGACAGAGGTGCATTGCCACGCCTTGTGTTTTAACATTAGCATTTTCATTTTCTGATATGCTGTACATTTCGCCAGAGGACAACAAGCTGAAAGGAGAACGTTGGGGTGGGGATAGCGCAGCTCTTTTGTAGGACACTGGTTTTGACTGGCAGGCCGAAGCCACCGCAAGTAGCTAATTGGACTGGGGAAGCTGCATAATTTAATGAAAAGTGCCCAATTAGCACCGCAGCAGAGTTGGTGCCTGTACTTGACTCAGTCGCAGCAGGGGCTATCGCTGTGTTCGTGAAATTACGCTTTTCTTGCTTTTCATCTGTGAGGTTAGGTGTGAATAATAAAAAGTGTAAAGTGAAGTGATTGTCACTTGTGACACACAGCAGCGCAGCACACGGTGCACACAGTGAAATTTGTCCTCTGCATTTAACCCATCACCCTGAGTGAGCAGTGGGCAGCCATGACAGGCGCCCATGGAGCAGTGTGTGGGGACGGTGCTTTGCTCAGTGGCACCTTGGTGGATCGGGATTTGAACCGGCTACCTTCTGATTACAGGGCCGCTTCCTTAACCACTAGGCCACCACTGCCCCCTAATTCTGTTATTGTGTTTGTAAGATTCCTTGCACCGGTCGTCACTGCCGTGTCTTAATGTTGGTTTTCTCCCCCTCCAGATTGCAGCAAAAATGGGCAGTGACCAGATGCAGCATCTTAATAACTCCTCTCCAGTTGTAGACCCCTCACTCTATGCCTACGGAGGCCAGAAGCGCTCACTGGATGAAGGAGGTGAGGACCTTTCTACTGTTTGGGCGCCGCCCTATGCATGCAGCCTTACAGCACCCTATAATAATAATGAAGCCTAGTTTCCTTCATCACGTCCATATATCTCGTGATATGATCAAGCGGGTGGCAGTAGATTGTCACTGTTGACCTACAAAGTTCCATTTTTTCAAATCCTTGTACTGTCCCCGTAACCCTGAGACACTTAACCTCATGTTGATCCAGGGGACAACTGACAATGTAATTAGTGAATGTAAGTCGCTCTGGATAAGATAAGCAGATGCTTCTCCTCAGTCCTGCCTTTTACGTGGCGGCCTTGTCGGGGAAGATTAAAATTAGTTCAGCGTGTATGAATGGCGAGAAACCGTGCTGGCCTTTCACTCTGTGACATTCATCCGGCCGCTTGCTTGGAAAACCGATGAGGGCGGATAGATGAACTGAGCAAACAGTGTCGCATCAATCACTGCCACGTCCAAGAGCGCTTCTCACGTTAGCGACCTGCCGCTTTTATGCTGACCTGTGTACGCCGGCGGCCAGTGTACTCCGAGGTAGGCTGGGTATCACGTGGTTTGGTTAAGTCAAGGCCATTGAAATTGACTTATTAATGTGTAGAAGATGAATAGCTTCTCTGCGAGCTTCTGCCCAGCGGAATAAATTGGACTTGTCAAATCAGATCACGTGATCTTCAGCGTAGCTGTTATTTCTGGGCAGGATTACCATGTCCTCGGCACAAAGTAAATAAACCTTTTAGGCCCCGACAGATCCCGAGATGTTGTGGAGGCGAGCTGCAGAGTGCCTCTGCCCGCGGACACCCGCTCACGCCAGCGTACGTCAGGCAGCAGGGCGAGCGCCGCTGCTGCCACTCTTCCTGCAGGAGAAGTGAAACCGGTTTTTCTCTGACACAAAATACCGCTCTGGGTGGGGTGGGGGGAAAGCACAGCAGAAGCCTCAGTATGTTGTCTCGGGTTCCACTGGGTGTGTTTTTGAAACGGGCCTCTTGGTTCGCCTGGTTTTATTTGAAATCGGCCTGAAACAATTTAAAATGTGATCATTCGTGTTTGGATTTACTGGTACATGCAGACATACAGAGTGCATGTCGCAGTGAATGTGTGAACCTTGATAAGTGTAACCACATTTACACATGTGTAAAACCTTAAACTGCAGCCTTTAGCCACAGGCTATACAGCAGGAAATGATATGATCTTTGCAGGATTCTGGCAGCTATTTTGACAAAATGGACTAACACCATGATAATGGTGGTGGAATAACTCAACGCATATGGTTGTGTATCAAATTGAGTGTAAATATCACCAACCATAATCAGACCACATTTCTTCATAAACATTGTTCATAATTTGGAATCCAGATTAGAAAAGTCAGAATCAATAAATTTTAAATTCTATCTTTTCAGAAAGGAGAAACAATGTAGAAAAGTTCTGTGGATGTCAGTCACTGACAAGCCCCGCCTCTTTTCTGTCTTAAATAGGGCATCTTTAATTGTATAAAAATGTTTGAGTAAATGGTTTAAGGTTTGAGAGAATTTTTTTGTGCAGTTTGATATGAAGTTAAACATTTCTATTATCAAGTCAAACACAGTTTGTAAATTTTACTGTCACGGTAAATTAATATTGCGGCTTATTTACCAGAGAGAATATTTATCTTATTAGTAGCCACTGGTTCATTTCTATAGTAGAAAACACATTCTGCTAATGTCCCTTTATGAAATTGAAGCCCTGTAGTTTTTTTTTAAGATCTCCTATTATGAGATTATTTAACATTATTATTACTTCAGATTCCTTGTATGTGCTTGCACATACTTGGCCAATAAACACTATTCTGATGTTCCTGCAGTGGCTAGAAATCTCATTCTGTGACTGGCTAAAAATGGTTGTAATTCTGCAACATGGCTGAATTTCAGAAAGAGACTTCAGATATGGTATCAGGGGTCCACTATATAAAAGCAAAAAAAAAAGTCATAATAGGGGCCTTTAACATTATGCAAGGACTTGTATATGGTCAAAAGACATTAAAATGTTTGGGTTCTTAGCAGAAGCTGATTGTAGGGCCTGGAATAAGTGCTCTTGTGGGGACTGAGATGTCACGTTCACTATTTTCTCAGAAAGCAAACTTTTCCAATCAGTCGCTTGCAGAAGCTATCCAAAGCCTTGTAATCACATTTTAAATTGGGAAAGTCTTATGGATTTTTGCCCAGTTTTTACCTGGCTGTAGGTCATGAAAGTACCAAGAGACCTGAACTTGCACATGGTCCATGTCTGGCAAGAATGTCTAAAGTGAAGCAAAGTGATTATTGTTATTGTGAAGCACAGCACACGGTGACTCAACGAAATGTGTCCTCTGCTTTTAACCAATTCCCTTGATGAGCAGTGGGCAGGCATTAAAGGCGCCTGGGGAATGAGTGGGGACGGTACTTTGCAGTAATTTCATAATCTGTAATTTTATAAAATAATCAACTATTCACAGAATATTCACTAATCTTTACAAACCCTTTATTCAATAGTTTGACTTAATGGAAATTGCTTGTATCATTGTTTTGTGCTTATGATTATTTTAATGAATGTCAGAAAAATTTTAGACAATGTTAAATGATTGTTGTGCCAAATAGGGCGGAACAGTATATCAAAATCGATCCAAAATCGCAATTTGACTGCAATTTTGCAATGCCAGACTTTGCTAAATCCGTTATTGTTGGGGCTGCAGTCATGCTGGGTGGGCTGGAGGTGGTCAGTGAGCGAGAGACTGGCGCGTTGTGGATGCAGGCAGGAGAGAAGCAGCTGCAGAGACAGTGTGGAGAACGGGACTGGACTAATGTCAAATGCAGCTAAATGGGCACAGCGTGGGCAGATGATGCTCTATCCATCCGTTCTGAGATCTTCGTGGTAAGCCACTTTCAGACCAAACGTGGCATGCGTTGTACTCGCCATGAGGTTTGTGTTTCACGCTTTGTGTATGTTTCGAAGGGACAGGCCGAACACTAGCCCGCTATGCCGGTTTGATTTTATTGGTCATGCAAAAATGCGTTCAACTAATGTAAAGTCACACACAAGGCCAGCGAGTGGTGTGACCCTAACTGTTGCACACGCTTGTGCGTAAACAATCGGGCAAGTGGAACAGATTTGGCACTGACAACCGCGTGTCTCATTTGGTCTGAAAACGACTGTAGCCCGCCGGGCGACAGCCCCACCCATGGGTGGAGGAGTCTGATCAGGTTGCGCTGATATTCCTGTTTGATAGACATGCTCACCAATCTGATGTGTTAAAAGCCACGCCCACTTAAACGCATGCAAGGGCACTCGCTCGCAACTTGTTATGCTAGGCACAGCGCAGTTCATATTTCACTATGGTTATGCTACAGTTACTACACATAGTATAGTGTATAATCACAAATTAAATCGCAATTCCAATATTTGTCAAGTAAATTACTATTCTTTTTTTTTTTTTTTTTTTTTTTTAAGAAAAAGTACGTTTTCTTAAAATCCTTCAGCCTTAGTCCCAAGAGTCATTTATATTTTACAGCATTACAGCTCTAGGCTACTACCACCCTAATTAGTTCATTAAGAAAGTGCTCTATTACAAAATTAATAGTAGAACGTAAGAAACGTGTTAAATCGCTGTACTTTTCCTTTGAAACTTAAGTACATTTGAAGGTAAATTCTTTTGGGGTTTTACTCAAATGGAATTTTAAAAGCGGCACTTATACTTAAATTTCCTTGAACGTGAGAGAAAAATGGTTCTTAATAATATTCTGGATCCCTGTCATTCACAAAAATTTAAATGTAAATGGTGGGGTCACATGTCTACTTCCAAACCATGATAAAAAACGTGCACAATGTTGGATTTGGCTTTATATAACTTTAATTGGTCTAATTTTAGACATCTAGCCTTATACTGACATTTGTACCAATGCTTTGTTGGTCCTGTGACAAACTGGTGCCTTGTTGAGGTGAGATAAGATAAGATGATCCTTTATTAGTCCCACAAGTGGAAAATGTACAAACATGTTGTCATGTTTTGGAGTCATTTTTGAACAAACCTGTGGCCACTCTTTACCTTTTGCTCCACCACAGCTTGTTAATACCCGCCAGCCTCCTTTGTTCACTTGTATAGATGAGTGTTGTTTAATTAAATGGCAATTTTCTCTTCCTGCAGTGGGCAACCAGCTGGGTGCACTTGCACATCAAAGGTATGTATAGTTTCTAAACTGTAGTCTACTATGCAATTTCAGCCCAGGCTTCAAGATATCGATAACCTGTGTTATTGTTGGTGTAACATGCCTAGCGCACCTACGTGACTGAGCAGCCCAGCTACATTTAAGCCACATGGCTGACAAATTCCTGCGTCTTAATTGCAGCGTCTTTATTTTGACATGGATAAATTCAGTCTTTCTCTTCTCGTGTCCAGGGCTATTGTGACTGAAGACTTCAAAGTGCCTGATAAGATGGTTGGGTTTAGTAAGTATCTTTGCATATTGAGGAAAAAAAGTCATTGTCTGAGATGTCCAAGCTTTGCTGTGGTTTTAGGTTCTTTTTATGTAGATTTTTATCCTATGCAGTTTGCAGACTTGCTGTATTTATCTATTTTATTTTATTTTAAGTTATTGGAAGAGGTGGAGAACAGATCACAAGAATTCAGCTGGAGTCTGGCTGTAAGATCCAGATTGCTCCTGGTAGGCACTTCCTCATGGTGTGGGTGAACTTGCATGGCTTATGTCACATGTCTTTTATCACATGGTTGAGGTATGGGATTATAAAACTGTCTAGCCTTTTTTTGCAAATGGTTGCGAGAGTATTTTAAAGACAGTACATGAAATTACTCTGTTATATTATGACATCTTTTAAAATGTACATTTACGGCATTTATCAGAAGCCCTTATCCAGAGCGACTTACAATCAGTAGTTGCAGGGACAGTCCCCCCTGGAGCAACTTAAGGTTAAGTGTCTTGCTCAGGGACACAATGGTAGTAAGTGGGATTTGAACCTGGGTCTTCTGGTTCATAGGCGAGTTTGTTACCCACTAGGCTACTACCACCCTTACCATAGCACAATTCCTAAAGGGAAGTGTTAACCTTAAATAATTGACCAATTGTTTTACATTTATTTCTGCACCTGTAATCCTACTACCCAGTAGTAGTGGTGTGTGCCGTTTTGTTCTCTTTTGCTCTGATTAATGTGTCTCTTTGTGTATGTTTGTGCTGCAGACAGTGGAGGGATGATGGACAGGCCCTGTACCTTGACAGGAAGTCCTGAAAACATTGAGTAAGCAAAGGCTTTTCTGCATACCCTGTTTGCCGCCCCATCCACACTCTTAAATCTTAAAAACCACAAAAAGACTGTCCAATAAACAGTTTATTTTTTGGATTTCGTGTACCTAATATGCAATCAATTGCCGATGTGCTGCAAATGTGTTTCTATGTCAATACCTGTCTGATTTTGCTACTTAAGTTGTAAAGCCTGTGTGTAATGATTTGCTTCCTTTTGAATGTTTAAGATGTAGTTCATAATCAACAGTATCAGCAGTTATTTGCCAGAAGGTAAATTTGTTTCCTGTTATCCCTCTTCGGTCTGTCAGGCAGGCAAAACGTTTGCTGGGTCAGATTGTTGAACGTTGTCGAAATGGCCCTGGCTTCCACAGTGATATGGACGGCAACAATGCCATCCAAGAGATCCTCATCCCAGCCAGCAAAGTGGGTCTAGTTATCGGAAAAGGAGGCGACACCATCAAACAGCTTCAGGTAAGGAATCTGTTCGTTTTGAATAACCGTTATCAAAACTGCAGTTGATATTGCAACTACGGGCAATCACTAAATGATATTTGTGTTCAATTGCTTCAGGAAAGAACAGGAGTGAAGATGATCATGATACAGGATGGCCCAATGCCCACTGGTGCAGATAAGCCCCTGAGAATCACTGGAGACCCATACAAAGTCCAGGTGTGTCGGACGCTGTCATTGTTTCAATATTCGAAATGTATAATTCACATAATTACCAAACGTGTTTTGTTTGTGTTATGATGTACAATTTATTTATTCATTAATATAATTTTCTTTTCCTCCTCCAGCAAGCTAGAGAGCTGGTGGTTGAGATTATCCGAGATAAAGACCAAGGAGACTTCCGTGCGGGACTGGGCGGCTCCAGACTTGCGGGAAGCAGCCTTGATGTAAGTGTATTTTTAATAGAACACGTGCTAAATTAGTTCTGCGATTTACTGAGATTATTGGTGTAACGTGCGTGAAATCATGCTTTGGTAATTACCATTGGGAAGTGTAATTGAAATTGAGAAGTGTTCTCTTTTGAGGGATTGCAGAAACAGGACTTGATGCATCTTTGTGCCATAGGACAAGTTAGAACAACTGTAAAACCATGGGGCTATTTGATGAAGCATGTTTGAATAGGTTTTGAAATATCAGATTCAGCTTATTCCCCCAAGGAAGTAAAAACTAAATATAGGCAAATATGATGTTGCACAATCATGACTAGTTTTATGGTTGTGTAATTTAATAATCAATTGTGACTTTGAATATTCATGGATCATGTTCAAAATGCTGGTATTTTAAGTTCCACACTTTTCTGGTTTTATTCAAGTGGTATTTTGTAGTGAAATGAGCGTTTGCTCTGGGAATTTTTTTATTATTATTATTATAATAATTAAAAAATGTAATATCCTACAATCTGTCCATACAGGTAGCAGTTCCGAGGTTTGCTGTCGGAATAGTCATTGGTAGAAATGGGGAAATGATCAAGAAGATCCAAAATGATGCTGGCGTGAGGATCCAGTTCAAACCAGGTGACTGGCCCCTGTCATGCCCCTTGCTCCCCTCCATCTAATGTCTCAGTAGCTGATCTGACCTGATCTAATTGCTTTTAAAGATAGGAGACACCCCCCCTTCATCATAATGTATTAGCTGAGTGCTTCTCAATTGTTTTTTTTGTTTTTTTTCTACAAAATTATGCTGTTACCTTTGTTGATTATTGACCCTGTAGGCTTGTCCTACTGTAGTCACAATGAAGCAAAGCACTATGTATGCTTAATCACATTGCTCCCCACTCTTTGAGAATTGCTGGATTAGCCCATCCCTTGTTTTTTTTTTTTTAAATGTCTAAAAAGTTTAGCCGAAGTTTATCTCGACCCATCTGGCATTGTATCCCACATTCACCCGCTCTTCTGTCACCCAGATGATGGCATCAGCCCCGACCGAATCGCTCAAGTGATGGGCCAGTCCGACAGATGCCAGCATGCAGTTCACCTCATTAATGAGCTGGTCCACACAGCACAGGTTTGACACCAGCACCTCTGCTCCTCACCCTCTGTTTTTATGTCCTTTCGCTGTACGACCAATTTCCCAGTGACACTCAGCCCTTTGATGCTGACTAGCTTTCCTAGGTCTAAGTCTTGCCTTGATGGCATATGATATTAGACTGGGTGACCCTTTCTAGTTTTAATTGTTTTTAGGTAGTTGACAATTCTCTTTGCAGAAGGGATGTTTGTTTCATCAAATATTTCACTGTGTTATTGCAGCCGTTTGCTAAATGTTCATTTCTTTCCCTCATTAGTACACACAACACCCCATATTGGCAGAGAAACGCAGAATTGTCCATTTTTGCAGATTTCTTAATTAAGAAAAACTGAAATTTCTCAGTCCTAAGTATTCAGACCCTTTGTTCAGTATTTAGTTCAAGCACCCTTTTGATCTAATACAGCGATGAGTATTTTGGGGAAAGATGCAACAAGTTTTTCCACACCTGGATTTGATGCTCCTCTGCCATTCCTCCTTGCAGATCCTTTCCAGTTCTGGCAGGTTGTATGGTAAACGTTGGTGCAGCTCAGCCACAGAG
Organism: Denticeps clupeoides; assembly: GCF_900700375.1. Lineage (NCBI taxonomy): Eukaryota > Metazoa > Chordata > Actinopteri > Clupeiformes > Denticipitidae > Denticeps > Denticeps clupeoides. The sequence goes on from NC_041709.1 coordinate 4,891,930, forward strand.
ATCTTTAGGGGGAGTTACCTTTCTTTAGGCTCTTCTCCAGCCAATAGCTCAGTTTGGCCAGTCAGCTAGCTCTAGGAAGGGTTCTGGTTGTCACAGACATCTTCCATTTAAGGATTATGGAGGCCACTGTGCTCTTCGGAACTTTTAGTGCATCAAGCTCTTCAGACAATTCCTTTTGACCTCTTTAATTTCTTTTGCTCTGATATTAATTGTGAGCTGTAAGGTCTTATATAGACAGGGGTGTGGCTTTCCTAATCAAGTCCAATCAGTATAATCCAACACAGCTGGAATCAAATGAAGGTGTAGAACCATCTGAAGGAGGATCAGAAGACATGAGCAGGACCTTAGTTAAATAAATGAAAGTGAAGTGATTGTCATTGTGATGTGTGCACAGCACACTGTGCACACAACGAAATGTGGTGAGCAGTTGGCAGCCATGAAAGGTGCCCAGGGAGCAGTGTGTGGGGACTGTGCTTTATTCAGTGGCACCTTGGTACCTTGTATTTTAACAACCTACCGATCACGGGTCTGCTTTCTTACCCACTAGGCTACTACTACACCAAATATATGAGTGTCACAGCATAGGGTATGAATACTTAGGGCAATGTGATGTTTCAGTTTTTCTTTGTTAATACATTTTCTGTCAATATGTGGTGCTGTATGTACATTAATGAAGAAAAAATTAACTCAAAAAGATTTTATGATTGTTTTATCAGACCTGTAAAGGCAGTTGGGCTCTTCTTTCTTCTTTATATTTCTTTATAATTCTCATCAAACCCTGTATCTCTAAGGCCAAAAAAACTCCAAGCAAGGTACATTGTACACAAATTTACCAGCATTTTATTTTCCCTGGACAGGAGAGGGATGGTTTTGGGGGGTCAGTTGGGCCCAGAGGACGAGGTAGAGGTCGTGGCGACTGGAACATCGGCGCACCAGGAGGAGTTCAGGAAGTCACTTACACAATACCTGCTGACAAATGTGGCCTTGTGATCGGGAAAGGTGAGTCAACCAAATTGGCTATTAAGCTCAGATATGTGCAAAGTCATGCCCTTTAAAACTGGTTCATCGTGTGTGTGAACCTTAATGCTGCTGACTTTTAAACACATTCAGAGGGCGGCACCTCTCGAGGGTGGCCGTGTCGTTTGACTCCCTCCCCCGCTCATTCTTGCAACACAAGTCCCATTCAGCTCCACAGGGAGCCTAATGAAGAGGATAATTTACGTAATGTGACATTAATTGTTGAATCCTCATAATAACCTGCAATCATGTGGGTTACATGGTTACATCTAATCACAGCCATTCGGGGCTATGGAGGCGTCTGAGTGGATGAATGATCTAAATTAGCTCACAGACCATTCATGCTTGCTTCAAAGCTACCTATTTAACTTGCGTTCCACTCTGCTGGAAGTTAGGGTGTCGGAATGTGTAGACTTGCGGCTGCTTTGGTGTGGCCAGGGCAGGGACTCTGGGCTTAGCGCCTGTTATAAATAAATTGGACTGTTTTAGTATGGCTGTATGTAATGCTGTGGTGAAGCACAAGTGAACCTGCCATTATGCTTACACTAGCAGTGTCATGTTTCCTTAGATATTTTCCATATATTCCTTTTTCCTCGATATTTAAGGTAGCAGAAGAACTGATCATAGCATTTTAGCAATATATGTGATTTAGTTCATTTTTTTGTTTTTGCTTTCTGTTTCACCTCTCTGGTAACTGTGCTTGTAAATGAAATTAGGTTTAGATAAATGCTCACTGAATTAGAAAACTCCTAGGTAATTATATTCTCTGGACCTACACAATATTATATGTTTACATGGTGCACATGCAAACGGGATGTGTTTGATACCTGATGCTCTTTTTCATTTGTAACTTTTTCCCTTCTAATATTTTAAGATGTTTCTTAACCACCCGTAGATGTGTAGACTGAAATGTCTGCAGGTTTGGTCTTTGCTAACTTGCTGAAAGGGATTTTAGCCACCATATAAAATGGTAAAGACTTTTCTATTATTTCTTTAGAGCTCGCATAACAAGCGAGCAGTCAGCGAACACAAACGTCCGCTCTATAGTACCTATGCTTTCCGTATGATTTGCTGCTTGTAAAAAACATTTTCAGTAATTGGTAAAAAAATTTTTACGTGTTGTATATTTCATTAAATATACATTTTATTAATGAACTCTATTTTGTAATTTGCACATTTCCGTTCCCTGAATACAGCCCCATTGTCAAGATGTTTCTTATGAATAGGAAAATGTGTTCTGGTGACTGTGGTTACACTGAAAATATATGCCTACAGAAAGCCACCTTTGCCTAGATTTCCCCATTTCTCTAAATCCCTCCATATTTTAGAGCACAGTTAGTGTTCCCACAACTGCTCCGGGTCCCCATGAAATTCTCACCTTTTCCCCCTCCAGCTGACTAAACCAGTCTCATTGATAAGCAAAAATTAGCTTGGCCTCGTGAGGCTCAGTCCATGAACTGAATGGTCAGTGTTCAGCCAGTCTTCTCTCCCTGACCAGAGACCTCATAATGGCTTCATCAATGCAGAAGTTTCATTTGGTTAACAATGGGTTAATGGCCCATGCCTTGTCAATTGGCACCAGCGAAGAGGCCATGGGAGGAGGAGGCTTTCTGACCAGTGTTTTCAGAGGGGGTCAGCAGGGGTCGTCCGAGTGTCACCCAGATGTGAACAAACGTGTAATTGATGTTTGGACGTCCCCCTGCTCTCCCCTTGGGAAGCTACGGTGTCTTTTCACTGGGACGAGAGGGGAGGAGGAGGAGACAGTACGCCACCCTCTCTTCCCCTTCTACCCCTTAGTTAAAAAAACATGTTTGAGAATGAGCAAATAAAAGAGGCAGAAAGGAGGGACATCCCATGGAGGATACGCTTTAATTTCTTAACCCTCCCGGACTGTTAATTACTGCCTGCATGTCCATCTTAGTGATCGTCTTCTGTGATGAAGTTATGCAGTCTGTGGATTTTTTTTTATCTTTTTATTTTTATTCTCCCCTCATGGGGGCTTCGTAATGTTTTCTGCGTTGTAAATGTGCAACTGTCCTTTTCAGGCATCCTCAATGGCCAAAATGAAATTAAGGGAACTAAAAAATACAATGTACTGAGTAATAATGTGGTAAGATACTCAAAATGATTTTTGGTGGCACATTAACAGAATTTCTCCAGTCGTTCCAAAATGGAAATAATGTTTAAAAGTAAGCCATTCTAGGCAGTTTTCTGTAAAGGATTTCTTCTCTATTTTCTACTTTGAGGCCTAGCATCCTTAGACACCCATTTATTCAAATGTACCCCTATAATGTACCGTACATACTTAAACAACCTTTTAAATAATAACTTTGCCTTTCAGGTGGAGAAACCATCAAGAACATCAACCAACAGTCAGGAGCCCACGTTGAGCTGCAGAGGAACCCTCCACCCAACACAGATCCCAACGTGCGCATATTCTCCATCCGAGGCACCCCTCAGCAAATGGAGCTGGCCCGGCAGCTTATTGATGAGAAGATCGGGGTAGGTGGTCATTCGTGGCTCTGTTCCCTGCCCTCTCGCCACTACATATAGTGTCACGATGAGTTAAGTTTTGAATGACCAACTGGGTTGGACAGTGTTCAGCAACAAACATCTGCCCTTTGACCTTTCCTTCGTCCTCAAGTGGCTCTTCTTTCTCTCTCCTCCTCTTCGCTGCTCTTCTCCTCATTCAGGCCTCAGGAATGGGAGGCAGCAGCAGCTTTGGGCTAAATCCTTTCACCCAAGGACCTGGTACCCCCCACCAGAAGTGAGTTTTTTTTTTTTTTTTTTTTTTTTTTTTTTTTTTTTTTTTTTTTTTTTTTTTCTTTGTTTGTTTGTTTGGTTTTTTTTGTTTTACTTATTTGCCTTTTTTTTTTTTTTTTTGGAAACCTACTTCCTGTCTGTTACTAAATGCTAAGTCCTCCTTTTTTGTGGCTTTTTGTTAAACCTTGTGGGCTTTTTTTTTTTATTTTTCTCCTTCCGCATTAGTGGCCCACAAACCTTCATGCCTGGTGGATGGGGCACAACATACCAGCCATGGCAGCCTCAAAGCCAGCAGGATCCCGGTAGGTCCACCCAGCATTTTCCTGCAGTCTCAGTGAAATCAGTTCAGTACAGACTATACCTCGCTCTGTCACCTATTTCTGTCTGAGAAACATGGTACTTAACTCCTCCCCTACATCCCAGACTCTTGGTTCACTAACAGCTGGTTTCTGTGGACCCAGAAGAGGAAGGATGTTCTCACTGCTAAACCTCTGTTTCTGATTTCAGGTCACAATGGATCCCAGACTGGCCAGATGGACTATTCCAAAGCATGGGAGCAGTATTATAAAAAGCTAGGCGAGTTGTGGGTTTTTGTTGTTGCTTCACTGACACTATATACACATCCTTGTACTAGCGGACCAAAGATCTGTACTTGGGGTGGCAATAGCAATATCAATATGTAGTCCCTGAATAATTATGAAACTGTAAATTCTGCTTCATGTATTAATGAAGATGAAAAATCATGTGTGTGTGTGTGTGTGTTTTGGAGGGGGTCAACTTAAAGCTGTTTGAAATAAACCAAATAAAACACTAGGTGTTAAGACTTTTGGTACAGGTACTAGGATATTGATATCACTACATTATATGCACACACACACACACTCTCTCTGAAGGAGTGACTAGGAGCCAGTTTATCACTTCCCCCTCCCCTCTGTTCAGACGGGCACCAACCCCCACTGCTAACCCACCTGTCCAGCAGGCCTGTAAGCCCTTTTTCTCGCATGCCTCCTACTGTCTCTGTGACAGCAACCCCGCATCATCGAGTGCTGAAGTGCACAGGTGCAAATCTAGAAGTATTTGTTTGAAGGAGACTCTTTTCTTGTTTTAAATGTAGACACGTGCTTTGGTCATCTTTTATCCTGTTTGTGTCCTCCCCCTTTATGGGATTATCGTGTATGGTGTGTAATTAGACAGATCATGCAGTGGCATTTTTGGGTGCAATATATAACAATAAACAGTAAATTACATTATTACTTTACATTAACATTCATTTTCAAGCATTGTCACGCTTTTTTTTATTTTATTTATTGTTCAGTCATTATATTAGTGCTTATTTAGGGTCCAGGACCTGTGTTCTTGCTGAGCTCTCTTAATGGTGCTAATCACGCCCGCTTACCTTTGCAGGTCAGCAGAGTCAACCCCAGAACACTGGCCCTGACTACAGCAAAGCATGGGAGGAGTACTACAAGAAACAGAGTAAGTGGGACGCCGCCCCGCCCCGCCCCCACCCCGCAGTCAGCCGTGCATTCGTTTTCTCATCGCTCTGCCTTTCTCTCCCATTCCAGACCAGGGTGCAGGTCCTGGCTCCCAGCAGAGCTCGCCTCCGGACTACAGCGCTGCCTGGGTGGAGTATTACAGACAGCAAGGGGCCTACTACGGCCAGGGCACACAGCAGACACAGGCTCCTGGCCTTCAGGTACTGGTCCAGCTCCGACGTGCCTGCTTGTGGGCTTGGTCTCTCAGCATGTGTGGGTCTCCTGGGCTGCCCCTAACTCATCTTTGTTCTTTTGCAGGATCATTAGAGAGGGATGCCCTTTAGGTGAAGATTTTTTTTGAATCACTGAGGATTAAAAAAAAAAAAAAAACCTTTTGTAACAGAGGTTTCTAGATTTGCAACGCCTTGAAGACTTTTACTTTTTTCTTAGTGGAAAACACTAGCTGTAGAATGACTTATACAATTAAAAAAAAAGAATATTTCTAAATCAGGAATATAAAAAATTGCTACTAAATATTTCCGTACACCGTTATATGAATGGACAACTTCCGGGATCCCTTTTGGAATTTTTGTTTTTCCTGTTTTTTTCTATTCTTTTCTTTTCAATTCAGATTATACCGCCAAAATGAACCCCGGAATTGTAACATTTCAGCAAACGCAATATAATCTATTTTTTCTAGTTCTGTTGCAGTAAATTGTAATTATGGGCTTAGCAGTCTTGAATACGTTTGTTTTGTTTTTGTCATAAAATGTTTTAAGAATGTGTAAAAAGTTTTCTTTTTTCTTACATAAAGCATTTTAATTCAGTAAAATGAAACTGTGATGTTTTGTTACAGGAAAATGTATTCTTTTTGTTACAAAATACAATGAGTGATGTTGGCGAATGGCAGTCAATTCCTAATTTAATTCCTGTTGTGCTTTGTATTCTGTTTTTCATTGTCATTTTATTGTACTCTGGTTTGAAAAGGTGCAATATCTTATTTCATTTTTGAAACAAAGATGGATTCTCTAATATTTGGACAGACGTTTAACATGTAGATCTTAGATTTATTTTTTTAGGCGTATGAAAATGTAATGGATAATTTTTTTATTATGATCTGAAATGGGATAAGGGGGGGATGTTGCATATTGTGAGTTTTTGCCTTTGCTATCTTGTAAAACTATGTATGTATGCACAAATACTTGACTAAATACTTTATTTTAAAAATATATATATATAAATATATATATAATTAAATCAAAGAAGTTTTTTTTTTTTTTTTTTTCATGGAGTCATTATTGCAGGAAAACTGTCCCTGTTTTTCTGTTCTTGTTTTCATACTGAAATTTTTCAAAGATCGTGAATGTGTAATTGAAATTTGATGTTGCATCTTGCTATGGACAAAAATGAGAGCTGATAGGTTTTTATGTATGTTCTGTTATTAAAGAATTCAAGACTGCTAAGCCCCCAGATCCTACCTGTGTAATAATTAATTGTAGTTTTTTTTTTTATATTCTAAGTATTAAGATCAAAGTTGTCTTATTTGGTACCACCCTGTTTCCTGTTGACCCAACCAGTACACACTGTGGACATGTGTACAGTCCAATGCTAATAACTTTTTAATTATTTTTCTTTCTATTATGTGTGATCTAATATTATGTATGATTAGTTACGAAATTGAAATCTAGTATTAACTTCATTGCTTAATGAAAAGGGATTATAATTTCAAAATGTTTAACTTTAGTGTTTTTTTTTTTTTCCTCATGTACAGTTAACAGTGCATTAAAAATATCTAAAGACTACTTTTGTGCTGCTTTTTATTTTGGCTTTTTAAGTTCTTTTTTTTTTTTTTTTTCTTTTTCTTTCCTTTTTTTTTTTTTTTTTGCATATTCTTTTAAAATTTGGTTTCTTCTAGCACATTCCTAACTCAACTGAACAATCACTGAAAGCCAAGCACTTTTTCTTTTACCTGTTTTGGTTTTAATAAGTCATTCTCTGTACATGAAACAATAATCTACTTGTATGGTTTATTCTGATGTGTGTAAAGAAAACATTTTCTATGCAACTTTATGCAGCATTTAACGTTTTAACTGAAATAAATGGCCAGCACATCTCGCTTGTGGTCAAAAGTAGATGTCATTCATTTTTTAAAAATATATTTGTAAGTACACACTGACTATGAAAAAATGGGAAGGTTGAAAGAATTTTACTTTTGACCTTTGGTGTGCCCTGTATTGTAATGGTACTTTCCGTTCAATTAGATGGGTGGAAGTCATGCCACAAATCTACAGTTGGCGTGAAAACCATTAACGTATGTCTAAATACATGGTCCACGTGTGTCTTTGTGCACTTGCTGACATTCCAATTGGCCTTATGCTGGCTTTGAGCTTAGCGAAGATCTCGTCTGTTTCACGTCCTGTGCACATGATTGAGCATCACCCTGAGGACCTGTTGTGACCCGGCGCATCATTTGACGTCTCTTCATATCGATGACAGGGTGAGTGAACCAGAGCTGGTGCCTCCTGGCATCAGGTCCTCCATCTTTGTCACGACCTGACCTGAACATCTGCCCATTTCCGGGTCCCGGTGTCAGACGGTGTGCCTCTTCGGCACGGCCTGAAGTGTCAACCGGGCCCGATGGACAGGCGGTCCGCTGGAGGACCGTAGCCTTTTTCCTGGCAATTAGTGCATCTTTCCCGTTCCTTTAATAATAAACACACTGCTCCGGGATTGGCCTCCGCTGCCCTTCCCATTGTGTGTCTCCGTGTGGAATCTGTCTGGGGGGATTTTCAAAATCCAACATTATTGAGCATTGTCATTTAAAATATTTACCCTCGACGGGGGGCTCGGCTGCCAGTGCAGGCCCCACTCTGTTCCCTTTTGTCCCCCTCTGACAATCTGCAGCTGTTCCCAAATCCTCCACTCCATTTTGATCCTTTTCACTTCTTTAATGCGCTGCCCCTGTGGATGGAAAGTGCCCGTGATAATTCCTTGGATAATTCCGCATCAATATTCACCTACGGTTTAATCAGAGGTGCACTCGGACATATTTCCAGGCTGGTCGTGTTGGACTCAACCTGCTTAGAGAAACAATAAGAAGGAATAAATGACTTATTATTATTCCCACAGACTGACCACCATTTTAAAAACATACAGAGAGTATCCCTTATGGGAGGATGGCAGGATTTTGGTGACGATAGGTGAGCGCTTTAGTCAAAGTGAAGTCATTGTCATCGTGAAACACTGCAGCACAGTGGGCAGCCGTGAAAGGTGCCCCGGGGAGCAGTGTGTGCCACCTCAGTGGCACCTTGGCGGTTCGGGATTCGAACCTGCAACCTTCTGATTACGGGGCCGCTTCCATACCAGCTAGGCCACCACTGCCCTTGAAACAGGAATTTAGCAGATGATTTTGATCCAGCACCCTGTGGGTTATGGGCCCAGCACGCCTCTGCAGCGCCACTCGGTGCAATTCATCACCCCAGATGGGACTCAAACCCACAAACCCTGGTTTAGGGCGCCAGTGCCTTCTCCATTAGGGTCCCCATGGGCTCCCACACGTCCCGCATCTCTATCCAGAAATGTAGACGTTTTTTAAAGTGTAAAGATGAGCACGTCCAGAACCTTCTTTTGCTCTGGCAGGTGTCCTGTTCCGTCTTAGGGAAGCTCTTTTGGGGGAAAGATGCAACCCCTCACCTTTCCTGCAGATAAGCCGCTCCAGGCAACAGCCATGCTGTGATGTCCACCTTAATCTCCTTTTAATGGCGGATATGAATATCCCAGTCAATAATGAGGCAAATAATCTGCATCAGTATTAATATTTAAAAAACAAAAGCCAGACCTTTTATCTCTATTCGGGGTTGTCCGTAAAATCGAATTTTTGAGGTGCTAAGTCCTGGTATTTAACTGGTTACAGAAGATAAAAAAATTTACGTTAATTAAGGCCGAATTTTAGAATTGTGCAAATGATCCTGGTCGGGTTCGTGGAAATTGTTCTGAATATATATGGTATCGGCGCGTAATTATAATTCACGTACTCACTCAAGAAAATACGATTTATTTTGTACTGAAACCTTCAGACAAATGTGCGAAATATTCCAAATACACGTTCGCTTATTATTATTTGAATTGATTTATAGATGACGAAAACGCATAAATTCATTGGCTTCACTTTTACAGGATTTCTGTCGTAATTAAATTTTATTCGAATACATTTCGATGGCGCGAAGCGTCAGGAATCAGTAATCAGGGTGTGGCTGTGAACAAGGACGGAAATAAAAAAAAAAAAGAAATTAAGATGGAGGTCGGTGTCCCCCTCTCAGTCGATATAAAATGCAACTGTTGAGCCCCAATCTGTTTTCGTGCCCTGTCACTCGCCTTCATCACTCTCCGCCATCACACTCCTCCCAGCCTGTCGGCGCACTCGGACCCCGTCCCTGTCCCACGGAGACGTGCGGCGCAGATGTGGATGGAGGGACGGGATGAAGATGTCCCCTCTCCTCTCCACCAGAGCGGAGGATCTGAGAGGACAGGAGAGGACAGGGGAGGACAGGGCGCTGTCATTACGTGAGGGCTTCATATCAGCGTCCATGAATATTAAAAAGGGGGGAAAGAGGACGGACCTCGTCAGGGCAGATTTAGGGACAATGAAATAAAAAAAACACATTCCTTTATCCTCTTATTCACCGTACAATTACCGTGACAAAATTCCAGTGCTCTTAAAAATGCAAAAAAAAAAAAATTCCTGGGAAGAGGATTTTTTTGTTAATTCACCCCACCACGCCTGATTAACACCGACACACCAAAAGTTCAGACGTTTCAAAGAAAAAAAAACCCATAACACTGCTGAATAAGCCATAATTATTATTTTATTAAACCTGCACGACCTGCGTCATTTTCAGGCTTGTATCACTATATTTAGGATTATACGTTTCCTCGACGTTATATTTCGTGTTCTACCTGTGATAAAAAAATACATGTAAACAAGTAAACACCGAACAAGCAATTTACAACCGAGAAAAAAACACACACACACACGGAAAAAATATTCGTTTGACTTTTTTTTCCTTTTCTAAACGTGTAATTTTTTTTTTATGGAAATAAAACACTGCGTTAATTTGCACGTTTTATCCCGACGTTGAAGAGCCCAGTTGTCTCGCGCCCCGTTCGCGTGCGCGCGCGCGGGCGCGTCGCCGAGAGTATAAAAAGTGGAGGGGGGGGGGCGTACCGGGTGGGGGGGGAGTTGCCATTAACGCCTAATTGGAGCGCGCGCCGCCCCGCTCCCGCATATAAGAGGCGGCGCGGCGGCGCGGGGACGGGACACCACCGACGCCCCGACCTCGCCGCCATGGGCTCCGTGCTGCCCGCCGGCGCGCTGAAGGGACCCGGCCGCCGCCTGCCCGACATCATCACCTCGGACGTGCTGCACAGCTTCCTGTACGGCCGCTGGAGGAGCGCGCTGGGGGAGCAGCTGCCGGAGGAGCGGCGGCGCAGCGTCAGCCCCAAAACCGCCTTCACCGCGGAGGTCCTGGCGCAGTCGTTCGCCGGAGGTGAGTTTCCTTTTTATTTCACACACATTTTTATATATATATAACCGGAGGCAGTGAAATGCGTAAAATAATAATAATAATAATAATAACTCCCGAGGTGTCTTCCCAGGGTCCCCCCGTCACTCCCAGTTTAGCGCGCTGACCCGCTCCGTGCTTTGGGACCCCCGCGTTTAGCCGCTTGTTAGGCGTGTAACTGCTGCTGACTGGAAAGAGGGGAGGGGGGGCGGAGGCTTTAAATTCATTTGGTTAACTTCGTGCTTGACCTGAGAGAGTTTCCACTTAAACCGGGTTTTCTTTCTTTTTTTTGGGGGTGTGTGTGTGGGGGGGGGGGGGAGAGAGAGAAAGGGGCTCCCCCACCACCACCACCACCACCTCACCTACTCCCCGCACGTCTTTTCTTCCCTCTTTATCCCGCATTCATCCATCTCCGGACAGCCCCTCTCTCCCCCCCCTTTTCTCCGCGCGTTTAATGGCCGCCCGCTCCCGCCGTAATGCGCCGCGACGCCTAATTCCGCCGCCATTCACACCACGTCAACCGCCTAATCGCCTTTCCACCGCGGCTGGCCCCCACCCACCCACCGGCCCCGCGCATTGTCCGACGAATTCCTGTCCCCGGCGCATTCAGCGCCAATTTATCGCTACAAAGTCCTTAAAACCATAATGAATTTGGAATTAGGCGCCGGGCCTTTCACGCATGTCGCTGCGAGGCGAGAAATCGCCGGAGTCCCGGTAATAGAGGACCGTTTAACCCCGGTCGCGAGTAAAATAATGCACGGAAAAAGAAGAAGAAGAAATCTTTGATTTGGACATTAAAGGGACTCTTCAGGCTTCCAGCGAGCCTGAAAACGGCCCCTTTTGCACCACAAAGAGCGTCTTTTCAGCCGTTTAATCGAATTATCTGCCGGCAAAGATGTAATATTTCGTGACTGAAATAAAAAGTCCGCTCGGTTTGGTTCGTTTTAGTCGGAGTAGATATAGATAATAGATGTAAATCGGTTTGTTTTTCAAACTCTTCGACCCCTCTTCAGAAGTCCAGAAGCTCTCCAGCCTGGTGCTGCCCAGCGAGGTCGTCATCGCGCAGAGCTCCATCCCGGGAGAGGGCCTCGGGATCTTCTCCAAGACCTGGATCAAGGCGGGCGCCGAGATGGGCCCTTTCACGGGCAGGGTGCTCTCCCCCGAACACGTGGACCTGCTGAAGAACAACAACCTGATGTGGGAGGTAGAGATCGACGACGCTCTCTGGGTGCGGAGGCGATGCGTGTTCTGTCGCATTGTCCTACCTTGTCAGAATTTCCTACCGCAGCCTATTTTTTATAGCGACGGCTCCTGCTGGCCGTACAAATGCGATGTGCAACTTCAGGATTGGTTTATTGTCAGTACAACAGTGTGCACAGTATACCGGGTATCGAAATACTGTTTCACACACGACACCCCCCCCCCCCCCCCCCCAATAGTGCGATCCTAAAACATTATATGTACATATAATATATGTATATACACACTAAACTATACTACCTAAAACTAAAGTTGTGCAAAATGTGCAGGAACGTGCAAAATAGGGTGGTAGTAGCCTAGTGGGTAGCAAACTCGCCTATGAACCAGAAGACCCGGGTTCAAATCCCACTTACTACCATTGTGTCCCTGAGCAAGACACTTAACCCTATGTTGCTCCAGGGGGACTGTCCCTGTAACTACTGATTTGTAAGTCACTCTGGATAAGGGCGTCTGATAAATGCTGTAAATGTAAAAAGAGCAGAGAGGGGCAAAATCAGGTGCACAAGGCTGGAAGTGTATCGTTGTTGAGTTTATCAGGGATGATAACTTGTTTCTATAATAATTTTGCTATTATACTGTCCATTGAAGTAGTATGTTGTGATAGCTCAGGAACACCATTCAGATTGTACCACCTGTTGTCCTTACCTGTTTGAATATTAATTATGAGACTTTATTGTCCGAAAACCAAGGGTATGTTATGATAGCGCAGAAACGCTAGTGGCCTAGTGGGTAACACACTCGCCTATGAACCATAAGTCCCAGGTTCAAACCCGACTTAATACCACTGCGTCCCTGAGCAAGACACTTAACCCTAAGTTGCTCCAGGGGGGGACTGTCCCTGTAACTACTGATTGTAAGTCGCTCTGGATGAGGGCGTGTGGTAAATACTGTAAATGAAATGTAAACGCAAGTATTTAACTACTTTACCTACTCCAAACTATGAAAATGCATGACGCCGTAAGCAGGATGTAATGACAGAACACCGTCCTCGCAGGTCTTCAACGAGGACGGCACGGTGCGCTGCTTCATCGACGCCAGCCAGGAGGACCACCGGAGCTGGATGACGTACATCAAGTGCGCCCGCAACGAGCAGGAGCAGAACCTGGAGGTGGTGCAGGCGGGCAGCAGCATCTTCTACAGAGCGCTGGAGGTGAGCGGCCAGGGCGGTTGTGCCGAAAAGAAAAAACTAAAAAACACGAAGCCACTAACACCTAAACGTGTTGGGTTGCGCCCCCCAGACGATACCGCCCGACCAGGAGCTGCTTGTCTGGTATGGGAACTCCCACAACACCTTTCTGGGAATTCCTGGAGTTCCTGGTACTGACGAGGAGCAACAGAAAAAGAGCAGGAGTGGTGAGCAACACAAAAGAAGAGTGTGTGTGTGTGTGTGTTTAGTTGATGATTATCTAAGCATTAGGAGGACAATGGATGATGGTAATTACGTTGTTAATCACCTCTTAAGAGAAGAAAAGAGCACAATCCAGTACAGACTTGGGGTTCTTGTTTCGTTGGTGCTGCTTGGACGGTATCGAACGCTCCCCTTCTGCTTGCAGATGACACGCACCAGTGCGACGGCTCCTCTTCCTCGTCGCCGCCCTCCTCCTCCTCCTCCTCTTCCTCCGCGGCGAGCCGCATGCGCTGCGTCATCTGCCACCGCGGCTTCAACTCCCGCAGCAACCTCCGCTCGCACATGCGCATCCACACGCTGGACAAGCCCTTCGCCTGCCGCTTCTGCAACCGCCGCTTCAGCCAGTCGTCCACGCTGCGCAACCACGTGCGGCTGCACACCGGCGAGCGGCCGTACAAGTGCCACGTGTGCCAGAGCGCCTACTCCCAGCTGGCGGGCCTGCGGGCGCACCAGAAGAGCGCCAGGCACCGGCCGCCGGCCTCCGGCTCGCCCCCGCCGCAGGCGCCCGTCTCCCTGGTCCATCACATCCCCACCATGGTGCTCTGAGGGCTCAGGATCCCGCCGGTAGCTGCACTTTACTCCACGGGAGGTCGCTCTTCTCGACCAGAAAGACTGGGGGTAGGGAGCAGGCCGTCATCACTCAGATGCGTTCTGTTTATTCCGCTTTGGCTAAAATGTACATAATGTGAGGATAGATGTTCTTAAAGTCCGCCTGTAGCACTGATCTGCTGTGGTAGCACATTACAGTTAAAAGCACCATCGCCGTAGTTTTCAGATTATAGTCATAATTTTATCCTGGATTTTTTATTTTTTTATTTTTTTTTAAGACCACCAGCATCATGTCACAACCCTGGCACTTCAAGGATGGAACAGATATGAAAATGTAACCAAGCTCCACTTCCCTCCCACAGACAACTGAGAATGGCTTTAAATATTGTAAAATGTGTATATTGTAAATATGTTTGTACTTTCTTAACACAAATACTTACAAATTAAACATTTTCTTCAAAGTGAATATTGAAGTCTGCTTAATCTGGACCTGTGTTGTCCGTTTTTTTTGTTTTTTAAATGTGGCTGATCCAACAGTGCCATGTTCATACATTTCAAATTATGACTTCAAGATATGACCACTTATTTTGATAAATTATTTAAAGAAATGTAGAGATGTATATTAAACAGGAAGGTGTAGTGTGAAACACAGATAGATAAACTGTAAAATTATTTATGTGAGAAAAAGCTTGTCAAAGAACAGTTTCTTTCCATTTTTTTGGACATGCTGTATCTATAGTCACATTTCAACTCTAAATGTCATAATCTGCCTAATCCATCATCATCATACCAAGTGGGGTATTTTTCGTGAAATTCAGTTTTGATGAAATTTTGATCATCCAAAAAACATGAATCGGAGATATAAAGCACAATAATTAGCACAAGATTTTCATAATGTCACTTAATGCTGAGGTCATGCGATGCGACAATCTTTTTTTAACCGTAGTAATTATCAGTGTCCGTTACCATTATCAGGGCTCTTAGTTTGTAAACTCAATATTCTATAGAAATCGAACGAGAATTGCTGGTGTCTTCCTCTTGTAAGTCGCTTTGGATAAAAGCGTCTGCTAAATAAAGTAAAGTAAAGCAAACCATTGATAAATTTGAGTCCGCCTGTAGGATGTGAATTAGCCGCAAGGTGGCGCAATTTACTAAACCAACAAAAACGGAAATTTTGTCGCTTCTCCGTAAAGCTATCTTAAATATCATAATTGTGTATTAGCATTTACTTGTGTTTGATTAAACACGAGTTCACGCTCATTTACTTTAAAGTTTTCAGTAACGAAACTACATCACGCTTCATGACGTCATCAAGAAGCGACACCAACAACACCCCCTGCAAAAGCATGGCCGCTGACATGAGATTACCGACCCGTCGCGAAGAGGTGCCCTTACAAGGGACGTTCGCCAACTTGGTCGTTCCCGGGGACGTTATTACGACCGACACGGGATTTATGCGGTAAGTACGCGCAGTGGGAAACGTCCGGACGCGAAGCAGCTCGGTAACTCCGTGTTCTGTGCAGCGGACATGGCACATACGTGGACGACGAGAAGCTCACAGCGTCCGTAGCTGGGGAGGTGGAGCGGGTCAACAAACTGATCTGTGTTCGGCCTCTGAAGACCAGGCGAGTTCCCAGAGGGTTTCTCACCTCAAGGCAAACCGGCATCTCAGTTAAACGTTGCACCTTCTAAAAGTCCGATTTTCTTGCTATTGTTCTTCTCCCCCAGGTTTAACGGAGAAGTTGGTGATGTGGTGGTGGGGCGGATTACAGAGGTACTTGCTGACGGTTACTGTGGCGGTTCTGACGTGAGTTTTTTTTTTCCATCGTTATTCAGTGTCTGCTTTCCTTCCCCAGGTTCAACAGAAACGCTGGAAGGTGGAGACCAACTCTCGCCTGGATTCGGTCTTGCTGCTTTCCGCCGTCAATTTGCCTGGCGGGGAGCTGGTGAGGACACTGACGTGGTACCCAAAGCACAAAACACGTTTGGCTTTTTGTGAGCGCTCTTCCTTGTTTTCATCAATTTGTTTTAGAGGAGGCGGTCAGCAGAGGACGAGCTTTCTATGAGGGATTATCTTCAGGAAGGAGATCTCATTAGTGTATCCTTCGCTACTGACGATAAAAAGTTGGGAAATGGTGTGCATGATATTGCGTTAGTAGCGTACATATGCTAAATTATACACTTTATTTGTTTGTTTTAACAAACAAAAATTAATAAATAATCAACCATCTGCTATACATTAATAGCATTTATAAGACTCCCTTATCCAGAGCGACTTACAGTCAGTAGTTACAGGGACAGTCCCCCCGGGTCTTCTGGTTCATAGGCGAGTGTGCCCACTAGGCTACTACCACCCTATACGAAACATTAAGCGACGTGAAACAAAATACTCTGAACTTAAGGAGTTGCTCAGTTCTCGAGCAACTTTAAAAACCCTGTTAACCATTCAGTTCTTGTAATACCAAGTGACTGGTACCTTATTTTTTTTCAAGCATGAGATTTGATTTTTGATCGACATGCAGGCAAATTTATTTGGATGAACCTTCTTCCATGCACTCACTCTTGTGGGGAAAATAGCTCTACCTGCCACTGTGTACATACACTGTGTGGTTTCCTTAACCCCTTGTTTGGCACTTAGGCTGAAGTTCAGAATGTTTTCACTGATGGAGCTCTCTCTCTTCATACTCGTAGTTTGAAATATGGGAAGGTGAGTGATGGAGACAAACAGACCTCTACAGCATTTATCAAAATACCAATTTAAAAAACAAATAGGATGCCTGGTTTCATTTTTTTTTTTTTTTTAAGTTGGGTCAGGGTATATTGGTGCAAGTTTCCCCCTCTTTGGTGAAAAGGCAGAAAACTCACTTCCATAACCTGCCCTGTGGAGCTTCAGTCATATTAGGAAACAATGGGTACATATGGTTGTACCCCACACCAGGGCAGCTGGACGAGGAGGCGGGAGGATACTACACCAGTATGGAGGTAAGAAGGTATACTCGTCCACGTGAAAGGGTTTCCTAAAAAGCGTCTTTTGTTCACAGAATGTCAGTTTTATTATTTGACACTACATCATGCGTAGTGAGGTACAGTTCAGGCCAAAAAGTTTGGACACACCTTCTCATTCATTGGGTTTTCTTTATTTTCATGACCATTTACGTTGGTAGATTCTCACTGAAGGCATCAAAACTATGAATGAACACATGAGGAGTTATGTACTTATGTTCTAGTTTCTTTGCTCTGATTACTGCTTTGCACACTTGGCATTCTCTCGATGAGCTTCAAGAGGTCATCACCTGAAATAGTTTTCCAACAGTCTTGAAGGAGTGTCAACTTTTGGCCTGTACTATAGATAAAGAAGTACATTTTACATTAACATCAGATGCCCTTATCCAGAGTGACTTACAGGGACAGCCACTCTGGAGACACTCGTGGTGTCTTGCTCAGGGACACAATGGTAGTAAGTGGGGATTGAACCTGTGACTGTGGTCTTCTGGTTCACTGGCGAGTGTGTTACCCACAAGACTACAGCAACACTGAACTCTGCAGAAGCTTTTTATTTTTCTTCATTTAACAGAAAATGCAAAATTAAGCTAGTTCTTTCCTGTAGTGTTTTAAGGAAGCTGCTAAAAACACAGCTTTCTACATCTTTTTCTTTCCCCCCTCCTCTTCCCACCTTACACTGTGTGCAATCTTGTGCACTCAGCCTGTCCAACTTGCAGATCGGGAGGTGATATCCCGGCTGAGAAACTGCCTGCTTGCCTTGGCGGCCCACAAAGTTTTGCTGTTCGACACAAGTGTGCTGTACTGCTACGAGTCGTCACTTTCACATCAGGTACAGGCGAGCGTCACGTGCCATCTTCCGGTAAATGAGGTGTAATCCATAACCGACCCTGAAACGTTTCCCGTGTTTCTTCTAGATCAAAGACTTATTGAAACCCGAGGTCATGGAGGAGGTTGTGATGGAGACACGACACCGCCTTGAGAGTGTGCTTTCAGCCTTTCAGTAGCCTGCAGTCAAGTGATATGAGTTTTACTCTCCCTCTCATACACACACACACACACACCACTAGCTTCATTTCTGATTTAATTCTTTGTAAAAGTCAGTTGTAAATAGCTGTTATTTTGCAGATCCATAGGGTAGAATGTAATTGAGCATTTATAAAAACTTTGAAATATAAAAAAAGTTTGATTTGTTGTTTTTTTTTTTTGTGGTATGGGGAGTAATGTTATTGCAAAATGTGGTTTATAGTTGTTCAGAATAAATCTATAGATGTTTAAATTATAACATTATATATTTTTTGCATTTTAAGTATATTTGTGTAGAACTGCACGCAAGCACAAGTTGTTCAAAAAAGTAGCGCAGAACATCTTGACCATACTGACCAAGAGGGGGACTGCAGTCACAGACTTCCATGGACGCTTCGCGTTGGCGCGCGCACGCACGCCGTGACGTCACGCGTATCCCACCCCCATGCGAGCCGAACCACCTTGCGTACGGAAATATGGCGACCGCGACGACGACTGTTTTGAGGAGAGTTTAATCACTCCCAAATTAATGAACGAGCAACGCACCGCTGGAAGACGCCAGGACGCCGAGAGGAAACGCGCGTCCGGCCCGCCCGGCGAAGAGCAGCGGGGGAGAGTGCATGACAACGCCGTGCCAAAAAGCGAGGGGGACGGGGTCAGTGCCTCGCGCGGCGTCCCGGGTCCGGGTCTTTGGAGCCCGGGATAGAAAGACGGGAAGCCCTGGACGCGGAAGTCGGAGAGAGACTCGAGAACCGGGGGCTGGGGTGGCTCCTGGGCGCCGGCGCGCTCCTCGTCGCCGCTTAAAGCGACTCTCCGGCCGTTCGTGACGGATTGGCGTCCTCTTTTTTTTTTTTTTTTTTTTTCTCCCCACTTTTTTTTTCTAATTAAACGAACCGTCCAACTTAACGCAGAACCGGCCGCCGAGTCGCCGCGGTCACCAGTTGCCTGTGTGCGCGCGCGCGCGCGGGGTCTCGCGCTGCTCACGAGCTAGCCGTAGCGGGGTCACGTAAACAAAGAAACAAACAAACAAACAAGAAATAAATAAATAGCGACGCCGGGTCACGGCCGGACATCGGCTCCCTCCATGCTGCTGAGGTAAAGTTGCCGCCGCGGTCGGGCGAAGAAGATGCGGCGGCCCACGGTTCCGCCGACGACTTCAATACCGTTTCATGGTTAAGGGTGCATTAATACGCACTTAAAAACGTACACGTCTGCATTCGAAGTGACGACTTGTCAAACTGTGTTTGTTAGTCCACAATCGTGCCTAAATTGCACTACACTAAATTGTAACAGTACAGATGGACTGACACACTTGGTACAATAGTAAGAAGTTGCTATTTGCTCATTCACGCAGTGATGACGTGTGGGATATTAAGTATTGATCGATCATTCATGCAGCACTTTGGTTACTTCTGGAAATTTCTGTTTCGTTTGGTGTCTGAAGGAGACACGTGTGCCTCTTTAATGTTGAACACTTAATTGCCTTGTTTACATGAAGAGCCTTGCTTTACGTCCAGCGTATAAAGCAAAAACTAATCTCTTAATAACAGCGTAGATCAGCACCTAGCTATTATTGACCAGCATTGTACCACTGGAGGCCTTGCAGCACTGCGAATGTCCCCAGATCGTCCTCGACAAACTGATATTGTTAGCGCGTAAAAGTGCCAGATGCCCGATGTCAATGTTTGATTCGAAGACCCAGCGTCCTACTCACTGCATCCTCCGGCTGCGGCGCGGCGAAGCTCTTCTCGGGTGCACGTGGTGGAATGCAGGGCTGAGCCGCAGCGTCTCCCAGCCTCCTCGCCTGGCCGTTTCTCTTCAGAGGAAGGACAAACCGGCGGAGGGGCACCCGCCTTTTGCCACTCCAGGCCCCAGGTCGCCATAGACACCAGTTGCGCTGCTCTGCCGCGGCCTGGCATCCTGCCCTTATGGGGCAGCAGCCAGGGAAGTTTGTTGGGGACCAGAGGAGACCAAGCTTGCCGGCTCTGAATTTCATCAAGGGGGGGAAGAAGGAGTCACCTCGCCAAGGGACAAGGGAACACTGCAATGTCTTCGTTCAGCATGGTAAGGAGCCCAACTGTGACCTTCGTCTAGTAATTTGCATCAGGTGGCTTTAGATGCACCGATTTAGTAGAGTTGTACTTTTCAGTAGGACTGTTGTGTATTATAAATGAACTGTGTTTGTTCTGCAGTTCTAATTTATTATTATAATACCACAGACACAATTATTATAATACCATATAATACTAATTAGGCTGGTTGTTGAAGGGGCTCCTTTAAGTACCTTTGGGGTTTATTTACAATTTTATATTCTATCTACATTTTTTTTCCTTTTACTTTCACATGAAACTGTTTTATAGAACATTTTAAAATGTCATACTTCATTAAATGTGTTTTTTTTTTGGTGTTTGTGGAAATGGCAGAAAGAATTATTATACTATTTAAGGTTATGTAAGCAGCCCTAGACGATTTAGAGCTTTTACAAGTGCGACTAATTTAAGTGAACTAGCTCACTTTATAATTGCTAGGTAATTGTTTGATGTGGCACTTAAAGTCTGGTGTTTGACCCCATTTCCTCCAGGTCCAAATCCAGCTACTTCTTATTGGATTTGTTCCCGTGTACATATTCAGCATCAGCGCTCGCTGAACCAAACCTTACGTCTGTTTCGACTGGCTTGCTCTGAATGTTACATACACTTATGGTTGCATTCCAAATCTTCACATGGTAATGTTCAACCAGTCCAATGCACTAGGGGGTCATGTTAGTGCACTTTAATTTTACTTTGAAGTTAAGTTTATTATTATTATTTTTTACTTCATGTTTGCATGGATGATCTACTATATCGATCTGCTGTGGATGTTTTTTTAAGCTGGACTGGACTTTTATTAAGGACTTGAATTTTTTTTCCTGTATTCATGTGATTTACATAAACTGAAGGCAACATGTGGCTTTCGTCTGTAAGTATTTGATTTTTGTTATTTCATAATGTGGTTTATGACTGAAGTTTTTTTTTTTTTTTTTGTGGCGTGCTGGACACGGTGGATAGTGTGTTATTATGCTGGTGACTAACATCCATCCCATGACATTGGCTTGTGCAGGCATATTCTGTATCCTGTCTGGATGAGCATGTGAGGAAGTGGTGCCATGGACGCTTTGCCGGACCCTGACCTGGATGTGCACTGCGAACTAGAGCTGTTGGGTTGAAAAAAAAAAAAAACACGTCTTAATGCCTCTTCCTGTAGCACTCGCTGTCACGACAGGCAGAAAATCTCGGATTCCCGTGAGACTGGCGCTTGCGCAACAGAGAGGGTTAGATGGCGCTGGTGGAGATGAGGAAGAGCTCATGCCATTTTGATAGGGCTTCGGCAGGAGAGTTGTTTGAGTTGGATTGGTTACGAAATCCGGAGTAGGTGCGAGGTGAAGCGTTAGTGTTGGGTGCTGCAAAATCATGTCTGGCCAGCGGCACCCTGCTTCTCATGGGACAAGCTGACATTCATCCGCGGCAGGGACGTGCAAGGACCTGTCTCCCAACCTGTGCTTCACAGGATCTGCCTGGCTAACACAACAGGATCTGTGCAGAAAGGCTGGGTAGGCCTGTGCTCCTTTGGTTTCATCCACGAGTAAATTTTTGGAAAGATCTTGTCACCTGCAGTCCACTATTATATGTGATCTGAAAGGTGGCAGTATGTTGGAGGATCAGGGGATGAGGTCAAGGGGACCTATTTTCACATGGTCAACCTCTGAAATGTCTCTAATCTCTTTTGATGTGGTATGAGCCGTGATGTCATCCTGAGGTTGTGTCCCGTTGCCCTCACGGTCTAGCAGCAGCTGTATCAGAACATGGATCATAGTGCATTTTTGGCTGGAACTTGTGGAATCTGTGCAGTCTAGACACCAAAGCTCCCCCACGATTCCTGTGGGCCTTGAAGACGTGGGTTTATTTTCATCCTGGGGGGCAGGCGCCTCAGGGTAAGACATTCGGCTCACTTCGGGGCCAGCTGCCCGGCCCCGGCGACTTGTCCTGACTGTGATGACATCATTCGGCCCCTGAGACACGACCGTGCTCCCTATGATACGGGAGATGAGTGGAGCTTCATGGATTTCTTTGTTTTTATTGCTGCTTTAGCATCGACTGGACAATGGAGACCACCTTCATTCTGTTTGGCTGGCAGCTGGTTTGGGTATTAGTGCTGCTTAGGGCATGTTTAGTGGCAGGGTGACATTATCACATTACAGGAACACATCTGTCACTGGTGTGAATTAACGAATCAACTTACAGTTTTGTGGATTATCTGGATCACTTTCATTTTTTGCGAGAGAGACCTTATAAACGGTTCATGCATTAACATGCATCAACGTGGCAAATATATCCTGAATCCTTCCTGAATCAATAAGATTGGATTCCAGTATCAATGTACAAAAGTTTTTTTTTTTTGAACGTTTGGGGCAGGTGGTGGCCTAGCAGGTAAGGAAACGGACCCGTAATCAGAAGGTTGCCAGTTCCACCAACCACCAAGGTGCCACTGAGCAAAGCACCGTTCCCACACACTGCTCCCTGGGCGCCTTTCATGGCTGCCCACTGCTCACAAAGGATGGTGGTTAAATGCAGAGGACTCATTTTGTTGTGTCACCGTGTGCTGTGCTGCAGTGTATCACAATGACAATCACTTTCACTTCAAATAGTGTGTGTTTTTATAACAGAACAGTGTGTGATATTATTTATATGCATATTTTTTTGTGGCATGTATCTCAGACAATATGTCACATTGTGTGGTGGTAGTAGCCTAGTGGGTAACACACTCGCTTATGAACCAGAAGACCCAGGTTCAAATCCCACTTACTACCATTGTGTCCCTGAGCAACACACTTAACCCTAAGTTGCTTCAGGTTGGACTGTCCCTGTAACTACAGATTGTAAGTTGCTCTGGATAAGGGCATCTGGTAAATTCCGCAATGTAAATGTAATACCCACAAATAAGCAGTGAATAATTATTGTGTCTCCTTCATTACTGAGGATCAAATGCTGTTGCTTGGAACCACTGATTTTACAGTGGGTGAAGGGAAAGGGCAGCTTGGTGTGTGTGTGTGTGTGTGTTAAAAAAAAAAAAAAAAAAAAAAAAAATATATATATATATATATATATATATATATATATATATATATATATAAAGAGAGAGAGAGATTCATGAATGCAGGAACAGGCAAATAACATTCAAGATGATTCACAGATAAGGAAAACATCACTGTGAACACCCCTGTAACTGTAAATTGCGTCAAAAATGTACATTTTTAACTTGGATAGTCAGTAACTCCTGTTACATCCTATCTGTTCGATATCTGATGTGTACAATTTGTGTAGGTTTTGAAGAGCTCTCCTGCGAGTTGTGTGTGTGTGTGTGTGTGGCGGTCTTTGTCCCGAGCTGCATTCCTCAGCTCACCTGCGCCGGAGCTGTCAGGGCTGCTTAATCCAGGTAATGAATGTTTTTCCTGATGCGGCAGCGCCGTGCTGAGGATGGGTCGGCGTTCTGCCGGCCCACCTGGAAGGTGCTTGTCATCGACGGCCCAGCTGGCCTGACAAATGATGGCAGGGCAGGTGCTTCACGAGGAGTGGCTCTATGGGGACCTGCCCCCCTCAGGGTGCCCACTGGGGACCGCATATGTGCTTAGGCGTACGATAAAGAATTCAAGGTGCTCAGCCTGAATCTTAAATAAATGCGTTCCAAATACTGTAGAGCTGTATAAAAAATGTTAAAAAAGAATTCATGTTAAACCATATCATTACAAAGCAGGCTGCCACAGAGTCGCACAATATGGAAATATTTTGTCGGGAAGGCCTACGGACCAGTGTGTATACAGTAGCTGCGTACTGTACCGGTATCTTCATGCAGGACCGATTCCCAGGAACTCTGCTAGGAAATAATCAGGAGTTTCGCATCTGAGAGAATGTTGTTGGTTCATAATGATGAAAGGCTGCAGTGAAGGACTAAATGTGGCGGCCTTTGACTGCGTTAGACGAGTGGACGGCCATCGCGTAATGCTGAGTACGACGCTGGGGTTCGCTCGCCCCGAGCTGTCCTCCCCTCGTCTGAGATACGGCCTGTTTTGAACAGAGTCTTGAGTTGAATGCGGGGCAAGCCACAGCAGTGGAGTCAGGAATGTGACCTCCTGTGCATTCCTCCGAGTAACTGGCACTCTCTCTCTCTCTCTCTCTCTCTCTCTCTAGCTGTCTCCTTCTGTACCTCTCCTTCTCACAAAGGTGCATCTTTGAATTCTTACGCAAGTGCAACGTCTTCTTTTCTGGCACTAGACAGAAGTATTATTACAATACATTTTGCCAGTTGAGCTTTGAACCGTGATTTGGCCATAATGCTCACTAATCTATGGAGTGTGTGCACTCTCTGCGCTCACGTTTATGGAAAAACATACTTTTTTCATTTTTTTTTTTTAGGCTGGAACTTTTTTTTCGACATTATTCCTAGGGCTGCAACAATGCATCGATTAAATGGATAAAAATCGATTACTAAAAGAGTCCACAATGAACTTCACAATCGATTTGTTTTGATTATTAGAAAAAACTTTAGTTGAGTGCGGCGCGGAGAGAACACACTTGGTCTCTCTCGCACACTGACGCCCGCAGGGTTCGGCGCCTGATAGACAGGGTGGAGCAAAAAAAAAAAAAAAAAAAAAACGAGCGGAGGTAGAGGAAATATACAAGGGCATATGGGCTATAATTCGGCTGCATTTTAACGCGTTTTTATGAAACACGCATTTTTGTGAAAAAAAAAAAGCGCCGCTTTTGATCCACGCCTGTTGCCTGACTGCGCCAGTGGATTGTCACAATGACAGTCACTGCACTTCTCACCTCTGCATCCCTGCCACATCAAGACCGTCTGAGCGGCTGTTTTCTGCAGCAGGCAGCGTAGCCTCACAGGAAATAGCGAGCCTGAGCCAGGAGCATGTGGACATGCTCACATTTTTGCATTGCATTGAAAAGTGTTTGAACAAAGCGAGTGACAGTGAGTCTGTGTGTGTGTGTGTGTAATATCAGTACGAGAGATTGTGAATGTGTTTGTCTGCAAAAGTGTGTGCGTCTGCAGTGTGGTGTAGACATTCAAACAACTTTTCTGATTTTTGTATTGTTTTTTATTATTATTATTATTATAATAATAATAAAGGTGGCACTATTTAAAAAAAAGTTTATATATCTGGCAGATGTGTGTGTGTTACACGTGTGTTTTTCATGGTCCATTTCTATTTTATTATTATTATTATAATAACAGCTCAAGGAGCAACATGTTCATGCACTTTCTAAAGATTTAGTTCTGTGTTTGAATAAAACAGACAATGCTTTTATTTATTTATTTGTTTATTTTAAAATCCAATTATTATTATTAATAATAATTATAATAATAATTATCGTCACATTAATCAATTAGCAGCCCTAATTATTTCCCGTAAATGTTTAAAGTTGGGGTTACATTACATTGCAAGCAGTTTTTCTTCTTTGTGCAGTTAGTAAATTAGAGCGGCTCTGCAGCAAATGCGTGACCACAATTCTCCCATATGGTGCTGGTGGGACGGGAAAAACCGGCACCCAGATGTCCCGCAGCTTGTGCAGAATTCCGGCTGGCATCAGCACATACTCATTACTGCAAAGCTTGGGTCTTTTGGGCTTTCGGTTTTTATTAGTCTGTGTTATCGGCGGCCGAGGGAGGACTGGCGAGTATTGAATCAACTTCTCCTTCTCTGTGTCTGTGCAGTGGAGTGTGTTCGCGCTGCTGTGCTTCTTGTCACTGTTTATATCGCATCATGCTCAATATGCGACTAAGAAAATGTGGGGGTGGACAGTCTGTGCTGCAGAGATCTCACCCCCCCACCCTCTCTGGGGTCATGGAGTTTGTGTCCGTACCTCATGTGAGCGGGGTTTCATCATCACAGCTATGGAGCGGGGCCTGGGTGGGTGCGAGTTTGGCCAGCGCATTACCACTTATTTGGGGCAGTGGTGGCCTAGCGGTTAAGGAAGCGGCCCCGTAATCAGAAGGTTGCCGGTTCGAATCCCGATCCGCCAAGGTGCCACTGAGGTGCCACTGAGCAAAGCACCGTCCCCACACACTGCTCCCCCGGCGCCTGTCATGGCTGCCCGCTGCTCACTCAGGGTGATGGGTTAAATGCAGAGGGCAAATTTCACTGTGTGCATCGTGTGCTGTGCTGCTGTGTATCACATGTGACAATCACTTCACCCTTCACTTTATTTATTTAATTCGGGTTTAAAGCGGCAGGAGTCATGCAGTGGAAAGCCTGCACCCTTCCGGCGGCTGATGCACTCGTACGCTGCGCTCGCTGCGCCGTCCTTCATGAATGTACATAGCTGTGATGATATATTTTCTACAAGGAAAATATAGTGTTCAATTTCACATTTTATTTGTCACGTACACGGTCGTACACGGTATTATATGCGGCGAAATGCTTTTAGAGACTGCTACAGACCACAGTATTGCAAATATTGCAAGTGTACAATGAACCAAAATGCAAATATTGCAAACATAACCAAATATTACACATGTTTTTAACATAAAATATGTGTAACAGGTAGGGTGAAGGTGTGCAAATGAGTAAAGTGAAAGGAGAAAGGAAACAAAAAAAATGATTGTCCTGGCTTAAATATTACCACCATTGGTGTGTAATACTGTCATGGCATGTCCATATTTTCTTGGATAACTATGCCATTCATGACCCGGTTTTCGAGGCAATCAGACCACATAAAACTGTGACCGGCAGGCGCGGTAAACGTGCAATGGAGGCCATGTTCTTGAGTAACCAGCATGTGCAGACTATGCCGTTATAAATCCCTCCCGATGCGTTACACAATGTGACAAAACATCCAGTGTTTGTGACTTTGAACGCTGCTTCTTGGCTCACTTCCGCCACATTGTTGTGGTGGATCGGTGTCTAGCAACAAGTCTAACTGCCACTGGTTGCTTTTTACAGGGTGGTTCTAGCCTAGTGGGTTCAAGTCCCACTTACTACCATTGTGTCCCTGAGCAAGACACTTAACCCTAAATTGCTCCAGGGGGGGGACTGTCCCTGTGACTACTGATTGTAAGTCGCTCTGGATACGGGCGTCTGATAAACGCCGTAAATGTAAATGTAGAGTGTTACTCTAGCTGAACTTGAAGTGTGCTGACTGTGCATGGCTGTGTACTCCGCACTGAATGA
Source organism: Denticeps clupeoides (assembly GCF_900700375.1). NCBI lineage: Eukaryota > Metazoa > Chordata > Actinopteri > Clupeiformes > Denticipitidae > Denticeps > Denticeps clupeoides. The sequence goes on from NC_041709.1 coordinate 4,919,206, forward strand.
GCGGCCTTCCAATGCACGTTTTTGGATGGACGTTTTTTGTAATATAACAAGTAGGGTGAAGGTGTGCCAATGAGTAAAGTGTTGATATTAACTGTAATGCAGTAGCATTTCTGTCGGAATGTCGCTAAACAGTAAATATGGGCGTGTAGTGTTGTGCTGTGTGCGCACGAATGCCAAGTCAGGCTCCGCGTGACATTCGGGTCCCCCTCGAAGCCCCTTCACTGTCCCTTCTGCACAGCTGCTGCCCCTGACAGCCCCACCATGCACCTATGATGCAAATTCCAGCCTGTGATAAAAATTCCATCCCTTCACTGCATTGTTTTCAACTTTTTTTTCCCCGCAGCTGAAGGTTTCAGCGGGAAAGAACAAAAAGGAATAAAAATAAAAATAATAAATGTGCGGAATGCCTTCCCTGTCCTGTGGAGGAAACGGTTTTGTCTGGTGGCAGAGGACTCCGGTTCATCCTCCATCTGCCCAGCTGACGAACAGGAATGGACCTGGCGCACCCTCAGAAGAACTCTAGCGTCCCTCAAAGGGGCACGGTGACGGCGGAGCACCGGAGCGATTATCCTCTCCACAGCGGCGGGGCGCGAGAGGGCCGCGCGGCCCCGCATCTGGTTTCACTTAAACACAAATACGAGAGCAGGCGGAGCGGGCCAGAACTCCCCTCTCAGATAGAGCTGTTTTCCTCTCGCAGCACACGGGATTTAGACGGAGCAGAGCGGGTCAAATATAGCCGATGAGCCCATGTCCCCCTGTATTCTCGTGTTTTACTGCTCTTCTGCTCATTAAACGCCATCTGCTCTCTTCGGCCCTGACCACACGACCTCAGCGCGAATGAAAATACGGCTGGACGCAGCATTCGCCATCTGAAGAATTTCAGCTATGCCCAGTCCGGCGCAAAACGAATGTGATGGTGGGAATGCAGGGTGGCTGTGTCTGCTACACAGGGGGTCAGAGGAGACACAGGTGTGGCAGCAGGTCTGAATGTCCAACCCTCAGAAGTCCTGATCGTTCAGTTAATACGAACCAGTCGGCCGTCTTCCACACGCAAACCCCAATCCACTCTAGGGTTCCCCTCATCGTCTCGCAGCACGTATCCCGTGCCAGACCAGAATGGGGGAGACCCTTGGAAGTCAAAACCTCGGCACTTTAGCTTGGACCTGAAATGGCCCCCAGACACCAGATGGCATTCTCCAGCGGGACCTGTGTAAACACTGGCGAATAGCCGGGCTGCTTCCTGGGCGTCTGAGGCGGTGGAAGCGTCTGGCCGGGGTCGCGCACGGTGGCTGCCGATATTAACTGCAGCTGGGGCTCCTCTCCCCGGCGGAAATTAGGCCAGAGCCCGGCGTTCCCTGACCAGAGCTGGAGGGCTGGGGGCCAGCAGAGGGCCGGTCGGCGGTGTTGACGTCACTGAGCTGCGTTGGGTTTCATCTTCTTCCGTGTGGGTGTGTTCTCTTTCTTCTTCTTCTCTTTCGTTTTGTTGGTGTTTAAAAAAAAAAAAAAAAAAAAAGAAAAGAAAATGTTTCTTTTTTTCTTCTTTTCCACCACCTTATAATTGCAATGTGGTTGAGTTTGCCAGGCTGCTGCTGTAGTGTATTATGCACTTCATCCCCTTGCCTCTGTTGGAAACTGTAGAAGCTGGGTTCAGTCTACTTTAGTTTAGTATGTTTACACTGGAGGCCACAGCAATTCTTTCTTTAAAAGCAATGTTTGTCAAAAATGAACTTATTTGAAAGTGAAGTGATTGTCATTGTGAAACACTGCGGCACAGCACACGGTGCACACAACGAAATGAGTCCTCTGCTTTTAACCATCACCCTTGGTGAGCAGTGGGCAGCCATGACAGGCGCCCGGGGAGCAGTGTGTGGGGACGGTGCTTTGCTGAGAGGCAACCTTCTGATTAAGGGTCCGTTTCCTTACCTGCTAGGCCACCGCTGCCCCAACCAACGCATTAATTGAGATTTGGCTGTGAATAAATAGATAAATACTAGTAATAATTATATACACACACACACACACACACCTTTTGAACAATTATGTAGCCATCTGGCATTGTTCCTTGTGTGTCTGTTGAAGATCATAACTTCGCAGCTGAAGATCACATCTCCCTTTCTTATATGAAGATCTGATGAAGCAGTCGGCATGTCTTGATGGTGAGCGGACTCTGCTGCTTCCTTCGATGCATCGTGCTGTAGTTTTTCTTCATTCTATGTAAGATTAATAACATTTTCAAGAAAGCTCACCTCATGCCTTTGTTTTATCTAAAGTTATCTGCAAGAAAGATGGATTAAAAAAAAAAAAAGCTCTGAGAGGAGTTCTATGTACGTCAGCTAACTGTTAACATACCGAGAGGGGGGTTATATAAATCGCAGTGGAGTGATCCTGCTATGAGCTCATCACTAAACAATGTGCTTCATGGTTCTCCATCTGCAACCTTTTTTCCTTCGTTCCCTCACCGCCCCCAACTCCCTGCCCTCCTTTGGGCTTGTGCACTACGGCCAGTCGGGTTTTGCAGTGGTGGTAGTGTGTCTGGCCAGGCTGGTGGCTGTGTTTTGGTATAGTCCTCCACAAGCTCTGAAGATACCAGGGCGTAGGAGTGCAGAATGGCACCCATGTTATTTTCAGAGAAAAGTGACTCACTCACATGGCATGATGGCTGAAAATTATTAGAAGTGTTGGGAATTGTGGGTGTCAGTGGTCTCTGTATTGTATCATGAAGGGCCACAATATTGCCACAATAAAAACAACGATTTCCCTTTACTGTAGAGGAAGAAAGACAATAATCATTTAATCCTAAATCAGTACTTTTTTTTTTTTTTTAACAGTGCTCTGTATTTTGTGCCATAAAAACTGAGCTTTTTACATGAAAAGTCAAGCAATTTGGTTTGCTTTGTGGCTGAAATAATGTACAGTAGAACACCAAAGTCACTTAATTTAATTTAATCCATCTTTCCACCTCCAATTCTTTTTCATGTGCAATAAGGTTTCTACCTAATCCTTTAATTTAAAATTTATATTTTGAATTATACATTATATTTTGAATTATATTAGTATATGTCTTCTTTTAAGCTAGATATTCTGATTCTCATTGCAGAAATTGTCTCTATTTCTCAAAAGCGCAACCAACGGAAGGCCATCGGATTATTGGCACACATCATTTTATTCAAATTGGCGTTGGTATTCAACTGGCAGAATTCAACTGGCAGTTTGCGGAAGTCCTCAGCCGAAGGCCGTTATTCGTGCGTAGGAGATTCCACTCACAACCGGCGCCCATTTTTACATTTGAATCGGAAAGATATGAGTCACAAATACTACACGGGAAATTCTGTGTGAAGTTTCTGACAGAAAGCAAGTACTTCCACTCCCGCAACACAAGTAGCGTACTATTTACGGAACCATAGTCCTAAACCTGGACAAAAACAAATGGCTGCTCTCTATTAAAGTTGTTAAAAGGCAGCTGAAGGAAATGGTTCGGTGGGAGACTGGAAGCTCTGGAAGAAGGGTGTGTGTGTGTGTGTGTGTGTATTAGCTCTGCTCCGAGACCCAGCGGCGTGCCGTTTGTCAACTCTTGCTTCCAGAGCTGCTTCTTCCTATCGTGTAAACATTTGGGATCTGGGCTGAGGGCAGAGAAGATGAGGGCAGGGACGAGACGGAGTAGGGCAGTGTCTTGAAAGTTGGGGGAGGGTTCTGGAAGTTGGGGGGAGGGGCTTTGACTTCTCCAACAGAAGGACAAAGACAGGCTCCAGCCCGGAACGTTCCTCTCGGCGCGTCGTTTGGTCACGCTGCCCTGTGTTTTGATGAGGGGTTGCATCTGCGTGTGCCTGCTGCTCTGTGGGTGAGAGTGTGTGTGTGTGTGTGTGTGTGTGTATGTATGAGAGAGAGAGATGGGAGGGTCTAGTCTGCTGATGTCATTGGGTCCGGCAGCGAGAGCCTGAAAGAGCCCCTTTGTTGGCAGACTGCAGCACGAGCTGCTTCTCTCCCGCTGACGGACTCCGAGGGGACAGGACCGCAGAATGGCACTGGGACGGCACTCCAGCCCCACGAACTGACACCTCTGCCGGCCAAGCGGCTTTCTGGGGACAACCGGCTGTGTTTGAGGAAGTTTCCCCCCCCCTTCTTTTTGTTCCCGGTTGGAAGACTGTGGCTGGAAGAAAATGGAGCACCTCGATCTGAAAAGCCAGCGACTGAGTTTTGTTTAGAAAGCGGCAAAATTTTTTTTTGATGTCAGTGCATTTAGAAGACTGACCGTTTTCACCATCTTTTTTAAAAATCTGCTGTCACTTTGAAGAAGTACAATTTAGTTTTTTTTTTTTTTGGTATTTTTTCACTGTGGATTACTGCTGGCCGGGAGCAAGTGGGACCTGAGAAAAAGACACTCTTCTTCCGTGGAAGCAAACAGAATCAAATGAAAATGTTGGAGATTTGCCTGAAATTGGTGGGGTGTAAATCTAAAAAAGGCCTTTCCTCCTCCTCCAGTTGTTACTTTGAAGGTAAGAGCCCGGCGCCTGTGGCCGAGAGGCCGGGGGAAACGCTCGGGGTGGGCGAGCGGTCCGTGGCCGTTGAGGATAGGCGCGTTTCCTCGGGCGGCCTGGGAAAGGATCCTCTCGCCGGCCTCCGGAGCCTCTCCGCGGCCTGGATGCTTTGAACGCACGGAGGAGGGGGGGAGGGAGAGTGAAGCCAGACACACTGGCTCTGCGAGAAATAGAAGGGGGGGGGGGCGAAGAGTACGAGGAAATCTGATTCCCGGCAGCTCCTCGCTTTTTTACTTTGTTTCCCAAAAGGCCGCTCAGCAGTGAGCAGAGTCGCGGTTTGTTTCCTGTCACCGGCCTCCGTTTCTGCTCTGAACGCGCAAAGCAGATCATTTATGTCCACTTCCATCAGCACGTTTCAGCATTTTCTCTACACGAGTCTGAACATTTTCTCCGTGGTACCATAGGAACGTCATTCGATAAACGGACCAACTTCGTAGGCCCTGGCTGATTTATGCAACAGTCATGGAGGATCCTTGCAGCACCGGGGCCGCAGCCAGCAGTCGACTGCGTTACGTCAGTTGCATATTTCCAGTCCTTCGCCAGGCGGGCTGCTTTTACGAGCCGATTCGTTGAATCGCCAATATTCTGTCCTGTTTCTAAACTAATCTGACCTGTTATTCAATCCTGAAGGTTGCTTCATGTGAAGTGAGTCAGATCTTTTCCGGCATTGGTGCCTATCCAGTGTTGACTTTTGTGTCTGTGCTGTTAGCAGCATTTGCATCACAGGGTTGCGTCATAGAAACGCATCTGTTGTACAGTTTTTCAGCTTATTGGAGTCATTTTTTTTTTTGCTTTTATATAGGTCTTATATAGTTGTCCCCTAATACTGTATCTGAAGTCTCTTTCAGAGATTCAGCCATGGTGCAGAATTAAAGACATTTTTAGCCAGAGAGATTTCCCAGGAAGCGGCGATTCAGTATCTGTAGCTGTGACCTTTCCCCTTATGACAAAATAAGGGGAGACGTTCCAGAAGACCAAAGCACATTCCAGAAGACCAATTTCTAGCCACTGCAGGACCACAGGCAGGTTAGGGGAACCTGTATTAATGTTAAATAATCTCACAAAGTGAAGTCGAGTAGATATGTAGAAACAGTGTGCTTTTCCAGCTTTTCCATGGGTGGCAGTAGAACCAGAAGACCCAGGTTCAAATCCCACTTACTACCACTGCGTCCCTGAGCAAGACACTTAACCCTAAGTTGCTCCAGGGGGGGACTGTCCCTGTAACTACTGATTTTAAGTCTCTCTGGATAAGGGCGTCTGATAAATGCTGTAAAGTAACGGTCCAGGTTAAAACAGGGTTAACTGGGCAGCCACTGCAGTTGAGACTGAGAAACTGATGACGAAGCACCATGTGCAGGCAGTGACTCCACCTTCCTCCTTTCATCTGAAAAGTCCTAATTCCAGCCTGATCATCTGACTCCCCTGACCCGGGCTGGTGCTTTTGGTGATTTTTATTACTCTCGAGTCTACTTTTTGGTCCAGATTAGGGTCACAGACTGTCTAAGGGTTCCTCTCGGTTCATGTAAATGTTTTGTAAGAGCTGGAGTTCCTTGTGTCTTCGATCACCGTTGGCTGCCTGCCGTCATACTGCTGGCTTTGTATCCCCCTTCATGCCCCCTGCATGTCTTCAGGCAGCTGAAGTGAAAGGCGTGCAATATGCCGTTTGGTTATTTATATGTCTGTGGCTTGTTCTTCACGCTGACCAGGGCACTGGGGCCGTGTGGGGTCGTGTGGTTTGGTAGCAGGTGGCTGCACGGTCAGGTCAAACGCCCGGCGAAGTCCGTAAGAGTTCACGTGCCTCCTCAGTCTGTAGCGCCCTGTTTGGAATTGAAGGCCTGCTCCATGGCTACTCAGCGCTCTTCTTGTCCAAAAACTCCCCAGACTTGATTTGATGTTTGGTGCATGGAATGTGTATTATTGCGTTAAACAGGTTCTCTTGTTAAATTGCTGCCTTGCTGTAAAAACAACAGCTTTTTGTGAATAGTCGTCGGTATGGAGCTCCGGCTGTTGTGCTTTTTGTAAGTTTGTTGTATTAGCATATTAGCATTTTTCGACAGGCAAGATTGCTGATGATTTCTTCGCACACAATCACAAAGTAGCAGCAGCACAAAACAGATCGTTCCAGTCTGCCCCTAGAGGAGTGCATTAGAAGACTGCACGCATGTACAGTAGAGGTGTGAACCTTCTCTGGTCTCACAGTTCAATTCGATTACGATTATCAGTGCCTCGATATTGATGCATCACGATGCATGCCATGCATTTTCTACACAGTTGAGGTCTTTGCAACCATGAGCAGAAAATCTCTCCGTTTAGTCCTCGCTCACCTTGTAACAGTCTCGTATGTACTGGTCGTTCTCCTTTAAATGCACACCTTTCTCTGCATTTCTCTGATTCGTGTGTAGTGGAGGAAACCCGTTAAAAGCGCCTGGTCCAGACGTCCGTGGCGTCAGGTGAGTGCGGACTGAACACAGGCCGCTTTTCTGCGCATTGTAGAAAATCTAGACTCCTGGTAAGACGATAATGTCGGTTTGTAGATCTCTGGACACTCAGAGAAAGATCCGATTTTCCTCCGTTCCAGCTTCGTGTGTGTTTTGAAGAAGCAGAAAGAAAACTCGCCTGCTTGGATTCTATTAAGTTTCAACTTTGACCGCGATGCGAGAACAAGGTCGGCAGGTGCCTCACCGTGCAGCATGAAAATCGTACCGCGCTGTACTCAGGCCGCCACAGTCACTACCGACACTACTTTTTAAGGAGAAAATCACCTAGCAACCCCATTATAATATAATCGATTATGTTCTGCACTGCGTCGATGCAATATCGTCCACGTCTGCACCGCGATGCATTGATTATACGATTAAATTCAACACCCCTAATGTACAGGCCCAAGGTAAAGGGATCGTGTCTTTTCATCTTCCGGTCGAGCCCGTGGTGCGATGCTGAACGGCGAAGCTCTAGATCTTCAGCTTTTTTGGCAGGGGAGATGACTCTGTGAATTGCGTTACTGTTGTTTTGTCAATTAACTAGTAGTTTAAGTTAAATGTACATGGATACTAACTTATCAGCTACGTTTAAGAGGTTTTGTGATATATTGCCATATTGGTGTTTTTATTTTTTTTGTCCTTCTGTTAAATGCACCCTCTGTAAGGAATGTGTTTAGTGCTCTACACACTTATGTGTCCCCTATGCTTGGACGTCTTATCAGCTCGTGTCAGGGCAGTGCAGGGGAACAGGAAGCAGCCCTATCATGTTGATTCAGCTTTATTTCTGTGTTCCCCCACTCCTGCCATTAGGTAGCACAGCACCAGACAGCGTGGTGATATGGGAGAGCATCCATTCAGTTGAGTCCAGTGACGGAAAGGAGCATTTTGGCTGCCTTTCGCAAGTCTCGTTCATTAGGATGATGATGCCCGATGGCAAAAATTTTAATATTCGGTGACTCATCAGTCAAAAATACTTGTTTTATGTTTCTGTGTCTGGCCAGCAGAATGCTTTTTTCATTGGTTCATAATTTCTTCTTTCCTCCTGGTTAGCCTACTCCAAGGCTACATATCAGTGTGCAACATGCATGAGGAAATTGTTAATATACATCTATACATTAATATACAAGACTTAATTACTGAGAATAACTTTTCTCTCAGTATAACTTTTTTCTCAACTATGTGTAGTTGTAATGTGTTTTCGTCTTTGTTCTGTCTGCAGAGTCTTTGCAGCGTCCAGATTTTGAGCCCCAGAGCCTGACAGAAGCTGCCCGCTGGAACTCGAAAGAAAACCTCTTAGCAGGATCCAGTGAAAATGACCCCAACCTGTTTGTCGCACTCTACGACTTTGTTGCTAGTGGGGACAACACGCTCAGTATAACCAAAGGTAAGAGTTATTTGATTTTAAGTGAAGTTTTTTTTTTAAGATTTAAGTAAAGTTTTAAAACAAACTTGTAAAGTCGCCCTCAGGCCCCGTTTGCCTGGATTACCTTCCTCAGTGGCCCTGTAACTAGGCAACTGCACCCCTTGCATGTGTTATCAGTGTGGGTGGACTTGGCCCGGGCCGAGGCGCCCTGGTGTTCATCCTCTCCAGCGTCCAGGCTGTCAGTTCCCGCACGTCCTGTCCGGGGGGGCCCCGCGTGACGCGGCTGATAAGAAATCCGCGTATTTTTCCTCCCATTTTCTCTGTCTGTGCACTTCCTCCATCTCTCACTTGGGTGTTTTTTTTTTTTTTTTAACCCGCTCCACTGGGCCACCACTGAAAAACAATGCAGCAGCTGCACTCGAGAGAGAGGCAGTGAGAGAGAGAGAGAGAGAGAGAGAGAGAGAGGAAAGGAAAGGAAAGGGGGGGGAAGAGGAAGGAGGACGAGGAAAACACCACATCTTTAGAGGCGCCAGATGTACCCAGAGAGCCCCTTTTAATGTGGATTTTTGGACAAAGTCTGAACGTTGCAGTTCTTCATACAGCTTCTGAATCTCTTGTCAAATCCTGGCCTCTCTTGTGTTTTCCACATGCCCAGACAACTTTAGAAATGAATTATTATTTTTTTAAACTTCTACTTAAATCAATACACCACTGAAGGGTGCACATTACAGTGATTTTATTAAATATTTATTAACTATAAGAACATTATGAGGCATGACCAGACATGGAGTGCATAAAACTGGATTAGGTGTCATTCATTAGAACCTACAGCGGGGGGTGTAACCACTAGGCTATGATATATCATATATTGTTAGATGAGGTTAGAATGCATGTAGGGATGCATCATTTTTGATATTTAGTTGAAAACGTTACACACTTTTCAAAATTATCATTTAATTATCAGTTTATAGATTTATTTTAAAAGTTAAAAATTTCTTTTTTGTACAAACAAATGGACCAAAATTGAAAAATTAACATCTCAGCTCAGTTACACACACACAACATCGAAAGGTTAGCTATATGTACAACTATATGCATTTACCCAGGCTTAGGACCGGCACCAAGAAACATTCATCCTATAATAATAATTTATACGACGGGCCATTCTCTATGCAAGTTATTGAGTAGCTTCGGCCCACATATCACACATCAGCCTTCTCTAGATATAACTGGACCAGACTGCACTAGATTGCACTCCATGTTTGAGCAATTAACACAACGTTCAGTCAGTTTAGAGTAATATTATTGGAATGTCACTGTGGGACCATCTGTCGTCCTCAATGAACCAGTCTGTAGATCTGAGTCCCAAACTGCAGCAGACAGTGATGTCAGCCCTGCAAAACTTCACGACCAGTGGAAAAGTCTCTGGCTTTGCATTTCTGTGAGCATTACGTCGGGTTTGAAAGAATTCTGCATGTTTGAGTTGATGAATCACTGTTTCTGCATTGCCCTGCAATGTACAGTGTTTATCTAATGGTGCCAAGGGATCTGTTTCACAGTGGTCCCTGTGACCAGTCAAACATGGAGCCAGTCAAAAATGCACAGAAAATCTGTCCATATTTTCTCCATTGAGGTCATTGTTAAGGCTCGTCACAATCGAAAGGATGATGATTAGTGAAAGTTATTGTCATTGTGATACACAGCACAGCACACGGTGCACACTACGAAATGTGTCCTCTGCTTTTAACCATCACCCTTGGTGAGCAGCCATTACAGGCGCCCGGGGAGCAGTGTGTCGGGACGGTGCTTTTCTCAGTGGCACCTTGGCGGATGGGGATTTATTCGGGTTATTTTCAGTATAATTTGATGACAGAAGTGATTGAGCTCACCACTGTCACACTAATGTGTGTAATCTTTGCAACATTTATCCCCCCAGGAGAGAAACTGCGGGTTCTGGGCTACAACCATAATGGCGAGTGGTGCGAAGCTCAGACAAAGAATGGCCAGGGCTGGGTGCCTAGCAACTACATCACACCGGTCAACAGTCTGGAGAAGCACAGCTGGTACCACGGGCCTGTTTCCCGCAACGCGGCCGAGTACCTGCTCAGCAGTGGTATCAATGGCAGTTTCCTGGTGCGCGAGAGTGAGAGCAGCCCCGGCCAGAGGTCCATCTCACTGCGGTATGAGGGCCGGGTCTACCACTACCGCATTAACACCGCCTCTGATGGCAAGGTCAGTAGAACTCACGCCTCCAAACACACACACACACACACACATGCACAGTTTATGTATATATCTCTCTGTCTTGAGTAAGTTGTTCTGATGTTTGATGCTTCCTTTGTCACTTGACTGACTATTGTTTGTTTATTGATTCTTATTTTGTTGTTATTTCTGTATACGTTCCAATTATTAGTGTGCACAATCATTAAAAACAAGGATCAAAATTCCTACCTTACAGATGAATATTACTCGACACCTATATAATTCCCTACAGGTTTTAAGTTGCATTTATATCTTTGATGTTAGGGTAGCATGCACAACTGCATTTTAGGTCCTTCTTTATGTGCCATATATTTTTGGTCCTTTATAAAGAATGCACTATTATAATATAACTAAAATGTCAAATTTGAAAAAAAAAAAAAATTACATGTACGGCTGAACCTGTGCTGTGTGTGTTAAATCTCTTTACATATATGGCAGTTACCACATGCTGCAACAAGTGGTTTTATGTGGATTTATTTTGAGAGATGGCCATGAACTGCATAATATTCTTCTTAGGCTTTTCTACCTTGTTTATGGAATGCTAGTAGCCCGTGGACTGAGGCTGCTTTCCCTGTGTAATGCTACAGTTGGAAATTAAAGGCTGGTACAGAAGGTAGCTGGCCAGTCGCTGTGTCCCACATGCTCACGTTGTCTTCTTAGCATTCTTTCATGCAGCAATGAGCCATGAGGCAATAGGGAAATTTCCAGTAAGGACCTTCCATGTGCACTTCAGTCTCCTGTTGACCTCTTCATCATCGTCTTTTGCTCTCCCACGTCCATCCATTCGACTGTCTGGAATGCCAGGCTTTTCCAATAACTGCTGTACGCCAATAACTGCTGTAAAACACAGGAGGAGGGAATGGACACACAAGCGCATTATCGAAATACCACAGATTCCTTTGGAAATTGAGCAAGGATCCACTTTGCCATGGTCTTTGTAGAACCTAAGCCATGACTACATATGGGGGTCAAGCACATGCAGTTTCAATTTTGCCTGTATTTTGTTGAGTAGTTTGTCGATCCCTCTTTCTGTCTTTTGCAGCTCTACGTGTCATCGGAGAGTCGTTTTAACACCCTGGCCGAGCTGGTGCACCACCACTCCACGGTTGCTGATGGTCTGATCACCACGCTGCACTACCCGGCACCCAAGCGCAATAAGCCCACCATATACGGTGTCTCTCCCAACTATGACAAATGGGAGATGGAGCGCACTGACATCACCATGAAGCACAAGCTGGGCGGGGGCCAGTATGGCGAGGTGTACGAGGGCGTGTGGAAAAAGTACAACCTAACTGTGGCTGTCAAAACTCTCAAGGTGTGTGACCAGTCGCTTTTTGGTTTAAATAGCACACACAGAGGCATGTTATGTTCCCAATGGCCAATGTGAAGCACACTATGGACACTTAGTGCTGGAATAATACAGCTCAAACAACAGGAATAAACAGTAAAAGTGCAAAATTGAGTGTTGCTTAGCAACAAAGACCTGTCGCTGCATGTCTTTACAGAACATATACAGTTGTCAGCATATTCAGTTACACAAGTTAACGTGCATAAAGCAGAACATCCGGAGAATAAAGAAGGTTTCAAGTGATTATGACGCAGAGGAAGTAAATGTTGTAAAGGTGAAAAATGAAAAGGAAGTTGTTTCTGTGCTAAACATGGCTCCCTCTGGTGTTCCTAAGGTGTAACTGTACAAGGCATGCCAACTATCTACTCAAACAACAGTACTCATTCATATTCTGGAAAGCATGCATAGCAGCGATATGAATTAGGTCCCAGGGAATGTCACACAACGCTTAGTCTATTTCCTGCTGTTTTTCTTTTCCTGTCACAGGAGGACACTATGGAAGTGGAGGAGTTCCTCAAAGAGGCTGCAGTAATGAAAGAGATTAAACACCCAAACCTTGTCCAGCTTCTGGGTGAGCTTTTCTCCTCAAGGTGGCTCAGTGAACTGGCCATGTTCAATAACAACCATCGTGCATGTTGTCTTGCACATTCCTGCCTTAGTAACTGTGATGTTGTTACTGCTAGGTGTCTGCACAAGGGAGCCTCCATTCTACATCATCACAGAGTTCATGACCCACGGTAACCTGTTGGACTACCTGCGTGAGTGTAACCGCGAGGAAGTGAACGCCGTGGTACTGCTCTACATGGCTACACAGATCTCTTCTGCGATGGAGTACCTGGAGAAGAAGAACTTTATCCACAGGTGAACCTGTTTACAGCAGGCATGTTGCTTACATGGTGTTTGCTGCGTTCTGCAAGAGGAGAAAACAGTGGCGGAGCCTGGAGGTTCCACAGTCCTGCCTCAGCCTGTTTTATTTGGATTGATTTATGGCTTTTGCCTCTCCATTCTTGTCAAGGCCTGGCCTGTGGTTCAAGTGCACATACCAAGCACATGGAAATACAACAATGTTCTTGTCTGACAATTTCAGGATCCCCTTTAAGACCGCAGTTCACCACATGTTCCAGTAACCTGATAGTTACATCAGTCTTAAATAACCCCGTCCTTTGACCCATCTAATTTCTCTGTCTGACAATCCATCCATTTATCTGCACTTGAACTCTCCCACTGAGCATGAAGCAGACCGCTAAAGACATCCATTGTTGGCTCATAGAATTTGTGAAGTGATGGCGTATGAATGGTCTTTTCATTTAATTTTCATTACTTACATCACATCGGACTTGGCTCTTCATCTCAGACCCCCTTTTTTTTTTGCTTCAGGGACCTGGCTGCCCGCAACTGTTTGGTTGGAGAGAACCACTTAGTTAAGGTGGCTGATTTCGGCCTCAGTCGGCTCATAATAGGGGAGACGTACACAGCCCACGAAGGGGCTAAATTCCCCATCAAATGGACTGCTCCTGAGAGCCTGGCCTACAACAAGTTTTCCATAAAATCCGATGTCTGGGGTAAGAACATCTATAGTTTTGTGTGTCTCTTTGCTTAGGGTCCAATGATTTCTGCAATGCGGAAAACGCGGACGGAATCCAACAAATAAAGCTGATGAATCTGGTATAAGCAGGGGAATTGTGTATAATTCATGTTTCTGGCCATTGCAGCCCACTAAGTTTCCGGTTGAAGTCCGGCGGGACTTTCGCCCACACCAATGCAATATAAATGTGCTGTCAGTGCTGAATCTGCACCACTTGCCCCATCAGTGCATGCGCGCGCATATGCAACGTTTAGGCCTGGCTTAAATAAATAAATAAAGTGTAGTGATTGTCACACACGGTGCACACAGTGAAATTTGTCCTCTGTATTTAACCCATCACCCTGAGTGAGCAGTGGGCAGCCATGACAGGCGCCCGGGGAGCAGTGTGTGGGGACGGTGCTTTGCTCAGTGGCACCTTGGCAGATGGGGATTCGAACCTTCTGATTACGGGGCCACTCCCTTAACCGCTAGGCCACCACTGCCTCACAGTGGAACGCCGATGTCCTCAGAAAACTATGAAAAGTTTAGAGCGGGAAAATAACCACACTATTTTTTATGAATCGGAAGATTCAAGACCATTAATTCAAGTCTGCTAAATGCCTTAACTGTAAGTCCATTATGCAACTTTTTTTTTTTTTTGTATTCCAGGTCTCCCCAATGTTAATTTATTTGATACGTTTTTTTTTTATGTGGAGATCAAACGTGAAGCAATTTTATATTACAAAAGGAGAAATGTGTAATATTGTGAAATAGTTCTTTGCATGAAATGGACATTATTTTCATGTAAATGTTTACTAATGTTTGCAAAGACTAAATGCCCAAGATTAAATGTGATTCGTCATATTGCAGGTTATTTTTTCCCCGCCCACATAATCACATAGTTTTAGGTGAATAAATATGTTTGTAATAGAAAACATGGAATTCAGAATAAAAAAAATGGAATTTAGGAGAAAATGAAACTGAATTCATAAGGCCCCTTTTCCTCTGACAGGCTACACGTTTTATATTATTTCTACAGGGGAAAAGATGTGGTTTGCTGGGTTCTTTGTTTCTGAAGCTGGAGTGTGAACTGTGTTACGTGAGATGTGTTGTCAGTTCACCACTCTTTCTGAAATTTACAGCTTTTGGGGTACTACTGTGGGAGATTGCCACCTACGGAATGTCCCCATACCCTGGGATTGACTTGTCCCAGGTATACCAGTTACTGGAGAAGGACTATCGCATGGACAGGCCCGAGGGCTGCCCAGAGAAGGTCTATGAGCTCATGAGAGCCTGTGAGTGACTTTATGTGCAGTCAAACAGTGCTATGGATACAGTGGATAGTGTGATTAGAGGTGGAGTTTAATCATTTTAGCATGTGTCCATCTGCAGGTTGGAGGTGGAACCCTGTGGAGCGACCATCTTTTGCAGAGACCCACCAAGCATTCGAAACCATGTTCCAGGAGTCCAGCATCTCTGATGGTAAAGTGCTTATCTCTTCATTGAATTCAATCAGAAGTGATTTCATGCGTCTTTCTTATCATCTTCATTATTTGTGCCTGTAGAAGTGGAGAAGGAACTGGGGAAAAAGGGGAAGAAGATGACACTGGGGTCCATTCAGCAGGCACCGGAGCTGCCGACCAAGACCAGGACCCTGCGCAGGAACATGGACAGCAAAGACAGAGACAGTCCAGGTGAGTTGCCCCCACCATTTATGATCTTTTTAAGCAACAAATGAAATACTTCAGTGTAATAATATCTGAAACTTTGGTTTGTTGTAGATGCAGCAGAACCTGAGGTGGCCGTTTCACCATCACTTCAAACGAAGGAGCGGTCTCTCCTCGACAGCAACTTGAACGAGGATGACCGGCTGCTTCCCAAAAACAAGTCAAGTAGCATCTTCTCCAACTTGATCAAGAAGAAGAAGAAGACGGCACCAGCCCCACCAAAGCGCAGCAGCTCCTTCCGAGAAATAGAGGTCCACGTGGAGCGGCGTCTGCTGACTGCGGAAACCTTCGATTTCAACAACGGACAGAACCACTTTGGTGACTTGAGCCACAGCATGGACCCTAACAAGTTCCTGGGCTCCTCCAACAACAACGGGGCTGGGAGCGTCAGCAATGGAGCCCCCTCCTACCCGGGACCTCTGCTGCCGAGTATGAAGGGCGGTGGGGGAGTAAATGAGGACCAGGTGTCCAACTCCGCGCGCTTCCTGCGCTCTGCGTCGGCCAGCGCGTCTCCCGGCTCGGACCACATGGCCTGGAAGTCGGTGACGCTGCCCCGTGACCTGCAGTCGCGTCACTTCGTCTCAAGCACCCTGGGCAAACCCGCGCTGCCGCGCAAAAAGGGCAGCGAGCAGAAGAACAGTGACGCCTTCGTGCCCAGGATGGGCACCCTCACCCCACCGCCCCGCGTGCCCTGCAGACCAGAGGATTTGGCCACTCAGGGCGACGACGTGTTCAAAGACCCGTCAGAATCCAGCCCGGGGTCCAGTCCTCAGACACTCACGCCAAAGCCCATCCGGCGGCAGCCCACGCAAGCAGAGGTGTCCAAAGCCAACCTACAGAACGAGCTGCTGAAGAACAACATGCTACCTGCCCTCGGGGCGGTGGGGGACGAGTGCAGGGCCCGTCGCCAGAAGACCTCTCTGGACCTGCCCTCGCAGAGGGAGAGGATGAAGTTCCAGAAGCCAAAACCGCCCCCCCTGCCCACCGGCACCAAGCCGGGCAAGCTCTCGCGGAGCCCCACTCACGAGCTTTCATCAGACGGCAAAGGCAAAGTCGCGTCCGAGGCCGAACTGGCAAGATCCGTCCTGGCGCCCGAGGGCACCGGCAAAAAGCACACCGGCACCTCCTCAAAAGCGCAGCCTCCTAAGACCTCCGCCGTGTCTCCTACTAACCCCCCCCTTGGTCTTGGCATTGGCCTCTTGCCCGCCTCAGACCAGGTGCCCGCCACGGCTCTCATGCGCCGGTCGCTGCGGAAGACGCGGCCCACCGAGCGCACGTCCAGCTCCGCCATCACGCGGGAAATGCTGCTGGAGAGCACGGAAGCCCTGCGCGCCGCCATCGACCGCAACTCCGAGCAAACGGGCAGCCACAGCGCCGTGCTGGAGGCCGGCAAGAACCTCAGCAAGTACTGCGCCAGCTACGTGGAGTCCATCCAGCAGATGCGCAAGTTCGCCTTCCGCGAGGCCATCAACAAGCTGGAGAGCAGCCTGCGCGAGCTGCAGATCTGCCCCACGGCGCAGCAGGACTTCTCCAAGCTGCTGTCCTCGGTCAAGGAGATCAGCGACATCGTGCAGAGGTAGCAGCCCGGCTGCGGCCTGACTCTGGGGGGAGGGACGCCCCTGCCGAGAACCTGCAGCACGACTGAGTGTGGGGACGGGGCTCTCACCACAGGGAGGAGCCGTGGGCACATTGCACACCGTAGCGCCATGGAAGCCTTCTCCACATTGTCCTCAAACCAAAGACTGGAGGACGCATTGGAACACTTAAGAAGCTTATTACTGTGCACAGAATCAGATTAACTTTATCTCAATTTATGTTTTTTTTTTTTTTTTTATTATTATTTGGGGTGGGGGGGGGTCAGTCTGTCATGTCATGCATAATCTTTAAAATATATATATATATTTTTTAATGCAACTCAACCATGGCTACCAGAGGCCCGAGTTGTGAGTCACTTGAATTTCATCACTTCTCTAGATTATATCACCAAAATGTTTCTTTTTAAAATACTATTACTTTTTTTTCCAGAAAATAGCAGATTATTATTATTTTTTGCAAACTGAATAAACGAACCTCATTTTCCAGAGCAAATATCTCACAATTCCATGTCGGTGCTTTAATTTTGCCACAAACACCTCAGTGCACACGAGGGGGGCTTGGTTGCCAGATATGGGGCTGGGAAATGATGGGAGTTTTCAGTTGTAACTAGGGTGCGGTAAAATAAACCGATAAAATTCTAATGGATGGATTACAATCCCCTCCAGTTTCGAATCTTACGTTTCTCTTCAGAGAGATTGGTCTCTGTTGGTCTCACTCCCATTCGCTGAGGGCACCAATCACGTGCCTCCACTTACAAAAACTAATCAAAAGTTGAGTATGAAAAATACAAAAATCATTGAATTTTCACAGCTGGTGACTATCATGCCAAGATGCTCCTCTTTTCGTTTCTTGTGTAGTTATTTTTTTCGCTCAGTATTAGTTTGCCGTTTACTTGTATCTTTGCCCTCTGACTGCCATGCCTGAGGATGAAGCTGACCACAAGCTGTCTTTTTACTTCATGGTACTTTGTTTACTGTCTTTTCACTTTGTTTACTGCATTTATTTTCATATAAAAAAAAAAAAATCATACCACTATTTTCCCCCTTTTATCCGAGCTGCCTCGCCATTTCGTAAACTAATCTGCTCCTTTTTTGTAAATACGTATTTCTGTTTCCACTTCTCATGTGTTTTACCTGTAACCCTGGTGCAATTTTGGTTGCATAAAATACAAAAAAGTGCTACTTGAATGTGTTTGTTTTTTTTATGTGTATTTTAATTTAACAACTTTTATATTCATGGACTACGGCATCTTTTACAAGGACATTTGGCCATTATTCATGCTGCTTCTGGTAAGTCTGTAGGTGTACTAGGGGCATAACATGACAACTGAGATATTAATATTAGTTTCATATACATTAGTGCTATACTTCTGTATGTGGTTATTGAATAATTTTTCCTGGGACTGCACGTACAGTTCGGCTGTGTCCCCCCCATGCATTCAGTTTAGTGCTATTAACTTAACCTGAGATGTACTGAAGTTGTCATGGAGATATTTTTATGGATTTTAAAAATAAAGCCAAAAAAACAGGCATGATTCGTGTGCTGTAGGGGGACTAGGACACAAGAACACAAAATGTAGTATGATCTGTTTTCTGGCTAGAGATTTTTATTATCATTAAAATCAAAAGGTCAACAATTTTTTATTTAATTTTTTTAAATCATATACACGCAGAATGCATTTTAAATGTTAGCACAGCTCCTGCTTAATTTATACATATGTACTTGAAACGTCCTTGAAACGTGAACACGTAGCCAGAAGTGGTGGTTCAGGCTGATGAACCGCTGAACCCGCCAGCCAACCCCCACTTTACCCAGAATTAAGACTATATTCGCTCCTTCACAGGAGGAAAAATCCTTCCACTCGCAGACCAATTTGGGGTTCGGTCCAATTTCCCTGACAACACAATGAACGCCTCTCTCCACCCCCAGCGCTGAGCGCCTGGTTTTAATTTCCTTCTTCAGACTGGGGTCAAGGGGCTACAAGACATCGCTCTGAGGTACTTTAGGTTTGTTCTAAAAGAAAAAAATAAATAAGAAGGTGTGGGTGCAACAAGAAAGATATAATAGCTCTAGAACACCTAAACGTTTGCAGAAATCCTGTCTATAAGCCCGTCCGACCAGGGGTCTGGAAGGTGGAGTCATTAAAACATCATAAAACATGACACACGTGAATCACAAATGCCGTTATTTAAAGGCACAAACTGTTCTAGGTTGTTCCTCATAAAGTTTCAGCATCCAACTGGACTACATTTCATTTTGTGAAATATATTGCACAATGTACTGATTCGCTTCCGTTTGTGTACCATGGTAAAGAAAACTTTATTTAAAGTATTTATGATCTTTACTACAGATTATGCCTTTAAAAAAACAAAAAAAAAAAAACAAACACCAGCTTTCGATTGCAATGACAAGTCAGTGGGAATCATGGAGAAGGGGGGGGCGGCTCAAGATTCCGACCCCTGGGTGCCACCAGTGAATAGAGCAGAGGGACACTGTCCATCCAGATGTTTATTTATAGAAACTATGTTACAGAATTTGTCCCAAGCAAACCTAGTTACAAGCATTCGACAAAAAGCACGTCACCTGTACAAGATTTGTACGAGGGGGTCGGGATGGACGCCTGTCCCCCGTATTGCAAATGACAGACAGTGAGCCATATTTACAGCAGCTGAGTCAGGTGGGGCTTGTTTTATACATATAGATATATTTATATATATATATGTTACAGAAAAGGTCAATATCAGGACACTGATGGCTGCTTCTGAGGAACGGTAGTGTGTGTGTGTGTGTGTGTGTGTGTACGACGCGTGCAGTTATTATACAAGCCTAGATACGGTAGTAGCTAGTGGATTTACAGCCAGAGTGCGTGGGTGTGTGTCTACTACACAACCTGTTCAGCGGCCCCGCCCCGCCCCGCCCCGCCCATGCTGAACAAAGCAGCAGCGCTATAAAACAGCAGGTTTTATTTGACAGCAGTATGTAGGAGCAAGCGCGGCAAAGTAAAGATTAAAAAGTCAAAATAATATTAACATTAATCGTTAACAATAAGGCAAACCAATATATATATATATATATATATATATATATATATATATGCGCGCGCTGTTAAGGACAGACTAGGTGTACTGGTAAGGGTCTGGGAGGAGAAAGGTGGCATAGGAGGATGAAGAGGGACAATGCTTACTAAACCTCGGTTAAAGTGTCTTAAACTGTCCTGCCCTCATCAAAAATACACAATCCAGGACCGACAGCAGTGCGATTAGTCAGATCTTTAATTAAGGCGCCGTGTAACAGCTAATGCACCTCTGCTACCAAAAGACCCCCAGCCAATACAAATGGCAGCTGGGCCCGAGGCAGAGCGGACTCAGGGTCCGATACACACCCACCCCACATTTACACACACTTCTTAAGTGCATGTCGTCATTAATCCATGTCACTACACCTTCAGGATCCAGACGGAAGGCTAAGTAGAGTCATGCTTCCATCTGAATGAAATAAAACGTACGCAGGACAGAACCCTGCCAGAGGGAGCGATGGGGACGCTCCGGTTTTGTCTACTTTCAGGTCAGTTTGGTATTTGTTTGTCAGGTGTTGTGGACAAGCTTGCATTTGTAAATAAATGAAGTTATAAAATGAAATATTAAAAGCAAAAAAAAAAGAGAGAGAAAAAGGAAGATCTCTTAATGGGTCGTATAATCTGTGGGGTCCTGTGGCCCCGAGGTGATGACGGGGTCACGCTGACTGCAGGCAAGGTGAATAAGGTGGACAGGAGGAGTGGAAGAGAGGGGCGGATGGAGGGTCAGAAATGTAATCGATGGAGGAGGGACATACCACCCAGTCCAGCCCAGGGTGTCTCTCTCCCACTCATGCAGCCCCACATGCCAGAAGAGGGAAGAAACTGAGGACGGCGTGTGTGTGTGTGTGTGTGTGTGTGTGGAGGGCTACAGATGTGTGTGTGAACATGTTTCACGGAGGGCAGCTGGGGGTAGAACGAGGAGGAGGATGTCGATTGGTCATTAGCAGCCACACCCTTCCCTCTGGGGCTGTGGTTCGCTGGTAAGCCGGCCTCCCTGCGGCGCTGAGGGTTTGTGCTGGACGCCCGACTCTGCCGCGTTCAGGTCCAGACTGCCATCCTGAATGTTCTGGTAGATCTTCTTTGCTGCTTCCAGGAAGGCGTCCTCCACGTTCTCACCTCTGGGAGACACGCCGTGAGACAGAAGTCAGTAAACGACCTGCAGTAGCGCCACATCTTCACACTACAGGTCATGACACTCACGTTTTCGCACTGGCTTCCAGGAATAAGAGACCTGTAACAAAAAGATTTAATCTTGAGATGCGTGAAACAGTGTGAAAATGTGTGAATTAGGGCAGTCAACACCGTTAAAACAATTCATCTCTAAATGTTTAATGTGTTAACATAGCTGAACACAATTCAGTGGTTTGCTGAGCAGGTAAGGAATCGGACCGGTAATCGGAAGGATGCGGGTTCAAATCCTGAACCAATTAACCATCCCTGCATACTGCTACCCGGGCGCCTTTCACGGCGGCCCACCTTTCACCAAGGTGATGGGTTAAAAGCAGCGGACACCGTGTGCTGTAGTGTTTCACTTTCACTAATGCAGTTGCCTTACGTTTAATTCCTGTCTGACCTTAAAGTGAAGTGATTGTCACATGTGATGCACAGCAGCACAGCTCACGGTGCATACAGTGAAATTTGTCCTCTGCATTTAACCCAACACCCCGAGTGAGCAGTGGGTGGCCATGACAGGCGCCCGGGGAGCAGTGTGTGGGGACAGTGCTTTGCTCAGTGGCACCTCGGCGGATCGGGATTCGAACCGGCAACAATCTGATTACGGGGCCGCTTCCTTAACTAGAAGGCCACCACTGCCCCTATGACCTTTGACACAGTTGAAAAATTTATCCCAGCCAGAGACAATCTCTGCATGAAGTCGGAGGCGGACAGTGAAGGAGTTTATGGGCCGATCGCACAACGTTCTTACTGGTGTATAATTCAGTGTAGTTTTTCCCTTCACTTAACCAGCTACATATTCACCAAGTTGCGTGAAAAATGGGGCTTCTTGCAGTCTCACCGTTCTCCTCTGCAAACTGCTTGGCCTCCTCATATGTCACATCCCGCTGGGCTTCAAGATCTGCTTTGTTTCCTATGAGAATGATCACCTGAACAGGAGAGAAATGGAACAGATCACGTGTGCATGTTTTACAGAAAGTTTCTGCATCTGTACAAGGCGTCTGGCACAAAAGATTGTTAAAACCGCAGAGAGGCAGCAGGGACAGCCTCTTCCTCTAAACAATTTATTCTGCTCACAGTATTGGGGTTGGTGAGGTTCCTGGCGTCGGTGAGCCAGCTGCTGAGATGGTTGTACGTGCTTCTCCTGCAGGGGCGAGAGACGTCACGACAGCAAAATGAACGGCAACGAAACGGAAGACAACAAAGCACAGCAGCTACGCCCCTCTCAGCACCGCTCGATCCTGAAGCGACCAACGCGAATTAACAGATCACGTTACACAAAGGACCAAAGCAGCGCTTCTCCAACACCATCCTTCCTTCCTGAACGTGACAGCCCTTTCAAATGTTCCGAAACAGCAATATCGCCATTTCCCCCTTTTTTTTTTATTCCACGAGACACTGAATTATGTTGATCAAGATCATGTTGATAAGACATCTGTGAGCTTAGTCCTGCATCCCCTGCTTAAAACATAGACCGTGGTGGTGAACTTTACGCCCTCTGCAGCCGCTAGATGTTGTGTATTAGCAACTCTGAATAACTGGAAAAAAAAAAAACCCTTTAAAACCGATGTAAGCAATGATTACTGCAACCAGGCCCCTTGGTTTTCAACAATTAACACAGATTTTTTTTTTTAACGCAACTGTACTGAATTTTTACTGTGGTAACCGTTGCCTGCAATCTACGATGAGGACAACCACCACTCGTTATCACACTTCCTGGCAAAGGTCATTAACAGCAGGCCCTCCTAAATGAAGCAGCCATGACCTATTAGTCATGAGGCCACGCCTCCTGCTGACTCAGGCTGACTGAACGTGGAGATGTGAAGCCATCTTGTGATCCACAAGCCAAGGGTCTCAGTTGGCATGGGCGTGTCTATGAGTGACTGTGTGTGTGTGTGTGTGTATATATACCTGGTGATGTCGTAGACCATGAGGGCACCAGCCGCGCCCCTGTAGTAGCTGCGTGTGACGGCCCTGAAGCGTTCCTGACCCGCCGTGTCCCAGATCTGCAGCTTGATCTTCTGCCCACTCACCTCAATTATCCTCGTTCCAAACTCCACACCGATCGTGTGGGGGCAGTCCGCCATGACTGCAGAGCACACACACACACACACACACACACACACACACACACACACACACACACACACACACACAAAGGCAGCTCACACCAAACTGAAAGCATTTCAACAGTTTAGCAGCTCCAGTCTGGGCACGTTGCTGGAGCGACTCGCTCATTAACCCTGCCGCTAACAGTCTGACGGCAAACATCTTAATGAGACGGACAATATGTTCGTAATTAAGTCGAGAGCCCAGCGTTAGCCCAGGGCGAACATCAGCAGACATGGCTTTCCAGATCTGCATTGTTCCCACAGCCCCTCGAACACAAGTATGGAGGACACTGGGTACGTTCACTCGGCAGCTCATCATGTGCAGGCTTCCCTACGAAAGAATTAACATGATGTTTTAATTACTCTAGAGTACATTTTCATGACCAAACGCTCTCTGAGATTCCTGTGCAAATGTGAAGGAAAACAGATCATTGTTTAACTTATGTGAACTCTGAAAAGCTTAATTTAAATGACAGTGTTTCTCCTTCCAAGTTCACGCAGGCCGATTTAAAGTTAAAGTGAAGTGATTGTCACACGTGATACACAGCAGCAGAGTGCACACAGTGAAATTTGTCCTCTGCATTTAACCCATCATCCTGAGTGAGCAGTGGGCAGCCATGACAGGTGCCCGGGGAGCAGTGTGTGGGGACGGTGCTTTGCTCAGTGGCACCTCAGTGGCACCTCGGCGGATCAGGATTCGAACCGGCAACCTTCTGATAACGGGGCCGCTTCCTTAACCGCTAGGCCATTCCGAGTAAAATGGAATAAACCATCAACTGTAATTTACATGAATTTTAAAAGGAGACGTGCATGCAGCGGTGCTGGACTATGGAAGTTCACTACATACATCCAGCAAAGATACTATAGACTTGCACTTGTTTCAATCGTTGTAGATGTAAATGTAGAAAAACACAGTCTTATGGGAAATATGATATGATCATGCGTCAGACAGATTTCAATTAATTTTCCATAACTTCACCTATTTAATTTATACGGGGGCCAGCGGCAGCCTAGCGGTCAAGGAAGCGGCCCTGTAATCAGAAGGTTGCCGGCAACGTGCCACTGAGTAAAGGACCGTTCCCACACACAGCTCCCCGGGCGCCTGTCATGGCCGCCCACTGCTCACCAAGGGTGATGTGCCACCATGTGTTGTGCTGCAGTGTATCACAATGACAATCACCTCACTTTTCAAGGCCTGGAAAATTTGTGGAGCCTACAATACATTTCAAGATTTCGGCAGAATTTAAGAACAAATTTGTCATTTAATAAAATGGTGACAGGCATGCTTGCCTTTTGAATGTCTGGGGATGATGCCAAATGGAAAAGGCATTTTAGAAACATTGTTCTTAAACCAGGTGGTAACAATCATTGTTGTGTTATAATGCAAAAAAAATTTTGCAAGACATTATTGTTATATTCACGATATTCCTACTGGTGATATATGATGAAACTGGTCCACATTTTTTTTTTTTTTTTATAAATAAGCCGTTCAACCTTCGTTCACAGACGCAGGTTCACAGACTCTCCTCAAGCACCACAGAGAGGAGGAGGAGGAGGAGGGTGGAAAGAGGAAGGCTACCGGGCATCTCTGTCGTTTCGAGGACCATAAGTACAGTCCTCACTGCTGTAATTAACCTGCTGCTGGTCTGATTATAATAATTACACCACTCCTCCGATTCCATTACTATGTCAGTGAAGACACACACACACACACACACACACACACCGCAGCGAGGTAGAGAGCAGGTGCACGGGGCATTCAACACCCTTCAGGCTCTGGCTTTTATCCCGCTGCCCGCATCCAAGCAGGCAAGCTCAGAAGTCCCGCCGGCACAAAGCGGCCTCTTGTTCACTCGCTGCCGTCTACGTGCTGCTTATATCAAGAGCGCCGAAATGCCGCTGGCGACGGATGAACAGGCAGCTCACGGCCCAAAGCACAAGCTGCGTAAGGAAGCGTTGCAGGAACTTCCTTTGGTGCTGCACGGGAGGACGGAAATTACCTGCAAATCCTCTCAAAAGACAGAAACAATGACCACAGGGAATATTTAATAATGCGACCAAAGGAAGCGGTCAAGGTCTAAGGCTGAGGTTTCTACGTTAATCCACGTAAAGGAGGCAGCTTTCTTAAATCAGGTGACCGGAGAAGTTTTTTTGGCCTAACGTCACATTCATTCCCGTCAGAAACTGAGGTCACGTTTAGCCCTGCCTCCCTAACTGGCCGGTGACTGACTTCTTTTTGCTATTTGCTTGATTGTTTAGCAGAACTATGAACCTCCTGAACTGTATGATCAGCTACCAGCGAATGAGACAGTTTATGCCGCCACTGCCGTAGGAGCTACAAACGCCCTCCGGTGCCGACTCGCCGCACAGACCGTAACCGGAGAACAGAGATGTAAGCTGGGCTTCAGGTGTGGTACTTACATTTCTTCTCTGTGAACTGGTGCAGCAAACATGACTTTCCAACCCCCATGTCCCCTACGGAGAAAGAGACGCCGGTGAGTACACATCAACCCAGACAGCCTGTCACCATGCAGAGGTCACGCGGCTTCCGGGACTTACCGATGATGATGTATTTAAAAATGTAGGAGTAGTTGTACGGTGCGGTGGTCATTGTGGCTCTGCCAAGCAAAACAGTGATGTGGTAAGTTATGGTCGTTGTCAGGTTATGCAGGTCATCAATACAGATCCAGTCACAATGAAACTCCTCGCAAATGTGTCACCGAGGGTGGCTCTCATGACAACCACGGGGAACATTAGGTCGGCTAAGAAAACCTGTGGAGACAAGTAGCCGTGCTCCATCAGGAAATGAGGCATGTAGGAATGGGAACTGTGGCTGATTGAGCTCCTGTCTGAGGCTCCCTTCCAGGAATCACTGATCCAATTTTCATTTGTCAAGAAAACAGCAGTACTACTAACATGATGAAACACAGACACACACACACACACACACACACACACACACACTCAACCCTCATAGAAAGAAGCGGCTGCGTTGGTACTTTTACATTTACATTTACGGCATTTACCAGACGCCCTTATCCATCAGTAGTTACAGGGACAGTCCCCCCCCTGGAGCAACTTAGGGTTAAGTGTCTTGCTCAGGGACACAATGGTAGTAAGCGGGATTTGAACCTGAGTCTTCTGGTTCATAGGCGAGTGTGTTACCCACTAGGCTACTACCACCCACCCACTACCACTTTTCCATTTAAACTTGCCAGAACAAAGAAAAAATTATGTATAATGTATAGCGAGTATGAGTGGGATTCACACAGACTTTTAAAAAAAATCAAATGTGGGGGTGCAATGATTCAATTAAGAAGAAGCTTACTTAAAAACGGAAAACAAAATGCTTGCAAGAATGGGTGCCGTTCATGTACACCTTGCACTTCCCCAAGTACCATAATGGCCGTTATTATTTCGCCAACTTCTCTTTTTTGCATCATGAAAACACAAAATGCCCAAGCACTTTGTTGAACGGTGATTAAATGTGATTTGTTATTCCCATCCACTCCATAATCACAGTTTTTAAGTGAACAAATACGTTTATAACGGAAAACACTGAATTCAGAAGAATTAAAATGTACAAAAAAAATGAATGGATTCCAACAACATAAAACCAGCACCTGACCTATAACCCTGAAAGAGTCCTACGCACCACAATGGCGGATAATCGTGGTTGTGCTGCAGCAGCTGCAGAACCTGATGAAGCAGCTACAAGAAATCCTCTCTACGGTGCACATTTCGCATGAAAAAGAGAAGGCTGGAGAACACTGGCGTGCTCCGCTGTTCGACTAGACGTGAAAAAGCGTTTTCGTGTGGGCTGGAGGCCTGCGCTTTCAGCCTCTTTACTAACGAGTGCTGCAAAGCCCATGACGATAACGGTTATGGACGAACTTTTCAATACCAGCGCCTGCGGCTGGATCTTCAACTCCATCGGAAATCAAACGCAGCACATTCATCTGATCCAGTCGAGACTTTACAGGCAAATGATGATCGGCTTCCTCTTACTTGTCTCGGCGAATAATCATATTGTTACTTGCGCAGACATGCATCTTCAAACTCTTCTTATTGAGCATGTCGGTGGTAGACGCAGTCATTGTACCACTTTCCTTGTTGCGGAATTGCATTGTTAAAACCATGCTATAAATTTAACAATGTGAGTGTTATATTAAAGCCTATATGAACATATTACATTATAAGCCTGTTGTCTTTTTTTTACCGGCTTCACCGAGTATCCTATAACCGTGAAAGCTATTATGTCATATTTAATAACTAATATTTAATACTGAGGCACAACCGCAAGTTGCTGTAATTTTATCAGACTGGAAAGCTTAGTAATAATTAAGAATGCTATTTTTTGTTCTGATTATGTCTAGAGAACAGAAAGGCCAACAAACTGTTGACACATTTTGTGAAATCTGATTTCAGATGAAAATGAGATGATGAGACATGAAAATACCGTTCAGTCTGATATATCTTAATTTGTATAAAACAAATAAATTTGATACACGGCAATGGAAAAAGAGACTTAATCGGCTAAGATTGGCTCAAATTTTATTTAGACCAATCAGAATGTTTTGCACTATGTATATGTTAGACTTTAGATCCACCTAAATTTCAAAAGGTTGACACACTTGTGATTCTCTGATCACTTAACCTAGTTTGTTATTAAGGGTATATAAGGGTGTATAGGGTGTATAGTATATAAGGGTGTATTAATATATAAGGGTGGTAGTAGCCTAGTGGTTAACACACTTGCCTATGAACCAGAAGACCCAGGTTCAAACCCCACCATTACTACCATTGTGTCCCTGAGCGAGACACTTAACCCTAAGTTGCTCCAGGGGAGACTGTCCCTGTAACTACTGATTGTAAGTCGCTCTGGATAAGGGCGTCTGATAAATGCTGTAAATGTAAATGTATATTAAATCTGAATAGCCTCTCAGTGCCTTTTGATTTAGTAATGACAGAAATGTATTCAACTTAAATGGAACCAAAAATATGCAGATAATTAAAAAGACACAAATCGTGTGGTCATGACATAATGGCATTTTTTATCACACATAAAAGGCAACAGGGAACAGCCGAGATCATATTTGGTTACGTGAAGCCGTGCTATTAATTAATTACAGTCACAGATACACCCCGCTCAGTCAGACCACACCCGCCGCCTGAGGCCACGCCCTCCACCATGTGACCAGGTGGTGGTGACCCCTTCTCTCAGTCATGTGCTACAGTCTCCTGATCCTACAAGGGTAACAACTTTAGTCTTGGGTCCCAGCCACTCACACAGCTATGAGTGTATTGGTGTGTGTGTGTGTGTGTGTGTGTGTGTGTGTGTGTGTGTGTGTGTGTAACAGTGCTACCTCAGCAGCCGCCAATAGAAAGTGGACGACACCAACTTGATAAACACACACCCCTGCATTTTAACATGTGACTCCACCGCAGAGTCAGCACTTCCTGCTACACTTTCACACAACCAACTCATAAAACATCATTTCCCAGACGCCCGGGCGGATCGGCACATCGGAGCCGGAACCAGGCTGACCAATGACGGCTTGAACGCGCGGCTTGAAGCGCCTCTGCAACGATCCCGTCCACACGTCCAGAAATGCGCCGTGTACGTCGGCCGGAGAACCCAGTAAAACATGCACCACAAAGTCCCCGTCGCGAAGACGAGGTGGCGGCCGTCGCCGAGTCGGAAACACGGGAAAAACGCGAGCGTCAAACGGCACCGTGGAGTCGACTCGCCGCACAAGTAAACAAATCGCCTCGCAAGCCGAGCGAGCGTTGGGGCTGAAGACGGAGCGGCGCCGGCTAATGCTAACACACGCCGGTGTCACACGCGATCAAAACAGAGGCGACGGGCGACGTTTCACCAGTGACATTTTTAATAATAATACGCACGTCGCCGGAGGGTCGCTTGCACCTCCCCGCCCTGCTGCTAGCCCGAAAGAGGGAGGCGTCGGTGCACGAAAACCCCAATCTACACCACAGCCAGGCCGCATTAACCGCGTTATACATGTATCAACAGGACGGAGAACACGAACCCGACACACAACGCCCATTTTATCGGCTCTCCGAACCAGAAAACACAAAAGGGACAAACTAGCCAGACCGCCCGTGGCCACCATTAAAGTCGTCGCTCCGGAGTTTACCGAGACCCAGCAGCTCGCCTCTCCGGCCCCGCGAAGCAGGGAAGGACGAACAGATTATGGAGAAACGCGGGTATATGAAACACATCCCACTTACTCTTCCTGGAGGGGGGGAAGCCCGAGCTAGCAGCGTCAGGTTTAACTAGCGCGACGACGAAGCGGCTAGCCGCAAGCTAGCGGGATTCGGCGGAACAAAGCCCCGTTCTGAAGGAGGGGCACCCGCGACAACGACAGACCAGCGAAGTCTCGCAGGCGGGGGACGACGGACGAGCGAGCCTCGGGTGTCGCCGCGTTTCTGGCGATGCCACCAGCTCCGGATCAGACGGCGGAGGCTAGGCTAGCTCCGCTAGCAGGAAGCCACGGCTTTCACCGCCGACGCGTCCGAACTCCGGCCCATTTCCTCCCGGACAGCACCGCTGTCTGAGAGGAGCGAATACTATCCGGCGGCGACGGCCTCACCAGGTGCTCGGCTTTCTTCAGCTGAACGTCTTGAGATATCTGAGGGGATGTGCAGCGGTGTTGTGTCGTTCGCGAACGACTCGTTCAAAAGAACGGATCCTTTTAAAGGAACGCACTGAAACGAATCAGCGGTTCGTTCGTTTCTCCGTTCAGTTGAACGAATAATTCGGTCAAATACACTCTCCTGTATCAATTCCCTCGGTTTTATAAAACAGATAGACTGGCAAAACGTTAGACTGGCAGTAATGAGACGAGAGTGAGTCTGCAGCAGGCGCTAGCCAGAAGTGATGGAGATGGAGCGATGAAATGTAAATGTCAGTACACAGTTAAAGTGTAAAAATAAATAAAATAGAATAAATGGGGAAAATGCAGGCAATGTTTCTGTTCAAGGAGAACATAAGACACGGACACCACTGGATTCTGCTAAAGTGCATTGTGCATAGGTTGTGCATTGACCAGTGTAGCAGGAACAGATTGCACGGTAGCGATTAAATGAGCAGCCAACAACAGTGAACATTCACATGGTCGGGTGTGAGGTGTGGTGGCATGTCCTTGTGTGTTGTGTTCAAGTGTACGTCATAGAAAAAAAAAAGATTGCTAAAGCAGAGAGAACTCTGCTAAATGGCCACTGCAGTAACTCGTGGCTCTGCTCCCCATGGAGGTAAGACAGGTCGAAGGGACATTCGAGTGGACGGAAGAGGATGATCTGAATGCACCAGAGGGAGTCGCAACCTGAAGAAGGTCAGACAGATGTGGAGGGGCAAGGCCGTGAATTGAACGCTGAATTGAATCATCTTGAATTCAAGAGTTACAATAATCCATACGAGATGAGACAAGACTGCGAACCAGGATGGCAGTAGTATGGTGGGTGAGGGAGGGATGGAGGAGTATACTGGCTGATAGTACACTGGCTGGGTAATGTGATTGAAAAGAAAGGGTGCCGTTGAAGTTGACACCCAGGCTCTTAACCTGCTGAGAGGGGCAGATATAACAGTTATCAATATCAATCGAAATACTGTCAGTTGGATCATGTTGATTCATTACCAATAAGTGGGATTTCAGTTTTATCACTGTTTAATATAACAAAATTGAGTTACAGAATGCAGATGAGTACAGATGATATGGTAGAGAATCCTGGGGTTGGACAATGACCAGAGTGACTTTGTATTACACCAGAGTAGTGGTTGTGTTAGGTGTGAATTGTACAGTCCTTCTAATGGACCAGTTAAATAGCATACCATAGGCCAGGACACTTAAAACATCATGATTTATAATATAATGATTTACCAGGCTCCTCCTGCCATGCACTGAATGATTCGGTGAGTGAATCATTTCAGTGAACTGATTCGAAAGATTCAGTACATCTAAAAGAACTCCCGTGCCCATAACTAATGTGCAGATTATCCGGGTCTGGGAAGACTGCCTATCCAAGATGGCGGCCTCCACCGCACAGGGTTTCCTCGTTCGTGTATAATGGGTTTATGGGACAAAGGGCAGATGAGGAGGCATTTAATGTAGCTCAAGTGGTTGTCATGGGTTATTATAGATATATTATGGATATATTTACGGTTGAATAAATGCATCTTTTGCACATTTAGAGAGATGCGGAGGCCTACTTGCAGATTTGTGTGTAACTGATACACCTGTGCCTCAAAATTAAATATTTCTTATTCAGACAAGTACATAAAAGATATTGGTACAAATTTCTTTTTGTCCATCCCCATATCCTATTGAGTTCATATTTAAAAGCATCTTGATGCCAGATGTTGTTCTTGCAATATGGAATATTGTCTCACAATCACAGAACAGTTTAAATAAGTAAAATCTATATGGAGGTTTGGAGGAACCGGTTGTTAAAAATCATTCGAAACACACAGAGAAACAAATAATTTTACTTTATTGTATGGTATCTGTACACATTAGCTTGAACTGAAATAGCATGCAAGAAAATATAATAACCAACTAATGTGCAGTGAGGGATGAGGTTTGTCACACCAAGGATCGCACATTTGCAGTACTGAAATTCAATAATTTGTAACTGTTAATGTATAAAAATGAAATATTATTTTAAGAAACTGTATTATCAGACCTTTCAGAACTTGACTCCACACACTTCAAATGTACAGTGAATATTAACATCATTATGACATTTCCTTGTATATGACAACACTATTATTTTTTTTAAATAAATGAATTCATGCGACTCATTTTTAAGTGATTCAGACGAGAGAGGGGGAAAAAAAAGTGTTAAGACTCATTTTTGTCCCTCCACTCTGTGGTCCATACATCCTTAACAGTGCAGCCACGCCCACAGCAAACTAGTCGCCGCACAAACAAGGAGCAACGCGTTTGCTCGCCAGCACGGGGCGCTGTTGCACAGGTCCGAGTCGCAGCAGTGGATGCGGACTCCTGGCAGCTCCTGCTGCTGACAGTGTCGCGATGTGGCACAGCCGCTGGTCAGGACGATCCCGAGCGCCGCTGAAATGACAAAGGTGCACATGAGGCCGTGCAGTCACATTATTCTGAAGACCCCCTTCGATATAATAACAGCATAACACTGTGATGTGTGAATTATTCATATAACCAGTACAGGCAAAAGTAATATATTTTGTCACATCAAATATTTTTGGTAGATTATCAAAAATCTTCCCGACATTGTGGTTAGGGCTTATATGTTGTAAATTGTTGATGTAATACAAACCATTTTCACTTTTTTTTATATGCATAATTTATACTCATAAATATAAAAGGCATTGGGCCTGATTTAAATGCAGCCTTGTTATTGGCTGTGTTTGACCTTGCACACTTGTGTTATTATATTCATTACATTACATGAGACTCATTAAAACAATATTCAGTATATTCAGTGTGTCTCAAGATTATTGTTGCTTTAGTCGCAGGACCTTGGTGTTACATTCACTTGTGCAAGCTTTTACATGACCAGACAAATGCTGATAGAAAAAGTCTAAATTTAGTGCTCACTGATTACATTTTATTTTCAGAAGTGAATTATTTAATAGGGATAAATGACTAAATTCTTGTAACCAATAAATTAATTACTGTTTGTTTATTTTGCATTTTTAATGAATGCAAATTCTTTTAGACTGCTAGCACAATAAGTGCATGACTGGAACACAGAATTGTATTTGAGCCACTGCATATGCAAATTTGCATTATTTGATGATTTTTGTTCTTGATAATTCGATATACACTGCTCAAAAAAATAGGGAACACTTAGACAACACAATGTAACTCCAAGTCAATCACATGTCTGCAAAACCAAACTGTCCATTTTTTCCTCAATTTCACATGCTGTTGTGCAAATGGAATAGACAACATGTGTAAATTATAGGCAATTAGCAAGACATCCCCAATAAAGGCGTGGTTCTGCAGGTGGTGACCACAGACCACTTCTCAGTCCCTATTCTTTCTGGTATCTTGAATTCTGGCAGTGCTTTCACTCTAGTGGTAGCATGAGATGGAGTCTACAACCCACACAAGTGGCTCAGGTAGTGCAGCTCATTCAGGATGGCGCATCAATGCGAGCTGTGGCAAGAAGGTTTGCTGTGTCTGTCAGTGTCCAGAGCATGGAGGCGCTACCAGGAAACAGGACAGTACATCAGGAGACGAGGAGGAGGTTGTAGGAGGGCAACAACCCAGCAGCAGGACCGCAACCTCCGCCTTTGTGCAAGGAGGAACAGGAGGAGCACTGCCAGAGTCCTGCAAAGGCCACAACTGTGCATGTGTCTGCTGAAATGGTCAGAAACAGACTCCATGATGGTGGTATGAGGGCCCGACGTCCACAGGTGGGGGTTGTGCTTACAGCCCAACACCGTCCAGCACGTTTGTCATTTGCCAGAGAACACCAAGATTAGCAAATTCGCCACTGGCGCCCTGTGCTCTTCACAGATGAAAGCGGGTTCACACTGAGCACATGTGACAGATGCCTGTAGATGCCGTGGAGAACGTTCTGCTGCCTGCAACATCCTTCAGCATGACCGGTTCAGCAGT
Organism: Denticeps clupeoides; assembly: GCF_900700375.1. NCBI lineage: Eukaryota > Metazoa > Chordata > Actinopteri > Clupeiformes > Denticipitidae > Denticeps > Denticeps clupeoides. The sequence goes on from NC_041709.1 coordinate 4,953,066, forward strand.
GGGTCAGTAATGGTGTGGGGTGGTATTTCTTTGGGGTGCCGCACAGCCCTCTGTGTGCTCGCCAGAGGTAGCCTGACTGCCATTAGGTACTAAGATCACACCATATGCCTCATTTGGCTAAAGTGTGTCAGCAGTTCCTGCAAGATAAAGGCATTGATGCTATGTCTCGTTCCATTCCCCATGTTGCACAACAGACTGTCCAGGAGTACGAGGAAACTTTAGTCCAGGTCTTGGAGGAGATCCCTCATGAGACCGTCAGCCAACTCATCAGGAGTCTGCCGAGGGAGGTCATACAGGCACGTGGAGGCCACACACACACTACTGAGTGTCATTTTTACTATTTTTAAGGACATTACATCAAAGTTGGATCAGCCTGTAGTGTGTGTTTCCAGTGTGTAATTTTGAGTGTGTAATTTTGACTCCAAATCCAGACCTCCATGGGTTGATAAATTTAGATTTCCTTCGATAAATGTGTCAGCACATTCAACCATGTAAAGTATTTAGTATCAGAATATTTCATTCTTTCAGATCTAGGATGTCTTATTTTTGTGTTTCCTTTATTTTTTTGGAGCAGCGCATATAAGAAAACACCCGACAGGACTTCAGCATGTCCGAAGAGACACGCCCCTACTGTGTGATGCACCCCACTCTCGTTCCGTATGAGTCAACTGGGAGTGCTGCCGGATGTTCAGTAGGTGGGGATGCCATCAGGAACTTCTCACCAGCGCAGGGCAAAGAGGAGTGGGCTGTTAAGCGCATTACGCAACAGCAGCTGGCGGGATGAAATGATTGCCCCGAGGGATTAAGGAGCGGGGCCGCGTCCGGATCCCTTCCTCAAGGCGCCGTGTCTCCTCACAACGCGAGCGTGTCACTCAATCACACACGTATGCATGCGTACACAGAAGTGACAGCCCGTGACCTCATTCTTTCCCCCGAGTCGTCAGACCCTTCACTTGAGGTGTCACCGAGACTGGGGCTGACGTGTACAGAGGCCAACAGGTTTTCTTAACGTTAATTATGTCAAGATTGCTCATTTTCGGTGTTTTCACGCACCTCATACATGGCCGAAGTCCAGGTTGTATAAATTCGAAGTTTGCTTCATTAATAAAAAAAAATCCTCTACACACTTTCAGGATGGATTTCGACCACCGCAGCCCGTCTGCCACCCACTGACCTCTCCGTGAGTCATGTAACAATGTTCCGCTTAATCCACGTTCTCATGCTTAAGTTAAGTTGGTGTGTTCTTTCAGAGCTGAATGAGCTCTTGCCGTATGTTGGGGAGGTCGAGGATAAAAGATTCTGCTTCCCCGCAGATTTAGGTCAGCATGGTTTCGTAGAGATATTAATACCCCAACAACGGATACGGTGTGGCCAGGGATGAAAATGAAGAGCCAGAGTTGAACCGGGATTGGAAACTGGCTACTTCAGAGGACTTAAAAAGGCAACTGGACGGCACGCATAATGCATTGCTCTCTGTCCCATAGTTAAGTAGGACGTCGTGCCAGCACATTGCTGAGTTAAGACGCTGCCAGTGCTTTAATCTGAACAAGTGCTCACGAGGCGTTCAAGGACTCAAGAACCCCCCCTGGATCATTGCCACATACATCTTTATTTAAAATATTACATGTTCAGTTCTAAGGCCTTGGTTGCACCCGCTTAGCAGGTCTCTCTGTCTATATTAACTACAGGAAATGTGCTGTTCCTCGCAGGGAATCTACAGTGCGCGCATCTCTTCAGATTACCGTGTGAGTGTCACTGATTCTCTAATTAGGTCATTACTTCCTAAATTGCATGTGCGCTTGGATCTATTTATGGGATGTTCTGGAGGTTGCGAGGGGTAGTTCCTGGTCATCTATCTGCATGTTTGAAAGCAGCCGTGGCCCTGAGGCGCAGCATCGATGCCATTTCCAATGTACACTGATGCGGTTTATTACAAGCCAAGAAAACAGGAGCAGAAAAAGGAAACGGAGGATCAAACAAGGAGATGTGGCCACATGTTTCACCGCGGAAAGACTTTAAATCATCCACAATGAGAAAGTAAGGTCTGCTGCTCCCATTTATAAATGTACATAAAAACATTACATTACAACTTGGTTAATAAACTGGATTCTGAAGACGTTGCATGAAACATAACAGGTGCAGTATGAATGAAGGAATTCTGATGTGAACTCACTGCTCTCTGTCTTGATGCAGAAGCGGTGCTTGAAGCCCTTGTGGGACTGTGTGCAGGTGATCACCTCCGGGTTGGAGCAGCCCACGTCCACATACCTCTGCCCGTGGATGATGTTGCAGCCGTAGCACTGCAGGCCGTGCGCTTCGAATAGAGAGAACAGCGGAATAGACATTTCTCTCTGCGTGCCAATCACAGGCCTGACACTTCAAATGACGGCACACGTCGTCCTTATCCCTCATGTCAGTGCCTTAAAGAATGCAGCCATTCACTGAACAGCAGAGGCCGGAGAGATCAGCACGCTGCCAGTCTACCGACAGCGCTTCCAGAGCCGTGCCACAGCTGCAGTTCTTTGTGTAACTAGTACTGAGCACCATAAATGCAACAGCGGTTTCGTTTAAAGGCCATCATGTACTGAGGCATAATTTTGTTAGATTTGCATCATCTCACTGTCAAAAACCCTCTTGTATTCCACACGATCTTGTAGGCCATGTTATGTCATCAGCACGTGCCCCTTTAATGCATTTTAATGGAGCTCTGACTGGCACTAACAAGGGCCGTTGCATGTGCCTCACTCATGGTCCCTTTCCCTTTCTCGCATCTATTGCCCATTTTTAAAAATCTTGTTCTGATATTAACAATAATGGATCAGCAACTGTTTGACACATTCTGCTGAACTGAGGAGATAATAAAAACAGGTTGTGCCAGGGATTACAAGAGTACATGTCAGTTCCCATGATCTGCGCAGGATTAAAGGCGTGATTAATGTACTGTCTATAGTATTATCGTCTTAGATAGTATATGACTATCCTGAAGCCAGCTGGGATTGTGTTCGCTGTGGAATGCATTATTATCATGCTGGATATTGTCTCAGTGTGTTATGACATCATGATCGAGATGATTATCCATAATAATGACCTATACAGTTTGAAGATGGTGCAGTGTAACCACAGCAGCCGTAATGGGAGCTCTGGACAGTGTTTGTCTACCCATCATTGGCTGACATGGCCTTATAGACACTTTCCCTCTCTCGGTTCAAGTGACGCCAGAGTGCTTTGATGTGAGTGCCCAGCAGATTAGTGGCATTAATCCATTAGGGCTAAAGGGATTGTCTGTAAATCTCGGCCCGCGTACACCTGCAAACAGCCTTTCAAATCCTATTGACTGAGGTGCCAGTGGCACTGTCAGTCAGGCCGAGGCTGCAAAACTCAGAGGTGCAGCGGGTCCAGCTTCGCCATTCTGTTAAATAGCCTACCAAGGGGCTCTCATACAGCTTTCAGAGGCACATTAATCCCTGGCAAATGCTCTTATAAAATCACTGAGCAAAAAAAATTTTTATAAAAATCTGTCGAAATCAAAGTAGAGCCCCCACGGGAAAGCATGCCAGGTCTTAGGCACCCTGACATAACATGTTAGTGGAGACGCCACTGTGTCTTTACAGTGCAAAATAATGCATGCGCCGTAACATGCGATTGCTTGGGAATGCAAAATGAAAATCATTCATTCATCACGCACATCTGTGATCTTTCTTTCAACGAAGAGCAGATGAATCTCCCATTATGCGCTGAAGCACCCCAGCGATTCAGCAACACAGTGTGTTTCAGCTCCATGCCGGATCAATGAGTGCAATTTGTCTTTCGCAGCCAAGCTATGGGCGTGATGGCATTTAGCTTCCGATAATCCTCAGCTTCTTAAATCAATGTTCAGTTGGACTGGTATGATACTGCGATGAAACGGGCACCTCTGCCACACACACTGACAGGGGTCATTTTTCATTGCAGCCATTATTGCATATTAATTGCTTGTTAATCCACTGGGCTGGAAAAAACGTGCTGTTCTGATGGAAGAACACGACCTGTTTTAATCATGCTCCAGTGTACAAAACGACCATGCCCCACAACTGCTTTTGTGGGGTTTGATTAAAAAAAAAACAGAAACAGATTAGGATGGATGGTACATTCATTTTCTTCCAAAACTGACATTCTAACATTTTTTAACACATCAGCTATTCGTTTTTTAAAGGGTCAGACATGGCCTGTAACGATCCACAGGTAACTGTGGAATTAAAAAAAGAAAATTCCGGCGCGATCGCTCGCTCACCTTGCGAAGTGAAAACCGCCAGCGACGCCAACATTAATCCCAGCCCAGAGAGCAGCCAAGTCTTTAAAGTCATGGGTGCAGGCGCCGCCACGACGGGGACGGGGACGGGGACGGGGGGAAGAAGTCGAGCGGACGAGCGATCGCGGCGCGCCTCCGCGCGTCTGGAGAGGCGAAGGACTCCCCCACCCACCCACCCGTCCACGCCGCCCGCGTCACGGTGCGAGAGGGTCGCCGGGAACGCGGGGTTAGTTTCCGCGTGCTCGCGCGGGGTCCGGGTCCTGTGACACTGTCCCCGCGGGAGGAGGAGAGGGCATATTGTCGTCCGTTCGCGTCGTCGGCGTATCGCTCTGCTTTGCTTTTGGGAGAAATTCTATCTAATCAAGAATTAAAGCGCAAATCCTGTAATGCTGGGGATAAGGCTGGCTTTGTAGTAAGCTCCAGTTCTCTCTCCTCCCCAACCCAACATATGGTCCCGTTTGATAGATGACTGCAAGTGATTCTGTCACTCAAACCAGCATGCATTCCGGAAATGTTACATGTTACAATGTTTCATCGATATTTTTTTTATCTGAAACCAGTTTCGCCTTCTTCTAGATTATTATTATTATTATGTATACGTTATGTACACGCTGTGTTGCGTCATAATGCTTTTTCAGTGTTCCTTTTCCTCATGCCGACGGCGAAGTGCGCCAACGCGCTGCATCTGGGCGCGTAGTAAATTGTTGGCGTTCGGGGATGGTTGGTTCGGGGATGAAGAGGTTGGAAAGCTACTGGCAGCTTTTGAACTCCCCATCAACATTCCCCTCAGCTCCGAGCTGTGAAATTCATCCCACACTTAACTCTGATTGCCCCCCCCACCCCATCACACACACACACACACACACACACACTGTCTTCCTACGATGCGTACCAACTGAAGAAATTGGTATCTGAGAGGGTGCAGCCAACAGGAATTGGCTTAATATCCAACAAGATGCTGTTCCGCTGTTACGTTTTCTTGTCAGGTCAGAAGATACAGAGGCAGAAGGAATCATGTTGCCAGATCTTGAAACAGAAACAGGCAAGTACTGATGACTGTGCTTGATTTGTAATGGTCATGTGATTGTACTTGTGTGTGTTTCTTTTCAGTTTGCTCGCCAGGGGAAGGTTGGAACATCGCCATCCTCTACAGCATGGATGAGGGGAGCGTTGCTGTGAGGATCTCCAGCACCTTCAACACTCACTGTGGGTCTCGGCGTAGAAAGCTGAATTGATCGTGGTCAGGATCCACCAAATCTCAGGAGACAATGATGGTATTTACAGGAAGGAACAGAATCATCTTTTCTGTCTTGCCGTGTCCCGGGTAGACATCATTAATTGGAGGGACACTTGACACAGAGCTAGATTCCTATATGTGTTTGAGAAACCTAAAGAAAAGTGTGCATTATGGACAATGGCCACAACCATTTTATTATGGTTTATTAAACGTTTTAAATTCCTTTCTCTATGGACAGTGGTGGAAGGAAGGCTAAGGAATGCTGAACCGCCAAGGTGCCACTGAGGTCCCCTTGAGCAACGTACCCTCCCCACACACTCCCTTTCCCTTTCATGGGTGCCCACTGCTCACAAGGTTATGGGCTAAATGCAGAGGACACATTTTGTTGTGTGCACTACTTTCATTTTCTCGGTTTCTTTACGTATTTATGTTGACTTTGTGTTTCATATAATTTACATCAATTACTATGCTTTGCATCTTGCATGACTGGAGTGGTACTTCAAGGCTGTGTGTCTATCTACGTATCCATTAAAAACTACATCTATTTATTTATTTGTTTGTTTATTTTTTAATGGCCTTGTAATAAACAGGCTACCCGTCAGTCAGTCTTGAAAGTGAATCTCAAGCAGCCACCGCTTATCTAATGCAATGCAAAGGCACTGAGACTCCCTAACAGGCCCTGGGGGAACTGGATAGAGGGCGACAGCAGGGCAGCGCTGGGAAGTCTCGATCAAATTGCCTAATTAAAAAACACACTGGTGACAGTCTGCGAGTGAGAGCAGAGCCCCGGCAGAGCTCATGCCGACAGAAGCAAGACCACGAAGCATGAAAAGTTAATTCTGCTCCGAGCGGCTAATTCTGAGCGTCTGTCGCAGCCTCTCCGGTGTTCTTCCAGTGTGCATTTTCATATGAGAAATATTCAGCGGACAGCATTATAAATAATGTAGGAACCAATGGGTGACATACCCGGTGGGGAAATAGGGAAAGGAAATGTGTGGCTTGATCAGTGGGTAAAAATCCCACAAGGCCCAGGGACATTTTTGTGGTTTTGCTTTTGTCACTGGCTCTATGATCACCGCCTTAATGCTGGCACTCGGCTGTGAGATTAATGACTACAGACGAGACTGCCTTTTAACGCCATCTTAGGCCATCTGAAGTAATTGAAATTTCCACTGGCATGCAGGTTTTTTTTTTTTTTTCTAAAAAAAATCCTAGTTTTCCCTGGGGTAGGACGGGGAAAGGGATTGAAAGCGCAAGCAGTTAAGGATTTAGCATCCTGCTCTATCCATTTCAAACAGGCCCCCCGTGCTCCAAGACTCTGTATCTAATGCTGGGCGAACTCCACAGTGCACGGCGATTTGGTTGATTCCCTGAGCGTCTCTAACTGTGTGTCAACTAACAATGACCTGGACGGAAGCCCCCAACTTGTAGCCAAATGAAGCCACCTCTGAGCATTCTGAAGTGCAGCTGTCCTCATCATTACATATTTCACTTCTCCCCACGCTGGCATCATGGTCATTTTATAACTCTGAGCGCAGAATCTTCACACATGAGGCCCCAGTTTATGAAAATGTTCTGCAATCACTTTTTGCCCTTGCGGCCTTGCAATTATCACAGACAGAACAAACCCTACCCAGTAAACAAGTGTGTCCGCTTTGCCGAAATAGCGGGCTCTTGATGTTAATTGGAGGGACTATTTAAAGTTTAGCCAAGAATAAGGCCTGGGTTTTAAGAGCGACAGATTAATAATTAAACTGACACAGATATGAGTGAAGAAATCCTTAATGGACGTTCGCATTTGAATCTTAGCTCCATCGTTATGGGTAGATCTTTTAATTTGAACCCTTTACTAAATTTAGCATTTGTGCAAGGCTGAGCACATACGCTGTTCATTAAAAATGTCCAGCGGAGAACATTTTGATATCTGCCCACCTAATGATTTCCATTAAGGACATCGCTTACTGATTGGCTCCTATGTGGAACAGTGTGTATCTCGGAGGACATGCTTTCATTTCTTGTCTGCAATGCTGAAACCACTCACCATGCATGTACGATTCAGTACTACGCTACATTTTTCATCCTCTTTGAGATGTACCATACATCTCAGACATTCATATGCCCCATTAGGCAAGCTGGCTCCCTTAGGGCTTCGCTGCAAAAAGCTTGTCTAATGTCTGCATGATTTATCTGATACATGGATGTAATGAGAATTGACCGGCCAAATGGGGTAGAAACCCTTTAATCTGGTGAAACAGCGCAATGTATAACCAGACAACATAAGGCCACAGAGAACCTCCCTTAGACAGGCCAGATCAGGAGTCGAGAAACGTGACTGTCGTGTCAGAACTAATCACTTTGTTTCACTTAAACCAATTACGTACGTGAGATAAAGATGCTTCCTGGACTGTGCCTGTGTTAAAGAATACTTGGGGCGACACATACATACCCCACCCAACAATGACGAACACTTTCTCAGACACACGTGCTAATCCTATAGGCTTTAGCCACTAAATCGTGCTAAGAACAAAAGCTCATCCTTGGAGGCAGGGAAATCACCCCACTGCCTCCCTGCAGTGTCCTTGCCAATGAGCTGCGATTGAACACCACAAACAGCACTGCTAATTTGGTCACTTCAAATTAAGCAGAACTTAGTACAATATAAATTATACAGTTCCGCTTGTATGTCCAGCTTGTGAAATTCAGTTCCAAATAATCATATTTAAACTTATAAGTTCAAAACTAAAACCACTGCTGTTTGTTTTCTATTGCTTAATAAAATTATATGGAAAATATTGAGAACAACGTTGCTGCCTAACAAATAAAAAGTGGCGAGATCAAATTCTGGCTCTGACTGTATGTGTGTGGATTTTGCTGTAGCAGGCAACTGAGTTGTGCAAGTTGTGTATAAGTATGTTGGTTTGTATTTTGGTCTTGTGCATACAGAGAACAATGCACAGGTTATCTTCTTGTGGTTGTTCAGCATTTTCCATAGACAGATAAACAGTTGTCTTTTTGCTGTGGTTTGTAACAGATGTGATCTGCAGCGTGGACCACATGGTTCAGTATTTTATGGCGTACCGTTGCACCCACAGTAAAATCCTACTAGGACAGCTAAACATTATTTTGTGGCTAATTGGATGTGAACTCAATGATGCTTTAAGGTGCTTATTATGCAACCAGGTTATTGTAATTTTTTTGTATTTTCCCCCAAAAGACTTTGTTTCAGTTGGATTGTACAAGTAAAGTGTCATTAAAGGTAAGATTTATTTACTATGGTAACTGTGCCCTGCGTGTGTCCCCACCGTGTGTCATGTCCGTGAGGCGGGACATATTGGGAAATGGGATTTTATTAATAATAACACAAACAAAGGAAAACGGAGCGAGGGCCAAAAACAGCTGAAACAAAAGAGGAGAAGAGAAACAAACCTGCAGGCATGTGGCGCTTGCCAGAAGGGCAATGGTGGCCTAGCGGTTAAGGAAGTGGCCCCGTAATCAGAAGTTTGCCGGTTCTAACCCCGTGCCAGTGAGCAAAGCACTATCCCCACACACTGCTCCCCGGGCGCCTGTCATGGCCCACTGCTCACCAAGGGTGATGGGTTAAATGCAGAGGACACATTTCACCGGGTGCTGTGTATCACGTCTAAACTCATACGTTGCAGGGTCCACATAAGTTCCTTATAACCATGTCCCTACTTACTCACACCTGTTCCATGGCTGGAGCCCTGATGCCAATCAGATTATTGCCAAGTGCGTCTCCAGGTGCACCCAAGCCGCAACCCAGTGGTGATGTATTTTATAAATTATTTACAGTAAATAATGCCTTGATAACTGAATTCAGTTTAAAAAATGAGTATGTTACACTAAACTACATATCTAGCTGCAACACTAAAAAAGCAAAAGAAGAACTTTGGCACGGTTCCCCTCATGCCTCTACTGTGCCAACTGCTTATTAATTAGGGCAACATCCCAGAAGAAATCATTTTGCCATGGCGACTGAAGTAAATTCTTATAATAGATTATTCAAGAAAAATCTAGAAGGCTAAGGAACCAGTTGCTTTAAGAAATTAATTTGACTCATGAATCACAGCTGGTTACTGGTCAGTACACACAGGGAACATTGAAACCTCCTGTCTCATTTGTACAGATGCACTAGTGTAAGAAGTCAACACTCGGTGTGACAAAGTAAAAAAAAAAAAACACTCAGGGATTGCCTTAATGAGCTGATGGTGGCTTTGATGTCCTGCACATCTGCGCCGGAGCAGCTGCTGGTTGCCATGCACGTCTGGAGAACGCCGCAATCTCGCCCTCCTGCAACCAAACCAAAGAGCAAGTTGCACAGCTAGTAAAACCTAAATGCATTCAGGTCTAAGACTTATATAATTACTCAAGGAATTAACAAGTGGAGTTTAGCCACAAAAACAGGAACCCAAAGGGAACAAAGCAAAAGGAAGAGTTAAAACTTGGGATTGTGCAATTGTGCTGTGGGGCACAATTCTTTTTCATAAGTATTATAATTTTGTGTTACAGAAGCAAAAATGCTGCTTCTATTTTGCATGATTTTTAAAGGAAAGGATTGCCCTGCAATCACATAGTCATGGCCACCGCTGCCCCACCACTGTGAGGCAGTGTATTTTCATAATACATATGAAAAAGAATTGTGCAGTGGGGCAGTGATAGTCTAGCGGTTAAGGAAGCGGCCCCATAATCAGAAGGTTGCCGGATCGAATCCCAATCTGCCAAGGTGCCACTGAGGTGCCACTGAGCAAAGCACCGTCCCCACACACTGCTCCCCGGGCACCTGTCATGGCTGCCCACTGCTCACTAAGGGTGATGGGTTAAATACAGAGGACAAATTTCACTGTGTGCACCGTGTGCTGTGCTGCTTGTGTATCACAAGTGACAATCACTTCACTTTCACAATTTCACAAAATTGTTGAAAGTTTCCCAGAAAATCAAGTATTTCTCATAGAAAAGTATTGTATTAACTATTCCCTTTGTGTGTATTGGAACAAATCAAAAACAGGAGGAAAAAAAGCTAATTTGACATAATGTCACACAAAATTGTGGATAAAAAAGATTGTTTCAAGCATGTGATGCTCCTTTAAAGTCGCCTGGGGCAAGTAACAGGTGTGGACAATATAAAAATCTCACCTGAAAGCAGATAAAAAAAAAGGATAGACGTTCACTTAGTCTTTGCATTGTGTGTCTGTGTGTGTCACACTAAGCATGGACTACAGAAAGAGGAAATGAGAACTGTGCGAGGACCAGCGAAACGAAACTGTGGAGAAATATCAACATATCAAAATTGATGAAAGGTTGCAACGCAGGATAGTCCGGATGGTAGATAAGCAGCCCCAAACAAGTTCCAAAGAAATTCAAGCTGTCCTGCAGGCCCAGGGAGCATCGTTGTCAGCACGAACTATCCCGTCGACGCTATGGCAGGAGACCCAGGAGGACCCCACTGCTGGGGACATGAAAAAAGCTAGACTACAGTTAGTCAAAATGTACTTGAGTAAGCCAAAATCCTTCTGGGAAAATGTTTTGTGGACAGATGAGACCAAGGTAGAGCTTTTTTTTATAAAACACATCAGTCTAGAGTTTAATGAAAATGGAATGAGGCCTACAGAGAAAAGAGCACAGTACCTGCAGTCAAACATGGTGGAGGTTCAATGATATTTTGGGGTTGTTTTGCTGCATCTAGCACTGGGTGCCTTGACTGTGTCATGAAATCTGAGGATTAGCAAAGGACTTTGGGTCGCAATGTAGGGCCCAGTGTCAGAAAGCTGGGTTTGCGTTTGAGATCTTGGGCCTTCCAGCAGGACAATGACCCCGGACATGCTTCAAAAAGCACCCAGAAATGGATGGCAACAAAGCGCTGGAGGCTTCTGACGTGGCCATCAATGAGCCCAGATCGAAATCCCATTGAACACATGTGGAGAGATCTTAAAATTGCTGTTGGGAAAAGGCGCCCTTCCAATATGAGAGACCTGGAGCAGTTTGCAAAGCAAGAGTGGTCCAAAATTTCAGGTGAGAGGTGTAAGATGCTTGTTGATGGTTATAGGAAGCAACTGATTTCAGTATTTTTTTTTCCAAAGGGTGTGCAACTAAATATTAAGTTAAGGGTCCAGCCCATTTTTGGAGTTTTGTGAGACATTATGTCAAATTTGCTTTTTTGTTTTGTTCCAACACACACAAAGGGAATAAACATGTCAATCAATCAATCAAGTTTCAGTGCCGACAATTTGGGCCGTGACTGTACATCAGACGCGACGCAGACAGAGGATTAATCACTTAATGCCTCGAAAGAATTTCAAAGGAGCTCAGCCCTGAATGAACTGCGTCGCTGGCGGTGCACAAGTCATACTGAGCTGGTTTGCTTGTTATCCCTCTGGAAATCCAGGGTGTGATTACTTTTTTGTGCACTTTCATCATGACCTAGAACGGGAGACTTTTGCTCTTAGATATTTTCAGTCAGTCAGATTTAGAATGATCCAATAAATCGGAAACTGGCATGGCGCACTCGGGGTTTAGTGTAAAGCTACAGAAAAACTGAAGCATATGTACACAGAGGCAGTCTCCTTAATCCACAGACGGACTGACGTGCAAAAGAGGCACTTTGTATTCTGCTTTACGCTGATGAGATACCTCTTTTAAAATGTTGGAGACTATTTGGACTATTCAACAATTCAATCCTAAATATTGTCTGTAGATAGTACATTTTTAGTAAATAACGAGTTTAATTGAAAGATTTCACAAAGACGTCGACGCGCTAGTTGAAAGAATTCGCTACTTGGATCGTGACGTCACATTCGTCGCCACACGTCACTATTCCGCGCGGAGAGCTACACGTGTTTCAACATGGCGGCGTGGTGAAGTGGCGTGAGATGAATGTCAGTCTAAAAGGTTTTTTTCCTGCTCTACTCAACAAATTAAAGCGGGATTTATAAAGTACGGCGTACACGACGGAAGCATATTTTTTTAATTGAAGAATGGCACAACGGAAGAAGCGTTTTACCAAAAAGAAGAGACACGGACAGATCAGCAGGGAGGCTGATGCGGACTCGGACGGCGGAGAGTTTGAACTTGCAGCTGACATAAAGAACGATGAAATTGTGAGATTCCGAACATGAGTTTTGTTATTATTATTGGTGTTGTTAATAATTAAGAGTGTCTGTTCATGCACAGTAGTGTACTACATTTGTGGGGTGGTAGTAGCCTAATGGGTAACACATTAGCTTATGAACCAGAAGCCCCAGGTTCAAATCCCACTTACTACCATTGTGTCCCTGAGCAAGACACTTAACCCTGAGTGTCTCCAGGGGGGACTGTCCCTGTAACTACTTATTGTAAGTCGCTCTGGATAAGGGCGTCTGATAAATGCTGTAAATGTAAATGAACATTTGCCCAAACTACAAGACTGTGGACGTGGGATCCTTAGCGCACTAATGTTGTCCACTTTTTTTTTAACTGTAATTAATTTGTGCTTTTTAAACTCATTAAGAGTCGTTCTGGATAGTGAAGACACTGTTATTAACATTCCCTCAGTGCGGGAGGAAGCTGCCAAGGTTCCCTGCCTCCTCCGAGTGTCTCTCTGATGTGGAGCCGGACACGAGGGAGCTGGTCCGGGCACAGAACAAGAAGAAAAAGAAGTCAGGCGGCTTTCAGTCAATGGGTAAGGAAATCGTTTGACCATTATGTCAGTTTCACTTATTTTACTATCACGGGACCGATATAAACATGATGTACCCTTTTTTTTTTTTTGTAGGCCTTAGTTACCCTGTCTACAAAGGTGTAATGAAGAAGGGCTACAAAGTCCCAACACCAATTCAGAGAAAGGTTTGTCATGATTTATTTCTATTACTATTATTACTCTGTAACGTCCTGTTATTGAGGCAAAGGTTGCGTTATTCTTGACAGACAATTCCAGTTATTCTGGATGGCAAGGATGTGGTTGCTATGGCGAGGACTGGTAGTGGGAAGACTGCTGCTTTTTTGGTTCCTATGTTTGAACGGCTGAAGGGTCCCCAGGCACAGAGTGGCGCCAGGGCGCTCGTCCTCACACCCACTCGAGAGTTGGCCCTACAGACAATGAAATTCACTAAAGAGGTAAAACGAAACAGCCTGCCCTTTTGGATGATACAACTTGTTTCTGGGAAGTATTTATTTTAATTTGTTTCATTATATGTAAATGTTTTTCCTCAGCTTGGAAAATTTACTGGCCTTAAGACTGCTCTTATTCTTGGTGGGGACAGGTACAGTACTTGACAAAGTTATTTTTGCAGGTGTTCTGAAGTGTCTTGTGTCTGGTTTCTAGCTTTTTTTTTTCCCTTCCCCCACAGCATGAATGATCAGTTTGCTGCCTTACATGAGAATCCAGACATGTATGTATCACTTCTCAGCCGGTTTCTGACAGCCAGAAGTCGGAAAACTATTCTGCGTTTGCTAAAGTTCTGCGCCTTTCCTTTTTAGTATTATTGGCACCCCAGGTCGTCTCATGCACGTTATCATGCAAATGAACCTGAAGCTGCAGAGTGTGGAGTATGTGGTGTTTGATGAGGCAGACAGGTGAGTTCAGTGCTGTCATCCTAAATGGATATAACAGGAGTCAAACTGTTATTTTATTGGTGGTGGTAGTCGCCTAGTGGGTAAAACACTTGCCATAAGGCCACAAAGTCACAGGTTCAAATCCCACTTACTACCATTGTGTCCCTGAGCAAGATGCTTAAACCTGAGTGTCTCCAGGGGGACTGTCCCTGAAACTACTGCTTTTAAGTAGTGCTGCACGATTAATCTAATCGTAATCGCGACGTCAGTCTGTGCGATTACATGAACGCAAAAAGCTGCAATTTAAATGATTAGTACATGGATTGGATCAGCAACATATCCGATCCATTCTCTCATTCTCTCAAAAGTTTGTGAGCTGACTGAAGTCTCACTTCAGTCGGATGTGACTTATTTGGTCACATGACTTTCGATTCGGAGCCATATGGGTAGACGTCGCATGACGCGCTGCATCGTACGTCAATGTCGCCGCCATATTGCGAGAGGCTCTGCTGTGGCGTGAAGCATATACATGTCTACGGAGAGAAGTGCATAAAAATGCCTCACTCTTGTGCTGCTTGGGGCTGTACAAACCGCTGAATGCGGGGATTACATTTCATAGGTAAAGCGGGACAATTGTTTTGAATATATTTGGCCATTATAAAATCCTGTTTTATAAGTCTTGACCTTAGCTAAGCTAGGCTAAGCTAGCAAAGCTATGCATTCCTGTGTTAGTCAGCCTCCAAACAACATTTTGGTTAAACGTAAGAACTATAATATGGGATTTTATAATGGCCAAATATAATCAAAACAGTTGTTTAGCCTTACCAAGGTTTGTCGTGCGACAGTAATGTAAAACAGTAATGAATACGTGGTTTATTTATTTATTTAATTTTTGTAGAATATTGTATTTTGAAAGCACTGGGCATTTCAGGTTGTTATAAGTAGTTTGTATGTTTCACTTTGAAAATAAACATTTCACTATTAGTATGCGACTTTTCATTGATATACAAGCAAGTGTCCTTTATCATATCGCAATCACATATCGCAATATGTCGCTTACTTATATATCGCTTTTTTTCCCCAAATCGTGGGGAAATCGACATGATGTCCCAAATCGACATGATGTCCCAGATGTGCCACATGAGGTCTAATATTGTCTTGCATTAGGAGTAACCTAGGGCCAACTGTACACACATATGGTCTCACAAGGGGTCTGCTGATCTCATAATAACAGTATCAATATCTTTACAAATAGTCTTCCAGGTCTGCATTTGTAAACATTCAGCATTTCTGGACATACATTTAATTCAAATTCTTTTCACTCTGCAAGGCTGTTTGAGTTGGGCTTTGCAGAGCAGCTCCAGGAGATTATCCGCCGGCTCCCAGACACTCGGCAAACTCTCCTCTTCTCCGCCACGCTGCCAAAACTGCTGGTAGAGTTTGCCAGAGCAGGTGGGTTTTCACTTGCCTTTTACGGTCATAACCATAATGACTGATAACCCAGCCATTGTAAATTGTAAAAAATTAGCTTTCTTTCTACAGGGTTGACTGATCCAGTTCTTGTCAGGCTCGATGTGGACACCAAATTGAGTGACCAGCTAAAGGTTTAGCCCAATCAATTATTACACAACTAATGGATGAAGTCTGTCTGGTTTGATTTTTGTGCTGATCTCATTTGTTCTCCTCTCCAAGCTTTCTTTCTTCCACATGCGTCTGGATGACAAACCAGCTTTACTCCTGCACCTGCTCAGAAATGTCATGAAGCCCCAGGAACAGACAGTTGTCTTTGTAGCCACCAAACATCACGTGGAGTACCTCAAAGAGGTGACTTCCAAACTTTTTTTTTTTCTGTAATCAAGGAACACTCCTTTTTGGTATCTGACTTCTACTGGGAAGTGCTTGTAATAATGGGCGTGTTTCTCTACTTCTCAATTAGCTCTTGACTTCAGAGGGTGTGGAGTGTGCCTACATCTACAGTGCACTGGACCAGACTGCCAGGAAGATCAACATCGGACGCTTTGTCCATCGCAAGGCCATGGTTCTTCTGGTGACCGATGTGGCAGCTCGCGGTATTGACATCCCTTTGCTGGACAACGTGATTAACTACAACTTCCCTGCCAAGGGCAAGCTGTTTCTGCACAGAGTCGGTGCGTGGCTGAGGACACAAGCCTCAACTGTGAGATAATACACGATGAACACAGTGTTTTCACAGGCATCATCTTCTCTGCTGCTTTGTATAGGTCGAGTTGCCCGTGCAGGCAGAAGCGGCACTGCCTTCAGTCTAGTCTGCCCAGATGAAGTGCCTTGTGTCTACGATCTTCATCTGTTCCTCGGGAGACCTGTTCAGTTTGCCACACTTGATCATTCAAAAGGTAATGCTCCTCTGGCACACCTCATGTCCGCTTGGAACTAAAAAATAAATACAATCCTCTGAAATCTATTTGTTGCGTCCAGATGCAGATGGCATTTTTGGCCGCGTGCCCCAGACCATCCTGGATGATGAGGACTCGCTGCTTTTTGCAGCTCATGAAAGGTCGTTGGATCTGCAGAACTTGAAGCGAGTCTCAGAAAATGCCTACAAGCAGTACCTCAAATCCCGACCCAACCCGTCTCCAGAGTCCATCAAACGAGTGAAGAGCACCGACCTCTCTAGCATGGCTGTCCACCCAATACTGAGTCGGTAGTCACCTCTCAACAAGCTTTATTTATTCATTTTTTTTTATACAAAAATGTACACGTTTTATTTGTGCTTGTAGGGTCGGGTCTTGAAAAAAAGGAGCTGGAAAGACTGCAGATGGTTGACAGCATTAAGGGATATAAATCAAAAGTTGTACGTTCAAGCTTCATTTCTGTTTAAAATTCTGGTGGTAGAAGTTAAAGTTCCTGACTCTTCCTTTGTGACTTTCCCATCCCAGACAATTTTTGAGGTCAATTCCAACAACAAGACAAGTGCAAGTGAAATAATGAGAAAAAAGCGCAACCGGGACTCTTGTTTGGTGCACAAGTACTCGAAAGCCCGCGAGGAACTTCTTGCTGAGGGTCAGCAACGCAAACCTTCCGTCATTCATACCTTGGAACCCATGGAGGACCACAGTGAGGCAGAGGAGGATATCCATGTAAGTGACATCAGCTTTTCATTAAGGAAACCTTGATGTGGAAACATGTCTGAATGTGAAAGTGACATTTGTCTTGCCGTTTGCCAGGGCGTGTTCTCTGAAGTTGTGGGCGGAAAGAGAAAGAAGCAGCAAGTAGAGGAAGAAGAAGCAGAGAAGCCGAAGAGCAAGAAGAACAGGCAGCAGGGCAGAGACGAGGAGTTTTACATCCCCTACAGACCCAAGGATTTCAACTCGGAGAGGGGGTAACAACTTCACGAGAATGCAGTATAGTAGGACTGTGTAGTATCTCAATGATCCATCAGTATATATGAATTTTCATATAGGCTGAGATTACATCTCAGATCTTATTAACCTTTGCATGAGGGGTTCCCAGAATCCAGCACCCATTCTCAGGGAGAGAAGTCCCGACGCACAAAAGCAGCTCATTTCTGCCATTTTTATCTAAATGAATTTTACTGTGATCATCGATTGAGATCGTATAAACGGCCCGCGTTAATAGCAATAGTTAGCAAATTTTCTTATTTAGCTGTATGTCTTTCTCTCCAGGCTGAGCATTGTGGGACAGGGCAGCGTGTTTGAACAGCAGGCCTCCTCTGCTGTGCTGGACCTGATGGGAGACGAGGGTGAAACACTCAACCAGCACAAGAGCATGATGAAATGGTGAAATGTTCTCCTATTACCTCACACAAGTAGACCTGGAAATTCTGTACCAATCGTGCCCGCTCAAATTTCACTCCTTAGGGACCGAAAGAGGAAGCGGTTTGTGCGTGACACTGGCAAAGAAGACAAAAAGAAGGTCAAAACCGAGAGTGGGCAGGTGGTCAGTGCCAAGAAGAAGAAAAAGAACTTGTATCCTCATTTTTCAATGTTTGCTGTATTGATGTTGTAGTTGTCTGAGTGATTGTAGTTCCGTGTCAGAAGGTACTATTTCCCTTGACCGTATATCAGTTATGAGGAGTGGAAGAAAAAGAACAAAGTGGATGATGTTGTCTCTGACTCGGACGGGGAGACAGGAGGACCCAGGGGAAGGATGGGGGGAGGAGGAGGAGGAGGAGGAGGTATGTGCTCATCAAGTTGTGAATTTAGACCAGATCAGAAAGTGAAGTGATTGTCACGTGATACACTGCAGCACAGCACACGGTGCACACAGTGAAATTTGTCCTCTGCATTTAACCAATCACCCTGAGTGAGCAGTGGGCAGCCATGACCAGCGCCCGGGGAGCAGTGTGTGGGGATGGTGCTTTTCTCAGTGGCACCTCAGTGGCACCTTGGCTGATCGGGATTCGAACCGGCAACCTTCTGATTACGGGGCCGCTTCCTTAACCGCTAGGCCACCACTGCCCTCTTCAAGGGGTCATTTTATGCTGGCAGGCAAAATCAAGCTTTGAGCCCTCTGCGGTTAACAATTTCTTAAATAATTTTTCAGTTTTGGTTTAGATTTACATATAATTTTACTGTTTCTCTATATGTTTTTAAAATGCCTAATTTGATGTTTTTTTTTTGAAAACTGGTGATCAGTGCTCTTACTTAACACTGATGTCCAGCAACATTCTATTCTTTTGACATTTCTCTCTCGTTCGGCCAGGACTGAGAGGCAGGAGGGGGGCTCAGCAGCCACAGGGTCCCCAGCAGAAGAGCGGCTCACGCGTTCGCTCAGAACTCAAGAACCGCGAACAGATCCTCAAGCAGCGTAAGAAGCGTGCTAAGCAGCAGTTCCTGCAGAGCGGCGGCATGAAGAAAGTGCGTGCCAAGAATCGCCAGCGCCTCAGTGACATCATGAAGTCCGGCTTCGGCCGTGGAGCCCACAAGAAGGGCAAGCTGAGGAAGAGACTGTGATGATGACGTGCCAGACTCAGCTTCATAACTTTGAAATCACAGCCAACTGAGGAAGAAGTTTGTTGTATTTGGACATTTTGATTTAAACACGTGAAACCGTTCCGGCCTGGAGCTTAAGACTAGCACCTCGCCATATATACATTGTATATATGTAGTTCTGCATCTGTATCTTAATTACAGATACTCTTTTACAGAACTCACAACTGTTTCTGTGTTCTTATTGAGCAGAATTGTTGTGTGAGGAGGCCCAGTACAACCTGAGATGAGCGGTGAATTTCATCCACAAGATGGCACTGTGGTGCTAACATTTTGACATGCCATTGTGCTCCAAGTCATCTTAAGAATTTAGAATATGTGTTTCTTGATTATTTGTACTATAGAGAATATGGCATAAAGGGCATTTTCTCTCATAAATGAGAACTGATTTTTCACCTTCACACGGTTATGCTACATCTGAAATGGACGACAAATCCTGAATGCTAAAGGATTGGAGGCTGTGTCAGTCATGGGGCTTGATAAATAAGCTGTGATCGTCTGCAGTAAAGTGTCTAGGTGAAGGGACATATGGAAGGAGGCTGTGGCTCCATCTGGATGCAGTTAGATCCTAGCGGGTGTTTGATGATATGTGCACGTTATCGCTGGGTTATCTACGACCAGACCCGATCGACCACAATGAAGATTTGTGATGCCCGTTTCCACTTGTGAATCTAATCTAAACCTAAAAAGATGGATAGTTTATCATTTGAATTAGCGCTGCTGCACCCATAGCATTACAGACCACCGTAATTTACCCAGCTATTCAGATTACGTAGCGTATTACTACATTAGCATTCAAATTCAAATCTTTCATAATCTCTTTATATCAATACAGTTATATTAATTTCTAACTTGCATTCAATTTTAGAATAATCAATACATTATTCAAATGATTTGTTTATTTCTATTGAGAAATCAGGTATAGTATTTATCAATTAAATGTTTTCAAAACAGTATTAATCTCTAAATTAACAACTGATTTTATTAATTTATTCTTGGCAGTAGATATATACATGTATACATTATAAATGTTTAAAAATTATATTAAATTATTCAAATAGCATACAAATTTAATGGGAAAATTATTTTCAATAGTTATTTGTACATAGATCTTTATGTAAAGTACATTTAAACACTGCTAATAGTGCACTGACAGCAGCTCCTGCCATCGGGGATCTGGCACTGCTTTATTTTGCTTTACTTTAATAAGTATTATTTTTATTAATTACTTAATATAAATGTCATAAAATTAACATTAAATACCATAATAATGTTAATGCTTTTTCTGTGGATTAGAGCTATATTACAATGTCCTGCCACTGCCACACCAGAAATGCCTCTGACAAGAGAACCACGGGAGGATGTGGTCCTGTCAGCCCTCCTGCCTGATAGGAACTAATCCCCCCAAGAGAGAGAGAGACACTGTAGTCCCTGGACCCTCTCCGGCTTCTCCTATCAGTCAGCTCCTCTCCCAGTGCTGCGGGCCAGAAAGCTCTGCTCAGAAGAGGCATCCTTATCAACTTTCCCAGGGCTGACACAGCATCTACTTGAGATAGGCTCCCCAGAGACGGCAGCCACAAGAGCCCGGCCTTGCCACGTCATGGGATCCCAGCCTAGTGTGCAGGAGAGCCGTGTGAAACCGCTTATGGAGGTCATTGCTTGTGGGGACTTCTTAATACGATGCTGTTAATGGATTCAAATGGTCTTGAAAACGAGGGCTATCTGCATATTTGAGAACAGAAGGATTGATACGCTCCAGTAGGCCTTAAAGCAATGAAAACAGTAGTTGCGTTTCATATCGCAGCATCTAAATCACGACTTGCAGGCTGCCAACACGAAGAGCATCCAGCCACATGCAGTATTTTACACTCTGACAACTTGATGTTTTATAATCTGCATCAGAAAGGCCTCTATGGGCCAGTGTTAGTACAGTATGCTGGAGTGTCAGTATGGTACGTATCTGCTCTCTCCATCCACTCTGGGGCTCTGCCGAAAGCAGGCATGATAAGACGACGTCCCCTTTTTCTCCCTGTCATTCTCAGCACCGCACAAATGACTGGATAGGTTTGACTGGTGTTCGTTTAGTCCGTTTTTTTCTCGCCCCTGACCTCTTCCAATTCCAGATTCTAGTGCTGAATGTGCCTGTGCGCTTATGTGCAAGGGGCCCCTGCGCACCCATGGGGGCCTTTGTGAAGGGGCACTTTGTCATATGGAACGTTGTAAAAACGTCCCGGGTCCATGGCAGGTTAGTCTGGTTTATTCGCGCGCTGTAATTAGAATTGTCTCGTGTTAAAATAAGCAGCACAGGGCCACTTTTTTTTTAAAACACACACACTGCTCTACAGGCAGTTAAAATGTTCTGAGAAACTCTTAAACCGGAGGCCGACCACAAAGCACTACTACATGCCATTTGGCACTTCACTAGCAGCAGGCTTAAAGGCTGCACGCAGCCATAGCTGTGCTGGAAAAAGGGTTTAAAGATAATGCTAAACCCTTTGCTGTAGGCTGTATGGAAATAATACATAGCTAGGCATTCCATGCATCCAAGTTAAAAAAACCATACAAGTAAGAATGAGACAAGATGAATGAAAGATCTTTTTTGAGGGCAGGTATGTTCTATGTTTGAAAGGTTCTCTCCTCCTTAGACCATCGGACGCATGCTGTGTTTAAAAAGACGGACACAAGGTGGCGGTGGCGTGTGAAAGTTAAGAGTCATTTGACGCTGAAATCTTTCATTCATAATCCCGTTCCTGCGCCCCCAAGATAAGATTGATGGGCGTCAGTGATTTGAAATGCCGGCTCTGTTTTTCCCCTTGCTGGCTTAATCGGTTATTTTTTCCCCGGAAGCTCTTAGCCCCCCAGCATCCCTGTTGCGTCCAAAACGAACCCTCCTAATTGGGACCTCGAGACCCCCTTAGAGATCCCACGTCTCCGCACACCTTTTGCGCACGACCCTCCTGCTCCCACTGCAGCCCAGCTGCAGCTGCCCGGCCCTTCCGATTGGCCGGCCTGCCAGCCAATGGGGCGCTGACACAAACACCATAGGCCCTTGTTTTTTGGCACTGGGAATGGGGCGGGGTCCACCGGGCACCAGAGAGGTATGTTATGTACTAATGAGAGCGTTTACCCTTAATGAGCCACAAATACGCCAACCGAGTTTTTAATGAATGCTCATTCACCCACCGGCCCAACGTTCCTCAGCTACACACACTCCAACTTGCTCCTCTGGATGCTCCTCTCTGACGACGGTCTGACTCTACGCCGCTCAGCCTGAACACTCATCCATCCTCACGAAGTCAGGGAACCTTAAGCTTTTCTCCAGGTGCCACCAGCACCTGTCAATGCATACGACATGCGGGCTGCAGGCAGGCTGCTGCTGGAGGATCTGCTGGGCTCTTTTGTGTCCCGCCGCCATAAATCCCAATGCAGTCTATTAGACAGCAGAGAAATGTGCGGCTGGCTGCTAGCTGCAAACCTCCTTTGCATGCAAGGGTTCTCGCTTTTCCCATTCAGATTGTCCCTTTCTTCCACCCCCACTTCATGTCTGTCCTTGCTTCCCTACCCCACCCCAAATTGAGTTGAGTTGACTAGCATAGGGACCCGTTTTTGTGGACTGGTACGGACATTTTTTGGTTGAGTTGCGTAGATGTGTGTGCGTGTGATGTGTCCTGTGGGTGGGGGTGGGGGGTGGGGGTATGGGTGGAGCAAAGCAGCCTTATTTGGAGATGGCTGCAGGCGCATGGAGATCTACAGATTTAGTGTGTCACCGAAAGCCCAAATTGGCATGAAGTTCACTGCTCTCTCCAGATCAGACACAAAATATGTGGCTTTAAGAATAAACATGCTCTACACCATTGCAAAAGGACATGGGATTCCGATACCTCTTAAACACAATCCCTAATGAGGTTTTTAATCATTGCAGTGATAAAACATAACCAAATGAAGACCTTTCACATTGGATTCCAAAGGGGACATGGCGGTTTATTTTTGGGGCCCTCAGGTGCCCTTTGGTCTGTTGTGAAAGCACCTTATACAGACGTCCTTGCTGAAAGTGGGTTATCAGCGCGGCTGTCGTCCTTCACAAGGCCGACTCGTTTGCATCTAGTCAACACCTTCTGCCCTCTTAGGCTGATCCTGGCTCTTCCAGCCACTCTTTTCAACCCCCACTCTGTTGCTCAGAAATACGCCACAGCATGTGGTTTACATTATTTATGAGAAATCAGCATTTCCCCCTTGTGTATTTTTGCCTGCATTCTGAGAAGCAGCAGTTTGCTAATGGGTTTTTAGTGTTGCACATTATCTACTTTCCATTATTATTGCTACTATAGGCATATAATATGGGTAACAGGGTACAATATGCTGTTACGGGCAGCATGGTCATTGGTTGAATAAGCTATTATTTTTGTTGAAATATTTACATACCATGTTGGTGGTTCTTGTTTTCAACAAATACGTAATTTCTAGGCCTCTCGCCTGCACTATTAGGGTCTATTTGCCACATTAACATCAGCAGCACTCAGCCCATCATTAGGAAACATTTGCAGGTATTTAGCGTCATGTGGGGGTTAAGTCTTTGGTTTAACTTAAACCCCAAAGGAACTGACCTTCTTATAAAATGTCCTAATACCCAGTTTTCCAGCACAGTGCCAGCATGCAGTTTGGTGTAGAAATGATAGGGATGGACCTGTTTTTGACATTGATGTTGAGTCTTTATATTTTTTTGCCCATTCCCCTTTCTTCTGGTCTTGTGCGGAATGTTTTTCCAGACTTCTATTTCTCTTTACCCGCTCTCAAGTGCGCTGCCTCACTGCGGTTGGACACGTCATTTGTCACGCAGGATCAGAGGGTTGGTGGAAATCAAAATAATCATTGGACAGAAGTTGCCAGAAAAAAAATGGCAATGCAAGATAACAAGATGGTTTATTGTTGCCATACCCGGCACTAGAAGTCAAAGGCAAATACAGGTTGGCATATTGAAATTTTGGTTGAAACGAAGTCCATTTTCTCTGTTTCCATTACACTGCTCTATGTACTGGGGTCCTGGCTTGTGAACACTATTTTATTATGTCCTAAAGCAATAAGAAGCAGGACTTGTGAGTAAAGATAAGAATTTTAAATGCAACAATATGCAATATTACCTGCAATATTGCCAAACTTAATAATGTTAAAATGCTTAGAAAATATATTTATACGTTAGTATTTCGCATGACCAATGGAGGGCAGTGCAATCATTGCTCCTCTCCAGCTGGCAGCATTGGAGTGTGGGCTGCTGCATGTAAGTGAGGGCATATGTGAGTATGTGTCCAGTAGAGATCATAAAATGAGGCATTACTAAAATGCATCTGTCTAGTATTTTAGCTAAAGATCCAATTTTGCTAACAGACCTCATGAAACAGATAACTATTTTCTATGAAACGTTCATGCGTTTATATTTCACCATAGCTGTCATATGAGACGTCTGTCCAGAATCCCATACACGGCTGACAGCACAAATATCCTTCAGTTTAAGTTTGAGAATTCTTGATTCAAGCCTGTCGGAGGAAAAGCACAATAATAAAAACTGAGATGCTATGAATGGGTATTCATTTATCACAGATTCGTCTCACCACGGAGACAGAGCTGGGTGGCACCCAAACTTCGACCACCAACTCAGGGTGGCGCCCATGGGGCGCGAGGGGTGGGACAGGGTTTTGACAGGGTGTGGAGTTTTGACCATCTAGGCCGGGGCAGAGACCCTGGACATGTAAGGGAAGTGTGTAGTGGATGAAGGGCAGACAGGATGTGACCCCGGGAGAGGAAGCCTTATGTCCAAAAGGAGGAGGAGCCATCCATCAGACCTTAGGTTGGCCCAGTAGCCTGGACTTCAAACAGACCATTCGAACTGGGGATTAGGAACAGGCACGGCTCAGACAACCACAAACGATCTTATATGTAATACAATTCTGTCATGACAAATAATCCTCTCTTGAAATTGAGAGATTTTGTCTAATGAAAACAATCAAGAACAGAAACCATGATGGGTGGAAAGAGGAATATAAAACAAGGCCTTCAAGGGGAGAATATAATCCTTGTTTTATTTCAACCACTTTCAATTCGCTAATTAACACAGTTCAAAGTAATTATTTAAAGTCAGCATGCTGAGCGCAAAAGTGCAACAGAAGTGTAGTTCTGTATCAAAATTTGGAAACAGTTTGCACTGGCCAAAGTATATTCCTACTAAAAATGCTAATTACTTTCCTAAAAAAAAGGGTTTATGGAAACTGCGCTGTTGAAATATGATTTTAAAGATGCTTATTATCAAGTGCAACATCCATACATTATATTCAAATGAAATTCAGCATTAAAACAGTGGCGGAATTCTATATGCATCTATATATGACATTGTGTCCAGCATCCTGCACATTCAGTAACAGAACACTGTCTTACCGGAACCCTTGGATCAGTTTTATTGGCTAGAATTTTTTCTAAATCTTCAGATGTTTGTATTTTATCATATACTCAGCCAGCCACAGACACAGATTTATGAGCAATATATCTCCTTCCAGTATGTTTCTTTTGAAGCTAGTTGAATGTAGCAGTGTGGCTTCATTACTTCAGCCACATGCCAATGAGATCAAAGATCCAGGCTCATTTTTTAAGTTACTGGCTAAAAGGGCACAGGGTTAGTTAGAGCTCTAGACAAATAGTCATGAGGTCACGAATCCAGTCATGGTAGTGGGACAATGTGATAGGCTACGCACTGTATTCTGCACTTTATTGTGCTTATATTTACACATACACTGATCATCTGCAACATTGAAACCATCAGCCTGAAACTACGTAGGCCTGCTCTGAATCGTCAAACCAGCTCTGAGCCTTTATACAGACTCCACAATATCTTTAAAGTTGAATCTTGTGATCTACCATGATTCTATATCATCTTATAGCTGTAAAAGGCTGATGCCACTTTCAGGGAACTTTTTGAAAAAGTGAGCAACATAAAACACACGGGATAGAACATGACAAGGATTTGTTGTGGACACCGTCCTTGCAAGGTGGATGGGCTTAAGGTGGTTTTCACAATCTTGATCAAATGTGCGGAAATCAAAGCTGGAAATATGTTTCTGTGTTCCTCAAACCACACATTTTGCAGGGTGTATTACCACGTATATCTCCCAGGTATACGATGCACATGTATCTGGATTCAGCAGATTCATGTACAAACAGTGCATACATACAAAAATAGCTGACCGCACACTCACATTGTCTGATTGTCATGTGCCCATTTTGGCAGTGAACAGGGGTCAGCACTGGCACTTTATTTCGTGCACATGTGCATGCTTCATTCAACCATTTTTGCAAGCCAGGAAGATGTTCTGTTTAGGGAATACTCTGATGCTGTTGAGTAGCATCAAAATTCGGCCCCTGTCATAGTGACTCATATAATGTTTTACATGCATGTCCAGTGCAAAAGACTCACTTTAATAAGAATCTACTGCATCTCAATGCCACATTTACAATTGTCACAAGTGGTTTTTCAAAGAAGTTATAAGGCAGACCATTGAAAATCCAAAGGACACGTTTGGCTCAGTGGACTTTAGTGTTGGAGATACTCAAACTGACTGAATGCTCTCGGTTTCTGGAGTAGTGGCTCCCAGCAATAAGAGAGGCACAGTAAAGAATGAGGTTTGGTGGCATGGAGCTTCGGCCTGGAATAAAGGGGAAAGGTGCTAATTTACAGAGCTGTCAGTACTTCCCTTGAAGTCATGAGAAGCTGAAGATAAGCGGGCCACTGGGAAAGGCAGCCAGTCCAGTCAAGCTGGGCCATCTGGACCATGTTCACCCAATAGATGAGAGTGAGGTAGATTTTTTTTTAGGTGTAACCATGTGAAAAAAGTGAAAGTGAAGCGATTGTCATTGCAAAAGCACAGCACACAGAGCACACAACGAAATGTGTCCTCTGCTTTTATCCCATCACCCTTAGTGAGCAGTGGGCGCCCGGGGGGCAGTGGCACCTTGGCGGTTTGGGATTCGACAACCTTCTGATTACGGGTCCATTTCCTTTCCAGGAAGGCCACCGCTAGGCCACCACTGCCCCAGTCTTACAAGACCAGATGAGCCGACTTCACTTAGTATTTAACAGCAATGAGAGGCACAAAGCTGTCGATGCGTATCTAAGTAGAAAAGTCATACTGCACAGCATTATCTATTAGACAAAAGGGCATGACATATCGAGAAAAAAAAACATAATGTTGATCCATTATGCTGATACAGTGGCCAAGACAAGAGAAAAACAGAAAAAGCTTCTTCCCAAACATGTTGCCCCATCTCTCTCACCTTAACCAGTGTCACTTAAGAGGCCACATTCCTTGGGTGCTGTTGTGTAAGTGCCATCCCTGAGCCACTGGGAGCCCAGCCTTGTCTCTTGCAGTTAATTCTGTATCATTCTTTCATGAGGGCATGAGTGTGCAGGACAGGGGACGCACACCCTGTACCCAGACTCAGACAGCAATGCATTGACTATAATGGCTAAAATAAAAAATATGAGAAGTAAAACTGTTAATCCAAGTGATTCATTTCTAAATTCATTCAATGCATTAAAATATCTGAAAACAATTAACACAGCTGTGTTTTGTTTACTTCATGCATTGGGTTTGAACCCATATATGAAGTTCAAAAGCAACCCCAATATTTTGACCACAAGAAAAATGATAAATTCCCAATTTAACTGTTGAAAATGTCCATTCCATGTTATTACTGTCAGAGTATTCAAGGTTTCTTATTTAAAAAAAAAAAAACTCCCTGTCACCCTCACTTCTTTGTCCTGCATTTTTCTGTTTTAGTTGGACAGTTATGCTACGTTATTCTCTTTATGTTTATGGCCATCATGCTTTTCTTCTTTTCATTTATTAAATCATTATTATGATTGTTTTTCAAAATGTCGAGCATTTGCGCCTCATCCATTTTGTGTGGCATGACAGTAAGGGTTGCCAGATTATTAAGGTTATGCCTATAATGAGTGAGGCAGGTGAGATTTCTTTCATCGGTCAGTCATTTCTAATTTTATTTAGCATGGTATACCTGTGTCCTCACTAACTAATAGTATAGGGCTAGAGAACAACAACCCCTCCTAGACACGTGAGTAACAGTATAGTATTGTATTGCTTCCAGTCAAGAACAAAGGGAAAGGAACTGACAGGAGGAGAAGGATGGATGAACCATGGAGTGAGGGCTAAAACCGGGAAGAAGAGCCTTAAAAAAAAAGAGAGTATCTGGAGGGATGAGAGGAGGTGCTGTGTGGCTGGCAGGTTGAGCTCTGGGTCCAGAAAGATGGGAGACAAAGACCAGGCATCTTAGGCCGTGCAGCACTCCCAACTCTTACAGACGGGAGGAAAATTCTGAGCCTGGCCTAAATGAATTAAAGTTCAGCCCTATCCATTTCAAAGAAAAAAATCGATCATTGATAATATTGCTTGTTGACTTCACAGTTTTTTTTAAAAGACCAAGGAATTATTAAGCACTTTTCTATCATTGGTATATTTTTAAACCATATCCTATATTCTTTCTTAAGATACTGTATCTCCACTTCAGTCAATGTTGTCTTGTCCTTTTTTACAGATCAAGCACAGTGACATGCTTGACACTCCTTTTATTGCATTCTCTTGTATTTTTGTCCTTCTTCGTCCCATTGTTACACTTAATTTATGCTAATATGTTCGTAATGAATCAATTACCATTATCTTTTCATAGCTACAAGGCTGGGATACATATATATTTTCAAAGCTTTGGCGCACTGTACAATAAAAGTGTTTGTCAGTCACTGGACGTGTATGTGCTCTCTGAGTGGTCAGAATGCAGAATGCATTATCATGAAACATTCTAAGCAGCTTACTCATAATGAATGTATAATCAGGCTGTGTTTTCTGAACAGGTCAGCGGGGGTAAATCGTGCTAATGTCAGTCAAGCTAATGCACTTGAGATGTACTTGAATAAAAAGCTTTTGATTTAATGAGAGGCTGAGTGTGAATTCCGCTGAGATGGGACCCTTGCACCGCTGTAAGTGTCAAACAGCGCTTTTAAAACGGCTACACACAGTGCCTATTAATATTTAAAGACAATCACGTTTTTTCTTTGACATAAATTTGACAGTTTACTTCCTTTGATTATTCCTGTTTGCATCCTGAAAGTAAAACAGGGCCAGTCCAGACCTGGCATTGAAAATTTTGAGATTCTCCTATTATTTAAATTAAGAATATAATTGTGGTAGAATAATACAGAGAAAATAAATATAATTTTTCCCAAAAGTTTACTTCCTGTGGGGTCTGACCTGTGACCTGGATGTCCTAGCAAGGGAAAATTTTTTACACATTATATTTGGATGGAGCTAAACTGATGCCTCACTCAAACACATCAGTGACCAGCTGAAAATATTTAAACAAACAGCATGTGATGTATTTTTGGGTCTTAAGAAATTTTAAATTACAGCAAAATGTGTGATTAATTTTTAATCAATACATAGCCCTAATGCACACATTCATAAATCCTTGCAGTGAAAAAAAATATGGGTTTAAAAAAAAAAAAGGGTTTAAAAGTTCCATGCACTGCTGATCAAACATAAACAGGCCATTTAATAAATGAATTATATTTTTAACACAAATTAAACAAATCAAACTTTTAAGGTAAATTTGTTTAAAAGACCAATTACCATTACTTAATTTATGACTCACGGTCAGTACTCGATGCATTCCGTTTTCCAGATCCGTTCTGCCTATCCGCGAGTCGCACAGTCTCAAAACGTAGCGTTCTTGTGTGCTTTGTTCTAGATTAAGTTTATGGATTATACAGATTATGGTTTATTTTAACTGTGATTAAATGCTTGACTGCTACCATCTATAAACTCGCTGCTGGCCATCAGGTCTCCAGTGCGCACGGACGTTTACATGGGTTAAATCATGAACAACAAGTTAATAAATCCTATTAAACGTTTAATATTATAATAGCCAGAATTCGACAGTAGTTCAAGTAAGGAAACATGCAAAGGATGCACAAAGCAGAGGGCAAAATGTTCACAGGCATTCTCTTGAGGCATGGGTTCATTGGAACTACTGCTTGTTACATGGACATTGTCATGTTACTGTTAACAGTACAGTGTTGAATACTTCTAGGGACAGATTGCATTTGCACAGACATGGTAGCTACTTCGTTGTCCTGCAACGCTTGTCTATCCGCACCAACCAGAATCGTTGTTTGTGTTTTGTTACCCCCCTGTGCGTGCGGGGGGTAACAGCATCTCTATTCATTATTCAGCAGCATCCGGTGACAGACGCGACAGAGACCAGCTGAGGCGAACGTGTAATCCACCGTCTCCCGGGTAAACAGCCGAGTGATAGTACAAGGCCGCCAATGGCGGACGTGCGCGCGAACGATGACAGGCCGCGGACCAGAGGCCAGGCGGTGCGCGCTGCATCTCGCTCCGAGGTGACGGAGCAGCGGTGCCCGCCATTAGGCACCCTACGGGACACACACCATAAAATGGGAAGCAGTTATACATTTTGGGGTGAAGGGAAGAAAAAAAAATGCAAAAAAATTGCATTATTTAAAAAAAAATTAAAATAACGAACAAATGTGCAACGCCACATTCTAAAACGAATACGCCTTTCAGCTAATCTCGTGTGTGGTTGTATACACACACATGCACGCATAGAGTATGCATTCTATGTGCTTCTGTGATTGTAAACAGGTCACACTGAGTTTTATTACTTTCCCGGCTTTTTCCCCCTCACCCTTTAATTACAGGTCGCTCAGGCCGGTCCATGAACATGCTTTTGTTATGGCAAGCCCGGGGCTGAGCCGCCGCCATGCGGCTGTGTCAATATCGCACACAGGGATCCCGTTTCTCCTTGTGAGGACTCACACAGGCCAGTGATGGCGATGAGAAGGCTGGCGCCGCCTGCAGTGTTTCATAGTGCCAGTAAAGGGGAAGGTAACAGCTAATCTGAATTTGAAATCACAGAAGATCTCTGTAGCACCAATTCACTGCCCTCACGGTATTGACAATATCAGTGTACATTACACAATGTTATTTCACACATTCGTGCCATGAAGTGTATCTTCTGACATATTTCATTCGAAAAATGGTTTGGCGAGGAAATAGTGCTCCTCTTTCTTTAAGAGGGGTCATTCAGAGGTTTTGGTGCGTCCCCTGTTTTTGACTCGGTGACCACTGGGGGGAGTTTTCCCATCATGCTTATCCTGCTGACTTGACTGGCTGCGTTGCATGAAATCTCTTCCCTTCTTCTAAGCCTGCATGGAACTGGCGGAGATAGAGAAAAGGGTACGTGGGTGGGTGCAGGGGGGTTTTCTGCCAGCGAATTCTTGTCCAAACATTCTGCACGAGGATTTGTATTCATTGCACCCCTGCTGCTATTGATATCATTACGCCAGGCGCCCCAGCCGTGGAGCCGGGGCCCTGGCCGAGCAGATGGGGGGGTCAGGGAGCTGCCTGCCATAATGAGAAGTGACAGTGGCTCCAGGTCGACCAAGCATCCACCGGAATTCAATCGGAGCCGCACTTTCCCAGTCAGCGCATTACATCAAAGATCATTACCTGCTAATCACAACACATGAGCGCGAGGGCTCCCCTTCTCCCTTCCTTTAGCCTCGCTTCGCTAGTGGCCATGGCGGCGGCTGCTGGATTAGAGCCCCTATTTTCTGATCTGAGTGACATTAATGGTCTGCCAATTGTTCTATGTTGCAGTAAGGGACGCCGCTGAGCCCTCTTTAAACCATGATTAGAAACAGTGCGCGGTGGTGGACTAGATGGAATAAATGAACGAGTATTTCTAGCCCGCCAGAGAAAAGCTCCCTGGTCGTTTGATTCAGATGGGAGCTTCCAGTTCAATAAACAGATTAATTTTTTCCACTTGACGGATTGGTGAAGAGATGCAAATCTGTGGGATTACACTGACCATGTGTGTACAGTACGCACGCGCACACAGTCTAAAGATCTGCAAGAGGGTTCCTGCAAATCGTAAATGAACTGCGTGACGTTTCTCGATGACTCAAGGTTCACGGCTTGGCAAGCGCAATATGTGTGTGTTTGTGTGTGTATTGTCCTAACTTTTTTCTAGCCATAGGGGTCTGGGGGTCCGGGCTCTGGCCTAATAACCTTCCTCTAATCCCATTTGGGCTGCGCCGCTGGTACCTCATTAGGTCACATCCTCCACCCGAGCGTAGCAAAGCGGGTTTGAGCTGAGGAAGGGGACGGAGATGCCCATAGCCTCAGTGGAGACGGGCTCCTCCTTTAATCCTGTGATGTGGCCAGACGATGCTCCTTTCTGACGTCACAGAATGCCAGCACACACACACACACACACATTCACACTACGCCTGCCTCTGAAGAAGCTTGCCTGAATGGTACCATGGTGGTTCTATCCTTTAAACATCATTTTCATGTCATTTAATTTTTTTCATCTGTAAATGTGTGATTTTTCTGTTCAGAACACATGTGCTATTGCACGTACAGCGAACTTGTGTCTAACCGCCATGCGTGTCTCGCAACGATTTGCCCATTCATGCATAACGTTTTTACAGTGTTGTTGTTGTGTTGCGCCGCCTGCGTTTGCACCGCCGACGGGCCTGTTTGTCCTCCGGGCCGTGGAGCATGCAGAAGGGGGGGGGGGGGAGGGGCCGATAGTCAATACAGCGGGGGTGGGGGGGGGGGGGGGGGGGGCAGAAGCGTGTTGTGTCTGTGCAGTAGCCTGGTCCGCGAGATGCCAGGCCGACAGAGGCGGGTGCGCGGCGGGAGAAGAGAACAGGGGAGCAGGGGGAAAGGAGGAGGGACGCCTGCGCTGAAGGGTCCATGGCCCATTAATCGTTTGTTTGAGTTTCCGCCCCGGTGAGCATGTCATGTCTCCATTAGCAAGCGTTTGTTTCTCCTTCCTGTCCGTCTACCGGCAGCAGGGGGCTCCCACTCATCTCCCTCTACTGCGTGCCTCTGTCTGGTGCCAGGCAGACTGTCTAATGTGTGTGTGGGTCTGCGTGCTTTTTCCCTCCGTCTGCCTGTGTCTGCATGCTGGGAGGGGGGCACTGGGATTAATAGCATGATTGACTCGTCGGGGGCTGAATGACGACGGCCCTCTGCGATCTTTCCTTTCGGGAGACGAGGCCGTTATCAGTTAGGGCTCGCTTCAAATTAAACTCAATGAATACAATAAACACGTTCTTTTTGGTCCCAGGAGACGTCTTCATATGTCCAAGCCATGACCTTCAGTGTTGGAACTCTGACATGCTTTCGATTGTCCCGTGAATTCCTGGTGATGGATTCCAAGCATAGTAGCCAGATAGAGCTGTGGGAAAACCGCCCTTTATCTGAGTAGCGTGCACTTTGCCTTCGCGTGTCAGTGTGATGACCTCCCTTCTTGATTCCAAGTCAGCATCTTCCTCGATGCGAGGGAGAACTGATAATGCGGCGGCCTCCGAGCCGCTAATCGTCCCGTCTGTGAGCTGCGGCCCAGCCATCACCCGCCTGGCCGGCCTCTCGGATGACCTGCAGTGCCGCTTTATATC
Organism: Denticeps clupeoides; assembly: GCF_900700375.1. Lineage (NCBI taxonomy): Eukaryota > Metazoa > Chordata > Actinopteri > Clupeiformes > Denticipitidae > Denticeps > Denticeps clupeoides. The sequence goes on from NC_041709.1 coordinate 4,986,671, forward strand.
TTGATGTTAGTTTGACCTTACGACCTGGCCTTTTTCTCCAGCCAGCAGCCTGCTGACCTGTCAAATGAGCCTTTTCATTCCACCGAAATGGGGATGTCCACGTGGGAGCTAAAGCCAGGCAATTATAGGCTGGGCAGAGATCAGAGAGGCATAATGAAGCAAGACTAATGAAGGCCCATTTTCATCTGCCACACAGCCTGTGTTTAGCATGTGTTGGACTTCTGCCTTGAGGAATGCACTTCAATCTTCATTGTATGTGGAAATTTACAGCATTTATCAGACGCCCTTATCCAGAGGGACTTACAATCAGTACTTACAGGGACAGTCCCCCCCTGGAGCAATTTAGGGTTAAGTGTCTTGCTCAGGGACACAATGGTAGTAAGTGGGATTTGAACCTGGTTCTTCTGGTTCATAGGCGAGTGTCTTATCCGCTAGGCTACTACTCCACCCTACTACATCTCAGTTTTTACATCTCAGTCACAGATTACACTTACAATCATTTCAGGACAGCGCAGCAGCACAGTACTCAGCATGGCTGTCCTGCATCAAGGAGGCTTGTCCTCATGTTCTGCTCACAGTCTAAACCATGGTGACCAGCTCTACATTCTACTGCGCAACATTTCAACACTTTGAGAGCCACATTCTTCGTACTGACATAACAGCTCACATTTCTATTGATCATTTTGTATTTTATTATTAGTAGTAATAAAACTCCTGTAATACTGCTGTAATACGTCCAGTGAAGGCTTAATCAAGCAGCTCTCATCTCCAAATAAACACTACTATGTCTGCATATGATATGTGCTTAATATGTGCTGTGATAGTTCACTTGATGGATTATTTGTAACGTTTGCAAGTTTGCATTTATCGTATAATTATTCTGTTTTCAATGGTGTAACAATCATGAGTGATTTTTTTAAAGCTCCCCTATTTTTTTTGCTTTTATATACGTCTAGTGGTCCCCGAATACTAAATGTCTCTTTCCAAAATTCAACCTTGGTGCAGAATTTAAAGGGAAAGTGAAGTGATTTTGACACAACGAAATGTGTCCTCTGCTTTTAACCATCACCCTTGGTGAGCAGTGGGCAGCCATGACAGGCGCCCGGGGAGCAGTGTGTGGGGACGGTGCTTTGCTCAGTGGCACCTCAGTGGCACCTTGGCAGATCGGGATTCAAACCGGCAACCTTCTGATTACGGGGCTGCTTCCTTAACCGCTAGGCCACCCGCTTATAGCCAGTCCCACAATAAGATTTGCCCAGGATGTGCTGCTTCGGGGAGTCGCTTTAAATGCCAATGAGCAAGAGGGAGGCAGGATGAGGAGAAGAGTGGCCTATAGAAGTGAGTGGGCATTTGTGGAAACACCACAATGTTTGGCGCAACCAGGAAGAAAATAAAATGAAACCACTGGTTACACAGCGTCTCTCGCGACGAAACAAAAAAATGATAATTTCTGCTAATTTTCACCTCCAATCATCGAGCAACTGCAACGCTTTGCACGTTTGAAAGCTATGATGGTTGGTGGAGTTACTTGGGTGGGAAATTCTCTAGGCGAACAAAGCATGAGAAAGGGGCAGTAACCTTTCCCCTTATGATGACATAAGAGGACAAATTCCAGATCGTCTGAGCTGTCGCTCTCTGAACAGTGAAGCAGAATTGCCAAAGCCACTGCAGGACCATGGATGGGCTAGGGGAACTGGTATTAACCTTAAATAATCTCACAGAGTGAAATTTTCATTTTTAGATAATGCAGAAATGTTGCAGATAAATGAAAAGCTTGTCTGCATTATAAAAGGCCACAAAAAACAACAACAACATTTCTTTCAGTACAGATGAATGGCTACTAGTTTGGCCTGTTTGCATCTGGACATTTAATTGGTGTGTGAATGCATTTCAAAGTGCAGGTTTTTTTAGGTTCATATTTTCTGTGACCCTTAACTGGTTACACAGTTGTGTAGAACGGATCGATGGATTTGAAACATTTATGCTTAATGCTTAATCTCTTGCTTGCCCATATTCTTAAAGATGGTCCGACCGCTTCTCATCATCTGCTAACACTCCCACATCCCTTTCCTCCATGATCTGTCAGTGTGTGTGAATCTCATGTGGTCACCGGGGTACCGAAGTACAGGTGACATGAGAGAAGCACTTTAATCACTTGGGTCATCCGAAAGCCGGCGAGGACAGAGTCACACCCCACACTGTTCAGCACAAGCTGTCTGTTTATCGATCCCTGCTGGCGACGGTGGCTCAGGGCCCAACGCTTGAGCGCCTCGGCCCATTCCAGCACTCGGCGCGAGCATTCAGTGTTTACCAGCCACCAATCCCTCGCTGTCCCAGGACCCGTCCACAGATACACCGCGGTCACAGTTAGAACACTGCGCTGCATCCCCAAGCTGTCTCCCCACACTTTAGAAGACCCTTGTTCTGAAGATGACAGTGTCCCCCCTGGGCTCAGCAGAGTGCCACCGGGTGTACGTGGTGTTTCTGTCACCTCCTACATGCCTGTCGAGGAATCAATAGCCCACTGGAGTGGAACCATTGTGGAGCTTTAATTTTTTTGACCTTGTCATTCTGAAACCCAGCTAATATTTCTATGTGTCTCTCCATAAGCTCCAACGATATCTGTTGCTCTTCCAAGAATGCAGTTGTTGAACGAAGTCACGCCACCTGCATTTTGTTGCTAGTGGATAATAACTGTGGCCAGTATTCAACCATGACTATTAAACCCAAATAATGAAAATGTCTGCTGTTTTTATGCTTTGTTCTGTGTGTTCTTTTTTCGGTCCAGCTCAATCCACTTCAAAAAGACAGTAAAACTATCAGTGCTTTTACAAAGTGCAGGACCTATGGAAAGCACACACTTGTCATGTTGATAGACGTGTGAGGGCTTTTCATAAGAAGGACATGGAATAATGTTGAATGTACCACACTAAGCTTGCATTTGTAAGAGAAAAATATACAAGCCTGTTGTCATGTAAACTGCTGCCAGACTATTGCAGTATAATACTGCAGTGAAATCTGTTTATTAAAAGGGTATTGCATGTTCACTTTCTGATAACCTAGGGCATTGCTGCGCTATTTCTACGTGATTCATGTCTAATTTTGGCTCTATGTTTTATTTTTTTTTTAAACCATAACTGGAATGTTAAGAAGATGCTACAATCACTATGCTGTTTATGTGCATAGATTAAAATTCACTTGAATTAAATTTAAGGAGAATTTTATTTTCCCGTTTAAATGAAGTAAATGGGGAGAAGTGTATCTACTATGTTGACTTGTGGCCTGATTTGAAATAGAGAATTCATACCAAGCGCCAGGGTGGCTAGACAGAGCTGCCCTGACAGTTAGACCTATACAGCGCTCCAGACATTTAGGCATGTGATTTGTTACATTAAACAACACAAGTCCTTCTGAGTGCTATATAATTGCTTATTGGACAGGAATGATTACATACAGTACATACAGTAACTCACAGTGACAGAACAGTCATCACTCATTAACAGTTAGGCTCGGTAAATAAGTTAGCCTTTGATGTATAACACCTACTGCGAGTACTGCATGATTAGTACCAGTTTTATTTTTAGACAATGGCCATACCTGTGGTAGCCATTTTTAAACAAGCAGTACATTACTGTAAAGCCATGGTCAGTGGGCCAGTGTCTCGCGATACTTATTCTTTCAATTGAATCCTTATGTGTGATGCAGTCCGAACCAATTCTTGTGACTAAAAGTGCTGTGACTTATTCAATGTAAAGAGTTTTTGAGATGCAGGCTCCTGTTGTCTGAATTGTGTTGCTTAATTTATTTACTTGTAGAGTTGTTGCGATATGTGTCTTTCGCTGCTTTAGCTAAATGGTTAATGTCATTTTTCCCTTTTTGGTGCAATTTTGTAATCAATTGAATCAAATGGTAAATTATTCTCATACGTTGTAAGGTCAAGAGGGCCCATTTTGTAAAATGGCACTAATTGCAGAACTTGTCCTTAGGTGAGGCAGCTTCAGGATTTCTGTAAAACTTTGTAAAACAAGCCAGAATCCAGTAGCCGGAAACACTGAACAAACATTAAAAAAAACTATTTTACTTTTCAGCAAAATACTTTTCCCCAGAGGGCCGGCTGATTTCATCACCGTGCCCTGCACCACGTTACCCGGCGCATCCAAAAAGCACATCAAATGCGGCATTGAAATGAGTGATAAGGGCCTTGCCCTGACAAAACACAGACCGAGTGTATTTTTAAACGCTGGGATCTCTCGTTGTCCACGGGGCAAGATAGCAGGGATGCTAACAGGCCTTCAGATTAGCGCAGGGCTCATGCCAGCCCCCCCGCCCTCCTTTTCACATTTCAGAGCAGAAGCTACTTTGCTTGAGCACTCAGCTAAGTGCTCTGTTGTTCGTACACACAAGCATTGCTGTGGTGACCGTCGCCCCGGCGTGACGCCCGAGCTCGGCGGGAGAATCGATGACACTTTTCGCCGCGAGCAGCGCACATGGCCGCCGCACAAGGGGCCTTGTGTACATTACGAACGGAGCGGGCGGCGTTATTACTCAGCGGCGCGGCGGCTCGTCCCCCTGTCAGCGCGCTGAATCAGGGCGAGACGGGCTGCGGTAACCGCCACCTCCTGTCCTCCCTCACGTCTCGGCGCTCCTCACGCCTGTGAATGCCCCGCCGGTAAACACTCGCTAATAATACTGCTACAGCCTGCCCCGCAGAATACTTTGGGGTATTTTGGGTGCAGCCTCTTCAAATAACTTCTGATTTGTATCAGTCAGGCGTTGGTGACTGAAATGGTTCGCTGTGCGTGCGGCAAGTTTTATTTTTGTCTTTAGAAGATTTAAAAACGCCAAAACTGAGTGGTTTCGGCTTGTTAAATTCATTTACTTTCATCTACAGATCAACGGAACTTTCTTTTTCAAAGCTGATACAGATTTCTGAAAGTGCAAGCGCCTAACAAGATGCAAATCTTTCATTATTTTGAATTGGCGCTGCACAACGCCGCAATAAACTTTAGTGGCTTCAGCGATTATTCCATCAGGGACATTAAAATCCGTGACCCTTTTCCTCCCCGCGCTCATGGAATCTGCTCAATTTTTCTTCTGTCGATAGTGTTTTGATAATGTCATTTTTCTAAAACCTTTTAATGGCACATTCCAGCCAAGCAGACATGCACAGAGCGGAGGATTGGAATTTCGTCCATATTTCACGGGTCCAATCAATTAAACATGGCATGGGTCCCTCCCCTGCGCTCTTCTCATTCTGACAAAAACAAAAAAGTGAATGATTTTGCACGACTGACATGGAGGAACTTGAGCTGAAGTGCATTACATAATTTGAATATTAAGTTCAGATGCTTGCATTGCACTGGCGGAATGAGCTGTGCTTCTGATACTGTTTCTGTGTAAAACGTATTTGCTTCCGACTGGCCACTTCTGATGCCCTAATTATTGTATTATCTCCTCTTCATTACGTCAGCACTGGTCAGGGCGTGTCAAAGACGTTCCCTCGGTTCTCTCTTTTGGTAGGTGTGATGTTTTTTTCTTCTTCTATATGTTATGTGTCTGATCCAGCCATCCGAGAGGGTTAAGAGCGAAAGCAGGCCTTAAAGAGCACGCCGCTTAACCTCGACCCACGAGGGGCTTTTTCAAAGTGCCCCCCTCGCCACTTCACACAGTGTTTACATTCTGGAAGAAGTCTTTATCTTCCAGCGGCCTGGGATCTCTCGCCCAGAGTTTACACAGCGCATACGCTCTCTCTGTCTCTCTCTCTCTCTCACACACATACACACATACGACCATACATACAGACACACACACACACACACACACACACACCGCTTTGCCCAGTCTGAGCCTCCCATGGAGACGGGGAAAGCAGAGGCCTGTCACACACTCATCCATCTCTCGGCTGCAGATGGGGCCAAGCTCCCCTCGCTGAGCTCCGGCTTCTTCTCGCCGGCCTGGGGCAGGGGCCCGAAAACTCTACACTCACTGGCACCCATGAAAGGCCCACATTTACTGGTGGAGGAAAAACAGCACAAATAATCACAAGTTTGGCCCCGGCGTTTGCTTTCGAATAAATCTTTTTTTTGAAACAGGATTTTATTGGTCCCGGAGAGACGGTAAAGTCACCGACGGCAAATACCTCAGGCAAACTGGAACAGTTTAGCAACATCATTACATCACCGGGGTAATTTCCTTTAGAGAATAAATACTGATGTGATATCTCCCATAACCATGAGACATCAGCGTGAGACATTTTCCCTGGCTTGTATCAGGCCAATGCTGCTTCTTATCTGCAGATTGAGGGGACGTGATTGGCACAGCGGCCCTCGCCTGCGTGTCACCGGGAGCCCTGCGGACCATCACCTGTGTCTGCCAGTGGTCAGATCAGGCCGCCACAGTCTCTCCATCCGTCATGATAGGGGTGCCGCTAGAGATATAGCACTAGGAGCCTCTTTCCTCGTTTGCATTGTCACCCGCAGAGCGCTGTCTTGTCTTTGTCACAGGGGCTGGCCATCTGACAGCAGGATACTAGGTGCTTTATTGCACCTTTTCTAGCCTTTTACATTTGTAGAAAATCTCAGCGTTTGCAAAGACACGACCTGTGTCCCTTGTGAGATCAAAAGGTGTCATTTTTTTTTTATGATGTGGTTTATATTTCAGAATTTTAAGCAAGTTCCCGCTTGAAAAATCCTCTGCATGATAGTTTATATAACTGGCTGCATTTGCGGAATGGAAGATGGTAACAAATTCTCTGTCAGCGGAACAAGGGCGAGAATCGTTCCAAGTCCGTTCCAAATTGGAAAGGCAAACAGAAAACAAAAACTTGTCAAACTAATGAGCGGCTGACAAGCGTGGTGAGAGATTATTAGTTCATCCCGCGGGCCTTTTTGATCAACTCACAGAGAATTTATTCAACACCAGCCGCATAGGTCCAGTGAGTGAGGGCGAGTTTGTTTGTAAGGTGAACTGGAGTCCAGGACCACCGGCGTGTGGAAAACTGTGCCTCTGAGCCCACCCTCCTTTTCCCGGCGAGTACCTGCACCCCGTGCCGTCTCAATGGCCAGACGAGGGGTTGTTCCTCAAGGGTGAGAGCCAAGCTGTTACAAAAGACAAACAATCCAGTACTGATAAGATAAGATGACCAACTGGCTTACTGACCACAGCAAGCCTCTCCTTGTATTATCATGAAATAAACTGACATTTCCATTGCCACGTAAATAAAAGGCTATTTAGTACTGTGATAGAGTGCCAAGGCCTAGAGCTACTGTCCTAATATAGTAGGTTACTCACATGACAACATTCCAGATGACCAGATAGACAGCCTACAAATCTGCCAAACAGCTGGTCTGCAGTTGTCTCCATGCTGATGTCACCATGCCATAGCTGTGTCTCTGTCACTTGCTTCCAAAGAGCCAAGAGTTTAAATAATGTTTCTTAGTTTGCCGTTTTGTCCATCCCAGTCACTTCGTGTCCATGAACTCAACACATTGGAGGTTTGACCTTTCCTCGAACCTCAAGATTCTTCCTTCATGTCATTCGGCAAAGTGCCATCACATACACTTTCTTCAACCCTACTGGCCTGCAACAGAGTGAAGATTAAAAAAAAAAAGAGAGAGAGAGGGACAAAACACAGAGATGCTAAGTTGTATGGATCAGAAAGGCCAGACCCACTGGTGAGATATTGAGTGTTTGCATCCTGGAGGGCTGCTTCCCAGCATGGTGAGTCGTGGCTGAGGAGGCACCTGACAGTGCTGGGTCGTGACTCCAGTCTGTTCCGGGCGCTGGTTTTATTGATAGCATCAAGTCACACATTGGCCTCTCTGGAGTGGGTGTATGGTCTTGGACTGTATGCTGGGACTAGTGCTGCCCCCCCCCCCCCACGTCCCCAGCCCCCAACAACACAGACAGTCCAGAGAGCAGAGCTCCCACCAGAGAAGTGCTTCCAGTCCCTTGCATTTTAAGAAGATCGATAACCCTCTCAAACAGCTTACTCCCTCTCATGGGACACGTCCATATTGATTCTAACCTGGTGTTAATAGAGAGAGGGGATTGTCTGAGTGGAAATTAACTCGCCAAGGCTTTTTTTTTCTCAAAACGTACAGTATATGACCTGAATAAAAAAATATATGGCTGAACTTTCACTGTTACTATTCATATGGTTTGTGTGGCTTTGGTAATGTTGGGCCAGCACAGAATGTGTAAGCTGTGGTGATACATGTTTAATGGTTGAACCCCTTTTCACACCATGGTTGGCTTCATTCACAGTTCGGTCTGACCTGCTTGTAAATCACTTGTTGACAATAGCGTTTGATTAAGTAAGTCCGAGAACCTCAATTCCAAAACTCTTTGCTTTTTTTCTTCCCAAGGGAATGTAATATACTATTTTGAGTATTTTTTTTTTTGCAGTAAAATTCTGCAATTAAAGTACAGTGAAGATGCAAAAAATGGAGAAATTTGTTTATCTGACAACCTGTATTTATGTTTCATTCATTTTCTCTGGGAAATTGTTTTTTCTTGCAATCACATTTCATGGCTTGTACGGCAAGCATCTGCACAACACAGAAAAGAGCCAGTCTGCACATGATGTATTGATCCATCAGTCAAGGATCTAAGGATTCGCCTGGAGTTGTCCCGGTCCTCAGCTGGGATTTTCCAATAGCACCCTGCCTCATCATCCTTTAGGGTATTCCGTGACCTGAGCATTGTGCCAGACATGGCCTGCACACACCTGTCGCTACGACTTTCCATGACCACATTATTTCTGCTACTGCATCCTGCTGGCCTCTCCACTCCTTCATTCATTCTGCTCCAATTTTTTTGCACCTATTGTGAGGCTCCCTGATCAATGCACAAATGTTTCTTTGGCTTTGGACAAAAATGTGATGGGTGTACCCCATGTGCTTTAGACACAAAAGACAGCATTTCCTTTACGTAAATTTAGTTTTGTGTTTTTGGTGCATTTTGGTTTAATAAGAACAGAAGCAACATATTCTGTTCCAATATTCTAAAACCACTGATCTTATTAATAGCCAATTAAAAATCACATGGAAGAAGGGTTATTGACATTAGAAAATTATAAAATGATCCCCTCTCCATATATAAACATTGTCTATGAAGCTTTCTACTCTGAATGCAAGACGCTGAGTTTTAAATGAAATAAAATGACTTTATTTCATTTTTTGCGCCTTACAAAAGACACAACCATGGTCACAGCATGTTCTAGGTGTCTCAGTAGCAGTGTTTCAATATTTCATGTAACATGGGATCATACAATGCTGTTGGACAGATGATGCATTTAGCACTGTGTAAACTATGCACGCAGGTGCATATAACAATAAATAATGTTATTTACAACTTATCCAGAATTATAAAAAGTACTGTTTCCACTATGGTAAACTGGTAATCATGTTTTTTCATTATCAGCATTCCGAACTTTTGCTTTTATTCTCCATTTTTAATTCCTAATCTGTGTTATTCTGACAACAAACTTGATGACTTAGTTCAAAATTTCTTCTTTCGACAGAAGTCATAGATATGTATGGAGACTCAGAGGGGACATCAAAAAATATTTGAAACTAGCAAAATATAAATATACATATAAAACCTCCGGGGCTCTTTAGATATGGACCCTCCATGAACTAACTTAAATTAGGTACATTATTCATCTTATAAAAAAAAATTGAGGCAAAGCCTGAAAGCATGCAGTTATTTGGATGACATGTACCATATTGTGGAATGTTGTGCTCACTGACAAACACAGAATTTTTTCCATATGCACAGAAGAATGCAGGTGGAGAAGTGATCGTCACACGCTGATACAGTGTCCTCATGGGACTCTTACCTTTTCCCGCAGACCAGCTAGGTGCAGGGAATGGAGTGCCTTATCAGCTCTAATGATTAGACAGCTGGAAGGCATTTAGCAAGCCTGGCCAGAGCCTGGATTTGACAGACCCATGGTCAGGCCGCCCTCCCCGTGACAAGGATGGATGGAACTTGTCTGAAATACATTAGAATCTGATATGATGTCCTTTGTAGCTCTCATATGCTATTACATCCCCCTTTGTTATCTCTTGGTCATTGCTTTTTGTCTCACAGTGGATTTTCATCAGTCAAATCGGTTGCCTGTTTGGGGGTCATCGATCGTTTTTTTTTTTTCTTTTGGCATGTTAAAATTCCTCAAAGAAAAAGGATGAATTGTGGAATGTATGTTAAGAAAGCGTTAAGAAAGTGTTATTTTTTTATTTATCGTGATGATTTGAATTAAATTATTCAGCCTCTTGCTTGTGTCTTTTGTTTTGTTAACACAAATGTTAATGACAGTTTGAAACTTAACAAATGTTAAATACACAGAATAGCTTATTTTGATGACTGAATTTACAATGATTTTTGACTGTTGAAAAGTGACAATATCTACTTAAAAATCCATATATTTGTTTTAATTAATGCACCATCTCTGCAATGCTGTTGTATCATCATCAGTCATCTACAGATGTCTGTCTGCTCTGTAGAGATCCTGATACCAGAGGCGTTATCAAGCGAGATCTACAGGCTGCTGTAGTACCAGGACCAGCCTGATCCAGCCCAGCATTTTCAAACCACAGACACACTCTGTTTCTCACCCTCTCAACACCCCAGCTCTGCAGCCTCCAGGCCCAACTTTGGGTGCTGAAAGACTAAGTGTGGGAAGCGGGTGGATGGAAGAGGGGGGTGCGCTGCCCACTCCCAGCTCACCGCCGGCTTGCGCCGACACAGCCGCCAGCAACAGCAGCAGCCAGAGTCACCGCGCAGGCCAGACGCTGCGTGTCAGCGGTGGGGTGATGCACGTCCCTGAACTTCTTTACATGAAGCAGAAAACCTGTTATCTGATTGACAGGGCTCGCTTGATTTGGGATCCTTCTTCACTTCTTCAGTACTTACCAGTGGGTGGGTGCTTTGTCACACTCTTTCTTTCTCTCTCTCTCACACATCTCTCTATCTTACCTTCTGACCTGCCCATTATGCACACTTATTTCCTGTGAACTGCAGCCCAGTTAAACTGGCCAGCCTCCGTCTGGGTCTGGACCTCGAGCTGTCTGAAGGAGCGGCTCTGTGTCTCTAATGATGCTCTCAGGCTGCTACAGTTTGGCCCAGGCACATTTTTTCAAAGCAGCTGTGTGACTCCCCCATCTCCCCTCCCCACACACACCCCACTCGGGTTAGATAGATTTGCTTACCCCCTCCCGAACTCCTTTCTTTTTGAACTAGTAATCCGTCATCGGCCGGCCCGCGTTTCAGTACATCTTAATAAAGTAATCCCCTCTCTCGTTTTTCTCCCCTTAGGAATTCTCTTGTTCTCTCTGTTCCTCCGGCTTGATCGAGGCAGCCCTGCAATGATTTGTTTTCTTTTCAGATTTAAGGTTGAGGCGGGCCATGCCTTATCATTAGTCTGAAGTGACTGTTGCTTTTTTCTATCTTCACTTTCGTGTGTGTGTGTGTGTAAGTGTGTGTGTGCGTGCGTGTGTGCTTGCAACAGATTGTACACGTAAGCCACCAGAAGCTGCCTGGAGAATTACATCGTTTGATAGCGATTCATTTACAGATCACTGGAAGTGTTACAGATGACGTAGTCCAGGCCAAGAGGTGGCCGGGACTCCTTTAACAGGGTGCGATCGTAGTGCTTTGATTTATGATGATTTCATTGTATTTGATATCATTCATGCTTTATTCCTGAAAGTCAACGAGTCTGTAAAAATCTGCATCCACTTAGCTGCATATCAAACTGGATAGAAGTGAACAAAGGGGTTATGAAAAGTGACCTGGTCTGGACACACTGGTGCCTGTCATCCATCTTACCTCACGCAAGGCATGTTAGTACGATTGTAGGATGCGTGGGGTGGGCATCCCTGTAAATCACTGCTTAAGCAGCTGGGCTGAGGCAGGGGGTACAGGGTTAATGACTTTCTCTGTCTGTCTAGGGGGGTGCGGTGGCTTTCGGGGAGGATAAGATTGGCTTCGTAGGGTCAGGTAGTCCAGAGAGCTTCCTTCAGTCAGATAAAAGGGCCAGGTCACTGTCATTTGGTAGAGAAGGAGAATAATAGCAATGCAACTCAAGAGTGTTTTCATTGCTGAAAATTATAAAAAAAAAAAACACACCTTTGCATTGCCAAACGGCAAATCACTGAGCATTCTGTGCATTGCTTTTAATGTTGCTAGTGTCACATTTTTTTTGTAACCTTGCCAAAGTGCCTGTTTATATATGTATTTAATATAATGATATTTTAAACATAGATGTAATTATTTGTACATGTGAATTTAGACTATGATCTAAAGCTTATGAACCATCCAATATGAGCGTTTGGTTATGTAATGGCGGTAGCTCCCTTTTTCGCCCTTCTGAATGAATCAGTTTTTCTAGCATGGCCCGCTGTAGATATCCGGCTTCAGTGGGAGTGTGAGAAGAGTAAATCTCTAATCCTGGGGAATACGTTGATATCAGGACCCTAACAATTCATTCACAAATATAAACCTACAATCCATGCTAAGCTAAGATAGCTTTCTTGCTACAGCACCTTGGGGATAGGACTTATCCGTAGATTTACGGTGGGGTTTTAACAATTTGCCATCATATAATCCTTTATTGCTGGTGTCTTCCTCTTGTAAGTCGCTTTGGATAAAAGCATCTGCTAAGTAAAGTAAAGTAAAGTAAAGTATTAGTGGTAGATTTGCATAGTCCAGAATGCCATGATATATATATATATATATATATATATAATATATATATATATATATATATATATATATATATATATATATATATATATATATATATATATGTATGTATATATATATATATATATATATATATATATATATATATATATATATATATATATCAATGAATGTCGCTTAAATGTATAACATGTGTATTTAGTATTGTAATCTTATTTTGATACAATAAGTAATAAAAAGGGCTGAAAACATCAGACTGAACAGGCTCAAATGTGCAGGGCAATCATTTGAATTTATTGCAGTTCAGTATTTACATTTACATTTGGTTGTAACGTAATCCAACTCTTTATCGTTGTAAAATTTCTCTGATTTCTAAGCAAACCTGATTTCTTTTTTCCATTAGAAATAATTTGATCGAAGTAAAAGCAAAAATGGAGCTCTTGAAAATCATTTCGGGGAGCTGGAGAGTGCTTCGTCATACAGGGAAAAATAAATACTATTAACAATGAAAACCTCTGGCAACTACAAACTTTTCCAATGTAACGTCTTTTCATGGATAAACCGTCTGTCCTATTGTATATTCTATAATGATTTCTTTCTCTCAAACTCATCTAAGGAACAGGGGGGTTGGAACAGGGCTCCGCCGAAAGGTGTTTGTGATGCATTGGCAATGAACTCTGTGCTCCAGCTTTGCGTAATGGCATTTTTATTTTAGGATAATCTAAATAATCATCCTCACGCTTTCCCTATGGCTCTTCTTCGTTCTTCTGTTGAGCAAATTGCATGCTTTCTGCAAAGGTCTACAGTGGATATGGGTTTAGTTGGTGGCAACTAGAGACTGCACGTTAAATTGACATTTGTGTCAAATTAACTACTGTTTTCATATTGTGTACCTGTCTGCCACAGCCTGCCAAAAAAGCTCAGAAAGCTTTTTTCCTCTGTGTATATGGCACAATGGTGTACACCAAGCACGAAACGCTTAACCATACAGTACAAATAAATATATTTGTTATCCTAAATGCATTGATGCGTCTGTATCTACTCTGTACATCCGATGCTGTTAACCCTTCTGTAAAAATCTTATAGGAACACTTTTTTTAAACAGAAAAAAGGATTTCAGTCCATTAGATTCATTCAGATACACATTTTGATGGGTTTGCTATATTTCTTAATATTTCATAAAGATGAGGTGAGGTATATCCCTGAACATTCTAAACAGAGTAAGTGCAAAGAGCCAGCACATTTTATCATTCGGAAACATGCTGATTCTTTGAAAGATAATAGTTTCCTACTTAATAACATTTAATAGCGTTATGATAGACGCAAAAAAAGTAAAGGAAAAAACATCAGACCAACAAAATTGACTGAACTCAGCAAAGCATCTTTTCAAGGCAATATCCTCCAAAGGTCTCCATCTAACCTCATTCATGTTTGCATATAATATAAAACAAAAAGTATAGGTATAACACAGTAACCATGATGAAAAATAGACTATAAAACTTGCTTTGAAATCATATGTATCTGGCCAATGTCTTTTTTAAAAGAGAGGCGCTTTTAGCTTACTGTTTCCCACACTTTACTGTACTATACATACACACATATGTTACAGATTGATACCCAGCACTGCCTAATAAGGCTTGTAGTGCCTCAAATCGCCATCACAAGATCACTGTAGGGCTTTTTAACACTGTTCGTTTAAAAAAAAAAAAAGAAGAAGATATACAAGAGTATGTATATAAATACAGATTTGCCTGCAACGCGCCCAGACCTCAGTCCGATTTCTCGGGTCGCCAGTTAGCTCCCCTCGTTCCAGTCAGGCATGATGCTGACACTGTGCACGGTGTGGTACTGGTGAGGTGAGAGTGTGCGTGGGATGCCGTGCGGGTACAGCGCGTACTCGTTGCCCTGCAGGCCGCCACCTCCGGGGGACTGGAGACCCGCGCCTGGACTGCACTGTCGTGGACCCAGTGTCTGGTGAGGGCCCATCGAGCTCTGGTACATGGCATGGGCTTCGCCCAGCTGGGGAGAGGCGTGGCTGGCCACCCCGCTCAGCCGCGACATAAGTGGGCCGGAGGCGAAGTGGGCAGAGAAGTGCTGGTAAGGGAGTCGCTCCATGGGTTGCATGCCAGCCACTGAGCAGCTGCCGTAGGGTGAAACGCTCGCCCAGGAGTTGCAGCTGATGTCCTCCAGGCTGGGAACCGGCTCGGCCGTCTGCGAGGTGCTGGCGTACATGCAGGCCTGGCGCTGACCCGACTCAGTCCGGTAGGGGCCTCCGGCTGCCAGGCCCAGCGGCTGCGAGTAGCTGACCGGCCGGTAGTAATGGTCATCCTCGCTGGAGGAGCTCTCCATGTAGGCCTTCTTGTATGAGTGGTCTCCCGAATGGCAGTCGTCCTCCACTGTGGATACAGACAGAAAAAAAGAAAAAAAAATTATTCTCTGAGGCAAATCATTTATTATTATATATATATTAACAGGTTTAAATCATCCAGAATGAAGTAGTAGCGAGGGTGGGAGCTGTCCATCATCAATCAACAGGCTCCTCCCATTTTTAAAACGGTTCCTCCCATTATAAAACGTTTAAGTTCGTGTTCTGGAAGTTATTAATTTCTGTAAAGCATTATATAAAATCCAGTGGTAGCGCATATTCAAAAATGTTCCTTATACTGCAATATTTTTTTTTGGGGGGGGGGGCCAAGGTCATTTTCAGTTCATCATATAAACGTTCTTTCTTTAAAAGCTTTTCAACATTTATTTATTGTGAGTGCACCTTGGACGAATTACATCAACAATCTGCAGCAAGAATCTGTATCTAAAAGTAGAATCAGAGTTACGTCCTTAAACTGTCTCATTCTTCCGGTGCGCCAAACCAGTGCTGTCCAGTGAAATGTGATGACAAAATAAGGTATTTGCGGAGGAAGTTGTTTTATAGTGGAGGTGTTGTGGTTGTGTAGTTAAATGGGGGGGGGGGTCCTTCTGGAGCCGACCTTTTCTCTTGATGCAGTGGTAGTCCTGGCCATGTTCGTGGGGCAGCGGGTACGACCCGGACTGGGGCAGCAGGTCCTGTGACGTGCTGGTGACGCCATTCTCGCACGAGAACCCGGAGCCCATGCCCCCCACTGAGCCCATTCCCTGCACCTCTCCGCTGAACGGGCTCTGGCTGGTGCCCACCCTCTGGCGGACTGTGCTGCGGGGCACCACCGGGTACTCTTTACTGCTGCAGGAGGGGAACACACAACTTAATCATTGTCAACCTACACCAACCACACCCGGCATGAATCTGCTTCACTCATCCACCATAATTAAGAGCCATTTAATGGTTTTGTCCAGGATTCGTCTCGCAAACTAACGTGAATCGTAAATGCGCAACATAAGTTTTTTTTTTTTTTTTTTGCAATTTCTGCACTTGTTCCTTTCTTTCCCACCGCTGTCCTGGCCCCCACCCCAACTCGTAACCAAGACCAGACCTGCTTAGCTTCAACTCTTTGTGATGAGAAGGCACAGGCCCTCGGAAAGGACGGGGTGGTATGGCGTCCGGCCAGCGGAGGACACGTGTTACATTACAGGTGCACATTTACCATAATTCACAGACACAGCAACCTTTTATATCACATATCATCATGTATCCATTCACTTTTTTTGGGATGGTCATGGAATTTGCACAACCATAACCCCATGCTCGCCCGGCCTTTAGAGGTATCCCTCTCTCATTTGGAGAGCGTTGCCTTTGTTGGGGCTCAAACCAGATTTTCTGCTTTGAAAATGTGTTTTTCCACACGGCGTGGCCTGTTATGGCAGTCATCTGGAGCAAATAAGAGCGTACGGCCACGTGCGCCCCGCCTCTTTGCGGGAATGGAGGGATCGTTGCTGCGGACAACTGTTTCAAATCTCCTCTCCGGGCGGCGGAGGGTCTTTGCGTGAAAGAGAGATGGCGCGGTGGTTTGTTTTTTTTTCTATTTTTTTACTTCCTCCGGGCCGCGCCGGGCCAGCCATGAAAGCGTCCGACGCGAAGCCTGGCCTGAGCTCAAGCGCCACACTTACATCACAGACCCCTGCGCGAGGGGATGCCGTGAGATGCGCCGCGCTGGAGAAGAGTCCTACGTTTCCACTGATGCCACGATGATCTCAAATCAGCTGAGCCTTGTAAACGTTGTCTTATGTCTTATGTAGTGGAAATCCTTTCGGTTTCTCCAGATTTCTGTGTGTCTGCACCTTTTATCCTAGCCATACATCAGAAGACTTCTTTTAAAAGGTTTGAAATATTTTTGAAAAAACTACAGTCTCACATGTAGTTTTTTTTGTAGCTCTATGGTTTTTAATGCTCACGTTCAAGGTCAAGCGCTTCCTGTTATCGGCATTATTTTCATTAGTCAAGACTTAAAGACTTGCGATAATATCAAGCACTTCAGATTGCGCCTCACACACTGACGGGACCCCAAATTCCTCACGAGTTCATTATGATTTGGAGAAATTTGTCTGCAAATCGTGTGGTGTAAGGTCAACATTATAGGCTGTCACCGTTGGCTGAAAGGGAGATTTGAGGGGCGTCGGTGTCACCTTGACTCTTGAACTGAAAGTCTTGTGGGTGTTTTCGGTGTTTGGCTGATGGGTGAATGGGGCAAGTGTGCGCTGCTGCTCACATTTATGTATTTATTTTACCTCTGCATTCGGGACATCCGATGGAGCTCCATGTCGTCACTCCCACGAAAGCCTTTGGCGAAGGGGTTGTTCTCAATTTTCAGCTGAGTTATCTGGAAAACCGACAGTATTTGGTCACCGACGCCTCATTTACATTTGCATTTTTGGCTTTTGGCAGACGCCCATATTCAGAGCGACTTACAGTTCAGGTTCACTAGGACCCCGACTACAGACACAAATCATTCTATCCACTCTGCTGTAGTCTTTCTTTTAGCAGTCCGACTGTAAGAAGGTTAAAAGTTAGTCTAAGTTTTCTCTAAAGTGTAAAGTGTGAAGCTGCCGTTTCAATTACTGGCTGCAAGGCTTCCAAAATACTTTTCATTTCATTTAGTTGTACAAATATAATCGTTTACTTACATAATCAATAAATGACAAATTCAATTGTTTTACCATATGTTTTAGTTTAAAAAAAAACAACTTATAGTAGAAAACTGTTTCGTGAGTGCAGCAGGGTGCGGCGGAAAAAACGGGGTGGACCCACGCATTGCGGGACATTTGATGAGACCGACCTCGCCGAAAAATACATCTTTTTTGAAGTGTTAGAAAATATTTTCCGAAATCTTGCGTTTTGAAATATTGTTTTATGGCGTGTTTGTCGCATCTGCTCGCAGTAAAATATGAATTCCATGCTATCCTTCATTTGTCGCAGAGATTTTATTGCGTTGTATTCTGTTTTTTGTGCAAAAACTCTATTCTCGCCGGTCGCTTTTGTAAAAAAAAAACCAACAAAAAAAACAGAAGGTGGTTCTTTTTTTTTTTTTCCTGAGGAAATACTATTATGATGAATAATACCTCCAGGAGAGGTGGGGCCATTTGCTTGGCTCTCACGTTGTAAAAGATCCGCTATGCGCGACTGGCGCATTTCATTATCGATCCCTCAGCAACGAGCGATCGTGCCCTTTAATAAGGTGGATTGGCGCGCTTGTGTGGCTCGTTTCGACCTTGATCGTGAATATAGAACATACTCCGTTTACTTTCTTTGTCGTGACTGGAAGCAGTTTTTTTTTTTCAGCTCGATCTCAGCGCGACTTCGTTAAATGGAAATAATTGAAACCGCGAGGAGCAGCGGCGGCGCTAATGATCGTCAGAAGCCGCCAATTAGAGCGCTGCGCGTAATGAACGTTTCCGTCCTGTCGGGAGTTTGCGCGGGCAATCTGGATTGGCTCGTGATCTCCACCCCATCTCCACCCCTCCCACTCGACCACCTCCCACCGACGGGGCAACAAGTGGCAACTCCAAAATACGAAAACCTCTAAATCTATTCAAATATATATGATAAATATATATAAAACCACATTTTTTACGCGTATGGATAATAAATATCCAGAGCGACTTAGAACTATTCGCCTCTCTCTACTTAAAAATTATTCGGATCGATTTAATCGACCTTATTGTCTTAAATCTATGCGAAGACGTAACGGAATATTTAACACATCTCTCAATGCTTCGTGACAATAAAATACGTCCCCAAAAAGCATATCTGTAGATGTATATAATTATTTACAGAACATAAGGCAAAAAAAAATTCTGCATTGCTTAAATTAAGCCAGGTTGAAAAAAACTCGTAGGAATAAACGTTACTTTCCATTCGCTCAGTTTTGCTCGATGAAACATTAAATAGAAACTGAGAAAAAATGTAAACGACTGACTCCTAAAAACCACGTCTTCTTTCGTTCAAAAGGAATAAATTAAAACTCGTGCAACGTCCTCTGTATTCCAGTTTATAACAGGCTACCAAATCAGCGCAGCAGACAGCAGTGCCGTTTTATTTTAATTTTAGTCTTTGTTCAAGTGGTATTCCTTGAAATTACAAGGTCATATTTCTAACACGCGGCCGCAGAAAGTCGGACCGTCAATTGCGTTTCTGACCTAAAATAAAGTTGCTCTTTAAACGTTTAAAGGTAAAGAGGCCTGCGTGGGCAGCGTGACGTGAAATGGCGTCACGAGAGGAACGAACACGGTTCGTTCACCAGAACTTGACCGGCGCTAAATGATCCGTTAGTCCGGTGCGTCGTGCCAAGCTGTTTTATATTCGTTTTCTTTTTTCTACTTCCTTGTTCATGAATGATTATTATCAGGATTGTTTTGGGACCTACCTTGTGGTTCTGGTAGGAAGTGACCGCGATGAAGGCGGTTTCCGGGAAGACGTGGGTGCAGAACGCCGTGTTTTTAGAGCCGAACCCGTTGTTCTCGTCCGCCTTGACGATGTGGATTCTGGGCTGGTATTTATGCATAGAATTCAGGATGATCTAAAATGAGCAAAAAAAAACATTTATTATTTTTTTTATAACGATTACAGCAGTGTTATGTTAATTTACAATAATGCTCAGTCCCTGCTCTGTTTGTTCTCCCTGGGCTCAGGGGACGGAGGCGTATGAGCGTACAGTCCATTAAAGACCCAGAAAGAGGACGAGACTGGGCAATAAAAAATGAAAATGAAAAAAGTCACCAAGCCGGTGGAAACTGCAAGCAATTTTGCTAAAGTGACAAGCCCCTTCAAACACTGACCGAATATTGATTTACATCGTCCGCCATTAAACGGCGACAAGAAAGTTGTCCTCTGAGCAGCAGTAAAATGCACTTTTCCATCTGCAGCTGTCGGCTCATTACGTTGAGCTGGGAGAGAGTTCTTCTACGTCTCGAGGTGGCCATGAGCCTTTACCGTCGCGGACGGACGGGTGCGTGCCTGATACGGAGAAAAGTGACACGGCCACGGTGGCCTCGCGTCACATCTGGCTAGCGTCTCTCCGCATGCAGTAATCCCCCCGAAACGCACGCCCCGACAACAGCAAAAAGTGACGCTGCCGTCACCCGTCATGCCTTCTTATGTGGGATTTTTTTTGGGGGGGACTTTGCAGGAACACCGTGGTTCAGCAGGACCGGCCGTCCTCCCTCGTCTCTCACTCCGTCAGAATATTCAGAAATCCGCCAGGCTAACAGGGCCCTTATATATATATGTATATGTCTTCTTTTTTTTTTTTATTTTAACCCCCCCTCCAGCATGCCGAGCCGGGGTTGGTGGTAGAGGGGACCACCCAGTCGGCCCTCGGCCCCGGGTCTGCTCTCCGGCTGCCCCGGCGCTCCGTATCTCCGCTCCCTCCCCGCCCCGGACAGACTGTGATAGTTGCTGTTGATAGTGAGGGATGACCCCGGGGGTCCCGCCCGGTCGCCCCGCCGCTTTCATGTCCCGACATCACAGGCCCCGTGAAACCCTCTAGATTAACAGGCTTTGTATACCCGCCGCCATCGCTCATCTCCCGCTGTCGCTAAGACGTAAACAGCTCGGGCGCGGAGCCTCTCCGAGGCGCGCCCGCGCCGGCCCGGCTTCCCCGTAGATGTGTGCCGATGGTGCCGGGGGGGGGGGGAGAATGCGTAAGCTTATCGAAGGGGTGACGGATGAGAAGGCCGCGATCAAAGCGGCACCTCTGACCCTTCGCTGGGCGCGACTCAATATCAAAAAACGCTGCAAACGGGTAGAAAAAGTAGCCTCCTCCTCCTCCTCTTCCTCCTCTTCCTCCTCCTCTTCCTCCTCCCAGACAGCTACACTCTCACTGTTGTGCACGTAGTGTCCATCTGATCTGCTCTGCTTAGTCCCGTCTTCCCGCCCCACCCCTGTGTCATGTGTTGGGCTTTATTAGTTAAATAGGATTCTTCCCGAACACCCGCCTAACCGGACCCAGTCCTGGGAATGGCTGCCACCACCTGGAGCCTCAGCTTGCTCCACCGCGTTGTTATTTCGGCGGGGAGGCTGGATCTGGCTCCTCTCCTTCCCTCGGCGACTGGACATGCCAAGAACCACTGCGGCCGATCAAAACACTTTTGCAGTGCTGCTCGCCAGATTCCGAGCCAGATCCGATTTCTGCCCTCCGGCCGGGGTTCGGCGGGACAACGAGCGGGCCCGGTCCCCCTGGGCACCGCTGGCACGGCCCGAGACGAATGGGCCCCACACGGGAGCGCGCCGCGATGATGAATCGGGACGATAAGGCGCCGGCTTAGTAGCTCGATTCCGTCATTTCACTCGCGCAAAACGGACAACCTGGCAACCGGCACCCCGTTTACACAGAGGAGGAGGAGGAGAAGCTCGGAACAGCACCAAGTACTAAAAAAAAACATATTCAGGCCGTTTCTCTTCCACACTCGGAAAGGAACGTGGACCTTAAAGTGCTGTGTGAACCCCTTCCAGGGTCAAAGGTCACACAGATATGGCGTTACAGGACACTGCCCAGTGGCTTTATATAAATGACGTTTGCATTGTTGCGGCCTGTGCCTGTTTGTCGCTAGTAAGCGTTATTACTACTGAAGCTGGAGTGTCACGTCCTGGGACGTCCCGCGTTGGGAATACAACACTGTCAACTATCCGCCCTCGTGTTCTTTCGGCTTCCGCTCATACCGGTTCTGGCAATTCGGTTCCCACTGTGAACACCCGGACTTCCAGTGTTTATTCTAAAGTGTGAATATGAAGGAAGTCGCGGTGATTCAAACAACCCAGTACAGTACACTAGTACAGCAAGCGGGCAGAAGGGCGCAAAGCAGCGCTATGAAGAGAGTAAGTCGCCGTAAACTTACATGTCCGAACGGGTCGAGGTGGTTGTTCGTCAGCTTCAGCTTTTGGAAGGAGACAAGCTGCCGCATCCAATGCGCTCCCGTCGCCGGAGAGTCCGGGTGGACGTAGAGCCTCCCGGGCATGGCTGGCTCGGCCTTGCCTGTCACGGACCTGAGTCACAGCACAGAAGCCAGCGTTTTATCTCACACCTCCGTGACCCGGTCATGCAGAAAAAGCGCCACACGTTCAAGCAAAGTTCACACACACACACGCGCACACGCACACGCGCACACACAGATACTTATAATTTATTTAATAATATCCAAGTTGTTCAGGATCAGAAAGACGAAATTGGACGAAAGTACCAAGGAGGATTTTTACCTCCTGACTCTGAACTAATGGATTGTCAAAAACATGAACATTAAATTGCAACAATTCTCACATTAGAATCCACTGGATTATTAACGGCGTATTAACAGTTTATTAATTAGCAGCGCATTTCAGCGATGGCGATATGAAATGCATATTATTGCGGGGTTTTGTTAAATAAATAAATCATTTCGGCCATGTGGTCGGTGTCGCGCTGGATCTCGCGTCGCTTTGTTAAATAAACGAGTAAAACGGTGGCCGATCCTGAGGGCGATCAGGTCCGGCGCATGCGCAGCAGCGGTCACGATCAGCGATATTGACACGTGAACAGCGTAGCGGAACGGCCCCGCTATTCAAAACCACTGACCCCAAACCACACACACACACACACACACACACACACACATACGCCCTCACACGC
Organism: Denticeps clupeoides; assembly: GCF_900700375.1. NCBI lineage: Eukaryota > Metazoa > Chordata > Actinopteri > Clupeiformes > Denticipitidae > Denticeps > Denticeps clupeoides. Next base: position 5,009,407 of record NC_041709.1, read on the forward strand.
ACGCACGCACGCACGTCGGATAGAAGTATATATATAAGTATATATAGAAGTTTCCTTCTCCGTTCCTGTGCATTTTCTTCCAGCGAAATTTAAGACATGAGCCTTTATTTAGTTTTGGCCTGGCTTGTCAAGAAGACCCCCCTCTTCACATCTCTCTCTAACACACACACACACACACACACACACACACTTATATCCGTTGCTTAAAACTGACAAAAATCGCTCAAACTTGCATGCGATTGAGTCTATTTAAAATTTAAAAAAATATATTTCAAGCCAACATAACAAATGTTTGACTCTTTAAATGGAAACGGCAACACTTGAAGGTAAGAAATCAGACTACAATCGAACAAATGTTCTTTACGAAAGTACGGTGCCGTTTTTTAATCTCAGCCAACACGGTGTCGGGGGAAGAACGTCCCAGAAATATGGAACACTCGATACACTCGTTCTAACTGTGGAAAACGCGTCTAATAAAGGCACCACAGAGGGTCCATTGTGTCTTACGAACCATTTATTATCGGCGAATTTATAGCGGTGGTCGTCCGCAGGCACGACATCCATCAGGAGGATATATTTCGTTTTGGGGTTCAGTCCAGTCACCTTTACTTTGAAGCTGGGGAACATTCGCCTAGAAATAAGGGGGAGAAGAAAAACAAATTTTATTGCTGCACGAAACGTTTGAATAACATTTACATGGGCTGCGTTATTATTATTATTATTTTTTTACATTTTGCACTGTATGCATGTCTTTTATTAAAGATTATAAGTTACGTTCAGTTAGAGCTTATGACATCAGAACGTTTTCTAAAGATCCGAAGTGAAATGTTCGTCACGTCTCCCTTCAGATGCCATGTGGCTTTTTTCCCAACTGAACTGCTGGAAAAGTTCAGTGCGCGCGTCAGAATTTATTTTAATTTTACTCAACCGTTGTCCATACAGTTCGAAACTTCAGAAAGTGCACATATCTGAGGTCCTCTGCACAAACCACCCTAAATGTACCTTTTTTGCTGTATAAGGAAATGTTTGAAATTGTATTTATATATATATATATATAATATTATATATAAATGTATTTTTCCCACCGAAACCTCCCGCTGGTGGATCCTGTGGCTTTTCCGGGATGCCTTCACGTGACCGCGATCCATTCGGTCAAAAGAGGCAAACAACAGAACCGGCCCTGTTACCCCGGAATAATAATCGTTTTTATTTTTCACGTCTGACTAGTCCCGGATGCCGGACGAGGTGCCGAAAAAGAGTCTAAAAGGCTGGACAGAAATAATAATAAAAAAGTGCCCGTGTTAATAATAAAACCGATCCTAATGAATAACGAGGAATTGAAAGCTACGAGGGGATTTGCCCGCATGCTTTATTAATTTGCATTAAAAAATGCACGTGTCTATAGCAGGAATAATATGAATTAAAAACACGGGAACTGTTCGGAGTACCAGGGCCAGACGTGAATAAACTCCCGGAGACACTACAGACGGCGCGTTAAGACGCACGGTTGTCCGTGCTGGTTACTATCTGACGGCGTGACGCAGGCGACCGCGTCCCGGCCTCGTTCTCGAACTCTGGAGTCGCGCGCGCGCGTCACGCGCGTCACGCAGGCGCGCCGCCGCGCGTTTAACCCGGTCGAGTTTTCTGTCCTCCGCCGGGGACGGAGCAGGTCAGCGGTCCGCCACCCCCCACAATCCACCGCGGCGGAGAACCCGGAGGATCTGGGATGGTTCCCTGTCCCTTCACGTGAGAATGAAAAGGTTTTTTTGAGAAATGGCGAGTTCTCCTACCTCCCCGCCTTGGTGATGATCATCTCGGTGCCCACTTCGTGGAATTTTGTCCAGAGCTCTCTTTCGTGCAAGTAAACCTTAATACCTTCCATCCCCTGTAAAAAATAAAATAAAAACATACATAACTAATTTTAAACTATATATATATATATATATATATATACCATATATAAAAATAATCTATGTATATGTGTGTATACAAACTAATTTGTAAAAAAAGTTCATGTCAAGATCAGACTATGTTGACACTGTGTTGCCTGCAGGCCCACGTTGGCTACATGATCTCGCGAGAACTGCCAGAGTTGTGACCCGCACACCTTGTGCTGGGCTAACATCGTTCTGCAACTTTATAAAAGCGATTGAAAAATAAAATAAAATAAAAATTACCCCCCCCCCCCTTACACACACACACGTTTTCATCATCATTTGATCACGTGTTACCTTAATTCTTGTTATTTTTTTAAACAGGGTAAAAAGCAGATAACACGTCCGCAAATTGTAGTATTCTTCTATATTTAAGACAAATCCGAGCTACACGGAGCAGGCAGATGAAGCAGGAGTCGGCGCGGTGTTATTGATGCATGTGTGTGTGTGTGTGTGTGTGTGTGTGTGTGTGTGTCCGCCCTCACCTGTTGAATGTACGTCGTCTGCGACGACGGGGACTTGCCCGACGCGCCGCTCGCTTTCTCCGGGTTGGTGTCGCCGCCGTGGGCGTCCTTCTTGTCGGCGTCCGCGGGTGAAGGCTGGAGGCCGAACGTTTCCTCGCTGTCCGCCATGTCAGGGGGCCGGTGGTTCCACTACTGCAGCTGCCGGGTTAGAACAATAAAAAAAATATATTAAAATTCATAAAAATTCAATAAAAGTACAACAACAACAAAAACGAATTCTAGCGAATTGTCTCTGCGGCGGTTTGATCTAAATGATCGTTAACTTCGGAGAATGTAGAGTACATTGCGTGCGAGGGTCGCGACGTCGCGACGTGGGCTGGGCCCTCTTGTTGGAACGCGATTCTGGTCGCAGCATCTTTACTTAACGCGACGGATGTGTCGTATTAAGTTGTAAAAACGTTCAGGCGGCCCCGTGTGCTGCGTGGGCGACGGTGGGTTCCTCCGAACAACAGACAAACGCCCACGACGCTATATTCGCTCTTCAAAGTTTGGCGGCGTCGGGGGACAATAGACGCGCGTGCCCGTCGGGAAAGTTCCCCGGTGTCGCGCGGGATTATTTCCGATGGACGGCCGGAGCGGTCCGAGATCGCGGTAACAACGACGCCGGGGGGGGGGGGGCTCTTCCGTGGAACGTTGCTTTACCTTCGGTATCCAGATGCGAGGCGCAGCCAAAAATAATAATACTAATAATAATAAAACTAAAGCAAACTAAAAGCAAAAATAAAGGCCAGAAAAAAAAATTAAAAAATCTTCCTTTTCTCCCTCTTCGAAAAGAAGAGCCTCACGGTTCGTGCGGCGGCGACGTATATTCCCAGCGTGCAGCTCGCGGGCGGCTCCCGGTTATCGCGCCATCCGTCGGAATTCCGTGCGTCGGGACGTCGGAGAGACGCGCGGCGGCGGACCGTTATTCGGGGGAGCCTGCCGCGGCGCTCGCGCGTACCATTGTAGTGGGGTCCCCGTACAAGAGCAGGTCTGTCACCGCCTCCCTCCCTCCCTCTCTCTCTCTGGAAAACGGAAACGCGGCCCGGGGTCTCGCGCGCATTGGTCCATCCTCGTGTCCCCTCCCCCGTCACCCCCCCCCTCCCTCCCTCCCTCCCACCTCCTTTAAAAAACAAAAAATAAAAAAAAAACCTTTCTGTCTTTGGCTGGAGGAGACCGGGGAAGAGGAGGAATGTAAAATATCGATCGATCCGTTTGTTCGGTGCCGAAAAACCCCAAATCTCGTGCGATCAATTAACGGCACGTTCGGACCGCGTTGCGTCATCACGCATCGGTATGCGTGAAAATGAGCGCAAGTCCACCCCCCCTACCCCGTCACGAGTGGACCGGGTCACGGCGAGGTTCGTAATTCCGACAACAAGGCGGAATGTCGCCCCGGTGCGACAAAAACGAGGCGCACAGACCGAGCCTATAATTTGTTATAATACATCGTATTTCTGTGGAAGAGGGTTATTAGGCCTCTGTGGGGAACATTCTCGTTATTAATAAAACGCCTTCGTGCGTAAAAACGCGAGCGAAAGGGCGACGTGTCCTTTCTCGTGTCTGTCATGTGGAAAAATATATCAGCTTTTCATCACACCTCGCTGGTCCCGTCACCCTCTGCGCGTCGCCGTGTCCATACTTCCACACCCCAAATGTCAGTGGCCTTTACGCCAATAAAAAAAGGAGGAAAGAAAGAAAGAAAGAACGTAAGCAGGCGGGTTTCTGTCGTCATTTTGCGAGCCACAGGCCACACGAATTGCACGTTAATCGGGTTTCATTAGCACCTGCCCGACGCTTTCTGACGCCTCGCTTGGCGGGAACGCTCCACTGGCGCGCGCGCGCGTAGAATAAAAGTCGACCCGGCGTCGCGGGGTGAGTTGCTGTCGAAAGTTACAGCCTCTCGAACTGAACTCATCTGAATAAGTTCTAGCGGTCCAGATTTCTTCCACCGGCCGCCTCTACCCCCTTTTCACACGTTGTCGACTTTGTCGGCACTTCGGCTCAGTGGCCGTTGCATGACGGGGAATTGTTCTGATTATTATTCAGAAGTCAAGTTGAGCGTCACAGTCATTTCAGTCACGTACGTGTCAGACAGGTACACGGCGCAACGAACAGAGTGACGTACTGACGTAGAGCGCACGTGTGCGACGCCGACATAACGGGCAGGAGAAGGGGTGCTAGTAGCCTAGTGGGTAACACAGTCGCCTATGAACCAGAAGACCCGGGTTAGAATCCCACTAACTACCATTGTGTCCCTGAGCAAGACACTTAACCCTAAAATTGCTCCAGGGGGACTGTCCCTGCAACTACTGATTGTAAGTCGCTCTGGATAAGGGCGTCTGATAAATGCCGTAAATGTAAATGTAAATGTAGGAGAAAGTGCGAAATAAGGGACGAGGGCAGGACAAGACGAGCAACGGCGCTCCAAAAAAAGCAGTGAAATAAGAAAATGAAGGTGCAGAGGAACAAACGTGCAGGTTCCGCTGTGATGGAGTTATTATTATTATTATTATTATTATTATTACAACTATTTTAGTTTTAATAAGTCAGGATGGAGGGCTCTGGGTTGCGTAGCCAGAATAAAAGATAAAATGGTGAGAAAGCCTCGGAGTACATTTTTTTTTACACCCTCTTCCCGTCCCGCGTTGTCGCGTTGGAACCGGGCGGCAATTACCGGGTCGTCTACACCAATCAGAGCCGGAGTCGGGTTGGCGTTCACAATCTCATCCTTCCGATTCTCCAGTGATCGATTACCAAAACTCTGGCAAAACGGCGAGATCAAATAAACACGAAAAGACGTTTGATATTAAATATTAAATCCACGTCCGTGAATTGTGGGAGAATCCCGACCCCAATAAAACGTTTAAACGACGCGGCTTTGTGGCCGAACAAACGTGCCCAGTCCGCCTGCTCGGGTAAATGCGTATATATTTATATATGTATGTACGTGTCTATTCCACGGAGCGCGTGGGAATTCTTTTCCCTGTAAACTTTCCCGAACGAAAAGTGCAACTTTCTCAACTCTTAACTACAAAGTTTAGTTTACTTTTTTTTTTTATGAACTCGGTTTAAATTCACTCTTTCACACCCTTTTAATTTTACTTTGTCCAAATTAAGAAAGTTTTTTTTATTTTACTATTATTATTTTAAACGTAGACAAAAATGTGCAGATTTTGCAAACCCGTGCGTGCAGTAAACTTTGCGCAACTGTGTATAATTGATCTGAAAGACGAAGGCGCTGTTTTAAACCCGCTGTCACCGTGTCGCCGCACGTATTTCACCGGACTGTAGGATATTAAAGGCCGGTGCTTCACATGTTTGCCGTGAACGTTCCGAAAACGTTTAAACGCTTCGGCAGCGCCTCCAAAATGCCCATCGAGGAGTTAAAAAAAAGGTCGTCGCCCGAGACCACCATACTTTCACATATAAACACACACACACACACACACACACACTGCAGGTATAGACCACCAAAGTAAAACGGTCTGTAACCGTTATAAGTCGCCACTTTTGCAACCCCCCCCCCCCCCCCCAAAAAAAAAAAAAAAAAAAAACCAAACCAAACAAAACAAAACAAAGAAACAAAAAAAACCTGCAAACAGCGAAACTGAAATATCTGTGAACGTTTCGCTGTAATTGTTTTTGGGTGGTTGGTGGCTTTCCAGGGTGAAGGCTGATGGAGAGGTGAGGCTCAGCAGGTACAGTCTTTTTCCTTAGAATTATTTTTTTTTTCTTTGTAGGAAGCCACACTGTTGAGAGTGAATGAAAGAATAAAAAAAGATCTTGCTGAGAAGGCACGTTTGGTTTTAACCTGTCTTTTTTTAAGTAATGGTGGTACAACAAAAAAAAACATTTCTGTCTGGCTGTTCCTCCAAGTCAATAAAAGAAATACCAGGGATGCAGAAAGGGTGGCGTGAGGATGTGGAATAGACGGTTCTGATCCGACCAGTTTTCTTTAGATGTGATGCTGTAGGGGCTGCTGGGCACATCTGTAATGTAACGCACATGTGTCTGCGCGTGTGACGTGTTCCTGATGAATACGGATCGCATTGGCTGTGTGGTCCGTCCGATGCACTCCACAGTACTGTGTGTGTGTGTGTGTGTGTGACCTGTGTGTACGGTTGTGTTTGCACAGGCAGGTGTTTGCAGCGGTGGACTGAGAGCTCGCCACCAGGCCGGGAACTCGAAAAGCAGAAGATGGCGAAATTGATATGCGGTCGCACAGGAACATTACATTGGAACCAGCGTAATGGAACTCATCATTCTCAGCGCGCAGATAGGATAAAACAGGATGTTAAGTGACACCGTCATCTATCTGCTGTACATCTGCTTTAGCTTTTGGCCCATCGGTATTAGCTCGGATCTGTGACCTTGCAACCCGCACCCCTAAAATCCCATCCCGGGACGGCCCGCCTGATACTTTAATCTGCCAAAAGGGTTCTTGGTCCAAGTACGGGTCCCCGCTCGTGGGGAGCGGATGTTAAATGGCCACACATGGCCACGCCGCCCCGGCCCGCCCCGCCCGCCGAGGTTCTGGCTCGCTCCACTGGAGGGAAAGGGGCGATAAGGTATCTGAGGCGGTACAGTGGCGCGGTACTCAGCAGCGCTGTCCCCCACACCTCGGGCCTTACTCGCAGCTCTTCAGCCTGCTCGGGGCCCACGGGCCAGGGGGGTGGTGGGTCAGGGCTGACACATTTCTGCTAACAATCAGCTCACACACTGAACCCACATTCCGGCTTCCTGGTCCCTCATTTTTCCATTCAACCCCCCCCCCCCGGCTCCACCTCCACCTCTGTCTCCTCTCCCGGCGAGGCTCATGTGGTCACCGAATGGGTAGAGGTCACCGTAATTAAAGGAACACGGACCTAGCCGCTCGCTCCTCACCCATTACTTTTCCAAGACGGCCCAAAAAATGCAAAATAGAACTTTGTCATTTTGCCATAATCATGTCTTCCATTTGCACTCATCACCGAACGTCTGATCAAAATACTGACGTGATCGCTTCCATCTTGCGTCCTGAAGGAGTTTCTATAGTCTGTGCTTTGCTGCCCTCTGTTGGTTTTTTATTTTGTCACCAATTGTCACCCTGCTCTCACGTGCCGCTGAGAAAAGCTGAACGATTATAAGCTTAGATAGATAGATTTCTGCTCTGCACGGAAGGATTTCAGGTCCTGAAACGAAGGCAGGTCATAAGCCTCGATGTGCAGTTATTATGCGCATGTTTGCGGGACGGGCGGATCACATTTTTGCTTTCATTCAAAAACATAGACACCAAGTAGCATATAACACACAACCAAATGCATTATGCACAGCTGGAACAGCGAGGGGTGAAGAGAACGTGAAAACCAGCGGACTCCATTTTCTGGGAGGTCTTGCGCGTCTGCAGCCTGTCTGGGTTTTCCAGGGCCTGGGGTCAGCAGGTTCAGCATTTCTCAAGTGCAGAAGGCAAAGAATTATGGCAGGCTTCATATTTTCATGAACGAGGAGCATCACAATGGAGCCAGTAAAAAGATGACACAACATGTTCTGTGGATTCTACATCCTCGCTCACACTCACTCACCACACACACTTAATCCGTACTTGGGTTGGTAACCTATCCTCATGGCAAATCCTCCAAGTCTGCTTGCATTTGGATGGTGGGAGGAGACCAGAGAACAGAAAGAAACGGTCAATTTTACACTTTTAACATTTGGTCCCACTCCAAAATTATTACTATTATTTTTACAGCATTTACCAGACGCCCTTATCCAGAGCGACTTACAATCAGTAGTTACATGTACAGTCCCCCCTAGAGACACTCAGGGTTAAGTGTCTTGCTCAGGGACACGATGGTAGTAAGTGGGATTTGAACCCACTAGGCTACTACCACCCACCCACCACAATTAGAGTAATACTTACACTATGGCCAGTGTTCACTTTTCTAATTGAGCTAATTGTACTTAATCAAGTGTCAAAATTATTTATTTATTTATTTTTACATATTCATTAAATTATGCTATATTACTCAATGCCTGTGATCAAACGTATATTATTATGCACCGATGGGTAAATGCTGCCAACATGTTCTCACTTGACATCAGTGAAGCTATAATACTCTTGTAGCATTCGATATCGAAAGGACATCGGCTTCCCCACTGAGGTGCCATTGAGCAAGGCACCGTCCCCACACGCTTGTCTCCGGGCGCCTGTCATGGTTAAAAGCAGAGGACACATTTACAATCGTTGTGTCACCATTTACAGCATTTATCAGACGCCCTTATCCAGAGCGACTTACAGTCAGTATTTACAGGGACAGTACCCCCCTTGGAGCAACTTAGGGTTAAGAGTAATAATGGTAAGTGGGATTTGAACCCAGGTCTTCTGGTTCATAGGCGAGTCATGATGCAGTGTTTCATGATGACAATCACTTCACCTCATCAATACAACACATCTTACTAATCCACACTGTGAGGTGTGGAATCTTCACACAAACAAACAGCCTGGTCTCTGATTCAGCCCCCCCCCCCCCTCTTTGGAGGTCATAGTGCTACTTGCTGTGTGACCCAATATGTGAAACAAAAAAGTACATTTTGTTATACTAATTATAATAATAATAGTAGTAGTCATTGTGTGTCTCAGGTGAGAGTTTCTGATACGTTTTGGGTGAATGAATGTTCCCTCCTGCTGCCCCTCCTCACACACACACACACACACACACACACAGCCATGGCAGAAATCTGTCAGTGATTTGCGGCGAGCGCTAAAGTGCGGTGAAAGACCACAGTTGTTGTCACGCCACAGTCTGCGCTGTACAGCTGTGTGGTGGGGCTGCGCTCTCATCTGGCCCACAGCGGGTCTCGATGAGGTGACTGTGACACCGCCGCTTTCCAGGCTGAGGGACGTGCTGCTTTACAGGACCGAGAGAGATTTTAGAGGACTGTGTTTTGACTCACAACCTAAAAAAAGCCAGAATCTTCAAAATCGCAATATGTGAAAGCGAGCGCAGTGGGCAAAGCTCCCTACAGGAATGATTTCATTCGAATTGCATTTCAGTGAAGCACAGGGGACGGTTATTAAAGTCATGAGGCCTACCAGGGCTGCGGAAATCTGTTTTTTCCATCACTTGATGTTAAGTGACACCGAATATTCATAATACTTCAATAAATAATATAAATAAACCTGTATGTAGTACATAAGTGAAAGCAACATGAATATCACATTTCAGCTTGATATGTGCAACAGATTCATATTTTAACACTATTTTCTATTGTTCTAATATTTTGTTGGATTTTTTCTTTTTTTAACACTCACTATTCTTACCGCTTTGTCCTGTTACTCAGGGTCGTGGCTGAGAGCAGGGCATGGACTCACCAAGGGTGGGACGCCATCCCACACAGGGGGTACACACACACACACACACTTATATTCACGTATACACACACGCACGCACACACACACACACGGATAATTCAGAGTTGCCAATCCAACTAGCGTGCATTCCTTTGGATGGCGGGAGGAAACCTAAGAACCCAGAGGAGACCGGACCCAACACGGGGAGAGCATGCTAACTGCTAACTGCTAAATTCACTGTCATGCGGCGCAAGTTGCCACTAGGGGGCGGAATCTGCAACATCCTTACTTTTTAATGAAAGAGTCACAGAACAACGTGGTTGCCAGGACATTGTCAGTATGTTGTGGTGTGTCGACATTTACTGTGTGCATGTGTGTGTGTGTGCATGTGTGTGTGCGTGTCGATGCGGTAAGCAAGTAATGAAGGAAATCATCCGCCTGTCAAGCTACCGTGTGGCGGCCATAGTCAATTGACCGCATTCCTCTCCCAGCCACCAGAATGATTTATTCATGTGCGCTGGTAATGACATGTTCAGACAGGATCTTGTGGTATGTGTGTCAGTGTTGCTGCCAAGTAACCTATTCAAATAAGACGCACCCAAAAACAAGAACATTCCTGAACATCGGTAAATACGGCACTGGCCTTCCCATTCTTGTTGATTCCATGTTCTGTTTGCGACAGGGCTATAAATCATGTAAAATTTCACTTGCATGTCTCTTTGTTTTTGGGAAAAGTTGAATCCATAGCCTTTAGGGGATGCGGCTGAACGTGTCACACGCACCTAACAAAATAATCAATGTTGCGGAATGTACTGTGTGATCTTCATCTCTTCAGTTTAGAAATCGGTTCCAGATTATTTTGCATCAGGCATATAGATTTCTTCCAAAATTTGATTTTTGGAGAAATAATTTTTAAGGGCACATCTGTTGCCAAGGTTGACTTTGAGAATAAAAATTCATGCACAAAAAAGTTTTAGTTAAAAAGCTCTTAATTCAGTCTTTACAATCTGATAGACCTTCTGTTAAGAAAATAAGTTTGTATTTTATCTTTGGCATATAATTTTTTTCTCTCTCAGTTATAATGCAACTGGACTAATGTGTATGTATTAAATAACTTGGTAATGAATAACGCACATAACCTTCATTAGGTTCAACGCATGTAATGGTCTGATGTCGCCACCATGTGGCCTTCATATGAAATGCAAATTGTTACTTGAACCTTAGTCCTATTTAGATTACATTTACATTTACATTTACAGCATTTACCAGAGCGACTTACAATCAGTAGTTACAGGGACAGTCCCCCCCCTGGAGCAACTTAGGGTTAAGTGTCTTGCTCAGGGACACAATGGTAGTAAGTGGGATTTGAACTTGGGTTCAGAGGTGAGTGTGTCACCCACTAGGCTACTGCCACCCTACAGTTTAGTTAAACTGTAGTTGATTCTGAAATACCAGAGAGGTTTCCTTTTTCACTGTCATGGTCATGCATGTGAGAAGCAACAATGGATAGCACGAGCAAGGATATATATGTATGTATGTATGTATGTATATGTATATGTGTGTGTGTGTATATATGTGTTTTTTTATTTGCAGGATTTATTGAAAACCGAGGACAATAATGAATTAAACATTTACAGAATTTATCAGATGTCCTAATCCAGAGCGACTTACAATCAGTAGTTACAGGGACAGTCCCCCCCCTGGAGCATCTCAGGGTTAAGTGTCAGGAACACAATGGTAGTAAGTAGGTAATAAACTTTAAAGGCGAGTGTGTTGCCCATCAGGCCATAATGAAACAGGATCTCATTGTTGAAAGGTATCAGTTGATAGAAGGATAGAACGATATGCCATTGAATTCAGTCATGACAGAAAATAAGTGACAACAGTGACACTGCACAGAACTGTATGTCCCTCCAAGATTTATTTAAAAGACTAGACTGCAATTACTGGTTCCGTGACCACATTCCTCTGGGTTCCCCGTGGCTGGACTATATTGAAGGTTGCAAGAGGGAAGCCTTTTCTTATACAGAAAAAATTCTGGTTTGGCTGAAATTTGTGTGTAACAATCCTCCCCGGCATCCAGCATCAGCTGGGTGTGACTGAGTGAGAGGGCCCTGCCCCTTCCCAGTTCCCCACACCTGTTTTCCCTACTTTAAAGGAGTATGGACCAGTTGGTACGTCCGTTTGGGCCCTAGAGGGGTTTGGGGGTGCTCTGTGTTTGGTGGGCGTTTCCTTTTTTGGGCTGTTTGCTGGGTGGAGGTTGGGATTGATGGTTCCGCCTACCTATTCCCCCATCGTCAGTCTGCCAATCAACTCATCAGACAGGAGCACTTAAGGGCTACTCCAGCCTCCAGATGGGGCTATTGTTGTGGAGCCGGAAGGGGACAGAGAGGAGCGTTTCATAGTGTTGGAGGAAAGTTAGTGAAAAGCCTTTGTTGCGTGTTAGTGGTCAGTGAGTTGTTAGTTGTGTAAACTGTATAGTCTCTCCTTTTATGGTGTGTTGTTCCTCCTGTGGGTTTTGTTGGTATGTACAGTGCTCTAGGTTTTGGCTGGTTGTTCACTTCTCACTGTAAATAAAAGCACAATATTTCACGTGTGTGTTCCCGCCTCACACATCCCTCTCCTTCGTTGTCACGTCTCCCAACCCCTAGATGGGGACGTGACACAATGTTCCGGGTCCAGTCTTGCTGGTCTGTCCATCACTGTGTGCATGGTATGAGAGTGAGTTGTGTGTCTGGTCAGTGGATTGGCAGGGCCGTCTGAAAGAGCCTGAGTGGACCTCGCTCACATGTCTTGTCAGAGTCAGTGGGACTCTGTAGTGTGGTATGTGTTGGCGGCGTGTGAGGGTGCGAGTTTGTTCAGTATGAGTGTGAGTGTGTGTGTGTGTGTGTGTTCCCCATGTGAGTGAGCCTTTCCTTTCCCCGTTTACTCTCTCATTTTTCCAAAGCAGATTCCTGTATGTTTGTCCTGAATTACAATAAACCATTTTTTTGGTAAAGCACCTGTACCTGGGTCCTCCCCTTCCCTGGTGTCGTGACACTTTGAAACGTGTCATGGTCTGTTGAGACCGATTTTTAATGCTTCGGACAAAATTCCAAATGTCACAAGAACAACACTATGAACATGATACCTGTAGTGAAGCATAGTCAGATAGTTTTTCCTCAATAATGGTTTTAAGCTTTTACCCAAATCAACACATGAATGTCCTTACTAGAAGAAGCCCAGACCTATATCCAGAAGAAAAAATGGAATTTGACCTGAAGAGGACTATGCCCAAGAGATGGCCTAGCGGTTAAGGAAGGTGGGCCTGTAATCTGAAGGTTGCCGTTTGAATCCTGATCCGACAAGGTGCCACTGAGGTGCCACTGAGTAAAGTACCGTCCCCACACGCTGCTCCCCGGGCACCTGTCATGGCTGCCCACTGCTCACTCAGGGTGATGGTTAAAAGCAGAGGACACATTTTTAATTGTGCCACCGTGTGCTGTGCTTGCTGTGCTTCACAATGACAATCACTTCACTTTCACATTTTTAAATAATTAGAAATTAAAGCATTTAAAATTTAAAAAAAATAATAATTTTGTCACGGTTTACAGGCCCTGTTAAAGGTAGGGGAAGTTGTATTGTTATTGTACATCACATCCATCCTGCTATATAAAGCCATTTCATTCCCAGGTTTGCTTGTTTTCAGAACAGGGACTTCTGTAATGCAATTCGTGCCTATAGTACATTTTCACACCATGTACATGCATCTGCAGCTGAATCATCTGTAATTATGGCTTCAAGTTCCCACTGAAGGATGATGTATGGGCTACTGTACTCCTTAACCACATCATTAAATGTAATCCAATTTTCTCACATCATTATGTGGGTGGCTATATTTTGCACTGCATGTGTCATGCATACATCATAATTGCATAATATAGACTTAAACATGTAAACCACTGATGAGAGCTGCTGATGTTTGCAAAGGAATTGCAGTATATTAATGTCTTAAGCAACTCCTGATGGATGAGGGTGTGTTTAGGTGGGTGGATTGCTGAGTGAGTGCATCAGTGAGGTGAGGTGAGTGGATAGTTTTAGGTCTGGAGAGATCACTATGTAATTACATTGTCTGTTAAATGTTTTTGCCACATGTTTGGATAAATGATGTTTGCTGGAACAGGATGTGAGGCATTTTGTATTCCAATACATGCGATCTGTGTCTACAGACATGGGCACATCATCCCATTGGTTCGAAGGGGTCACCATTCATTCCCATGAGTGGCAACTAGAGCATTCAGGTTCTCATTCAAGATGCTGGCCTTGACGGAATCCAGTCAAGTCGTTTTAAGTCCCTTACTGACTGAGAAACCAGAAGCTGCCAGTAGGGGGCGTGAGTGGGCTGTGCTGTGCTTTTACTGTAGTGTTATTGTTGAAGAGGCATTGCTTTCCCTTATGACAATTAACATGATTGATAATCACAAATTCTACAGTATCTCTGTCTATAAAAACCATCACAGCTTTGATTGGTCTAGACAGATACCACAAATAATTATGTAACATGACCAAAGCAATTCCGAATCAACCATTAAAATACAGTATTAAAATAATACAGTAAATACAGTAAAATACAGTATTAAAATAACAGTATTAAAATAACTTGAAAGCACATTGTAAGTCGCTCTGGATAAGGGCGTCTGCCAAATGCCATAAATGTAAATGTAAATGTAAAATACCATCATTTTAATAAGCTTAATAACTCAGAACCCAGAAATTTAAAATATATAGGTAAAATGCCTTTTAAATATAATTAATTCCTGTTTTTTTTTTTATGACTCAGCAGTTCAAACATCTAGTGGAAGTACATTCCACCACCTAAGAGCCAAGAGAGAGAAGAGTCTATATGAATGCTTTCCTAGAACCTTGAGGGATGGTGGTACCAGTCAAGCGGATTGAATAGATCGGGTGCAGGATTGAGGAGTGATGAGAGACCTGAGGTAGGAGGGTCCTGGCCACTCCTTGTCTTTGTAGGCAAGCATCGGTAGTTTCAGTGTAAACTACCGATGGTATATGCTTACGGCCATACCAGCTGAAGAACGCCCGATCTCGTCTGATCTTGGAAGCTAAGAAGGCTTGGGCCTGGTTAGTACTTGGATGGGAGACTGCCTGGGAATACCAGGTGCTGTAAGCTTTAACTAGGGGCAGTGGTGGCCTAGCGGTTAAGGAAGCGGCCCCGTAATCAGAAGGCCCCGTAATCAGAAGGAGTAGGTGAGGAAATTGTCCATGGTTACCCCAAGGTTACGTGCAGTGACAGAATGAGAGATTTGAGAGAAATATATAGATATATACACACACACACAATTTCAGTCAGATTTATTGGCGTGTGTTTAATTGTCTCAGACTTGAAGGGTTAATTACGGTGCATTATTTAAATGATTGCACTTTTCTGAGAAACATCATCTATTGTTCGACTGCCAAATAGCCTCGGAGCACTTGGAGACGAGCAGATGAAAAGGATTACTGCCATCCATCAGTGGTTGTGGGTGTGAGGGTAGACAGTGTTTTGGTATTCATCTTTATTAGCTACAACCAGAGGTGGAGATGCTGGTTACACGGAGCTGTTGAGTTGTGCTTGACAGAAAACCATGATTCATGAAGAGGGCTGGTTTTCCTTCGCAAATGTGAGAGCCGTGTCTCGCTAATAAACGTCCTTTAATGTGTAACCGTCACAGCATGTGTTTGTGTGTTTGTGACGATTATTGAATGTCAAGGGGGCTTAATATGGACTGCTACCAGACATTTATGATTCTGGCTATAAAAACAAAAAAAAAAGTAACGTGACAATGGATACGTGTCCAATGTTTATTAGAAACGCCTCTAATAGACGCTCTAATGATCTAAATTGGTGCTGTAAATGCTGTCACTGACTATCTAACACTATTTCAGGTCGAAGACGATGATGTCATTGCAAATATTACCTATCATAAATCATCAAATGATAAGGCAGTATTCCATCTTTCACATCCTCTTATCATTTCACATGTGCAATGTACAATGTACAATGAGAGCACTTTGACTTTTGTTAAATAAGAGGTTGTGTTTGGTGTATTAAAAGCTTATAATTTGATTAAATGAACTAAGTTCAGTGTGTCTGTCTGGTTCTGGAGTCTCCTCTGTATAACTAGACTAAAATAAAGCGGAAAGGTTTTATTACTGTGATGAATGAAACCAATCAAGATACAGGACAAGCATGCCAAACATATTTGTATACTGAATAATCTGTTTAAAGACAGAATGCTTTTTTGATAATTTGAACTCCGGGGGTTTGTACATATCCATCATTTGAGAATATTTTGTGTGGGCAGCATTTTTTTCATATCTCGTAGATACTGAGGAAGAACTGAAGTTCACGTTTTTATCGGGGGAGCCCTCTCCCTTTTGCCTGAAAGGTGAACTTTGGCCTGAACAGCATTTCACTTGACCTTCAGTTCTCCGTTTTTGTCCAATTATTCATGTTTTTAAGCTGGTACTGAGCTCTGCATGTATACCAACACAACATGCTGTTAAAATCATATAGATCTGGGGACAGAATGGTGTATAGAGTTCCACCATGCAGTGTGTTTGTCTGAGTAGTAAAATGATGGAGCGTCTATCATGCGTATAATTTCAAACCCAGTGACCTGTTTACTGCCACTTGGCGCACATTCTGTCTTTGACCGCCAGGTGTCGCTCACGTAACACCCGCGTAAACCAAGAGTTGGCCGTTCACACAACAATAGTTGTGGAAAAAGATTCCACTTTTCTTATCCGAACGGGTTTGCTTGCATGTGACGTTTAGATGAGGTGTTAAATATCACAAAGTAAAATTAATACGGCTTAGCAAATGTACTTTTCACCTATAGAGATAACCTGCTTTAGTTTTAGTTAGTATAGTTTAATTTAGTGTGTATATGTGAAACTGTGTGAAACATTGTTTGTGAAACATTATTTCAATACATGGTATAATGTGCATACTGTTGTACTGACAATAAACAAATCTTGAATATGGGAGAATTCGTTCTCTTATTCGTCCTTTCCTTCCCTCACTGCACTGGCGTATGTGGACATTTTCGGTTCGAGTAGGTGTTGGTATGAGTAGGTGTTTTCAGGGTGAAATGGGCGGAGAATTCAGTAAAGAAGCCTCGGTTTTCTATTAGGCCTAAGCTGCGCAATAAGGATTATGTCTTGTTGTAAGATTTTAAAATACTATTAAGCAAACAATTATTTACCCCAAGTGAGCTAAAAGAAGGAAAGCGGCGCGGATGTTACCCTACATAGACAGAAAAAATTCATATTTCACTTGCAAACGGACATGATCGAGTTTCCTCAGTGATGGTGGCGCGGCTGTTTGTGTGAGCGCTTCTAGAAAACAGCATGATCGGAGGACAGAATTACCGTGTTTCTCCAAAACGTGCAACACCCAAGTGCATTTTTTAAAAAATCGAATTTTAGGTTTAGATTAGAAATTAAATAAAATATATTAGATATATAAATATATTAGAAACCAAGTGCTTCGTCATAACAGTAACACGTTAATTATTCAGAAAAGTAACTCGTTCCAAATAAAAAAATGAGCCTCTTTTTCGCACACAAAGTCACGTTTACAGCTACAGTTTCTATATAGATGTATGTTTAAATGGAACTCCGTCGCTGTCCTCGGTGTGTATGTTTATGTGTGTGTGTATATGTGTGAATGTATGTGTGTATATATGATTGTGTGTGAATTTACAGCATTTACCAGACGCCCTTATCCAGAGCGACTTACAATCAGGGACAGTCCCCCCCCCCTGGAGCAACTTAGGGTTAAGTGTCTTGCTCAGGGACACAATGGTAGGAAAGTGGGATTTGAACCTGGGTCTTCTGGTTCATAGGCGAGTGCGTTACCCACTAGGCTACTACTGTTTGTGTGTGTATATATATGTGTAGATGTATGTGTGTATATGTGTGTGTATGTGTATATATGTGTGTATATGTATGTATGTGTGTGTGTGTGTATATGTATGTGAGTATGTGTGTGTGTGTATATGTATGTGAGTATGTGTGTGTGTGTATGTGTGTGTGTGTGTGTATGTATGTGAGTATGTGTGTGTGTGTATGCGTGTGTGTGTGTATGCGCGTGTGAGTGTATGTGTGTGTGTGTGTATATGTATGTGAGTATGTGTGTGTGTGTATGTGTGTGTGTGTATATGTATGTGAGTATGTGTGTGTGTGTATGTGTGTGTGTGTGTATATGTATGTGAGTATGTGTGTGTGTGTGTGTGTGTGCGCGTGTGTGAGTGTATGTGTGTGTACTTTGTCCCGTATCCGCTGGGTGGCGCCGTGTCCGGAGATGTCCGCACGTCCCCGCACTGCTGCAGACCCGCTGTCGCCTGGCGCTGTAATAAAACCAGGTGAGATATGGAAGGCGCCAGGTGAGCAATAGAAGGAGCAATTCGGAGATTTTCTGGCGTTACTCATTAACCACACAGCATACAAATAAAGATCCGCCATCGATAAAGGGCCGGCCGAGCGGCCAAGCGAGTTCTTTTACATTCTTTCCGCGAGGAGAATCCCAGGAACGGGCGGCGGGTCTTCACCCCCTCGGCAACAGCCGTCCCTTTAACTTTAATAAGCCTTCTAATAAATGTCCGCTTTTTTTTACATCTCGGCCATTATGCGCTTTTACGTTCAGCAGGCGTTAGCCTAGAGGCTACATGCTAATGCAGGAATAATCTCGCAGAACATGTGGGAATGTTGCGGGAACCGTGGAAGCGCCACGACTTTCTAATTAAAACGTATTCTCAGATTCGTATTTTTCATTTCATTTTGAAGCTGACACGTTTAACCAGACGGGTCTCTCATGAGCTGCCAGATGCAAAAAATGTAAATTTGTTTGAAAGGTTTTTTTTTTTTTTGTTAATCAGGGATACTATTTCAGCATTGTATAAATACTTAAATACTTTTAAAAATGTCGGTGTTGTAAACTAGAAAAAAAAAAGATCGAGCGTGGCAGCAGTAGCACGAGTTAAAAAAAAAAAACTTCGTTTTGCTTCAGGCTCCACGATACAACGAGAAAGGGGGAAAGAAATCGCTCTTTTCAACACACAAGAAGGATTCGTTTTTATTATTTAGGTTTTTTTTGTCTCAAGAGTTTCAAGCCATTGGAGCAGTGTGTTGTCGCATGTAATTTTTTTTTTTTTTTACAGTAGCACTTCAACATGGAGACAACAGTTATCGGAAAGATGGCACATGGTTGTGGGTGCGCTAGCAAATCTAGCCAAGGGGAGTGGGGACGGACAGGTTCATATTTCTGGAGGAGGATGAAAATGTCGGTGACAAAAAAAAATAATAAAAATAACCCTAACAAAACAAAAACAAACAAACAAACAAACTATTTTACACAGGTATATGAACAATAAGTTAAAGAAGACAGCCCCCCCCATCAAAAAAACTAACAAAACAAAGCAAAACAAAACAAGACGGTTGTATTTACACGCAATATCAATATGAAATATTACATAAATATTTATGTATATATCCGTATGTACATTTATAGTATTTCGCTACTGCGAGGATCCGTTCTGATTCCCTTTTTTTCCTGTCTGAGGACAGTAATCCACCGTGATCTGAACGGCAGCTGATCCCCCACTTTCCCCGTCACAAATTAAAGGGTGAGCAAACCGAACTTTACCCCGTTGCAACCGTTCTTTAAAACCCCAGATCGACCAAATCACGTGACGACGGAACGGAAGGACTTGCTGTGGTTTCAGTGTTCATTTTTATTCGTTTTCTCTCCATCTATTTACGCCCCGACCGTCTTCAAATAAGCCCGGCAGGAGCTTAGTAAAGGGAACGGGACAGGGGCGAGACAGAGAACCAACCCTGGTGCGGATTAAATAAAGTCGCGTTCGTTACACCAGCAATTTTAAAATAATAATAACAATAATAACAACAATAATAACGGAGAGACAAGACAGCAGCAACTTAATCGATTTATGGGGTCACATCCTCGCCAACAGTTTCACTTTCAATACTTGTGTGGTACTCAAATTAGGAGCTACTGATTAAGTTAATAAAAAGAGAAATATACACAAAAGTTTATTTTGTAATTTTTTTTGTTGTTGTTTCAAACCAAAGTGCATTTTTTAAAATTGTTTTTTTTTTTTTTTCCTTTCGTTTTCATAGGTCCTTGTGTTTAAACCCGCATTCACCCTCCGAGCAACCTGGCAGGGACTCGAACACACACTCCTCATCCTGGCGGGGACTCAGGGGGACACACTCCTCATCCTGGCGGGGGACTCCGGGGGATGCACTCCTCGTCCTGGCGGGGACTCAGGGGGACACACTCCGCGCTCTGTCCTGTTTCGAGTCCAGTCCACTCACCAGGCGCTGGATGCTCTGTAGCTCGCTGCTGGAGTCTTTCTCTGAACAAGTTTTTGGGGACAGAGACACCGAGCCTGACGATATCGTGGAGGACCTGCTGGTGACCTCCGAGGTCGAGTCTAGAGTGGCCGAAACGGGACTCGTGGCCAAGACGTCGCCCTTCAGCTCCATCGTGGCGCTCACCATGGACGGCATGGTGGTGGTGAGCAAAGTGCTGTCCGGGACACTCATGGGGACAGAGTAGGGGCTGTACCTGAGCCGGGGCCGCACCGCGTTCAGAAACGGGTGCCGGTGGACGGACGAGGAGGCTGCGGAGGAGGCGGCTGCAGCGGCCGCCATGTAGGTGTAGGGGTAGGGAAAGAGGCTTCCAAACGGAGACATAGCGAGACCCTGGAGACAGAATGATGAAGACAGTCAGATACGAGAACTCACTTAAAATATTAACAATAACAGTATTACAGCACTGCAACAAGCTAATGCTACATCAACATTATGATCACTTTCACTTCTTCTTCTTCTTCAAAAAAAAAATATATATATGCTACAACTGTTCAACTTGTGTTATTTGTTTTCTATATATTTCAATTAACTTTTTTAGCCTGTTTAGTTTAGTTTTAAATTTTTGAAAAGATTGTCACTAGGTCTACCGGTTATATGTGACCAATAAAGAACCTTTAATCTCGATTGGCTATAACGTACCACACTTTCTGAAAATAATGTTTGCTGCTGAACCCTTAGGGGTACACCGGCTTGTCGCCTTTCAAAGTACCGGTTTGTATCTTGAAGCAAGATTTATGTGCCCTTTGACCCTGAAGAGGGTCACACAGGTACCTTCAGGTCCGATAATTAGACCTAGGGGGTGCATTCTTGTAGACTGTAACTTTGGGAACAGAAATGGCCTCCTGACGTACCCTCTTTCGGACAGGGTGCAGCCTGTGGTCCGACTCTCTGTGTGTCACCCCTCTTCTCACCGAGAAACAGCCTCGCGGTTTCACAACGACTCCCCTACCGATCAATGGCCTCCTATCACACCGTCTTTATGAAGTTAGCCCATCTATTGAACCAGCGCACACGCTTATCAAAAGCAAAGAAAGTGAAGAGGAGCACTCCTCCTCCTCGACATCTTCACTTCAGCCACTAAATCCGGCGCTTCTTCAAATAACAATCCCATTATACCGCTTATTACTGGATTTATGCAAAGCGCTTGCACATTAACCCGCAATTTGGCACTGAAAGTTGAAAGGACGGGTCGAATCTGTTCTGCATTTAGGGACCCCCGCCGCCCACGAGGCCCTGCTCTCTTTCAATGTTCTCCAGCGGTGTTAAATTTACCTTAATACGCACACACAAATAAGCTAAAACACCAGGACGGACCAGCAGGGTTATAGCGGCTCTATTACCGCTGTTATTTACCTGCGACGCCAGGACGTGCTGCTGCAGATGGAAGGGCAGCCCCGGGCCTCCCGGCAGGCCTTGCGCCGGCGCCGCCATGCCGGCCGTGTCCATGGCGCTCACCCCTCCGGAGGACACGGCGGCGGCCAGCAGGGGCCCCATGTTGGAGAAGTGGCCCGGGTGCAGCAGGAAGGGGTGCGCCCCGCCCAGGTGGCCGAAGAACTGCTGGCCCGCGAGGCCCGGCGCGAAGCCGAAGCCGTGCACGTGGGGCGCGCTCAGGTGCGCGCCGCCGCCGCCGCCGTCCGCGTGCGAGTGCGCGTGCGCGCCGAGCGGCGGGAAACCGGCGTCCTTGGCGGGCTCGTCGGCAGAGCGGGTGGTGCTGGAGATGGCGGTGGCGGGGCTCTTGTCCCGCGGCGACGGGCACTTGGAGGGGCTGGGCTCCTCGGCGGTCGTGGTGGAGATCTTGCTCGAGTCCGGACCCTCCTTGACGGTCCCGTCTTTGCTCTCGTCGTCGCTGTCTTCGTCGCTGTCGCAGAAATCTGGGGAGCGGACGCCGGGCAGTATTTTAGGGGATATTATATATATATATATAAATAAAAAAACGCACCCGCGACTTAATAACGCAAGCTGTGGTGTATGTGGTGTATATACACACACACACACACACACACACACACACACACACATAAATCTATAATTTTTTCGATGTGCGTGTACCGTTTGTCAGGCCCTTCGCGCTCGGCGGTCCGGCCGCGGACGCGGCGGGAGAGGCGGCCTGGCGGAAGCAGGTGAACGGGACCTGCTCCCCGGAGGAGTCGTCCGAGTTCCCGGCCTCCTTCTTCTGCTGCTCCTCATAAGAGCGAATGGACTGCAGGGCCAACTGTTTCCTGCGTCAAACACACACACACACACACACACACGCGCGCGCGGTGAGGTTCTGATCACTTTTCTTTTTCCACCAGCACGATTTAACAATAATCATTAAAAAAAAAAAGATCCCCGATAATTTGCGTATTTTTAACGATCAAACCGGTGTTGGTACATTAAAAAGATCTAATTGCTGGTAAATAATAGGCTTCTATACAGTGGAAAGGGTCAGTTGAGGGTAAATCACACACACACACACACACACACACCCTGCATCGACACCCGCAGCCCCCCTACCTCTTCTCTCGACGTCCGTTGCCCGTGTCGCGGAAGCCTTTAGCGAAGGGGTTGTGGTCGATTTTCAGCTGGGTTATCTGGAACAAACGATGAACGAAAACCGTGAAAAGTCGCGGACAACTCGGAGTAAACTCGGCCGCGGGATTCACGTCGTTTCGAGCCAAGTAACGATGAGCGTAAAAAAAAAAGAATTCTCCTGTACACGTGACTCATAATCCTGAAATTTTTAACACACACACACACACACACACACACACACGCAGATGTCACTGTGTTGCGACCAGCACGCTTTTAAAGAAATATATATTATTTTATTTTCAAATGGACACGCAGAACGATGCGTCTACTCTCTAACTCTCACACACACACACACACACACACACACACACACGCGCGCACACACACATACATACACGCAGATGTCACTGTGTTGCGACCAGCATGCTTTTAAAAAATATATATTATTTTATTTTCAAATGGACACGCACAACGATGCGTCTACTCTCTATAACACTCACACACACACACACACACACACACACACACACACACACACACAGAGAGCTCATGATCTTTTTTTTACAACAGCAGCTCTCCACGTTGTGCCAAACACCAGAACCCTAATAACTGCAACCAGATTAAAATATGAGCACACACACACACACACACACACACACACACTGCTGTCAGAAGTGGCGGCCAGTCGGGACACGCAGCTCCCAGCCAACAAACAAGAAACGAAATCGGCTCGTAATAATCGCATGTAATATTAACAAAGTTAATAAATAGTCAAACAAAAACAAACAAGAATGGCGACTTTGTCGGGACTTTATTACACACACTGTAGACACACCGGTGCGTTACCCACCTTGTCGTTCTGATACGCGGTGACTGCTATGAAATCCGTTTCCGGGAAGACGTACGTCCTGAACGTGCTGTACGGTAACTTCAGAATGTCGTTCGCCCGCACGATGTGAAACCGCGGCTGGTACTTGTGCATGGAGTTCAAGATGGTCTGCAACGAGACACACACACACACACAGAGAGAGAGAGAGAGAGATGCGTTTTTATACTCATTCCGCAAAACCACAGTCCCTTCATTGTTTTTTTCTTTCTAATAATATATATTAACTTATATATTAATATTCTATTAAAAAATACATTTATTTTAGGTCTATTAACACACGCTATAAAAAAGTCTGTACTGATAAAACATGTACAAGTACGTATGTAGCAGCGTAATAGCGCGTCGTCGGGTCGTAAAAAGGCGCGACTCACGAATCCGTGCTTATCCGAGATGTTGTTCGTCAGCTTGAGCTTGTGGAAGTTGACCACCTTGGACATCCACTGCTCGCCCGTGGCGGGACTGTCCGGGTGGATGTACATCCTCTTTGGCATTTCGGGGTCAGCCTTGCCCGCCACCATCCAGCGCGAGTTGTGGAACTTGTACCTGCAGTCGTCCGCCGCCACGATGTCCATCAGCAGGATGTACTTGGCTTTCTTGTCCAGGCCCGTGCACCTCACTTTAAACGGGGGGAACATGCGCCTGCGACGAAGGGGGACGGAAACGACGCGGTGTTTTTAATGTATTTTATTTACATCCAGCCGTTTAATGGCTGCAAGTTGGAAACACACACACACACACACACACACCACTGCAGCCCGAACTATCAGCGAAACAAACTAACCAACCACGACCCAGATCCGCGTAATTTCCCGGCGGGCCTGAAAACTGGGAATTTCGGCCTCCCGGAGTAAAAACGAAACAAGAAAATAACCAAAAATAAACCAAAAGTGGAAGTTGGTCTATTTATTCCTGATGATCGCAGAACTAAAAAAATAAATTAAATAAAACAATAAAAACAAGGTCAACGCGGTCTTAAAAAAAAAAACGACTAACCCCCCCCCTAAAAAAAAAAATTTTTTTTAAACCCAACCCGAATCCACTGTACAAATACAAAAAAAGTACAAATAAAAAAGTGGAATAAGAGCGATGATGATAATAGAGGCGTTTACCTCCCCGACTTGGTGATCACCATTTCCGTCCCTTTCTTGTGGAACAGCTCCCACAGCTCCTTCGCCTCCAGGTGAACTTTGGGGTCGTCCTCGACCTCCTCCTCGGGCTCCAGCGTCTTCAGGGGCCGGAGGTGGGCCGCGGCCGCCGGGTGTCCCAGCGAGGAGAAGTGCAGGCCGCTCTCGGCGGCGCCCATCAGCTGCTCCATGATCGGCTTGCCGAGCGCGCCGGGCAGCGACGACAGCGACCCGCCGGGCGGCAGCGCGAGGGCCGGGAAGAAGGGCGGCTGGTGGCCCAGCATCGCGCTCATGGCGAACTCCGGGGCCCGGTGAGGTAAGAACGGGTGGTATGCCATGCTCGTTCCCTGCAGGACTGGATCTCTCATCAGGAGGCTCATTCACGTCCGGACGCGGAGTTTTTTTTTTTTTTTACGCAGTTTCGCCGCGAAACGGCTCGTCGAGCGTAAGTCCGAAATCCGGCATCCGGCGCGTCGATTCTTTTCAGCTGAATTCCAGCAAAGTGTCCAGCGTCTGCGTGAAAGAGAAAGACCGGTCCATTAAAAAAAAAAAAAAAAAAAAAAAGCAGAATTAAAAAAGAAGACGAGCGCGGCGCTCCCGTGGACGCGCGTTCACGCGTCCGGCGCAAGCGGCGCGCAATATTCCCTCCGCCGCCGCCGCC
Organism: Denticeps clupeoides; assembly: GCF_900700375.1. Classification (NCBI taxonomy): domain Eukaryota; kingdom Metazoa; phylum Chordata; class Actinopteri; order Clupeiformes; family Denticipitidae; genus Denticeps; species Denticeps clupeoides. Next base: position 5,034,805 of record NC_041709.1, read on the forward strand.
GCCCCGCCGCTCGCCGACACACACTCTCGCGCGCGCACGCACGCACACTTCGCTCCTCCGGCCGCCGCGAGCGCGCGCATCGCAGTGAGACACGGCGGTGAGCGTCCCGACACCGACCTGTCCCCGGCGCGTCTGCAGCCCGCGGGCTCCGAGCGGCGCGGATGTGTGGGCGCGTTGCGGCCGGGCGGCCGCCGTTGATTGGCTCTTTGACGCTTTCGGACCAATTGTGTGGCTCCGAGGGCGTGGTTGCGACAGGTCGGGTGGAGGGGACAGACTTCGGACTTATAAAAAGGTGTTTGGGAGCCCGCCGTCGTGTTAATATGTCAACATCATTAGGATAAGGAAGGTCGGTCCGCGACGAGACAAAAAAAAAAAAAAAAAAAAAAAACGCGGCCTCGCGTCCGTCGGAGGCGAACGGCGCGTTTTTTTTACGCGCCCGCGTCACCGACGCTCGACTTGTAACTCGCGCAGATTTTTTATTTTTTTTTTACCCCTGGAGAATTCGAGGCGAAAATTCACACGGATTCCGTTTTAATGCCGTCGTCTGTCGTTTTTAGTTTTTTTTGGGTTTATTTTTTTTAAACATCAGTTTATCGGCTATTATTGTGAGCTGCTGTTTCTTTTTTATTCATTTTTTTTACGACTGTATCCGTGTGTGTGTGTGTGTGTGTGTGTGTAACGAAGCGGTCAACCTCCGTACTTTTTACGCTCCGCTAGAAGAGTTGAGTGAAATAAATCACGGACCTGCACATAAGGCCGAGCAAGTGAAAAGCTGTGCGTGTTTTTTCCCCCGGTTACAGCCTCTCTCCCGCCTATCGTGTACGATGGAGCGGCCATTTATCAATCTCTCTCTCTCTCTCTCTCTCTCCCCCCCCCCCTTTCATGTGCGCACGCGCACACACAGTTTAAAATAATTTCGGATCTCCCTATTTATAGGACGAGCGCTTGCGTGGTACAGTAACCGAGCACTGCGGAGTCCATGCTAGAATCGAACGCCGTACGAGACGGGACGCTCCGCGGGAAGGGACAAGGAATAAATAAACTCGCAGGGACGTGGCACGTCTCCCTCGTACGGCGGGACCAATTTGCAGGTAAACGCCATGCAGGCCCGGCCAGCCATCTTGGTGACACACTGGCCCCAAGAATGTGGACAGCGCCGACACTTTGTCCTAATCTGCGTTCATTTTGCATGCTTTCCAACATATGAACACACACACACACACACACACACACACACACACTCTATACACACATGGAATGATTTATATATATTTTTTCCTGCTGGGAAATTTGACACAGGCCAGTTCCACTTGTAGTCCAGCATGTAGTCTTAACACACACACACATTACGGAATAAAAGTAACGAAAGACGTTAGTGTACTGTCCTGAGACCCGCTCTGGTCCAGGAGTCCAGAGACGTCCCCAGCGCGTGTGGGGTCAGGCCTGCGCCGGTCACACGCTCATCCTCCATTAAACTCTCGGCCCCGTCGGCAGCACCTTTCAACCAAACAGGCCGCGGCGTTGACACAGCGCCGCCCTTTCATCCTCGGTGGCCGCCGGGCCCAATCAAGCACGCAGCCCCCGGCAAGAGGTCAATACGCCACATAAAACTTTTTACGGGGTTCAGGCTCCCGCCGCCGGCGATTAATACGAACATTTTCATCCGCCCTGCAGCCAAATTAGCCGCATTAAAAAATGGACGGGGGACAAAATACTACATGCTGTTCAAGACCCTCGAAGGGAAGGGGGTACCGGGGGTCTTCAGCGTGACCGACTCGAGACGATAACGTGCGTCATGTCCTGGAAGGATTTCCGCGGGCGCGCTTCTTCACGTCTCGCGGATACGGTAACCGGGGTCCGGCTTCCCATCATCATTAGTTCAGGTTCGATCGTCCCTCTATGGCCGCTCTGGGAAAGAGGACTCTGGGTAATATTAGCAGCCTTCGGCACAAACCCCCAAATCAAGGATATCGTCTTTTAACAAATGTCCCTTTGAATGGATTTTTTTTTTTGACCGCGCCTCCGTGGACATTCCCACCTTGGACAGAGACGGGTGTGGGTCTGGGGGATGAGTCCGAGGCCTTTCTAGTGGTGCGAGGGAGAGAGAGGAGACCCCACCCCCGCCGCCGTAACGACGGATGCTCTGTGGGTGCTTAGTACCGCCCCGCCCCGAGATTTAAAGCGTATCAATAATTGCGGGCTGATTGATGGGACCCCCCCCCCAACCCCCCCTCCACTGCTGTCAGCGACTCCGCAACTCCCGCAGTGACCTGCCACAGGCGGCGAGGGAGAACGATGGCGGTTCATTAGCAGGACGCGCCTCGGCTGTTCGCTCCGGCCTGCAGAGTCGGGGACGCTGTTCATGAGGACGACTCCGTCCTCACCGAGCACCGCGTTTCCGGCCTGTTTCACGCCGTATGCGCACGGAGGCCAAGATATTGCACTTTACCAGAGCGACTTACAGTCAGTAGTTACAGGGACAGTCCCCCCCTGGAGACACTCAGGGTTAAGTGTCTTGCTCAGGGACACGATGGTAGTAAGTGGGATTTGAACCCGGGTCTTCTGGTTCATAGGCGAGTGTGTTACCCGCTAGGCTACTAACACCCTAAAGGGAGGCAGAGTTCTTATAAACACGCGCTATAAACGATATTTATAGTCATATATATATATATCACAAGAAAACAATCTTTTTCCAGCGATTTACGGTGTAGAGGTGGCGTGCCGAAACCTGGCGTCTTCAAGACGGACCTGCGGGGACACGACAAGCCTCTTGGGATTCTGCCGGATTGGCCCCGAGAACCACGGATTTCCCCCACGCGGCAGGCGCGTTGGTGCCGGCCGTCCGGACCACGGTACGGTTTCGGGTTGTGACCCAATGCCACAAACTTGTTTACAGGACGCCAAGCGTCCCTCGCTGTTTGTTGCCGTCCTTTTTTCTCGCCCACAGGTCTGTTCTCCTCTCGTCTGGGGGGGGGGGGGCCATACGATCTGGCGGCGGGGCCGGGTGAGAGCCGGGCCTCGGGGT